>NW_024609835.1:152935001-154317783 GCF_016920785.2 Ixodes scapularis | reverse complement strand
TGTATCTCAGCACCTGTCAAACAGGGTTCAGTATACCAAGCATGGCAACCAGAAAACCACGAAGTATGCAGACCAGATAAGTGAAGAAATAAGGAGATGCAAAAGTGCAGTGCCAGCACAGGACCTTGTTACAGAAACTGGATTCCTGATTTGATGTGTGCAATGCATCGGCACACATGCTACTTGAAGCAGCTGTGCATAGATGCACTGTTCGATAATGAAGGTAAGATGTGCATGGCAGAAAAGGTAATATTTCAATGTGAAGCTTATGTGCAAACGGAAGTTACAGGAAAATCTTGAGTAATTTAAGTTTTACTTCCGACAAAATTTGGAAGGAAAATAAGAAAATATCACAGAATTTGTTCCATGCCTAAAGCTTCTGAATTTATTAATTGCTCGATGGTCTTAATACTCGTATATTAGAATAGATCAGTGGGAGACATTCTCAAAGATCATTTTAAAGGAGGAGTCTGCCACCAATCTCAATGTGTCATCAAGTGTCCAATTGTCAAACTGCCAACACTGAAGTGTGTTATGCATCACATGCATAATCAGCACCCTCTCATGCAAGCTAAGCAATGTGAGAAAGTGTGTGGTACAAACATAAACAACAAGAAGCTTAGCTTGTTCAATCCCGATACTTGGTCCTTGCATCCTGCTCTGGCTCGTCGGTCATTTCCCTTGCATATGAGGGGGTTACGAGTTGTAATACTTGGTATGCCGTAGTATTTTTACACTTTCGCCCAAGGCATGGCGAGTGCCATCAGCTGCATACAAAAGCATGTGATTGAGCAGCAAGTAAATAAAATTTATTATAAAATGAGTAAAAAAACTAAAACAAAAACTAAATAAATAACTGTTTATTGAGCTATTATGTGACCACAAAAAAATAATGAGGTATGTCCTCCACACACATATCCAAATACAATACTTGAGGCATTCTATCAAATATAACAGCATATGTAGGCCTAGATGCTAGTAAAAATCGAGACAAAATTGGGGGGTTTGAGTCAATAAAAGACAAACTAAATGAATAATCATTTATTGAACTATTAGGTGAGCACAACAAATTAACCAGCTATGTCCTCCATACAAATAACCAAATATATTTTCTTTAAATATCACAGTGCAGGCTTAACATGCTAGCAAAAATAAGAAAAACAAAACAAAAATCAATACAGATTACCTCAGTACATCACGATGGTTCTTGATAAAATGACTAGAACAGAAGAACCATTTAGATGCCTTCCGTTTCGAGTGTATACTTTTTGTTCCATTGCACATGTGACGTTCATTTACAACCCTAAAGTTGCATAAAAATCAAGCTACACTTCTTTTAGTTTAGGGCTTAAAACATTAAAACGACCTACCATATTTTCCAGACTATACGTCACAATCAGCTGTATAACGCGCAAGGGTAAATTTCGGCTAAAAAGAAAAAGTATTTTCTTAGATAGTCTGCACTCGGTGTATAGTCCTCGGGGAAAACTTCAGACTGGAGAACTCCACAAAAGGGATATCTGCGGATGAATGTCAGGGGGCTTTCTGTAATCTGCACGTCAGCCAATCGCTGAGTTCCTCAAGATTAAGCTTGACTTAAGTTGGTTGCTTGCGGGCTCCCAAGCAAACATGTCAGATGCGAGGTATCGAAAGCCTGGGAAACAGACTGACGGTAAGAGGTTGTCTTGATTACTTTATCCCAGCGTAAAATATCCAAAACACGGCAACCTGGCCTAACCAGTTTTGTAATAATGAACAATCTTGAAACAAAAATAGTAGAGTCCACACCTGTAGATAAACTGTACGGTGTAAAATGTCAACTTTTAAACATGTATAGTTTGTGCACTATAGTCTGGAAAGTATAGTACATTTATTTTAGTTTCGAGTTAGAAGGTTAAATGGGTGCTGTACTGAATTTTGACTTCACAAAACAAGGCACCAGAAGCACACAGTGAGATGCTACAGACCCCAAAACATCACTCAGGCTGCAGTATCTCAACTGGATGGGCATATTTTCGAAAAAGGGAAGAGGAGAATACAAATGTCGCAAGCTTTGTTAATCATGCTCATATTTTCCAAAAAGTACTGCCATCCGTACAAGATACCGTCATATGAGTTATGTTCTAAGGTTTGCAGCATCCCACCTAGTGCTCCGGCCTGGTTTCGTGCCATCCAAATCTCGGTTCAGCATCCCTTTGGTACTAGAACGGTTGTTTGTCGGCCTCATTGATTCTACGCCCTTGCGACCTTGTTCAGGAATTTCATCAGAACTGGCCTCGGAGTAGTGCTGCTGAGGCCGACAAACAACCATTCTAGTACAGCAACTGTGTTTGCTGCCTTTTTCGAGTACGTATATTAAAAAGCCAGTAAGCCACCATGATGGCAGCGATGTCGTCCTCTGCATTCTTCACGGACAAAAACCGTTGCCTATCGACAGCGAGGTACAAAAATTCAGCCCCCTCGGCGTCACTGCCAGAGTACACGACGCACGGCATTGCCGGGATGTCTTGCTTCTATGTTAGCAAACAAAATCAATGCAATGTAAGGCAGGAACCATGCGTGATAGTCTTCTCTAAATCATCACAGTTAGTATATCACTATCTACCAGCGAGCTGGTCCAGTGTTATTTGCTATAGTCACTTGATCTATGTTAAATACGTAATACCCCCACCCTCTGCAGGCCTGATTACACTTGTACAGAATGCAACTTAGACAAGTGGGAGTAAATCATGCTTTCCCAGCACTGAAAAATATGCAAGATCGTCAGTGCGACAGGGACACCTGCATTATCTCTGCGATTAGTAAAATTTCGACAATGCTAGCCAGAAGTCTGGTTCCACATAGAGACGTAAACGTTGCTTTGGCTTGCTCATTGCAAAAAATGAAAGCCGCTTACAACTCCCTGTAACGCCGAATTAGAGCGCAGCTCTTGAGGAGGAGGAGGGAAGGGCACTGGGGGGGGGGGGGGGGTTAAACTAACCAGGGGGGGGTCACGTTACCTTGGGGGTCACGTGAACCCCAATGCCGATGATGTCATCACTGACGTCACTGATGACGCCATCAGTGACGATGACGATGCGGGTACCGATGACGTCATTAGTGACGTCACTGATGACTTCACCAGTGATGATGACGATGACGATGCGAATGTCGGTGACGTCATCAGTGACGTCGCTGATGACGTCATCAGTGATGATGACGATGACGATGCGGATGCCGGTGACGACATCAGTGACGTCACTGATGACGTCATCAGTGATGATGACGATGACAATGCGGATGTCGGTGACGTCATCAGTGATGATGACGATGACGATGTGGATGCCGGTGACGTCATCAGTGATGATGACGATGACGATGCGGATACCGGTGACGTCATCAGTGATGATGACGATGACGATGTGGATGCCGGTGACGTCATCAGTGATGATGACGATGACGATGCGGATGCCGGTGACGTCATCAGTGATGATGACGATGACGATGCGGATGCCGGTGACGTCATCAGTGATGACGATGACGATGTGGATGCCGGTGACGTCATCAGTGATGATGACGATGACGATGTGGATGCCGGTGACGTCATCAGTGATGATGACGATGACGATGTGGATGCCGGTGACGTCATCAGTGACGATGACGTCATCGGGGGGTCACGCGACATCGGCGGGGGTCACGTGACCTCGAGGAGGGGGCCACGTGACTTCGGGGGGTCACGTGACCCCCCACGAGGTCACGTGACCTTGGTGGGGGGCTCGCGCGGTGCATTATGGGACATTTCCCATGATGCACCGCGCGGTTACGCCGACGGCGACGGCGACGGCGACGGCGACGCCGACGCCGACGGCGACGCCGCTCAAGCCGGAAACGGGCCCCTAAGAGCTGCGCTCTAAAAGCGAGAATCAGTCAACAGGAGCCCACATTCTCCTTATGTGATCTCCTGATCTGCAATTACTTCACCTCCCATGAACATTTGGCCCATACTATTTTGCTTTAAATGGTTAGAAATCTTATGGAAACTACTTTTGGCCATGATATTTCCAACCATCAGTGTGTCAGGAAAGACAGCCACTGGATCCTTTGTACCTTTCTAGAAAAGTGTGCCGTGCAGTGATTAGAAAGCTTGTTTGTCGAAGTTGTAGTCAAACATGTGAAGCAGTGCCATCAGCATCGTATTGGCTCCCCTGAGACCATGCGACTCCTAAACACCACCTCCAACTGCATAACTTTGCTAAACTCTGATCTAGATGAAGGCTAAACTATGTACAAGCATGGAACATGACTCTATCTGTTGTGCAAGAAAGGTGCTAGTTTGCAATGTACCGCATGATTGGCTGCCATTAAAAAAAAAAAATGGAAAACTTTAATAAGATGGATGCATTCACAATTGCATATGCGCCCCAATGTTGCCTAAACATTTGCTTAGAAAGATTGTGCGCAAGGGAGTTCATAAAAGCGCTAGGTTACATTTTGCAACCTATGCTAGAAAAGATAGTTGAGAGCTTACCTCCTCTCCAACAAACAGATGTGACAGTGCCATGGTTTCCTTGACATTGTAAACCACAATCATCGTAGCCGATACTGCCAAGATGTCTGAAAAATAGTAGCACAGTTCCAGTATAAGCTTAGTAGAAATTCTCCACAGTTTTCATGCCCTTGGTGCCATGGAGGGCTCGCCTTCCACGGCGCTTGCCTACATCATTTGCAAGGTCCATCGAAGTTGGAGCTTCGGGTACTAAAAGGAGTGTGGAGCTGGATGTAGTGCTGTACAAGCATACTTCTTGTAAGCGTCCAAAGCGCACTGGCGAAGACTCTTGGCTCCTGCCGGTCTCAGGGGCAGCAGAAGACGACCAAGACCACGCTAATGTTCTGAGCATGCTTGCTTACAGCGCCCGGCGAGTCGAAAGCACAAATTGGCGAGCATTTGTTGCATTAGTCCCACAACCACCTGTTGCACAAAATTAAGGAGCTTGGTTCTAAGCAAAGTTTCCTGCAATCACCCGGTGTAATTGCAGCCACTGCACAGCTGTGACAACTGCTAAGTGTGCTTTTACTGCTGAGAGCTACTGTGGTGCACCCCCCGTTCCACCGCTTCATGGCGGGTGTGTTGATATTTTGACATTTTTGTTGCTTAATGATTCCATACTTTATAATTATAACTTCAGATGTTCCTTGTCTATCTGCAATATTAAATAAAAAGTACCTTAATAAATAACTGGTGCAGCTCCCTGATTATAATATTCATTTTGCTTTAAAAAAGACACAGCGGCAGGTCTGACCCATCGTAGTTGCTTCATGAGGCACCGCCAATGCGTCGCAAGTCACGTGCATTCGACATTATGTGACGCCACTGCAGCACAAGCTGGTTCTGCCTTGTTCAATTAAAACATAATGCACTAGTAACATAATTCTCTCCTTATTGCCTAGGTTGCCCAAACCACTAATACAGGGATTCTAAGGATTCCTTTTATTTAAAGAAGCTAAAATGGAAGGTCATAAAATGCAACAAAAAAAATGCTCCTTCATTGTCTTTTGCCCAGTACAAACTGACATGTCTAGCTATAATTGCTTCAGGGAGCCCAACGACGTTGCAACGCACAAAATGAAAGCAACTGCATGGCAACTCCATCGGTAGTGGATTATTTTGTCCGTCTTGTTTTTCTGTATTATTGTTCTGTCGTGTGTGCATTCAATTTTGTTATCCTCTGCCTGCATTCCCCCAGGGCAGTTTCTCAGCCGCTAATACATATTGTAGCTTTTTGGATCCAATTAATTTGAAGGATATGAACCTCAGGTTTCCCAGTGCCACAGAGGCATTGCCAGCGCCTGTCCTACTCAAAAGATAACGAAAGCCCATCCCCCTCTCCGCTCCCCCCCCCCCCCCCCCCAAAGTCTTCCATTTTGCTGGGGCCTCTTGTCCCCCGTCCCCCTCATACAGCATTTTGTCATGGGCGCCGCGGAATCAAGATTTTGGCTACGTGCCTGGCTTGCACCGATTTTTTTGTTTGTTCATTACTGTAGGATTTAACTGTAAGCACAGTGTTAATGCAGAGTAAAAAATAGCAGCTTACTCTTGTTTGCTAGTGCTGATGATTGGACGAGTTGGTAGACAATTATTAAAAATAAATTGTGAAGAATATGGGAACAAGCATACGGACGCGACACAGCACTGTGTTCATCTCCTCCTCCTTGTCTGTGCGACTCCCATTCTTTGTTTCTAATAATAATTCATTTTAATGATTTTCTGTTTGGTATCATCTGTATGGGGGTTCACTGTAACGACCCACCTGCCGTTGCATTCACTTTGGGGGCAGCTCCTTCTTCCTTATGGTGCCATCGTAGAGGAAGTGCAGGGTGGGCGTCACTCTCACTCTTGTGGTGCAGTTCTCCAGGTTCCCATAGGTTGCAAGCTGCCAGCCAAACTGAGTCAGGCCTGCCGGCCCTGCGGGAAATGTCAATTGCACTCTTTTAGACGTAGACACCCACGTTTTGAGTGTACCTGAAAAAGCTTTAACAGAGAGGAAACGCAATAATTAGCCCTTTTTGAATGCATCTTTTTCTTTTGCTGGGAACATACATAACATCACACACTAGTGCACATTCAGTGGTGTGGCTTAATTTATGATGAGCATTTTTTATATAACTTGAAGCATTTGGTGAAAACGCACAATATAATGGGTCGGACATAAATTGTTCCTGTGAACTATCCTACAGATTTACACATTACCTGATATCATGAAAGCAACAGAGCAGGGAAGGCTGTACTGCATGAATTACACATGATTTATAACCATTTAAAAGTTGGTATTTTTTTCATTTATTACTATTGGTTATTATTTTTTGACAGAAAGAATAACTGGGCGAGTCGGTACGTTGGTAGTCTTTCAACACCATCGAATATTCAGGATCTTTTCGCATTTTTTCATACTTTTGCTTTTTCTAGCTGCTCTGCTTTTTGTAGCGGCTTTCGCTGCCCCGTAAAAACGCGACATTCAAACTCACTTTATTTACATCGCACAATCGTAAACTTCAAAAGCGTGCCGCTTCGGCATACGCGAAATGACCGCGCGTTTCTGAGGCACAGGCATAATAAGCATAGGCAAGAAATCATGCTGCTCGCTCTTGTAACGTTTTTTCTCGCTCCTGCTTTACGAAACGAATCGGTGGCGAGCGGCTGTTGAGACCACACGGCAGAACTAGCATGACCTGTGATTCCTTGAACTGCCGTCAGACTGCACTTGAACGCTCCGCAAAATGCGTCATCGGACGAACGTCGTAGAACGGCGCCCAGAGCAGCTTCTCGGCTCCGCCGCACACAAATCTTTCTCACCCTGCGGAGCAAGCCATAGGTTTTGAACAACGTACGTTCTTTTTAAATAACGAAATAACACCGGCCAGAAGCATCGTTAGAATCAAGCATAGCTTAGCTAGCCCATGGTACACGACAAAGTTTCAAAACAGTGACGCAGTTCGCAGAAACAGAAGTGCTCACCGGCGTTTGCAGCAGTGTTGATGGACTGTCCGCAACTTGCGTTGGTAAGAAGCAGCGTCTCCCAGCTCTCAGTCATCGCTTGCTACGCTTGAACACGTTATTCGTAAGGAAGATATCTTAAATATCGGCTAAAACGTAAAAAGGAAGCGATCCTCGAAGCCCGCGTAACCCCTACGGCTGCCAACGGCAGCTGAGTGCAATAGTGATGGGCCTTGCGCAGTCTTCAAAAGGCTCTTCTTTTTTCTTTTTTTGAAAACGAAACTAAGCAAATAAGTATTATATTAATATTAATAGTGTCAGTATAATGTTGCAGAAAGTTAACAAAAATTTAGTTTATCTTAGGTTTTATCTAAGTTTTAGGTTTTTTTTTTTTTTTTTTTTTTTTAATTCGAAACCGAAACTATAGCTTAAGCACGTTTCGTTCGTCGTATTGATTTCCGTGCGTGTGTGCGTGTGTGCGTGCATGCTCCCGTGCTCGTGTGCGCGTGTGGATACGTCCGCATGGTTGTTTGTGCGTGCGTCTGCCTCTGCTTGCGTTTGCGCGTGTACATGCTTGCGTACGCGCGTGCGCGCGTGTATGTGTGTATGTGCGCGCGCGCAAGCATATCTGTTTATGCATTCTGTTGAACTAGGCTAGCAAGAAGGAAAATAGACCGATCTCACCAAGCGTTCCACGCATGCGTGACGCCGCCATAGCTGTAGTTCGTAGGAGGCAGACGCCTATTCACGAGATAGCTCATGCCGCCTCGTGCTCTGCTCGCGCAGACCTCTAGCAGGGTTGTTGCGCGTGCAGAAAGACTACAGCTCCCACGATGCATGTCGGCAGCGGTGGCGTACTCAAACTAGCTGTGGGATCGGTCTATTGGATGTCCCTGGCCACTGCAAAAAACAATAAATGATTTTATTTTTATTTTTATTATTGAACTATGCCAGCGTGAAATCCAGTGATTCTTCCTTAACTCTGCAGTAAATACTAGTTGATTGATTGGTTGATTGATTGATTGATTGATTGATCTTTATTTTTGCTGGTCGTAATTTGAAATAGATGCCGATCGGATTTTCAGAGTAACAGATTTTGGTTGATTAGTCATAAATAAAAATAAAATGAATAAAAAAATATACTGTGGTTCATCAATTCGTTTAATGTACGCTGAGCCTAGTTATATAAACTGAAGACTACATACAGATATCTATCGTTTCCTTTTTTTCGAAATTATGCTGCTAAAAATAAAGAACACCCTTGACCGAATAACTGAGCACCCTTCCAACACCCTTCCAGCACTCAGCACCCCTCACAATGAATCGGAAGGGTGCTCGCGCTCATGCACCCTCGCGCTCGTCGTGAGGGGTGCTAACCCTGCAAGAAAAAGGGTGCTAGACGGCTAAGTGAAGGGTGCAAACCCCCTGCAGCACCCCTAAAGGGTGCTGTAGCACCCTTAAAGGGTGTAAAAAAGTTAAGTGTGTACAGTAGCGCGACACATGGAGGCTGCGTTCCAAACCTACTTGAATGGGTCCGAGTTACCATGGCAGATTGTGCCACGTGAAAACAAGAATAAAGTAACGTTGGACGCGGGTAGGTTTTCGAAAACCGCCTTTACCCTAGAGTTAGATCGAGTAAGTTTTGAACACGGCCCGGAACTATGCACAAGCCACACAAGCTCATTCCGAACGCACGGTTTTGACGAACCCGGTTCCTCCGGGATATGGGTGGTAGGAGCCGAAATTATCTCGCAGATAAATTAATTAGGCCGGTGTGGAGCGGCAGAGTCTTAAGCAAAAGAGACGGCGACATTATGAGGTTTCTACAAACGTTTTAATACTCCTGAAAGGTTTGAAGACTCACTTCGTGCACATATGTGGAAAGTTACCTAGGCCGATCTATTTATTGACCATGCATGGTGTTTCTCTTTAAATAAAAGACAACATTTTTGAACCCGCTAGTCGACGCAGGAAACCCTCAAATTTGTCAGATATTCTGTGGATCCGTCTCGCACGGCGAGACGGGAGCTACGCCGATACCGGCACACCGTCGTTCGATAGCACGCCAATTCGTTTTCAAGCGGTATGCATGAACGCACCGTTTACGCAACACTTAACTGATATGTTTCGGCTTTCCAATCAAAGTATCTTAATTCGCTGGACTAAGCAGCCAGCGTTCCGACTGTCTTCGCATCTCAACTTTTCTGCCGCTCAGCTGTCGGCACGCTACCGTTCGATAGATGAATTTGTTTTCAGACGAGATGCATGACCAAACCTTTCCCGCAACGCTAACTGATGTTTAGACTTTCCAATCTAAGTATCTATCTTTATTCGCCACGGCTAGGCTAAGCATTCTAAGCAGGACAGCGAAAAAACATTTTTCGGAACGCTAATTGCTGTCTTGGCCTTCAAATCAATTCGTTTTTACCTGCTGTATTAAGCACTAATCAACTGAAAAGGGGAAGCGGTCCGGCTACGCTTTTCGCCTTGACGGTCTCAACAGCCGCGCAGCCATCTTGTTTGTTTACGTAACGTCACAGAGCGCGAAGAAGTCACTCGCACTCCGAGAAATTCTCGGTGCACGAAGAGCGCGCTCGAGTGTCAGCCTCCGGTGTCAGTCCTATCCGTTTAGTGAAAGAAGCACCAAGCTCTCGCGCTCCGGAGCACGGACTTAACGCGCCCGGTACCAGGGCCTTTCTCTTAGACGTAATTGGTGAGAATGCGAGAGTGCAGTCGCTACCAACGTTTATCCATAAACGTTGGTCGCCGCAACCTGTAGTTTTTAATTGCTATGACTTCAAGCAACTCGGCTGTCGTAGAGATATTTGCAGACGGCGTAAATGTCCGCAACCAGTTTTCTACAAAGCAGTGGTTGCGATCTTTCAATTCTTATAATTATTTACACTGCAGAAAACTTATGATGCTTTCCGCGCAGAACATTGATCCCTTTGAGCATGGTATTATGCGTGAACCGCTCAAAGAATACCGCCTAAATCTAGGCTGTTGAAACATCCAGCAAACCGTTTCGTGGGTCATTCTATTTAGATCACAGTTACAGGTGGATCAGATTTTAGCCTTGGTGAGAGCGTCGAGAACGAAAGCTTTCTCGAACAAAATACGACGGGGCAAGATAGCTAATATAGGTAAATGTTAAACATGATCATGTGGCCTAAGCCTCGGGTAGAGTCACAATATAAAGCTTTCTCAGATACTCAGTGGGCAGTCAAATATTTCCGCTGGGGGAGCTTTCTCGTTTTTGACCCCCACAAGGATGGTGATTAAGATCTCGGAGGCCACTGATGCGTTTGTTGTAAGCGTTTCTTTGCACACTGGTATATTTCAGCGTCTGCACGGCAACATAGCGACTAAAACTCGCAAATAAAGCATGGGTTGTCAATTGCTTCCTTCATGAAATAACAGACGCTCACAATTCAAGCGCGCGTTCGATTCCGTTGCCCACGGGACATGATTTATATCAGAAAATCTACTTGTTTCCTTTCGTTTCCGCTCTACGAATGACACATCGTAGCAGACGAACCCGCGTCATCTTCTCTTGCTCCTCGTCGGAGCGAGGCATGACGGGATGGCATTTTGGCGCACGCTCGATTTTCTCGGTGCGGCGAGTGCATGCACGCGCGGGGTGCCGGCGCTGAAACGAACTGGGAGAGTGCAACCATTCGTGGAGCGCCGGCCAAAACAAACCCGCTCCACGCTGCGAGTGGGCACGCGTGGGCACGAGTAGCGTGAAACGAGCTCGCTATTAGTGTCCTACGGTTACGAACGTTACAATAGTATGATGCCTGGAACGCGTTTCCGACTGGTATGTTTACCGCGTCCAAAAAAGTGGTCCGTCAATTTCCTTCTAATAACGTCATACATGTTTCATGCTGTCTCAACTTGAGACCCTGGCGGTGTCTCAACAGCTGTGATGTATGTGGCCGACGCCTGTTTTGCTGCAGGTCGCTCTCAAGTGTGGCAGCCCACGGAAGTTTCGGAGGCCAGAAGTTGCGATGCCACGACAACAGCGACACTCGTGTTCGCTCGTGCTTTTCGCCAGCAATTCTACGACCAACCGATAGGATCGCCACATCAAACAGCAGAACACCCCGGCTTTTGTGACGAAATTTGTTGCTACCTCGGGACTACTTTTGATGTTTAGGCGGGATAGGACGGTCAACACACCAGATGAAGACGCGCTCCAGGCACCATAGCCATATAGCCCCTTCCCCTAGCAAATCGCGAGCGCTCGGCGCTCGCTCGCCGAGCGGATTCTTGTTCCTTTCGCGAGATGCGAGCAATCTTTCCGCAGATGTGGAGCCGGTGGAGCGCTCACCGAGCGGCTCCAACCGATCTGTGGGTAAGTGGCGGAGCACGTCGAGCAGTCCGGAGTACTTCTCCGCGCTGTCTTTTTCGTAGGAGTACGATCTGTAGTTACTCGCAGCACTTCAGTTTCGATTCCAACGTCCGGCGAGGAAGTGAAGGAGTTTCCTGGCTTTTTGGTTTCGATTCCTGGGTCAGCTCTTTTGTTGTGCTCGCTCTCGTTCCTCGGTGTTGTCATGACTGGCTCGACCGAGAACACTGGGCGATAGCGTCGGTGCAATTAATTTTATGTGTAATAGAGATCAGTGACAGCGACGACAGCAGTGACAGCGAAGGCAGCGACAGCGACGAAGGCGACGGAGATACAATTGCTCCTACAGCTCCAGTGACGACGAGGTAGCCGTTCTCGGCGAAGTGTTTAATAAGACGTTCGCCTTGCCAGGAAAGAGGCCCAAGATATGCTGTTATGTCGAGGACGTTGAGCGCGCCTATTCGGATGAAGAGGTATGTCGTTTGTTCGTTGTGGGGTCTCCGTGAACCAACCAAGTCAACATTCCGATGGAGGGGGCAGGTCAGGATGGTGACGACCGATGATGATGTTCGCCCGATGGAAGCCCCCCCCCCCCCCCCCACGGGAAGTTTAATATAAAAATAGAAAATAAAAGATCTTTGATCCCACTGGACACATGAGAACGTTGGTTGGTTTACGATGGCTAGTGTGGCCACATTTATTTCAAAACAACACGACAAGTCAAAAGTAATTTACATGACAAATCTCCCAAAATGAAAACCCATACCTTAGTCCCCAGTCTCAAGAGCCGAATCTCCCAAGAATCCTCTCAGCACCCCCTTTCAAGACTCGTAGGGGCCTCCTTTCCCTTCAGAGCCCGACCAATCACTTCAAATTTTCTCATTGTCACGTGGTACGCCCTTACCCAATGATCAGCGAGCTGTCAACGTGATTGGCCTCCGACACCTCAACGGTCAAAACCAAGTTCCTTCTAGAGTCACTACATGCTTTCCTCACCGCCTGGCTGGCGCCACCCAGTTAAGTTATTGCGTCAATTAAAAGCGAAGTTTCTACACTAAATGGCGAAATACCCCGGACACAAGCACACCTGCTTAAAAGCCACAAGTGCACAAAGAAGTACCGCTGCCCAAGACACAGATGTTCCGGCACCCACAACCGACACCCAATCCCTTTGTTAACGACCAGAGTCCGACTCGTCTCCATCGAGCTCCGCGACTGCTTGAAGCCCCCCGCGCGGGGTGGGGGGGGGGGGGGGGGGGGGGCGGAAGACGACTCCCCGTTCATGCTCTCCCGCTAGCATACCCCCTGCCGCGGGTCTGCGAGCAAACGCCCAAAAATGCCGACACAAGCATAGGCAGACAAAAAAAATTAACAATGTCGACGCAACTATAGAAAGGTAAACTTTTCTAAAACACATCTTGCTTATTACAAACAAAATCCTTCGTTACTTAACACTTCGCCACCAAGAATGTTGCAAGTGCACTTGCTGCTCGCGCAACATCTGTCCCCCTTTCCGAGACAGACGCATAGAATACGCACACAGACACAACAACAAAGCTATACCACCCCTCCAAAAGAACTGTTGGGCGACCTAGAAAACAGACAAACAAACAAACACAGCCCGGTGAGACCCAAGCTCGCGCGTTCTAGATTCCACCATGACCAGTATTTATACAAAGCAAACTGTGGCCGCAGGCAACCAAATTTAAAAGCGAGCAGAAAGGAAAGTTTGTGATACCTAACCTATACCCGAATTTGTTTCCTCACGCCTGCGCGTCCCCGTCGTTTGAAGTGTACCTCGTGACCGAGACAAAAGCGCTGCCCTTGCACTCAGATCCGCAGAGGCCGATTTGTTCCCGGAATCCACGTCTCTATGCTCTAATCCAGGGCAGTTCCTCTTAAGGTGCCCCAGCCTCCCACACGAAAAGCACCCTGGCGGTTGAGATTCCTCAACCCTTCGCTGGTCGCCCCTAGCTTCCACAGAACCACCCCGCATGTTCACCTGTGGCCTCTGGACCGCTCTCTGTGGCTTCCAGTTTAGACTTTGCTTACTTTCCTCGTATTTCTCAGCAAGTTCCGCTACTTCCTTTGGGTTTAGCCATTCTTTGGTTTTGTTCTGAAGGACGTAGGCCCATACATCATCCGGCATGACATGCTTTAGCCGGTCTGAAATCATCAGCTGCCGTAGATTATCTAGCGTATCTACCCTGCAGCTCTCCATGTAGTACCCGAACTTGGTATCCAGATTGGTAGAGAACTGTGCCCTCCTCCTCTTGTTTGCGTGCGACATGGAACTTCCACTTATATTCATTCGCAGTCATCCTGAGCTCGTCGAGGGTAACATCTCGTAGCTTCTTGTACGGAAAAACCCGTCCCTCAGCTCTGTTGGACACAACGGCACTCGCTTTCGTGTTTTTAGAAGGCAAGATGATTGCCCCGTATAGGTCCTGTGGGACCTCATAACTCGCCAACGTTGTTTCAGCGCCTTTAAAACATGCAGGCACCAATGTGTCTTTCTCGGGCATTCGCGCCAGCACTGCACGTAGCTCCTTTGCATACCGTCAGACTCCTCCCGTACCCCGAGTGCTCTCTTCGCGAGGCTGCCCCGTTATTTTGAGCTGCTCTAGCTTTATTTTCTAGAGTTCTGTCCTGAGTCTTATGATTGTTATCTCAGCACTAAGGTCATCCGAATCCGGTGGCTGCCCTCCCTCCCCCCTGGTGCCAGCGTCTGGTTCCGAGTTGGCGCCAAAGAGGGAAGATCCTGGGGTCTTCGATCTAGCCTCCCTGGTCATGGTGAGCGTCTGAGAAAACGGGAATGGGACTCAACCACTGCTGTTTGGCGAAAATTGATTAGTTGCTCCTCCAGTCGGCGCCATCCGCTTGCCGCTGTGTCCACACTCGGCTGGCGACCGTGCCCATCGTCCGGAGGTCTCGCTTCCGCCTCTTTACGTTCGTCTCTTCTCTTGAGGCTTGCCCAAGATATTCTGTCACCGAAAGCTGGAGATGCTTCGCCAGTCCACAGGTGAAGCCACAGGCAGTCCTGTTATCCGACGTAGATGACGTCCAGGACAACTTCTCAGCTGCCACCCCTCCTTTGGGTAGCTGTGCCCCCCGGGTATCTCACATAAATATGGCCACGCTCCTCACTCCGCAGGCGTGACCCTTGTCCGTAGTGCAGCAGACGTGACCCTGCCGATCCGCAGGTGAAGCCGCAAATTGTCCCGTACTCCGACGTAGATGATGCCCAGGACCACCTCTCAGCTGCCACCTCTCCTTTGGGTAACTGTGCCCCCCGGGCTTCTCACATAGATATTGCCACAGTCGTCACTCCGGCAGGCGGGACCCCTGTCCACAGTCAGTAGACGCGACCCTGCCGGTCCGCAGGTGAAGTCACAGGCTGTCCTGTTCTCCGGCGTAGATGCCTCCCAGGATCACCTTTCAGCTGCCACCACTCTTTCAGGTAACTGTACCCCCGGGCTTTTCACGTAGATATTTCCACGGTCCTCACTCCGGCAGGAGCGACCCTTGTCCGCAGCCGGCAGACGCGACCCCTGTCCGCAATCCAGCAAACGAAACACTTGTCGCGTTGATGTCGTTATTTTCGCTCATCACCCGTCGCAGAAAGTTAGCAGGATCCTGTTGAACTGTGCCAGTCAACTTTTCATGGGAGGGGGCCGGTCAGGATGGTAACGGCCGATGATGATGTTCGCCCGATAAAAAAAAAACCCGGAAAGTTTAAAAAAAAAGTTGTTCGATCCCACTGGACACATTACGACGTTGGTTGGATTGGAAGGGCCAGTTTGGCCACGTTTATTTCAAAACAAAACGACAACGAGTCGACAGAAATTTACATTACAAAACTCCCAAAATTAAAATCCATACTTTAATCCCCAGTCTCAAGAGCCGAAGCCGCCGAGAATCTTCTCGGCACCCCTTTTCAAGACTTGTAGGGGCCTCATTTTCCTCCAGAGCCCGACCAATCACTTCAAGTTTGCTCATTTGCACGTGGTACACTCTTAACCAATGATTAGTGAGCTGTCAAAGTGATTCTTCTCCGACAGCTCAATGGTCAAAACCAAGTTCCTTGTAGAGTCACTACATGTTTTCCGCGCCGCCTGGCTGACGCTACTCAGTTAAGTTATTGCGTCGATTAAAAGCGAAGTTTCTACACTAAACGGCGAAATACCCCGGGACACAAGCACATCCGCTTAAAAGCCACAAGTGCGCACAGAAGTACCGGTGCCCAAGACACAGGTGTTTCGGCGCCCACAACCGACACCCAATCCGTTTGTTAACGACCGGGGTCCGACTCGTCTCCACCGAGCTCCGCGACTGCTCGGAGCCCACCGCGCGGGGGGTGGAAGTCGACTCCCCGTTCCTGCTCTCCCGCGAGCGTACCCCCCGCCGCGGGTCTGTGAGCAAACGCCCAAAAATGCCGACACAAACATAGCCAAATAAAAAAAAAAAAAACAATGCCGACGCAACTATAGAAACATAAACTTTTCTGAAACAAATCTTACTTATTACAAACAAAATCCTTCGCTACTTAACAGACCATCGCCCTTTGTGTAGTTCCGACGCAACTTTCGCCTCCAACGGGAGCCCCCTACGCCGCGATCAATGGTGGGAACCGAAAACCGCCGAAGTTTGCATCCTCTCTTTTCTCTGGTAATACAAGTTTTGCAGGTTTCAACTTTAATAACCGGCCATTTGCTTTGCGAAAAGAAGGATTGACCGAAGATTGTATGTATTAATTGAACATATTAAATTAATTTTAATAATTAGAAGCCAATTCATTGCGTTTATTTAGTGCGTTCTTGTGTTTTAAACTTCCTTGCTAACATTATTCAGTTTCAAGTCTAAGGAAAAAACAAATCCCAGTAAAATGCAATATTCGTGCATAATAAAAAATAAAAAATCAGACAAAAATTGGGACAACACAACACTCCCAAAACTCAGCCAACTCAGTTGCAAAATTTATTTTCACGAGTCTCCTTTATGTGGGCCACAAATCCTCAAAATACGCAAACGCCAATAACCGTGTGGGCATGACGGTTGCTGGCATTACCGTTGTTTGATGAGTTATGACTTATAGGGAACACGTGGAAATAATGTGTTGCAGCTAACTTTTGAGACAGTGTTGTGTGGTCTCGATGCTTGTGTCTAGTCTCAAGCAAGTAGAATTAACCTGAGACTGGATTGAGAAGAAACATGAAAACGTAGAAGGGATAGAAAATAGACAGGACGATGTCTCAAACTCAGCGAACTCGTTTATTTAGACGCCCTCTTTATATAGTCTCAATCTCAAGGCCATCACCACCAACAAGAAAGGACGAAGTATATACAGTTCAACCTCCACTCTACATCACACGATGTAAGAATGTGGACAACTTTATAGGCTGACGTAATAAGGCAACACCCATCCTCCTTTTAGCTTGAACTGTAAGATCTTTCTCCCTTTCTTTTCTAAACAGGGTCATCATTTTTGATTCCAAAGACGTCCTTCCCACCTACTGCCCCCAAAAAACACCCAAACAACCTTCGGGCCAACGCACGTACAAAAAAAAAACGCAAAAGAAGTGCTGTCGTCATTTTGGACAATCATAATCAAGGGATCTCATTTCACACTTAACAGGAAAAAAAAAGTGACATTACATTTTAAAAAAAGCTTTCTGAATTGCTTTCAAACTGTAGCGAAGCCCGACTTACACAATTGCCTAGAGATTTCATCCGCACGGTATTCCCTTACTACTCTTTCTACAATATAAGAAGGTGAACTAAATAAACGAGTTAGCCGAGTGTGAGGCGTCTGCCTGAATATTTTCCGTCTCTTCTAAGTTTTGATGTTTCTTCTCTACCCCAGTCTCAGGTTAACTCAACAGGCTTAATATTCACCAGCTCGTTTGCACCCTTACGATATTTTCTCTAATCTCACGGTTTTTTCTCTGGGACCGTTCCCGAGCTCGCCTGCGCAGCACTTCTCATTTCCCTTTTGTTCTTACTTGCATATTTCTGAACTATGGCGTGGTATCATTCTTTTCTTTTATAAATATTTCTTCTTTATTACTTTCCACTAGCAATTAGATGGAGGTTGAAAGCAACCACGTTTTCCGCATACAAAATTGTCTCTGCAACCTAACAAGTTATAATCAACGTCTGTCATTTGACTCAGGGAAACTCTATTTACACTCCAGGTATGCTAGCAACAAAACCTGCATTCGAGATGTTGCAGGCCACTGTGACATGGGGGGAAACTCCCTTCCCCGCATCCTGAGTCCTGTGGCTGAATTGTTGTGCAGAATCACTCCAGTTAAGATCTGCTTTCCCGACGATGTGGCAGCCCTTGCCAAGGATTTTGAGAAGGTTCGTTTTCAGAGCCAGCTTGTTTATTCATGCTGGTGCTTCAATATTATTAGGACCATTTCGGGAGTGGGATAAACAAGAAAGAGACAGCATAATACTTTCAAATGATCGATCAAAATCAGAATAAGTTCAAAACAAGAGCAAATAGACAAGAGCAATGAAATGCGGTCAAAACTTCCTTTAAATAGGCCGTGCAATGATATTGTGTTGGGAATGTAATTAGTTTACACAAACTTAATGGCATTAGTGTGACCCAACTATGCTCCCAGGCAATGTCGCTGACCAGGAGCTTCATTATGGTATAAGTTAATTCAGGAACAAAACAATTTATTTCCGTCTATCTTTTGCAGAACTGGCCAACATAGTCAGGTAGATTTCGGTGTTTCTTAGACCCATGGATACAAAGGTCAAATGCGGTTCGTGGTTTAACACCAGCACTGCGTAAGCATCTGATTTGTGCTTGTGACAATATTTGCCTCAGCAAATATTAGGGTAGTGATTTGTGTAGGTACTGTAGTGGCCACAGATGCGGAGCGTGACATGCGCTGAGCACTCAGCATAAAAAAAAAATAAAAGAGGATCTTCTCGGGCGCGCAACACCCGCGCGCCTGGAGACAGAAGCACGCCAGTAGAACGCACGAACCAGTCGCTTCTCCTTGCTGCTTGTCGAACATCATTCGACAAGCAGCGAATGATGTTGTACAAAGTCTTCGCCAAGTCGACGCCGCCGCTCTACATCTTGCCGACCAGAAAACGACCGCTCGAGCAGAGGTCACTCTTCAGGCCTCTGCTATTGCAACCGCCGTTTTGATCCGGACGCTCGACGCTGCCAACGCCCCTGTGCGTGGCCGGAAAACCGGCCGGCCGACCGCTAGAGGCGACGAGTGGTCCAAGAGAAAGCCGCCTTTTCTACGTGATTGACAAAAGCACTGCAGACCGCTCACTTGTTGACTCAGGAGCTGAGATCAGCGCCGTCCCTGCGACACTTGCCAACCGTTCACGTAAGCCGATTTTTTTTTCTGCAAGCTGTGAACGCCACGAACATATAGCTATTCCTGTTTACGCGGAACGTTCCCTTGCGCTTAACCTCGACCTTCGACGAGTGTTTCGATGGATTTTTCTGGTGGCTGACGTCGGTCGCGCAATCCTTGGCGCAGACTTTCTACAACATCATTCGCTGCTTGTCGATGTCAAGAGGAAAGGCCTGCTCGATTCGACGACAAAACTTACATTACAAGGTATCGACACGACGGAAACTCCGTTGTTCGCCTCCGCTTTTACGCAAGTGCAAGGCGCTTTTCAAACACCACTCAGCGAGTTTCCTTCGCTCACAGGACCTCCTGACTGGACGAAACCCGTAACATACGATGTTACTCATCACATACAAACAGGTCCACCTGTCTTCTTCCGCCCACCGGCTAGCTCCGGAAAAACTTGGAATTGCTCGGGCAGAGTTCGACCATATGCTCGAACTGGTCATAGTCCGACCATCATCCAGCAGTTGGGCATCTCCGCTACACATGGTCCCCAAAACAAGCGGAGACTGGCGGCCATGTGGAGACTACCGCGCTCTGAAAAAGCAAACCGTTCCAGACCTGTACCCACCCTCCAACATCCACGATTTCACCGTCAATCTTAGGGGAAGCAACATCTTCTCGAAACTTAACCTCACCCGAGCCTACCATCAAATTCCGGTAGCAGATGAAGACATCCCCAAAACAGCTGTAACAACGCCATTTGGCTTATTTGAATTTCAACGCATGCCGTTTGGCCTTAGTAATGCGGCACAGTATTTTCAAAGATTTAATGACACTGTGACGCGGGGTCTTTTCTTACGTCGACGACCTGTTGATCGCAAGCTCGTCTCCAGAGAGGAGCACAATGTACATCTCCGTCTTCTTTTCGAACGGCTTGCCAAACATGGCATAATCATCAACGCCGCGAAAAAGCGAGTTTGGAGTGCCCGAATTAGATTTTCTCGGCCACCATCTTGATAGTTCAGGCATTCGACCCTTGCCTGCAAAAGTGGCAACTATTCAAGACTTTCCGCGGCCAACTTCAGTAACCAAGCTTCGCCAATTTATTGGCCTTGTAAATTTCTGCAGACGCTTTGTTCCTAAACTGTGCGAAGCTCCTTCATCCACTCGGCATTCTTCTCCAAGGCAAGAAGGGACGCTCAACTTCTCCTCTTGTCTGGAATGAGGCAGCTGAGCAAGCATTTTGTGAGGCAAAGTGAACTCTGGCAGAAACCATTGTCCTACCACATCCTATTTATGATGCTCCAACGTCAAATATGACCGACGCCTCAGGTACGCCGTGCGCTGAGCACTCAGGTACATGCGCTGAGCACTCAGCATAAAGGAAATAAAAGAGGATGTTCTCGGGCGCGCAACACCCGCGCGCCTGGAGACAGATGCACGCCAGTAGAACGCACAAATCAGTCGCTTCTCCTTATCTCGGCTCATTTCTTCGGAGTACACGCTTATTATTCCTTCCCCACAGTACAATCACTATGAATGCAGGAATAGCCAAACTTCAACAATGTCTGGAGCTGAACACGCGCCTTGTGCTTTGCCAACTCTAAAGCGTGGCAATGTTTAACATTGATAACATATAGCTTGAACCAGATCATATGAGGCCACTTTCCCTGGCAGTAAGTTTAGTGGGTGATCACTGCTTGTCTAAATATTTACTTCAATTGTCTGTGAAAAGGAAAACTAATGCATATCCTATAAGTAATGAATGTCAAGCGGATGCTTGTGGCAAGTTCAGATGAGAATTAAAGGTTTCAAGTTGGTTAAAATAATGTTATACTGGCGACTAATAAAGCATACGACATAAGGCTCCATGCAAATAACTCCGTGAGGGGTTTGTAGGTTATGTGTTCCAATAATTTTTATAACTGGAGTGTGATTTAATAAGGAGGTTTGCAGTTTGACAATTGATGTGTCTAGGTTTATAAAATAGAAGGACTTTTGCAAGTTTCTTAAAGAGGGAACGGCAGCGGTTGGATGAACTTTCTGTAAAAGAACTGTAAGGCAGTGCATTTCTGGCGAAAAACAATGTTTGCATTGCAGTTTTTTCAGGTTTCTAGAAACTTAAGCAGCACGGTAGGTAATTATACACCTTACATATATTACAGAAGATGACATTGTCAAAAAGACCCTTGACAGAAGATGTTGCATAACTGGTGTAGTAGCCTGTTTCCAAGTTCGAAATAAAAAGGTGAGCGTTCTTCTATTAATTCATTTCCTTTGATGGGCAGATTACGTATCGCATCTCTTTTTCTAGAACTTGGTCGGAATAAATACACAGCGCATAATCTGAGCTCACACACCATATTCGTTTACTATGTTTCAGGCTTTCGTGAGGTTGTGACTTGCGTCGACGGCAGCTACATCGCCATCCGGTGCCCTGCCAAACGAGGTGGAGTCAGCGTATGTCAATCGACACGACAAGGCTTCACTGGTCTTGCAGAGCATCTTTGATCCCAAACGCGACTTCGTGAATGTTTTCACGGGCCCACCAAGCAAGATCCACGTCTCAAGAATCTATAAGTTATCGTTTGTGTTCCGGAGCATCCAATTTCTTTGCTGCATGGCCAAGTCTCACCTTCTTGGCGATGCAGCATACCCATTGAGGAAGACTTTGGTCACTCAAGTACGGGACAATGGGACATTGACTAACCAGCAGAAGAGCTGCAACACTAAGTTGAGCTCCACAAGGGTGCTCATTGAGAATGCCTTCGGGCTACTCAAACAACGCTTCAGGCAACTAATAAACCTGGAGTTCCCGACAGTGCGCCTAATCTCCAAGTTCATCATTGGTTGCTGTGTCTTGCTCAACTTGTGCATCGATGCTGGGGACACTGAGATCCGTGAGGCTGAAGTGGAAGAGCAGAGGCGTCAGGAATTGCTCAGGTTGGACAGCAGGGGCTCGCCCAAGGTGGACCTGCCGGTCACGTACCTCTCGGATGCCGCGCTCAGGGTGCTCGGACGCTTCAAGAGGGACAGGCTGGTCTCATTCCTTTTCCCCACTGGTTGAGCTCCTCCTCGCGCAGGTACCAAGTGCTCAATGGCACTGTAAGGCAGCTTCTGATAGCCTAAATATGAAAGTGCCAGGCATTCGGAAAAAGCGTTTACAGTGTTTTTTCACCGACAAACTAACTCTTTGTTTCTGATCAATGCTCACTCTTTACTCAAATATCGTGCTGCGGTCCGGAAAAGATGCCAAAGTTTCAGAGCGTGCCGTTATGTTATTAAAAAGTTATAAACAAGTTTCTGAAATTTGCAGAGAGAAAAAGGAGGATAATGAGGCCCACGAATACATGGTAATCAATGATGTCGGCTGCCTAAAGCAAACTTCATTTTCGCATTTACAGTTTAAAAAAATGACATAACTTTTCCAATAGATAACAACAAACTGAAATATTCACACCTGGTCTGGACCACTAGCGCTACATTCGGGCCGAGACCGATTGTTCGGTTACGCGTTTATTTTTGCAGTGAAAAACACCCTATTTTTGTTTGGAAACAACTGCACATGGGTAACTTACTTTGTAATGAATGTTACCTTTTAATATTCTATAAAGCAGGAAATTGTCTTGGAACCAAAACATTTTAAATGTATGCACAATCAACATGAATAATCTTGAGTATATATAGCAAACGATGCTCTTGAGTCTCTTGAAAAGTAAACTATGTACAAACCGTAAATAATGAAGTGTAGTAAGCTACAAGAGCTTTTAGATAAAATTAATCACTTTGTCGTTTTCATGCTGTTTAGCACTCGCTCCAGCATGCAAAGAAGATTCTGGTGCCGCTCTTGACGCTGTTTTGCACGGTCCTCTCTCCTCTTCCCGCTCTTCTCTACGCTGATCGCACTCCACACGTCTTTTTTCACGCTTTCCCTCCTTTAATCTCGTGCTTTATCTTCGTTTTCCTAAGATCCTCCATTAAAAAAAAAAAAAGTGTTCCCATTCCGCATGTGCTCAGAGTTCTGCCATGCAGCGGGTGGCTTATTTTAAGGTGGGGCATTCTACTGATGTTGATGGTCGGGGATTTTCTGTGAAGGAGACTGGTGCTGTAGAGCCGCTGTTTGTTTGTATACGGCTTGAGAAACACCCATCAACACTTCCGGCTCTACACTGTCGTGGGCTGCCCTGATGAGATTGAACTCGTCTTAAAAATCTACGTGCTGTAGCGTTGCTCCACTTTTCCCGTTGCTGTCCACAACCTTGGTTCTTCTTTACTTCAGGGTTTTGAAACGCGTGTCACATTGCTGTGCAGTGTAGTGGGTGTTCGTCCTCTCAAATATCTCTACAGAAATTTTATTAAACATGTTTTCTTGTCGTAAATCGTTTAAATGGTTTAATCCCTGGGAAATATCGAGAGTAGCGGGCTGGAAGAAGCTTGGACTCGCCTTCTCACCAGATGCAAGCTGAAAAAAAAACAAAAAAACACAAACACCCTAAATGGTTGGATAATCTAATAAACTGGGCAGTCCTCTGATGCGAATTGAAGATACTGGGCTTATACGCATTTGTGGGGTTTCCGATGTAGTATGCAATTAAAGAATACGTTAATGCTCTGGATGAATAAGGTACCTGGCAATGACAGTAAATGAAATAAGCTTGCGGGACCGTGACAGATTCAAGCGGTAAATGAAATAAGCTTGCGAGACCGTGACAGATTCAAGCGGAAATTGAATTTTGATTATGAGAAACCGCCGGGAATATTTCAAAGGGCATTAATGGGATGCATGATGCCGAATTGCCAAGTAAACCACTGCACTGACAGAATGGGTCGTATATCGCAAAGAGCCATGGAACATTAACCATGGAGCCAATTTGTTAGCACTGATTAAAACGTGCATCCTAGTATTCACTATTAGCATATACCTTTCGCCACGAAGAACTGACTTAGAAAACTTTGTAATCCAAGTAAGGGTATACATTGTATGGATATAAGTATGACTTCCGTTGAGTGGAGTTCTGGAGTTCTGTGTGGAGTTCTGTGGGCGAACCGTAGGATTCTTCTTCAGGTACAGGCGGAACGCCAGCGCAGTTTCCACGATTGTGGATATTTCCTTTTGAATCATAGGACATCATGGATTAATGTGGCACCAAAATAATTGTAAAAGGAAATGGGCATTCCTGCAACCGTTCACTATACAACTGCTTTTCTTTTTTAGATATCGCGGATTAGATATATGGGCCAAAGTCCTAGCAGCTATAGGTGTGGTTAGACAGAAAGAATCGTTTTAGCATGCCATATGAAACCATGCACAATCTCCTGACAGATTAAATTAGTCGCATTAACGAAGCTGTCAAGTGACCGGAGGGAATTAAACTGTTATTTGATGAGGAGACCATTTTTAGTTGCCATAGGAAAATACTAAAGGAGAGCATCATGCTCAACTTTGTATTGGAGAAACCATGGTTCGTGTTTTCTTAGTTGTGACCGCGAGTTAATTGCGTCACGATATCCGATGCAGAGACTTTCCTCTGACTCCCTGTTGTAACTCGACGTCATTAGCAGACGAAAAGCATCATGCTCAAGCCTGTATTGGAGAAACCATAGTTTGTGTTTTCTTCAGTTTCAACCGCGAGTTAATTACGTCCCGACATCCAATCCACGGATTTTTCAGTGACCCTCTGTCGTAACTCGACGTCGACATAAGCTCCCGTGACAAATAACGCAACGTAAGTCCAAAGTCTCCTCCTATATCTAGTAAAAACTGTTATATCAGTAATTTAGTTTACCTCCGCTGACTAATTATTTTGCAATAGTTGATAAGCGAGCGGTCACATCACAAATCCCATGCACAATGTATGTTGATCGTGAACAGCAATGATTAGGAAGTAATTGGAATAATTAGAAGACAATACGCCGAATTCTCCTGTGTTGGAGATCGCTTTCGGAGGTAACAATCGCTTGACGGCATACCTGTTTGGTATTCTGCTTAATTGCATCCTACGGCTGGTACAAGTACTTCGAGCTGTCTTCATGTGGTTTATAAAACTGTAAGGAAAAATAAATTGTCTTTTACTTTCAGGGTCACCGCTGATCAAATAGTAAACAATCTGGTTTGCTTCCGATCCAGAGTTCATGCTTTCGGCAAGGTACCAAAGGGAAACAAAACTGTTAAAAAGCGCGGGCAGACGCTCCGAAAGCGGTGGCGCTGGGAGCGTTACGCTCCCTTTGCTCCGCAGCGCGTGCCACTGGGGTAGATCACGTGACCTATCGCTCACGGAGGCCGACCGCTCGACAACCGCCAGCTCGGAGCACTCGGCATCTGCCAGGGAAAAGGGCGACCCCCGCTGCATAGTACTAGTGACTTGTCGCTCACTTGAATGATGGGGCAAGGTGTCTATAAAATCACCCATTCAAAATTCCCCAATTTTCCCAAGTTCCTAATGACTATTTCGATAAAATGGTATGACCGTTACTTCGGCTCAATGAGTTCTTAGTGGCCTGTGCTGTCTAGTGACGTGCCGGGCAACATTATTTAGTGCAGCGGCACCAACGTGTAATCGTTAGGCTTCGTTGAACACTGCCGTTCCACTTTCGGTTTTCATTCTTAGTGACTTAAAACGCTTTGATGGGTTTCTTGATTTTAATCTTTTTTTTTTCAATATAATCATAATGCCTTAAAAATTTAAGGTTTTTCAGGCGGGTACACACCTTAAACACCCTGTGCGAGGTTGAAGAATGTGTGAGAGCAAGCGTTGGCTTCGATGTATACTCCTGCAGTGTGACGATTTGAAACATAAACCTGGATTAATATTTGGTTGTCTGGGGTATCTGTGTAAAATAGCATTGAACCAGTAATGCAGTAATTAATGTTCTGTTTCACAAAAGAAGATCAAATTGCGATGAAAGGTAATGAGTGAGTCAATTTGGTGCTAAACTTTTGCAACAGACAAAATTGATTCCTTTTTCTGATGTTTTTTCATCTCAATTTGTGGCAGTTTCTTGTGTACTAGTGATCACATATACAGTCAAACTGTGGAGCAGAATATGTTTGTGGTGAACGGATGTACAATAACAGAAGGTATCAATTTTCAATATCTTGAGGCATTAATTCATGTGGTCATTCAAATGCAAAAGACATGCACGGCCCCGCATTTTCACCTGTGGTTGGTACGATCAAATCTAGTTGCGAGCTCTCAACGTGAAAAGTGCGAGGTAAATTTGTGAATGTGCCTCGTGTTGGGAATATTCAGTGCGTGCACAGAGTTGTTCAAACTTACTTTCACTACGCCTTCAACACCATATCTCTATCTTTCAGTGTCCTGTGGTGGTGTTGTAAATTCTTATGTAATATTATAATAAACTGTGTACACCAAGCTTCTGCCTTTTTGTCTTTCTAGGCAAACTAGCCATAGTTGTTATAAGTACGCATTCATTGGCGTGCTGTAATACACTGCCTATTTTGAAAAAGAGAGTAACTCCGTGGTGGTTCTCAGAACTGACAAAAAAAACTGGCTCTTTTCCAACAGGGATTACATGGGAAAGGTAAATACAAATAAGGCTATGACGCGTGGGTGGCGATGTCTCATGTGCTACAAATAGCAATGCCAACGTGCCTATTTGTTTTCGCGTTTTATGTGTTCTATGTGCCAACCAAAAACGTGGCTTAATTAACGTTCACTTTACTTTGTAGGAAGCAAGTTATGACGGACGGTACTTACGCAAGCATGTAGAACACCTGAAGAAAGCATTTCAATCTCACGCCGAAAACAATCGTGACGTCACAGTCATAAGAAAACTGCGTGATGCCGTTTTCATTTTTAATAAGACGTCACTTCCCGCACGTCACAGGCGAGCATGACTAACGACAATGCCGCGCATCTCACAGATGTCGCTGTGCCTCATGAGCCGCCATCTTTGCGTCTTATGGACTTCTATGGAAGCTTCGCTACCATCCATGCAGTCTGCGCGCATATCTGCAATGCGTGGAAACGCCCAGTCGAGATGCTCATCAGAGCCGAAGCGATAACACTAAAAAAACTGCTTCCCTTTCTCCTGCTCATTTGTGCCGAACTTTCGCAAGTCATTATTCGCTTATCTGCTCGTGCTTTTTGACACTTTTGTTATTTTTCCAAAACTATTGAGCGTTCAACGGCTTTATGAAAAGTTAATATTTTGTCTTCAGCAAATATGTACAGCTGTATGCCAGTACGGATAAAGCGCACTCAATTCGCCAAAAAGGTGCCAAATGCGCCGGTCACAGCGAGTTTTCAGGGCTGTGCAACATACTGTGCGACGGTTTATGTTCGAGCTTACATCGTCTGTGAAATTTAGCTCGCTCCCCTGTCAGACACTCTTGGCGGCAGGCGGTTGCGCAGCAAGTTGGTCAGTTGGTCGAGCGTTAGTTCTCGCGTTTCACCCAGTGTCGTTAAAGACTTCAGCAGGCCATCAGCCGTATTCACGAGTCGTCGCTAACTAGCGCTGTCTTAAAGTTAGTAGCGTATCTAAGTAATTGCGAGCTGGGCGAAGAATTGCTGGCTAATCTTCGAGCGAAGAATCAAGTCTAGACCCTGCGGTATTCACGAGCGCGAAGAAAGCGGGTGACTATCTAGTCAGTTGTAACAAGCGGAAGGGGCATAAAAAGATTGATCACGCATGTGCGTATTTAAACACCACTGCGTAAATGGAGATTTTATCGAGTAAAGCATATTTAAATCTCTATCAGGAAAAATAAATGATACATTGAGAGACTGATTACCTGGGATAGACTTTTACAAAGAAAAGAGAAAATGAAAGCTGTTTACAATTAAGTGTAATGCGGAATTAGAGCGCAACTCTTGAGGAAGAGGAGGAGGGGAGGGTACGGAGGGGAGGGTTGCATTTCCTCCCCCTCCGTACCCTCTTCTCCTCCTCGCCCCCCATTTCGGATGGAAGTTTTTGCTAAATTCCCCTCTAAATTTACCGGGAAACTTAGCGAATGTTTTTGCGCTAAGTTTGGCGGGTTTAGTTTCCCTGCTAAATTTAGCGGGGCGTCCCATAATGAAACGCGCGTGGTTACGCCGACGGTGACGCCGCTCAACCCAGAAATGGGTGCCTAAGAGCTGCGCTCTAAAACGCGAGAAAATACGGAAGTTGCGCTGCCAGCGACATAGACGAATATGAAAGCGCCCGCAAATACAGGCGTTCTAGTCGTCCAGCGCCGTGCTGAAATCGCTTTAGTGGCATATCTGACCTCTGATCATATCTATTTCCAGAATATTTGCTACCCCAATTCTTTTTGCATCTGCGTCCAGCGTTTTAAGATAGTAATTGCTTCATTAGCGCAGGCGGTTAGAGGTGATAGGAGTCGGCCATGGTGGTCAGCCGCTAGTCACCCGCTAAACACCAGCTAAACTAACCGTACCCTCTAACTAAGATTTTTTTGTCGCCTTCTAAGTCGCTCGGGCCGACTAGACCTCAACATGGTCGGTGAATACTAAGTGCTTACGTAGCTGTCATTGCCACCTGCCACGCGTTCATTTTAATTGATGAGGTAGTTAGTCAGCCGTTAAACATGCGCTAGTCACGTCTAGTGGATACGATTGCATGTGCCTTTGTCCCTATCACGCTCAGGGACACATGCAGCTTGAGCTCGTTTTTGATTTTGTTCACAAGGAAGAAAGAAGTCAACCTCTCTTCAAAGGAGAGCCAGTCATTCACAGTTTCGTCGAAAGCTTCTTGTTGGCCGATGTGACTGGAGACTGCCATCGTGAGAAGCGTGCTTGTCATGTGCCAAGCATCCAATTTTGTCCGGCGTTGCTACACTGCGCGTAATGTCGGAGCTTCAAAGTTTTTTTTTTCTGGGTCTTGCTACTACTTCGTCATCCTCGTAGCTTGTTGTTATGTTCGTGTGCATATACAGGCATAAAGCGGCGAGTGCTGCAAAGTAATTTATTGGTAGGCAGCCAGATTGCTATGGTTGTGCGCATTGCGGGTTCCGCGTTTTGCGGCCCGTCTGATGACGTCATTGCTTCTGACCCCAGTGGCAACGGTGGCAGCCTCTAGCAAGTCTCATTTCCTTCCAAATAACCTCAACACGTCATCATGCTTTTTTGCATTCTAGGTGCCTTTAAGGATAATCTAACGGCGACACGGTGAAATAAACCGGATTCCTTCTACTTCAAGGATAGCCACCCACCAGAAGTGTCTGAAAAACGGTTGTCTTGGCAGATTAGAAAAATGTATTAGTCAGCAGATCACGAAATCCCCCTCCATCCATTTCAAGCACAAATAAATAAAATAAGTCACCTTAAATATTTGTTGACTGGGCAGCGGTCCCTTGAAAATTGTAAGAAGCACATCGGCCCCAGAAGGTACCGCGACACGAGCAACACACCCGAAAATCTATTTCACTTCAGAAATGTAAAAAAAAAACATTTCCTTGTAGGTAAGCCCAGTGAGGGCGCAGACGAGCTGGTGTAAGTTTACCATTATGCTAAAACATTTGGGACTGGGTGTAAGAGAACCTTGAAACAACCAAATGTAGAAGAGACAAAGAAAGAAGTTAGTCAGACGACGTCTTCTTGCCTTGTCTGTTCTACTTTTAGTTGATCGGTGTTTATTTTTTTCGGTGTTAGGATACCGGAATCCAAATATTTTTAATGCTAACGAAAAAAAAAATTGACTATTGCTCCAGAAGATTCCCAAGAGAAGCTCCAGGAAAAGCTCCTCCAAGAAAAAGCGACACTAGCCCACAAAGAAGACGGCAGTTGTCCCGCAGTGGCCCTCCACTGGTACGGTACTGCTCAGTGGCATGTGGTAAACAATATCGACCTCACAGTTTCATACAGTAATTAATTTCAATTTCAAAGCAACTATATGTGGTTACAAAAGGTCATCTATCACTGCGTGTTATTCTGAGATGCCAACTCAATTTTGCGCTTTATCGAGTAGAATCTTTTGACTTTAAATATTGGGTCGAAAATTTTCCGGCAGATATTATGTGAAAAGAATCTATACGGCTTTAAAAAAAAAGCAATAGTGTCAGTGCATGTCCTAGCATTCTAAAAAAAATAAGGTAAAGGTCTAGCGCCATCCTACCTCCTATGTGTAAGTAACTGTTCCAAGCAGACTGCATACCCAAAACCAAAATCGAAACCTCCATGGTCAGTATAATACTTAAAAAGCTAGTCACCGATATCTGTAGAAATGGGAGGCATGGCTTATTATTTTCACTCTTTCTGCATCTCGATGCACACTTTCCCGTTCTGGTCAGCTAATGCCGCAACCTCATTAGCTGCGGAGCGTTAATAATATACACGGAAAGCTTCACGGACGCGTTCCTTAAACTGCGAGTGACTATAAAGTTTCTGAAAGTTCAGAAGCAACTACACTTGAAAGCATAGTTTTGTATTGGATAATTGAGTCAATTATACATATAAATGAAAAGACATATGAAAGTAATATGGTTGCGGAGAAGTTCTGAACATATGGTGAATCAGAGTTGTACGTAGTTCAACTACTCTACTCAAGTTACTTTAGTTTAACTACTTTTCTGAGTAGTTTAGTAACTTTCAACTACATTTTTGTTTCGATAATAAGTAGTTTACTTTAATTACTTTTTCTGAGTAACTTCTACTCAAATTAAAAGTTTCTTTTTTTTATTTTTGTGGTAGGTTTGCTGGTCTACAAACGTTCCTGCATAAAATTAGATGAGATGTTGGAAGATCTGCTGATATTTGTAAAGAGGGGTAAGCATCTGGCGTCGTTAGGGAAGGGGGAGTGGTTCGGAGGGTCCAAAGCCCTCTAAAATTTTTTTACGAGCCCCCCACTGCAACAATCCTTCTACGAGGCGCGGGGAGCGGACAGACACGTCGCAAGTGAGGCCCACTAAATGCGGGATTAGCGCCGAAGACTGGCATTCTTTTTGTGTCCCGAAGCTCAAGGAGACGACATATTTAAAGAAAGGGTTTGTCCCCGCTTCTCCCTAGCATAGGAACTCTCGCCTACTACAGGATGTGTACACACTGCCGCCTCACCCTAAGAAGTCGACAAAATGCAGCACCCACTCGGAAGCACATCTGGTGCTCCGACAGTTTGTGCTGTACTTAAAGTATCGCATGCAAAAGGGAAACGCAAATGTGACCTCTTTGCGTTGCCTTTCCTCCAAAAACTCAGCATATGCAGGTCTTCCAAGATTCGAAGATCATTCGAGAAGCTTAATAATTCCCCCAACGTTGTTACAAAAACAAAAACAAAAAGAATTGGGAAGTATTTTAAGAACATGGTACTTAAAGTTAAATTTCAAGTAGGATTAGAAAACTTGTAGTTTACTTGAAGTACATTCTCTGAGCATTTACTTGTACTTTAGTAAAGTAGTTTTTCTGGTAATTTATGAAAAAAAGTGAAATCCCTGACTTCAAAGTACATTTTCCAACTTTGGAAACAAAAAATGCCGTTGGTCATGTGAAAACGCGCTATCGACTTTCCAGACGTCATCTGCTCATTTCTGTGAGTGAAGAAATGGCGGCTATAAGACCGATACAAATGTGTACCTTATAAGTGTATTGTGTTAAATAGTTCGTCAGCGAGAGTAAAACAACTACCTTGAGGCAATTAAACTTTATTCAATATTTGCCGTCGTTTCGGAAAAAACCGAAGCTCCTCGGATTACCCCTGGAGCAATGCATACCAGTTAAAATAAAGTACAAAATAGTCTATGAACGCACATTATGAAAGATTGTGTTAAAAAGTATTTGTATATTCGGTTAAAAGTATGTTGTATTTATAGTGCTTCACTTCACGTGCATTGCACTCGGTGTACTTACTATACTTGAAGTACATAACCTCTTATTGAGTTTGTACTCTACTTCAAGTACATTTTAGATGTACTTTCCGCAAAACTAAAAACAAGCCAACACTTTCTGCAAAAAAAGCTCGAGCAGTGCTAAACTTCAAAGCATAAATAATACATCCCCAGTACATCATTGACCAGAAAACAAAAAGTACAAAATAATTTATATCACATAAGCAGAACCAGCTATATAAAGACACAAACCGCTTTATATTTGGCTAGTAGAATTGCGCTAAGGGATCGAAACATTTATGTGTTTTCTTGTCACTATAAAAAACATAAAAAGTAACTTCAAAAGTTACTCTACTCAAATTACTTTTGAGGTCAATACTCAGTAACTTAACTTAATTTCTTTTTTTGAGTAACTTGTGCATGTCTTGAATTAAGGCAGGTCGGAAGTTCATAAGCGCGTCGGTTTATACTTGGGCTTTTTGATATTCAGTTGCCCCGCAATCTAGTTCGCGAAAGAAAAATGCGGTCCTGTCTGCCCGCTGGCAAGAAAAGGCAGTGCCGTGTTCGCTCGCCCAAATTCAATTTCATTTCAGAGGACCGCCATTTTATAGCCATCGATTTCAGCCCAACAACGCGCTCGCGGAATAGCGTTTTGAGAATTGGCCCTCATGGATATATTCAGTGAGTCTAACTTCGAGGAGGCTGAAATGCACTGTGCTGATAAATTAAAGATAGATAGAGAGAGAGACAGAGAGCGAGAAGGACAGAAAATGGTCTTTATTAATAAAAATAGAATATGGGTGCTTGCCGGTTTGCATGTAGTACACCATTTTGAACTGATGACTTGAATTTAGATTTAAATACTGGATCGTTAGCAGAAAAGAGTCATGTGTTCTTCGGTCCGCATTAATAAACTACGCATCGCAGAATGCTAAAATTCCGTGAGAATGTGAAGCTTGAGGCAGTGATAGAACGCGAAACTTTGAGCACATGCCGTTACCTGGATCAAAATTCAATTCAATTCAATGTTTATTTTCGCGTGCTTACCAACAGCTCAAAGGCCTTTGCGGTAAAGCACGAAGCATAAAATACATAGTCATCACAAATATTTAAGCTTCAAATTAATACACATGTTTTAAAACTTATGAATATGGTTTACATTATTACGCATCCAAACAGTTTAGGCAATTTTAGAGCAACCCTGTACAAACGAGAGGCAGCTTTGTACAAAAAATATTAACATTGCAAAACTTCGTGTCTAAAACATGTGGAATTCGTGATATCGGTGACAAGTTGCTATGAATATCTGGGTAAAAAACTGAGATTTCTAGAGTTTGCACTGACGGGAATGCGGAAGTGTAAAGAAGCAATAAGTGCAGGACGGTCTATGGACCCATGGTCCAACCCGTACAAAAACTTAACATCTCGGACAGATCTTCTGTTATGCAGAGTACACAATTTTAGTTTCGATAAAATTAAATTATATTCAAAATGACATTTACGACCAAAATATCTGTCATAGGCAATCCGCACAAATCATTTTTGTATATGTTCAATTTTTTCACTCGCTGTACTAGAGATAGAGTTCCAAATACGGATGAAAATTAAAGTCTAGAGCGTACATGAGTATGTATATAAATATAAAGTTAAACGAAATTTTTCTCCCAGCCGACGTCAACCTAAGCCTAATATTTACAACAAACATACATCATGAACACACCTATACCTGTAAACAACATTTGGCAGCATTCCTTTTTTTATTATTCTCATGGGCAGATTTTGTTTTTTACTGAAAAAGTGAAAGTCGTTTACCACTCCCTGTAACGCCGAATTGGAGCGCAGCTCTTGAGGAGGAGGAGGGGAGGGTACTGAGGGACACGTGTTCTCGGGGGGGGGGGGTCACGTGACCCCCCCTCCCGAGGGCACGTGACCTCGGGGGTGTCACGTGACTCCCCAGGTCACGTGACCCCCCGGGTCACGTGACCAAAATTTTTCCGCTAGATTTGGCGGGGAAATTTTTTTCGCTAGATTTCGCGGGGAAAGTTTTCCGCTAGATTTAGCGGGGAAATTTTTTCCGCTAGATTTAGCGGGGAAAGTTTTTCCGCTAGATTTTGCGGGAAAAGATTTCCGCTAGATTTAGCGGGGAAATTTTTTCCGCTAGATTTGATGGTGAAATTTTTCTGCTAGATTTAGCGGGGAAATTTTTTCCGCTAGATTTAGCGGGGAAATTTTTTCCGCTAGATTTAGCGGGGAAATTTTTTCCGCTAGATTTAGCGGGGAAATTGTTTCCGCTAGATTCAGCGGGGAAATTTTTCCGCTAGATCTAGCGGGGAAATTTTTTCCGCTAGATTTAGCGGGGAAATTTACCCATAATGCACCGCGCGGTTACGCCGACGCAGACTTGTACCGTACGCATTACAAGTAATCAAATTACTTGTAATCGATTACCTTTTGGAGTAATTTTGTAGTTATTTGATTACTTTTATTAGGCAGTAATCAGAAGAGTAATCTGATTACTTTTTGAAGTAATAAAATTACTTGTAACCGTTACAATTTGTCCACGGGACCCCCCCCCCCCCCCCCCCCCCCCCCGGGCACGCGCCTTTTTTTTTTTTTTATGAAATGACAAAAATAAAATTTGGTTTCTTTCTTTCGAACAGAAAAAAGAAAGATTTTTGCGGAGCTGTAGGAAACGAGGTGAATCTCTTTCTATGTACAATTTATGTGCAATTTCCGTTTTTTTCTTTTTTTTTCGGGCTGGGACTGGGAGTGGGAAGCCCCAGGGAAGCCACAGTGCGTGACAAAGGCCATTCAGGGCGAAGTTTGAGGAAGCAGAATGTAGCTTTGTAAGTCTTTCGTTCAAACTAGCCCCCTCACGCACACACACACAGAAATAAAAAAAAATAAAAAAAATCCTGCTTTGGGTACCTACTCGCAGCCTGTAGGAGAACCAGAACCGAAGAATGCCTAAAGCGGATGCAAAACATAACAAAGGCAGTTGAAATATATCCCCATTTCCCCTACGTGGTCTTTGTGACAAGCAATGTTTCGAGTTGAGAAGTGGTCGGGCGATCTCTTCCGCTAAGGGATACTACACATGGTCCGTTTCAAATCCTGGAGCTGCTACTCTTTTGTATAACATGTGAGCTCATCCACATGTGAGTAATAAAATGAGTGACGCAAACTTTGAGCGACAACCCTTGCTCAAGCTTAACAAGATCTAGAACCCCCTCCGCTTCACCCCCCCCCCCCCCCCACACACACACACACAGACACACTGGCGAACGCCCAAATCATTAAAAGTCTTCAAAGGAATTCTATGCTTGTGTCCGCACTGTGAAGGTGCAACGACCACCAAAGAGGGAGTCAGTTTTTCTTCAATACTTGTGCAAACGGGAAATATAGGTTGGAAGTAGTTCATTGTTATGAGCGCTCAAGATGTATCTTCACACAATAAAGTAATCGGAAAAGTAACGATTACTTCCTTAAGTAATGTCCAATTACTTTTGCCGTCGAGTAATCAAGTAATCTAATCGAATACTTTTCAGCCAAGAGTAATAGTAACTGTAATCAATTACTTTTTTTTAGTAACGTGTACAAGACTGCGCCGACGGCGACGCCGACGGCGACGGCGACGCCGCTCAAGCCGGAATGATGATCTCCAACTTTCTGATTCCATCACCACCCCTTGCGTTACACTCTCATAGAGTTTCAGATTTCCGTGATGTGTAGTTTATTTAGCCGAGGCTAAAACCACAATTCTGTTTTTTTCCATACACCATGCATTTTCTTTTGTCCATGTCGACCCGAAATACGAGCATACTGAGAATACTTCAACATAAAAAATGCCTTAAAACAATTGTCCCTCTGCATAATCGTGAATTAAATAAGCGCTGTAGAAAGAATCAACCTAGTTCGTTGGCTTGAGTGGCTTCTGTTGTGGCTATGATATCACATTACAATGCACCGAGCGACGCTAATCTGCAGACTGTGTCATTCCATGTCAAACGTCCCAGACGTTGCGCTCGACCCCTTCCAATTTTTAAAAACAAAGTCATGACCTTTTGCCTCAATGCCCGTAGCCATGCCCTGAAATATTTTTGATGCCTTTAACGCGGTTTTAACTTTTAAAAACAGCGTGAAACTAGGCATCACTCAATATTTGATGAAAAATCAGCTTTTTAGTGAAATACTCAACAATATTTTTATTAAATTTGCACGGTTTTTGACTTACAATGTTATTGGGCATGTGAAGTTATGTTTAATTTAAATATTAAAAAAGAATGAAAATATTAACATTTTTGTTTTTTTATCAAAAAATATGTAATTGCTCCTGGGACTTAATAGAACTTTTTACCAGCTGCACTGCAGGTATATAACCAGTAAAAAATGTTTAAAACCGCTCAATGAAATATCTCGCAGCAAACAAAGATCCCGAAGTTGCACAAAAGTGCGTTTTGACATATAAACAGCCGTTTATTTCACCCTGAGGTGGTCCAAGTAGAAATACAAAACAAGTTGGAAGAACAATCAATAATCTTTTGAATCTCGAAATTTAATCAAAGTGATTTTTGTTTAAAGCGAGAAAACAATTTTCGGAGTTGAACTCTCGCACCACGTCCCGTCGTCGCTTCTTAACGCCTTTTCGCCGCACAGCACGCCATCTGTGACGATAGCTGACACGATTAGGTGCAAAGAAAGAACGGAGTTTTCGGGTATACTTCGGTATCCGGCCCGGAATCCGCCTTCAAAACGGGGACCCTCCCTAATGAGGGGGAGAGGGAGGGAGTCTCACGCTGATTGCAGCGATAACGTGGGGAGCTTTTGGTGGGTGGGGTGGTCCGCTCCGTATGCTAAGGGTGCTGTCATTATGGTAGAGAGGAAGGGGGAACGGACGGGTCATTATGGTAGAGAGGAAGGGGGAACGGACGGGTCTCGGGAATGTGTGGAAGGGTTGGAGGGGACAGGTGGGGTGGGAGTGATACGACCTCGGGCGACCTCGTCAAGCGCTGTTAGCGGCCGAAAAGTAAACTTCAAGGCGTCTTGGCTTGACTACGCCAAATGGTTTAGCTCGGCTAGGAGAAAAATACATCGGCTAGAGTGACGGCGGAGAGCCGCGAGGGCGGCGGATGGCGCTTTCGACTTCTTCATGTCGGGTCGGATCTTGTTGGCTATTCGAAAGTGACGGCGCTGTTCCCACGACCGACAAACCGCGCTGTCAACGCGAACACGACATCGGCGATTGTGTGCATTTTATGCGAAAATTGTATTGTGTTAATTCCGTTCCAGTTTCACAAGTAATGTTTCTTTGTGCGTGTGTGTGTGTGGACGTGCTAGGGCTTGTGCATTAAACAACCCAGACTCCGGTTGAATGCGTATCGTCCCGTCGACCGTTTCACCCCGCGATCGCGTCGGCCGCTTTTATCATCATCCTCCGTGATCATCCGCGCGAAGCTCGCCTTGCACCGGTAGACGTGCTCAGTCGCCCACTTTGCCGATGGTGGTGACGTACAAAACCACCGATGAACGCACGTATGGTTGTCACGCAGCGCTCAGTTCCGCGCAGCCCATACATTTCACCAATGATCCAAACTCGAATACGAATACCCCAGAACCGCGCGAGACGGCAAAGCCCGCCGAGGAGCCTCTTTGCTCTCCTACTTCTGCGTGTTTTCTCGTACTATGTCGGCTTTGCGGAGTAAGAAAAACAAGGGGAAAATAAAAAAAATAAAAGTGAAGGGCAACCTCACGCGCGTCTCTTCGTTTTATTATTTGTGTCCCAGTCTCGGATTAATAATGAGTCGTTCTCCGTCTATACTCAGTTTCACCTTATGTTGTACCGTAGAGAAGGCCAGAAGCGCGAGCTCATAGCGTTGGCAGCTGCCCTTGTTGCACGAGAACTTGTACCGTCGAGCTGTGCTCTAGAGCAAGGAGCTCGCGCTTGTAGCCTTTCCTGCGGTACAACACTAGGTGAAACAGAGTATAGCCTGCGTTTTTGACACGAGTTTGTGACGTGTAAGCAACGCAACTCTTCACACTGCTTTTATTTATTTATTTTTTTCCGCTGCGGATTTTTTCAATTTTTATTTGTGCCTGGTTCTGCTACTCTTCTACTCTCGCCTCCCCTCCCCTCCATAAAAGAAAGGCCCACACAATAACGTGTTCCAGTAGCCTGAAGCAAGTCACTCTCCTATTCTTCACCGTTGAAATATTTTAGGCTGTACAACAGTAATGTGTGCACACTGAAAAGTAACTTCTTGCTGCAATGTTTGTCGTTGAATATTGGATCACCAGCACAAATATTACTTACCGATGAGTGCCCAGGACAGCTTAAGAGACACCAGTGCACCCTTCAATGGTTCAAACCACTGCTTCATGCACCACACAGGTGACTGTGGCATAGTGACAAGCACAACCAGGGTGCTTGCTGTTTAATGTCAGAAACACTTTGGAAAATGCAGTTACCACATGACCCTGAAGTCCTAGAGAACCTTAAACCTTGGTGCCATGCAAAATAACTAAGCTAAAGAAACCGCCAAGGAAGAGTCACAACAGGTGCAACCCACAGGTTATCGTGACTCCACATACCGGGCCGGGCAGCTGTAAATCAGCGAGCAGGTGTCGTAGAGTAGCTGCCACTGCAAGCGGTGCAGTGTCTCATAAAAAGAAACGGTTGCTGGAGAAAGCTCCCATGAATGCAAAGTCTGTGGTGAGCTTGGAGTAGTGATGGTGATCCTGAAGCAAAAAGGATTCAAGCCAAGACTGTTCCTGTGTTCCATGACGTATGGCATCCTCCCCTTACCAGAATTCCTGGCTGTTATTTTCCTTCCTTACGTGTGCGTGCCCCCATCAGCAGCAGTAGTAATAATTGCACGTTGCTTCGACAGGACGTGCTGATGTGGAGGGGCCTGGTGGCAGAGTGTGTTAGCCCACTGCAGCTCGCAGTGTGTGGAGCGAAAACTTGCACTGATCGCCCCTGCCCGTTTTGACCTGGATAAGCACTGCACCTACACATGGGCGTGCATTACTGCTATATGAATCATTTTAAAGGCTTTGGGCTATCGGTTGTACCCGCACTAGTCAAATTTCTCACATAGAGCGTGACAAAGTGTCACCATGCGCTGCCAGACCGACCTTCCTTCTTCTCGACAAATAATGTCCAATTTTCTTTGTTCCTGCTAATTTGGCAGTCGAGTAAAAGAGAAAAAAAAAGAACTACTTTTGTGTGTGATGGGAAACGTATAAACCTCTCCATATACCAGGTTTACCTACAGCCACCTGAAAACATTGCACCTCTTCAAGTGTGAAAGAGGGTAGGCCTGCACGCAATCCACTACACTCTGTTTCACATTAATTTGGGAAACTGTAGAAACTGCGGCGTCTGTGCAAGCCGGAGGAGTCTGCTGTGAAATTAGCACACTTGGGAAGAACATACCCCATGTACCTAAAGACATTAGATGGTTTTAAAAAGGCATTCATACTTTCAGTCGGCTTGCAAACTCTAGCAAAAATGTTGGTTTGTACCATAGAAGTTTCAATTTCCCCTGCTTGAACTACTAGGAAAATAACTTCAAATTCACAATAGTGCTGAACGCAACTAAAACACATGGCGGAACGGTGGCCCGAGTCGGCTAGCACGTCTCAGCTCCGGGCATGTGGAGCGAAAGCTTGCGCTGCAGAACCTGGGATCGTGGGCTAAATCCCAGCACTTGCTCATTTCAATCTGGACAAGGATCATACCAGTAGGCGTTTGTGTAATCACTACTACATGATGCACGTTAAAGATCCCAGGCTTTCGGTCATACTGCCCTGGCTAAATTCCTCATCTACAGCGGCAAGCTTGGCACCATTCGAGGCAGGCCGACCTTTCGCTGTCTAAACATCCTCAACACAATGCTACTTTTTTTTTTTTAACTGAAACACGTACAAAAGAAAACATGCCTATGACCTTGTACAGTAATGCGTCGAACTGTTTGTGAATGCTTGTGATACACAAATGGGCAAAAGGCAAGAACAAGAGCATGCACATTCACACTGTGGCAGCAAATACACCACAGCAGCCTCCTTTGCCGTTGTTGCCATGGCGGATGGAAGAGCAGGGCAGCGAATGCCGATATGACTGAAAACATTGTAAAAGTTATTGCTTTGCTTTTAATAACAGTTCAAAAAAATTTAGATTAATAGCTTTTCAAAACAAAGCCACGGTAGCAGTACTTTTTGGCGCAGATGGAACAGTCTGCCGCGATGGTGAGGAAATGCTGTAGCCGTTGCCTTTTGCCAAGTTATGGAGAAACACAGCACAGATCATTCCACTCGGAGAGAAGACGCACCCATGAACCAGAGCACTCAGACGGGACTTTTCCTCGGTGCGTCGTCTGCGTCAAGAAACGAGCTGTACAAATGATTCGTTAGCATGCAACATGGTTCCAAATCTCACATTTAAGCTATTTCAGGTGCAAATTTAGAAGTGGGGGTTAGCATGCAATGCCATACTTGATGAAGAGATTAACAGGGCACAATTGTGCAACCATCTCCTGTGCAAAGGAAACAGAAAACTGAAAACAAGCACATAAACAATGTGCACAGTCAGTCTGCTCTGGCAACAAAACAAGAAAAGCTTTACACCAATTTGGATCGGAACTCATTGAACCCCCTAGATTATGCATATTCAAGGCATTTCGTCGACGAAAAACAAATCCGCCGCCTCAAACCCAGTGCTTGCTAAGCCTTCCAAAAAAAAAAAAACAAGGGTGCTTACATTATTGTTGATATTTGTGGCAGCGTTATACACCAACTCATGTTTACAAACAAACCGGAGCGCCCCTAGCGGACGCCACCGGCGCCGCGCATGCACGATGGAGTGTGGGCAAAAAGCTTGCCGTCGCCCATAAACAAACCATTGAAATGCGATGTTGTTGGCGTTGGTGTGAGTCCCCCTGCCCTTTTTCGCGTTCGAATCGTTGATTCTACGTCTTCCTGGCAATGTCTGACTACTTGAGCGGCCTCAACGAAATTACCGGGGCTCGTTACACCGCAAAACTTTGCGTGAATAATGCGACATGCAGCGATTCATTCCGCGCGGACGCCGCAGAATGCATGCTTAAGCCTGATTCGCATGATAAGATTTTGCTCGCAATTTTCAGTTGCAACGTCGCTGGGGCTGCAAAAGCATGAACCATAACTGAAATGGTCGACGTCAATACTGAAAATCGCAAGCACAATCAGACCAAGTGAACCAGGCATAACAAGTCAGTGACGCCCACTGGTAACAATGATCAACATCTCCTTGTACCTACTGTCTATATCGAGCCTGCTTAACAACCTTCAGACTTCAGTCTCTTGAGGCCTGCACTTCTTATCACAAGTACCAGGCCAACATTCGGTCTACGGGCCGGTGTCGTCTAAAAGAGGAGATGACAAGCAGAAACGTTTGAAAGAGCACACAACAGTGCGAACGATCAGGCAGCCGCTTAACCTGAAGACGCACTCAGCGTAGTCCGCAGGTGATTCATACAACTTGACGGTTTTCTGGCGTTCATGTTCATCAAATAAATCTGATGACCACAAGTATCCGTGAACTCAACCCAGAGTGCTTCCCGCCCAAGCAATCGTGGTCCGGCGGCGTCTGGTTTTCCCTCTCAACGGCACATATCCACGTTCTCGGACGAACCGAGCACAGGAATACTGACCTTCAAAGCTTTCTCGACTCTTTTGGTACAGGCCCAGTCGCAGAGTTCTGACGAGAGAGCAGGTTTTCGTCCGGTTCCTTTCAAAACAATGCAGGAATACACGTCTCACATGGGGTACTTTCGCCCACAGCCCCAGACCGAAAGTGCGCCCCACACGCCACCACCGCGGTGTGACGTAACAGAGCCGAGTTTGTGTATACAGAAGAGAGGGCGGGGGGACATATAAGTCACATACTTGCCTTTTAGATGTGGCACATGGGACAGAACGCTTGGTACGTTCAGAAGTAAGTTGGATGTGATCAATTATATCCGTAAATAACAATCGCACATTTGTAATTCGAGTGGATGGCCATATTTTTTGCTCCAAACAACCCACCCTGGCAGGCGCTCGACAAGTTACAGTCGGAGAAGAGTTCATTTGTTACGTCGCTTGCTTCGTATCCCACAGACCACAGGCCACACTACTTCCAGGCTGGCGCGATTATTGGCTTTGCCACTTGGCGATGCCAGCACGTCACTACTTGGCCCTCTGAGACGCCCCAGGACCGGCCATGACAGCCACGGCTTCGCAGTTGCGTTCAGGTGGACGCGCCAAACTTCCATGGAGCGGCACTGCTCTAGATTGGCGTTTATCTGGTGGTCTCATTGCCTATGCTCCATCCCACAAGTTGTCTGCAGCAGGTGCAAAGGCACGAGCACGTTGCTTTCAAACGTGCCATTCTTGCGCAAGTGCTCATGCAAACAAAGCTCACTGCAGTCCTATGCCCCCGTGCCCTCGCCTTCGTCTTTGCTGCGCACACCCTGCGAGACCGAGTATAGTCGACATCTATGGCTGGTATCAGCACAATTGAAAGCGCGATAAATCTTAAGCTGTCTCTAGGTTCGTATGTAAGAACAATCGTGCATTTGCGTCAAGGATCGAGGGAACCAACTACGAGTTTTGCAAAGTATGAAATCGGAACCATATTAGTCTCTCGTGCAATAGACGTAGTAGCCGGAGGCAGTGCCGCCAGTAGGTGAAATTTCTCTGGACGTAATAATGGAATACCTATGCTAGGTGATTAACGCATGAAAGGAGCAGCATACAACATACCGAGCCCAAAACAGCCATTCATGCGCTGCACAAACGAACAGCATCACACAAGCAGTAAGGAGGGGGCCGCTAGATGTTTAGTACAGCCCACCACAAGGTACAGCTGAAAATGGCGAAATGCCCGCACTTGGCTCGTGCCCTCTCCTTCGTTCGCCCTGCCGAATTCCGTGGAATTGCCCAGATGCACATAGACAGCACGGCAATCGGACAACATGACGCCACCCTGAAAGCCCCAAGTTGAATGATGTATAGCCATTGACAGGTGTCACCACAAAAATAAGAGTTGCAGCTGCTTGCTTTGGCTTCAATGGTACAAGCTGTGCCAACAGCTCCATCGACCTACTTTGCACAGCTAATACAACCAATGCTAGACAATGATACAATTAGATAGCCAAAGCGGTGCAAGTGACAGCACTCCTAAGCCCCATATTTATTGCTGTAGCAGACACATGGGCCATAGTCGCTTGCTGTGTTCGCTATAGTTAGTAATAGCACCCGAACGGCAGCATGGCCTTGCAGTTGTCCCATCTACGGCACAAGCTTATTGCCTTCAAGAATGCTTTGGAATCTCGTAAGCTTGGAGCATGATGGGGCCTAGAGCCTGTGCAGCCAAAGCACAACGGGAGGTGACGAGCGGGTGCTGGAGGCCTGCCTGCTTACCTACAGTGACACGGGACAGGTTTATGAACCTCCGAAAGGATGAGTTCACATGAAATTCACAACCGTTGCATTGTGGATATCGCATTATTTTTGTGTCTGCACGCAAGGGCAACATTTGAGACGCCACGCAGAGTGCTCGCTCATTGCCCGGCAACATCAACATGACTTTTGAGGCGGTTCGCTAGCTTCCGAGCGGCAGGTCACAGCTGCTGTATTATATTGAGTGGTGCCATCTACCCGAAGTCAATGAAAGTGTTCCCTCCCCGCTTCCCACTTTGCTGTTGGCCGGCGACTGACGAGCCTGACCTTCGACGCCCAAGTCGGTTTTCTCCGGTTTCCCCAATGTGCCCTCATGGCACATCATAAATCGAGCGATCCGAAGGCGGTGTACAGCTGAGGAGCAGAACAACTGCCGGAGTTATTTGGCCGAAGTCCGAAAATCGTTTCGTGGCCCCTTTAAAGACCAGCTTTGCTACGCACAAGCAATCGAAAGGATACAAACGTTTAGATATGCCCAACTACCTCGCATAAGGGTGGGTCCAGGAGCCGCCACTGAGAGCAGAATGGTCGACATCCCGCAGGCCAGCTAGGCTTGATGTTTACAAGATCACGGCCAGTCAATCCGGTTTTGGTGGCGTGTCGTCATGTACACAATTTTGTGCTGCACACACGACTGGTTGGATTGTTTTCATCACTACAGAGCATCGCTCGTTAGAGAAATCGAATGGCTCTTCTTAGTGCTTGTACAGTCGGGGACAAGAGTCCCCAGGACGGGTGAGCTGTGACTGAAACGCATTGCTGTGCCATCTGCCGGCTGGTTGGCTGGTTTCGAGATTACACAAAAGCGCATGCGCGTCCTACTGTGCCTGCAAACATGTGTGTTTTCCCGCTGGTCTGCGGCGCGGCGCCTAACTCGGAATCAGGCGCGTGGTAGGGGCTCGGAGATAGCTCTTACTGACACGGCACCTATAAAGCAAGAAGTCACGGCAGCTCAACTGAGCGATAAACTCGACTGGTTATAAAGCAAGGTGAGCTGACATGGCGAAATGCGGCGCAATGTCGCAGGCGGTATCTCCAGTTTCGGAATGTGCAGCAGATGCTCGTCAGCCGCAAGCGCCATCTCCGAGGCAGTACCACGCGCCCAATTCCAAGTTAGGCGCCCTGCCACAAAATAGCGGGAAAACACACGTTTGCGGGCACAGTAGAACGCGCATGCGCCTTTGTGTGATCTCAAAACCAGGCGACCCGCCGGCAGATGGCAGAGCAATGCGTTTCAGTCGCAGCTCGCGCATCCTGGGGACTTTTGTACCCGGCTGTACAACTCACCGCAGGCAGGTTAACTTTACCCTGACGAAACATCCATGAAACCTATATGGCAGTTTTTTTGCATTAGCAAACCAACACACCAATCTGACTGGATTTCGCAAGCAACAAAAGTCTGGCTCCTCTACGAGATGATGATCATCCTTTTGGTGCTCACGGCTTTCAGTGGTGGATAATTGTACGCACTCAAAGATCTGTACACCTTTGATGACTCGCATGTAACGAAACTGGTCTTAAAGACTGGAGATCGGGTGGTCGTGGATATCCGTCGACTCGCAGCCACAGCTCACTGTCTTGGACATGTCACCACTCCCAAAGAGACCTCCAACAACATTCTAACTCCCCTTGCAACAGTAGTGGAAACCCCAGCACAAGCACACCGGAGGAGCACTTTCAAGTACAGCACCTTCCACAGGAATACAAGGAAGGCACGCAACCAAACAAAACAACAAAGCACCTCGGTGATGGCTCGCTACCCTTCCTGGAAGAAACAGATTAGTTGCAGGCAGTATGACAGGCACGCCCGTAAGAGACCATGTTGGAATCTAGGCTTCATTACTTTGCTTATGGTGAATTCCCCTCACAGTTCTCAAGCGCTCCCAAAGCGCTCCATTTTGAGCGCACATATTCCGCTCATAGATCTCTGGCAGCTCCCTCTCATTGGAGCGCCTCCAACTCCACCGAACTAGATCTACAGGATTTCAGAGATCTACATGCAAGTTGACAGAGCACGCTACGTCATTTCCCCTCCCTCGGCGGTGGCTCCACCGACGGCAATCGCTGTGCACGCCTTGCCACTTCGAGGCGGCCGAAAGGTATGCGACGGTGCCGAATGCGGAAGTCTTCCTCGTTATTTGTGACATGGGCTCCGTGGTATGTATAATTTCGTCCGGCCTGTGTTGTGTGTTATTTCTGCAGCTAAGCAGTGACAGTTGTCACTGGTCATCGGAAAGATCAGTCAGCTGAGGCGTCGGTGGGCTTGTTAATTTCAAGCAGCGGCCATTTTGAACGGCCGAGGGGAGAGCAGGGGGGGGGGGGGGGGAAGGAGTCCCTCTAAAAAGGCGAGTTCATCTTCCCCTCGTCGTTCCGATGCGGGGCCCAAAGAGCGGAATTTCGCCTCCCTCGCGGATTTTGGAAAGCACTCCAGATCTACGAGTGCAATTCACCATTAGTTTGAGAATCCAAAAAATAAACGAATGTGGACAAATGCAGTTTTGTTTTGCTTTTTGTATTTCCTTAAAATCCTCGTGACTAGGAATCGCTGTGAACAAACAGAAAAGAAGATAAGATTAGACGCAGGGTAATATGCAGCCTCTTATCTTCGACGATATCCGTCGTTCCGCTCTCGCTCCTCAATAGATTGCCGGCAGCTTCCCCGGAGGCGACGCTGACGCTTTCCGGACATGCGGGAAGTAAAACATTTGATCAAAGCGGGGCTCTTTGACAAGGCTGAGTCACATGTTCCTTGCAAGACGAACTTCACTTACTGACGATGTTCTCGAATGCCGACGTCAGAGCGCGCTTTCAAAGCAACAAGCGCACACCTTTTGTGGTGTTACGCGGACAGCACGAACGCGCGCTGCCCCAACAAGCAGTCTCGACAACGCAACCGTTTGTTTCGTTGTGGGATACGACAACAGATTACATAAAAGCATACCTCCGCAGGCACGATTTCAGCTACAGCTACAAATCGTACCAGGTGCGCAGAGAAAGAAACGAACGAGAAGACGTTTCGAGCAAGAGTTATTTGAAGAAAGCGATTGTTATTTCTGCATCCTTAAATACTTCTTACTGTACTAATATAGAGATTGCCTGGAAATGCTCGAAAGTTGACCATGGAAGTGAAAGTGAACGTACCGACTCATCTCGCAGCACAAAAGTCGCCATCTTGACATTCCGATTTGGATTTGGATTGGATCGATGAATGGATGATAACGGCTGGTGACCAGTGTTGCCGAGATGCTCGCTTCTTTTCTTTTTTTTATTTTTTTTTCTGATTGCAATCCAATTAAACATTTTTTTCAAGATTTTCTAGATTCCGCCGGGGAGATTTCTTAACTTACTGGTAGCCTTTTTAAAATGTGTTAAAATTATTTGTGAAAATTTAAGTGAAAAGTAAACCAGATCATGGCTAATCAACACCTCGCTTGCGTTTACGATTTTTGTCCTTGTGATCCGGAGTTTGATCTTTCCTTCTGTTCGTTTTGAACGAAATCATTAGGCTGGATATGCCCGAAAAACAATTTACGCAACTTAACAAACCTTCTAATCTCTGTTATTCCCCGACACGTCGTCAAAATCCCGGGCCCTGGGATTTGGAAGATTCGTTAGGCCTAAGGATTGTTGGCCCGTCGGTCACTGGGATAATGGCTTAATGTGCCATATCAGCGGAGTCAGCATGTTTTCTGATGGGCTTAAGCGGCTAAAGCCAAGGTGCCATGCTGGTTGCCGCACCGCGGCATTCAGGCAGTCGTGGAATGCGGGAGAATGAATTTCGAGCGAACGCGTTTGTTTCATCGATACGTCTTCCCACGTTTTGGGGACATTTCTTTTGTTGCGACGTTGCCATGAATATGCATGGCACCCTTGGTTTGAGATAAATAGGTCTGGTTGCGACAACGTGTACGCCGCTACGTTTAGGTAGTTTAGTGACACCGGGTTCTGCGTACTGCGAAGACTTGTCCCGATGACTCTCGTTGCTGTCTATCCAATCACTCTGATCCAACGCAAGTGTGGTGACTGTGCTAGCCCGCGTATTTGATGTTGTTCTGTCATAGCAAAACTCCCTTCACCAGCAAGCTCACTGGAGCAAAGGCTACGGACCATACAGAGCTCACTGGAGCTAAGGCTTTCGGCAAATCGTTTCCAAATCAAGGATTTGTTAGAAATAACATAAATAGCACAGACGTTCGGTAAAACCGAGACTTTGTCTTCGTCTCGGGTGTACCAAAGTGTTGAAAAATTTTGTTTTCTCATTTGTAAGGGCTGTTACTTTTCTCCTGTGCTTTGGATATCTAGATGGTAGTAGTGTGTCCGTGATAGTATGTAGCACCACACTTGCGTTGGATCAGAGTGATTGGATAGACAGCAACGAGAGTCATCGGGACAAGTCTTCGCAGTACGCAGAACCCGGTGTCACTAAACTACCTAAACGTAGCGGCGTACACGTTGTCGCAACCAGACCTATTTATCTCAAACCAAGGGTGCCATGCATATTCATGGCAACGTCGCAACAAAAGAAATGTCCCCAAAACGTGGGAAGACGTATCGATGAAACAAACGCGTTCGCTCGAAATTCATTCTCCCGCATTCCACAACTGCCTGAATGCCGCGGTGCGGCAACCAGCATGGCACCTTGGCTTTAGCCGCTTAAGCCCATCAGAAAACATGCTGACTCCGCTGATATGGCACATTAAGCCATTATCCCAGTGACCGACGGGCCAACAATCCTTAGGCCTAACGAATCTTCCAAATCCCAGGGCCCGGGATTTTGACGACGTGTCGGGGAATAACAGAGATTAGAAGGTTTGTTAAGTTGCGTAAATTGTTTTTCGGGCATATCCAGCCTAATGATTTCGTTCAAAACGAACAGAAGGAAAGATCAAACTCCGGATCACAAGGACAAAAATCGTAAACGCAAGCGAGGTGTTGATTAGCCATGATCTGGTTTACTTTTCACTTAAATTTTCACAAATAATTTTAACACGTTTTAAAAAGGCTACCAGTAAGTTAAGAAATCTCCCCGGCGGAATCTAGAAAATCTTGAAAAAAATGTTAAATTGGATTGCAATCAGAAAAAAAAAGAAAAGAAGCGAGCATCTCGGCAACACTGGTCACCAGCCGTTATCATCCATTCATCGATCCAATCCAAATCCAAATCGGAATGTCAAGATGGCGACTTTTGTGCTGCGAGATGAGTCGGTACGTTCACTTTCACTTCCATGGTCAACTTTCGAGCATTTCCAGGCAATCTCTATATTAGTACAGTAAGAAGTATTTAAGGATGCAGAAATAACAATCGCTTTCTTCAAATAACTCTTGCTCGAAACGTCTTCTCGTTCGTTTCTTTCTCTGCGCACCTGGCACGATTTGTAGCTGTAGCTGAAATCGTGCCCGCGGAGGTATGCTTTTATGTAATCTGTTGTCGTATCCCACAACGAAACAAACGGTAGCGTTGTCGAGACTGCTTGTTGGGGCAGCGCGCGTTCGTGCTGTCCGCGTAACACCACAAAAGGTGTGCGCTTGTTGCTTTGAAAGCGCGCTCTGACGTCGGCATTCGAGAACATCGTCAGTAAGTGAAGTTCGTTTTGCAAGGAACTTGTGACTCAGCCTTGTCAAAGAGCCCCGCTTTGATCAAATGTTTTACTTCCCGCATGTCCGGAAAGCGTCAGCGTCGCCTCCGGGGAAGCTGCCGGCAATCTATTGAGGAGCGAGAGCGGAACGACGGATATCGTCGAGGATAAGAGGCTGCATATTACCCTGCGTCTAATCTTATCTTCTTTTCTGTTTGTTCACTGCGATTCCTAGTCACGAGGATTTTAAGGAAATACAAAAAGCAAAACAAAACTGCATTTGTCCACATTCGTTTATTTTTTGGATTCTCAAACTAATGGTGAATTGCACTCGTAGATCTGGAGTGCTTTCCAAAATCCGCGAGGGAGGCGAAATTCCGCTCTGTGGGCCCCGCATTTGAACGACGAGGGGAAGATGAACTCGCCTTTTTAGAGGGACTCCTTCCCCCCCCCCCCCCCCCCCTTGCTCTCCCCTCGGCCGTTCAAAATGGCCGCTGCTTGAAATTAACAAGCCCACCGACGCCTCAGCTGACTGATCTTTCCGATGACCAGTGACAACTGTCACTGCTTAGCTGCAGAAATAACACACAACACAGGCCGGACGAAATTATACATACCACGGAGCCCATGTCACAAATAACGAGGAAGACTTCCGCATTCGGCACCGTCGCATACCTTTCGGCCGCCTCGAAGTGGCAAGGCGTGCACAGCGATTGCCGTCGGTGGAGCCACCGCCGAGGGAGGGGAAATGACGTAGCGTGCTCTGTCAACTTGCATGTAGATCTCTGAAATCCTGTAGATCTAGTTCGGTGGAGTTGGAGGCGCTCCAATGAGAGGGAGCTGCCAGAGATCTATGAGCGGAATATGTGCGCTCAAAATGGAGCGCTTTGGGAGCGCTTGAGAACTGTGAGGGGAATTCACCATAAGCAAAGTAATGAAGCCTAGATTCCAACATGGTCTCTTACGGGCGTGCCTGTCATACTGCCTGCAACTAATCTGTTTCTTCCAGGAAGGGTAGCGAGCCATCACCGAGGTGCTTTGTTGTTTTGTTTGGTTGCGTGCCTTCCTTGTATTCCTGTGGAAGGTGCTGTACTTGAAAGTGCTCCTCCGGTGTGCTTGTGCTGGGGTTTCCACTACTGTTGCAAGGGGAGTTAGAATGTTGTTGGAGGTCTCTTTGGGAGTGGTGACATGTCCAAGAGAGTGAGCTGTGGCTGCGAGTCGACGGATATCCACGACCACCCGATCTCCAGTCTTTAAGACCAGTTTCGTTACATGCGAGTCATCAAAGGTGTACAGATCTTTGAGTGCGTACAATTATCCACCACTGAAAGCCGTGAGCACCAAAAGGATGATCATCATCTCGTAGAGGAGCCAGACTTTTGTTGCTTGCGAAATCCAGTCAGATTGGTGTGTTGGTTTGCTAATGCAAAAAAACTGCCATATAGGTTTCATGGATGTTTCGTCAGGGTAAAGTTAACCTGCCTGCGGTGAGTTGTACAGCCGGGTACAAAAGTCCCCAGGATGCGCGAGCTGCGACTGAAACGCATTGCTCTGCCATCTGCCGGCGGGTCGCCTGGTTTTGAGATCACACAAAGGCGCATGCGCGTTCTACTGTGCCCGCAAACGTGTGTTTTCCCGCTATTTTGTGGCAGGGCGCCTAACTTGGAATTGGGCGCGTGGTACTGCCTCGGAGATGGCGCTTGCGGCTGACGAGCATCTGCTGCACATTCCGAAACTGGAGATACCGCCTGCGACATTGCGCCGCATTTCGCCATGTCAGCTCACCTTGCTTTATAACCAGTCGAGTTTATCGCTCAGTTGAGCTGCCGTGACTTCTTGCTTTATAGGTGCCGTGTCAGTAAGAGCTATCTCCGAGCCCCTACCACGCGCCTGATTCCGAGTTAGGCGCCGCGCCGCAGACCAGCGGGAAAACACACATGTTTGCAGGCACAGTAGGACGCGCATGCGCTTTTGTGTAATCTCGAAACCAGCCAACCAGCCGGCAGATGGCACAGCAATGCGTTTCAGTCACAGCTCACCCGTCCTGGGGACTCTTGTCCCCGACTGTACAAGCACTAAGAAGAGCCATTCGATTTCTCTAACGAGCGATGCTCTGTAGTGATGAAAACAATCCAACCAGTCGTGTGTGCAGCACAAAATTGTGTACATGACGACACGCCACCAAAACCGGATTGACTGGCCGTGATCTTGTAAACATCAAGCCTAGCTGGCCTGCGGGATGTCGACCATTCTGCTCTCAGTGGCGGCTCCTGGACCCACCCTTATGCGAGGTAGTTGGGCATATCTAAACGTTTGTATCCTTTCGATTGCTTGTGCGTAGCAAAGCTGGTCTTTAAAGGGGCCACGAAACGATTTTCGGACTTCGGCCAAATAACTCCGGCAGTTGTTCTGCTCCTCAGCTGTACACCGCCTTCGGATCGCTCGATTTATGATGTGCCATGAGGGCACATTGGGGAAACCGGAGAAAACCGACTTGGGCGTCGAAGGTCAGGCTCGTCAGTCGCCGGCCAACAGCAAAGTGGGAAGCGGGGAGGGAACACTTTCATTGACTTCGGGTAGATGGCACCACTCAATATAATACAGCAGCTGTGACCTGCCGCTCGGAAGCTAGCGAACCGCCTCAAAAGTCATGTTGATGTTGCCGGGCAATGAGCGAGCACTCTGCGTGGCGTCTCAAATGTTGCCCTTGCGTGCAGACACAAAAATAATGCGATATCCACAATGCAACGGTTGTGAATTTCATGTGAACTCATCCTTTCGGAGGTTCATAAACCTGTCCCGTGTCACTGTAGGTAAGCAGGCAGGCCTCCAGCACCCGCTCGTCACCTCCCGTTGTGCTTTGGCTGCACAGGCTCTAGGCCCCATCATGCTCCAAGCTTACGAGATTCCAAAGCATTCTTGAAGGCAATAAGCTTGTGCCGTAGATGGGACAACTGCAAGGCCATGCTGCCGTTCGGGTGCTATTACTAACTATAGCGAACACAGCAAGCGACTATGGCCCATGTGTCTGCTACAGCAATAAATATGGGGCTTAGGAGTGCTGTCACTTGCACCGCTTTGGCTATCTAATTGTATCATTGTCTAGCATTGGTTGTATTAGCTGTGCAAAGTAGGTCGATGGAGCTGTTGGCACAGCTTGTACCATTGAAGCCAAAGCAAGCAGCTGCAACTCTTATTTTTGTGGTGACACCTGTCAATGGCTATACATCATTCAACTTGGGGCTTTCAGGGTGGCGTCATGTTGTCCGATTGCCGTGCTGTCTATGTGCATCTGGGCAATTCCACGGAATTCGGCAGGGCGAACGAAGGAGAGGGCACGAGCCAAGTGCGGGCATTTCGCCATTTTCAGCTGTACCTTGTGGTGGGCTGTACTAAACATCTAGCGGCCCCCTCCTTACTGCTTGTGTGATGCTGTTCGTTTGTGCAGCGCATGAATGGCTGTTTTGGGCTCGGTATGTTGTATGCTGCTCCTTTCATGCGTTAATCACCTAGCATAGGTATTCCATTATTACGTCCAGAGAAATTTCACCTACTGGCGGCACTGCCTCCGGCTACTACGTCTATTGCACGAGAGACTAATATGGTTCCGATTTCATACTTTGCAAAACTCGTAGTTGGTTCCCTCGATCCTTGACGCAAATGCACGATTGTTCTTACATACGAACCTAGAGACAGCTTAAGATTTATCGCGCTTTCAATTGTGCTGATACCAGCCATAGATGTCGACTATACTCGGTCTCGCAGGGTGTGCGCAGCAAAGACGAAGGCGAGGGCACGGGGGCATAGGACTGCAGTGAGCTTTGTTTGCATGAGCACTTGCGCAAGAATGGCACGTTTGAAAGCAACGTGCTCGTGCCTTTGCACCTGCTGCAGACAACTTGTGGGATGGAGCATAGGCAATGAGACCACCAGATAAACGCCAATCTAGAGCAGTGCCGCTCCATGGAAGTTTGGCGCGTACACCTGAACGCAACTGCGAAGCCGTGGCTGTCATGGCCGGTCCTGGGGCGTCTCAGAGGGCCAAGTAGTGACGTGCTGGCATCGCCAAGTGGCAAAGCCAATAATCGCGCCAGCCTGGAAGTAGTGTGGCCTGTGGTCTGTGGGATACGAAGCAAGCGACGTAACAAATGAACTCTTCTCCGACTGTAACTTGTCGAGCGCCTGCCAGGGTGGGTTGTTTGGAGCAAAAAATATGGCCATCCACTCGAATTACAAATGTGCGATTGTTATTTACGGATATAATTGATCACATCCAACTTACTTCTGAACGTACCAAGCGTTCTGTCCCATGTGCCACATCTAAAAGGCAAGTATGTGACTTATATGTCCCCCCGCCCTCTCTTCTGTATACACAAACTCGGCTCTGTTACGTCACACCGCGGTGGTGGCGTGTGGGGCGCACTTTCGGTCTGGGGCTGTGGGCGAAAGTACCCCATGTGAGACGTGTATTCCTGCATTGTTTTGAAAGGAACCGGACGAAAACCTGCTCTCTCGTCAGAACTCTGCGACTGGGCCTGTACCAAAAGAGTCGAGAAAGCTTTGAAGGTCAGTATTCCTGTGCTCGGTTCGTCCGAGAACGTGGATATGTGCCGTTGAGAGGGAAAACCAGACGCCGCCGGACCACGATTGCTTGGGCGGGAAGCACTCTGGGTTGAGTTCACGGATACTTGTGGTCATCAGATTTATTTGATGAACATGAACGCCAGAAAACCGTCAAGTTGTATGAATCACCTGCGGACTACGCTGAGTGCGTCTTCAGGTTAAGCGGCTGCCTGATCGTTCGCACTGTTGTGTGCTCTTTCAAACGTTTCTGCTTGTCATCTCCTCTTTTAGACGACACCGGCCCGTAGACCGAATGTTGGCCTGGTACTTGTGATAAGAAGTGCAGGCCTCAAGAGACTGAAGTCTGAAGGTTGTTAAGCAGGCTCGATATAGACAGTAGGTACAAGGAGATGTTGATCATTGTTACCAGTGGGCGTCACTGACTTGTTATGCCTGGTTCACTTGGTCTGATTGTGCTTGCGATTTTCAGTATTGACGTCGACCATTTCAGTTATGGTTCATGCTTTTGCAGCCCCAGCGACGTTGCAACTGAAAATTGCGAGCAAAATCTTATCATGCGAATCAGGCTTAAGCATGCATTCTGCGGCGTCCGCGCGGAATGAATCGCTGCATGTCGCATTATTCACGCAAAGTTTTGCGGTGTAACGAGCCCCGGTAATTTCGTTGAGGCCGCTCAAGTAGTCAGACATTGCCAGGAAGACGTAGAATCAACGATTCGAACGCGAAAAAGGGCAGGGGGACTCACACCAACGCCAACAACATCGCATTTCAATGGTTTGTTTATGGGCGACGGCAAGCTTTTTGCCCACACTCCATCGTGCATGCGCGGCGCCGGTGGCGTCCGCTAGGGGCGCTCCGGTTTGTTTGTAAACATGAGTTGGTGTATAACGCTGCCACAAATATCAACAATAATGTAAGCACCCTTGTTTTTTTTTTTTTTGGAAGGCTTAGCAAGCACTGGGTTTGAGGCGGCGGATTTGTTTTTCGTCGACGAAATGCCTTGAATATGCATAATCTAGGGGGTTCAATGAGTTCCGATCCAAATTGGTGTAAAGCTTTTTTTGTTTTGTTGCCAGAGCAGACTGACTGTGCACATTGTTTATGTGCTTGTTTTCAGTTTTCTGTTTCCTTTGCACAGGAGATGGTTGCACAATTGTGCCCTGTTAATCTCTTCATCAAGTATGGCATTGCATGCTAACCCCCACTTCTAAATTTGCACCTGAAATAGCTTAAATGTGAGATTTGGAACCATGTTGCATGCTAACGAATCATTTGTACAGCTCGTTTCTTGACGCAGACGACGCACCGAGGAAAAGTCCCGTCTGAGTGCTCTGGTTCATGGGTGCGTCTTCTCTCCGAGTGGAATGATCTGTGCTGTGTTTCTCCATAACTTGGCAAAAGGCAACGGCTACAGCATTTCCTCACCATCGCGGCAGACTGTTCCATCTGCGCCAAAAAGTACTGCTACCGTGGCTTTGTTTTGAAAAGCTATTAATCTAAATTTTTTTGAACTGTTATTAAAAGCAAAGCAATAACTTTTACAATGTTTTCAGTCATATCGGCATTCGCTGCCCTGCTCTTCCATCCGCCATGGCAACAACGGCAAAGGAGGCTGCTGTGGTGTATTTGCTGCCACAGTGTGAATGTGCATGCTCTTGTTCTTGCCTTTTGCCCATTTGTGTATCACAAGCATTCACAAACAGTTCGACGCATTACTGTACAAGGTCATAGGCATGTTTTCTTTTGTACGTGTTTCAGTTAAAAAAAAAAAGTAGCATTGTGTTGAGGATGTTTAGACAGCGAAAGGTCGGCCTGCCTCGAATGGTGCCAAGCTTGCCGCTGTAGATGAGGAATTTAGCCAGGGCAGTATGACCGAAAGCCTGGGATCTTTAACGTGCATCATGTAGTAGTGATTACACAAACGCCTACTGGTATGATCCTTGTCCAGATTGAAATGAGCAAGTGCTGGGATTTAGCCCACGATCCCAGGTTCTGCAGCGCAAGCTTTCGCTCCACATGCCCGGAGCTGAGACGTGCTAGCCGACTCGGGCCACCGTTCCGCCATGTGTTTTAGTTGCGTTCAGCACTATTGTGAATTTGAAGTTATTTTCCTAGTAGTTCAAGCAGGGGAAATTGAAACTTCTATGGTACAAACCAACATTTTTGCTAGAGTTTGCAAGCCGACTGAAAGTATGAATGCCTTTTTAAAACCATCTAATGTCTTTAGGTACATGGGGTATGTTCTTCCCAAGTGTGCTAATTTCACAGCAGACTCCTCCGGCTTGCACAGACGCCGCAGTTTCTACAGTTTCCCAAATTAATGTGAAACAGAGTGTAGTGGATTGCGTGCAGGCCTACCCTCTTTCACACTTGAAGAGGTGCAATGTTTTCAGGTGGCTGTAGGTAAACCTGGTATATGGAGAGGTTTATACGTTTCCCATCACACACAAAAGTAGTTCTTTTTTTTTCTCTTTTACTCGACTGCCAAATTAGCAGGAACAAAGAAAATTGGACATTATTTGTCGAGAAGAAGGAAGGTCGGTCTGGCAGCGCATGGTGACACTTTGTCACGCTCTATGTGAGAAATTTGACTAGTGCGGGTACAACCGATAGCCCAAAGCCTTTAAAATGATTCATATAGCAGTAATGCACGCCCATGTGTAGGTGCAGTGCTTATCCAGGTCAAAACGGGCAGGGGCGATCAGTGCAAGTTTTCGCTCCACACACTGCGAGCTGCAGTGGGCTAACACACTCTGCCACCAGGCCCCTCCACATCAGCACGTCCTGTCGAAGCAACGTGCAATTATTACTACTGCTGCTGATGGGGGCACGCACACGTAAGGAAGGAAAATAACAGCCAGGAATTCTGGTAAGGGGAGGATGCCATACGTCATGGAACACAGGAACAGTCTTGGCTTGAATCCTTTTTGCTTCAGGATCACCATCACTACTCCAAGCTCACCACAGACTTTGCATTCATGGGAGCTTTCTCCAGCAACCGTTTCTTTTTATGAGACACTGCACCGCTTGCAGTGGCAGCTACTCTACGACACCTGCTCGCTGATTTACAGCTGCCCGGCCCGGTATGTGGAGTCACGATAACCTGTGGGTTGCACCTGTTGTGACTCTTCCTTGGCGGTTTCTTTAGCTTAGTTATTTTGCATGGCACCAAGGTTTAAGGTTCTCTAGGACTTCAGGGTCATGTGGTAACTGCATTTTCCAAAGTGTTTCTGACATTAAACAGCAAGCACCCTGGTTGTGCTTGTCACTATGCCACAGTCACCTGTGTGGTGCATGAAGCAGTGGTTTGAACCATTGAAGGGTGCACTGGTGTCTCTTAAGCTGTCCTGGGCACTCATCGGTAAGTAATATTTGTGCTGGTGATCCAATATTCAACGACAAACATTGCAGCAAGAAGTTACTTTTCAGTGTGCACACATTACTGTTGTACAGCCTAAAATATTTCAACGGTGAAGAATAGGAGAGTGACTTGCTTCAGGCTACTGGAACACGTTATTGTGTGGGCCTTTCTTTTATGGAGGGGAGGGGAGGCGAGAGTAGAAGAGTAGCAGAACCAGGCACAAATAAAAATTGAAAAAATCCGCAGCGGAAAAAAATAAATAAATAAAAGCAGTGTGAAGAGTTGCGTTGCTTACACGTCACAAACTCGTGTCAAAAACGCAGGCTATACTCTGTTTCACCTAGTGTTGTACCGCAGGAAAGGCTACAAGCGCGAGCTCCTTGCTCTAGAGCACAGCTCGACGGTACAAGTTCTCGTGCAACAAGGGCAGCTGCCAACGCTATGAGCTCGCGCTTCTGGCCTTCTCTACGGTACAACATAAGGTGAAACTGAGTATAGACGGAGAACGACTCATTATTAATCCGAGACGGGGACACAAATAATAAAACGAAGAGACGCGCGTGAGGTTGCCCTTCACTTTTATTTTTTTTATTTTCCCCTTGTTTTTCTTACTCCGCAAAGCCGACATAGTACGAGAAAACACGCAGAAGTAGGAGAGCAAAGAGGCTCCTCGGCGGGCTTTGCCGTCTCGCGCGGTTCTGGGGTATTCGTATTCGAGTTTGGATCATTGGTAAAATGTATGGGCTGCGCGGAACTGAGCGCTGCGTGACAACCATACGTGCGTTCATCGGTGGTTTTGTACGTCACCACCATCGGCAAAGTGGGCGACTGAGCACGTCTACCGGTGCAAGGCGAGCTTCGCGCGGATGATCACGGAGGATGATGATAAAAGCGGCCGACGCGATCGCGGGGTGAAACGGTCGACGGGACGATACGCATTCAACCGGAGTCTGGGTTGTTTAATGCACAAGCCCTAGCACGTCCACACACACACACGCACAAAGAAACATTACTTGTGAAACTGGAACGGAATTAACACAATACAATTTTCGCATAAAATGCACACAATCGCCGATGTCGTGTTCGCGTTGACAGCGCGGTTTGTCGGTCGTGGGAACAGCGCCGTCACTTTCGAATAGCCAACAAGATCCGACCCGACATGAAGAAGTCGAAAGCGCCATCCGCCGCCCTCGCGGCTCTCCGCCGTCACTCTAGCCGATGTATTTTTCTCCTAGCCGAGCTAAACCATTTGGCGTAGTCAAGCCAAGACGCCTTGAAGTTTACTTTTCGGCCGCTAACAGCGCTTGACGAGGTCGCCCGAGGTCGTATCACTCCCACCCCACCTGTCCCCTCCAACCCTTCCACACATTCCCGAGACCCGTCCGTTCCCCCTTCCTCTCTACCATAATGACCCGTCCGTTCCCCCTTCCTCTCTACCATAATGACCGCAGCCTTCTTAGCATACGGAGCGGACCACCCCACCCACCAAAAGCTCCCCACGTTATCGCTGCAATCAGCGTGAGACTCACTCCCTCTCCCCCTCATTAGGGAGGGTCCCCGTTTTGAAGGCGGATTCCGGGCCGGATACCGAAGTATACCCGAGTTTTCTGCTGCTTCCCCTTGTCCGTCTTTCGGCTGCAAGATAAGAAAAGGCGGGTATTGTGTAATAATCGGAGATGCCGCCAGCGCGTAGCAATAGTAGGCCCGTTGTGCCCTTTGTACCCGAGGGCGGCGCGAACCGCGATGCCTCAACGACGGGCGGTATCAAGTAACCGGGACTTCTCCATGCCATGCCAAAGGTCCCACGGCCACCTCCGATTCCTAAAATAAAATTGATGGCTCTTCACCGTAACTTCTGTGGTGCCCCTCTATCATATTTTATGACGAAAAACCAATTTCATGGGGTGATGGCGGTTTGAACTCCTAAAAAGGGAGGGGAACAAGGAGTGATTTATTAATTTATGAAAAGTAAGATTTTTTTACGGAACACTGGAATATTTTTGCCTAAAAGCCACACGGAATTTGGATTGCTGTTTAATGAGGATCACGGTCATGGAATTTGGTATGCTCGAAGCAGTTTTAAAGAATAAGGCAAAATGAGCATTGCAGCATATTTTTAGTTTTGTTACAAAATATGGCTTTGCTTCATGCGACTGTAAATACTCTTATTAACAGCCCTGTAGGTATGCTGTACACAAAAAAGGTTTCAGGCCGTAAAACTGAACATTGTCACGAATGACAATTGATGAGGCGAAGATAACTGAAGGAACTAAGCGTTTAATGGGGCGAACTTGTGTCCAAAACAAGAAGGGAACAGAAGAAAACAGCAGAGCGCCGTGGGCGTCGATGTCGGCAAAACCGTAGGATCCAGCGCAAAGGCGAGACTGCCTCCGCTCGCCTTCCGGAGTCCCCCTTTTGTACCTCGTAGGTTTCTGGATCATTCAGTGTGGAACTTTCGATACGTAGGACATTCGGAATGTGATCAGACGAGAATGTTCTCGTCCTTAGAGAAGGCCACGTCGAAAGAATAAATAAAAGGACAGTCCGCTGACTGGGAATCGAACCTACACCTTCCGCGCGACAGTCAAGCGCGCTAACCAGTCGGCAACCACTCGGCCACCTACGCACTTGCTCGCCGAAGCGCGTGGCATTGCTCACCCCTTTAAAAGCGCATCGTCCCGATGCGAAGTGCCGGAAAACAAAAACAGCAAAACAAACTAAAATACTGGCAAACGATGTGGACATGTGCAACACAATCCTATCGAGTGTATTACAGAACACAATTCACAGTCCTGTCGATCGTAGTACGGCTTGAGGCGCACGACGTGGGCGACTTCCGGTCGTGGAGAGCGGCGTGATGAAGTCCGTGTTCCGTCGGGCATCACTTCGTAGTTCAGATCCCCGAGTCAACGAAGCACTTTGTAGGGTCCAAAGTAGCGCTTCAGGAGTTTTTCGCTGAGACCACGGCGGTAGATCGGTGTCCACACTCCCACCCTGTCTCCGGGCTGGAAGTGGACGTCCCGACGACGAAAGTTGTGGCGGCTAGTGTCGATACGTTGTTGGGCTGGAATCCGGAGTCTGGCGAGCTGACGGTCTTCTTCTGCCCGTTGAACAACCACCTGGGCGTCGTCGCTTCCGTCGACAGCCGGTTCGTGGGGTAACATCGCGTCCAGCATTGTCGTCACTTTGCGACCATGCACCAGTTGAGAGGGTGTAACCCCGGTGGTCTCTTGCACCGCCGTGTTGTAGGCAAAGGTGACGTACGGCAACACCTCGTCCCATGTCTTGTGCTCCACGTCGATGTACATAGAAATCATGTCGGCGATGGTCTTGTTGAGTCTTTCCGTCAGCCCGTTAGTCTGGGAGTGTAGACCAACGGCGATTTTGCGCACCTTCGACGACGTCGCAAAGCAGTCGCGGTATTCGGCGAGAGGTTAGTCAGCTGACGTCATTTCGGGCCCGGAAGCATACGGTCCATGTCGAGCGGTGCTGGCGACGTATGCGGAGGGCAAGTTCGTCTGCTTCTTGCGCAGGGGGTAGTGGTGACGTCAGAACGCCGAGCCCTGATTGGCTGATCGCGACCCGCTATCTGAGCCTCGTTTGCTCCTTTGCAACGTCGTCTGCTCGCAACGTCGTCAGCGCCTGCCTTACCTTTCCTGCGACTTTCGGAAGTGCGGAGGACAGATTCACGAAACGATCTTACGCCAAAAATGTGCGTAAGACAAAACTTAAGAACAAATTCGTATTCACGAAACGAAATTTTCGTAAGTTTTGCGCAGGTTACGACGAAATCCTACGGTAGCTCCGAAGCTGTCTTACGCACTTCTTACGATCAAATCAGCGTGGCCGACAGCGTCGCGGTCGCGACGACTTACGGACGTTTATTTTTCTACCTGTGCTTCTGACGCGTCCCGACTTCAAGCAGCAAGAAAAAATTAAGAAGCACTTAAAACAGACCACGACGAACAAGAACGCTGGATCTACAAACACCCGGGATAAGCTCCAACGGCCTCGATTTCACCGAACGCGACCAAACGAGCTGGGCAGTTAGGCCTAGCAGGCGCTCCGCGACTCGGCGACCGTCTGCCCACGACCGGCTGGCGTGCTGAATGGAATATGCCCGCACGACCCTTGTGAACCCTTCCCGTATTATACTTTGATCGCTGACCTCAATTTTAGATTAAGAGGTCAATTTCTTCCTCTTGTTATCTCCTTGCTTCCCGAGGCAACGGTGACTCTCGCCGGTGAAAAAGCGGTGAATCTCCGACAGACGCAGGAAAGGTAAAGCAGCCATCGCTTTGACTAGCAGACGTAAAGCAGACGACGTTAACTGCGCCAACCCGCCGACGCCGTTAAAGAGTGAGGGGTCTCGCCGCACACGAATGGAGGGAAAAAGTATTTGGGAGGGAACTTGCGGACACTAACACGCTCACTCTCGGTTTTAAGCAAACAAACATCGGCGTCCCGGGACACCTCGCCAGTGAGTCCTTTGACTTCCCTCCTTGATGCGCGTCTGTTAGATTTAGACAAAAACAACGTACCGCTCGAGTTATTTCGTCTGCCCTCTTTTAAAGGCGAAGTCGAGTTCGCTTCGAAAGTCGCAGGAAAGGTAAGGCAGGCGCAGACGACGTTGCGAGCAGACGACGCTGAGATAGGGGGTCGCAATCAGCCAATCAGGGCTCGGCGTTCTGACGTCACCGCTACTTCCTTTCTCATGCGCAGAAGACAAAAATGAGCCTACTTGCGAGGCGTATTGTCTTGCTGAGCTGGCGAGGATTCGTCAGTAATGGCGGCGATTTCGGAGGAGTTTCAGAGTTCCATGACGTGGCCAACGGCTGCACCTTTCGTGAGGTGTTGCGCTTCGTTTCTAAAGTTCGTCATGAGTACCACAGTGCGGCCATCCTGAAGTTCAGCTGGCCCTCTTGCGACGCCTATTCCTCTTCCTAGAAGCAACTGGAGGCTCCCCTCGAGCAGAACTTCGCTGCGAAAACCTTCGGTGGTTCCGACAGGCACGAAAACACTCGATCGCGGCGGTAAGTTCGCGTGACTTGCGTGGACTAAAACCGCGGATGACGTCGCTTTGGGTTCGTCCGGTGGTGAAACAGGTTTTCGCAGAGTTAGCCGGTTTGCTCCGAGGCCGATGACGGCGCCATACTCGCAGAGAAAGTCCATTCCGAGAATAACGTCCCTCGAACAGTCTTGCAGAACGACAAACTTGACAGGGCACGTCTCACCATGTAAGACGACGCGAGCAGTGCATCTCCCGACTGGTGTGATAAGGTGCCCTCCGGCGGTTTGCATTGTAAGTCCATCCCACGGCGTTGTGACTTTTCGAAGGCGGCGGGTGAGCCTCCCACTGAAGACTGAGTAGTCTGCTCCGGTGTCCACGAGTGATGATGCGTCGGTGCCGTCGATTTCGACGTTTAGGGTGTTGGACACCGTTGCAGGAGCGTCGTTTCGGTCTCTGGTAACGTTCAAGTGGGAGCGCTCCAACGTTCGTGGAGGATCTTTGCGTCGGTCGTCTTCGGCAACTCCACCTCCAGGGCTTTCCGCGCCTAGTTTTCCCGGTGTGGAGCGAGGGACGACAGGCTTTCACGTCGGGGTCGGTGCATCGGCGAAGCTGGACGTCGTAGCGAAGGCGACCGGAACTCTCGGCGGGACGCAGACTCGGGGAACTGAGGTCGTCGCAGGTACTCGTCGATCTCTCGAGGGCGCTCACCGTACCGGAGGCGCTGGTCGTTAGGGTGGAATCCGCGCAGCCCGAGTCGTCGGTACGGGCATCGGCGGTACACATGCTCAGGTTCCCCGCAGTGGTAACAGAGCGGACGTCGGTCGGCCGTCCTTCAGATGTCTGTCTTCCTCGGCGAAGGTCGCTCTGGGTGAACGTGCGCCTGATCTTCTTGTCGTCGGGGGTACTGCGGCGTTGGGGCGTATCTTCGGGGTGGCACCGTGGCTTGGCGGGGAGCATGCGGCGGTCGTCGGGCCACAGCGGCGTAGCTCAACGTCGGTTCCTCCGGTGCCACCATGGTGACGGGAACCTCTGGTTGAAGCGCCCGATGCACTTCTCGGACACCCTCGGCGATGGAAAGGGTTGGCGGACGGTTGGTGGTTGGCAGCAACCTTCGCAGTTCCTAGCGAACCATCTCCGGGATAATTTCCCGGATCTCCGGCGTACCCGGAGTGTTTTCGCCGTTAAGCAGGGTAGGTGCAGCGACGCCTGGATGACGCTGGTAGTGAGAAGCGTGCGCCTGGAGGGTGCGCTCGATGTTGGTTGTCTCCGTGACGAAGGCTTCCACGGTGGCCGGCGGGTTGCGGACCAGGCTTTCGAAGATGTCATTCTTAACATCTCGCATCAGGATCCGCAGCTTTTTTTCCTGTGTAGCCTGAGGAACGGCGCGGGCGCTCGGGCGAAGAACATCCTCCACGAAGCTGGTGATGCTTTCATTCGGGTCTTGCGTCCTTGTTCGAGGGATGTTTTTGGCCCCCTCGCGTCGGTGCTGGCTGGTAAACGCTTCTTTATTTCTTGCTTACACACCTCCCACGAAGTTAAAGAGGCCTCGTGGTTCTCCAGCCATTACCTCGCAGTCCCTTCCAGCGCAAAGCAGATGTTCTGCAAGCACTGCTCAGGTGTCCACCCGTTATGACGGGCTACGCGTTCATAGTGTTGCAGCCAGTCCTCGATGTCTTCGTGGGCGTCCCCGTGGAAAAGCGTCGGAGTCTGTGGTGCGACGGGCAGGTAGATGAAGGCAGGAGCGGCCTGGGTCCGTGACTGGTTGGCCATCATCGTCTCCTTCGGCCTGGGCTTGTCCGGCAGCAGACCTAATTCAGGGGACTGACGTCTGGCACGACAGCTTCTTTGGGCTTCGGCGTTTTCCGCGAAGGGTAGCCTTCCGGGGCTGAGCACGTCGCTCGGCTGGGATGTCTTTGGAGGGGTACGATTAACGGGCATAGAATAGAATATCCGGCGCGTCCACCAAAATGCCACAAATGACAATTGATGAGGCGAAGATAGCTGAAGATACTAAACGTTTAATGTGGCGAACTTGCGCCCGAAACAAAAAGGGAACAGAAGAAAACAGCAGAGCGCCGCAGGCGTCAATGTCGGCGAAACCGCAGGATCGAGCGCAGGGGCGAGACTGACTCCGCTCGCCTTGCGGAGTCCCTTATGTTCCCTCGTAGGTTTCTGGATCATTCGGTGTAGAACTTTCGGTACGTAGAACATTCGGAACTTGATCAGAGGAGAATGTTCTCGAGCTTAGAGAAGGCCAAGTTGAAAAAATAAATAAAAGGACAGTCCGCTGACCTGAATCGAACCTACACCTTGCGCGCGACATTCAAGCGCGGTAACCACTCGGCCACGCATGCGCTTGCTCGCCGACGCCCGTGGAAATATCTTGCAGAAACAAAAACTGAATTCGTGCGAAATTGCGTTTTGCCGTTTAAAGAGCCGTCAATTCTGCCTTGAGGTGGCCCATAGTAAAATGCGTAACATGGTGACTTTCACAAAAGGGTTTATTTCCTTTTGGTCTTGAAAATTTAATTAAAAGGAGTTTGTTCTTAAGAGGAAAAAAACATCTTGAAGTTGAGCTTTCGCGCCGCAACCTGGCGTCGTTTCTTGCACTTCTTCTCTGCACAGCACGCCACCGTCGAGCCCGGCAAGGCGTGCGAAGGTGTCACGGTGTGCGCACGCAGGTAGGCACTAGGACCTCGAGTTGTCGTGTACATCTGGGTGGGAAGAGGCTTTTTTCTACTCTTGTTGATGTATGGCTTCTCCTGTTTCGACAGTTTTGCGCGGCTGTGTCCTCCTGTGGTCTTCCACTGTCTTGATACCAGGAAATGCTGAGCGCTGCCAGGTAAGAGCATCGACCAGTAAGCTAGCTGTTTTTTACGAACACATCGCAATGACTATCTCTTCTTGACGTCAGGATAGATGTAGACAGCAACACAAAAGCCCCGTGAACGGGCAGTCTCAAGCGAGGAATCGATGTGGTGTTAACGGATGCGCGCAGTTGGAGCCGGCTCACGTCTCGCTCGTGTTTAAATCGGCTTTGAAACGGCAAATTCTTGCATCGCTGAATAGTTCCGCGTTTCACCGCACTATGCGTGACAGCTATACTTCGCGGCGATATTATCGCGTTTCCCTTTCAGAAGTCCACGTCAGCTGATGCCGCCCGTATTAGGCATCGCGTTTCGAGCCCCCCTCGTGTACAAAGGGCACAACGGTCCTGCTATTGCTACGCACTGGCGGTACCTCCGATTATTACACGATACCCGCCGTTTCTTCCCTTGCAGCCAGAAAGAGGGACAAGGGGAAGCGGCAGAAAACTCCGTTCTTTATTTGGACCTAATCGTGTTAGCTATCGTCACAGGTGGCGTGCTGTGCGGCAAACTAGGCGTTAAGAAGCGACGCCGGGTTGTGGTGCGAGAGTTCAACTTCAAAAATTGTTTTCTCGCTTTAAACACGAATTACTGTGATTAAAGTTTTAGAATCAAAAGATTATCGATTGCTCTACTAAACGCACTATATTTTGTATTTTTACTTGGACCACCTCAGGGAGAAATAAACGGCTGTTTACGCGTCAAAACGCACTTTTGTGCAACTTCAGGATTTGTGTTTACTGCGAGGCATTTTATTGAGCCGTGTTGCACATTTTTTACTGAGTATATACCTGCAGGGCAGCCGGTAAAAAGTTCTATTTAGGGCCGGTTGCACCAACGTCGCTTAGCGCAAAGCGGAGCTTAGCCGGGAACTTAAGCTTAGTTTCGGTTTCGTTCGGTTGCACCAAACTCGCTTATCGCTAAACCTAGCACTAAACTACGCTTAACTTAAGCGCTCAACATTGGGCGCTTTGCTTCTGGTTGTTTCTTAATCCTGGATTAAAAACATGGCGGCTGGTTTGTCACGGTCGACGCGGTGGACGAAATTGGTTGTGCAAAGTGTTTTAGGCTACATCAGCGTGAAAGTCTCGACAAAATGACTTTCGATTGTGACAAGGATGCAAAATATTGTCGTGTGAAGTGTTTATCGATCCCTGTTTTCAAGTTGGCTCTCCACTTTCAGGGCGTGTTAGCCCTAACCGAGAAACGTACGGAGCTCTGGGGCTCACGTCTGTATTCCCGTTGGTTCTTCTGTCAACGAGCTTATTCGTATGTACTTACTTTTTTTGGCATAGCTGTAACGTATTGTTATTTACCACCTTGTTTATTTACACTTGCAGCGCGTATCCTTCAATCTGATCAGCGCGTTGAATAGTGGCAGTGCATGATCTCGGCGATCAGCTGATTGTCGTTTGCCGTTTGCATTAGATTGCGGCGCTTTTAAGTAATAAAACAGCGAAAATTCAATTTCTTTCGTTTTCTGAGTTTTGAGACGATCTTCAGTGAATTTTCCTTATCTCGCGAGTAGAATCTTGGCTTCAGAAAACCGTATCGTTCCATAACTGTAACTTTTTTGGTGATCGCATTTTTTTTTATATACTTTGCTTTATATCTTTCATTCGTTTCCCGAGAACGAGATACTGTTGTTTCCGAGTTGTGCTCTGTGATGGTGTTTTCCCTTTACTTTTGTCGTTTGTTGTCATTGTGACGATGGTTGAGACTATATACCGGAACACGTTTTCAATAAAATTCAGTTGAAAGTTGCGCCTTGTTGTGTCTTCCGTAACTTTTTTGGTGATCGCGATTTTTTAGGAATATTTTGCTTTATATCTTTCATTCGTGGTGACGACAAATCGTAACGACTACTATGTTAGATTCGTTCATTGCTGTATCGAGGCAGGTTGGGGCAGGTGATGCGAAGAGACGACCGTTCTTATCGGCACAATGTAATGTACTAGTGGGAGTTTTTTTTTTTTTTTTTCTGAACTCGACAGTGTGAAATCGAAGTCCGTTTGAGGCTGCAGCGGATGTTCAACGACGGTACAGTGCAGTTCTGTCACCTTGCTGATAGCAACGAGTACCGTCGATGCAAGGACTCTTGACCTGACCTCTCGACGACTTCTATTCGAAGATTTCCGGGCATTTTCGCAGCTGCCGTGGCGAGTTCGTCACTGTTTTGAACTTCATCGGTCTCAGGCTTGACTTAGTTTTAGTAGTCATCTTACCTGCCTGCTTATACCCATGATGTTTTGTCTTCAGCGATGTAGCGAGTAGAGTGTCCTTCTCGCGTTCGGTGAGATTTGGGGCCCCCGATGGCTCCTTCGCCTCAAAATGTGAGCACGAAAACTACTACCACTGTCAAAATATCCTGTTATCAACCGATATTAAACACACAATCAAAGATGTAAAGAGCATTCGTGTTTATTTGAAGCTTTGACTTCTGTTATTGAAAGTTAAACGAAAAAATGATTGAATTTGGAGGCCTTTAATTTGTTACTCACCGAAGAAATACAGCGAAAAGCAGACGCCGACGACGACTACTACGGCAGTTTTTCTTTTTTCTTTTTGTTTTGTTTACATCACGTGACTCCTCTCCGCCAATCGTATTCGTCGCTCTGAGCGTTCCCTAGTTTGCTCTGTTTGTCCCTAGATTCCCTACGCAAATCCAGCGTTTAGCTAGGGGCGCGTCTGTAAAGCCGGCTTAACGTTGGTGCAACCGGAATTTAAACCCGTGCTTACCTAAGCTCGGTTTAGGGCGCTAAGCCGGCTTAGAAAAGCGCCGCTTTGGGTTAAGGTAAGCGGCGTTGGTGCAACCGGCCCTAAGTCCCGGGAGCAATTAGATATTTGTTTTTTATAATATAACAAAAATGTTAAAATTTTCAAATTTTGGGTTTTTTTTTTTTAATTATACAAAACTTCACTAGCCCAACCACATTGCAAGTCGAAAGCGGTTCAAATTTAAGAAAAAAATATTGCTGGGTGTTTCACTAAAACGCTGATTTTTCATCAATTATTGAGTGATGCCTAGTTTCACGCTGTTTTCAAAAATTAAAATCACGTTCACGTAATCAAAAAACAATTTTTTTTCGCCAAGAATTTTTTAGGGCATGGCTACGGCCATTAAGGCAAAACGCCATGAATTGTTTTTTTTTTTTTTTTAGAAATCGGAAAAGGTCGAGCGCAACGTCTGGGACGTTTGACCCGGCTATGAATTTGTGTAAATGAATAATACTTGCCAAGTCTGCTCAGGACCGGTGTTCCTGTACACCCACTTCAGCTGAATTGTTCTTTTTTGTCATTGTTTTCTCCGTTGTCTCTGTTGTGTTTGTTGAGGTAGATAATAGAGGAGGATATTTAGCAACGTTTTGCTCGATGAACAAAGGTCAAAAGAGAAATGCATTCTTAGCAGAAGAACACAATGTTCACAGCACATTGGTGTGCAGTCGTGCATTACATGACTTAACAAGTAGTGGCTCGGCGAGAGTGTTTACAGGGACAGTGCGATTTACTTTTCAAGGATTTGCTTCATTTTTTTTAATGCTTCGGTGAGTACACTCACCTTTCTTTTGGTGCTGGTAATCTGGCAGCCAAGCATGACTAAACATACTAATACCTTCAGTATATAAACAATACTATATTAGGTAATGCACCGTAATTCGCTGCAATTTAAAAAAAAGTACTTTAATCGTTTTGCTGGACAACTGAAACATGTCACTTTGAAGATTACTTAAATAGTGAGGAAGTGAACGATCCACGTAATTATTATATTCATCATCTACAAGACACGCCGTTCATGTCATCTATTTATATCGATCAGATGCAAAACCCCGATTGGAAAACCATAAAGCCGGATGTACAGATACTTTTAATAAATACGTTAACAAACAAGTGAAGTCAATGCGTTTTTAAAGTATGACATGATTTTTAACGGAACCGCCCGATAGCAAACTATTGTCCGTCCGTCCATCCGTCCGAGCATTTCCCGCTCAATTTAGCGGGGAAACTAAATTGGTGGTCATGTCACGTGATGTCAAATTATGTCACGTGCCCCGACGTCAGGTGATCTATACACCAATTAAATTTAGCAGTCAAAGTTTCCGAAGAAATTGATGTCCCTTGACCTATAAGCAATTCAGTTTTCTTGCTAGATTTAGCGGGTAATTTCACGTAACGTGAGTTGACGTTAAGTGGCCTTACACCAATTCACTTTCCTCGTTAAACTTGGCGTCAAATTGATGTCACGTGACCTGACGTCACGTAACTTATCCACTAATTCATTTTCCCAGTTAAATTTAGCGGGAAAATTGATGTAGCGTTAGTTAACGGCACGTGAGTTAACGTCACGTGACCTCTAGGCCAATTCGGGTCACCCGCTAAATATGGCTGGGAAATCAATGTCACCCAACCGACCTATTCAAGAATTTACTTTCCCCGCTAAGGATAGGTGAAAAATAGATGCTATGTTACCTACGTGCCCAGTTTCCCCCTCAATATACCAGGGAAATTGATTTTAAAAACAAATAGAGTTTCTTCTTCACTCCCGTAACGCCGGTTTAATCTCTTCTAAAAGGATTTAAACGATCGCACCTGAAATGGTGCATTTCACGCATTATAGGACTTTGAATGTAAATGTCACTGCCAATTTTGAAACAAGAGCTCTGCTGGTATCGGAACATTAATGTATGATGTAAAAAAAATATTATTTTATATGTACGGAGCATGAACTTCTTGGATGTGTGTATTTGCAATTTTATTAACGCGCGCCGTTTAGCAATATTTGTGCGAGAAAGATAAAGCCCCTACGTACACCAATTAGTCGTCTAAGTTCAAGTTAGGGTACCGCGTGAACACTCGACAGCAAAGAGACACAGATAGGTGGCTTCTGCATTCACAAAAACATTCAACGCTATTGGGAGCGTCTTTCTCGAGCAACCATCGTTATTCAGGATTGCCGACCAGATCTCACTGCCGTCCGAGCCTACCCACAATCACGTGAGCCTGTCTGCTCTTTATGAGGCCAGATTTTGTATTTTTTTAATCTAGAATCCTATAACTGTTTTCAGCTATATTACCATGTATTCTCATACTGTTTGAATATCGATAATTATAGTGAGGCCTGTTTCGTCTGCTATACGTATTCTCTCTTGAATCTTCAAACTCCTATAAGTGTTTTAATGCGTTAGCATTAGAACGCTCGTTTTCACGAAAACCCGCCGGTGTCAGTCCGTGCGTCCGTTTCTCAGCGACAGGCTTGACGTCGCGAGGAGCTTGGGGTGGTGAAGAGGTATTAAGTTCACAGGTTCCATTTCTTACCACGTCAGCGGAGAGAAAAGGAGAGGGTGACGCGTGCTGACGCAAACGCTTCTGATCAATACGAGCGTCGCACAGCTGGCGCGAACCGATTGACGAGCAGGCGCCGTGCCGCTTTGGAATGCGGCCTAGCTCAGCCAAGGCAGCACAGACACGTTGAAAAGGCGTTGAAAGAATCTCGATGACGTCAGGAACCACATGTCGAAAGAACGTCAAAAGTCTGAACGTCGGGTCCCTTCGACGTAATATGGAAAGGTTAAAGTCTGAAAATAAGGGTGGATTTTACGTCGACATAACATCCCACTTAACGACCTTAAAACGTCGACTGTACGTCTGATTCGGACGGAAAGTCAAGTGATAAGGTTAGATAAACGTTTACATAATGTCCGATTTCACAACCATAAAACGTCGATTCTCCTTCTAAAACGAACGGGATGTCAATTGATAACTTCATATTAACGATAACATAACCTCCCATTTAACGACATAAAACGTCGAGCGCACGTCTGTGATAACGTTATATGAACGTTGACATAACGTCCCATTTAACGACATAAAACGTCGAGCATACGTCTAAACTGAACGGGATGTCAATTGATAATGGTATCAATCTAGGTCACCGTGGAGCAATGGAGTAAACCGTATCTGGCTTCGTTGCTCGAAGGTATGTTCGCGAAAGCATGTATAATCGGACGGAATAGACTATTTGCTAAATTCCCCCAGCGCTCCGTCTGCACTCCAGGAATCATGGGAACGGCGTACCTTCAACTCCCTAGTGATCGGTAATTTCGACCACATCCATGGTTACACAGTTTTGGATGTAATTCGGAGTCACCCTAAACAAGGGTCCTATAGTGCCCAACGACCTGTCATATGACTTTTAAGATTTCTCGTCAATGTCAACGTTTTCGATGCCGTGCATGCTGTCCAGCCTTCAACCTGGCGCAGCTGCAGAAATATCTTAAAATATTATCATTTTTTACAGCTCCAAAGACGCTGATATTAAGTTGGAAACGCTAAAATGCTATAAACAACCCCACTGACTCCGAGCTAAATACTGGTTTTTGTTGTGAATTCTCAGCTTTTTAAGCGATTCATGCTAAAACAACAATCTCGATATTGCTAATATTGTAAAAGATTTCTGCAGCTCAGCTAGGTTGAAAGGTGAATCGCATGCACAGTGTCAGAAATGCTGACATTGACGAGAAATTTTAAAAGTGACATGACAGGACCTTGGGCTCTCAAGATGTTGCTCAGACATTGTTGGGACGTCTCGCACTCAACGTCCAAAGACCCTCCCGATAAAAAAACAACACCGTAGAACTGACGTCGAATAATGTCGATCACGTCAAGGTGTTGCTCAGACATTGTTGGGACGTCTCGCGCTCAATGTTCGAAGAAGCTTCCGAATTAAAAACGTAGAAATTACGTCGAATAATGTCGATGACGTAGAGGTGTTGCTCATGAGATTGATGGGACGTCTCGTGGTCCACGTTCAAGGAACTTCTCTGTGAAAACGTAGAACTGTCGTCTATTAATGCCAATGACGTCAAGGCGTTGCTCAGGACATTTTAGGACGTCTTGTGCTCGACGTTAAAATAACTTCCCGGAGAAAACGTAAAACTGACATCGATTAATGTCGAAGACGTCAAGGTCTTCCGCGGGACATTCTTGTGACGTCTCGTGCTCTAGGTTCAAAGAACTTCTTATACAATACGTCGAACAGACGTCGATTACTGTTGAAGGCGTCGAGGTGAAGCTTATGACGTTGTCACTATGTCGCATGTTTGACGTTGTCAGAACCTCTCATGTGGACGTAGGAATGACGTCGATAAAACGTTTGTTAAGGACCTCGACGTCGCCAGACGTCTAGGACCTTATTTCGACGTCTTCTCGGCGTCTTGTGCTACCTGGGAGTTGCCGCTCCGGCGATGGATGTGGCTCTTTCTACGAGCCATAAAGAGGGCGAAAAAGATTGAAAACGGGTCATAAACGATTCGAAAGCTGTGATAAAGGAATGCAAAGGTGTCCAGGGTTAACGGAAAAGGTTGAAAAAAGGCTGAGAAGGAAGCTATTCTGACGCACTCGTTTGTTCGAGAATACTTTTTACAGTATATGCCCATTACTTTCCTGGGTTGCAATTCATAAAAATAATTTATAAAGTACATCGGCGTCAACTCGGAATAAAAGTTACGCTTTGCAGTTAGCGGCTTTTTTTAGTGTGTTTGTATCCCTCTGCCGTCGTTTTGTTTTATTTATTTATTTATTTATTACGTGATACTGCCAGCATTCAGTAGAACGACCAGCAGGAGGTGTACAAAAACAATATTCAAAAACAAGCGGAAGCAGTGCAAACAAAGAAACAGAGCCAGTACTCAACAAAATGCGAGAGTAGTGCTTCACTAAAAGTATCTAATGATCTCAAATTTACAACACTTTCAGGAGGCTTATTCCACTCACACGTCGTTCTAGGAAAAAAGGATGCTTTAAACAAAGTGGTTTGACACAATGGTTCGACAAGTGTTAACTCGTGTTTGCCTCTCGTGGGCCTTGTTTCGTTAAATGAAGTGTAATTACAGAGCGCAGTCACAAATTTCTTTGTATCATATTATAAAGAAACTTCAGCCGTCCTGTTTTTCTCCGGGTTGCTAAATCACCGAGTCCCGATCTTGGGTACAAATCTGAAACGGATGACATAAAACCATAACGGTTGTACAGAAACCGCAATGCTTTCTTTTTGTTTTTGCAGTCTTTATCATATCTATTGACAGCTTTGTATGAGGGTCCCATACAATACATGCATATTCTAGCATTGGTCTTATGATGGTTTTATAAGCAGTCAGTTTAGTTTCAGGTGAACAGAGGTTAATATTTCGTTTCAAAAATCAGAGCTTCCGCATTGCTTTACGAGCTATAAACTCAATATGTGCACTCCATGAAAAATCAGAGGTAATTAAAACTCCCAGGTATTGGTATTGTTTAAGAGTCTCGAGTGGCACTTCATTGATAGGATATGTAAAAGCAAAGGGCTGTTCTTCCGCGTCACGGCCATTTGAACGCACCTTTTACAGTTCAGAACCATATTCCATTTTATGCACCATGCATGAACCAAAGATAGACAATAATTTAATTCTTCTTGATCAGACGGGTTGTTTACGTTAGCAAATAAAACACAATCGTCAGCAAAAAATCGTCTTTGTACATTGGGGTGGTGTATCTTTAAATCGTTAATAAAAATTAAAATAAACCTATTTTTCCATCCTCTCCAATCTTCAGTTACTTGATCACAGATTTCGAGAGTCTTTAGTAAGGTTGACACCTCGCAGAAGAAAAAGGTGGTAGTTCTGAATTTCCGATGTCCCTAACAGAGACAAACGCGGTGCCTGCTGATTGGACGCCAGTAGTACGTCAGTGTTCGAATGGGACTCCTGCCCTCGCTGACGCGGCACTCGTGTCCAATCAGCACCCCGCGTTTGGCCCTTCACGTGACGTCCAACAGTGGCTCAAATATTAGAGTATGCTTGTAAGAAGTGAAACAAAAAAAATGAAGTGGGGATTAAAAGCGTATACGCAGCGGCGCATATTTTCCACACTCCCTTTCACTTCGAGTTCGACCGCAGTCGGCGCTACAATCCGACGGAACCAATTATGCAGCACCAAAAATGCTTCGTCACGGCGCACGTTGTCTTTGTGGGTTTGGCGTCACCGGCTAAACCATAGCCTCCATTATACTGACAAAGCCCGACAGATCACCACGAGAAGCGGCCGCAAATGTGGAAAAGGTGGGGCGGCGTACGACTAATGAGAGGAGAGTCACGTGACTGGCGCCCGCTGCAGCGAGACGCCGAAACACACTTCTCCCGAGCGAGCAAGTGTGTTTCGGGTCCTCGCCGCTCCAAGAGCTGTGCGCTGACGTCCAGGTTCCCCGAGAAATATCTTTTTGATGCTTTGTGCCTACCAGATCCCCGCTCTCCAAATCTCCTACCGGGCACTTTATGGCTCCGTCGTCGAACTGTCAGGCTTTGTGAGTTTAAAGGAGGCTATGGCTAAACTAATCATGCGCATATGTAAATAAGCGCCGGATCGTGGAGCATACACCGTGCGTTATTGCTTTAGTTGGTGATGCCAAACCCACAAAGACGACGAGCGCAGTAACGATGCACTTTTGCCGCTGTTTGATTGGCTCCGAAACATTGTACTGTTTGACTGCGGTAGGACGTAAGTACATAATTTAGATGGGGTAAGTAAAGGAATGAAAAATAAAGTGCTAGTCCGCTCCCGCGTGAACTGCGGACTTATCAATCCAATTCAAAATATATGAGTAGGGTAAAAACCAGCGAAAAAAATATTCTTAGTGCGAAACGAAGTTTATTCGTGTCGTCGTGTTAGTGACAAAAAAAAAATTGCCCCAAAATTAAAAAAAAAAAAAAATAGCGCATGACATGCACAAGCAACCTACAAAAACATGCGCCTGAATTGAATCACCGTTCCTAAATACAAGATTTAGGTTTACGACGGTTCACTCTCCCCAGTAGCCGGACTCAGAAGTAACAGCAGTAGTCTATGGTACACTGCGTCACGACCTTTGACTTCGATCCACCGTCTTTGAATTCTCGCCCCCCAAAACGATCAATGAAAGCACATATCCGGATCACGAGGGAGGCTTCCGTAGAGAACAAACAAAGAACGGAGGTGGTTCCCATGCGGATAGTTACACGCAGATTAACGACAGCGCTTCGCAGTCCAGACCGTGTTTGTTTTTGCTTTGTTGCAAGCGGCAATCGATGACGCAACCTCGAGTCAACCTCCCCTTTATATGTAATTCTGGCGCGCTCGCGATTTAATGGTGATCTAACTACTCATTCGCCTTCATGGCTGCGAAAAGACGTGACTAGGTACGAAAAAATATAACGTCGCTTCACGTATCTCAACTGATAGTTTGACTGCCGGAATGCTAGAACTCAGTAAGTAATGAGTTCACCATTTAGGGTTTATTTAAACTTAGGACAAACACAAAGATATGCCCTCCATTCGTACCGAAGATAAACCCGTTAAAAGAGAAGTCCCTGCCTAGACTCCACCGCGTTAACGGGCAGATCTGAAGCGAAGATGCTGCTGTTGTTGGAAATGTATGAAATGAACTAACTCCACGAATATTATAACGGTAAAGATTTTGATATCTAGGAATGACTTTTACAATTTGCGATTGTGCATTAATTTTGCGTCTTCGTGCCATCATCCTATTTTTTATATACTAAATTATATAGTTAACAAAAAGCCCAATTCCAATTTTCACCGATTAAGTTTAGAGCATTTAAGAAAAACTTAAAGCCACTAAGTTTGAAAAAGCATGCGCTCAAAATTAACTCTTCCAACGTGTTTCTTCAAAGGCTTGAGACCTACAGCCAAACGAGATGATAAATATAAAGACTGTATTCTCCTTTGAACATTCCATACATCTGCAGTTAACCTAGTATGCAGACACAAACTTCTAATTCGTCTTAATGTGTGCTCAATGTCAATTTTTCCCTGGATTGTCGCGCGTATATTTTAAACTTAAACCCTCATTTTAATGGTCCTCTAGAGAGTGCTGACAGTATAAATAAATAAATAAGTAAATAAACAGAATAACAAACTAAATCGCCTATTCAGGCTCCTTATTAATTTCTGTTTAATGATTCAGAGCAGAAAGTTTCGGCAGATGCGGCCGTAGTCTAATAAAGAACGGATTTCCGTCTCTCGTTCCCTTCGAGGAAGGTCCACAGTCAGTCGCCTCGTCTCAGCGAAGATCAACAAACGTCCCTTCTTGCACCGAGCACTCACGAAGATAGGACCGACGTTCCTTAAAGGCGCAAATGCAGGAGGCCTGGCCACCATCAAAGTGAACTTGGCATGCCATAACAAGTCGCGCGAGTCCAGCTTAGAACCATCTAGTGCTTAAAGGGATGTCCGCTTGCGCCTGCCTGCATTCCAAATGGGATCTTCCGCTCAGCCTGCAGCGTAGAAATGGATTGTAGTTGCACTATCTGCGTCGGGTGCTGCGATGAACTGCCTGAACGTGTTGTACTTTTTGCTGCTTTCCTTGGAGGGGGCCATTAGGCGACTGTCTTCTGCGCGGCTACGAGGTGAAGACCAGAGATTCCGCACTCCTTATATAACCAATATAGATGCCTTGGCATGCGGACTGTCCGCTTTGGAATAAGCTTTGAACGCGCGAGTAATCGCCCCAAGAGAGGGCTTTTTATAGTATTTCGACGTCGTGAGAAGTTATTGCCGTCTGCAGTCTTCCTTGGAAAAGTTAGTGATTGCAAAACCATTCGCCCGTACGGAAAATGCCTGTGCATACACCAAAATGCTGCAGACGTGGGAATTACTGCTCATCGCGAGCTTTCACTATGCAGAATCAGAGCTTTGGCGCGCTCTGATTCTATCTGTTAATTCCCGAGCAACTTATTTGAAACATCTATATTATTCAATGTAACCGAAACTCTACAAGTGATTTAACGACGCCCTATGTGCATTTTTCGAAGACGCATTCCACGAGCCTATATACAGTTCGTCTCACCTTAACACGAAGTGTAGCGGAGGTTATGAACCCAAACTCCACGGTGTACACAGTGCCACGGCCGCACACACGAGTGTGCAGTAAATCGAGCACGTAAAGCTAACCGCTCGCGCTTGTAGAGTTTTGTAAAGACCACATCCTGGTGAAATAGTGTTTATATTCGTAATGCTTATGATCGGCGCATGACGGCAATATAGTACAATAGGATCACTTAAAGCATAGTCTCCTCTATACTCACAAAGCCTGGCAGTTTGACGACGGAGCCATAGAGTGTCCGGTCGCAGATATGGAGCCCGAGGATCTGGTAGCACGAAGCATCAAAGAGCCATTTCTCAGGAACCTGAACGTCGGCGCAGAGCATTTGCAACGGCGAGGACCCGAAACACACTTTTACGCTCGGGAGGAGTGTCTCTCGCCGCAGCGGGGCGCCAGTCACGTGGCTCTCGATCCTCTCATCCGTTCTCTGCCGCTTCAGCTTTTCCATTTCAATGGCCGCTTCTCGTGGCGATCTGCCGGACTTCGTCAGTATATAGGAGGCTACGCTCAAAGGCTCGCAAGAAAAAAGGTGTAAGTTATGGCTTCATGAACTTAAATGCAAACAAAATTGAGCGACAATCGGACGACGTGATGTGTTTAGACAGCGTCAGCTGTGCTGCTTATTCGACGATATGACGATGACGATCGATTGTCATTGCGCCGATCGTGCGTTACGGTGATTTGATATTCATATGACGTTGCGTTCATTTAGCTGCAATACATTCTTGACAAAGAAATGATTTTAAGATCGTGATGTGTTTTCCCGCTAAACTTAGAGGGGAAATTGAACCGGTACATAGGTCAAGTGAGGTAACTTTTTCCGCTGAATTTAGCCAAGAACCTGAATTTGGCTGTAAATCCTGTGACGTCAGGTCACGTGAAATCGATTTTCCCGCAAAATTAAGCGGGGAAACTGAACTGGCGCAGAGACCACGTGATGTCAATTTTCCCGCCAAATGTAGCGGGAAAACAGGCTTGCTGCATGTGTCACGTGACGTCAATTTTTCCTTTAAATTTAGCCGGGAAACTGACGTGGTGCATAGGTCACTTGGCCAAAATTGTTTGCTCAATTTTGCGGGGAGCCTCTATTTGCCTGCGGGTCCCGTGACGTCAGGTTTCGTGACATCAATTTTCCCGACGAAAATTGGCGGGAATCCTTTTCGTTCACGCTCACGTCGGCGCGAAACTAGGAGACGGGCAACTAACAGCCACCGCTGTAAAACATTACATCTGATTTCATTGATAAATTAAAAGTCGTTTTATCGAACAGAGTGAAATATTAAGTGATATTGCCTTTTAAAGTAGCACGACGTATAATTAGTCTACCGGTGAGCTGTGCTGGACAGGCGTTTGATTGCAGAGACTCGGTGACTAGACTAGCTCAGATATAGCCAATCTTCAAGCTTGGTTGCTTCCCCAGAACATATTTTTATTGGAATTCTAGAAGCAGTAATTATCTTCCAGCCGACCTTTGCGCAGCGGATGAGCGATGTTCATGTAATATCCAGGCCTGCTAAAAATTTTGCTGTGACTTTTTTTTTTTGCTTTTATTGTATTTTTTTTAACACGGATATGAGTTTACTGTGCATAAAATTTCTGGAACCCTAATTATTAAGGAACTGAGAATTCGGGTGCCAGTAGCCGTAATTAGGTATTTGTGGGAATAACTGAATTCGCATGGTGCACATTTGTTAAAACAAGGCAGTTTTGTTTTTCTACTTGAGCATTATGTGCAGTATACGGTTTTAAAGGGACACTGAAGTGAAAAATAAGTTTTTTTTTAATGTGTTTAACTTTTTATTTGTAAATCTTTCCGGTAAAAAAAAAAGTGAAGCTAAATTTACCCGGTTAGACACAACTTAAGGCGGTTAGCCTTGCTCTAGGCTCCGCCCGGTGCTTACAAAACTAAGCACTTTTTCTCGGTTATCATTGGTTCGGGAGATGATTTACGTATGAAATATTGGTTGTAAAATTGACTCTCCGTACCGTAATAGTATTTGAATTCACAATATATTTATGTTTGAGAAAAAAATAATCTAGGTAGTGTCATTTTTGTTTAAAAAAAAAAATACCGAGATTGCCTTTCCGCTTCGGTTTCAAACGATAACAAACATGGCAGCCGGCGTCTGCAGGGTAATCGATAAGAGCACCTCGTCGAGCTCGTCGATTTTAGTGAGTGCGAGTCGTTCTGCGTTCACCGAGCTGTTCACACGAAGATCCCCTCAACTGATCTAGTTGTAGTAAACAACTGCCGCAAGTACACGCCGTTGGAGACGCTGTTGGCGCTGTGTGGGTCCTTGGGTTAGTAGCCGGCGGTGGAGGGACTGGGCTAAGCCGTCGCATTTTAACTATATGGTAGTTGATCTGGCTTGACTTGTTCCATTGCACCTGTCGATGCTGAATAAAGATATTGGTTCACGTAAAATCGGCTCCGCTGCTCTGTGAAATGTGCGACCGTTGTGATTGCAACCATGGTTTCAATATCGAGAAGACGCCTACGTACATGTACGTAAGAACTTGAGAGAGGTTTGGGTGGAGGCAATCAGGCGTTCGGCTCCCATCAAGTTTGTTCAGGTTTGTTCGCGCAGTTTTTGCTTTGAAAGGAAAGTAGCTCTACGTTTTGCAGTGTACTTGGCCTGCCAGTGCGAATATTTTTATGTTCCGTTTTAGTTGTGCGTCATAACCCATAGAGTTATTATAATGTCCACTAGAGGTTCAACTGGCGCTAATGTCTATGCTACCTCCGTGACGCAAACCGAACCAGAGAGCAACCAGTCTACTTTTGCGGTGCTCCTGTCCATTCCTATGGGAAAACGCGCGTGCCTTACCTATCTGATGAGCTGACATCTGTTTTCTGGAGCACGAAGCAATAACAACACATGCAGCCGTTTGTTTCTTACCTTAAAGCTATCAGATGAACTAGAGATAAAAATATACCGCTGTGCACGTAATTTGGGGAAAAAAAGTTTCGTTGAAGAAGTTAATAGATAAATAGAGCTGCGCAGTACGCTGGAAACGGCTAAAATTTTAGCCAATTTGTGGGCACCTGAGAAATGGCTAAATGATTTGCCGTTTTTCTTTCCGTAAACCTTGAAAGTGTATATGTATTTGCTCTTGCTGTGTTAAAAGCATAAATCTAACGCGTTAATCTCGTTTTTCTTTTTTTCGTTTAAATTTTAATTTTTGTTTCAGTATCCGTCTGCTTCAGAGAAACTTGATTGAAATTTATCTCCACGTTCAACTACCTTGACTCAATAAATCAAGCCATTTATATTGTTTTCTTTTTAATTAAGGGTTCCCATACCTGATAGCATCAGGACACTCCCCGGTGGTGCAGGCGCGGTAAATAAATAAGGCTGCACGTATGAGCACGCACTGCGGCTCTCAGTCGTCCTTAACGTCGGTGCATCCAGACGACCTTTGAGGGGGCAGTCAGTGACAGTTCCTGGAGGAACACCTGTTATGATCGACGACTCCCCAAAAATCTCCCAAGACGCAACCTGCATTTATCCACTGAGACGATCAAATCCATTTCAGGGCATTTGTATATTTTTAATTTTTTTCTTGGCCTTCCCGGCACGTAGGTAATCTGGATCGTCGTCCATCCAAACTCTGTCCATCCTTATCTGCACCGCCGCCAAAGCGGAAATTTATGTTATCCCATAGTCACGATCGTTAGTGCAGCGCCGGCTTTTTAATAGCTCGAACGCATGAGCTTCCGTGATGTAAAACAAATAATTAAGATGGCGCCGACGATAGCGCGTTTTCGTTCACTGATAGAGAGGAGGGTTCATGCTCACCTTTAATTTTTGTTACGGTTCTCGAGACTTGTTTACTTCTTCTTTTTTTTTTTGGCGGCGTTTACTTTTCTGAAAATTGGTTTCGGCGCAAGAATGGCGCCCTGTCTTAATTAACGAGCGAAGAAATGAAATAGAAAAAAAGTCAAAGGTGTGGTTTCTTCCGGGGAAATTGTACGAGAATCTCAGAATTTACGGGTTTCTTCTTTTTTTTTTTTTTTTTTTTTGAGCTGGCTCCTGCCTTGGGATGGGGCAGGTTTTACTACGAACTGTGAGCTGGGGAATTTTCTACGCTACACGTGGTTTCCGTTTCATTGCACTCTGCATGTTGTATCAATTTGTTTTTAAAAGAAATACAGATTGCCGTTGAATTAACTGACGTTGAGACGTTGTGTTGTGTTCGTCCCTTCTGTGTTCCTGAGTCTCGGGTTTTTTACCATGAATTACCTGAAGCAGAAAGAATTCAGTTTGCTAATGCCACGAGCATCTCAGTTAGGTATAGTGGTTGTACAGATGCGTTTTTTCTCGTAAATTGCTGTAAGACGCGGAAATTACGCATATGCTGGGAATTATTGAGCTAGCTTTGTCATAGCCAAACAAATGTTTAAAGATAATTACAGCACATTAGCGAAGCTGGCGTGTTGAAATTATGGCCATTATATCTGTCTCCTTGTCAAATCGTCGCTTGAAGGAAAGAACGGCGAACGCCCAAGGTGTGGAGCAGCCCGGAGGACTTTTCGATAATTACAACTGAGTGCATTCGCAGCGTAGTATTCAGGCGATTAACAAGAAGATTGAACGATGAACCCTCGGTGGCTTCGTTGTCCTTCAGAAGGTTACTTTAATATGTCGGCTCCTTAATCTACCTTAATTTTGGACCAATCATATCGCGTCTTCGTATCGACGGGACACTTATTTTGAGTGATAAACTAACCTAAGGGCTTTTGTACTTTTTTAGACTAAACAGAGATAGAGGCTGCGACATCTTCAAGAAAAGCGTCTTGTGTCAGGAATGGAGGGCGTTTTTTTGGACCAAATTGGGGGCTCTTAACTCGTCATCCTTGGAAGTTGAACAAGAAAAAAAATGTTGCGTAGTTATTTTTATGCAGCCTTCCTGGGAAACTTTAGTGTGTGAGTAAAGAATGTTGCCAAATGTTGGCTCGATTGGTTCAAAACGGGCGATCCCGTGCGTTTTTTTTTCTTTCCGTACACTCATGTCGAACACAAATTTAGAAGCTATTCAGATTTTAGGGATGCTTTTTTCTGTCTCACAGGGACGTTGAGGCTTATTCTTCCACTTCTTTTATCGGGACATTGTACTCTGAAATATGACACGATATGCAAGTGGAGTCAATAAACTAAACATAATACTTAGATTCCTGAGTGTATCATATGCTTCGCACATTAAAGGCTAACGGCAGGCCGTTTTTTTCCCCCAAGCACGTGTCTCCTGGTTCTCGCTAAATATATTCATATATATGTTTCCACCGCACGCAGCGATTTCCTAGCCTGTTCCCGATTCGCTGAAGGACCTTCTCTAAACACCTTTCTTTGCACTTCAAACATATGCTGTGGACTACTTGTCTAGAAGTGAGAGGTGGTTTTAACGTTACCCAAAAGAAAACACACTGCCAAAACCTCTGTCGCTTTAACGGACAGATAGCCGCCTGGGTGGCTCCGAGGCAAAGCGCCGGCTTACCGAAGCCCCATTTGGCGGGGTCGAATACCGGCCGAGGTGCCTACAATCTGACGGAGGCTCGTTGCGGACAAGGCGCCGTGTAACCAAGATTTCGGCTGCACGTCGAAAAATCCCCAGTTGATCGAAATTAATCCTGGTTCTCCGCTGGGGCATGCCAGATGGCCTTCATTGGTTTTGCAAGAAAAACCTCAAAATTTGATCTTAGAGCGCAGCTCTTAGGCGCTCGTTTCCGGCTTGAGCGACGTCGCCGTCGGCGTCGGAGTCGGTGTAACCGCGCGGTGCATTATGAGAAACGTCCCAAAATGCACCGCGCCGAAATGTCACGCGACGCTTTGGCGCGGTGCCGAAACGTCACCGTGACGAAACGTCATCATGACGTTTCGATGAAAGTCACGTGCCGAAATGTCACCTGACTTCACCGAAACGTCACCGTGACGTTTCGGCACCGCGCCGAAACGTCGAGAAACGGAGGGTTTTGAAGGGAGGCATACCCTCCCCTCAGAACTCTCCCCTCCTCCTCCTCAAGAGCTGCGCTCTAAATCGGGGTTACAGGAAGTTGTAAACGTCTTTTCTTTTTTTTTGTTGGACAGATACACTAGCGAAACAAACTACGAATGACACACGTGCCAGTGCGCATTATTGTTTACAAAGTTGTGCACGTCACCATCTTTATAGGTTTAGATACACAAATTCACACGAATACATGCTTATCACACGCACGCGCAAATATACTTTCCCATGTATTTATGCGCAGCTATATGCATGACTGAATCATAGGAATTAAAGAGACAATGGTATTATCCTATGCTTCGTCAAAAATCGCATTGAAAACCGCTCACATCAGCTGTGCCGCCGAGCCTTCCGAATGGTGGTCGGCTGCCTTTGCAATAGCCCCCCGTGAAGCTGTTTTGAATGCGACGGGCACGCTTGCCAACAGCCGCACTTTTAACATTCACATGCGATCCATAAATCACTCGCGAGAGGGCCGACTGAAGGCCCCGGTGCAGGGAAGGCAGGAAGAGAACGCGGGGCCGCACAATGCCCGTCCGGCTATCAGTCCGCCGTTGCGGAATAATGAAACGGGGCAAAAAAGTTTCGGGAGCTGCGCAGAATTGCAACGGGAACCTTTGGTTCGGTTTGTCTCCCCGCGCTCACGAGGGAGGGGTCCCGACCCTACATTCCGCGGCTTCTTTGCGAGACTTGCTCAGAGAAGATGCGGCGGATTTTTTTTTTTAAGTCCTCTTATTGTGCGACTCCCACTACGCTCAATGTTCCGCGTCATTAATCAGAATAGAGGGCGGAGTCTCGAATGCAAACGCAGCCCAAAGCTTCGCCATTTGGAGTAGTTTAAAGGGTTTTACCCTTTCAAACACCGGAGTTTGAGGTTGGCTTTGCGCAGCGACTTAACTTGCCCGTACAAGAAAGGCGACAACGGTCGGATCATCTGTGCTTTTGACATTGTAAGCAAGAGAGCAGTCCAAGGCTTACACAGAAATAAACTTGGACACAGACGCTAAAGGCGCAACTTGGAGAATTTAGCGAGCTTGATTATTTAAGCCGAAGAAAAACCTTGTGTTGAAATATTGCGAACGCCAGGACGTTGCGCTTTTGTTGCCGCTTGGTTGGTCTAAACATCTCGTTGCATCGATGGCCCTCTAACGAAGTGTACAGCCAAAAAATGTCCAGAAATGTGATATCCGATTTCTACGCGGAGTCCATATAACCAGGCATTGTAGAATGATTCTAACCAAAATGTATGTCAGAGGTACATCAATACATAGAAATGTTGATTACAGTCGGACACCATGCATGACGTTACGAATTTTCAGTGACGTCTAGAGAAGGAGTTGTGTCATTTCCCTTTTAGCTCCAAAGACCCCAATAAATGGTTTCTGAAGTTTTCACGCAGAATAACCCAGTTTTATTTTTTATGCCTTGAAAGCAAATAGATACAAACTATGCCTCTTTTGAGTCACTGAAGGGAAAGCGCCGAAAAAACAAGGACGAGGAAGGGGGCAGAGACGAAGCGCACTCTCAACTGAAGGTTTATTGAAACAAACATTGACTATTAATACAGTCTATATGGCTGCTGGCTCAGAAAGAAAAACTCCTTATCTGTCAAGTGCAGTGACGGCGCACTCATACACAGGCTCTCCCCGTACTCACTTATGCAGAATGCCTCATGTACTTCTCGCACTGTTTTGTTTCGTATCTGCCCAGAACTGTTGTTTTTCTAACTCCGGGCCACATGGGCACCTATTGCAGTGCACCGCGCATCGCAGTGCATGCCCTCGGCCGGACATGCAAAAAGGATCTGCAAAATCCTGAGATCTGAAATCTGGAAGCGTGTGGGCAACTACCGAGACTGCCTAAGGATTTGGTGCAAGCAATCAAGTCCCACTGCAAGAACAGCTGAGAAGGTGTACGGGAAACATCTGAGACTGGCATCCCAAACCTTGGAGTTGATGGGGGAGAAGCTGTTGGTCTCTTTGCCAAGAAAGAAGGAAGCAAGTGCCCCGTCATCCAATAAAGTTTTTTTTTCCTTGGAGGAGCGCAGGCACCCAAGAAAATCACCGAGATTCTGGAACTTGGACTGAGGTTCAGAATTCAGCCCACTCCGAAGCCCATTGAGAAACTCTGCCTAGAGAGGACCCTTGCTGACAGAGTTATTCCGGAAGAAAGGGAGCAATGCATTTCAGAGGCCGTCGGCGTCATCAGAAGAAAGCCGAACAACAGGAGAGGGACGATAAGGACACGTGATGTGGTGACATACTTCAAGGAGAACCAACTCAAGCTTCTGATCGCGGACAAAGAGGTAGGTTTCCTGGTTCTGCCAAAAGGGCTCTTCGGTGAAAAGTCCCACACTGCCATCCTCAAGAACTTCAGGCAAGTCAGCAAGATATCCCTCAGCAAAATCAAGACGTCTGCCAGGGTTCTGTGTAACAGGCTGCAGCTGAGCAAGCTTGCAAAGAAGATACAAGTTTAAAAAAAAACTCAGTCTAGATGTGTTTTTTAGTGTCAGGACCCACAAAGTAAACTGTCCGTTTAGAGCGATCGTAACGGAAAGGGATACGTGGCAAAAAGAAGTGGGGGGCTCCTAAGTAGGCAGTTGGCCGGCCTTGAATTGAGTGACCCATTCCTGGTGCGGAACTCGGAGTCTGTCATAGATTTTTTGGCGACGGTCAACCAGTCCTACGGCGTAGGCTTTTCTATTGACGTGGAGGACCTTTTTCATTCCATCCCGCATGACAAGCTTTTCCCAGCGGTAAAGAAGTGCATTGAAGAAAACAATGAAATAAGCTTTAGAAATTCGAGCGTAGTAAGTGTGGTGTCATTTCTAGAGCTACTAGAATGCTACCATAACTCAAACTTTGTGTTCTTTGGGGATGGTGTCTACGTTCAAAAGCGAGGTATATGTACGGCTCAAGTGTTGCGCCAGTGCTCTGCGATATATTTTTGGCTGAATGCGATAAGGGAATACGTAGGGATATTGAAAGATTGGGGGAATTCACAATCTGCTGGTGTGTCGTTAGCGTGGACTTAATCAACGATGTGCTGGGTTGTTTTAACTTTAATTCACATGAATTCATGCTTACTCATGAAACAATGACAATGGGAAGGCTGCCGTTTTTGGTCTTGAGCCTCAACTTCGAAGGTGGCCATGTTTGTTGGAAGTATGAGCCGCGAAATAAAGAAAGGGGTTCTGCCCTTCAAATCTGCGCAATCCAAACTCGTTAGAACGGGAACAGCATCGTGCCTAATTAGAACCTAATTGGCAAAGCCATGCCACCATGTCGCGGATGAAAGCTTCCTCACGCAGATGAATTGTCTAAAACTCGGAGCGTAACCCGATCACTTCTTGGGGAAAGTAGCGGATAACCTTGTTTCCAAGATGAAGAAAAAAGATGACGCTCATATTCCTTCAGGACAACTAACAAGACCGGCGGTGATTCCTTACATTCACAATCTATCCCATAGTCTGACAAAAGTGGCGGCTCATGTTTGAAGTGCCAGTGGTGTTTTCAGCGCCACAGAAGCTTTCCCATCTATGTTCAAAAATAAACAGCGAAAAAGCAGGTGTTAAAATGTGCCAAAAGAAACAAGCAAAGCGATGCGTGGAGTGTGCAACCTCGGTGGTATATAACATACCGATGAGTTGCGGGAAATCGTATGTGGGGCAAACGGGGCGTTTCATAAATGAGAGAGCAAAAGAACATCCCTGGTCAGTGAAACAGTCCCCGTCGGGCAATCTCGCTGTGCACTGCGATAGGTGCCCATGTGGCCCGGAATCGAAAAAAAAAACAGTTCTGGGCAGATACGCAAACAAAACAGCGCGAGAAATACATGAGGCATTCTGCATAAAAAAGCAAGGGGAGAACCTGTGTGCCGTCACTGCACTTGACAGATAAGGAGTTTTTTTTTTCTGAGCCACCAGCCAGATAGACGGTATTAATAGTTAAATAGTTAACTGTCCCCTTCCTCGTCCTTGTTTATTCGGCGCTTTCCATTCAGTGATGTACCAAGTAGCCCATTTATCCATTGTACCCTTTTGAGTGCTTACGACGTGGTAAAACAATTCACATCTTTGAACACGTTTAAGAAAAGGCGAACACTCTCGCAGGCCTGTGCGCATGTTGCTCAACCAACTGTAAAGGCCCGTTCACCCAGTTGCGTTCGTAGCGACCACTACGCTTACGAACGAATGCAACCGGTTGGAACGACGAGTTACTGTAGCAACGAAGCGCCAAACGGTCGTTTCGTTCGTGTTCGTTCTGAACGCAAAGAGTTGAGCCGGGCTGAACTTTTTCGTTACGTTCCCGAACGACCGCAACGACAGACCAATCACAGGCCGAGGAGAGCTCAGTCGCGCGCGTTGCATGCCGGTCGTGCCGGGCTCCTTCTCTTTGCAAACATGGCGTCGTTGGTGGTCGTCGACGTGGATGGCGCGGTGGATGCTCATCGTTCCCCGTAAAAGCGCTATCCTTGACTGTGAATTTTCGTTTCGCCGTATGTCGTTATGATAACCCAGCACGTACTAGAGGGGAAGATCCACCTACTCGTGCGGCGATCAAGTGGCGGCACCCTCAACACAGCAGAAACGCCCGTGCCGTCGAGTTAGTTTACTTCGACTACAGTGGTGCTTTCTTAGTATTTGTGTCCTGGAACATGCATGTGCTTAAGTTAAAGGTATTACTGGTGCGTACCGTAAAAAGGATGCGAATTTTCACGCGCTTTCATCACCCGAGAAAGGTGATTAGTGTTAGAGATCCTGAACGCTCGCAACGTCTATCTGATCACGAAATTATATTTCTACGTTGCTATATCACTACTAAGATTACATCGTCTTTTATAATCGTAGACAAGGCGTGTGGCAAGATTTGTACTGTTTCCAAAGTGGTGTATTAAAGTCGTGATCGTGCAAGATGGCGTACTGAATCGTTTTATTTTTTTAATGCACAACCCTCCAATCGTATTTTAAAAACAATAAAGCTTGAGGTCATAGAAGACGGTATGTCTATATTCTGTTATGAAAGTGAGTGGCAGTGCGTCCTCTTACTCTTAGAGGCACTGCTGAAACAGCTGACGGTGGCGGAGAAGCACTCGCCGTGCTGCCGACACGCTGCGTTTGTTGCAGTGGTTGCGCGGCGCAGAGCGGTCGCTCCGGTCACAACGGATGCAGTCGTGGATAACAGGTTCGTTTAAGATGTCTGAACCAGCCTTTACACAGCTATTGTAGGCGCACAGCAGATCTTCTTGGCTGTACGCCGTAGCCGAAACCTCCGGCTGCTTCGATGAGGACCTCGCGTCGGGCAGAAAACCGTTCGCCATGTTTGTATAGTAAGCGGAGCTGGGTTGCTTACTATTGGCTAGGAGCAAGAGCTGGAACTCGTTTCCCATTGGCTGTTGATTCGTGTGGTCGCATGCGGTTGCATGTGTGTGTACACGTCGCGCACAGTTGTCGTTGAATTCGCAGTGGTTGCATTCGTTTGTAAGCATAGTGGTCGCTCCGAACGCAACTGTGTGAACGGGCCTTCAAAATTCGAATGGAGAACAGGACTTTAAAATCCACGGACAATATCGCTCAAGTTTCTAGATTGTTAGGGAGTTTTAGAATAACGTACGCAATTTTAGCGCATGCTAGCGCTAGGTTTAGCGCTTGCGTTAGCGCACGCTACGCAAGGGAGTTTTAGAATAGCGCTTCTCCGCCACGACGCAAAAGCTCAAGCATCCCGCGCTTGCAACGCCACCAATATAGTCACAATATTTATTTCACACACAAAATAAACTTGAGAAAAAAAGAAGTTTTTTTTTTTTTTTGGTCCAAAGAACTAGATTCGTTTCGACATGAGATTGCGACGCGAGCGGTCGACTGGTCGTGTCCGCCTGCGTCGCCTCGCTAACCGCTCATACACACTGGAAGCGGATCCGCGCTCGCAAAGCGGTTGCGAACGCGGTTGTATAAAGATTCAATACAATTGCACGCGCACTTGATATCGTCGAGTGCGCATGCAATTTTACTGGATCTTTATACAACCGCGTTCGCAACCGCTTTGCCAACGCGGATCCGCTTCCAGTCTGAATGAGCGGTAGGAGACAAATGAGCAGGCGCCATTGGCCGAAAGCGGGCTGGGCGTGTTCCAGGGCGTCGTCCGAAATTTGAATGTGGCCAACCAGAAGCCGGAAATAATACCCAAACCTGATAACTGCGTAGGAGTAACTCTCAATGGCTGAAAATATGGTACACGTGATGCTTCAATCACGTTAATACAAAATGATGGTGGAAGAGTGCGACTAGCGGAACGATCGACATGATTCGTATGCCAAGCGCCCAGGGCCGGGAATCTGCCGTCCGAACGGTCACACTCTGTCTGCGCAAAACAGAGTTGCGCAGCGCATTCGTTTCTTACATCTTTCTGCATGATCATGATCAAAACAACACGTGCACCCTATTTTCAACCACAAAGAGTTACTACACTTCACACTTACGCGCTTATTAAAACCATATACGAACATAGACTTTTGATAAGAACTGTTTGCCGCTACCACCGCTTGGGGATTCTTTTCGGCTTCTGGTTGGTCAAGAGAGCATGCCAAGCCCTCTTTCCGAGTCTGCCGCACGCCCCGACTCTGCCCGCGCCTCCCATTGACCGAACTCTCTACATATACGGCTCTGGTCTCGGGTACCTTCGCCAAGAAATGTTCGCGCGTCGCACTCATCAAGTTGCTGGTGATCGTTGCCCACCTCACTGGGTTTTCCAAACCGAGTGCAATGTCGTCCAGTATTGAAAATCGCTGTCACGAGGATGCCGCCGACATCGCGCCCACGACGCCGCCAAGGCGGCTGCAGCCGTGGGTCTGGGCGTCGCCATTTTTTAACTCTGCTCGTCTTAGCTTTTGCCAACTTCTCATTACGAATCCACGCTGGAGGAGCCCAAAGACTCTTTGCGTACGCACGCAATTTCCGAGAAATAGCGCACGCTAAAGTAGCGCACGCAAAGCACAAAACGTGGTTAGCGTTCGGCGCATGCGCAGTGGCGACGATGCTATTTTTTGCGTAGGCAGTGTTTTAGCGTGCGCTATTCTAAAACTCCCTATTGTGTTGTGACGGTTTTAGCTGTGTCGGTGTGGACGATTGCAAGCAGGTCTTCTAGCCAAGCAGGTCTTCTAGAAAAGTGCACTCAATTACAAGCTTTCCAAAGCTGCGTCCACGTGCACGCTGCGTTTTCACGCATAAGGCACTAGTGAGGCGTCATGCTTGCAATTGTCTATAGGTGAATAACGGTGTTTACGTTTGTGAGCACCTACACTCGCCGTCAACCTTTTTAAACTACGTTGTCAAGGCCAGCGTAGCTTCCGCAGCGCTCGAACTCTATCAAAGTGCGCGAACGCATACGAATGAGAGGCAACCACCGTGGAGGCAACAGAAAGACACGTGCTCATCAATGCGGGGCTGCAGCACTGTGGAGGCTACGCGAATCTTGATAGCGTAGCACCAAAAACTTTATGCCAAAAAAAAAGCTTGCAGTTTTTTTTTTTTTTCTTTTTTACGGTGAAACATGAGCAATAGGCACGAGCGGCTCGCGAGGGGCGATAAAAATAGCGGAGACGTCGCTTTCGGGCCACGGTGCATAGGACTCGCTGAGTAAGAACCATAATTGGCTCTTACTTTGCGAAAAACCTAAAGTAAGAACCAATTATATAGCAAGAAACAATGGGATCAATAGGTTTTTTCGTCGTTAAACAAAACTGAAGAAAAGGGAAACTTTTAATGTTCCTTTCAGATTTTCAAGGGAAATATTAAAGAACTCCTGGTGGAGAGTGATATCGTTTATGAATGAGTAACATAATGTAAAAAAGTAATTTTTCATGTAACTAGTATTTTTTGTTCGATCGTCTTAAATCTAGTACAAGTGTTTATTATGAATTTGTTTGGTTCTGCATATGCATTTGCAGATGTCCTGTTGTGCACTGTACTGTAAAGGGAGGTAGAGGCCTTGTCAAGCTGCAATTGCAGCTTTTTTATCTACCTCCCTTCCACCTTTTGTTTGGAAAGAAATAAACAAAGTGAACTGCAACTGAAACTGAGTCCCAATAAACAGGACCACTACATTTTTCTGCACACGCACATTTATTTTTAGCTCAGACCGTTCCTTGAGAAAGAGATTTTTATTCACTCAAGTATCCTTTCTTTTCTTTTTTTTTTTAAGAAAAATGACATTAATGTGGAATACCTGGGACCCTAATCTCAACAATTGACGAAAAAGTCGGCGAGAAATCCCGCGGCTCTGATTGCTTGGCGCCAAGGTCAATCACGCCCGCCAGATTTCTCGCCGAGTTTCTTGCCAAATGTCTAGAGGGTTCATGGAAAGTCAATCAATGTAGTTTATGGAGAGCCTGGCAAAGGGCGAAGGCGAGAATATGGTAAAGGCCTAAACATATCTCGGATCTGACATTGAGCTTGACGCATCACATGTTCGCGCCGTGCTCACTGAGCACTCCGTTCACTGCCGAGCTGAGACCGCGGTGGGCGCTGTGTTCACGACGCCCCAATCAGCCGCCTCCCTTTCATCAGCTGACCCGGCTCTCTGCGCGTGGACACGAGCGGGACCGGGATCAGGTGGCGAAAGAGAGGCGCACGACTCGTCCAACGAGGACGTAGCTTCCACCGCAGTCTCAGCTTAGGTTGAGAATGGAGTAGAATATACTCCGTTTCATTTTAAAGGCTCTGTTATACTCCGACGTAACGCGTGCGCGCGTGCGAGCGCGTCACAGCGACGTCACGTCGTCGAAACTCCGACGCTCTAGACTCCGGCGTCGTGGCGTAACCGGCGCGACCGGCGGCGTTCGACGCAGCCTGACCGCCTCGACGCCAAAATGGAGCATGCGGTATTCCGCGCCGGCCGCGCCGGCGACGCCGGACCAGGATGGGTCACGCGCTGGCTCCCGGCCAGGGTGTAAGATAGACAGGTGGGGAAACGGCCCATAAAAGCCTGTGGACGTGCCAGGCCAGCACCACACCACACAGATGGGCGCGACTGCCGGGGCGACACGGCAGCGGCTTGGGATTTGGACGATTATGCAAGAACACATCTCCCTCGGCCCCCGCATCCGGATCCTCCGACACTGCCTCCGCCCCGTCGCGTCTGCCGCCGGCATCTCCCAGCAACGGGCTGCGACCACCTCGCTCACCCCGCCGGCACGGCAAGTCTACGTTCTTTGGCATTTCCACCACTGCCGCAGCCCCTGGTGTCGCCCCGGCAGTCGTGCCCATCTGTGTGGTGTGGTGCTGGCCTGGCACGGTCGCGTGCTGCCACAATATGTGGGGCGTGCCGCACCGCGCCACGCTGCGGCATGGCAAGTCACGGCGGACCATACTGTTCTTGACAAGACACTTCGCTAACCGACCAGGGCCTCTTTATCGCTGGTCATGGATTTCCCTCCGCTCGGTGCGTCACCTCCAAGGATGACGCTGTATCGGTCCCACAGCTGACCGCCATGTCCCTTGGAGCCCGAGCTGCGACGGAGCCCACTCCACATTGGCTGCACAGCACGAACGCATCGCTGTGCCCTTTCTCTGCTGCCGCATTGCTCCAATAAGCCTGACTTCAGCGTCAAGTCCCTGCGTGGTTTGCGCAGGCTGCCTTCTGCACCACTCTCTGCCACGTCGTCCGGCTCGTATCACTAGCCAACGGCAACAGCCCAACTCACTTGCTGCTGCCGCAACCACTCAATCGCTCCGTCCCCTACAGGCTGCATAGCTGCAGGCGACGGCTCTAGGGGGGGAGCTCTGTGGCGGTCCACCGGCCTACCAAGCAGCAGATAAAAGACGACGACGTTACTCGTCGATACGAGCCCGGTGGCACGAGAGAATAAACAGAACGTTTTCACCTAAGCTCGGAGTCGGTCGCACCATCTATTCCGTCCACAACATCGAACGCGCTACAAAGCCTACCGCAGCTCCGTGACCGGATTGTGTACTCGTCTGCTTGCGGGTACCCCCTATTTGCGACAGATGGCGCTGCGGGGAGAGGAAAAAAATTGGAATCGGATTTTCATGTAACTTAATGGTAGAGTGCGAAAAATAAACCGAGAGTACGACAGTCCTCCATTGAAAATCCACGAGAAACCATCTCTGTCAGTTTAACCGGTCGCCACCGGTCGCCCACCCGGAGTGAAAGTTCGCGGTGCTCCACATAGATGGCGCCACAGAAAAAAAAGAAAACCGAGGGGGACACAATCCGGTTGCTCATTTGGCTCTCGTTTCCCCACCTGTCTATCTTACACCCTGCTCCCGGCAGCCCTCGCGGCAAATACGAGCAATAGCAGACGACGGGAGCACCACTCCGTGTGGCGTCATGTTTGAAGAATCGGACGTCTCGGTCGTCGAGAAGCTGATCGAGGGAATTCGTCCTCACCCGAGTGTCTACGACTCGAGGAAGCTTCAGTACCGTAGACCGTGCGCTTGTCAAAGATGTACCGCATGTACATTGACCGCCTACGCTTGCGGCACAGGCGGTGCACCAACAGTGCAAGCCCGAGTTTTCGTCGTACAAGGTACGTCCACGCCATCGCTCGAACTCGGCGCTCAAGAAGCGCGAGAATTCTCGTCTGCTATTCGAAACGAAAAGGAACCGGAAGTGGCGCACTCTCGCAGGAAACGTGCCCTGGTAGCCAGGTTCTGCGCATGCGCCGCGCTGGCGGCCCACCGACGCGCGCCGCGGAAGTCGCCAGGGCCGCCGGAGTCTAGAGGGGGCGAATTTACGACGCGCGCGGCGTGACTGACGTGACGTAGCCGACTTCGGCCAGCGTTCGCTTGCGCGCGCGTTACGTCGGAGTATAACAGAACCTTAAGACCAACCACCGTTGACGCGACGATTCGATGACGCGAGTCACGCAGCGCCAAACGTGCATCGTCACGACACTCGTCACCTTTGTGGATTTGCTAACGCCAGATAAAGCAATCACGCGCAAGAAAAACTAATCGCAGGATCGTAGTGCATCTACAGGCGTTATTCGTTTATATAGTCGTAGATAGCAAACGCCCAAAGAAGATCAGCGCCATGACGAATCACTTTTTGCGTTGCTTGATTGGTCCTGCTTCTTACGCACTCGGTGCGTTTGTTTACCCCCCCTCCCTCCAATTGGCCGACGTGCGTTTGTTTTTCCCCGACCTCAACTAGAGATGACGCGAGCTTGGCTGACTCCTTATCGCGTGTTCTTTATGCGTTCTCTGCACTGCCCTTTGACTGGCTCTTTCAGGTGCGATGCGCAAAAGACGCATTTTAGGACACTTGCTCGCCATATAATCTTAATTTCTCTGGTGCCCACATATTTTCACCAGGGTTATTTCCCAACCTTCCTCCTTATATCGCACCGATTGGCTCTTCGACTTCGAGTGCTCTGTTGGGAAAGTGTGGGCAATAATTCAGAGTGATCAGCTAAGTAGCTAGCTGTACGCGTTAGCTTGGCGGCAGCTAAGAAACAAGGGCCCCGAACAAAATTAACGAAACATTTTCGATTGCGCCTTCAAAAACAGTTGATTTGCTACTGACAACCTTTTTCTCAAGGTGGGTACCATTTCTGTGCCGGTTTTACTAGAAAACTTCTCTTCTTCTGGACGAAATATATTTATATATATATAACAAGCTACACCGACTTGATTGGACAAAAATAACAATTCAATCGAGCGTTGCGTCTCCCATGCAGAAGACACCATAATTCCTGACCAAGGGTGTCAGGAATTAGATGAAACAACAAGAAGTGCTGACTGATCATGACTGGTTCTGGTTTCATCTCGACCTTGCCACCTTGAAACCGCGGAAGACGTCTCCTGCACTTAAGAAGAGTCGGTTAGTTAAATTGTTATTTTTGTTAACTGAAGTTGGTGTGGTTTCTTTACTTAGGAAAATCTCTAAAATATTTCGGTCTTGACTGTCTCCCTTATATTATAGGTGCCGGGCAGATTACATACAAATCTAGGGTGATTCCACGTCACTTCATGCAATTGTGGTCCGGGTCATAATTTTGATATTTTTGTTAAAAATATACATCAAAGCCATGTTCCTGGGAGGAACATTCCGCTATATATGAACGCCGTAACGTTTTTTTTTCGCTGAGATATAAAATAGAGAAGCTCGAGGCGTGGAAATTAAGAAGATTTCACTATGCTGCTTTGCACAGTCGTCATTTTCTCATCAAAGCTTTTACGTTGCCATAACTTTTTAAATACATTTTACAAGAGATATACAACACATACCCAAACAAGTAAAACTATCAATAACATATTTCTATGCAAACAAAAAAGTCAAACATGGCGTAAAAACACGTTTTAGAGACATATTCACAATTTTTTTGCAAATAAACTATCATCTATAATACTTCACAAAGCATATCAAAATGCGCACCTTTGAATTATCTTTACGAATGTATAAAGATAATATGCCCACCTTTAATTTTCTTGTTTTTATTAACGCGGAAATGCGGCTGATTTCACAAAATGTCTCAAGATTGGGCGTCGATATTTAAAAAACTCCATCTTTTATTTTTTTTTAAACTCCCCTTGGCGGTTTGCAGTGACATGAACTAACCAGTGATGGCCAAACATTGAGTAACATATGACCTCCGAACGGGAAAAGCTGCGACAAGCCTTCACTCGGAGCGAGCCAACGTCTCGTTATAGCGGCTTTGCCGCATAACGTCCCCTTCATGGAAGCGTCAAAAGCTGGAAAGCGGGACTCTGTCGTAGAGAGCGGAAAGTCGTGCTGTTCCGAGCATTGCTTTATCGTTGTGTGACTATACCCCCCCCCCCCCCCTTCCCCCGCAATGTCCTATTCTTCCCGCCCCTTAACACGAGCAAGAAACGCCTGCGAACGTCACTGCTTGCGGTAGTTAGTAATCGTAAGCACATCACATTGCCTTGAAACCCATAGCTGTGAAGAGTCAGTTACGGCAAAATAAGGCGAGCTTAGTTGTAAGGAAAAATATGCATGTCAGTTGGTCAGGAAACATTTCGATCTAAACCCAGAGACGAGGAAAAACAAAAATAACGCACAGTGCGAAACGAACTCTCAAACGCAGCTGAACTTATTCACAAGAAGAACAACAATAAATGCATGTCCACGCGGAAAGAAATAAAATAGGGAAGATCAAGACATGCGACCGCAAAGACTTGACCGAACCTAACCAGACAAACTAAATCACTCCAAGGTTAAGGACAGCAACGGGAACGGGCACCTCTCCCAAGGACATGAACAGATGGGTTGCACCGCGCTATGCGAACCAACCGAGACCGAACCCCTAACCCCCTCTTCTATTTTACTGTCCTAACCCCCTTCCCCAACACACACACACACACGCACACACAAACTACACTCCAACACCGAAAACCCCAAAAACATTACAATATAAAAAACTTTTAGAAGGTAAAAAAAAAAAAAAAAAAACGGCTGACTATCGCTATGCTTACAGGAGACTCGGTGTCTTTGGTGCTCAATAAGTGGTACTAGAAACAAACAACACCAGCTTAACGATGCGCGACGCACCGATTATATCTACAATGGAAGACACAAGTTGATAACCACAAGGACATTTTCTTTCCGAACTCTGACCGGATATTCGGAGCCGGGAGAGAGGAATTCAGAACCTCTCAAATAGGAGTTTGCGAGGACGTTTGAAGTTCTGTCATTTACGAAGCGAGTAAGAGTCTATGTCAAATCGAACAGCCATGGCCCAACGATTCAGCACCGTGCGATTGTTCTGTGTGGACTATCTACGGACACAAGAAGAAAGTGTATAGCGATAAGCACCTCGTATCGGTAGGGAGACTCAACAATGTGCGGTTGGAGAAGCTACTGCCTCCACGGACAGTGAACGAATCTGACCTTTTATGCCAACATTGCTACAAATACCTCCAGAATGAGATTGCTTCTCCTCACAACGTGAGTACATCAGACTCTTCTTTCCGGGACTCTGATGAAGTTCTGGCTGAAGTTAGTCAAGAATTGTGTGCTGCTAGTCCGTCGGTAACTCCATTGAAACCGCGTAAAACCATTAAAAAAAAAAAAGGCGCAAAGCATATTTGAACAAAAAACAAGCTCAAGTGAGTTCTTCGATTAGAAGAACGCTGTCAGGCGTTTATGGCTTGAAAACCGGCGAAGACAGTTGTGAGCACTGCGCGCAGTGGTTTGACGCGTTCCGCGAAGCGCTGAAGGCATGCAGTTACCACCAGGAACGCAAGCGATTGTACACGCTTCTGCCACCAAGCATCTCGAAAAAAGAAATATTGCGTCTGGTGCCAGAAGCGACTGCCTACATGATTGATCAAACAAGAAAACTGAAGCGTAAAGGTGGTGTATGGGCAACCCCTGATCCCTACATGGGGAAAAAGACGAATGCCGAAGACGTGATAGTTGCACTTGAGTACTACACACGCGACGACCTCGCATGCTCTATTCAAAGCCCCAACAAAAAGGACGTCGTCAAAGCCATGATCAACGACAACAAGACCAAAGCCGTAAAAAGGTTTATGACCCGCTCTATTAAGGAAGCTTGCCAGCTGTTTAGGAAGGACCATCCCCATCGAGAACTAGGCATCTCTAAGTTCTATTCCCTACGACCAAAATGGGTAAAAAAGATTCCCGAGCATGAGGTGTGCGCTTGCATATATTGCGTCAATTTTCAGTTGCTTTTAACGGCAATAACAAATGCCTCACAGGAGACATTTACTGAAGACGACTTCAAGCGCATCTGCCTGTGCAGCGCTCCACAAAACGATTGCTTCCTTCGCCGTTGCGAGAGAGGGAGAGAGAGAGAAAACATCTTTATTGACCCTCAGTTCAGGGTGTCAAAGTGGTGTCCAGGAGGACGCCATTCAGAAGGGTGAGGATAGGTGGATCATGGGGGATTGGTGGCGTCTTTCGATGCCCTCAGCTTCTCTTCGAAAAGTGCCCAAAAATGCAGAGCATCTCGCTGCAGTCGCTCCATCTCGACGAAGACGAAGAGATCTGTTACGCGCTATGGGACGCCGGCGAACTCGTCAAAAAGGTTATGGACACTTCCGCTTTCCTAAAGGAACTGGAGTCATGGAGCGAAAAGTATATGAGGCATTCTTACATCCGTGACCTTCAACGAAGCCTGATACCTGACACAAGAACCGCCTTACCACCCAAGGCAGTGATGTTCCACTTCGATTTTGCGGAAAATTGGACAGTCATCTTCCTAACCGAAGTTCAGAGTTTTCATTGGAAAAAAACTCAAGTGTCTCTCTTCACATGTGTGGTTACGTCCACGCAAGGCACGGAAAGCTTTGCCGTTGTCAGCGATGACACGACACATAACACAGCTCACGCTCTTCTAGCCACAAAAGCCATAGAAGAGTATGTTGATGAACATTACCCGACCTTTTCTGAAATAATTTTTGTATCAGACGGAGCGGCGGCGCATTTCAAGAATCGCTTCCAATTGCACGAATTATCTCGGAAGCCGTACTCTTTAGCAAGATGGATCTTTTCAGCCACTGGACACGGAAAAAGCGCTTGTGATGGAGTAGGTGGTGTTCTTAAACACCACGCAACGCTCACCAACTTGAGATCTTCGCTCAACTCAACGATTGTCACCGCTAAAGACTTTGTGGAAGTGCTGCGTGAAAAAGTAACAAATGTCTGCATGTTACACCTGTCTGCGGAACGGGTTCGAGAGTTTCGTGCGGTGACGCGAGTAGAGTCGGCCACCGTAAAACCTGTGAGAGGAATCCAGGCATCTCATTTTGCAGAGTGGGGCCGTTTTGTTTTTGTGAATTGTAAGCTAAGTAATGGTATTCCAGCCTAAAGTACATTTTCGTGTCAGTTATACTGACCCCCTCTGAAAAAAAGAATTTGAAAAATATAAAATACATGCCATAACTAACGCTCAAAATATTTGGTGCTGTGCGGCAAAGCCGCTATGACGAAGACGTCGGCTCGCTCCGAGTGAAGGTGTGTCGTAGCTTTTCCCGTTTGGAGGTCATATGTTACTCAATGTTTTGCCATCACAAGTTAGTTCAAGTCACTGCAAAGTTCCAAGGAAAGTTTAAAAAAAAAATAAAAGAAGGTGTTTCTGAAATATTGACGCCCAATCTTGCCACATTTCGAGAAATCAGCTGCATTTCCGCGTTAATAACAAGAATACAATTAAGGGTAGGCATATTATCTCTATACATTCGTAAAGAATATTTATAGGCGCGCATTCTAATATGTTTTGTGAAGTATTCTGACAAATGGTTTATTTGCAAAAAAAAATTGTGAATATGTCTCTGAAACGAGTTTTTATGCCATGTTTGATAGTTTTGTTTGCATAGAAATAATTTATTGATATTTTTACTTTTTTGTGTATGTGTTGTATATCTTTTGTAAAATGCATTAATAAAGTTATGGTGACGTAAAAGCCTTGATGAGAAAATGACGACTGCTCAAAGTAGCATAGTAAAATCTTCTCGATTTCCACGCCACGAGCTTCTCTATTTTATATCTCAGCGAGAAAATTTGTTACGGCGTTCATATATAGCTTAATGTTCATCCCAAGAACATGGCTTTCATATATATGTTTAACAAAAATATCAAAATTATGACCCGGACCATCATTGCATGAACTGACGTGGAATCACCCTCTATTTCTTGCTATACACACAGTCCTGTAAATTTAGACAAAACTGTGCCCTTTATACAACTCCTAGTTTCTGTATATCACTTTTAAGATCAAATAAAACGGCATTCAACGGATTAAAACTTCCGAACTAAAACGCTATATCGGTAGTGTAGCGTGTTTTGGGGGTTTATGTTTCTTCCAATTCAGGATGTTTGTTGGGGATTCAGAGCCTGAATATCCAATGAGTCGAAAGATCCAACAAGCCAAAAGATCCACTAGTGGGTACTCAGGCTCGTTGGATCTTCAGACACGTTGGACATTGAAGCCCGGTTGAATCTTCCGTCATGTTGGACATTCTAAATCGTTGGACATCCAGTCGCAATTCGACATTCCGTCTCGATAGATATTCAGTTACGGTGGACATTCTGGGCTGGTTGGAACTTTTGTATATTTTTTCCCAAGCCAGCCGTTCTCTCTCAGAGGCCAAAACACCAGGGACATTTATTTTAAATCCGTCACAAAATTACGAGTATCACCCAGGTACACTTTATTTCAGGGATGCTTTTCCTCGCCACTCATTTATTCACAAGAAAGCAAAGTCCCCTCAGAAATATAACTAGCCTAAGGATGCAGTCATCTAACCCCGTCTGCTTCCTTGTGCAACTTTTGGGTTGCCTCTGCGGTACGCTCGCCCGTCTGGCCGGCATTACCTTCTCCAGTTTTCGTCACGCCAGCTTCGGGTGTGCAAGGGGAATTCGTCTATTGCAACGACGCGCCTTCCGGCGCTTCCGTGGATTGGCTGCAGCGTGTCTTTCAACCTTTCAAGTCAGCCACGGCATCGACGTCATCATTCATTGACAGTGACACTACAAAACCGTGGAACGCCGCCAGTCTCTTCATTGGGCATGGGAGCAGCCTAAGGATGCACTCATCTAACCCCGTCTGCTTCCTTGTGCAGGTTGGTTTCTTTCCATCATTAAATACCAAAAGAACAAACAACGTTCCTCTTTTACTGTTCCCATGCCCAAGTGTTTTTTATCTATTAACCATTGAGTGTTTTGATATTTTAAAATTGCTTTTGTTGCTCTCTGGTGACGTCGAACTGAAGCCTGGCCCTCTGTCTGATCCCCAGGCCAAAAAGGTTTCGGAAATCTTGACGCTGTTGCAAGAGCTTAGTCAACGGTATCTGAAATTTGAGTTGGGACAGCATAGTTTACTTAACTCTGTAAAAGAAATTAAAGACAAGCAAAGTCCAATAGAATTAAAGATTACCGACATTGGGAGTCGGCTTGTTCTTGTTGAAACCAAAGTATGTGCTTTTAAGATGGCAGATAACGATTTGAAATCGTTGAAGAGTATCACCGAGGCAATACAGAAAGACAATGAAGTTTCGTGCGATCGCCTCAACGATATCGAGAATCGCTCACGCCGGGATAACCTGATTTTTTAAGAAATTTCTGATTTTCCATCTGAAACTTGGGCAGAAACTTAAAACAAGGTCCTCGAATTTGTCTCCCGTTCCCTTGAGCTTCAGGTTCCTCCCAAGAGCATCCAGCGTGCACACTGTGTCGGGTATTTCTCTGACAATAAATGCCGACCCGCGATAGTGAATTTTTTATCGTTTAAAGTCAAAGATTAAGTTTTTTCTTCTTGTCTAAAATTTAAAGGGACTACTACGCATATCTGTGAGGACTTTTTTCCAGCAACGCGTCTGGCCAGGAAAAAGCCAATCGAGTATGGGAAAGCTAGCAACGGTGTGTTTCTGTAGCGGTACAATGAAGTCTTCATTAACGAGAGGTGCTGCATGTATAACGCATGCTACCGATACTGTGTATGAGTGTGGCCCTGATACCCGCACGACAGAAAATGTATCAACGCATCCCTCTAAAAACGGCGCTCCTAGCACATCACAAATACTTTCATCGTCATTGCATGCCACGAGGGCGTAGGCTGCGATAGTGTTAACTGATATCGGTACCGTCTGGTAATATAAGAAGGACTTTGTATCATAGAAACGACTTATGTTCTGTTATCGACTCAAGTAGCGCGGACGTGTTTGTTTTAACGGAGACATGGCTTTCCTTAAACGTTAAGTGTTGTGAGATATTGTGTTGCGAAAAAAAAAAGGTGTGAAAACTGGGATGGGGGTTCTCATTGGTTGTTGCAGATTATATCGATTATTTTTATGTACAGCAGATTAGTGAGTTGGAAATAACCTGTATTTGTCTGTGTATGAATCATCAGAAGATAATAATATGCCCGTGGTATCGTCCACCCTCTAGCAATATACTTTTGTTGTCATTCTTGATGACGTGCTTTACTCAGTTTTAGTGCGCTTTCCTTCCTCGCCTACCGTACTTTTGGGCGATTTTAACTATTCATATATATATATATATATATCATGGAATAAATCGCATGCTTTCTGTCGACCATTTGCATCAGAAGCGTCTGAATTGATAAATTTATATAACGACTTCAACTTTACTCAACTAGTCACTCTCCCCACGAGTATTACCGCTACCACAGCCACCGTGTTAGACCTCATCATGGCAATGTCTCCCGAGTTAATTTGTTCAGTTACAAATATGCAAGGTCTCAGTGATAATTCTTTACTGCATTTTCTACTTATTCTTTTAACTAAAACCACCCAGAATAAAGTTAATACGATACGGGAATATGGTAGAGCTGACTTCGATGCTATAAAAAGGGAACTTTCCTTGTTTTTTGACGATTACTTGCCTAACTTTTTCGCCGCTCTGTAGATAAAAACTGGGAAATATTTAAAATGCAAATAGGTAATCTTACGAACAAACATATTCCTCTACGAAATATTCCAGTTTTCCCGGAAACATCTTGGTTTAATATTACGTTGAAAAGACTGTCTAATAAGAAAAAGCTAAAATTTCGAACGGCTAAGTTTTACAATTCAGATATTCAGTCGTCTGAGTATCATGACAAACCCAAGGCCTATAAATGTGCCCTTACTATTGCAAAGACCGTTTATTATTCAGTCACCTTGCCTTCCCTCCTAACCGCTAACCCCACAGTTTTGAAATCCCATCAGTAAAAGAAGAATCGAACAATATATCCGTCTAGTACATTTGGCGATCCTGTGCCCCTTGATGACCCGTGCAAATCTCTTGAATTCTGTTTTTGTTGATTCATTCTCTAATACGTCTATTTCTGTGATACCCCCCTTTCGCCGATATGACTTCATTCCCATGTACCCCATTGTACTTTAGACCGGTGGTTTTTTTAGTATAACTGATAACTTAAAAGTGTCTTGTTCCGCAGGAACTTACGACATTAACTTCCAATTTCTAGAAAAGTACTAAGGAATATTATTCTATCATTTCTTGTAAGATATTCGAACAGTCTATTGCTCCTGGTTGTTTACCGGATGATTGGCAGGTGGGTAAGGTTGTGCCGATACATAAAACTTGGCGATCAGCATTCTCCCCTTAATTTCCGTCCCTATTCTCTAACAAGCATTCCTTGCACAATTCTTGAACACGTAATTTATTCACACCTGGGCAACTAACTTGAATAAAACGTTTTTTGTTCTCACTCCATGGCAACATGGTTTTCGTAAATCATTTTCATGCGAGACGCAGCTTCAGACGTTCGCTCATGATCTTTATTTTATTCTTGATCGCGCTTCCAAAGTTGATTGCATCTTTCTTGACTTCTCAAATGCATTTGATAAAGTATATCATAAATTTCTACTTCAAAAGCTAAGCAAACTAAATAATTACCCTAACGTACTTGCCTAGCTTCATTCCTTCCTAACTAATCGATCCCAATTCGTGCTCGTAAATAATACAGCATCCAGTCTGGCTACCGTTACGTCAGGGGTCCCTCGAGGTATTAGATACCCCGCTTTTCCTTATCTTCATAAATGATTTACCTTCCTGTATTCCATCTTCAATTAACCTTTTTGCTGATGATTGCATTATATACCATGACCATGAAGTGATTAATAACTCGGATGTGTTTTCTCTTCAGTCTGACCTCAATCGTATGTTCGAGTGGTGTGATTTATAGAAGGTGAAACTTAACACGAACAAATGCGAAGTAGTGACTGTTTCCCGACTTAACACCGACTCTTCTTGCTACTTCCTTGACAACACTTCTTTGAAACGAGTATCATCTTATACGTATTTAGGCGTTCATATTGCGTCCAGTCTATCTCGGGAAATTCACACCCAGTACAAAACAAGTACTGCGAATCGTATGCTATGCTTCCTCAAACGAAACTTTCCGTCTGTCCCTGTATCTCTAAAACTTCTCCGATATGAAATACTTGTTCGTTCAAAGTTGGAATAGGCCTCTGCCATTTGGGACCCCGGCACTGACGCATTGACATCTGAAGTCGAAGCCATTTCAAATAGATCTGTTCGCTACATTCTTACTAATTATCACCGCACAGCCAGCGTGACATCCATAAAACTAACTTTGAGCCTGTCCGATATTGCAGTCCGTCCTGAACTCTCCCGTTTGCTTCTATTTTATAAGGTCTTTCATAATCCTTCCTTGCGTGTCAGACTGTTAACTCCACTTTCCAACATCTCATCACGTCTTGATCACCAACACAAGGTGGGTCTTCCTGCCGGTAAGACTACGACTTTTAACAATTTGTTTATTCCCAAAACAACGGCATCATGGAACCACCTTCCATCGTCCGTGTCATGTATAACTGATCCCATCATCTTTAAGCGTTGCTTACAGAATCACATTCCTGCATCTCATTAAAAATGTTGTGTTTTTGCCCTTAGGTTTTGTTTCAATTCTTTTTTTTTTTTTTTTGGTACTTGACCTGTTAACCCATTCCCCTCCGTAATGCCTTCGCGCCCTAAGGGATTATTACATAAATAAATGAATAAATTGCAAATTTATTTTTATCATACTGTTACTATAGGTTCTAGCTTATCACACTGCACACTACAGCAATATTCTACGTCTCCACGATTGCCGCACTAAGTATCCATTCTCAGTGGATATTCCGACCTGGTTGGATCTTCGGTCTCGATGGGTATAATGTCTCGTTGGACATTCCGACTCAATTGGACATTTCGTCTCGATGGATACTCTGTATCGCCTGTCACGTGACCAATTGAATCTTTCGAACCGTTGGATTTTCCGTCTGGATGAAAATTTAAGCCGTAAGCGTTTTATGGGGTTTTGTTTTAATTTTTTTTCCAACAATTTGGCGTATTTCCATGTACATTTTTGGTGTCGAACGAAAAATGGGGCTTTATTTGGGCTTATGTCGGTTACAAGTCAAGAAGGTAGCGGCAAATGCCCCTCAAAGGGAATCTTGTTTTCCTCCGCCACCAATCGCGTCCCGTTGTTTCCGTGACGTCACGACCAGCCCGAACCAATCTTGTTCTGGCAAATTAATATTTTCAACATGGCTGCCGGGCAGATTTTCTACGACTCCAGTATTTTGCAGCAATTATTCTGTTTTTTAATGCGGTTTTTCACTTACCCGAGCATACGTCGCTAAGTCGTAAACGTCCACTTGTATTCGCAATAGGTTCTGCGCGACAGCGTGAGAATTCAGCGATGGCATTGCCATAGAAAATTTCGATGTGGGAGTAAGGCCTAGCATCGTACATACGTCGAACGCCGTCTGCTGCTCTGCCTCAGGTTGCGCCCCAACATCGTGACGGCATCGGCATTTTTTCGCAGTGGTTTCCGTGGAGCGACGTTAAAATACAGCGGTCACCAAACTCTTCTTTATAAGTGTAGTGGGATGTGCGGGAGGGGCATAGGTGAACCGCGAACACAGTAAGTGTCTTCACCCGATTTTGACCGTATCTTTGCTGGCGTTAATCAATAGTCTGTCTACTCAAATGACGCCTTCGAAGCAGTATGTATTCATCTGTGAAATGTGGCGTCCTTGTCAAGTTTCCGCGCCGCAATCAGCTGCACGGTAATCTATGACTGCGATAGTACCCGCGGGTGCACCCTCGTTCGCAATAATGTGCTGTTACATACATGTGGCATACAAATGATAAAGCCAGTGATGCGTATGTTACAAACATTTAATTGATATTGTTTTGGACGTTAAGAAGCTGATGCCTTCTTTTCGAACAGATAGCAAATAATTTGAGGGAAGCAGATTTGGTTCTCTCAAATGCTTCCGAACATTCTGCTTGCTCTCAGAGGCCCTGTCAGTCGTACGTTTATGCTTCGAAACCCAGATACGTGACGGGTGTACCTCCACTCGCGTCGCGGCCTGAGGTATTACCGGAAAACACGCACCAACTTTTCCAATTTACTTTAGAAGGAAAAGGTGTCCGCAATATAGGATCGCAGGATTGGTTTAATAATTTGTAAGAGGTGAAAAGTATGTAAATTAAAATTGATTGCAAGGGCTCCATGAACTGTGGCTTTCTTATATGCGAAATATGTTTTTTAAATCAAGAATTGAAAACATACCGAATACTCAGATGTCCTGATCTTGGTCCGAATGCAAGTGGCAGAATGATTTGTCTTTATAACAATAAAATCAACAATGTTTGAATCAAGCAACAGCTCAAACCGCCTAACTACATTTCTGATGTATGTTTATCTCTGTATTATACCAGGGCGTAGCCGCGAACGAGCTCTTCAGAATCTGCCATCATCTTTCTGGTCTACCTTGGCAAAGACAGACTCGTGTAAAAAACATATTGAGCTTCTTGGAGGCAACTTTGCAGTTCTCATTGTCAGAGCCTCCATGAAACCATTGTAAAGAATGGTCTTTGTCGTTCCATCGACACCTTTCATCAACTTTTTACGACTCTCGTTTTATCGACACTGATTGTTTCATTGATACTGCCCCACCGTGCTGTGAAGTTTCATCGACACACAAATTGCACGCTGCAGGAACATTTTTTTCTGCGTTTATCGCTGGGGCACATGTTAAACTATCTAACCCACCCAGTTCACGACACTTTCCGGCGACAGTCTCCAGCAGTTCATTACAAAAATGTGGACCCACTCAGCCCACCCGTACATGCCGCTTCGCAGCAGCGTGTAGGGGTGGTCCTGCCCCCGTGCATGTACCCGTACCCTTGCTCACCAACAAACCAACGCACCCCTAACCAAACAAAAATCTTGTCGACGAAACATAGCAAGGTATGTCGATGAGCGAGTGTCGATGAAACAACCTGTCGATAAAACGTCGCAGCGTTGATGAAACAAACTGTCGGGGAAATGTCATTTGATGAAACGAGTGGCACCGCACAAAAAGCCTTTTTCCGAGCCGCGTGACTTAAACACTATCGCAGGCATCATTTTTAGATACCCATTGCCAGACAAAATGCACTCTAAACAAAAAAATAAAATGAATTTCACGCCCCTCTGCTATAAAGTTCACGACCTGGAGTTAGATAAGGAGCCATCAGGCAAATTTGAAACGGTTCTGAACTGGACAAGATAGAATCGTTATCGGCGTTATTGGTGCAAAATTATGACGAGTAGAGCGGGCTCGGGCCTGAGAGCTAAGGGTTAACGTGGGGCTCACCACGCTGATGGGTATGGCGAGTGCACACCGCCAGTGGGAAGCGACCACCTATCTATTTGATCTAGTTGCAAGCCTTAGACCTCAGCCTTCAAAGGGCTCTGCATGATTCGTCGTATGGGATAACTTCTTAGCAGCCCATTAGACTGATCCTACAATTCCGCTCTAACAGTACATCCCCAGGCCTTCCAGGAGGCGACCCACTTGATACGGGTGCAAGAAGGTACCCCAAATCGTGATGTGCACTATATATTTGACCTCTGGGCCAGCTGATCGGGGCACTACAGCAGCACCAACGGAAAAGGGAATTACGCCTGTTACAGACTATAGCATCACAAAACCCAGAAATACCTCCATTCATTCTAAACCAGCTTTAGAAGCAACCCAAGCACTCAAAAACAACCTTTCGGTACTTCACAACTCTATCCTCGGTAACAAGTCTGGCTGCAATCTGTGCATTGTGGTTCTTATCGGTTTTAAAAACGTTTGATTTAATGCTCTACATCGCACTAGTCCGGGAGGCTCAAAACTGAGGTCTCTATGGAAGACCGCTTCACTTCATCACAGCGTTTCTGCAAGACGGACGATATCAAGCTTCAGTCGAACTGAACTAGGCCCAGTTACTGGCATTGGCATTCCCCAGATCCCCGTCCTCTCACTAATCCTTCATCAATGTTGTAGCCGAATTTTAATCACGTCAAGCAATCGGTGCTGTTTTTACGATATATTTCAAGCGAGTACAATGGCGCCTCTTAAATTCATGAAATCTATGCCACACTCCTTCAGACCGCATTTCGGCGCACAGGGCAGCCTGCTCCTCATCCAGCACGAGGTGTTAGCCAACTCGCCGAAGTGCAACCCAAGAGTCATAATGGCCGTCGACTTCAAGGAAACTCTCGAAGTGTCTATTATGCTTCGAAACGGAGTACTAGCGCTGGGATTTCGCTCTCCACTGTGCTAACACAAGGTATTGTTATTCCCAGGGTGGCCTCAGCCATGTGAATGGCCACCGACGTCCAGTTTATGCTTCGAAACAGATCATTGGCAGTTAGAGCTGGCTGCCCACAGTACTGACATATTACTGTTATTCTCAGAGTGGCCTCGGTCGTGTGAATGGCCACCGACGTCCAGTTTATGCTTCGAAACAGATCACTGGTAGTAAGAGTTAGCTGCCCACAGTGCTGACACACATTACTGTTGTCTTCAGAGGGGCCTCGGTCATGTGAATAACCATAGGCGTTCCCTTTAGGCTTCGAAACAGAGCACTGGTCCTGCGATTTCGCTCTCCGCTGTGCTAACACACGGCTTTGCTATTCCCAGAGGCCTCAGTCATGTAAATGGCTTCAGACATCCCATTTATGCTTTAAAGCAGAGCACTGGCAGTGATCTGTTGTGTCCTTTTTCTTAGACAAAAAAGAGCTTATTTTCAAAAAAAATTCTATTTGTTGTGTAGCAAAGATGTTTAGACAGCGGGAAGGGCCAATATGGCATTTGATGTCTTTGTCGTAGATGGGCTGCAAACTTTTATTTTCGTGAAGTTGAAATCTATACTGGTGATTCATGGCACAGTGCTATTTATAGACCAGCTTAGACATTATCGCAACAAAAATAAACAGCATGTCTGGTGGCTGCATATCGAAATGCTATACGGCAACGAGCAGAGAAGCATGACAACATGAGACACGGGAGTTTAGTGGTGGTAAAGAACAACAATCCGATTTTAAACCATATGAGTGGTCCTTAAAAGGACCGTTTTGTGTTCCGAGATGTTCCACGCTTTCTCCATAATGGTGGCGTTAAGCTTCGCCAAGGGGCTCGACACCAGACAGGTCACTCTCGGATGGGATGTCCTCTCTATCCAGCTGGATGACGATGGGCTGGATGTGGGCAATTGTGGCACCGCCTTGTCGAAACGTTGCTTCAATGTCAATAACGTGCCTGACAGCATTAATCCAGTTGTCAGTGGTGACCTTGTCAACTTCTTCGTTGAGGAGTCTCCCCACGTCGACAATCTTGAACGTCGTGTTTCGGGCGGCAACGCCGTTCTTGATCTGCGCCCACACCAGTTAAATGGGGTTGAACTCGCAGTGATACGGTGGGAGCCTGACCACAGTGCAGGAAGCCGTCTCGACATCAGTGTCCACACGATACTTTAGGTGCTGTGGCTTCACCAAGGCCACAATGTCGAGCAGCTGCTTCTTCAGCATCTTGGGGTCCCATAAAATTTTTTTAAACGTCAGCCACTGTCGGCTGTCGTCCTTCCGGGAACTCGTCGTCGGCACTGCTTCCAACCGCCGAGGATGGTAAGAAGCGTTATCCATGGCAATAACGCTTCCTGTCGGCAGTTTGTCGAGGACACCGTCGAACCACTTCTCGAAGCGGGCGCCATCCATTTCCTCGTGGTAATCACCGGTCTTTTGTCCACGGAACACGTCCAGGCAGCCGTGGACGAAGCCTTCATCGCTGCCGATGTGGGTGACAATAAGACGCTGGCCCTTCCCCGATGGCTGCATGAGGCCAGTCGAGAGACCATGCATGAAGGCGTCGTGAGACGAGGCCACGGTCGTGTCTACCCACACACTTGAGACAGTGTGTCCTGCCGTCACCCACGTCTCGTCTACGTAGAAGGTCTTCCGAGCATCTTGTCGGTGGCGTGCGATCTCATGCAGGTACTTCTGCTGCCAAGCGACTATGTCCTCTCGTTCAATCAACCGCGAGTTTCGTTCCCTCTTGTCACGCTGGAATCCGATGTCGTGGAGAAGGCGACGCACAGTCCAAGCCTTCAACGAGGGAAGCTCAGTGCTCGCGCAGAATTCGGCCATTATCTTCTTGACCGTGCGGACCTCGTTTCGTCGAAAGAAACGGTGGACGCAGGATCTCAGCGCGCACAACGTGAAGTCGCAGTACCTGACTTTGCGCCGCCTCTTGCCTTCACTTCCTGAGCGCTTCCGAGAAGGTGTCACAACTTGTCCCTCGGTTTCTTTCGCCTGCTTCCTAGTCTCGAGGATGGTGCGTACACCAACGCCAATCAGTTTGCTGACTTTGATGCAGGACTCCACCACAGTGAGGCCGGGCTGGCCGGGCTTGGAGGGTGGTTCGTGTCGCACCTGAACGTACGCGTTCATTATCAGCTGCCGTGCAACTCGGTTGAGGACATCGCCGCTCTTATGCTCCTTGTAGAGGCGCCTTGGCGTAGGCGGCGAGGCTGCACGAGACTCTCTTCACGAAGAAGAATCGGAGGAATCGCATTCCGCTGTCTCCACGTTGAGATTCATAACGTAAAAGGAAAGGCGACTTCGGCAACTTCGGATTTGTCAAAACGCGAATCGCAGAACCTTTCAAAACCCAAAACGCAGGCTGTTCTTTTTTTTTTTTTTTTCTTTTTGACCAACGCAACAAATACACGGAATGTACCTAATTCGAGTAAGAAGGTTATCAAGCTAAAACAAACAACCATACATGCATTACTTATAAAAGTTAAAATTTTCGTTGCACTGAAGGCACTGAAGCCTTCTTTTTACGTCAACCTTCCGGAGCGAGTAATTTGCCCCGGCTAAGTGGCGCAAGCTGCCGCCCGCTACAAGGTCTGTCTATATTCAATATCCATCCATTGAAGCAGAAGGGGCGTTTTCAGCGAACTATTTTCTCGACTGCGTAGGCGTCTGAAGCGGGTGCATTAGGCTTATGGGGAGGGGCTTCTAATACCTTCTTAACTTGTAACCGACTATAGGAAACGCGCGCGTTACGGAACTACTTGAAAAATGTGCCGGAATCGATAAAATAAAGAAACGATGGAAAGTGTGTGCTACCCCAAAAATGAAGGAACCACGCAAGCAGCAACCCTCTCATGCATGAATCTATGTCACTATGTCAGAAAAATTTTATACCTAGTTGTGGCATTCATCTGAACCGCAAATGATGTAAATAATGTCTAAAAAAATGCAACCCTATTTACAATAGCAGAACTTACATGTCCTCATTTGAGGACAACATGCATTCCACTGGTCAAGTAATTCAATTTCTGGTATTTGTAAAATTGTCATTTTAATCAATATAATGAGTATATTCGGGCTACAGCATGTTAATACTGTTTCATTTCTGTTCTACAATGCTAAAGAAGCAGCAGCTCTTATCTAAAAAAAGACGAAAGTGAACGTCTCACAAGGAATGAAACTCGTCAAAGAACCCAGGGCAGAGAGGAACATCGCAACGACCAGATCTTTACCACGTCATGCTGCGACAGTTCTTACTGCGACAGCGGTGCGCATTCTTCGGAGTAATCTTTCTGCGGTAATGTGCACCACCGTCAAGCCCCTTCTCAAGTGGCACGTCATGCTTGGCCCGTTTTTTCACCGGTTGCAGAGGAGAGGAACTTGGAGCTCGACCACGTTTTTTCGCACTTGTGCTGCTTTTCCGCCATAAATGAGGGCCTTAGCCACGCGGCTTCAGAACTCGAGGAGGTCTATGACAGGATGTCCTTCCAGCTTCCAGACGAACCAAGCATTCAATATGGCAACGTTGACCAGATGGTGGAATATTCTCATGTAGCCTCGCTTGTTGCGGACATCATTCCTGCACCTCGCGACCATGAAGTCTATGAGGTCCAAACCTCCCATGTGTTCATTGCAGGTCTTAATGGAATGAGGCCTAGGCACATCACGTACTTCCTTGTACTTCTTGTTGTATCGACGAGCGTCGCCATTTGGTTTCTCGAACGACGTAGCTCGATGCAATGTGGACGAGAGAACTGTCGAACCACCTTGTGATGGTGATGTTGTCGGTGGATGTGCACACAGAAGAGCTGCCCCTTCCTTCCGCTTTCAGCTCTTTCGTAGGCTTCAGCCTTCAACTGGCTCCATCTAGGCGGTTTGCCCAACACGTACCGGAGTATCACACGTCGTCTACTTTAAGCTTCCTTATCAAGGGGACTGAACTGAAGAGGTTGCTGGCGTAGATTTTGTGATTTTTTCTTTCCAAAACGTTCACAAGTCTCAGTACAACGTCACCTGCAACTCCACACTCAGAGGATGGCGTCTTTTTTCCACCACTCGCACCTTGATAAATCTTAAAGGAGTATGCGTAGCCTGAGGCGCCTGCCCTCACTCATGTCTTGTAGCCCCATCGTTTAGGCTTGCTCGGAAGATACTGCTTTATTAAGCAACGGCCTTTTAAAGGGATCATCATCTCGTCAATACACTGGTGTTCTTCAGGCTCGACTGCATCCCGACATTTTTGATTCGGCGTATCAATGACTGGTCTCAACTTCAGCAGGCGGTCGTCAGTCTGCTCCGGAATGTCGGTGTTAACCCGAAAAGGCAAAAATCTCCTGAGTTCATCGAACTCATTCAGAGACATTGAATCGGCCTGTTTCCGTTGACCAGTAATATTGTATCCTTGGATAACGAATATATGTCATTACAATGCAAATCCCAACGAATATTTTGAGCTCTGGCAATATCGATCGCAGGTTTTCCTTACCTTGTTGTACAGCATACAAGTTGGTCTGAGAAACTACTTCCTCCAAAAAAGTTTCTGGGAACAGTTGCGAAAAATAGCAATGGGGTACTCGCCATGTATTTGCTTGGTGTGTCCCAAGGAATGCTGACGGGTTACCAGCATGCGCGTTGTCCTTCTCCAAAAACCATACAGGGTTGTTCTTCTTTGCGGTAACCTTGCTTGTTGTTGGCAGTGGGTTTTCGGAATCATCTTGTGGCGAACCGCTGTCGGAAAACCCAAGCGCATTGCCTGGCTCTCCAGCCTGTGGGAATTACGTAAGGAAGGAAGATTACGCACCTTTCACGTCCGGAGATCGGTCCGGTGCTCAAAGGGGAAATCCGATGCCCGTCCCACCGCGCGGCCGACGGCTACCAGCGAGGGCGGTCGCCGCGCCGGGTTCGGCCAACGCCATGCCAACAACGATGATCCCGGTATCCAGCAGCGTTTATTGAGTACCAGGGGTCCCCAACAAGACACTGGGGTCAAGCGAGCCGCCGCGGACACAGTGTGCCCGCATCGCCCGCCGACCTGAGAGCCAAAGGGGTAATTGCGAGCGGAGTCATCGCCGGTCGGGCGAGCTCACGCCGCTACCCGTCGTCGCACGAGTTCGGGGCCGGGGCTCTCGGCAGGCGGACGTCCACAGGTTGTGGGGACGCCGACTGTCAGAGCCCGGGGAATCACTAGCGTGGAGTCATCGCCGGTCGGACGATGCTCGCGCCGCGACTCGACCCGTTGCCCGGAGTCCAATCGAGGACTCCTCGACCACACGGCCGTCCACTCGGAGGGCAGGCCCGACTCTCTTTCCCGCGATTAGCCCCGAGAGCGAACACAAGCGTCGCTGCGGTCGCCGCGCCCTGATTGGGTGAGGTGTACCGTGACGTCAGGGGGAGTACTCCGCTCCGCGATCTCGCATCGGCTCGCTTCCCAGCAGCGGTTTCCTGGTTTGGCGTTGTGTGCCGCAAGCTCTTCGAGGAGCTGGACTTTGTTTACCGGGTGTACAAGGCGTTGAGTTAGGCCGATATTGACGTGCTTCCGTACATTTTATAAGCCTGCTTGTCCCTTTTACCTTTAAAATTGGGTTACAAATCTCGAAAGCTATCGGCGGAGGCAATTTCGCCGATGAACCTCCTCGTCCGTCCAGACACACGGCAATCTTGCGAGGGGTCGGTGAAGCGGTGGCGCAAGTGTTTCAGACGCTAGAATTCTGTTCCTTGCATGTTCATGATTTAGGACGATATTACATCCCGCTTTCAAGGCATTTGAAGTGGCATTTATATCATGGGCCTTTGGGTGGTCGGCAAATTAGCTCGCGACCCCGACTCTGCGCTGCCACTCTGCAGGCGCTGGTTGGCAGATGTTTTAAAGGCCCTGCGTCTGATGATCTTTGAAGTGCTCGTGGAATAGCGTTGTTTTACATAAATGTAGCTTCTTCGTGAATTAATTATATAGTTTATACACGTATGCAGGCATATTTCTTAGAAGATGCACAATTACTGGAAATTAGTTTGTATTGTAGCGGCAAAAACGGCTGAATTGCCCCCAGTTGCCTGTATGATATGTATTGAACTGCTAAAAATATGCACAGCAATAGTGACATAATTTGGAATGGTTATACTTTTTTCTGACATTCTTTATTCCAGCCTTTGGTATTCGGAAAATACAGCGTTGAGTCTGAATTGTCATTTCCAATTAAAAGAGACACTGCTGCAGGTCCCCAAAGGCTTCCTCAGACTCCAAACTCCCTACAGCTGGACTCTCAGACAGCAGAGGAAAACAGGAGTAAAAGCAAGCATTCGAACGGCTGTCCAGTGGTAGGTGCAGCACTAGTAGCAGAAAATGTGGAACCTGTGAAGGGCGACAGTCTGCGTGAGAAAAGCTTCTGATATTTTAGCTTCAGGACAATTCGATTTAAGTAAAATCTCAATTTTAGGGCTTAAGGGACTAATAACAAGCTACACACCTTCGCTTACGTTTGTTATACATTACTCAAGGGTTGATATAAACAAGTTTACAGATACCACCCATGTAGTCCATTGAAATACTATCCAAATCCAACCAAGGTCAAATGCGAGCAATGTATATTATAAATATTTCTTGTTTATTTACTTTGCCCCCGCAATTGGGCTGTCGTACTTGTGATTCTCTCCCCATGGCCCAGACTGTATTTAGTATGTTGCCCGAACAACATGCAGCTTTTCTGTTTCGGACATCTTGTTTAAAAACAGATACAAAAAAAATAGTATACATAACCTGCTAATTTATTCAGACCATCATCAGCATGTATTGTGCGAAATGTAAATCTATAGTGATGTTCCTGCAATTGAGGCTATATTTCTTCATTTTCATATACCAGCTGCGATTCATGCGTTGCCTGCCCTGTCAACCATGCTTCAAATGTTGGTTGAAGTTTCGCCTGTAGCTACAGGTCATACCTCATTAAAGGCACATATAAAAATTTACACTTCCTACGAAAAACACTCCAAAAAAAGATTAAATAGAAACGAGCGCGCCGACAGCTAGCGTCGTCACAGCCTCCACAGGGCGACGGGGCAAGTCGGGGAAAAATTCTCTCCTCGCCGTGACGTCACCCCGGTTCGCCGTAAGGGGGCGCCACGCGAACTTCTCGGGGCTAATGTCGCTGTTCCCCCGAAATCGGGGAGACGCGCGGAGGAGTGCGAGAGAGTAGGCCAGCAAGGTGGCGCACCCTCTCCAACACGATACGGGACGAGCCAGCTCGAAGCCAGATAACTCCGGCCGGCACGTCCGCGGCTTACGCCTTCTCGGGGGAGGGAAACCAGTGGCTCCCACTAAAGCCCCTTGATAAAGACGCTTTTTACAAGTACCGCCAACCATTGTTGTGGAACCGCGCGAGACACGTGCCACGAGCGGGTGCTCCGCCGCCATTCGCTTCCTAGGGCCGCTCATTTCAGTGCTGCGCTGCCATTCGCTTCCAAGGGCCGCTCGAGATGCGGGTCTCGTGCACTCAAGCATTTGACGCTACTTGCACGCCAAACGCAAACATATCGAGGGGCTTTAGCTCCCACAAGCCTCACCGCCATCGCATTGGAAACAACGATGTCAATCCTTTTCTCCGTCGTTCAGGTGTTTCTGACAGCTGGATACGCAACAACGTCGCCCGGTCATCTTCACGGACACTTATTCGACTGCGATGGCCTTTGGATCGTCCCAGCGAGTGACTCGACAACTATCCCGGTGGCACCAACCATCAAGTCACCACGCTTGGCCTACAACGTGTATGGTGTCTGGCAACCTCGGACCTCACCGAACAGCTATCTGGACGCATGGCTACTTAAGCTAGTCAGTCAACGAGGCCAGTTGGGGCACGGCATCGCATTGGAAACAAAGATGTCTATCCTTTTCTCCGGCGTTCAGGTTGGTTACGCTCCCGATTCTCACTGCCACCGAAGTAACGGCCCCTGTTTGATTGCGATGTCGTGCCCCTACGACGTTTCTGAGTGTCGACGCCGACTGTTTAGGCTCCTGGCGCAGAGTGCGCATGCCGTTTACCTGGCATTACTAACCCTGCAATTGTCTGGAGATATCAAAACCAATCCCGGACCAGACAGTGTTGACTCCCAAGTGGCTAATATTTTGAGCATTGTAACTAGAATTGAGATTGGCCAAAGCCATATGCTTACCGAAATTAAGAAGCTCCAGGACGCCCAATCATCAACAGATGTGGCAATAAAGAACCTTAAAGAAAAGGTAGCGGCAATAGAGGCCAAACTAAGCTCCATAAGGACGGCTTCGGATGGGAGCGGAAGCAGTTCGGAATTTTCCAACAAAATTGCACTGGAGTTATCGGAAGCAAACGCAAGGTGCGACGATGCCGAAAACTGGCTTCGGAAATCGAACTTATTGTTCTTTGGTATTCTGACTTGCAAAATGAAACTTGGATGCAATCGGAGGCAACTATTTTAAGCTTCTGTGAGCAACGGCTGGGAATTAAGCTTGACCCGAACGACCTTGAGCGGTCACATAGGCTTGGAAAGTTTTTACCTATAAAAAATCGGCCCATCATTGTCAAGTTCCTGCGTTACAAAGATAGACAGAGCATTCTCTCTTCGGACTTTAAACTAAAAGATTCTGAGTACGCCATTCGGGAAGACTTATCGGACGCTGTCCGCACCGCTCGTAACAAACTGTACTTGTTTGCTCAGTCTCAAAATGAAACATTCAAAATCCGCTATGATAAGCTGCATATGAATATTAAGTGCAATAAATATGACGTTACCTCCGACTCTGTTATAGAAGTCTCTAGATAACTGAAGATTCCTAACGTCACACCCCTTCGCCCAGCTGTGCACGCGAGGCAGTCAAAAAGTTTGAACTACAGTGTTACATTTACTAATATACGCAGTGTTATGACTAAACGTGATGATCTAAGTGCATTAATTTCTGACAATAACTCTAGCATTGTCATTCTAACGGAATCCCGGCTGAAACCCGAAATAAACGACAGCGAACGTTTTTCTGATGAACTGCAGTTTGACGTTTATCGATGCGATAGGATTTCCAAACGAGGACGGGGAGTGCTCATCGCGATAAAAAAAGGTGTCTCCTCATTTTGTGTTCGAGCCTGTCCTGGCCTAGAGACTGTGTTCGTCTGCATTACATCGGCATTTAGGCAGACCATAATCGGCGCATGTTATCGGGCGCCAAGTTGGGATAGTGATTATTGTGACAATCTGCACTCTGTTTTGCTTAACATTCAGGGCCTTTATCCGAAAGCGCAATTCCTAATCTTTGGCGACTTCAACTTTCCAGACATTGACTGGGTTAGTTATACCACAAGCGGGTCGAATGATGCTAAAAAATTTCTCGTTAACTGCTTGAACTTCAACCTCATCCAAGTTGTTAATCAGCCCACTCGTGGTAATAGCATTCTTGATCTTGTCCTTACCAGCTCTCCGGAACTTATAGAAAATGTTGACTCCGTTCCAGGTTTAAGTGACAACAATATCTTCCTCATTGAGTTATCAATTCCCGTCCTCACGAGGAACCCCACAATCAAAACAATCCGCGACTTCAACAAGGCTGATTACGTGGCAATAAATCAGCACTTATCTTCCTTTTATCAAACATACGCCGAAAACGTTTTTTCAAGGTCGGTTGAAGAAAACTGGTTACTTTTTAAAAATGAAATAAACAGTCTCACTGTCACTGTGCGGATCGACAGGAATAACCCCTGGTATAACAAAACACTGCGTTCATTGAACAATGAAAAGAAACGTTTGTATAAAAGAGCGAAACAGCTGAACGTTAACTCTGTTTGGAATGAATACTTTGCGTGCCTCAAAACTTACACAAAAAGTATTAGATCGTCAAAACAGCAATTCTTCTCTTTAGATTTACCAAGAATTTTGCGCTCTAATCCCCAGAAGTTTTGGAAGATATTTTCGCCTAGAGGCACTCATTCGATTCATCTTCAGGACGAAAATGGAGTCGCTGTATCTGAGCTTCATTGCGTTACTGTATTAAATAATTATTTCTCTTCTATGTTCACCTGTGAAAATACCACTGATATTCCATGTTTACCCTTGTCCGACTTTGTACCTATGGCTTCCATTGACATTTCAGCCGTTGGAATACTTCACCTCGTAGAAAGATTAAAACTAGCGTCATCTTGTGGTCCCGATAATATAAACCCGAAAATTCTTAGCAATACCAAAGTTACATATAGTGAGTGTCTTAAATTGATATTTTCTCAGTCACTGGAGCAAGGTTGCTTACCTTTGGACTGGAAGCTGGGCAAGGTCGTTCCAGTCTTTAAAAGCGGCGATCGTAAGCTGCCCTCGAACTACCGTCCCATTTCATTAACCTGCATTGCGTCCAAACTTCTTGAGCATGCAATATTTTCTCACGTTATTTCCCACCTAGAAGAAAATAAATTCTTTTACAATCGCCAGCATGGTTTTCGTGCGAAACGCTACTTGCAGAGTTCACTCATGAACTTTTCACTAATACTGACTCACTAAGCCAAACAGATGCCTTGTTCCTTGATTTCTCGAAGGCATTCGACAGGGTTACTCATCATCGCCTAATCGATAAACTTTCTTGTCTTGGCATTGACCCTCTTGTTGTCTCCTGGATACGTGACTTTCTTTTTTTTTCGTACCCAGTTCACTGTTGCTAACAGCCATAAATCAAACTGCAGTCGCATCACTTCTGGGGTTCCTCAGGAATCCGTGCTTGGACCTTTACTATTTCTAATATTTATTAACAATTTACCTAACTCAATCACATCTAGCATCCGTCTCTTCGCTGATGACTGTGTTCTGTATCGCAAAATTAATTCTCACAATAACCATCTTCAGCTTCAAAGTGATTTAAGTTTAATTTATGCTTGGTGCTCCAAATGGCTTATGTTATTAAATATGTCAAAATGCAAGCTGGTTCGTTTTACTCGGAAAAAAACAACAAGCAACTTTTCATATTTTATGGGCTCCGACCTAGTTGACTTTACATCTTATTATAAATACCTCGGTGTAACGCTGACAAGTGATCTAATCTGGAACAACCACATCGAAACTATTGTGGCAGAAGCTTCCCGGACTCTGGGGTACATCAAACGAAATTTGAAAGAAGCGCCCTCTCACTTACAAAAATTGGCCTACGAAACATATGTGCGACCGAAATTGGAATATGCATCAGCCATTTGGAGCCCACATCAAGCCTATCTCATCAGCCATCTTGAGTCCATCCAAAATCGTGCTGTTAGATTTATCCTAAACGACTATTTCCCAACGACTAGTGTTTCATCTCTCAAACGTCAGCTCGATATCCAAACTCTCAACGTACGACGTAAAATAACACGCTTAAGTTTGTTTCATAAGGCTTACCATTCTCACCCAATACTGGGTTCCTCACTGCTTCTTCCTCCTAGCAGATCATCATCACGGCTAAACCACTCACGCCATGTGTCGCGTATCGCTGGTCGCACTAATTATTTTAACCAATCTTTCTTCCCACAGACCATCATAGACTGGAACGACCTGCCACCTGATATAGTGGCCATTGATGACCCAACCTTGTTTCGTGATGCTATAATTTCACGTTTTCACTAAGAATCAATCATTGTATTTTTTCACATCTTATGCAACTGCAGCATTGTTAGCTGCAACACCTGGTGCTTTGTTTTTGTATTATTTCATGTATGACCCCCCCCCCCCTCTTATGTAATGCCCTTGAAGAAGGGCCCTTATGGGTACAATAAATAAATGAATGAATGAATCTTCTGGTCCTTCCCACAGTTCTTCGCTGATGACGTCGAGACCGTCTGCAGAGTAATCTCCTAGCTCTAAAATTGCGTCAATTTCTTCCCTCGTAAGGCAAGACTTCTGCCGAGACCTTTTTTACTCAGCTGAAGGCACTGAAGAGTTAGCAAGAAAAAATATGCAATCGTAGCTCGAAGTTTCTCGCGCGCAAATGCCGGAAAGCCCGCGAAGCGGAATGACAGCAAAGCAGTGTTCCTGCATGGTGTCCCTTTTTCAGGACAGATATAGCGGGCATCAAAAGGAAAAATCGGGAGAAACTATCTCAAATCTTTCATTACTAATACATAAAGTGTGTCCAGAACAATCTAAAATCAATTTTGCTTGCAATGTTCATACAAAGTGTTGCTAGTAAAAAATAATTACTTTTACGAACTGTTGCATGGCTTCTCCATGACTGAGACGAAGTACGATGCCCTCTGAGAGAGATCCAGCAAGTCCTGCCATCTGTCAGCCCTCTAGGAAAGCTTTTTCCGTCCTTACTTGAGGACACCATGCAGGAAGGCAAGACATGAAAACATATTCTGTCTTGAAAAAAAACCTAAAAACTAAAAACATCTGTTCTCATGTGTGGACGTGATGCATGAGAGGGTTAAGGCCAGCTCCATTTCGGGGTTTGCCATTTTTTTCCCGATATCTATCAAATCGATTAGGGGGCTAATTTTCGGAGTTTATTGATATTTTCAGAAAACACGCCCATCCCTAGATAAAAAATTTAGGTTTCGGTTTGGAACTTGGAGCGGAGCACGAAGGTAATTTTACCTACCTTATTTTGCTTTTGACCTCTATATAATTCCATGTAGAATGAATTTCTTTTTTTTTTTTAATTTACCCTCGCATTTAAAAAAAATTAAGTCTTGAATTTAGAAGGTGAAATAAGCAACTCCCTATTCGGCGATTGTAAGTAGCGTTATCTTTTTCCCCTTTTGGCCCATTTCTTTTGGAAGTTGATATTTGAAAATTCTAAAGCAATTGAAGCGACGAGCATTCTTAAATCTTTTTTTTTTCTTTTTCTCGGCACGCTGAATAAATATTGATCGGAATATTTATTTGCGACGAGCGAGGAAGCCGCATCTCATAAACACAATTGAAGGCGTAGTTCCGAAATCGGAAGCAATAGCGGCAAGATTTCTAAAGAGGCGCGCCTGTTATCTTGTTTTATTTATATTAGAACTTATATATACGCAGAACGCAACACACTCGAGCCCACATATGTGCCGCCTTACTACAACAAAACCAACAAACACCGCTTTCTAACACGGTCGCGTTGTGGGTAAACTGACTCGATTCATATTTAGAACGCGCATCGGAAACTCCCTCCTTCTAACACCAGGACAAGAAACGCCAACGGAAAAAAAAGAAGAAAAAAAAATAAGCAAGAGAAAAAAACTGGAGAGGCGGCAACGCTGACAGCAGCCGCCAAAAACACGGTCGACAAGATCGGCTTCTATTTCACGCTTACTTCAATCTCGGACCCGTTTAAAAAACGACATAGGCAGTAAGGCGTTTCGCATGTATGTGCGTATCTACACACCACGCGTATCGGACAGCTAATAGCAATAAAAAAAAGAAAACGAAGAGGGCGTCCGAGAGGTATACTGGCGTATATAAATACAGTCGGAATCGGAATTCTTCGCTACCGCTTCTTATCTGGGATGAAATATCACGGCAGAGGAGTAGCGCCCCCTGGATATTGGAAGAAGTTGGGCTACGCCTTACCCGCCGCCATACTCCTCCACGTCCATCCGAGAGCCGAAACAGACGCGAATATATAACGGACAAACGAAAGCGCGCGGGGACGCGGAAACACACAAACAATATAAATAAATAAAAACTTGAGGATCGAAGAAACGCCCAAGAGAGCAGCCGGCCTGCTCTCCTCCCATCGCGACGGAGACACGTAAATCCAAGTTTGACTTTTTCCCGTCTTTCCCTCGCCCCGTTGCCTTTTTCTTCTTTCTTTTTTTCCTTGGAAGGGGGGGGGGGGGGGGGTTGGTATACGCAGACTTGAAAAACGCAGTCAGAATGCGACGTCACGCGGTTATCCATATATATGTCACCGGCGATACCCGCCGTCCTTTTCCATCGCGTCGCAAGCGCGCGCTGCAAAGGGTCTGTGTCCGTGTGTCGCAGCGCGTCGACTGGCCGCCATTTCTCGCTCTGCTAGCATTTCTTTTTCTTTTTCTCTTTGGGCCGAGTGCGCCGGAGGTCCGTCGAGACCGCTCTTTTTGAAATTCACGTCATGTTCCCGCTTTTTAGACGTATACGGTGGCAGCAATAAAGAAAAAAAAAGCACGAAAAAAAAGAGCGATAGAGGAGCAAAAAAAAAAAGATTTCGTTTTCTCGGCGACGGTGTCGACGATGTAATAGGAACGCATTTTCCGTTTTTGAAGCGACTCGGATTCGCAGGATAGAGAGGAGCTGCCGGGCACCGAACTTCCGGCGCTGGAAACACTGAAACTCTGGCAAATTTTTAATATATATACTATATTAGTTTTCGCAAACGACAAGGTCCGAAGAGTTTTCGATGAGTACGGTTCATATTACTAAAGAATTAGGGCAGTAACGTCCTTAGAATCGTTGCGAATTCAACGGTTCGAAAGACGGCGGTAACGATTTGGTGGCAATTATCGTTACTTTGTGGTCGCTCTCACATGGTCAAATCATTTTAAGGGAGGGATAAACGTTTCGGTAACCATTTGGAAAAGGCAGCTGGCTATTTTTTTTTAACGGGAAACTGTAAACATAAAAAGGGCTTACGTAATTTATGCGTGTGTTTGTATCTGACGACAACAATCGATTCTCTACGAGGGAACAGAAACTTATGAAGACAAATGTACTAGAATATTTGGGGCTACCTGTTGCGTTATTTGACATTATCAGTTCCGATTAGCTGCGTTATTAAGATCGCAGAACCTTGCTTTTTTGTTGTTTTTTTTCTGGAGGGCTGAAATATTAAAGCAGTTGCATTATTTCTTCAAGACGGATTTTTCCACCCTATATTGATTAGTCTGTTTCTTACATTGTCGGTTTGCATCGTGGTTAAAGAGCGCGCTTCAGTAGTGACAACAGGAGTGATGCTTCACCTTTTAATTCGACTCTCAATGATAAAAAATAAGTAATATGTTTGAGTACAATAGGCCTTTAAGACTTTATGCCATCATATCTCATTTCGCTTATAGCTAGGTTATGCAGACAACAGCAGGACAGGGAGGATTCCACTGCCTTCTGTTGCATTTTAAATTATTCGGCGTATTATTCTGTATTACGACTACTTCCCGATTCAAATATCATAATGTGGTTTCCTTTCATTAGTTCCAGGTGTTCTGAAATATTAATCTTATGTTACCGAGGTCAGATTTCTTTTTCAAGAATCAAGTTTCATATCTTCATATTATATTTAAGTGCGCCTAATATCTAGGCACATATGGTGATATTGATTTTAAGTACCTGTACTTTACAAACTTTTATATTGGTGTAATACTTGCGAAGGTGAATCCTAAATAGACGCAAATTCGATACTATATATCTTTAAATGTATTTTGCTATAATATACACTATGAGCATCGTGAATCAGCATAGTCGTCGGTCAGATCTCCGCAGTGAAATGTATATCAGGTCTTTAATTCGCTTAAAACAACTTATTTTGAACCTTTACATCGAGAACTTGCGCGCATTACTTCAGATGCTTAATGAATGTAGAACAGTTTTTTTTTTTTTGCTGGAAAAGAAAACAAAAATATATTTAAAACTGCGGAACTCGATAAGCAGAGGTTTCTATAAAATAATATTTGCACAGAACCATATCTTTCTGATACGAATCTAGTGCATTGCGACAAACCAGCAGCTCGATCATTTAGCTTAAGAGGGGAAAAGGCGAGAAGATATGTAATTCAAGTGAAATGAAATCAATCCCATGACACACCAGTCCACCATAACATTAAAAAGTAGTAGAGCAAGAGATGTTAGACATTTTTCTCATAAGCTCATATACCAGACACTGCACAAAAAGCCATAAGAAAATTTCTACGTACGTATACGTTTCTCTATCTGCTAATGACAGCTTCGAATAATCTTCGCTAAAAACATCCTTTAACGTCATGGAGGTCATTCTCGCAAATAGAAAATAACGCTGCAAAAAACAGAAATTCTACTAAATCACCTACAGACGAGAAAAGTTACCAGTTTACAGATAGCAAACTTTGTTCCCCATAAATACTCCTAAAATTTCCCACAATAATTGATAGGGTAAACAGAACACTGTTTACGTTTCAGGCCAGCTTATTTCTACACAGAGGTAATGGTTACGGTTTGACGGAAACGCTGTGCTGAAACTATCGATTACGGCGAAGCGGGAGGCGTGGGAAAATTTGTTCACTGTGTACTAGAATGATCGCCAAAAGAAGCAAAGTAACAAAAATACATCAAACAAAACAAAAAAGTGCTTTTTCCTACGTTGGTCTCTCGTGCTGTGCGCCTTTAGAATATTTATTAGGCTCGCACATAAACCGTCTCTATTATGATTAGACAAGCTAAACCCAGTATTTCTTTGCAGCGATTGCGTCCATGGCAATCTAGCACATTAGGAAGGTATTCGTTGAAGCGAGTGATGCTTGTCCAAGGTTTCAAAAAGATACACGCCGCCTTCTTGTCAATCCATACTTCCTGCTTTTACGAGGCATGCTGCTTTGTTTGGCCTTGTGTAGCCTCCAAGCTATGAATACTTTTTTTTATGTATCCTGCCTGAACGAGAAAGGAAGCGAATCCTTTCCTGCTCGTGATCGATACACTGAGCATGTCTTGTCTGAGAGCTGTACCTTGTAAATAAATAAGGAAGTTCCGTCCGCAGTTGTCTTACCTATCCTCTATTTTAGCTATTAGCTTGGATATTGGGAAAGCCTCGGCCACAGTGTAGCAATAAAAGTGCTGGAGAGAGGCACGTGACAGCACGCCACCCACTCCTAGAAAACGCTCTCGCATATGCGATCCTCCGGCACTCCTACTGGTTCGTTTTGGCTGTTTTCGGAGTTGTTATAAAGTGAAGTATAGCCACAGATAGTAGGAACATGAAATATTGGACTGATCTTGTTTATATTACGTATTTTATAAATAGAAATCCCCCGAGAATAACGGCGTAGAATACGAGTATTGGTACCGCGTGAGAAAAACAGATTCCTCGGCACATTTTTGGGGGATGTGCTGATGTCTATTATATAGAAAATAAGACAATCTGTGCAAAACAATCCCCGCGCGCCTGCTATTCCGCAGAGCTGGTGAAAAGCCAATCAATGCCTGTCTCAGCGAATGATAAATGAGCGAAATCTTTCAGCCGCAAAAAGAAGTTTGCGATGTGCCACTGACTCTGAGAGTTTCACATGCTCACGTCCTGTTGTGTCTGCCATCAAATGATTTTGATTAGGTAAAGGAACATCGTCTGATCTTCGTGAGCCCTGAATCGTCTGTGAATTGCCGTTATCAGCTCTCAAAATATTCTGCAGAAAAAAAAAGACGGCAAAATTTACTGTAAAACTGGAAGAACTGACGGTTAATAAATATCTTCCCACAACATATGTTTGTTTTGCAATCATTCAAAAAAGTCCGAATAATGTGAGGGATTGCAGTATCGCACTTACGGGAGTATATGTTGGAATGTTTCGAAAAAAGGCGTTCGTATCATCTTCTCTGTAGGGCCTGCAAACAGTCAATTTCTGTAAATCTTATCTTATGATTAAGGCAGCGAAACGTAAAAGCTCAGAAATTTATTGTGGCGGAAAATAGAACCAGTGATTATTTCTTGTTATACAAATTTGTTAGTGCTCACTGTCAGAGCCTAGGAATACCACTAAGCCTCACTTGGATGCGCCATTCACAAGATTCGTTTTGTATGATCGGAATGAATGGGTACCCGTGTACCCTGATAAAAAGTAGACCCGCTCGTTTTATCGATAAACATTGTATATTGCTCGAGTAAAGACAGTCTCACAATTACGGGCACTGAAAGAACATATTCCTAATACGCAAGGTCAGAGTACATAATGATTGTATTTCCAGGTTCTCCAAATTGTACCATGTCACATGCCAATCGTAAAAGACGAGACGTACGGATCTGAAATGACCCTAGTTCCAGCTCGAAACCTTCCAAGGATGCACAATTAGAAACTTTCGTCCCATGGTGGTGCATTCGGGGAGGCAGTGCTTTTTAGCTCCCTCGAGTTTTTCTGAGATCGTAATCGAGAGTGCCAGCTGCAGATAAGTCGGAAACACAAAGGAGCATTGACTGGTCGATGATTTTTAAAGATACCCGTGCTGTTGTGCCGAGTAAATACGAGCCTACGCATCAACATATACGACCCGTCGGAGGTCAAAATTAAAATATCCTCGGTAGACGCTCTCGACGCCACTCCTAAGGAGTAAAACACGAAGCACGAGGATCCAGGTGATCCAAATTTGTTCCTGGTCATGCTTTTATAATTCTGCCCGTAGCGGCACCACTTGTCCTGCCCGGACATCATGTGAACAACCAGTGTGACGCTCATGAAAATCAGCTTACATGCAAATGAATGGGACAATATGGCGGAAGCATGGAGTTAATATAATAACATAAAGGGAGAGGTCTCATGCACTGAGGCCGCTTGGGAACAGCGGGGCATGGACGCGGACATCGGTGGTTCAGTTCGCGCTCCCGATGGGTTCATATCCCTGGCAACGCCTTACATGCACAAACCTCGGCCACACATCACCTGTAAGGTCAATATGGTGTTCTATTCCGGCTTACTTTGCAGGAAGAAAAGCACCGAAATCGCGCACTGTATGAAAACGAATCAAGTTGACAAGCACGCGAGTAACTTCAACTCGTCGCGGCAAAATAGACACGCCTATCCTTTTGTCTGCATTCTTTCTCCGCTCTCCCGTTGCTCTTTCTGGTTCTTTTTCTTAGGCAAAAACCTGCCCGCTTCACGAACAGAACTCAAAATAAGTAGTGTTAAAGAGTTAACTGAAATGATAAGAGCAGTCTATACGCGCTAATTGCTTGCACCTTTGCATTAATTGTATTATTATAATAACCTTAAAACGAGGCCGTTCAGTCTTGTTGTGCATGACTGGTGGCAGCTAATAAAATCAGTTTGCTCTACTTAAGTCTAACTTCTGGTTAGCTCAGTTGGTAGAGCGCTCCACAGAAAGTGGAGAGGTCCTTGATTCGATACTAGGACGAGACGGATTTTTCGGTCGAGCACCAGTCACCTAGTTCTGTTTGGAGCTTTGAGTTTGTCCTTTGCCCCCCTCGTTCCCTTCTTTAGAGACTATTTTTATTTTTGTTCAGCTGTTTTGCACCTTTGAATTAATTGCTTCATCATCCTATGAAGAGACTTCTTTTTTTCTCAAGACATGTTGAGCTTGATTTACTTCCAAGGAGATTGAGCGACAGAGCGAAGGCAGTGTGCTTGTCTTTTGTCAGATTGAAAAAGGCGGGCATGTTATCGGCGCAGTGCCATTTTAAACCTTCTTATCACATGATTGCTTTACAAAATGCGGAATGTCCGAGGCTACTCCTCTGGAAAACGTTTCAGGTGTGGCTGAAAGATGCAACTCCTTTGCCATTGCCCCCCCCCCCCCCACCCCCTTTCCCCCGCCCACATCGCTCTACGACGGCCCTTAGCATTTGGGGGGTGAGCTATCGGCCCCGATACTGGAATTAGTTTGGGACCTCTGCTACACGTGTTTTCAAAAGACGCCCCCGTTTGCTACCATATTGAGTGATGCTTGCGCCTCCTGGCGTTTCCGTCGTGTCGGGTTTCGCTACACTCTCATAAAAAAGGGTGTATTCTTACACCCTTTGTCCCACATAATACACCCCAAAACTTCAGTTCGACGTACAACGTAGTGACGTCGATCTGACAGCACTAACTTTCACATGAGGCTTGATAGCCGTGAGGTACAGGCCCCTGCAATATGAAAGACCCACTGGGAGCGCGTGACCGAGGCGGTGGCTGGTGGGGGCGCTGCGAGCACTCCGGGCAATTTCATTCCTCTTCGAGTTGAGGACGCTCACTCGGGGCTCAGCTAAAGCGCAACGCGCTTATCAGTTTGTGCTGAGCCCCGAGTGAGCGTCCTCCCCTCCAAGCAGAATGATATTGCCCGAAGCGCTCGCAGCGCCCCCGCCAGTCACCGCCTCGGCCACGATCTACCAGTGGGTCTTTCATATTGCAGGGGACTGTACAACTTATTAAAATAGCTAATGTGCGTATATATATGTATATATATATTCGGGGGTTTCTTGGTCTTACTGCAAAACCTCGGTGTTTTCTTGCGGTGGTTTTTGATATGTACTTTAGCTATTTAGGAAATTATATCGCACCGTTATTAAGCCCCTCGTTAAATTTGGGGCCGTCTGTTCGACTATAGTACGCTGTACGTCGAACTAAAGCTTTGGGGTGTATTATATGGGACAAAAGGGTGAAAGGTGATATTCTTTTTTGATGTGTGTAGGAGCACGTCATTGAGTTGTCTGAATGTGGACTAGTTAGAGCCACTGTATATGGCAGCTTTAGCTTCAAAAGCAGCGAAACGACGCATAATAACCTAGATGCACAACGTTAAAAGCGCCAATAGCGATCTCCCTTTTGAGCCTGGAATTTACCATGGTAACTTAGCTGCTGGCGGCACCTGAAGCCTCTGCCACTGCGGCCTATTTTACCTCCCCACCCGTTCGCGCCAAAGGTTTGTAGATGCGAATAAAATCCACAAAAAACGCGGTTGTCATAGCGGGACGGGCATATGTGAAGCTGTGGGCGCTTCACTCGCCCTAACGACAACGAACGCACTCGGAAACACACACTAATAATTTGAACTTCGCGGTACTGAAGAAGCGAAGGAAGCAGAAGATATGCAGGTGCTGTGCGACGTTCCGAAATTCCGACCTGTATCGGTTGATATGAAAACTGAGTTAGCTCGGCACCTCGCTATTCGCAACTCCAACGCCCTTTAGATAGAGGGGCGCTAGTTCCAAGATGTTGGAAGATACTGGGACACATTTTTCATGTTCCCGCTCGCTGACGGTAGTCAGTGTGCTTAAATTAATTTATTTGTCCACAAATGAGAAACGGTCAGGGCAGGAGTGTATTACGTGTGACGGAAATTTTTGTCGTGCCTTAGAAAATCCAGCACGTAATTGGTTTCAACGTTGCGGAAACATCACAGAGCTTTTAAACTTGGGACGCTTTGTGAAAGGCGAACGTGTTCTGGACGCCGGTTACGTTGTGTGGGGCAAATTATTTTTGTAGAAGGTGAAAATATCATGCGGCTTGCGCTGTGCCTAGACAACGCTGGTCTAAAAGGTGTGCCGCGCATGGTGGCCGTCAAGCTTTGGGAAAGCAGCGTTCACAGTATTGATGTTTCTGCCAGAGGCTCACTGCTCACCGTCGCGGTTTTAGTGCACTGCAGCACGTGAGCAACCTCCGCCATGGTTACTACTAGGCAGTTTTAGCACAGCGTGCTAAAACTGCCTTTCAGCGCGCGCTAGCGGCGTTGCCGCGCGTTCGGTACCCTGCGGCACAGATAAGCAAGAGCAGCACAATAACACCCTTGGCGTGTTCGTTTTTTTTTGTTTTTTTTTCATTTATTGTTCTGTTAAAAGAAATATTCAAATGCACAGTATACTACACCTGTGTACCGTGTTATTCTCATCGTGACGACACACCTCGCCAAAATCACTCGTTCTAAGCAATGCTACAAATATTTCATTATTTGCTTTCGTAATTCACAGAAAGCAGGTACGCGTAGTTTGTCTTTTGGAAGTGCTTTAAGCAAACTGTCATGTCTCTTCTCACGGCGTTTCAGCGCATAACATGTGAACACAGTCCTGATGTTGCTCGAGGAGTTCAACTCCTATTTTTTGTAGCGAATAACCTTTTTAAAGATCGTACGCAAGAGCTGTGCCCTACTAGCTGAGGCATTTGCCGTCATGTTGAGCGTATATTGTGTTGGCGACCACAGGACGCGAAATTCGCAGCGTATGCGATCTACAAAAAGTTCCTCATGAAATTAGACATCCCGGTCCCCGTGTGCAACGCTGTTGCGAAGTGGACCACAACACTTTTTATTGTTGCACCTTCGATTTGTTCGTGAAAACAGCATGATGCACGAACACGCCGATCAGGACAGCCGCACTAAAGCCGACAGACAGTCCCTGCCACCGTCTCGGCCGCCGTCACCGCTTCTCTGGTTGTTTGTTCATCCGCGAGAGGGCCAGCGGCGTGCTGGAGTAGCAAATAGCCACTTTGTTAGTATGGTTTATTTTACTTCTCCACGTGTTCATTAAAACGATCGAAAAATAGGTAAAAGTAAGTAAAATCAACACAATAACGTGGTTGGCATACCAGCAGCGGCATATCTGAATATGGGCACCTCACCTCACCACCATGAGACCGATCGCGGCAAGAGGCAGGACAGGAAAAAGAATCGCGTTACCCTGGCAGCTGGAGCTGCTACATTCAGTGGCTCCAGGAACAACTTTAAAAGGGAGTAGACATGTCTAGTTATGTGAAGTGTGGGTGTATGGAGAAGGGGGAAACACGTTAGATCGGTCAAGAGCGCTCGAGGCCCGGGCCCGGCACACTAATATAGTGCACTAGAATAACAGTACGGCACACTGGCCCGGCACTCAAATGCGGGGCTTGCACGGACAACGGTATTATTCTTTTGTGTGTTTTTCCGAATTTTTTTTCTCTTCTTCTTCCGGGTAAGCCGCAGGCATCAATTCCCATAGACGTCAGCATGCCGTGCACCCTTGCAGTAGTTTATTTGCACGTTGCGGAGAAACACAGGCTGACGCATTCTTTAACGCAGTCTTTATACTAAGTATTGTTTTCATTTTTCAGTATTTGTTGTTGGTCAGTTCATTTCATTGAATTGTATTTTGAGATTTTATGGCCAGAGACAACAGCTCTATATTTTATTCAGATATTTTGACAGGCCTTCGTCGCTCAGTGGTGGCTCTTGAGCAACATATGGCGGTCATCTGGATTATCGTCATATAACAGCAATACGAGGTTCTGTTTGCGAGGCATATATGATACCAGTTGTGTGAAATACTAGCAATATCAGAGTCTTATGTCATACTACTATGTCAGGAAGGTGTAACCAAGCACTTTTATTCTGAACCCGATCGTCCAGGAGCTAGGAAGAGATTCTCACACCGCACCACCATTGCTGAAAGTTGCAAATGCTGAGGGAAAGTCCTTGCAAATTCCTGTTTGCCAAAGCTACTTTCACGTGCACTCTCCACTTGCTGTTACACATGCGGCACCAGCCGGGACGCCATGCTTACAATTGTTTATGGGCCTTTTCTCGCATAACCTCATAATTATTTGATAATTTGTTTAAATTTAGCACCAATAAATTAATCCTAGTTGCTGACTTTAATATCCCGTTCGTTGACTGAGCGAATATGTGTAGTTCATCCTCTCAAACAGAATTTATGTTTGATATAATGTTCGCCTTTGATCTAAAGCAATTAGTAAAGGATCCAACCAGAGTATGTGGTACCAGTCACTCCAATCTTGGTCTTGTTTTCGTAAACAATTCGCTTACTGATTGCACCATATCTGTTGAACAGGGTATATCTGATCGCTATTCGGTCCTCTTGACATGTTTCCTTGCGCGTTTAACCTAAAAAAAAAAGTTATATATTCGTCTTTCAAAGACTTTTCACGAGCTGACGATACTTGCATACTCGACTATCTGGAAATAAACCCTTATAATTTCACTAGTACAAGTGTTGATGCCCTTTGGCTAAAATTTAAGCACTTTTGTGAGTATTGCCTTGATAAATTTGTATCTGCAAAATACAAGCGCGTTAATCGTGATAATCTGTGAATTAATAGGAAAATCATGCATCTCAAACGCAAAACAAAACGAGCGAAAAAAGAAAGGCCGATTAACTGTGATGTCACTAATTTGCAGAGCGATCTTCGTAGCCTAATTTCTGAGGCTAGGGACAACTACTTTTCCGATACACTTCGAAAATTTCTAAAACAGGACCCTCAAAAGTTGTGGCGCTACTTGACTGAAACAAATAAACCCATTGAGCAAATCATGGTGAATGACACTATCTCTACTGACCCTGGTGTAATGGAGAGCCATTTTAATGAGTATTTTCAGTCGTTTTTTCCGATAACTGCAACCATAATTATGTCCTTTCTACCGTATCAAACTGTCAATCTGAGTTCATAACTTATCACGGCATAGTGTCTTTGTTGTTGTCACTCAAAACGAAAAAAAGTGCTGGTCCTGATAAGATTCCAAACACGTTTTTGCGACGCTACGCTGAGTCCCGAGCCCATTTTCTTCTCATCATTTTTCATGCATCATACTCGAAGAGCTCGCTGCCAGAAGACTGGCGCACTGCCACAAAAAAAAGTGATCGCCTAGAAGTTGAGAACTACCGTCCCATTTCCTTAACTTCTTCTTAGTGTAAATTGATAGAGCTTATCATCTGCAGTTAAATTAATCAACTGCTGGATAGCCGTCATTTTCTAACACAGTTTCAACATGGCTTTCGCAAAGGCTTATCAACTACGACCCAACTCGTTACTACCATCCATGAGTTTGCGCAAATCCTCGATAGGGGAAGTCAAATTGATGTACTTTTCTTGGACTTCAGCAAAGCTTTCGATAAGGTGCCTCATTAACAACTGATTTTTACACTTGAACAACTTGGTCTTCCACGTGCTTTTGTTAACTGGATTGCTGCATACTGATCACAACGCACACAGCCTGTTTCCCGTCGGAGGCTGTCTCTCTCCAGCTCTGCCTGTAACATCAGGGGTCCCCCAAGGGCGCATTTTAGGTCCTCTTTTGTTCGTGGTGTACATAAATAATATTGTTTCAATGATTGCCGCAGGTGTTGATATACGTCTTTTTGCCGACGATTGCATTATTTTCAAAAAAATAAAGTCGAGCTCACATCAGTTATTGCTAGACCATAGTTTGCAGTCAGTTGTATCATGGTGTGATACCTGGAAAATGAAGCTTAATTCTGTTAAATCAACACTTTTACGTGTTACCAAAATAAAAAAAGCAACCCTTCGCATACATTTACAAGATAGCAGACACCCCAGTTACTGTCGAGCGGGAATGTAAGTATCTTGGTTTAATTATATAAGGCACACTCAGTGGCGTACCCAGGGGGGGGAGGCGCCGAAGGGGCCGCGGCCCCCGCCCCGAAATTTTCGAGCCGGGGGGGGGGGGGGGGAGGAGGAGGGGGGGAGTGGGCGAGGCCACTGACTCTCGGGTTCATCAATATCAATGCGGTGTGGTATATTATTTTTTAAAAAGCGGAGCCAACTTCGTGGAGAAGTTGTAAAAAAAAGGAAATTATAAAGGAAGGGAATGCAATATGCTATTTATGACGTAGTAAAAATAAAAAATGTGTAGTTTTAACGTCTTTCGTGTAATATTACTGGAGAATATTCAATTAACGATTTATTGATTGATTAGTCTATTAAAAGGTGGCGATCAGTCGGATTAATTTGTTAATGAACCCCATCTCCAATCAAGATTCAACGCTTTATAAAAGCCATGGTTTGTGCGATATAACAAAAATATGTAGGACCAAAGGTTCTTCAAACCACAGCACTAAGATTACGGAAGCATCCGACATAATATTTAACGCTTTGCTGAATTTCCACGTGTGTGAAACGATACAGCGCAACCTTTAGTAAGAAGAAACAAAAACAAAAACATCAAACATTTAATAAGAAAGGTTCAGCCTGTGGGGACCCCCCAAATCGCGATAAATGTAACTAAGGACTGCGGGTTGCGTGATTGGGCGTGTAGCCGCGGCCTCTCGCAATCTGTTTTTTTGTGTATGTGTGTGTTGTTGCTTTTGCGTTTTCTTCTGTTCCAATTGAGTTTTATATAACAGTCGTCGCGGAGTAGCCGGCACTGTAGGATTCACACACAGAGACACACACATAATCGGCCGCATATCTCATTTGTTAAATAAATTGTGAGGTAGGTTGCGCTGCGTAGCGTTACTCAGAAAAGAAAACATATTTCTTTACTTTTACTTTTATTGCTTCGCCAGTGCCCCATGTCCCTCTCGCGCAGCCGCCAGGGCTGGTTTGTCGTCGCCACAGAGCTGCCCCCGTGTAACCCCCCCCCCCCCCCCCCCCCCCCCGTCTGAATTGTTCCTCGAGGACCCCCGCTCTGGGTGCGTACCGTGCGCCCTGCCTCGCTCGAGCGCAGCGAGGCCCCGTGATGTTTTGTAGGACTTTTTATTTTAAGAAGCGTCGGTACCGTCCTTGCACCCCGACGAGGGTTTTTTCCTGGAAGCGGTGTCCGGCTAACGGTTGACAGTTAGGGCGAAGGTTTTTGAGAGTTTTCGGGGGTATGTGCCCGTGTCCTTTCTTAATTGCATTTTGTATTATGTATGTATGTTTTGTACCGCGGGGCTCCCATTGGTCTAAAAAGAGCGATATCTGATTGGTTCCTTGGATGGCGTGAAAAGTCTTAGCAAAGTGTAGATAGGCGCCTGAAGGCGCCGGATTCGCGATTCCAAGGTTCGAGTAAGGAAGTTGTCATCGGCAGCTTGAGAACCGGGCGAGATAAGGGTGTGAGTGTGCGACCTGCTGCCTCAGGACGAGAGCCAAGTGCAATATGGGAGTGTATAAACCATTTTCCATCGTTCCTTTGTTGAGTTGTGTGAATTCCATGACTTTTTTTTTTTTTTTTTTTGTGAGCGGATTTTGGAAGCCTTAGAAATCGACACCAACGAACAAATCACGTGAGATTTTTGCTGGTTAGATCAGGTTAACATGGGGAGTAATTTATGGTGGAGTAGCTTTCCAGTGTTTATCGTCTATCAATCAAGGTGTTCCGCGTTTCTACTTGATTGTTTTATCAGCCCCGATGAGTGGTGGCTTCATGCATTGGAGTCGTACTTTATTTTATATTTGTTTTTATGATTTTTGTTTTCTGCTAACTCTGGTGCCTTCTGTTGGCGTGACTTGTAAACAAAAAAAGTAAAATGCAAATGCCATCCTGTTGAGGAATTTCCGGGGCATCATTTTCATGTATTCTAATCATCCCAAAACCATCACGACTTCATTTTAATTATTTAATAGAAGAATGCATAGTAATTAAAAAAAATGAAAATGATCTTCTTTCCTCTTGGACTTCCTTTTCTTTTTTTTAGTCCCCCTTTATTCTCGTTGGCCCGCCCCCCCCCCCCCCCCCCCGAAATAAAATACTGCGTACGCCACTGGGCACACTATCATAGTCTCCTCATGTAAAACATATTTGTGCCTCGGCATCCAGGAAGTTGGGCTTCATTAGAAGAACGCTGAAAGACGCTCTGGTTAAGGTTAAACTGCATGCTTACTATTCATTAGTAAGATCCAAGTTGGGGTATCCAAATGTCGTTTGGGATCCATTTACTCAGAAAGACATCCGGAAGTTTGAGATGGTGCAACTTCGAGCAATTCGTTTTTATTTACGGAATATATAGAAGGTTGGATACCCCGTCTCAACTTATACAGGCTGGTAGAATACACACCCTTCAGACCAGAAGGAAACTGGCACGATTAAAATTCTTGTTTTGTCTTCAACAAGGCTAGACTCGCATAGACCCACTGCAGTATATTTCCCCTTTAGAGTCAAGATCTACGCGGCACAGACATCAGTTTTCATTGACACACATTTTTGCGCGTACTAACATGTTTAAGTTTAGCTTTTACCCCCGCGCTATTAGCGACTGGAACGGCTTACCTCTCGAACAATTTAACTACACCAACTTTGTGCAAGGTCTGGAACGTCTTAATGACTAGCATGTTGCATTTTATATTGCTGCATGTTCATCCTTTTCGCATGGGCTTCAAGATTGTATGAATTTTCGTACTACATCTGTATAGATCATTTTGTATTGCTGCATGATTGCACTACATGCTGCTTGACGGTTTCTGTTCTCCCCCTTCCCTTTTTTATATTTATCCTGTATAATTGCCAGTAGATTGTTGTAAATCTTTTTAATGTCGCGTTATTTGTTTGTTGTATGTGCGAATGCATGTGATGTATACCCCACCCCTACTCGGCCTTCAATGGCCTGTAGTATCCTCTAAGTAAATAAAAATAAAAAATAAATAAAAATAAAGAAACACCAGCACGCAACTCAGGCACCCTCGACCCGGCGCATTTCGGTGCGAAAGCATTTCGCATGGGCTCCGCTCCACGCGAAAGCATGCAGCGGAGCCTGCAGCGGCGTCTGCAGCCGCTGTAGTAAACACGGAAAAACGCGAAACTCCCAGCGAAACGGCTCCTATATATCTATTGTCCAGACGCGTATATTTCCAAGGAACACCACCCCACAGAGAAGCCCTCTTCCTGGCGCTCCGGCCCGCACCCGAGGTGCAGCGCGCTCGTCCATCGCTCTTGTGCTAGTCGACGCCTGGGGGTTACTGCGGTTGCGTCTGTTCGTTTTAGCGCCGCCGAACATCGCGGCGTCTGAGGCATTTATATCGTCGGCAGCTGCAACTTCGGCAGTACCGAAACATGGCCGTCCAACAACGCTGACGAATTAAAGGCTAATTCACACGATGCATCTTTTCAACGCGCCACAGTCCAACGAAGCCGATATTTAGCGAAATCGGCCTGTTCACACGTGGAGTTTGGTGCTCGAATCCTCCGAAGTATTGACTCACGAGAACTTCGTCAACCCTTGTCACCGGCACCGGGAATTTCACGCGTTTCGCATTTAAATGATATAAACTATGCGCAGTGTAAACGGGCACTCTGTTTTATTAATACCTCTTCATGAACTTCGGCAAATTCTGTTTACTGTGTTTACTAGGCCTGTCATACCCGGGAAAGACCACAAACGTAAAAAAAAGCAGGCGGATTATTTTGAAGCATTTCGAACATTTTTGCACAACTAAAAGAAAGCTATCCCCAGTCACTGTTTTTATATGGGGTGCTTGCACTCGTCGCGACAGTTGATGAATCTGCACCGCGTCACCAGTCTGTACTGCTAACACATATCGCTCGTACTAACCCGTACGCACCGCTTCTCCGTTTGTCGCTTGCCGCCATGTTTGCTTTTCTCTTTTCGGCTTTGGCTCGGATACGGAATCGGCAAAAAATCAGACTCCTCCAAAAACTCGCCCCGCCTCGAAGGTCAAATGTCATAGTGAAGTCGAGTGGCCATTGGCAACATCCGCGTTTCTCCTTTATGTGAATGTCAGGCCTCGGTGGGCTTTCAGCAAAATATTGCTCTAGAAGCGAGGAGCACGCGCCACTTCTTTGGGAGGCGCGCCACTTTTTCGGTCGCGTTCACACGGGAAATCTGTTTCCCGAAACAAAGTTTCGCGGCACAAGATTCGCCAACAAGATGCGTTGCGTGAATAGACCTTAAGGGAACGGAAGAACAACACTCATGCCTTCGCCTTCACAACTCATAACTGCTCAGGTGTCCTCGGAATTTTCTTGCTTGATCTTTAATGCGACACGAGCGAATGTTCTGACAAATGATAAATATTGTTTTTATTGTCCACTGACAAAGGGTATGCAAACGCCAAGGGTACGGGCGAAAAGGTTTAGAGAGAGGCAGCGTGCGTGAGTTAGTTAACAGTGTTTATTTGTAACGTATTAATATTTCCGAAAATCTACGGTTGTCTGGCATTCACTGCATAGTCGTCTGGTGCACAAAGAATCTGAATGAGCGTAATATCAATCGCGGAATGTGTGCAAAGAGCCCAAGCAGTTGAAGCGTGGGTGTGACTGCAATGTTAGTGGGTTTCGTTGCCCAAGGAATCGTATTTCTGAAGTCAGTCGATTGCGAGCATGAATCGCGAAAGCTTTGCATCTAGGGTCACCATCTTCCTGCTACCGAAATGCGGGACAAATGGGGCAAGGGGGTGGAGGAAATTTATTAACACGCACAACACGAACCGAAGCTCTGTTCACACATTGAATATCCTGTGCTGTTTATACACCTGCTAATTGTATTGCAGCAATAAAGTTCAAATAATTTTCACTGCCAGTGATATATTGCTTCATGCCAAAGATGTTATTAAATGTGTCCAAGTTGAAAACATAAAAATCGACTGGCAGAACTCAATCCATCAAATGGAAATAAGAAACAGTATACACTTTTCGGGTTATACTTTCCTGGAAACGCTTACTTTTATCAACATGGTCATACACAAATTTTTAACATCATGTTCTTTTTCGACCGTTGTGAGTGGCAGGCCTTTTGCCTTGTGTGGCTGTCCTCATTCAAAACAAAGTTCGCGGCAACCCTTTCGCATGGATACAGCGATTTGAAAATAATTACAATATTTTATATTTAAACTTTTAGGTAAGCAATTTTTTTTACGACATTTTGCCAGCAAGGGGAGAGGCACAACAGAGCATGCGCGTCGGATCTCCTGCAAGAACGACGGTCGCTTCCCGCAAAGCTTGGATTGAAAATGGCGTACCATCGCGGTTCACACGATTACCAGCACCCTCCGTGATCCCCCGTGCCCCGTTGCTCCGCAGCACCCTCTATTCGTATACCCTTCAAGGCCCTCGTGAGATCATTACATAAAGGGGGGGGGGGGGGAGGGGGGGGGGGCTGCCATGGTTACGTTTCATACAATATTTAAACAAACAAGGTAAAATAAATATACACACATTAACACGAGTTCCGGAGTGAAAATGCGGGACAGTCTGAAGATTTTTTAATCTTTGCGGGACGCGGGACACGAGCCCTCAATGCGGGACAGTCCCGCGAGTCACGGGACGGGTGGTCACCCTATTTGTACCAGACTCATTGTCACGTTTATGCTCACGACTACTCCGTCTAAGGCAAGGGAAAAGATTCCAACCTAGGGCCGGTGCTCCGATTAAGTTATAACTGTAAGGTATGCTATTAGTTCATGGCGTGTGAAGGGTATGAAAATGTCTACATGCCGCCACTCTAGATGCTGCTCTAAAATTCGGAAAGGTTTCCTGCGTAGACAACATTAAACTGGGCATCTATCGCTTCGTTGTGAAAACTCAAGCAAAACATTTTTGCGTCTTCGTCCTCGTCCTTTCCAGCGGCAAGGTGACGGCCTGTCATTACCCAGCTCGATTCAACCAGCCAAATTCCAGCCGTATCCAACATAGCCAAGTCTAGCCACCGTTGCCTACCAACACAGCTCTGCTGCCACAACCACCCCATATCGGAAGTTTTAAGCCACTAGACGACTTCGTTGGCACCGCAAATCTCAAATGGCGACACCCTAAAATAGATGTATATACACTCAAGGACGTAAGAAGACATGGGGAGGCCATGCCGTGAGCCTCGAAGCTCTAGCAAGCCATCTTGACACTCGACCCCTTCTCACGCTTTTTCACTCTCCCACGCCAAATCAAAACACACACCCTCTCAGATCACACCCTTTTTAAGATGTCCGCGGTTGTTCATGGCTGTACAGTCAATCACACAGTCTTCTAACCTCATTGCCCGCGCTAAACCAAAACACACCACCTAGCAGATCAGTCCCTTCCCATGATGCCCGCGGTTGTCGATGGATGTACAGCCAGTCACGCAGTCTTTTAACCTTCTTGCCCGTGCCAATCCAAAAGAAACCTCCTCGCAGATCAGACTCTTCCCATGATGCTCGACGGTTGTTGGTGGTTTACAGCGGTGCTCGACGAGTGCAAGCATGCGTAACGTTCGGTTCTGATCGCCTTTGTAAAAAAACTCGGTGATTATCAATGATCGTCGTTATGTTCTTGGTGAACGGAGCAAGGCAGAGAGTTGATAAGCGCGCTGTTGGACACTCACGGAAAGCATGATTCCGATCAATTTGCTCCTGTACGTCGACTGGTGCTTCCGATGGTATACATATCGCAACTGAAGAAAAACATCGAACGCCGATTGCGTCTGACCTCATGTATGTACGTATGAACTTAATATATGTCCCTAAATCAAAGCGGAACAAGTGTGTGTCTGTGTATACAGATATTGTGACTGGCGGAAAGGGCGTAACTCGGTTTCACACGTTCCATATGTTGATGACTTAGATCCGTTTGAAACGTTAAGCCGGCCGACGACATTGCGGCCTACGCGTCAGCTTCCGTTCTGTTATAATTTAGCTTTTCTCTTTTTATTTTCATGCGTGTTTTAGCGCTGTACATGTGTCGCGCTGAGTGGGCAGCGCGAGCCTCTCGTGCTCGCGTCGGGTGTACTTCTATACTTGACAATAAAATCCGTCTTCTTCAGCCTAGCGTCCCAGATGGGCTTTTTGTTCACCTGCGGGCAGGGGAAGGGCGGGGGAGGGGCAAGCGTTCCGGAATAGAAATCAGCGTATGCACTGTCACTGGAGAAGTCCTGCTCTACACTTCCCTCGACACGCTCTTGTAATCTGCTTTCAAGTGCACAGAGTCAGAGAGTTCGTACACCCTGATCGTCTTCGATGGGGTCGTCATTGCTCGTTGCTTTCTCGGATCGGTGAGAGTCGGAGGATCACTAATTATTTCACGCTACCGAAAAATTCGGTATTTAATGCACGAGGGCCAAAACCGGTGAACCGAAATCCCCGCGAGAACAACCGGTGCAATTTTTTCGCAGCCGTTTTAACAGCAAAGCCCCATCATGGCAGCACTCAACGCCAAACACTTTCGTTTCGGTGCCCAACCGCCCTGTGCCTGCTCGTAACCGTCCAGAGCAAACGCAATCATGCAACGCAACACCAAAGAAAAAAAAAATTACATGTCGCTTGATTTTTTGGTGTTTACCAAATCTCGTTAACGTTTACATTCTCCTTATTAGCTTTTTCTTTCTGACTATAAACTTCAACCAAATGACGTCACACCGTCGCCTTGTCTTCTTACCTTCTTGTACAGACCAAAACGCGGCCCTGACGTCATGCCGCTGGGTTGGCGCTGTTGTCGGTTGGGCGCATACGCAGACGCCTGACTTCATGCAAATCCGGTTTCTGCGCCACCTGGTGTGGCGTTGTTTCTAAACTCCTTTTCGGTCTACACTTGAGGACAACATTGAGGACAACAACAGTCAAAGCTACACTCTTAATCTGGGGCCACCTAGGGAGCCACCTATAGCCGTGACAAATGAGATCCAACTTGTCACGGCAAATTTTGGGGCCACCTAAAATTGCCAGCCCGTTTGCCGTCCCTTTTTAGGTAGCCCCAAAATTTACCGTGACAAGTTGGATCTTGCCGGCCCGTTTTTTAGCTGGCCCGTTTTCTAGCTGGCCCGTCTTCCAAGCAGACTTGTACACGTTACTGAAAAATAGTAAGGAATTACATTTACAATTACTCAAGGCTAAATTGTAATTTATTACAATTACAATTACCCTTCCATGAAAGTAACTGACCGTTACCCCAAAAAGTAATCCGTTACTTTCGTGGCGTTACTTTCAACAATATTGTCTCAATAAAGAAACAATGGGAAGAGGGTTATTGAAGTTCTTATTGTTGCAGCTTGTTCCATTTGCGCACAGGTGGCGGCGGAGTATCGGGTATCGTTAATGGAGTCATCGGACCGATCGACTAAAATTCTCCATTCTCGAAATTGCAAAGCTGTAGAAGTCATCATACATCTGGCCAAAACTAGAATAAGAATTGATATATGTCCATCTTACTATACCGGCATATACTGCCAGACAATAGCAAAACATAGTTGTAACAGTAAGGTGATAATTAAATAGTAAATAAGGTTTGGCTCGATGTTCTTCTTCCTTTGGTTCTGAACAGGTCGAGCCTCGGTTGAGACGTTGGTGAATAAAAAAAAGTTTCCAGTAAATAAATAAGTAATCGAAAAAAAAGGACACTCATAACAACAATTAATTTGAACGTCGGTTAAAAAAACAAAACAAAAGAAAAACGAAATGTAAACGCACGTTTGCCGTGTGTACCTCTTTTGGTGCCGTTCAAAAACGCACAGAGCACAAACGAAGAGCAGAGTACTAAGCCGCGCTATGGCCCCACTTTCGAGTTTCACTCCCTCCCCCATGCCCAAATTATCAAGTCTACGTCAGCCACTATTATGTTCATTTGTAACAATATCTGCTTGAGATGAGATGCGTCCTGCTGGAGTAAAAACAGGAAAAAGAAGAAAGGAAGACTATAACCATTTCCGAAGTGCTCGCAAAAAGCTGACTCACAAAAAGGGTGACTGAGAAGCAGATAACCTGGCTGGAATTCACACATAAAGTGGGCCAACTTTATAAGTTGCACTACAATAATAAGGTGAAAGAAACAGAAAAAAACTACATCCTGTTTTCGAGAAGATGATAAGTGTGCCGGCAAAGAACGAGGATGTTTGTGGCAATTGCATCTTCACATATTATCACATCTCTTTTAGTGGGTTTTAGGGTAGACGGAACGTTTTCTGGTGTTGTGACACAATGAACATGGTCGGAGTCATTATAAACGAGGACATTGTTAATTCTTTTTTGTGCGCTTGTCGTCTGGACTCTGGAGCTTCTCGAAGAGGTACAGAATCACTTCGCGTCCTCCTCTCTCCATTTTTGATCACACACACACACAAAAAAAACAAAAAAAAACGACTAAAAAAAGCGGATACTTGCCCCCCCCCCCCTCTTTTTTTTGTAGAAATGTTTATTTTTTTTTTTATTTTTTTTTTTTTTTTTTTACATTCTTGTTTGGGTCTAAAAAAATAGATTTGGGGGCTTGGTATTGCAAACAAAAAAGCCTTTGCGGAACTGAAGGGTCTCCCTTTGCGCGTGACAGTGTCACTGCGCTTGACTTTACCAAAATAAAAACAACCCTTTCTTTTGAAAAGGGGGGGGGGGGGGGGGGGGTTGGTCCTATAAAAAAAGCAACGGATTACAAGGAATCTGTTACGTAAAAAATGTAACGGAATTACTTTAAAATTACTCTAGAAAATATGTAATTATTCCGTTACTAAATTACTGATAAATGTAAGGGATTACAAGTAATTTCGTTACTTGTAACGGATTACGCACAAGTCTGCTTCCAAGTGGCCCGTTTTCTAGCTGGCCCGTTTTTTAGCTGGCTCGTTCCTTAGCTGGCCCGTTTTCTAGCTGGCCCGTTTTCTAGCTGGCCCCCCGTCTTCCAAGTGGCCCGTTTTCTAGCTGGCCCGTTTTTTAGCTGGCTCGTTTTTTAGCTGGCCCGTTTTCTAGCTGGCCCGTTTTCTAGCTGGCCCCTTTTCTAGCTGGCCCGTCTTCTGGGTGGCCCGTTTTCTGCTGGCTATAAAAATGTCCCGTCGTCCACTCCCCTTCGGAGGGTCCGGGACTGTAATCCACGAAGAAAGCCAGGAAAATGAGAAGTACAGCAAATATTAACCGTAAAAATAAAGCTGTGACGTACCACTGAGTCTGGCGTCTTTTTGTGAGACGTCATGCACATAGTCACGTCGCAACTTTATTTTTGAGTAGCTATATATTGGAAAAACATTGCCAAGCTCAACTTGTATACAATAGAGATTGACTTCCCGAGTGCTCTAGGGGAGAGTAAATATACAAGAATTGTCTCAAGGGCAAGGCCGATGGTTTCTAAACATTTAAAAGAACAGTGGGTCCGCAGGTAAACAATCCATTTATTTGTTTAAATTAGATGCACAGATGAAGATACAGGTGGTGCTTTGTTCTAATAAATACCAAATCCAAACAATAAAATAGAAACGTAAATGAAAGCTTGTGTCACTTGCTGAAACATTGGTGGAAGCATGGCCGTTGCTTTCACTTGACACACTTGGCGAACTAGGACCCGCCGCAGTTGAAGGTGCGCTCTCCGAGCCAAGTGTGTTGCAGCCAGCCGGAGCTTCGTGCCACAAGACGGGTCTCCGCGGCACGTCCGAAGGCCAGTTGCCTCTGTCGTCAAGGCACGATGCTGCTGCGATTAAGAATTTTCAGCATTTTATTATAAGAGAATAAGGGAGAGAGAACATGTCTTGTATATTAATTACGTTCTAAAATTTATCAAACAGCTTTTTTTTAGAAAGTAGCTTGCTGGACGTTAGACTCTATTCAGATGCTGAGTCATCGGCCACAAACATGGCCGCTAACATAACGTTTATTCATATGCTCTACGGAAAAAAAAAGTTAAAGAAATTTGCCAATAAGATAACCGCTTTGCTTTCGTCGGCCATGCTTGTTTGTAGTTACTCGACATTAAAAAGCAGTCTGACATCATATGGATAGACCCTGTAGCTTTGATGGCAGTTTGAAGAGTGGGAACAAAACAGTAAATTTTGACGCCACCTGCAGGCAGGGGAGCTGAGGTTGTCCACTTGCCAGGATGTACAGGTCCATGGCTGAATCATACAGGCTGCGTCATGAAACGCTGGCTAAATCATTGCTAAAAAACTACACGTTGCACATAAAAAGCTAAGTTAGTTTAATATGAAAATTTGTAAAGTTTCATGTTCAATAAATTATGGTGTCAAAAATTTTTGAACAATTAACTTTCTGTAATTACTAAATTTAAAAGTGTGGTCAGGTCAGGGTAAGACCTTGCTAAACTGGGTCAAATATTGAAAAAAACAAATAGTTTGACATTTTATTTTCAAAAATATTGTTTAATACAATGCATTTCTTAAATTCACTTACCCTAATGAAAGCTTATAAACTGATTCACACAAAAAGAACGTTTCGGCCGATGTCGACGGCCGCGTGAGCAAACGAGGGTGGACGCACAAGGGCAAACTTGGTGTATTTTAGATGTTTCATTCATCATCAATTTTAGTATAAATGTTCCTTGTGTGGCCGTCCTCCTTGGCTCAACGCGATTGTCGACGCCGGCCGAGACGCGCAACTATATACCTCGGACGGCTAGCTGATGAGTGCGCCGTATACGCCGTGCTCTATCGGCGGACACTTCGGCAAGAGAAAAGTGCACCCCTATAAACTATTTACACCTTGTCGCTGTAAAATGCTGGTGGCCACCGTCGAGGCAAAGCCGGCTAGTTTTCATTGCCTCACCTTACCATAGGCAAACCGTAAGGTCTGCGACTGTGACCCGATAACTTTAAAAATTGTCACTTACCACGAGTGCTTGTACACAGCCGAGCCGGCGTCATACGCGAAGAGTCCGCGCTTGTAGCCGTTATGGTAAGTGCATGCTAAGGTGAAACGAGGTAAACCTGTTTTCCGCTTTCCACCGGCTACGCCAGCCGGTATCTGAATAATATGAAAAGAGGCGATTCCAAACGTGCTTTTTAGAATACAAAAATATTGTGTATAGATACCTGTATCGTCCAGGAAATGTTTCCGTTTGACCTCTGTTGGCGAGAACACAAGTTACTAGTTAGGAATACTTTCAGCAATGGACTCTAATTCGTTATTAGCCAGTGAGCTACATACTTACCCAGTCGGTTATGCTGAAGAGGACTGTGCCCGCAGTAACGGCACCAGCCAAGTTGGCTCAGTAGGGGTGGTCGTGCTGGTCGTGCCGCCAGATCAGCGGGCCGTGAGAACCCATCGCATTCACATGTTTCCTCATAGTTACACCGCCCGCGTCGAATTCCTTTGGTATCTTTTGACGTGAGCATCCTCAAGAACTAACTCACTGTCCCGCGGTTTCGGCGCATTCTCTAACATAGGCTTACATCACCATGATAAGAAAACAAATGTCACCCGCAGATGCTTCCGATTAGATTCGTACTTCGTACGTTCGAAATTCATCGTCCTTGCACGCTGGCTGCGCCGGCGGAGAACACTGGGTGGCCTCTACTGCCGCCATCTAGCGGAGAGCAGAGTGTTTTTTTCCCGCTATTATGCGCATAGCCGGCCCGCTTTTGCCGGCCCTGCACAAACGGGCCGCCAAAAATTACAGGGCCGCCTACAGAGCCACCTATATAGCCATTCGCACCATCAAAGAGGGGAAGGGCCAACTGGAGCCGTGACGTTGTACACGGCTATTTTGACCGGGCCGGATCAGTTCGCGGCTAAGTGCTGAAAACTTTGAACGTCACGGCTATGGCGTGACGTCTGACGGCCCCAGATTAAGAGTGTATATGGGCTTGCGCTCGCGCACCTTGAGTGTCGATCAAAGCTACGCACGCTGAGTCTTTACTTCTAAAATGTCAGAAAAATAAGAAAAAAAAAAAAAAAGGTTGTCCTTGAGCAAGGCAATAACTGGGAGAGAGACAGAAGCGCTGTAGAGGGAAGTAGGGGGAAAGTGAGGGCCAATCGTGTACGTACACTCTAAAAAAAGGCCCGTGCGTCTGCTTTCCCGCACAACACTCGGAGAGCCAATCACCGCAACTTACGGAGGCAGCTCGGCGAATGACGACGCGGAAACATATGTTTAGACCAAAAAACGCAGTCTGAGTTGTGACATTAGGCAATGCAAGCGTGACGTTTGGCATTGCTTAATGTCACAACTCAGACTGGGTTTCTTGGTCTAAACATATGTTTCGGCATCGTCATTCGCTGAGCTGCCTCCGTACGTTGCGGTGATTGGCTCTTTGAGTGATGTGCGTGAAAGTAGACGCACAGACTTTTTTTAGAGTATACGCTGGGCGGTGGCGAGCTTTCGTCTACACACAGCAGGTATCGGCCAATACGGCCATCCTTATCACCAAACAGAAGTCGCGTCTGTCGTCCAACGACGAAGGAATACGGAAAAGAGCTCCCTTAAAAGCTACGGCATCTCATTTCCCTGCAAGCAGGAAGAAGGTGGGGGAGGGGGGGTGGAGAGGGGACAATGTTCGTCATGCACCTGCGAGTGGATCCCGATTCCTGATCGGAGCGTCGCCGCTGCCTGTGTTCCCCGGCGGCTTGCTCGGGCATCTCTGGGGCATCTCCGACGCCGGTTATCGCCAGGGGAGACGGGCCCGGGAACGGCTTCGTGACCTGGGTACGCCCGAGATCCACGCCGAGGACCCTAGAGCACACTTGTGTACTCTTCCTCCGCGGTTTTGTTTGCCGCTTGGCGGAACTTGGCCTTACTTGGCTATTGCGATCGTTCTTCTTTCTTTTTTTTTTTTCTGCCCGTCGCAGTCTTTTTCTCGTGTCTGTGTGTATGTGCGTGTGTGTATGCGGGTTGATTTCCGAGCTTGGCCCGGGTTCTTGGTATTTTTCGCGCTCTAGAAACGCAGCCTCTCCGTTCTGTGTGTGTGTTTGCGCCGGACGTTCCCGAGGCAAACGCGGTTGGCGTAGCCGGTTGGGCAAACGCGGCTCTGCCGAATATAGCAGTGCCAAGCCCGCCCGTAAGCTGGTCCCTCGAGTAGACCGAGCGGCTTTAGTAAGAGTCGAGCGCAAGCTTCTCGCGATTGGCTTTTTCTCTGGTATTTTATCACTTTTAAAATCCATTTTTTTTTCTTTTCTTTTACTTTGGCCGACCCTGCTTAACTCACTTCACGTGAAGTCGCTAAGCGCATGCCACTTTCTGCTTATCCTCAATATCTCCCCTTGCACGACTGGCCCTTAAGATAAAAGTATAGCGACAAATTCTTGACTGCGCGCTACTTGAAATCTAAAGAGACTCGTTCGGCGAAGTAAGAGCACTTTTCGGAGGTCCGACGTCGCTCACGAGATATGTAAAGGGCAGATAATTTTAATTACACATTCCTGCGTCGTGTCATTCAATTTGTTTATATCCGCATTCTGCAATCTGCAAATGGGGACATGGAGAGGTTGCAAGGCTAAGTACACTCGTAATTAACAAAACAGAGCAATGAAACCGGTAATGCTCTATAGAAGACTACTCGTGCGAATGAATACTTCAAGGTTTTGAAGCTCTCCTGTCCGGTATCTAGTAAAGTCTCTTGCTTCCGTACGATGTAGGGGTACAGCACCGGGAGTTTTCTTAGCAGTGATATGTAACTTACGTTCGCTTTGACGCGAATATGATTACAAAATCACAAAGACCTTCAAAATCTCTATCGGCAATTTTTTTTGGGGAGGGAGATGGGGTGAGGTTGTTGACTGGTCATATACATTAAATCTTCGAAGCTTTAACTGCTATACAAGCGTTATCCTCTCATTGCACGCACTTTATGGAAAATATACTTCCACATCATTTTAGGCCGTGAACATAATGATACGGAGTTCCCTCCTACGCCGAGGACGAAGATGCAGAGATGCTCCTGTTTTAGCTCGCACTCTGATAATAACAACACTATACCTTCCCAGGGAAGGCGCGCGGTCAGGATGTAGTGCACAATCAACTCCTGCGTTGAAACTAGCAAATCGCAACAACCACAAAGTAATGACTGCACCTTATTATTTTTCATTTCGAACGTCTGCCACCAAAGCCAACGGAACAAACGAGCTTTGACAGCCGTCTGTGCAGAAAACAGACGACAAACAGGCGGCAAACGTATCACGTGACGTATTTACTCGATTTGATCCGACGCTCATTACCCACCGATCGAGGAGAATAGCGTGAGTAATTACTCCGGAGTAAACAACCCGCTTCTAGAAAGCTAGTTCTGACGTGATCGCGTGAGTGCGAGTAAGTTTTGAATTGCCAAGGTACGAAACCTTTACTCCAGAGTCGCATCGAGTAAATTTTGGAACACAGTCTGTAAAAATGCAATGCAGGCGGTATATGTTTGATGACCTGCACTAAAGTAAAACGCACTAGACACCTAATATAAAAAGGCCCATGCGATTTTCGGTACTTGTTAAAAAATTTATTACGCACTTCACAACTTGTGACGTATAAACGACGCTTTATGCACTGTCACAGATCTCTGCTGGAATCTGCCACGTAACGCACGCTGATTGGCTAGTCCTCTAAACAGCATAGCAGTGAAGAGGGTTGAGCTCAATACAGGCCACACAATCTAAATTGTTTACTAGATGGAGGCCTATTTGTCACCGTGGGTCCGTGAGTATTGGAGCGTGATAGCCCTCGCGATTTTCCTTGGCTGATCTGATAAAAGAAAGACCAATCATTGGTGCTCTTCACAGCTACCTCTGAAGGGCTCGTTCCCGATGCTATATATTTTTTGGTACGGACATGTACGGACTCTTTAATGGCGCTCAAAGCCCCATAGCACGCGAGCCCCATTGGAGGGATTTCATAGATATGTCAGGCATTTTTGAACGAGTATCAATCTCTACCTGTAGCAGACAAGCTGGCGCTCTATTAAAGTGACACCGCATTCGCTTTGTCATAGTGTTTATAGGGGCCGATGGTGTGGCAAAGAAATGCCGCCTTCTTAACGGCTACCGTATCTGTTCTACCATCCTTAGGTGGGACCGCTGCTTACGTGCTTGGCGTGCAGACGGGGCCTGCGTAAAATTCGATTGTATCGCGAACTTGAGGAGTCTGCTCAACGCCTTCGTTCACTCAACTTGGGCTAAACTGGAGACAGCCCCTCTCACAAGGATGCGTCCAATAGACCGCGCTTTCTGTTGGGAGGTGAATGGTCATGTGAAATTTATGCAGCCCGAGCTGACCTTCGATTCTGCGGGGCCCCATGTTCGTTGGCTGCCACTTTGATGATCTCCAAGACTTTTTTTGTAAACTTTCTATACTTCTTCTCACCGTGTACGATAGACTAAAGGCAAAAGCTACGGACCGCCAGATCTAATCGCCAGCCACTTAGAAATTTTGCGCTATTTCGCTTCGATGCACGTATCGGTGCCCGCGTCTCGGATCACTGAGGAGGGGACGGGTGGACAGTGGTTCAAATCGAAGAGCACTGAGTGACTCAACAATTTTACATCGGAAAGAAAGCCACGACACATATGCTCTTTGCAGCGTCGAAGCTATAAAAATTATGTGGCGCTTTTGGATTCGGAGCATTATTCCTCCACCCCTAATCAATGTTAAGTGTTAAGCTTGCAACGTGATTGGACCTGGCGGCCCGTGGCTTTGGTCTTTAGTTCATCGTAGGATGAGAGAAAGTCTACCAGTCTATTCAAAATTCGTTTTTTTTTTTTTTTTAATTTAGACTAGTTTGACATCAAAAAAACATAACTCACGCGAAAGAGACAAAAAAAGACGGATGTTATAATTTTAGGTTTTGTTAAACATTTTACATTGTTATCTCTATGTGCTCAAGGTCGAAGGCATATAAAAGATAAGTATACAAAATTAAAAAAAAAAAGAACTAACAGGGTTTCGGTGAGGGGCTGGGGAATAGTTTTATATCTAGGTTTTCACATTTTTGTATATCCCGATATACCCCGAAAATTACCTTGGACCCGGTTTCACCACTGTCTGAGGGAACCGAAAAACATCAAATTCAAACTTTTCACTAAATAAAAACGCAACCTAAGCTTCACGGGAAGAAATCCTTCACAGCTTTATTTTCCGTTGGTCTGGAATATAACCTACACTGAATTGTCTATGAGGCTTCTTCTTCCATCGGTAACAAGATTTCTTATCTCTTTACCGTTCTCTAGCGTTGACAGGACGTTTTCCAAGTGTTTGGGTCAAGCGCATTTCCTCTGTAGGTTGGGGAATTACATACTTGCAGTGATATCCCTACGCACACCCCTATGGGGCTGTACACTTCGCAACGATTCTATTCTCAATGCCCGTCCCCCCTAACCCTCCCTCCTAAACATTTAGGCACCTCCCCCCCCCCCCCATCCCTAATTTCAATTCCTGGGTAAACTCCTGCATACTTGTGTCCTGATTTCTTCAATATGAGCACCAAATTTAACAGGAAAACAATCGGGTGACCCCTATTTATTTTTCTCCAACATTAGAAAGCACCGAATCTCCGAAAAAGAAAATCCCCAAAAGGCCCCATAATGTGAACTCCCCCCCCCCCCCCCCCCCCCGCCACACACACACACACACCCCGAGATCTCGGAACATTGGCTGTATGTTATGAAAACTCAAACTAACAGCTTTGCTGCGCAAAGAAAGCTAAGGTAGCAATAATAACGTTTTGTTATGATGCTAACTCTTGCGGTGTCATAATAATAAAAGAATGAAGCGAGTTGAGTGATTGCCCCGAAAGGATTCATTGGGCAAATATTTTGAGGTCCCAGCTATAAAAAACACACTGAGGTGAAAGCAAAGGAGCGTTTTTGGCAAAGTTAACTTCAAAGGCAACAGATGAATAATAACGTTTTTCTTCATACTCCAGCGTTCGATTAACGTTAGTGATAACATAACGTACGTGCCTTTTACAAGTTACGCTAAAGGTAATACCAACGACTACCTATTTCTCAGCGTCCACAGTAGCCAAGACGATGGAGTAGAGGAGATGATAAGAAACTGCTTTAGTGCGTTATGTTTGCATCGCTTAACATTTTGTAATAATTATTTCAATCTACAGTATTTCACACCCCTACTTTAAAAACATGGCATCTGCTTGTAAATTGTAAATGTCAGAATCGTTAGTAGCATACAATTTCCATTAGCGGCAACAATAAATATAGCTACTTAGTGGCATTCTACAACAAATCGACAATAACCTGTCAACTCTGTTCGAAAAAGATAATATTATGTTGTAATGTTGTGTATACCAGAATGACAGCTGGTAATAATATATCAAACAGCAGCTCTAATTTCTTTGACCGTGGGCGAATACAGAGGACTTCAGTCAGTCAAGGAAAATGTACACTCATCGTTGTAATAAAAATGAAGGGCACAAATAAAAGAAAAACGGGACGATGTCGGAGAAACACGAAAACACGGAGGACAGGCGCTACTGGCAACTGTAATGCTTAGTGAAAAAAGTTATAGCTTGAAAACAACTCTAAAATACGTTTCTTAACAAACTCTTGTACTGACACGCGAAACTTGTACGTATTCAAAAAAATTGTTGCATTCTAGCTTTTAAAAACGTGTTTGAGGAGAGCGTATTACATTATTGTACCTCGTACCAAAGAGTTAGAATGAGCAAAAAATAAAACTGAAAACACGTAGAAAATTTGAAAGTCGGCGGTACAGGTCAAAGTGAATGTCCTCCGTACGTCGATCCTCGGCGATGGTTGACGCACAAAGAACAAGGACAATCTCTTCTTCGGAAGAGGCAGGAGTTGTTCCCATCCAGCCGCTGTTACGAGGGCGCTGTTTTTTTCCATTCCCGCGAAAATAATTATACGTCACCATTATCGACAACGCCCGCCTCTGCTGCCCTCTCGCTCCAAGCCTGGGCTGTTTATTTTGACCGGCGCAGTTCTCGCTACAAGAGGGACCCAGGGTTCCCTTCTCATTTTTGTCTCTTCTTATTTCTCTCTGGCGGATAGAGTCAGGCTTTTGCAGTGAAGAACCTCCGGCGAAAGGAACCGGAGAGGCTAAACGATGCCGTATAAAAGTAATCCTTCCCATGTACCATACGGCTCCGAAAATAGATTGCCATCTGCCGTGGCCCTTGTTCCATTTGGTCCTGGCGAGCCCTTTTCGAGAAGCACCACTCAGTGGTACCCCGGCCAGCCTTGGGCGCAAACAGACTGAAACGCCAGACTGTCGAAAGGGGGGCCAAAACGAGGCGAGCAGGAAGAAAAGAAATGACCGTTGAGCATGGCTCGAGAGGAGAAAAAAACAAGGCTGTTCGCTGGAAAACACTTTGAGGCCTACAGCAATGCATCTCAATTTCAGTCGCTTACGCAGAAAAGTGAAAAGGATTGCGCCGTTCCTTTTATTTCGTTGCCCCATGTCGTTCGCGTGTTTTGCTGGCTCTTCTTGTTCTCCGTGCTGGGTTGGATTTGAAGGCTCTGAGGGGTGCTTTGTTTCCTTTAATTCAGTTTTTTTTTTTTTTTTTTTGATCGATTTGTTGGGGAACTTGCTGAAAGGTTAACGGCGGCCACCGTAAAGCCAAAGGACTGCGATAGCGCTCGCGAAAGAATTCTTTGAAAGGAGGGTGGCCTGAAACCGAGCTTTCGTCATCCCCCTCGTTAACAGCTTGGTCTACCGAACGCAGGCCTAACCGCCTTCGCAGGTCATGGGAGTACACCTTACTTCGTCCACGCACTGTACGGTTTTTGCTCCTTGGTAGAATTTATGAGAGCTTTCGCATCAACATATTGTCCAGCAGTTATTAGGGGCGAAGCTCCTTAGGGTCTAGCCTTGTCCGTCCGGCGTCCGTGCTCACATCGATCTTGCTGGTGCTCGTGCTCGTGATCGTGAGCTCACGTGCTCACGTGCTCGTGTAGAGCCAAAAAAAAAATGACGAAAAAAAAATGTTTGCGCAGTCGACAGGATTCGAAACTGCGCGAGGAGACCCCAATGGATTTCTAGTCCATCGCCTTAACCACTCGGCCACGACTGGGGGACGAGTAGGGGGCTCTGAGATGTTGTAGTAACTCAGGAGCTGGGGATGTCATGGATGAAACGTTGCATGTAGCCACTCAACGTCTATACAGGAAAGGGCGCTGTGGTCAAATGCGTATATAATCGCGTTAAACTTTGCATGCATTGGCTCGACGTTTATAGACGAGAGGACGCTGCGGTCAAACGCTCAGATGCGTATATAAACACTTTCTCTTTCTGACATGAATGAAAACGAACGAAAGGCTCGGCATGCTGCGGCTCAGCGTCTACGCAGACAAACACCACCAGAGCTTCGCCCCAATCAACATCATTCGCCACGTGGAGATGCGGTCATGTTTTAATTGTCCGTTTCTCAAACAGCTATTTACTGAGACTTCCGGGATCATCGTTGAGTGTATATTGCAGTACCAACAGCCGTGTTTGATTAAAAGCTTTAAGTATGAAAGATTGAGTTCATGCTGTCACACAGACAACGTGAAAATCCGTGCTAATGATGTCTTATGTTTTATGCGCTCTGGTGCTCTGATGAGAGATGAGCCTCTTGTGCGAGGATTTGAAATTCCGTAACAGAGGGGTTTTTCTTTACTGCGAGTGTTAGTAGGGATGCGTCATCCGTTTGCTCGCCTTCTTGATTAAATAGCAGTATTTATCCACCACCGCTTTCGTGAAGATATTGAATAACCTCCTTGAAGTGAACTAACCAGTATAATTTGTTTTTCGTTTTAACAGCGAATAATGTTTTTTTCCTAGTTTACGAGGAACCGCAGTCGAGGTATAAAAATATAAATTATACCAATAAATAAAATAAAACTTTTCGAAGTAATTACATTCAAGCATCGCATTTCTTGTTCAGCTGTAGTCCTTTTTTCCTTCCTTTTTTTATCTTTTGCGAGTAAATTGAACCTTCTTTGCCCAGATTAACAATATATATATAAATTTCTGTTCTCTTTATTAATAACGAAAAAGAAAACTGGGTCGTCGAGTTGTCGATTTTACCAAGATCTGGCGTTATCTTTCATAGAGGCGCTACTTTGTTCAGCTTTTTATTTCTTGAATGAATGCCTCGTGCGTGTTCGCAACTGTACCCGTCTGAGTCTGTAACATATTTTTAAGGATATTTTTTATGTGCCATCAATTTTCGAATTCCCCGAAAACGGTTCAGCTTCTCTGGTCTTCAGGACGACTACACGGGAGCACCGTAGGATCGTTAATGACCGTGGTTTTGAGCGTTGAAGCGATCATTCGTGTTTGGTCTTTCGCTTGTGACAAAGTCTAGGAACCGGCCAATGGTATTGAGTTCCTAGACTGAACATTGTTCCATGCAGAATTCCCATCCCGTAAGATCTTGTTTTTACAGCGAAGCTGTCTATGGCTAGGTTCTGGCGGATCGTCTCCGGAGACATACCGAACCTAGACCAAAACTTTCTAAACTAAACGATGTATGTATGCCCCACTTTATACTCCTCTCCACCGCCGTCGCCTCTTTCCAACACCTTCTAGAAGAGAAGCCTCTAGCACTCCGAGTCGTTACGCCACAATGTCGGAGAAGGAAGTCCATATAGCGCAACTACGTAAGAACAATTTCTGGGCATCGACGTGAAAAAAACGTTTCTCGTCGAGCGGCGCGGGGTGTTCGTGAGCGTTTATCCGACATTATTATATGTTTTAAAAGCGCAGTATTGTACAATGTATTATATAAATAATATAAACATCATATACAACGCGCTACCAAGGTTGAAAGTACCAATTTTATATTTATATAAAATTGGTACTTTTTATATAAAATTGGTACCGCGGGACTACGTGCAATCCCGCAGATCCCCACACTTTTTTAATGAACCGGTCTTCTGGGACGTTTTCTTCCCTCGTACGGGCTCCGATTCTGGCAAATTTACGCTGTGTGTGAGCTGCTGACTGTCCAAAAAGGAACGCTGAGACTTTCAGAAGAGAAGGGAACCCCGAAAAATCCAGTCATCGCCGCAGGGAGCGGACGCGAGCAAGAGATGGGTCGACGACGTTAAGCCTCCCACACTGCTGCCGCTGCTCACGTGTGTGTGCGGTTCTTTTGATCTTTCGCGTCATTTCTTGGTCGTCACCACAGTCTTGGGTAGTTTTTTGAGCGCAGCTCTTAGGGGCCCGTTCCCGGCTTGAGCGGCGTCGGCGTCGCCGTCGGCGTCGCCGTCGGCGTAACCAAGGTCATCCCAAGGTCACGTGGCCCCCAAGGTCATTCCAAGGTCACCCCAAGGTCACGTGACACCCAGTCACGTGACCCCCCTGAAGTCACGTGACCCCCCGAGGTCACGTGACCACCCCCCCCCCCCGAAGTCACGTGACACCCCCAGGTCACGTGACCCCCCCAGGGTCACGTGACCCCCGCCGAGGTCACGTGACCTCCCCGATGACATCGATGACGCCACCGGCATCCGCATCATCATCGTCATCATCACTGATGACGTCATCAGGGACGTCACTGATGACGTCATCAGTGATGATGACGATGACGATGCGGATGCCGGTGAGGTCATAAGTGACGTCACTGATGACGTCATCAGTGATGATGACGATGACGATGCGGATGCCGGTGACGTCATCAGTGACGATGACGTCATCGGGGACGTCACGTGACCTCGGCGGGGGTCACGTGACCTGGGGGTGTCACGTGACTTCGGGGGCATCCGCATCGTCATCGTCATCATCACAGAGGACGTCATCAGTGATGATGACGATGACGATGCGGATGCCGGTGAGGTCATGAGTGATGTCACATGACGTCATCAGTGATGATGACGATGACGATGCGGATGCCGGTGACGTCATCAGTGACGATGACGTCATCGGGGAGGTCACGTGACCTCGGCGGGGGTCACGTGACCTGGGGGTGTCACGTGACTTCGGGGGGGCATCCGCATCGTCATCGTCATCATCACAGATGACGTCATCAGTGACGTCACTGATGACGTCACCGACATCCGCATCGTCATCGTCATCATCGCTGATGACGTCATCGGAGTCCGCATCGTCATCGTCACTGATGACGTCATCAGTGACGTCACTGATGACATCATCGGCATGGTCACGTGACTCCCCAAGGTCACGTGACCCCCCCCCCAGGTCACTTCACCCCCAGTACCCTTCCCTCCTCCTCCTCAAGAGCTGCGCTCTAATTCGTTGTTACAGGGAGCTGTAAACGGCTTTCACTTTTTTTGTGTTCGCTTGATGCTAAGGCATTTACGTGAATTAGCGGAACAAGTCCTGCTACAGTTTGAGCGTCATGTGTGGCAACTAGCCAACGATGACACTGGTCGATTAACGATAGACCTCTCTTTCGTCAGAGAAAAACTTAAAGTTCGTGTTCAAATGTTTTCGTCACGGATATTGTGGGACGATGGATACGATCGACAGGTGAGAAACAACTTATTTACGGGCTTTCTTGGTCATATGGGACGCAAGTAAAGTGCTGCAGTCGGGCTGTTTTTTTTTTTTTTTGTTTTTCTTTTTCCTGTTTTTTTGTGATAGAATGGCATCTTGATCGTCGTTATCCGTGTGCGGTTGCGTCGACATTTGTAAATATGCGTGGTAATATTCTAGTTTTCACTGGAAGGTGAATAACAAGTTTGTGTGATTATAGTGCGTTGTTTGTGCCTATATGTTTATTTATACTAATTTTATTTATTGCCCTTACTTCTTTTATACCAGAATCTTCACTGTATTAAGGTAATAGTATTATTGTATACAAAATAAGATATTCTAAGGCAGCTCGAGCCCATGGGGAGAAGTAAATTAGTTGATTGTAAATAGTAAGTTTAGTACCCCTGCCACACGGAAAGGTTAATATATTTTCATTAAATGATATGGGACTTAATCAGCTTGAGGTTTTGAGTGATTATACGAGCGTCGCAAGCTGATTCGTCGACCCCATAATGTCATTCGATCTAAATTACATTACTTTTGCCATGTGGCCGGGGTATGATGCAAGAATTCAGTGAGTGCACGCGATAGCATCGCTTACATGATCATAAGTGACATTTGTCTAGCCGTGTACGCGTTGACTACGTCTGCCTGCTTTTTAACTGTGATCTGTTTTGCTGTGTCCAATCACTGCGTGTCTCGCCATTTTTTCGAAGTATTTCTGTGTAAAATATGCATTCCTACAGCAATAATCGCGTGACTCAATGTTTTCTCTTATACGCCTACCTCGTACCATTTTATAACGATTATTTAGCGGTGTAATATTTTGCCCGTGTAAAAAAATATTTTCGAGGCCCCTTGCTATGTGCGGCTTTTATTTTAGCTAATAAGACACGCGTAAAAGGAGGTCTATGAGCTCTTCATTTTCAAGGGTCACCATGATGTTTCAAAACTTACGTTGGCATTAACACATTTTGTTTAATTCCTACGGTGAATTGTTTTGTTCTGACCCATTAAAATCGTGTATTGATAAAGTAAATGCATTGCACTTTAAGCGACAAGAATAATAGTTAAGCGTGGACACAGCTACATGTGCCTATATATCGCACTAATGTTTTGACTTGTCGAAGAGTTACATAAGCTTAATTTTAGATTTCATTGATCCTTTTCCTGTTTGTTAATTATGGAAGAAAGAATAAACACGTAAAACAAGGACAATACAACCACTTCTTTCGACTAGCAACTAGCAACTTAATTCAAGTTTTTCACTGACGTGACCCTGTCACTTTTTGTGTTATTGTGTCTACTGTGATTTCTCTTATTAACTGGAGTGCCCCTGTTGTCCATGAAATGATTCTTCCATTCATCCATCACAACAATATATTCTATGTATCCTTTGCGTTTTACTTGAACAGTCTCCCCTAATGTAATGCCCAGCAATGGGCCTATAAGGTACTTGAATAAATAAATAAATAAATAAACATTTCGAATTACAAACGCGAGCAGCCGATTAAAGGTATACCTTTGGTCGGCTACTCCTTTTTGGAATTCCTATAGTTGCTATAGTTAAAAGAAGGGGTTGTAATATCCTTGTCTTGCGTGTTTATTCTTTCCTCAATCCTAACCCGCATAAAAGCGCTCTTCGTGCATTAATACTTATGCTTGCTGTGTACATGTTTTCTAATTTGGTAATGCACAATAAAGAACTTACTTTGCATAACTCCTGCCCTATTGTAGGCGGTCAGCTGTTTATGAACCCGGAAGATACACGATCGTGATAAAGATGACGGTGTAGACAACAACAGTTTTCACCTTGTTAGTGTTCTTGATTTCTAGGTAAACTATTATATTAATCTAGAGTAATTTCATACGAAATAATCTTACGCGCAACTCGGGGAAGTTTAAGTAGCGAAAACATGTTGCAAAAGCCCTAATATAATTACACTCTAATTGCGAAGAACTCTAACGTGTTATGACATCCAAGGGGTATTAGCGATCAAAATAAAATCGAAATCAATGTAGCCACCTGTAATGATTAATTACCTCTCGCAACCAATTTCTGTCGCAGAAAATCAAAATAAAAAAAAGAACGGTATTAAATTTAGCGCGCAAAAACTGCGTCGCCAGCCTCGCGAGGCCCCTTAACGTCAAAGCGATAGCGCTCGTTTTTTCTTCTAACTGTTATATATCGCCGGAAACAAGATTAATTTTCTTTCGCCTGAACTCGCCTTCCCAGGGAGCTATTCCAGACGGCCCAATAATAACAATCCTGGGCCCCACTAATCTCAATGAACAAGTTATGAGATCAGAAAAAAAAAAGAAAAAAAGAAACGTATTAAAAGCCCCCTTAAAAGTTGTGCTCGATTAATTGCCAACGATAGAAGATTCTATGGGTTTTTCGGAGACGGCTTCATCTGGGGCGCGCACTCTCGGGGCACACCCGAGCCTCCCCGACCGTCTACAACCCTAAGCTGACAGTGCGGTGGAAGCTACGTCCCGGCTGGACCAATGGTACGTCTGTTTCTCGCCACGTGATCACGCTTCTGTCGGAACAAATGCGCCAAAATTGGGGTCTGATGAGAGAGGAGAAGCGGTTGATGGGTCCGGCGGGCACGTGGCTGTCACTGCTTTGTCACCTAAGGGGTGAACGGAGTTCGGCGCACAGGCGACAGATAGTGGCGCGTTGTGGGCAACTAATGGACCTGGCGCTCTTAGCTTCTCTGCGGCTTTCCTGAAGTCCACGCGCGGTTAAAGCTGCCCGAAATTAGGAAGGTGCTAGCTGCCCACGGCCTCCCTTGGCCGCTTTCCCTCCAGCGATATTGAGGTCGGCAGCGGTTCCCTAATGGGCTGTATTAAAACGCACTGGGAGGTCCGCAGTGCCGGCCGAGCTGGCCGACTTCGCTTTCAAGTGCCCCAACTTTGCCCGTAAAGCGTCGATCAGCACTCGAGATCGACCTGGTTTGTTGAGCTGACTCTATTCCACATTTATATTTTGGAGAGTCAGTTGTGTAAAAGAATGCAACCGGCGTTACACGTAACCTTAGTAATGTTCTGTGATCCTGTGGGAATCCATGCTGTATAGACCAGTTCAATAATCGCCCTTTACGCGCAACCATTTCGTCTCCTGCGGTGTTGAACATGCCTTGATACATGTACTTGCGCAGAAAATATGACCTAAAACAGTCCTTCATGTCTCTTTACCCCCTGCCCGTTCTCTTTTCTTTTTTTTTTTTTTTTTTTAGAGAGTTGTGGTTTAAACAAATGTACTCCGCAGTTGAGGCCCCATATTTCGGACTATTTAACAACTTGATAGATAAAGATTGTGGGTACCGCAGACGCAGGTATATTTCGGGCAGAAACTTCCACCTCATTTGGCCAGAAACTACAGAAACTTTTTTGCGGTTCGCCCGAGAACTCGGCCTTTTTCCGACCCAGTGATAAGCGATGGAAATGTCTATACTGTGTTTTATCCGGATTTGGAGTGCACTGAATGCCAGAAGAGACGCAAATTACGTGCACAAATATTAAGAACGCATGGTTACCGAGCATTCGCTCCGCTTGATTAGTTTAGCCAATGATATCAGAAGCAGAGAGTGATGCAGAACCACGCTACGTAGCGTTCCAGGAGACGGCTCCTTTGATCCCATCGACTGGTATAGACATTTCCAGCGCTTATCACACGGTCGCAAAATGCTGAGTAACTAAGCTGTGGGTGCACGCGTGACGTCTTATAATTCGTGAATGAGATCTACCGCGCACGCTCAGAACGCCTTTCACAGCCCAGTAGACAAAGATGGCACCACACAGAAGATGATAATTGGAACGGTCTATAGAGTCAACCGCTTTGTCATTTAAAGTAGAACAATCTGTGACGACTTCTCAATGTAAGACAAAAAGAAATGTCGCATCAGTGGGACGATTTCTGTTTACAATTAAGTTTATTCATATAGTCTGCTGTAAGGTGAACCCCAGTATGTTTCCCCTGAAAAACTTGACTGGGCTTAAAAGAGGATCGTAATAAAAGTTCGAGGACAGATATGCCGTACACAAAGGTCGATAAATTATTTTATAAAATCGTCTTCTGAAAAAAAAAAGTGTTTATGCGATTTGAGATAAAAACGAAAAGATAAATAAGTGCGCTGCTTTTCCAATCTAAATTGTCTCAAGTGAATTAATAGGGGCTGCGCATGCATGCATTCCAAACGGCGCTTATCGGTATTTCTTTACTCAATTCGATCTATACAATATATGCAACCGATAATACTTTCTAATGGTCATTCAGTCTCAGAAAAACAAATGGTGAAATTTATCTTGCCACTGAGACTGGTCGCAGCCCCAGAAGACGCAATGTCACTCCGCGCAAAAGACGCGAAGAAGTGAGGGGAGCTACTGTGTATCCAGGTGTGCGGCGAAAGCTGGCGTGGCCTGGCACCCCACATTTTGAAGCAGGGAAAAGCTGATTAAGACGTGCACGCCGCTGGAGTTGCGAATACGTTCGTTGATGTATGATGTCAGTATGTATGATATCAATGTATGATATCAATTCTTATAGCTTGAATTATTAGAGCAGAAAAAAACTAGTTTAGAGTCACGTTCAGCGAATTCAACACAAAGGGACTTCTGAGCGAGTACTGGAGAGGCTAACAAGTATAACATTCGCACAATATGCCGTTCTCATACTGTCAGTTAATTTAGGAGTTTTTCCCCCCCTTTTTATTCGGCTTAATTTCCCTTTTAATTAATATCGGATTAGAAGGTACGCATTTGTATAACAAATTAAGCAAAAGTTACATAAAACACCAGCACAGCCACGAACTAGCTGAAACCAAAGCTAATTAGATTTTACTTCACAAACTTGAGCCAACTAAGATAACGCCTTCTAAATACCACTCAGGTTACCACTGAAATTTAAAATAAATAAATAAATAAATAAACTAAATTGCTCATTGTTCTAACCCACAAGTGCAAGAAAGAGCAGCTGGGGCGTTCGGCTTAGCTCTGAGCGGCGCCGTTTCAGAAGAAATGCACCCCTAGGCTTAAAAGGTGTTGTACACCGAGGGAAATTGTACAGAAAAGAATAACCAAGCAAAAAAAAAAAACAAAAAAAAAAAACTAAGGCCTAGTAGAGCCAAAGTCAAGTCTTCTCACTTTCCATCAGTGTCGGGAATCCGAATGTAAATGAAGGACCCGAATGTAGATGAAAACATAAAGCTAGTTGCCAAGCGTCCTCTACATCGAACCTAAGACCGCCCTCTTTTTCATCCACTTTCACTTCGAAAAACCCGCCGTTTCACGCGCGAAAAGGCGAGTAAAAAACAGGGGCCCGCTCGCTAACTCGTGAGTAATTCGACAACCATTTCCGCCAAGAACAGCATCGTTGTCTCCAGCGAGACAACCCGTACCGCGAAAGCCTCAAAAAACCCAAAACGGGCAAAGACCGCCTCTATCCGCGGACGCCCCTTAGCCACAGTTATCCAAACTGCACGCACGTTATCAGCTAAAACACCGACCACCTCGGGTTTTTTTTTTTTTTTTTTTGACGCGCGTTTTTTTTTTTTTTTTTTTTTTTTGCTTACCCGCTGATTGCGCAGTTCCCCTCCGTTTTCAAAAAAGAGGCCGCCGCGGAGATGGTGGCAAGCTGGTGTCGGCTCGCTGCCGTCCTGATATACTTTGCGTGGCTCACCAGACGTTTGTGCGTGTGTTCGTGCGCGCCAGCGCGTGTGTTTGTTTCTTTCTGTGTCTGTGTGAATGTGTATGTGTCTGGGTGTGCGCATGTCTGTGTGAGTGTGCGTGTCTCCGCCGCCTATTTATCTGCCGCGTGTGTGGCCGGACCCGACGCCACCGCGGCACTGCCGCCGCCGCCTCCTGCTCCACCTCTTCGGGAGCGAGAAAAATGGCGTTGTTTGTCCCGCTTCCTGGGCCCCGCTTCACGCCCCCCTTCCTTTTTTTTTAAATTTTATTTGTAGATTCCCCGGTTTTTCTTACGGCGAATGACGGTAGACGGAGCACGAAGGATGGGCTCCCTTTCGGTGTTGCGGAAGAAATAACAGAGGTGAATGATGTTTCAGAGGGGCGTAGAAACGGAGTCAAGTTGGAAGTTTGGCTACCCTTCTTTCCACCAAATATACTTCCCTCATTTCTTTTTTTTTTAATCACTTCGCGTAACTTTAAATGCGTAATTTAAGGGCTGCAATACAATAAATTATTGTAGTTTGTTTTCCTGATAGGCTCAATTTCTGTTCGCCTTTTCTTCCGAAGCATAGTCTTCTGTGGAAGACGTGAAGGTGGTATTGCTACGGGGCTCTAAGAAACTTGGAGCGTCTGCTTCCCGACAAATCACTTGAAATGTATAATCGCTGCAAATTATGGAGAGAGCTTGGGGAAGGACGAGACTGGAAATAGGTTTCGATGCAGTGAAACAGCAAGCTCAATGCCACAGCGCAGACTGGTTTGCGCTCGAGATTGTGTCAAGAACTTCTTGTTGCGCACATCGACTTCTGAGCTTTTTTTTTTTATGTTTATACTTAAATTTAAAAAAAAAAACGTAAAGTTTAGCTTTTTTTTATTTTGTGCGTGGTTACATCCTTGTCCCGCTGTCAACTTAATTCCCACAGAAAGAACAAATTGGCAATAAACCCGCCATCGCGTTCCGGAGAAATAAAAACAAAAATAAACCGTCCCGGTCTAAAGATCGTACAAAAACAATTCCTTCAGTAAGTCAGATCTGAATGCGATTCGACTCCGATGATACGTCTGCAGAGAACCGTGACTCTCCTACTTTTTGGTTTTTTTTTTTCTTACTCAGGGGACACTTTCTTGAGAGTCTTCAGTCAAGGCGTTTCCCAAACATCTTATGATTTCTCGGCCAACTGATAAACATATATATATATATATATATTATTTCATTTTTCTTAATTTTATTTTATTTTTATTAATTGTTTTTTTTTTGAGGGGGGGGGCATTTTGTGGGTTAGGGCGAAGAAAGCAGAAAATAAAAATCAAGAACGTATTAGGTCACGACCTGCATTTTTATTATGCTCTCCGTGACTATAAGATTCAAATTAAAAACAAGAACGGGCCTGTTATTTGCATCGTTATTACTCCGCAAAGTAATAAAATTGATTAATATGAAATATGAACAAAACACGATTAAGATGACATAAAAAAGGTTTCTGTTTTCTCGATTCATTCCCAGTTTCAAAATCACGCAGTGGGAAATGAGAAAAAAAAAATAAAACAGACTAAACTTTTTGGCAATCAGCGTTAATCGTAGAACGGCTTATTCACGCGAAATATAAAACGACAAGTGGCTTTTTTCTTTTATTTGCCATGGAATTTTGGCGCTCTTTACATGGCGCTGAAATGTCACTATAGAAAAAGCGAATTCCTCCGCCCTTCGCCGACACAGCGCGCCTATTGTTTGTACTTTAAAAGTCGGTGCATTTAGAGTTTTATTAAGCCATGGCTATTGTGACGCAAGCTACGGGAGCGTTTCATATGAAGGCAAGTAAGCGTGTCAAGCACAATCAGAAGGAGGCAGGGAAAAACTTGAATGAAACGTGATTCATGGAGCGGCGTTCTCCCGGGGCTCCGATTCACAGCGCTGGAAATCTTTTAATTTTCGTGGCTAATGGGAATACATTTGTCAGTTTTTCTTTAGTTACTACTATATCTTTTAGCCTGCCATTGTTTCAGTCGCGAGCTTATAATGTTAGCACCAAAAAAAAAAATGACTCGGCGGCTTTTTTTTTTTTTTTTTTATTATGAAAGGCCAGAGAAATGCAAGACCGCAAAATGGTAGCTAATGAAAGGCTGGTTTTGTGACGAAATACTTTTCTGCGCGAGGTTTCGACACAAGCGGTTAATTATTGCTCTTGTTCAGAAAAGAAAAATCTGTTAATTTATACAAAACACTTTTTGTTTTAAAGACTGCGTCCCAACCATTTGATCGGGAAAACCACAGCGCGCAAAGCTCGTTAGTTTTGGAACCTTTCTAATGCCGGAGTTGCGATGGAAAATTCACACGTCCCTGAATATTACGGAATGGTGGCTTGCGGGGTGCTGTAGCATCATCTTTTCGCGACAAATAGTCTAGACGCTCGAGACAACTACAATTGCGTGCCACCTCTAATAAATCTGAGGTGTTTATCGAACACTTTACTATGAGAATATACATTCTACACCGTTCCTTTGCTTTTGACAGCGCCCCTAGAACACCAAATTCCCCCTGGCAGTGTGGGCACTCAACGCCCGAGAGGGCGCATGCTGTCCAAGCTTTCGCACTCCGCGGTTGCTTCACAAACTTGAGTGAGTCGGACCGAGTGCCACTGCAACGGCTTGCGACATTAATCCTTTTACGGATTGATATGGCAACGAGATTTAAAGCCGGTTTCTAAGCGGCTTAAAACCCCGTTGCCATAGCAACAAGTAAGTGATTGCTATGGCAACCTTTTACACTCGGTTGGATTACCGCAAGTGTGTGAAACAACCTTCTGCCTCCGGTGCGCCGAGATACCAGGTTCGCCGAGAGAGCAGGGACGGCTGTTTCCGCTATCTCGACAGATTTCACGACGATACGTTGCGGTAGCCACCCCTCCCAATTCGAAATAGAAAACTCCGAGGATGTGTGGGTACAATCCTTTCCAACTATACGCAAAACCTGTCGGTGCCAAGGCCATTATATTTTCGCGGAGTTAGATGGGTTCCCTATTCGCGTCTCCAGTTCGTTGCTCGTTCTCCCTTGGTGAAAACGGGACGCGCTCTTGTGAAGGTTTCCCGGTTCTCCTGCTGAGCGAACACGGCAGAACTGCTCGCGATCATGGCTTGCGAAATGCCATTTCCGAATGCAAAAAGCACTCTTCACTGTTTCAATGTAGTGCTGCAGCCGGAATGGGATTATATTTTATTAGAGGGTTTGAGTATTGCGTATAGAAGGAAACGCAAGCGCGGTGCGTTTGCTTTAGAGTTGCATGCTTTACACTGCGCATCCGCATAAGCTTCATCATTATTTGGCCCAAGACCGCACCTTTTGGCTCCTTATGTCGGGAGATCAGTATCATCGCCACCCCAGCAGGGTGATTCAGGACTCTGCCCGCCGCTTGCGCGTGCGGACCCTCTCTCTACCAGATCGCGGCAAGACACGGCACGACTCACACCTGTACTGCTAGGCTAGAATAAGCCTACGCAGTTCAGTCAGTCTTATCTTGATCACGACAAGGTAAGAGCGGTGCTAGCGTAGCAATTCAACGGCTGCAGTTTCCCATCCATTAACATCGACGCCATGACTTAATCTGAGCAGCAACGAGACGCAACTGCTGCAAAGTCAGCCATCAAACCATTGGTCGTCGCTCTTCCAGAGGAAATCAACTTCCGCCGTTCAGAGAACTGGCAGCCCAAAATCACGCGATGGGATCACCAGCGATTCATTTCAGAAATCAGCAAGCGAGTCAGCGCTGCTCAGGTAAATACTCTCCTGTACGTCATGGGACGCGAGGCGGAGGCCATTCTAGCCTCTCTCACGCTCCGTGACCAACAACAGGTCGACTACGACTGCGTGACGAATGCATTTGAAAAGCATTTTATTCCGCGGCGAAACATGATATACGAACGCGCTATGTTCAATCGCAGTTGCGAGCAACGGAGAGGCAGAGAGGACAGTCCAAACGGCTGAGCAACTCCTCAGAAAATCGACAGACATCCACAAGGCATTGCATGCCCAGCGTGCGACCCCGGGAATCGAGGGTTACGCGCCAGCGGAACTGTTCATGGAAAGAAGACTGCACACAAACGTGCGAGTAAAGCCTGAATCTCTCCATCCTCGCTGCAACACCACCGACTTTCGCTCCAGAAATGCTTTAAACAGGGAGAAGGTGCGCCAACACTATGACAAGCGCCACAGAATACGTGAACTCGACACCCTTCTGCCAGGAACTGCGGTCAGAATTTTAACGGAAGCGGCGTCTCACGGCCACATTTTAGGGCCAGCGCCTCAATCCAGTTGTGGTGCAGGCGACGACGGCGGAAAGGACACCTCCAGCCGGCTGTGACACCTACCGTCACAAGCAACGGACGAGTGATCCTTCCAAGTGACCCCTTTGGTGAAGTGTAAGAGTTGTTCTTCTAAAGTGGGGGAGGTGTCGGGAGATCCCCATCATCGCCACCGCCGAAGGGTGACCCTGGACTCTGCACGCCGCTTCCGCGAGCGGACTTTCTCTCCCCCTGATCGCGCCCAGAAACGCCAGGGCTCACACCTGTATTGATATGCTAGAATAAACCTATTGCGCAGTGGAATCAGTCTTATTGCAGTGCCCTAGAAGTTCGGTGGTGGGCTCATCGCCCTATCTCCCCCGGCTATTGCGCTGAAGCGCCGATGTCAAAAACTTTGGAGGTGCAGCAGTAGATTCCTCCTGAAACTTCTCCCGCCCGCTGCCCGCAATTGGTCCGCCCGCTGCCGGCGATTGATAAGAGCGATAAGAGCCGCCTAGCCGACCTGGGGCCCTAAGCTGGACGCTTGGCGAAAACGACAGCGAGAAATTTGGCGGCCGCGATTGGCCAACGCCACACTTCACCTTGGCGCCGGCCAATCAGAGCCGCCGAATTTCTCGCCGACTTTTCCGCCAAGTGTCCAGATTAGGGCCCCTGGTCTGGCCAGTGCTCGCTGGAAAGTTTCAGGAGGAAACGCTTACAGCGCCACCGCCGCGTCCACATCAAACGCGTCAGGCCGAGCCGTCCCGTGAGCCCACTACAACTCTCTAGGCCACTGTAGTCTTATCTCGACCACGACACCGAGCACGCACAGTATTGAACACGCAACGCTAACGCAAACACACAGTGCTTGCGTTCGGTCGTACACGCAATGCTAAAACTCACTACTGTTTCACCGGTTTTTAACGCCAACGAAACGAAACAAAAAACAGAATCCGTTTTTATTGTGTGTGTGTGTTTTCTTTTTGTGTGCGTGTGTGTTGGGGGATTTGGTCCTGAACGTTGGCGGTCGCTTTGCAGGTTTTGCGTATTGTCATTTTATGCTTTACCGGCCAATATTGTAATATAACATGGATTTCTCAGAGTAGCTAGAATGATTTCATTGATTTAGACTATTGATATTTTATGACCTGTTAATTAAAAATGCTGCAATTTACACCAGTGATGATATTTTACACACTTTAATTGCCTTTACTTGTCCGCGCGTTCGAAATTATATCATAAGAAACGAATTATATTAGAGCCTGAAAAATTATGTATTGAGATATCTTAGTTGTATTATTATCAGGTATTATTTCCTAATTGTATTATCATTATTACCTAATTATTATTAGGTATTAATACTTAATTGCAGTATTATTATTGCGGCAATGTAGGCCCCCAATAAACATCACGATCACAAAAAAACGCCATTTCACCATAATAGTCTTTCCATAAAGTTTTAATTTTGTTTTCTTTTTAGCATATGAAAAATTCTGACATCGTTATCGAGACAGAAATATAGTCAAACACTGGATACAATGTAAAGTCATATGCGTTCACGCGTTGCTTTAAAAAACCAACTCACATCTGCATGAGTCTGATTCCGTCTTTGGGTATTTGTAGTAAGAACAGCGTTTCTTAATTTATACGTTTTGTGGACATGTTCTAAAATAATCACGCGTAGCAATATTTTGTAAAATGTGATTGATTTTGTTATTCTTTTGCTGGGAATATTGTTCAAGCAACCCAAGCATGCCCAAAAACCCAATAAAAGTCCCGCAGATCATTATTTCATATGACATTTATCTGAGCGAGAAGAGGTAGCAAGAACAAATATCAGCACTGAATTTTTCAACAAATACAATATCCTATATTGCATCTAAGCTGTACGAAAGACCCTGTCTTTAAAGGGACACTGAGCTCTCTAACATATCTTGAAGTGCCTGGATCGAACACGTCTGTCACAAAATAAAGCTCAGACAAACAAATTATTTAACTCAATAATTACGCTATGAGACACATCTTAAGTTGTGAAAGAACCCGAAATTAACACCTATGCCGGGAAAGTAAATCGAAAATGGAGGTTAGTTTCGGTTTCGTTGCAGAATTAGAACATGGCTCCTGACGTGAATATCAGGCCAAACACCGCTTTTGTTTTCAGGATAAATAGGTGACCTGCACTCATTACACCCTAGCTTCCTCACATAAGCAGGAATTATGTATGTCGCTCAGTGGAGCGAGCACACTAGACAGGTGCCGCAACTAGTATACAAGCACGCATCTCCGACCCTCCCTGTAACTGCCGTTTTGGAGAACGGGTGGCGCCATTTATGAAGAATTGGAGTCGCGAATATCCTGCTGCAGGTTAGGAAATGCAGGGACAAGGTCTTCTACCACTCTTCTTACTCCAGGAAGGTGAAGGCTGGAGAGAAGGCGAAAGGAGGCGGGGAGGAATTTGCCTCCTCTGCAGCGTCCGCTCTGCAAAAGTGGAAAGAGTGAAGGAGGAGCTTCCCTCCTTTTCTTAACCTGCAGCGGGGTATAGTGAAGTAGCATTTCCGTCCACTTTCGGGAACATCACTCGTGCGAGCCAATCGCTGTACCCTACGCAGAAAGCTTGGTGAGTGACGAGGCTGTAATTATCTTTGGACATGAAAGAACAGTTACGCTGTCCCACTCAGCAGGGTGAAGCGTCATGCTCAGTGTCGCGTTTCAGACTTCATTTTTCAATCGGAACATATTTTATTTCTTGTCATACGCCGAGCTCTCTATATCGGTGGCAATGATTGGCGGTCTCGCTTAACGTCCCGCATGGTTTGGCGGAATCGATCTGATGAATGATTTACTGACACGTGTTTTTTTCTCATGTACTCTTTTACCTCGTGGTGCCCTTCATGTTCAACCTCACCCACTCCAGATTAGTTCTAAAAAATCGACTCTTGTTCCACGACAAGTTTTCGTGGCACCATTGAACTTCAAAACTGGACTAAAATAGGGCACGGACCGACGTAACCACTATGGAAAAGCATTGTAATGCTTCCTTCCAAACGCTCCATTGGTTCTGCCGGATAGAGGTGGCGTGGAGATGTCGTATTCCCAAACGTTGCGTAGTTTTATTTATTTATTTATTCATACTGTCCGCCTTTCTCAAGGCTTTGGCAGGAGGTTTACAGCATAAATTCAAATATAAAATGCTCGGTTACATAAAATCAACAGCGTTGCCAGTATCCCACAGCACTGCAGCACTAAATATATGCATCAATTCACGCCAAAAGAGACACAAGCGTGCAAAGATAAAAGTTACAATGCAGTTATTTCAAAAATAGAACACAATCGGAGTCACACGACTGAAGGACCAGCAAGGCAAACGTGTAACAAGGTTTTGACAGAATCATATTTACGAGGTTCGCGACAAAAACCGTGACAACGAACCCACTCGACCACGTCGGCTGGCAATGACTCGCAAGACGAAAAAAAAAAAAAGAACGAAAAAGAAGGCACGCAGCAAGGTTCAAAACAAGATTGTCTATTCAATTCGTGATAGAAACTGTGATAAAGAAACGCTCTCGACCACGTCAGCTGCCAAGGAATTTCACTTGGTGATAGTGCGTGGAAAAAACGAATGAAGAAATGCATTGTTTTTAGCAGAAGATTCTTTGATTGACAGTCGGTGTGATCTCCTTGTTGCCCGTGGTTGAAAGAAAGAAATATAATTGCTTTTGGTGATTTTTAGGCTGTCGTTCACAATAAGGTACAACAATTTTAATCTGCCCTCCGGCGTCTTGGTTCCAAGCATTCAAGGTTAGCATCTGCTAGGAGCTGGCTTGGTGATGCTGACTAGCTGTAGGTGTTGTAAATAAATCTAATTGCCTTTCTTTGTATTTTCTCCAGCTTCGTTATGTGTTTACATCAGTATGTGGATCCCATACCACGGCAGCGTATTCAAGAATAGGCCGTACGTAAGTTTAGTTGGCAATCAATTTTGCTGATATGCTAGAATGACTAAGGAACCGTCTTAGATAGCCTAGCTTTTGGTACACGCGATTTACAACATAGTCGATGTGGTTGTTCCACCGCAGATCAGATGATATGATGACTCCCAATTATTTAAAAGATTCCACTTTTTGCAAAGGTACGCCATCTATCTTGTAGGAATTGTGAAATGTTTTTCTTTTTTGCGTGATGGTCATACATACGGACTCTGTTGCGTTGAGTGTCATCTGCCACCACCTTGAACCACTGATTGAGTTTTTCCAGGGAATTTTCAATAAGGGGAGGATCTTCAGGAGTAGTAACTTCTTTATAAAGGATGCAGTGGTCTGCAAAGAGATTAATCTGGACTGGAATGTCTCTAGTTGGGTATATACGACGTCACTGCAGAGTATACCACTTCTGAAACTCCCTCCGAGCCCGTTCCCCCTTCAGACCGCCTCCAGTCGTTTGAAGCGTCTTCTATATTTTTGTTCAAAACTGTGTGTTCCAGTAGGTGGAACGCCCTCTAGACACTGTGATTCAAAACATATGCATTTCATAGAATACACTGCAGTAGCCATAGCAGCCCTCCTCAAACAGTGGCGTGTCCAACCAAGGTCGAACGACGGGAGGCGGGCCGTGGGGGGAGAAGGGGGGTGTGGATTGGGGGGGGGGGGGGGGGGGGGGGGGCTGGGGGCAGGGAGTTCTGCTTGTGGAAGCAGCGTCGCAGGGCAGTTTCGTAACTGAGCTTATCTAGTAACTCTGGTATTGGCGGAGTGTGAAAATAGGGGCGGGGTGCTTCTCTAGCTATCCTCGTCATCATTTGTGACGTCACGTGTAGGACACACTGCGACAGACATTGCAGATCCTGAATCCATCGGCTCGTCAGCTCGCTTCATGCGCTGTTGGGGCAACGTGCGGCAAAGCCTGTTTTACGCGTTTTATTTATTCGGTGAAGTGATATTTTCAATAGGACATTTTACCAAAGCTTGAAAGGCGTAGTCGCGCTAACAAACACTTTTGGCGCTGAGTTGTCGAAGCGCAGGGATGGTGCATGCTGTGCTGTTGTGCACCCAAGTACAAAAGCTGGGTGATCAAAATAGAATATCCCGCGCTTCACCTCCATTACAACATCTACCGCAGCAAAGAGGGTGTATTTTTTATTATGATCCGCACAAAATAAAGTTGATATTGGAATGTCCCATCAAATTATACTGAGAAAAAGCGAAATTCGAGAGTTTCTCGCGTATGTAGTAAACATTTCAGTGAAAGCGACTCTGTGTATCCTGTTGCTTTCAATATGTTCTGTGAGTGCTGGTCTCTAATTAGTTCAAAGTTGATTTTTTTTTTTTAAATTCAGTAAACCAATAAACAAAATATATTTTTGTTTTACAAAATAACTGGCAGGAAGATGCGGTGGCTGGCTTGCGGAGTAATTTTAATTAAATCCCTGCTTATTCACCCGGTTGACGGAAAACATACGAGACACCCTCGCGATAGGGGTCTTAAATCTTGTAAGTCGGTGAAACTTCAGCGCCCCCAAAATATGAAGTATGCACCTGCTATGAAATACTACCATTTGTATGTTTAATTTTGCAATCCCATTTGCGCATAATGCTAAATCTGCTTCTCAGCGAGCGATTTTAAATTTGTAAGTAATTCTGAATAAATATTGAATACAAAAAAGTTAATCAGTTGCCTGAACTTGCCGGATAATGTCTGACAATTTAAGAATTTATGAAAAGTTCTGGCTGTTCTTTCAAGCAGAAGTCACAGTGTGACAAACTTCTTTACCACGTATTTGATGCAGGAGGAGATAAGCGTCAATTGATGACGAGTATTTGCTAGTCAGCAACTGTCGAGTTACACTTGGATAGAAGCGTCGGCATCAGCAAACTCAATGCGGCGCTTTGCAACACAACTGTGCGCGCGTGAGCAGTTAAGAAGACAGCACGTCATTTACTCTGGTGAATGCAAAACATTTTTTTACAGCAGCCTTCACAAATCCGAAAGAATAAGAATCAGAGAGGCTGTGAATAGTCCTGAGGCACGCCCCGGAAGATGCAATATGAGGCTCCAGACTTGTTTTTAAACATTTTAAAGTATTTTTTTTTTGTTTTTTGTATAAAAAATGAAAGACGTTTACAATTCTCTGTAATGCCGAACTGCAGCGCAGCTCTTGAGGAGGGGGACGCGAGAATACGGAGGGGAGGGCCACGTGTGACGTCAGACGTGACGTCACGTGTGGCGTCACGAGGGTAACATTTTTCAAGTAAATTTAGCGGAAAGATTTCCCCGCTAAATTTAACAGAAAAATTTCCCACCAAATTCAGCGGGAAAATTTTACTTTCGTGACGTCACACATGACATCACGTGTGACATCATTATGGAAAACGCCCGATAATGCAACGCGCGGTTACGCCGACGGCGACGGCGACGCCGCTCAAGCCCGGAAGCGGGCGCCTAATAGCTGCGCTCTAAAAGCAACTTCGAGGCGTTGTTATTTATTAGAACGATCAGTCACAAAAACGTCATACAAGTTTCTTTAATAAATAAACCGTTTTTAATCGGCATAGATACAAACCAACATATCCACTCCGTGCTTTGACATAGCGCGTCACCTGGTCGCATTCTACCCACTCCGTCAGAGAAGAGCGCCCGCGAGCTGGCGCTGCCAAAACATCTCGCTTCCAATATGAAAGAAAAGAACGAAGTGGCATTGGGCCTTCACCATCCTTGATTACTGTTTTCCTGCTTTACTACATTCGTCTTCGAATGAGACGACTCGAGACCTGGTTGCTGCAGACCCATAACGGCGAGCGGCCAAGGCGTTCCCTAGCATATCCACATAAAGGAGTATACGCGGTGTCACCTTAAAATGGATCGCAGCAGAGGCTCCGAGGCATCCCAGCCAACCAAAGTTTTGAACGCACTAAGCGACTACGCACCCCCCCCCCCCCCCCCCATCGCTGCTCCACTCCCGAAAGTCACGTGATAGTCACGCGGCCTGAATCGGCTTCAATATTTCATAGTGTCCGGTGCGGTCCATCGTATGGTGAAACGGAGTATAGTAAGAATAAGGACGGTGGATGGCGCTGGGCTGCAAGCTTATACGTACGGTAAGAATAATCCTGGTAGAAGGGGCTCGCCTTTTACGTCGCACTGGCGGACAAATGAAACTCGGAAGGATATATCTCTGTCTTTCTCTCTCTTTCTTTGTGTCTTTTTGCTTACTGGAAGAGCGGAATAGCTTTGTCTGGAGACGAGGCCTCCTTGTACCTTGATTAATGCCGGACCAAGTGAATTCTCTCGAAAGATTCCCGAACTTGCGAACACGAGCAGGGGTTGCTTCGGCTCTATCTTGCGTTTCCGAAGGTCTACGGAGGAACGTGGGAAGAGGCGGATGACAGTGATTAAAATGCGTGCACCCTAACTGAGCTCTTGAACAATGTACAACTCATTTGGTGAAAGAGATGGTAATACTCTTTGCATTTAAACGCTCGGCGCAAGTTTTTTTTCTGTTTCTTTTTTCTTTGTTTTGTTTTTGGGCAATAGAGGGCCAAATGTCAGGATTGGTATGATGCTTGGTTGATTTCGTTCAATTTAAATAAGTTATGACTAATTTGTTGATTACTTTTTTTTCGTTTTTTTTTAAAATAAAGATTAAAGAAGAAATCAGGCAAAGGTCTAGAAAGAAGACTGTTTAGAGGGACGATCCAAACCGAAGGAAGGTTATCCGACGCACGGATGTATTTGCAGCCCAGCAGAAGCATTAAACACAGCTAAAATTGTCAATTTGCGGTCATATTCTGCTTAGTTCTGGGTAGCATGAGTTAAAAAGAAATTAAGGTAAATATTCACGGCTATCTACAATTATGTGCAAATAATGTTATTTTTAACCCATAGTGCCCATCTTCGGCTATTCATTATCTAGAACTGACACATCTAAAATGCATCCGATGACAACAAATTATTGACGGACCTGTTCAAGTGTGTAATGAATCAGTAAGCACAATTTGTTTGCAGAGTAAATACTTAATTCGTTGCAAAGTGAACTAATAGCAATGAGCTCGCCTTACGATAGTGTTTAACAAGACCATGAACATATCAAACATATTAAAGAATAGCGTGTTTTAGAGGGGAGTATCAGATGGTGCAGAAGCAAAAGCCTTAGAAAACGATTCTAGCTTCATGCACAAAACAAGACCATCAAGATGACAAAGAGAAGGAAGAACGAAAAGAGGCTGTTCTGTATTCTTTTTTTTTTTTTTGTCTCAGTAGAATAAAGTAGAAATTTTTATTCATTTCACTTATTTACTCGAGGACCCGTTTCAGGGTATTACACAAGAGAGTGTAAGAAAGCACTCTTTAAACCGAAGAAGAAAGAAGAACACGAGAAAACAAGAAAAAAAGAGAGAAAAACATGGTGCAAATATTAAATTGCGATAACAACACGCTTACGAATCCTTATGCAATTTTATAACTCGTTCATTTGATCCAAGAAAGTATTGAGCAGTTCACAAAACTTAGAGGTGTTAATTTCTATTACAATGTCGTTGCTTTATGCAACGTGGCGGCATAAAGCCGGGCTGCCTATGTAATGGCGAAGCAAGATTTCGAAGTCTTGCCTCGTTTCAGTATTTCTAGGCCACCCAGGTTTTTTAGAATGAATAATCTAGTATAAAATGTTTATGAGGGAGAACAGTCTGCAAACCCGTTTCAGTTTGTGGCTGTGTCTCATTTTCAGTTTTCAACTGTACCTTTCTAACGTAGAATAAGCTACACAGCTGACAGTAGACCCTTCCCGAGAAGCGCTCTGTGCACGCGCGAGTGCTCGATGCCAAGCGGTGGAAATCGCCACGAGAAAATCCGGAAGGAGGCGAATAGAACACGTAATTACAGCATATATATATGTGTGTTACACAAAATACGAAAGTGGACAGAAATAAAAACACTACGTTTGGGTGGACGCCACGGATGTCCCTCTTTCAAGTCGCGTTGGGCACGCACCGCAGGTCAAAAAACGAAGAAACTGGTAGCGAGCTCCCATTATCCATTGGTAGCGCAGGCAGGTCATTTCCTCAAGTTTTAGTTCGTGCGGCCACCGACTGGTACCGTCGGTATGTCGAAAAGGTCCACCGTTTCCGATTTACTCCCAATGTGACGGAAGACCGCCGCACAAATGCTGCGTCATCATTCAGTCTGAACTGGTGTCCACGCTGATTGGATACCTGTCCTAGCCGGTCGCTAACGTAAACTGGTGTCCAATATGGGCCGCGCTGGAATCTGGTAGGTGGCCTACAGGGAATCCACAACCGCGGCCTTGCTAAGACCCTTCCACTCAACCGCGTTTACAACTCCAAATCTTTAGATTCGAAATAAAACGGATAAGCTGACAGGTCTCCCCTATTTCCCTTTAAGTGCGAGCGTAGCAGACATCAAAGGACCAAGCTCCAGACTTTCATTCTTCGATCTTGGCTCTGTCAGCTGCAGAAGCTCAATGCTCCGCGAAACGGAGGGACAGGAGCAGACGAGAGCGGATGGGGACGTGAGGACGCCGAGCTTTGGTTAGAATGTTTAGTGGGTGTCTCCACTGCACTCGTCGAGCGCGTTCAAACGCGAAAGTCAAACGCCTGATGCCGGCGTTCCGCGCTCTAATGCGTTCGACGACTGCAGTGGAGATAAGGACAGCTAGACTTAAGCCTACCCACTAATCGTTGCAATCAGAGTTTGGGGTTCTAACGTCACCGCGCGCTCTCGTCTCCTCCTATCCCCCGATTTCTCGTAGACATTCGAAATCGTTTCTTCTCGATTGCGTGACCCTTTCCGCCTGTTTTCATTTTCGCCACGGGAAGACGCACCTGATGTGCACTTACAACCAATCTCCGAAGGAGTTGTTCGTCATTAAATTGCCAACGCTGCATATGGGTTGAGATAGACACTATTTCCAATCTAGGCTTTCGACGGTCGCATATATTGTTCCGAGCGCGACCCTCGATACTACTCTCATGGGCGACGGAGAAGGACCTTTTCCAAACGACGCTTTTTTGCCCATACGTTTTCACAAACTTTGTGCTTACTGCAAGAATATTTACCGCAGGCAGTGCGCATCCAACGTTCCGCCGGGTCCGTCGCTTCGATCGCTTGGACGGGCTAATAGCGCTTCGAGAAAAACCGAGCGCATGCACCACGAAAATGCGCCAGGGCTTTTAGAAAGAATGTCACTCGACCTTTATCTATACAAACGAATGGGGCAAGTATCATTGCATTGATGAGAACAAAAGGCTCGAGCATGTCGTTTCGGTTTTGCTCCCACCAATGTTTCTAGAAGAACTCAGTCAGAAATCTCGTATCCCTTGAAACACGGACACCTCGCTTTCACTGAATCCCAGCCACTGCGAGCAACTGCGCTGCCCTTCGGCACTCTGTAAAAACATGCAAGTTGTACAGTTAGTTCGTTAGTTAGATGGCTAGATTCCGTTTCAAAAACAGGGGGTCAGAAAACGTAAATTTTTACTCCACAAGCCAGGAACTGCATGCTCTTGATTATTATTTTCCCTTTCAAAAAGCAGTTGTTACAGAGACGTTCACAAGAAAGCCGCACCACGCTTACAAAAAAGCTGTCTTTTCTGTTGAAAGGCTGTTGAAAAAACTCATCAGAAGATATAAAATGTCAATAGCTTTTCGTCTGACTTTCTCTGGCTTTTCTCCTGAGTTTGTTTCGAATACTGGCCCTCTTCATAATAAAAAAGTCAACAGCCTTTCTCCCGCCTCCAAGATGCTTTTCTCCAACTTTTGAACTGAAAACCTACAGCTTTTCAATTGAAAAACTACAGCTGCTTAAAAAGAAAAAAAGATATTTACAGCTTAGCAATTTATTCAACAAAGTTTTGGAAGCTTAATATGGCTTTCCACTCTGCTCGAAATTGGCTGCAGCAAAATAACTTTAAAAAAAGACGGGAAAATTTGTTTTCTTGTAAATGGTATTCTTGTGGTATTTGAAGGCACTGTTATATACATTCCACAAATACAAGACAGAAACGAACGCAAATATCATGAACCACTGAACACTTAAATCACAGTCCCGTTGACTGCCCCAGAGCCTTAAATAGCCTGCATATTGAAGGTAATCATTTGGCATGGTGACCACCTCAACACGTATTAAGGTTCCAAGTATTCGATCTCCTCCTCGGGAGTCTGTCAAAGGGAAAACAGGGCTTCAAAGTTGTGGACGATATCTCTTACTCAAAAGCATTGGTACAACTAATAATAATTCGGCGCAGTCGCTAAAACAACATCCACAAACACGGCTCTTAGAAAACTTATCGCTTCTCTGCATAGCACCACTCAGGACGAGGCGAGTCAAGGCAGTTTCTCCACTTTAAAATAGTTCTTTTGCTTTCCTTTACTAGTGGATTAGTTTAATATGACCATTAAAGTCGCTTTAGTCCTTTACAAAGTGAGAACGGCAGGGCGTGTCTTCCGAACGCCTGGCCTGTAGCGCGCGACCCATGCCTTCCGTTGTGCTTTGACTGCAAACGCACTCTCGAGGTGCACGATCGCCGAAGCGTTATCAAGGGTAGTGGGCTCATGCTGGAGGCGGGACAGCTGAAAGTGCTCCCTACCGTTCTCACCTTGTCAGCATCTATTGAGAAACTTAGTAACTTTTGGCATCTAGTGGAGGTGTACAATGTTCAATAAAAAGTCAACAGAAACAGAACGTCTGTAGTCATTCTGATGACACTGTCAACAGGCAGTCAGCAGAAAAAAATCAACATAAAGTTGGCTGCAGCTATTTTTTGAGTCAGGCTGAAAAAAATCAACAGAAAGGTTTTAGCACAAAGTCAAAAACTTTCTGTTGACCATGTCAACAGAAAGTCAAAGACAAAAGAAAGTAATCAGGGTCAACAAGAAGTTAACATGTTTTTAATAAAAATGCCAAAATTATTTTTATAGGGGCGCGGCGCAACTCTTCCACCTCTAATTCTTGAATGTCTCTTTCTCGGAGTTGCCGCTGTAAAAGAAATAGCATCGCTGCACTCGCATCTATCGTTTCGCTGCACCACATTCTGTTACCACAGCATTTGCAACGATAATCCGGGAAAGGACCGATATTTTCTTTTTCAACTCATATGACAAAAAGTAGCACGTCCAAAGCGACCAAGCGCTCTTTCAAACAACCTTCCGACGCATAAGCTTCAATAAGTTTTCGCAACAATGCTCGTGTTCCTCAACGCAAAGCAGCGTATGCTCTTGAGCGGACTTTTGTCAGCTTTATTGAGTCGCGACATGGGTCAGGCTGCATGAACCTGAGTCTTCCAGATTCTGATTAATGGCACTATAAAACGCAGGTGCCAGTTGCGTCATATTAAAGCCGCCTCGTCTGCTACATTTCGGTCCTTTCATTCAACCCAATTAAGCCGGTGTCTTTGTTAAATTTAATTTATGCAGTGAACTAAGGTCTGCTTAGTTTTCTAACCCGGAGGCGAACAACAAAGAATAATTATTGAATTTATTTATATTACAACCCTTGCTTAAAGACACAAGCTTATATAGAGAACATACTAAAATGCGAAAACATATTTTGAAAGATTATTCAGGATACCAAAAGGGAGCTTTATGTAAAGCCGAAGACTAAAATATATAATAATGTTCCAGCGATTCAAGCATTCTTGAAAGTTTATTTTAGAATACTGATATCTTCCCAAAGACGCCGAGTAGTTGAAAATTCCGGTTCAGTTTTGTTAAAACATCTTAAAGTGATATTACTTCAGAATGACCAGCAATATTTAGCGGTGTGCTATTTAAAGGGGCAATGAAATGCATTTTTGGCTGGGATAAATAATTTTAGACAGAGATTTCGCTAATCGTGTATCGTTTAGTGGGGAAAAAAAGAAGTGAAAAAGTAAAAAAAAATATTTTCAGTACTAAAATCTACATAAATAGCGGACTATTCGTACCTCTTTTCTTTCGGGAGGTATCCACCTTTTCACTGTGAAACATCCACGGTACCCAAATAACGTCAGCCGACCCCAATTCACGCATTAGACGCGAGCACTACGTTACTCGGGCGTATGTGTTTGGCAACAATCAATCCGTTGACGAATATTCAGATTCGAGTTCGTAGCCAATGAGTGCCTATGACGGTAATTATCATTTGCGAATGACAAGCTCAATTGTTCGCTTAGAGAAACATGGTGTAAGCTTGAAGACATCCCATTTCGTAAAATACTACGTAATGACCACGTGGTTTTTCATTTCGATTTTATTTTGAGGGGAAAATCTAAGGAGGAGGAAGTTGAAAAACCTCTCATGTCCACTTTTAACACCTCTTTGTTGAGTAGTTGCCAGCATGTTTTGTCTTTTTTGTTGTTTGTAGTCTCTTGTTTGGCCATCATAAAAATGCTGGCAACATAGACAACGATATTATTTAATAGAACAGCTCATCCCTGCCATTGGTAAACAGACTACTTAAAACCTCACTCATTTGGCTATCGGTGTGCCGACGAAGTGAGGTATTCTTGGTTTTCGGACAAAGTAGTCACTTTATTCTTCTTCAGAGATATGGCTAAGTTTACTCCCCGGGATATCGATTTGAACTTGCATGTCTGTGTAAAGTCAAAACTTGCTAATCGCATATATATATATACATATATATATATATATATATATATATATATATATATATATATATATATATATATATATATATATATATATATATATATATATATATATACTTTCAATCTTTTTTTCTTTTCGTCAGGAGTATGCTTTGTGATTTTCTGTGCATGGAAATAAATAAATAAATGAATATATATATATATATATATATATACAGGGTATTTTTTTTATTCTTACACTTTTGTTTAAGAAAAAAAAAACCTGAAAGCTACACTAATGCGGTTTGCGCAGGTGGGTTACACGGCCAGGCTGACATTATGGCTGCGTTCCAAAATTGACTCGATCTTACTCCAGGGTAAGGGTTTTGTACCCTTGGCGTTCTAAAACCTACGCGCGTCCAGCGTTTTCAGTCTGTGCTGTCACCTGATACGATCCGCCGGAGTAAATCGGATTCATTTGGGTAAGATTTGGAACACTGCCTATGTGGGTGGCTAATCTTTGCGATAAGTCGGCAAATTAATTAAGATTCGTTAATTAACTTTTAATTACTGAAAATAGACATACGGTTTCAATTAGAAACTTGCTGAGCATCATCGAAAACCACTAAATCAACTATTTTTAGAAGGATATAACGCCTGGCCAGCATTTTACGGCGTTCTGTAAAAGCGCTCCATTTGGACGCGTTTATAGATTTCGGTTTCTTATCGGAGCGCATCTTTGCGCCCGCGGCCCTGCTCCCGGGTGATCGCGGCGCGAAGCCACCCCCTCGCCTCCCTCGTAGAATGGAGGGAAGTACGGCGGACGTGTGTTGCGCGTCTCAGCCACTGGGGCTTCCGCGGGCGCGGTGATGCACTCCGATAAGAAACTGAAATCTAGAAACGCGTCTAAATGGAGCGTTTTTACAGAACGCCGTAAAATGCTGGCCACGAATGATATCCTTCTAAAAATAGTTGATTTAGTGGTTTTCGATGATGCTCAGCAAGTTTCTAATTGAAATCGTATGTCTATTTTCAGTAATTGAAAAGGTATTTAAAGAATGTTTAATTAATTAGCCGACTTCTCGCAAAGATTAGCCACCCACATAATGTCCGCCTGTCCGTATAACCCACCTGCACCAACCGCATTAGTGCAGCTTTCACGTTTTTTTTAAACAAATGCGTACGAATAAAAAAAGACTATATATATATATATATATATATATATACCGGGTGTTTTTGCGAAGACTTTCAAAAATCCTAAAAATTAGGGCGATTGGAAAAAGAAGAAACTCTCTTCGGGAACAAACTACCAGCCACGGCGGACGTCAGGAATTGCCAAAAACCTACTAATTAGCCAGATAATTAATTAAAACTTGTTAATGAACGTTTTAATTAGGGGAAATAGACATACGGTTCCAATTAGAAAGTTGCTGAGCGTTATCGAAAACCACTAAATCAGTCATTTTCAGAAAGACTTTGTGCGCGTGAGACGAGTAGTAGCGCACTAAAGTTACCACTCGTGGAGCAGGTACAAGGCTAGCGGTTGCGGTAAGGCGCCCGCGCGATTTTTCCGCTTCTTATCTAGCCCCAGCCTTGTACCTGCTCCCCGAGTGGTAATTTTAGTGCGCTACTGCTCTTCTCAAGCGCTTAAAGTATTTCTGAAAATGGCTGATTTAGTGGTTTTCGATAACGCTCAGCAACTTTCTAATTAGAATCATGTCTATTTCCACTAATTAAAAAAGTTAATTAACAAGTTTTAATTAATTATCTGGCTAATTAGTAGGTTTTTGGCAATTCCTGACGTCCGCCGTGGCTGGTAGTTTGTTCCCAAAGAGAGTTTCTTCTTTTTGCAATCGCCCTAATTTTTAGGGTTTTTGAAAGTCTTCGCAAAAACACCCGGTATATATATATATATATATATATATATATATATATATATATATACAAAGAGTGACGAATGTGGACAAATGCTTCTGTTGATATATGGGCAAAAGTGATGTCGGCGCACATCACTTTTGCCTATATATATGTATATATATATATATATATATATATATATATATGATCAAGCTTGGTTTATAAAACATAACTCAGTATCACCTAGAAAAAGCGTAGAAACAACATTTTTGCTCCAATTAGAAGACGAGTTATGAAGCATGAAATGATGTACAGAAAGTAATCGTAAATCTACGCTAAAAAAAAACAGATACGAACTGACTTTTCAATTATACGATTTGTATAAAACAGTAAAAAAAATGACAGAAACAGGAGGTCCAAAGTAATGTCAAAGAGTTGATCACTTGTATTCAGTTCTGCACCAAATTTGTGACATATCTGAAGAGGCTTCTTTCCGCATCTAGCGAACGTTGCCTTGACCAGTACACGAACTATTGTATGCTCGACTAGTCACACTCTGTGTAACCTTTATGGTGACGTTCTGAGCATTCTTATTTTTTTCGGTGAGATAAGACCTCAGGGGGTGGCAACAAAACAGAAATGCTGCACACTAACAGTTCGAACTCACCATTAGTACATTGCTTTTCGTTGCAGAAGTTGACTTCTACTTTTTCTGCGCTATATTTTCATTACCGGTGTTGCCACAAATTGAAATAATGTGTATTTTAATTGTATTGCTCGGTTGTCTTCAGGTGACAGTCTGGTAGCTTTCGTTTGAACGGAAAGGCAGCCTAAAAGTTAGTGTGAGAATAATGTATAGAGAGTGTTCTACCAACAATTAAGAATACATAAAAAATAACACCTTAAATAAAAAGAAAATTGAAATCAAGACAGCTTTGGCGATTACGGCGGAGGTCAGGGTGCGAATGAAAAGCGTTGGTTACATAATTAATAAACAAAATATTACTAATTACATTACGTAATATGATCCTTATCGAGCACATTTAAATTGGAGATCCGTTACACATCGTCCAAACATGCTGTAGAAGTCCTTAAACGTTAGAAAACTAAATTATTCTCCGCGTTATTCAATGGCGAAGCTCTAGTCCACCATACCGAAAATGAAGGGGGGAGAGGGGGGACGTTGCGAAAGCTGTGCATCCCAGGAAACATCATAGTATACTTGATAATTACAACATCACCCTATATATGGCTTTCCTATTGTGCAGTTTTTACCGGCTTATGATAGCACATCATTTTAAAATATTACGCTAGAAAAATATTTCGCGATCATAAGGCATGCCGGCACTCGCGCGCTGCACTTTATAGCCACAGAACCACGCACGCAGGTGATTTGCTCAGCTACGTACGCACGAATATACACGCCCACAGAGACATTTTGGCATAGACGAATACACACGCACATGCACGAACACAACCTGGCATGAACAAACAAACGCACACGCATCAACACAAAATATGAAAAGAAACACTAAACATCTACATACGCACACATACACGCACGCATAATTAGACACACATACGATATAGTACAATAACATATACGTATACTTCAGCAAAAACAGATATACATCTACAAAAACAGATATTTGCATGAGCACAAACAAACAAAACCAATACAAAATGATAACTGTTAATTTACAGACAATGAAATTATATAATCGTTTAAGTATTGAACATGTATTTGTACATTTAAGTAACAATGTAGGTTTCACTTGGCCATATTGTTAAGCTTTCAATTTAAACTGGCTGTTTTTGAGTTTTCTTCTAGAGCCTCAAATATAAAAATGTTTATTGCGTGCAAGCATATTTAAATGCCCAGATTTAGTCAAAATTATGTTTTCTTCACAGGCAGGACAAAGGTCATCTCCAGCTTTTTTGGACATCAAAGCCTTGCGGATGTCCAACAACAACTGAACGACAACAAACATCGCAATGTTCCCATGGAATATCTTTGATGACAGTCATAAAATAACAATAAGCAGTAATTAAACTTTTGGACGCGTACAGTTTTTCTTCCAAGGCTTTACGGTTACATTGCATTGAATCCTATAGGCCACATTTACAAAATTATAAATTTCAGCTTTTCTAGGCAAAATATTGTAATGTTCCCGAGGACAGTAATTGCCTGGGAACATTTTATTCCACGGAATCTCCAAGAAAGTTGGACATGAGTCACTGAAGAAAGTGTACTGTCGCTTCGTTGGTGGCAACTTACAAGTCTCAAGAAGTAATAAAAATATGGTAAGTCAGAATTAAAAGAAAGGGAACTTTTTAGAAAAATATATGTTCGACTTCAACAGCGGGAACTCAACCATTAAACGTGGAGATAACTTAGGCCTTTTTTTAGCTTCCTTTGATCCTCGTTTTGAAATGAATAAACATCAATAAAATAATGAAGCAATACACAGCACTAGCAACGACGCCGGAAAATAGTCTATACCAGGAGAAAACTTAAAAGTGTGGTCTCAACCGCAATTTTTTTTTTAGTCAAAGTCCTAACGGATGCATTATGCAGTGTTTGCCAAGACTTCACCACAGGACCGCCAGAACGACAGCCGGTCCGCCAGACAGCCCCTCTACCAAGCACAAAAATTGCTAGAAAACTGTTTGCCCAGTGGCAAAATGAGATTGCGAAATTGGAAGCGTCGGCTTCCCTATTCTTCTTGCGTGTCCTTTGTTGTCCTTCTTTCTATTCAAGGCGAAGAATATGTCGCTGCTGACACATTCGGAACTGCAGCCCGGAAGGGGACGTACCCTCGTCACTGCATCAGCCCCTTCCTTAAGAAAGCACTTGTCGTGTCCAAACAAACAATGTCTTAGCCCCGCAGGACACTGTTACCCTCGGGAGAGCATGGTGACAAAAAGTATAAAATGAAATATACGTTCGGGTTTCGGTGTACTTTTTTATGAATATTGCATTAGATGTAACCGTTCAATCAACTCTACCTTGTAATGAATGCAAAGAACACAATAATTAGAGACCATGCATTTTTGTTTTGACTTTCTCTGTACATTCGCCTCAGACAGTATCACATTATTTTTTTCTTCTGAGCTCTTTTTTGTATAGAAGGTTATCTTGGAGGGCATTCGAGGTCTTGGAATATTAGTGAATCGGCTCTATTCCTAAAACAAATAACACACTTTGCGTCACACACGTAGATCAGACTTTCTTATAGGCCGACCAGCAGAATTGTCCTCTGCTGGGAAGAAGACTGATTTCCAGCTTTCTTCTTTCCACTACCCATCTCGCACTCTTCTATCCTCCATGTTCTACATGAGCGGGTTTGTGAGCTACTTCCTGCAGAAAGGACGAGAGTCTTCCTTTTTCTTAAATGGAAAGGAAAAATTGCTAAAGAGCTTTCTCCTTTTTGGCTGCTCGTCGGCCTTTAATGTAGATTTCTGTCTTCCCCAATCATGTACTAACAAGAGATGCCTGCTGCCATTGTAGTACCGACGCTGCATCATACAGAACAAACGTTTTATTTCTGACGCTGTCGTGTATTGTAGTTCTGAAGCTGCTACATACACCTTATACGCCTTCATCATGTCACTTAAAATGATAACGCTGAAGCAGGAGCACCCTAACTTATCACGTTTAATATTTTTGAATATTAACAGTGAAAGGTTTGGTGAGTAATACTGATGCCGCCATTCACGCAAACAATCTAAAAAAAACATCACATCTCACACATCACCCATATCATTTAGTTCTACAAGACTCTGGTGCGGGTTATATAAACACATTTACCGAGTTAGTGACTGTTCCTCAGTTTTCTCCGTGGCCTTATAACTTGCGACATTGCCTGATGCAAAAGGTATACAACAGGGTGTTCTCAAAAAAAAGTGTACAGGGTTTCTCTTACCGCAACAATAAACTACGCATCGCTGAGGCGCTCATTTCCGCCCAATAATAGCGCTAGAAGTTAGAGCCAGATTCAAAAGTTTTAGCGCGAACCGATATTTTATTTAAAAAAATGAAAAGCGTTTACAACTCCCTGTAATGCCAAATTAGACCGCAGCTCTTGAGGAGTAGGAGGGGGGGGGGGGGGGGGAGAAGGTATGTCCCACCGCTTAATCCGTACCCGCCCTACAAAAAAAATGAATTGAGTTTCAATTGAAAGTGTAAAGGACTCACTCAATAGACCGCATTCAGTCTCAATTGAAACTCAATTGACTTTTTCTAATGAGTCCCTATTGAACCGTACCAGGGCATTGGCCACTGAGTCTTAATTGAATTTTTAGCGACTGCATTTCAATTGAATTTTGGCAATAGTGTTTCAATAGAACTTTTGCTATTGAGTTTCAATAAAAAAAATGCAATTGAGTTTCAATTTAATTTTTGCAACCTGTTTCAATAAAATTTATTTCAACTGCGTTTAAAAAAATTGCAACTGGTTGAGAATCTTTTTGTTCAATTACTTAAAGCATGCAACATGAATGAAACAAAGCACATGGAGGAAACGAACACAAACATCGTCACTAAGCACTCACAACCCACTAATCGTACTCCCCTTGACTACCCCACCGCCTTATATACGCTACATAAGAAAGGTATTCATTTGGCCGGTGACCAGTTCAGCATTTATTAAGGTTCCCAGTTTGCTATTTCCTCCTTGGAAGTCTCATGATTGATAAACAGTGTTTGGACGTCATTGGATTCCATCCCCTAATAGAATAATAGAAAAAAAATTGGTACAAGCAGTAATCGTTCGGTGCAGTATTCCACAAACGACCAAACTCAATTGCATTCCTAATGAGTAAATTCAATAGAATCGTTATTGAGTTTCTTATGACCAAACTCAATTGCATTCCTAATGAGTAAATTCAATAGGATCGATATTGAGTTTCTTATGACCAAACTGAATTGCATTCCTAATGTGTAAATTCAAAAGAATACATATTGCATATCTGATGAGCAAGCCCAATTTCACTCTTATGAGCAATTCCAAAAAAATATATATTGATATCTTAATGACCAAACTCGGCTGCATTCCTAATGAGTAAATTCAATAGAATCGATATTCAGTTTCGAATGACAAAACTCAATTGCATTCCTAATGAGTGAATTCTATCGAACCGATATTGAGTTTCTTCTGACCAAACTCGATTGCCTTCCTAATGAGTAAATTCAATTTAATCTATATTGAGTTCTTAATGACGAAACTCAATTGCATTCCTAATGAGTATATTCAATACAATCAATATTGTCTTTTTTATGATAAAACTCTATTGCATCCCTAATGAGTAAATTCATTAGAATTGATATTGAGTTTCTAATGATCAAACTCAATTGCATTCCTAGTGAGTAAAGTCAATAGAATCGACATTAAGATTCTTATGATCACACTCAATTGCATTCCTAATGTGTAAATTCAATAGAATCAAAATTGAGTTTCTAATGATCAAACTCATTAGACATTGAGTTTATATTGAGTTTCAATTGACTCTACAGGAACACAATAGAAAGTCAATTGAAACTAATTGATCATTTTTGTGAGGGCCCCTCCTTCTCTTTTGAGGAACTTCGATTTTGCGATTTAACTTGCTAAACAATCTAAGAAAGATTATAAATGTATATATATATGTGCATTATGGGAAACGTCCTATAATGCAGCGCGCGGCTCATGAGTGAGACCCGCGCGTTGCATTGTGAGACGTTTCACATAATGCACCACACAGTTACGTCGACGGAGACGCCGACGACGCCGCCGCTCAAGGCAGAAAAGGGGCGCCTAAGAGCTGCGCTCTAAAATTATAAATGATTTTTGAAAATGCCAGTGGGAAAATGTGGCCGACGGAGCTCTCGAATGCATGGTGCGCTATGGCGCCAGAAACCTAAAACGGGCGAAAACGGGCCCCGCTTTCCGATTGAGATGTTAAGAAAATCACGGAACTTTTGAATAAAAATCATTCATGCTGAAACTTTGGCATCAGGTTCGGACCTCTAGCGCTACCTATCGGTGGAGAATGATCGTTTTATCGATGCATAATTTATTTTTGCAAAAAAAAATGTAATTTTGTTTTTTGAGGGCGGAAAAAGGGGGGGGGGGGCGGATAGCTAGTACACTGACGTTATTATTTGATTTTCATATTTTGTTCAGTATTATACGCGGTTGGTTCCACTTAAGCTTTCTTCACCTTTCGACTGGACTGAATTCGGAATCAAATACTGGCCTAGCGGAAATAACCTTCTACAAGTACTGCTACCAAATCGCATGCTGCGCTATTGCAGTGCTTATGTTCTAGGGAGGCGTTTACTCAGATTCGCCCTTTGTCCAATGAAAAAGTGGAAATTTACGTCTATATTTTAGCATTCTCAACCGTTCTAACTAGGAAAAAATGTCATTTAGTCCGATATTACACACCGACGCGCGGATAGACGTCACTGAGTTGCGGTGGCGTTGCGATCGTGCCGGATCGGCCAGGCAAGCCAGGTGTGGGAAAACAACGGACGGTTTGCACGTACGACGCAGTAAATAGGTAATGTGCGTAAATCGCAAAAAAAGAACGGTTGTTTTTTAAGGACGGTTGCTGAGGCACTCCTATGCACTGAGGCACTCCTATGCGTAGGAAAACCGTCATCTGATCCAGATCACCCGGACTTTGTTCCTACATTGTGCATACAAGTTGCCGCCCGAGAATGCCTCGGTTGCTGGCCAGACTCAGGCATCCTGGGGTGTAGCAGCTGCTTCGGGTGTAGCAGCTGCTGCACCCCAGGATGGACGACGCACAACGCGACCCCCTGAGGCGTTCTGAGCTTGCAGTCTCGTACGTAGCCTGTGGCGTAAAAAAAGAAGCGCAGTTAAATATCCGTCACGAACGACTCCCGATATATTCGCAAGCATAGCGCTTCTCAGTTCTTACCAGACTCGAAGTAGTTGCAGGCCTCGAGAGACTCATACGCGTGCACCCTGTCGGCCGTAAACTAGCTCGGCCAAAAGACCAGGTAGACGACAACGTGCGCCATCGAGGTTGGCGACAGCAACTTGGCCGAATCGGCGTCGAAGCGCCTGCGCTCCTTGCTCACGGCGTTGGAACTTGGGAGCCTCGAAGGCGACGCCGTCAGCGACAGGTTCTAGCTGTGTTGCTGCTGGTCGGCTCTGGCAGCGAGTGCCAATAGTCAAACATAAAAAAAAAGGAAAAAAAAATACTAGAAACACCGCAGCAGTTTCGGTTAGCGAACGTGCCGCCCGTGTCGCAATGGTTAAAGCACGGCGAGAGCGCCGTCGCTCTTCCCACACCCATTGCTGCGCATGCGCAGCTCTCCTGCCCTGTTTGTAAACAGAGCAGGCCGCGCTTCGGCGTAGACGTCCAGCAAACTCGTCCGCTCTTTGGACACCACGTGCATTTGTTTACCCCATCAAACGCTCTACATGGTTTTGCTTCCTCTGGCCTCAGCTAATGACGACGCGCGTTTCACTGCCTCGTCATCCCACATTTCCCACGGGTTCACTATGTTGACTTTCCATTGTTATGCTCCTCCTCCTTGCCTTCCGATGCGCCGAAGACGCTTCTAAGACATTGGCTCGCCGTATAGCCCCTGACGACCTAAGGAACGCAGGACGTGACGCCGTGCCGGGATTCTCGCTCCCCAGCCAAGAGTGCGGCGTTTGCCGGCAAGAACCCCGAAAAACGAATTGCCAAGCAAGAAGCACGAGCAAATTGCCTGCAAAAGTAGCTTGCCTAGTTGTTTTGCGCCTCTTCTAAGTTTTCCTCTTCAGTAGCCGCGGCCGCATTTAAAACCGGTCGAAAAAAACTAAAATGTCAGACTTGGAATTGTACACCGGCACCCTCTCTGGAGGTTCCTAAAACTCAAATAGATAAATAATATGCGTTCTGAACTCTTAGCCTCCTTGCCCAGGGCGGTTCTCAGTGACATATCCACTCCCAGCGGGAGAAACTCAGGGCATAGCTCAACTTAGATCAGGCACAAAACAACTCGGCAAGCTGCTTAGTTACTCAGACAGTTGTGAAAACAAGAAAAAACATGAACGGCACTTTATTGCAGACTTGTACGTAACGCGTTACAAGTAATGAATTACTTGTAATCGATTATATTTTACTGTAATTTTGTAACCCTTCAATTACTTCCTTTAAGGAGTAACGATGCTAGTAATTGAATTACTTTTTTGTTGTAATTGACTACAAAATTACCCATTACAATTTGCTTCAAATTCATTTTTTATTTTATTTTATTTTTTATTTATTTTTTATTTATTTTTTTTTTTTTTGGGGGGGGGGGGGGGGAGCTCAGTGCTGGAGTCACTCAACTCTGCGCAACGGTCTTTTTTTTTCGAAACCACTAAGCACGGGACCTCCAGGATTACTAGGCCACTTCACAATGCTTCGTTTTCTGGGTACGTTTCTTTGGCCACACGGGAGACCACGTTTGGGTATGAAAAATGTCCTTATCCAACCTCTTGTGGGTGGTGTACTTAAACAGCGCTTTTTTTTATTTAATTTTTTTTTTTAATTAGAGGGATTGGGTGTTTTGGCGTCACTCACTCAGCTCTAAGAAAACACAATCAAGGCTTTCCTTTTTTTTTTTTTTTTGTTTTGGGAACAACTGGGTTCGAGATCCCAAGGATTATGCTACTGTAATGAAAAAGTTTAATGAACAGTAACGTGGGAAGTAATCGATTACTTTAGAGTAATTTTTCGATTAGTTTTTTGAGGCTGCAATTGTAACTGTAATTTGTTACTTTTTACTGGGAAGTAATTGTAATTACAATCGGTTACTTTTTTCAGTAAGGTGTGCAAGTCTGCTTCATTGTTTTCCTTGAAAACCGCAGCGTGGCGTGGTGGTAAACTTACCATGACGAACGAAGGGCAACAAAAATGGCAGATACAGGACGAGACATCTTTTCACGAATGTATTTTCTGTCATTAATTTTTATTTTGTCGTCTCGGCAGACTTCGGAAGTAATCCGTTACGTGTAACGGATTACTTTTAATTTGTCACTTTTCAGGTAATTTTGTAGTTGTTATGCTCCTTTTTGCGGTAGTAATTTGTAATGTAATTTCGTTACAAATATTGGTAATAGATTAATTACTCGTTACTTTAAACAAAATATCCATAATACAGGACCTGGAGCAATATGAGCAGGCAATTCAGCAACATAAAGATAGCAAGTTCAACAAATAAAAAAAACAAAAAAAAAACCATCGTGAACAGGATGATGACTGAAAAAAATAAACCACTATTTTTTGTATGTACGGTCACTAGAACCACTGGAAAAACGTGCAAGGCTTATAAATTTGGGAAAAACATAAGATCAAGGGGACAACGCCTGCTTGGCGTTGCCTTCTTGGTATCCTAGTGTAGGTAGACGCTGCTGCCGAGTATGCACACCGCTAGGGTTGTCTGCAGAACTCAACGAAGTCATTTCCGGGGTGTAGTTGCAGCTTTCGCTGCCGTGCCAGCTTGCAAGTGAACGGAGTGCACCTACATTGCTTTTCTTAAGTACAAGATGTGCTTTTTGCAAGGACATATTTTTACGACTGCTACGCTGGCCAAATTACTCAATGACAGAGGGTGACAATGTCGCCATGTTCTGGCAGACTAAACTCCTGCTGTATACACAACTAACGACTAATGTTTTTTGTACCATAATGCAGGCGTATTAGAAATGGAAAGTTGTTTTGCAAAACATTTTGTTGAAAACATCAAAATTGTTTATATTGTTTTCTTGATAAGATTACGGGGAAAGTAACCAAAAAGCAATTTGTAACGTAATGAGTAAAGTAATTGCATAAAGTAAAATAAATGAAATAAATAAATAATTCTTTACTTTTCAGCGAAATTAATTTGTAGCGGTAATCCATTACATGTGAGGCTTGGTAATTTGTAGTTGTAATTTTTTACATTTTTCAAGTAACGGGCACAAGTATGCATCTTGGCAGCCACAAAAACTTCAATCCAGTACTAATTAATATTCGTAATGACCATGTGCGATTTGGAAGTTGGACATTGAATGTTTGGGAAATTTTCCGGGACTTAAGACCTGACTGCGAGGCTGATCTTTAAGAAGTTTCTACGCGCAAGATAGTTACGTTCGTCTTACATTTTATATTTGAACGTCTAAGCAGACATTAGAGGCGATACTTAAGATATATGAACGTCAGCGTCAATACATATCAGCGGCAATCAAGTACTACTTGGAGGATTATAATTTTTTTTAAATATGATAATGAATTACTTGAGACCATTCAAGGCCTATCGCGGAGTTCTTTCAACTTCTCTATTATGAAAACGCTTATCTTCCTTGGTTGACAGCCAAGAAACCTCGGTGGGTTTTAGCACTATTACCTTGAGTAGTTAAGTTTACCGATCTTGTTCAGAATAACAAACGCACTATAGGGCGTGTTTCGCTCACAAATATGCATCAAATAATGGTTCAGACACGCTAAATATTGCATAAAGTGGAAAAACCTTCTACTTAGGGGTAAAGATGATTGGCAGAGTTTGGGTGCTTGGAAAACCCTAGACAGAAATCTGGGGAACCCTTTTGTAGCAGGGAAGTCATCTTAAAAGCCCACGGCGTAGAGTTTGTAAACTTATAAGTGCTCTCAGGCATCAGGCTTTATGACTTCCTCATGGCACACAGAATTCACTTGGATCGATGCGCTCAAACTTCTTTCCTTTTCTTTTTCTATCGAGAAAAAAAATACAGCCAAGCAACAAGACAGATTTCGGGCGACCGACCCGTCGTGCACCGTAAAAAAAGCGGGTCGTTGGCCACTCAAGCGATGACAAACTCTAATGAAGATTCCCGACGCAGCGAGGAATTCTGGAGAGCGGCGCCGTTGAAATTCACGGCACACCGCATTTTTAACGCTTCTCCGAGGCGCGGCATATCGCACTCCGACAGCGGCACTCTGGTAGCGATGACTCTCCCTCTCCGACTCTCCGATAATGAAGCGAAAGAAAGCCGGCTCAGGACGCGTTGAGTTTCTCAAAATACCACAGGAGTCCAACAACCAAAGACAGCGGTCCGAAGATAAAGCAAAGCGTTTTGACATGTGCCCCTACTCGACCTGCGTCAAAACCGGTTGGACGCAGCCCGTCAAAAAAGAAAAGAAAGAAAAGCCATTTTGAAAACATTGAGTGCTTTCCCCGCCTTCCCTCGTCTCCGCAACCGACAGTGCGAGTGCGTTTATTGATACGTGCTCGGGATGAATTCCCTGAGTTTAAGGATGGATCGATTAAAATGTCGATCCAAGATTGTCTCGAATACAACTGCAGCGACGTCAAGCGAAATGAGGCCGTTCAGAGTAGGGCTGTGCACCAACTACGATGAGCTGCGTCAGCAATCTGAAGATCCGTTGAAAAACTGTAGGCGTACCTTCCTGCACCCAAATTATTTTGAGCGCACCAAATCGGATATTGGCGCCTTCTGTCTTAGTATTATTATATGTGCGTACGTTTAGAGATACCGAATGGCAATTAAATCTGTTCAAAACAATCGAAACTATCTAACTCTATAAGCTGTAAACCTACGCTGCGGGAGACTATATTGAGAGTGTAACAATAATGCGCTAAATCACATAGGTGGCCAATAGTGTAATAGTTGCGAAATATCAAGTTTATGGAGCAGTAAAAAAAAACAAAAAAACAACAGATGTCTTACCTTCAAATTAAATTCCTGTTTTGACTTCGCGCGAAATGCCCGCTTAAAGTGTAGGAAGTTTTAATCTTCAGGCTATCCGGGGATTTTTATTTGGATTTTCCGGTGTAGTGAATTTCTGGCTGTTTAATTTTATTCTTGTTGTAACTTGGCGGGCGACGTGCTCTGCTTCCTCATTTGATTTCATGGCAATAAACTATAAAGAAGAACACAGCAATTTAAAGTTTAGGTTTATTTGATTTGCCCAACTTTCCCAGCTAGTTCTGACCGAGTTTAGAGGAGTGAAGAACGCGTTCAGTGACCAAGCAGTCTCAGTAGCCCCAACGCCGATTTCGGTTGCATTGAACATGGCATGTACCTCGAGAACTAGTTCAGCCATTTCCGGCAACATGAAACTACTTTGCGCGTGTTCTATGGCGCTGCTAATGACTTCCACCTCGCCAGTTTTAACGACCTCCGGTTCATTTATTCGACCCGTTTCAAAAACACAAAAGATGATTCCTACACCCTTGGGCTGCGAATTTATAACTGTGAGCACGCTTATAGATAAAACTACTTCAACTCATTTACTTCCGCAGCATATCCACTGTTTATCGCTAAAACACTGTCTGCATTGTAAACTGCTTTGACGACTTGGCAAGCTCCACTTCCTGATTAGTAAACAAGTTTCCAGGAAAGCTTATCTCTACTGAAACTAACGCAAAGTGTAATACTCAACTCCCCCAAGCAAGAGCGTCCTTCTCGACATTTTTTTCTATTCCACTCAAGGCAGACGACGCCATTTCTCATCCTGCCGAAAGAGGACAGAGACCAGTGTCGTGACTGATTAAAGACGAGTACCCGCCATACGCTGACTCAGTGCTCGTGTCCAGTCCATGCAGCGTGTTTGCCTTTTTACGTGACGTCAATACATCATTCATCACTATGCGCCTTGCAAGTGGGCGCATTCAACACCTCCAAGAAATAAGGCCGTAGCGCTGCGAGTGGGTACGTCACAATGTCGGAGGACGGAAGGCCATAGCACAACTAAGTGAGAAAATTTCTGCTGTCGACGCATATCGACGTGAAAAAAAATATTTCTCCTCGAACGGCGCGGTAATGTTCGTGCGCTTTTATCCGACGTTATTACACGTTTTAAAAGCGCAGTCTTATACAATTTATTATATATATATATATTACAAACGTATTATACAACGCGTTACCAAGGTTCAAAGTACCAAATTTATATTTCTGATTATCCCCGTAACCGCGGCATTAGGTGCAGTCCCGCAGCTCCCTACACTTTTCGAATGAACCGGCTCCAAATTTCCGATGCGACATCTCCTTCACTCGTACGGGCTCCGATTCTGGTAAATTTACGTTGTGTGTGAGCGGCTGACTGTATGCAAAGGAACTCTAAGACATTTCAGAAGCAAAAGGAACCGAAACGAAAATCCTGTCATCGCCGCAGGCACATTGCTAATACTGCTCTCGTGTGTGTGTGTGTGTGTGTGTGTGTGGTTCTTTTGATCCTCTTATTTTTTTGTCGTCACCGCAGTCTCGGGGAACTCTTTTTGTGTGTGTGTGTGTGTGTGTGTTCGCTTGATACATTGGCATTTACGTGGATTCGCGAAGCGAGCCCTGCTACGGTTTGAGTGACGTGTGTGGCAACTACACACTTAAAATTTTAACACCCTTTTTGGTGTAAATGGCTTGTCCTATGGGGAGCACCCTTATTCGTGTAACAGAACACCCTAGGAAAGGGGTGTAATTCTTAGCACCTTAAGAAAGGGGTGTGATTCTCGGACACCCTAAAAGAGGGGTGTGATATTCTCACACCCTAGAATAAAGGCGTGATTTTTCTAACACCCTTAGTCATGGGTGTGATTTCTAACACCCTAAAAAGGGGTGTGATTAATGTCTAACACCCTAAAAAGGGGTGTTACTTTCTACCCCCCCCCCCCTCCCCCCCTCCCCCCCCCCCCCCCCCCCGGTAATGTCCACCTCTCAGAAATTCCTGGGGAGAACCCTGCTTGCGACATTTATTCTTTCTAGCACTGGTGACGTAAGCAAAACTCGACAGGCTTGGAAAGACGGAACGACCGGAAGTTACTAGGGACGCAAGCGGCAGTTCATGTTTTTAAGCATGCTTGCAAAGTACTTACAAATAGGAGAGCGATCTCGTGTAATCCGTGATAGATGCATAATCCGATTCGGGCAGCACAGAACAATTCGCAAACACAGTGCCGGGGATGAAGGCGGCCGCTCACATTCAACGGAAGCCTCGCGGTCACCGATGAGCAGCTCTCAGTCGTGATAGATGCACAATCCGATTCGGGCAGCACGAAACACCGCAAACACAATGTCGAGGATGAAGGCGGTCGATCACATTCAACGGAAGTCTCGCGTCCGCCGATGAGCAGCTCTTTGTCGAAACTCGTCCAACAAACACAGCACAATAATTCCATAGACCCTGACGAAATAAATGGCCAATAGATGAAAAAGTTTGCATAGATGTATTCTGGCCGTTCACGACGAAAAACCACGGTCGCGAAATGGAACTCGTCAGGACCTGCTTGCACGGAAAAGAGAACACTGACGGACGCTTTTTGGAAACCGGATTTACGTGGTCCCTACAACTCACCATAAACTGGCAAACGCCGAAGGCTATAACTCCAATAAGCCATCAGCGCGTCAGAGCGAGTCGCGTGACAAATGTTCGTCCAAGCGTTTTTGTCCTACGGAGAGCGGTCACGTGTTTCGCTCCACACCTCTGATTCGCTAGAAGCGGCCTTCGCACTCGCTCATAGCCACACGGACACAAAAGAAAGTGGGGAGGCTCATCAGAAGAAGAGGTCAAAGGGGGTGGACAAAGCTGCTAATCTCCCTCTGCTGCCTCCTGGGCTGCACAGGGAGGGTCGCCTTGTATGTGGGACCTTGAAGTTGTTGTTGTTCGAGTGGCGGTTCCCTTTCGAAAAGTGTGGAGCCGGGGAGTGGCTTATGCTTTCTGGGTAGAACTCGTTGATCGTCGTCTTGTTTATGTGTTTGAATTCCTTCTTTTTCTTTCCTTTTTTTTCTTCATCTGTTTGGAAGTGTATTTATTGGTTCAGTCAGGTGAGTTTGTGCTACCAAAAAAAAAGGCGCCACTGTTTGTTCCAAGCTTCAGCGCAGTTAAAAAAGTGAAAGCCGTTTACAAATCCCTGTAACGCCGAATTGGAGCGCAGCTCTTGAGGAGGAGGAGTGAAGGGTACTGAAGGGAGGGTAGACCCCTCCTCCTCCCCTCATTCTTTAATATGCTCCGGGGGGGCGGTCACGTGACTTCGGGGAGGGGGGTCACGTGACCTCGGGGGGTCACGTGACCTCAGAGGGGTCACGTGACCTGGGGTCACGTGGGGGTCACCTTGGGGTCACGTGACCTTGAGATGACCTTGGGGAGGAGACCACGTGACCTCGGGGGTCACGTGACCTCAGAGGGGTTACGTGACGGGGGTCACGTGACCTTCAAAGGGTCACGTGGGGTCTTGGGGTCACGTGACCTTGAGATGACCTTGGGAGGGGTCACGTGACCTTGGGAGACGTGGGGTCACGTGACCTTGAGATGGCCTTGGGAGGGGTCACGTGACCTTGGGGGTCACGTGACCTTGGGATGACCTTGGTTACGCCGACGGCGACGGCGACGGCGACGCCGCTCAAGCCGGGAACGGGCCCCTAAGAGCTGCGCTCTAAAAGAAAATGAATAAAAAGCTTAAGCAAAGCGGAATTTGCTCGCTTTTTGCCCGGGAAAGACTTCTCGGGCTAAAACCAAGCAGATTCCGTTTTGGCTAATCTTTTTTTTTTTTTTTTTTAACGTCGTATTTTAGGCGGCAAAGAAATAGAAATACCTCTCCGGCATAGCCGATTACGCCGGATACTCTCAACTAGAGTGCCTTCATGTGCGCTTCGCATAGAGTGATGTCAACTGCCTGTTTCCCTTTCCCACACCCTCTTCCACCGCCATTTTGTTTCTCTCATTGTTTCCCCGTGCGCCGGAAAGTAGCCTTTGTGTCCATCGGTAATCCCATCCGAGGGGGAAAATGCTAATCCTCCCTCCGTGGGTTCCACAACGCTGCCCCGAACTTCTGAGATAAGGTGCTTGTTTCCGGGAGGGTTATAAGCCCCACGGATTATCGCCGAGGAACAAAATAGCTGCTGGTTTGTCGGCGAGTGGTATTACAAAGGGTGGCATCACCCTAGCAAAGCGCACATGAAGGCTCCCTACTCTCAACACTCAACTAAAATCGGCGTCGCGTACGTTATGTCAGGATATCTTTGGCGCGACTCTTCCCATTCGTTAAATATTGGCTAAACCAAAATGGTGTGCGCACAATCTTTTCGAATAGATCCAATATCGGCGACATACGGTGTGTTGCCTGGGCTGTATATTTACACGTCTTCGGTCACCTTTTGCGAGGGGAGGTGATTTTTTAAATCGAAGTTGAACTGATAAAACTGATGCACGTGCGACACGTAATTTTCGGCTCCTCTCGGACGAAGAGTTCGATCGGAGTAGCAAAAAACATTCTCTAGTACTTCCTAATCATATGCGCCTTTGTGTGGCGATTAATTATGTTCTATGTTGGTACAGCCATACATCAGCAACCGTTTCATCAAAGCAATAAACATGAACGGTTATAAAATCATGGGTGTAATCGACAGTATCAACATTACGCCCGTCTCACACCGTGTGGGTGAAAAGTGTGTGGACGTCCGTCAACCACTTGACCGGGGACGGAAGCATAGAGCACTGCTCATCGTCATTTGCGCCGGGTTTTCGGGCAAAAACTGGTAGGAATAAATGGCCTCTCCTCTGGCGTGGAGAAAAACGTCGTCGATGACAATGATATTGACCGAACAGAGCGGAAAGCGGATTTGTGTAAGATTAATGTGACGCGCATTCTTGCACGTTCTCGTTGATGTCCTGAAGTTTTGACGGGACGCGGACCGATGCATCGCTAAATAATTCCAAGCAATTTGAGCTACGTCTTCGTATTGCACAAAGTATAAAATCCATCGCTTAAAGCACATATTAGATAAAAATTTGAGCTTGCTAATGCAGGCGACATTTTTTTTTCCGACTCATTTCATAGCTAGCTCCTCGATTTGGGGCACATGCTGCTATACCGCGATGACGATCAATCGATGTCACGATGTCCTTACCGGCTCCTCTCGCAGACAAGGGTTTCTTCGACGTGATTAACTCCGACTCCTTGAAATCATACAAGTCCATCACACCCTTTCTACACGTTATGAACGGGGGGTGTTGCGACGAGTGCCTACACCCTTCTAACACGATTTCCTGAACATATTTCAAATTGTGGGTGTGATAGGGGTGCAAGAGGGGTGTATGTAGGGTGTAAGCCTTCTCGTACACCCCTGCTACACCCACCAATGCTCAAAATTGTGTAAAAAGGGTGTAGGAAGGGTGTAGGAAGGGTGTAGGAAGGGTGTTGTTTAAAAAAACACCCTTTTAACACAATTTTGGGTGTTAAAATATTTACTGTGTAGTCAACGATGACACTGGCCGATGACCTGTCTCTCGACAAAGAGACACTGCTATACTCCGCGACAAATTTTCTTGGCAATGCAGTGGAAGGTACAGGCCCGCGTCCCCTCTCCCATTTTGAGTGTGCGCAGGCTCTCCTCCTCCCCCATTTCCGGGGAGAGGAGGAGAGCCCGCGCACACTCAAAATGGGAGAGGGGACGCAGGCCCTAACTTCCACTGTATTGCCAAGAAAAGTTGTCGCGGAGTATAGAAGTTCGTGATCAAATGTTTTCGTGCTGGATCTTGTGGGACGTATGGATACGATCGACAGGTGAGAAACAGCTTATTTACGGGCTTTCTTGGTCATGTAAAACGCAAGTAAAATGCTGCAGTCGATTTTTTTTAATCTCGTGATTGAATGGAATTTTTTTCTTCGTCGTTATCCGTTTGCTATTGCGTCGACATTTGTAAATATGCGTGGTAATATTCTAGCTTTTACTGGAAGGTAAATAACAAGTTTGTGTGATTATTGAAACTGCGTTGTTTGTGCTTATGTGTTTAATTATACTAATGTTATTTTGTTGCCTTTACCTCCTTTATACTAGAATCTTAACCGTATTAAGGTAATAATATTAATGTACACAAAATAGGTTATATTTTGTTCTTAGGCAGCTCGATCCCATAGGGAGCGAGCTCTCTAAGAATTTTAGTTGAAGAAGTTTAGAAGAAATTTAGTTGACTGTAAATAGTAAGTTTAGTACCCCTGCCACAGGGAAAAGTTAATATATTTTCATTAAATAATACGGGATTTAATCCCCTCGCTGTTTTGAGTGATCATTTGAGCGTCGCAAGCTGATTTGTCGGCCCCATATTGTGATTCGATCGAAATTACATTAATTTTAATTCAGTGACTGCCCGCGATAACATCGCTTACATGACCGTAAGTGCGACACTTGTCGAGCCGTGTCCGCGTTGGCTACGTTTACCTGATTTTTAACTGATCTGTATTGCTGTGTTCAATCACTGCGTGTCTCGCCATTTTGTCTAAATATTTCTGTATAAAATATGCATTTCTACAGCAATATTAGTGTGACTCAATATTTTCTACTTAAAACAATCACATGTTTCCATAGACGTCTCCTACGCATACCTCGTGCCATTTCGCATCAATTATTTAGCGGTGTAATGTTTTGCCCGTGTAATGAAGTGTTTCTTAGACCCGTTGGAATGTGCAGAGGAGGTTATACTAAGCTCCGCCTCCTCGGGAGGGGGGGGGGGGGGGGTTGCGGATGTAAACATTTCCACGTCGGCAGCTGTGGCTGTAGCCGTGAGTCCTTCGCGTGGTTGCTGGATAAAAAAAAAAGAGAAAAGTACGTTGTGTTTTTGTCCTGTGTGATTTAGACGTCGGCTCCGATCTCCGATCAGTCGCTGTCCAAGGGGCAGTGCTATCAGGGGAAATGAAAACATTGCTGGGTGGGCGCATTCACGACGGTGTGTTGCATTTTTGAATTTCTGGGAGGATCGACAGATTGAGAGCTCTGTCTTGATTCGGTGGATGGTGGTGCATGTCCGTTCTTAGTTGGTGGAGCAATTCGTCTGGTTAGTTCCGATAACGAACGAGACTCTAGCCTGTTAAATAGGTGCGTGGTTCTCTGCACCTTGCACCCTTCTTAGAGAGGCAAGCGGCTCCTATAGCAGCTTGAAACAGAGCAGTGACAGGTCTGTGGTGCCCTCAGATGTCCAAGGCCGCACGCGCGCTACACTGAAAGATGTAACGTATTTTTATCCCTGTCTGCGAAGACAGTAAGCTTAGAAAAAGTGACTTGAGCAAATACAGAGGGCTAATTAAAGTCCATCGCATTACCCCCGAGCGAGTGTTCGTCTGTTTAAATAACAGGGCATAGAAAAATAAGTTTCCGTAAAATTTCGCCAAAAGTAAAAACAATAATTACTTATTGTTGTCAAAGAGTGTACGACATAACTTCGGCGACACGCTCGACGCCGCACATGAAAGGAGGGAACTTGCGGACGCTAACCACCCTCGTTCTCGGTGGTTAGCAAAGAAACCTGGGCGCGCCGGCCACCTCGCCCGTGAGTCCTTTGGCTTCGCTCCTTGATACGTGCCTGCTAGTTGTTAGCCAAAAACACATCGTACCGCTCGAGTTATTTCGTCTGTCCTCTCTGAAAGGCGAAGTCGAGTTCGCTTGTAGAGGTAAGACAGCTGTTGAATAGCAGACAACGTTGTAAAAAAGCAGACGACGCTCAGATAGCGGGTCTCGGCGGCCCACTATCTTTCCGCTCGAGCCAATCAAATCTCGGCGCTCTGACGCCACCGCGACCCCTGCGCAAGAAGCGGACAAATTTGCCCTCCGCATAGCCTTGTAATATAAAAAGTGTTGCATGACCACGCTCAATAATGGCGTCGTCCCCTAAGGGCAAAACGAGGGGGAGAAGAATATTTCTATAGAAAATAAAGAACCGGTTCGTGGCGAGGAGGTTCACGTTATCTTTCCTTGTACTGGAGCTGTAGTTTACGGTCTACACAGAACAAGTAAATCAGCGATAATGCAAAGTCGTCATACAATAATCGATGAAAATGCTGTGACTTACGGGGCTAGAAGGAGAGCCACAACAAGAGGATTCGTATAAAGCTAGACGCTCATTTTTTCATACGTTGACTGTCTACTTTGCAGGGAAAAAGGGAAAAGAATAGCGAGATTAAAAACAATCCGATATAAAGTACCAAAGAAACAAACTGAATGACACATTTCGCTCAAAGTGAGCAAGCTGCGGTACCAGCCGTGTGTAGCTTCTCGAGAGTTCCGATCTGGCGAACATTACCGCTGCTCATCATTCATCGGCCTTGCCTGTTTTCCTGATGCCTCTTCGTCGCCGACGTGCGCGTTCTCCAGCCCTCGTTCGGAGCTGCAACTCGGGTGGGCTTTGGATGTCTCCATCGCCTCCCTGCTTGCTTTCAAAATGGGATCCATCTTCTGGCGCTGTCAGCGGATTTGTGCCGCAGGAAGTACCTTCAATATCCCCGCGTCTTTCCGAACGACGGAACTAAACTTTCTAGCGGAAATATAAATGTTTCTTTGGACTTGAGTAATCTAGGTTACCAGCATGAGCAATCAGATGCATGAACGTCATAAGCGTGATTGTAAATACGGTCGAGCGCATTCATAAGCTAATATGCAAAAAGAAAAAAAAAATGAGAATGAAGGGTTGGACATTGGTTATTCTGCTTGGACTAATCTAATTTACGAGCGAAAAAAAAAAATTGAAACTCTACAAAAATACCCAGACAACCAAGAATGACGTGAAGCACGACCGTAGGTAAAACGTCATCGAGAAAATTAAGGGGAAGGATGGATGAGATAATGTCTTCTCGAGGAGTGAATCACCGTAAGAAACAAGATATTGAAACAAGGGTATACGAACATTAGTCAGTATAGAAACGCGGATCGAAGTAACAACTTAGATTGCCAGTTTAGCAATATATTTCTGTGCTCAGATCGTCACACAGATCCTTCGCATTTTATTTATTCGAATGTAGCAACGATTAACATTTTTGACAAGGAAGTTTGTGCCCCGAACACTAATCTTTCGCTCTAGTTTTAAAACGGTAAATTACTATTGCGAAAAAAACTCATACAAAACGGCAGGAACCGCTTGCATATAAATGTCACGTTCCGCCTGCGCATGCACACAAACACACACACACACGCACACACACACGCGCGCACACACACACATACACACACACACACACACAGAAACAGAAACATCCTTATGTGTTCTCGTTTTTTTCATGGGAATGTTATTACTGTTAGGCGCCCCTCTTAATATGCTCTGCATCAACTAACAATGTCTGAAGGTGTTCTCTGGTATAAAGCATGCAATAAGACCCCCTATCGCCACTGCTGCGACCTGTCTTAGCGACCGATATTCGTTCTGACTTAACGTTTCAATGATCACGACTTTCAAGGAACCTAAATGGCCACTGCACATTTATAGTGTCGTAAGCAAGAACTCTCTCCTAGACCGCACTTACCGGCTTTCAATGTGAGAAAACGTAGTGGCAGCAGTGATTGGTGCTAGATCACTTTCTCGGAGGTCCTCCTCGATTTCAAGTATTCACTGCAGTTTTATTTTTTGTTCAAAAGTAATATTTTTGCTTGAAAGTGGCTTTGTTGGTGAGAGACGTATTGCATTATTGCAATCAAAGGTTCATGATTCTTCTGGGAATAACCATTTTTGTCTTCTTCCGTATATTCCGCTCTATTTAGGGCCATTAAGTTCAACGAAACGATTTAAAACGTGAGTTTACATCCTACTGTTTACTGTCAAAATAATTATACCAGAAATCGGCATTCAAACTTAATAGCAATGCTTTAATAGGCTCGTGAATCCCATTGAACTTCTCTATTATTACTTTGGAATGTCCTGCGTTTCTTGGTGAAATAAAAGCAATTGAAAAAGAAAAAGTTCCCCTGCGGAAATGCGATTTTAAATTGCTTACTTCTCTGGAAGACGTAAAACATAATTCTAAAAAGCTAAAAGTGGGTGCTTATGCACAAATTTTCTGCTAATATTTATCACTCGTTTTATTGGTAGTTACTGGATTCTCCAGATTGGTCATGTTCAATTTCATAAGATATCGTACAGAAAACTTTCTATAGTGTTTTTTGTTATTATTATTTAAAGTAACTTTCGAGAATTGATCTTCATCTCCACTATTCAATTTAGGATCATATCGTGGGGGGTAGCTCGTCTAACCTTACACCCATCCTGTTGAAATGCAACATCTAGTAATTGAAATAAGTTGCGTAATGCCCTCCTCTAAATGTGGCAAAGGAAAGAAAAGGGCCAGTCTAATATATGGTGCGACACCATGACGCTGGCAGCCGTATAAGCTGGATGGTATAATAAATGGTATTCGTAAATGGTGCTCTTATAAGTTATGCTGCAGAAAGTATATTTATAGTCTGTGACGACGCCAGGAAATGCTCCTTTTTAATAGCAAAAATATACCATCCTACAATAAGCGACAGCACCCCAAGCAAAGTTTACGGCGCGTGTATTATAGTAAATGATATAATATCGTACAAAAACAAATTGAGGGTAGAAGCCTTCCTGCACGATATATTATCTGCGCGCTAGATGTCCGCATGGGAGTTTCTAGTATGAAATACGTCTCCGAAATTTCATAGTATTCTTCACCTCATGCATTATTCCTGGATTTACCTTTCGTGTATCAGCCGAGGCACTTTACTTACAAATATTGATTGCCAGATTATACTGCAGAAAAGCAAAGTGAAAATAAAGTTAGAAATTCCAAATAACCTTTATCTTGTAGAACAAACAAAGCGTAAAACTAATGCAGTTTTAATCAATAGGATGACCTAGTTGAGAACTTGGTGCATCCTCCCTGGCCGACCCCAATGAAATCTAGATGATGAGCTCCCTGAAAAAGTTCAAGGCAACTTAGTATAAAATATATAAAAATAACATTTTTTTTAAATTATAAAGATAGCACACATTTGCAAAGCTCTGACCAACTGATTCGCCTTATGGATTGCTTCAGAAATCGAATCCACAAAAACGTGTACATTTAAGGAAATTTCAACGTATCGGATGTGTATGCCACCGAAGAGTTGTTTTCGAGGGAATACACAGCGTTGTACATAAAATGTCGATACTAGACTTACATTGATTGGCTTTTGCTTTGCTCCCATTGTTCCGTAAATGTTCCTATTTTGCAAGGTACCAGCTGCTTACAAGTGCAATATAAAAGCTCTATAATTGCGAACAACTGAAGAGGACAGTTTGTGTAAAAGCAGTAGCAACATTTTGTGGTTAAAAGAGTAAGCGTTACTAGGTTTAAATATATCGCGAACGTCGAGAGGACCAGCAAAATAAAGCAACAGTTTTGTCTTTTTCTGTTTTTGAAAAAAAAAAATATTTATTTACTATCTTATAATACCCATCCCCTAGCATCCGTCCATCTACCATCCCATAACAGCATCCCATTACACAAAAAAATGTTGCATAACACGCTGCGTATTTGTGTTATCGAATGGCTTTGACCTTGTCGTCCCTAGAATGCTATGTGTGTTTTTTAATCGGTTTTGTTCTATAGTTTGAACAAAAACTGAATGACTGTTGGTAGCCTGCGCAGAGTGTCTTTTTTTTTTGGTTTTTATGTTTTTCGCCGCTCTGGTTGTATTTTTTTCAGAGTCGTAGATATTTACTGCTCCTTAATATTTATCACCAAGTTATATCCAAAGCAATGATAAAATATATTGTATGTGCGGAACCTCTCTAAAAGTCAGCACTCTAGCTTGGATACTCTTCGACGGAAGTCGACTAGAAAAATAGCGAAAGAAAAGGTTCAATGACCAGCAGCCAAATATTGTGAAACTGCTCAGTCGTAAACAAATGCAAGTATTTATGAAGTAAAACATCTTCGACTTTCAGCCTGCTTGCAAGCCCCTCATGATGTTTCCTTGGTTTATTTTTACGTGTGCTTCACGTAAAAAGTGAGTTAATTTTATTCGATTAAAGCTGCCGCAAATATTTAATACTAATAATTTGACAAAAAAATTTAACATTTATTTGTATTAATGTGGATATGTAGCCTAAATTATAAAGCCTTATCGATAGAAGTGAACAAAGGTTAGCCTGGCAATATAGCCTACGCCACGAAGCGAGTCTAAATAATGTGAAATTGGAAAAGTGAAAGGCAGAAATTGAAGCAAAATTACTTTATGGTCGATCTATAGAGTTTCAGGATGATTTGTAAATCGACGTACGAGCGCCATTCGAACCATTAGTTTTTAACCTTGCACGTTTTTATTCGTCATGAGCGAACTATTAGAAAAATTACTTAAGAAATACTTTTGGCGAAATATTCTCCTGTTCCTGATTTCGCGGTGTCGTACATCCTTTAAAGCTCCATTTTAATCTCCCTAGACCCACACCGGAATTATACGCCATACTAACGGTCATGTTCGCATTGTAGGTTTTGTTAAGACAGCTGTGAAGCGGATAAAATACGAACGCTCCATCGAAAAGAAAAATTTGCAGACATCGTGACAGTTAGCAGAAGATGCATCGCTCGGCATAAAATTTCCCCAGAGCTACCGTCAATAATTTATGGAGCAAACTCATAACTAAAAAGGCGACACGAGCCACGTAGCCGCCTCATCGAGGCACTTTCACGAATGCATCGCGTCACAGAAAAATAAATATACGATACTAATCTGATAAGCGCTGGGAAAGGAGAGTCCCAGACGTGAGCATGGCACAGTCAGCTTATCGCATTTAGGATCCCCCGAAGATATCGAGCTTCAATGAAATCTGGAGAAATGCCTTCATATGGGTCGGTATATCTCGGGGGAAGGATGATCATTTATCGTTGTCGATAGTCCCGGAAGATTCGGGTTATGTTTATTGAATGTAGAAGCAATGAATAAATGCGTTCTCAATATGCTTTATCAATGTAGGCGCTGCAAGCCACACACGTTGGTCCATGCAAGTTTTGCACTTACAGTTCACTATAGGGAGCTTCTATTTATTACTATCCCCTGATTCGCATCAAAATGATTCCGAAAATGATACTTTCGCGCTATGCCGAGGGGCTAGGATTCGTAGGTGCAGCGACAAACCGAATATTTCGGGAGTTAGAGGGGAATTATTTGAGCCTCGCTTTAAGCGATCTATTTGACTCCACTATCCTTGAACACAATTATTCCAGGACGCAGGGGCGGCCACATGCTGCGAACATGACCCCGAAATGAAGCATTTGAAACGTTGTAAATGCATATAAAGGTTTTCTTTAAACACTGTTGGTCTCAATCTTTCTGTGAACTTCATATGTTAATGTTTTGCGTGAAGGTTTTTACATTGTAAACTACTACGGCTACGTCTTCCTGTGGAAAGCTGCAGACATTGCTAATTTATATATTAAATAAAGAAATTAAGCGTGGTATATATTTATGGATTAAAGAGCCTAGAGGGAATATGCGCGAACATTCATTTGAAACTGACATGCAGCTGTGTAGCATGTGAGCAATAATGCGGACATACACAGTCATGGGTTCGATACCTCCCGGATTTATGAGACCGAATCTGTGCCCCTAATAAGTACGTTACAAACCCAAATCATCAGAAGCTTGTCTCTGTATAAACAATCTGAGTCAGTTTTCACTGTAACTTTTATCTTGCTGACTTTCTAGATTACTCTGTGGTATATATTAAATTATCTCACTTTAAACTGAACTCCTTCGCTACCGCAGTAAGTCGTATTCTTATTTTTATGTATAATTTACCATCTTGGGACAAAACGCTTTTTAAATTTAACAAAAAATCCCTCAATACCCATTTCTTTTTTATTTATTTCTTGTTTCTTTTTTGGGGGGAAGCGGGAGGGTCTGCTGATTAAGACGTTATGGTTTATGCGTGCTGACATATGTGTGACGTGTCATCGTTTAGTCTACGATTTAATTAAAGAATACAAAATGTCACAACTTGTGTTCATCCTTTAATTACCCCAAACATAAGGACTATGAGTTGCATGTGAAGGACTTTTTACATGAAGGTGGTATACGCACCTCTGCTCTCGGCCTGCGAATAGAAGCAGCAACTCACCGAAACTTGCTTACGGTGTGACTACCATGTCGGCATATTATATTTACATATATTGGGCTCACAGTATTGTTGGCACTATTGCAGCCCACAAGTTTTGGCAAGCACTTCAGCATGAGAGTTAAATACGCAGATATCGTCAATATGATTTATTCACACTTCATGATTATTTTTTTTTTATAAATCTCAAATCAACGCGACAGGTCTCTGCGCTTCCAACCAAATAATTTAGTGCATGAAAATTCTAACAATTATGATATTTTCTTTTATAAACACCTTCCTTCGACAATTACAAAGGGAATCGATGTCCTACTACTAAATACTTGGTTTTGTGTCTATTCTACCTGAATATCACTCTGAGATTTTACTTGCTGAAACCCAGCCCTGAAGAGCACTTTAAAATGAAAAGTGATTCGTAAGTTTCGATTTCCCATAGTGAATTCAAGAAAATTAGATATTGAGAACACTTTATATTTATATTACGGTGGTACTTTTCTTATGAAATTGCATACATATTTCCGAAATTCTGCGCAGGAAGGAGCGTAATAAAAAGCTTTTTCGCATCGCACATTTTGTGCAAGACGTCCGGAGTCAAGTAAACAATATGTTCGTTATCACTGCCGAAAGAAATTCAAGAGGTTTCAGAAAATAAGAACAAAAACATGCAGCTCACAATGGATAAACCTAAATATTTTACGTTCCTCACCAGCCTCTGAGTAGGATGCCTCTGCAAAGGAAATTACGTGCGCAAGGCGTATACCAAAGCACTTTTATAAAGAGTGTCCAAGTGAATTCTTATTTGAGAGGAAAGTTAATTTGGGCGCGACTACGTGCAACTAGTACAATGGGTACACATTGCTAAAAATCAAGGCGAACACGTTAATGCGGGAAGAGATCTTTTTGCACTGCTGCTCGGACAACTCAAAGTAGAACACGGTTTTGTCGAGAGAGAGAGAGAGCACACTTAAGAAACAGAGTCACGGATGTTTGTGAGAAACAAACAAATCATGACCAACGGATTGACAGTTCCAGTGTATTCTGTGTAACTCCTCGGGTACAGCAACACGCTACTAGGACTTGTGTTAGTGTAACTTGGTTCATTGTTGTGCGAGAATGTTGCACTGAATTAAACCTTTCTAAGAACGAAAATCGTGCCACTGATATTTTCCCGTATTATCGCGGCCACTCTTAGCTATAACACAGGAACTGTGGCAGTTCCATACCCTCAGCGCCACATAGCAGGGGCACGTTTTAACACCGCGCCTAACCCTACTGCCTGTGCGACGGAATAGACCTATTGCTAAATTACACAACCATTACGGAGAATTCAGGGATTGGTGTTCCATGCACCACACGCGCACGCCTTTCCCGTGTAAAGGATTCGAAGTAAATAACCAAAATCAAGTGCTGACGAACGCGCGTGCACGATGCAATTTGTTTTAGCCATTTGCTTTAGAAAAGTTACTACTGCTGAGGTCAGCACGTGCGGTACGTGGAACACCGACCCCTGTATTCTCTTTGATGCTTGAGTAATTTAGCAATATGTCTATTGTTATTTCAGGTTGCGGCAACCCTCTCTCCTTGTCGTCTGCTAGGCGCAAAGCAGACGCAACCACAGCACTCGCAGGCGTTTGCTTCACAGCCTTTTATGAGTGCCTCTTTCGAAACAAGTCAGCCAAACATTCAACGAAAGGGTGCATACCCAGCTAAGCGTAATTAGCGCAGCAATTCTGGCAGAAGAAAAAGCCTTGAACAGGCGTCTGTCGGATTAATAAAAGTAATCTACAGAGATAAGTATGCAATCATCGGCAACGATTATGCTTAGGTATGCATGTCCCCTTCGTTGGTTGTTTGGCTGAATCGTTTCCATGAGTCACGAGAACGTCGTACCGAACGAGGCACCCACAAAAACGTGTGAACAAAACATCGGCAAGTGTTATGGCGGCGTCTGCTTTGCGCCCCGCAGGCGACCGGGATGGAGTGTGTTCGGAACCTGGAAGAGTAACGACCGATCTTACTAGGATTTGCACGACGCCACCGCTATCACTGTGCATTCTGGTATCTGTATTTCTCTCCATTTTTCGGGCCATGACAACCCGCGTTGTACGTCCGGCATGAGACCTTCCATGAAACTAGCATGATACTTTCCATCGTGTGTTTACTCACGATTTTCAAAGGGCGGCTTCACCTGTTGTGTGCCAATGTGCTACAATAACAGCACCTGGCAGAAGGGTATCGGACTTTATATCTTTCCGAAAGAAAGCAGCCCCCGAAAAAAGGAAATTTAGAAGTGCCACACATACCGCCAAAAATTAGGAAAACGAACCTCACCCACCTTGTGGTGGTCTATTAGGCTGGCGTTACCTGATCCATTCCGCATTAACACGAATCGAAACCGCAAACAAAGAGCTTCCGCCGTCGGGCCACTGTTAGCTCTCCAGAGCTTGCGCAAGCAAGATAAAACTTGCGGGCAACATGGCGATTCCAAGCGGTTGGCCCAGGCTGCCCCTCCGACAATCATGAGTGGTCATCTTGACCACGAGGGGGCCAAGGGCAACTGGCCACGCGAGCGGCGCTCCGCCGCTGATAAAAGGCTGTCGCAGCGGATGCGCGGGGGCTGTTGGGATCGCGGTGCAGGCGATAGCGGTCATTAAATGTTTACGTGTTGTTGAACCGGTGCGCTGTGTCATTCTCCGAGACGGGTAGCAGCAAGGGAAATCCCACACTGGCGCCCAACGTGGGGCTTGAGCGCATCATATGCTCTCGTTGTATGTGAAGAAGCATGGTCATGGCCACTCTTATTTCTGCTAGACCACCCTCTGATGATGCGCCTGCTGGGACTGAGACTGCAGGCTTAGCGTCTGGTTTTATGTCGCTGACAGCGTTATCCGCGAGTGCACCGAGCGTCAGAAGGTCGTCCTCACTCACGTTTCTGTCGGAGTCCTCTGTAGACGGCATCGCGTTGTAGTGGAGGCTTCCGCAGGTCAATGAACTTATGCTTGCGGAGAAACGCCCCCTCAACTGTGGGCAAACTCAGGAACGCAATATTGACTATGCAAAACGTAAGAACGAGCCCAGTTTGCTGCCATCCTCCCAAACGAGCAGAATATCACGTCTGGGCGCCAGTGTGGGATTTTCATTGCTGCTACCCATGGTTTCACTGACTGTCTGTCAGTGAAACCAAGGATGCGCCTCCGCGGAGGTGCAATCCGAGAGGTGTTCCGGATAGTCGCCATCTGGAACCTGCGACACATCTACCTCATCGGGTTCATAGTAAGCTTTTAGGTCGGCGACATGAATAGACCCGCATACTTCACCAGATTCACAATGCACCAGCTCATAAGACAGGTTGGAGAGCTTCCTAGTTCCTACTAACACGGTAGGGGCCATCCCATCTCTTTGCTAAAAAGGCCGTGAAGCCTCTAGCAGCATCACTCACCGGATGAGTTCGCCTCAGTACCATATCTCCTACCTTGAACTGCAGATTTCGCCTCCCCTTGTTGTACTGGTTTGCCTGCTGCAGTCTCGAGACGTCGAGGCTCTCTCGAGCTTCACACAGTTCGCAGATGATCTCCGGAAGCGTTTCACGAAGAACCTGCGTGAAGCTCGAGAGGATCTCGACGTCTCGAGACTGCAGCAGGCAAACCAGTGCAACAAGAAGAGTCGAAATCTGCAGTTCAAGGTAGGAGATCGGGTACTGAGGCGAACTCATCCGCTGAGTGATGCTGCTAGAGGCTTCACGGCCTCTTTAGCAAAGAGATGGGATGACCCCTACCGTGTTAGTAGGAAGCTCTCCAACCTGTCTTATGAGCTGGTGCATTGTGAATCTGGGGAAGTGTGCCGGTCAATTCATGTCGCCGACCTAAAAGCTTTCTTATTAACCCGAGGAGGTAGACATGTGTCACAGGTTCCAGATGGCGACTATCCGGACCACCTCTCCGAAAATTCTACACCGTCTCTACCGTGGTACAACTTGAGACGGCGGTGAAGACGACTGGGAGTAGCACGAACTCTAAGAGCATTATGTTCATGCCCTCCTTGGTGTTTTGGGGGGGAGAAGAGAAAGTGGCCTGGCTCCCGCATGCAGAGTGGGGCAGGCACCTTTCGTATGCGCGGCCACTTATTCCTACCGTGCCATGGCCTCATGTTGTTTTTAATTTCTAGTTCCTCGTGCCATACAGCGGCGACGCAGCTCCCATCATCAGACCACCCCCCTACAGCTGCATCGGTACTGTCCGGAAGTACTGACGTCGGAGCCGTGCTCGCCCATCCGAGAAGACTTTTGCTGACCCAGAAAGAAGGCCCCCCCCCCCCCCCCCAAGACCATCTAAGACGCCCTCTTTTTTCGTTTTTGGAAGGGGAGAGTTGTGTGGGCAACCTGGCGATTCCAAGCGGCTGGCCCAGGCTGCCCCTCCGACAATCACGAGTGGTCATCTTGACCACGAGGGGGCCAAGGGCAACTGGCCACGCGAGCGGCGCTCCGCCGCTGATAAAAAGCCGTCGCAGCGGATGCGCGGGGGCTGTTGGGATCGCGGCGCAGGCGAAAGCGGTCATTAAATGTTTACGTGTTGTTGAACCGGTGTGCTGCGTCATTGTCCGAGACAGGTAGCAGCAAGGGAAATCCCACAAACTGAATAGAAGCTACACACTAAACGCATCTCCCCTCAAAGTTTTCGGGTATCTGGCATGCTTGCTTCTTTTTGACAGATGCGAGTTGTTACGACGCGTCAGGCATGGTCTTTTGGTATACCGTTTCTTCTTTTATGAGCAGGCCCCATCTCCCAGCAGTTTACCTGTACCTTGTCGCACAGGCTGTCAACCAGAATAAAGCGACATTTAGAGAACTCTCGCTCCCCGAGAAAGTATGGCACCATGACAGAACAGGACACGACATAACAGCACGCGACAAAACAGCACGGTCAAAACAGCACGCGTCAAAACAGCACAGCGTCAAAACAGCACGGCGACAAAACAGCACGCGTCAAAATAGCACGCGACAAAACAGCACAGCGTCAAAACGGCACAGCGACAGAAGAGCACGGGCCAAAACAGCACGACGTCCAAACAGCACGACGTCAAAACAGCACAGCGACAGAATAGCACAGCGTCAAAACATGACATTTGACAATATAGCTAGAGTTCGGCGTTTTCGGTTTGTATTATTTCAAATTCCGCGAAAATTTTAAAGTTTTTATTCAAAGTTTTTCGGTTTATTGCGGTGAATATTTGTAGACTCATAAACTTCTCAGTTATTTTAGGTTTATTGACGAAAACCAGCATAGTAACGAAAATGCAATAATAAAAGCGTTTGTGTAAAATGTATATTGAATACCAGGTACTGGTCTTCTTATTTGTTTCCGTCTTTGGCAGCCGATGCGATCTGTTCTGTAAGACGCACTGGGGCCTTATCGTGATCTGACATTATCGTCGTGTGCTCGTATTTGCACACAGGACGAGCATGAGCATCAGTGCCACTTCGGTCAGAGAGGCAAATATCAAAATGGAGAAATTAGCAAGCGTTGTACTCGGTGCGTTTTCCCCCATTATCACGACTGCGACAGGCGATAAATTCGCGCCGACTGCACAAGTGAATATGAAACACTCGTAAAACACGCCCTCCTCTAGTAGACGGAAGCTAGGGGTCTTAAAAAATGCGCGGCATTTACGGACGCTCTTGATTTCCGTTGTTTGATTTCACGATTAAACTCTCTTCTTTTAACGAAAAATTCGGTACAAATCCATATCAGGTGAAAAACCCAGATTTCGTCCTGAAGACCTCTGCGCCCCCCGAGCTTTTGTTGAAAGTTGAACCGATCTCGCAGACAAGCTGAAAACTCCGAAAGGAAGTGGTCATAAGGTCAGTAATGAGTAGGGTTCCGTGTTTTCGGAGTTTAGTTTCCGTCAAATTCGGAGGGTGTTTTTCTGAGTTTATTTTTTGCCAAAAATTCTGAGTTTATCGGTGTTTATTTTTGTTTGATTACGAATTCTCCGAAATTCGGAGCTCAATTTCGGAGTGTTTCTTATTAAAAATAAACAAATAATATCCAAATGTAAACGTATGCTGGACAAAACAAAACAAAAAAAAACGCGATTGTATTAATTATATTTTTTTCAGTTGGATTTGGCGTTGGTGCCATTACTACTGGCAATACTAATTTGTCCTAATATAAAAGTGGCACACAAGTGTTATTTCAATAGATGTCTATACCTTAAAATCAATATCCTACTGGAGGTACCCAGGCAGCACAAAATTTTGGCCCGACACTGGCCAATGCCTGATTTTTGCTCGGCACCTGCCTGGCCAGCCCGGCCACTGGAAAGCAGCTGGCCAAAGGTCCCCAAAAGATCACTATTAAGTCCCCGGCCACAGAGTCTTAGTTTTTCCATTGGCAACCAATCACCAAATTATGTTCGGGAAGGGCTTGGCCACCAAGTCTTTGTTTCCTCCCTGGTCACCCGCCTCAAAAAGGTGACCAGCACTCATCCGGCCAATGTTCACCGGCATGAGCTTGGTCAATGAAGACAAAAAAGTGCCCGGTAGAAGGCAGAGTACTGATCACTCTTTTCATCCCCGGCCACCAGTCCTAAAAACATCCTCAGCACCTGTCCGGTCAATGTTGACTGGCAGCAACCTGGTCAACGAAGACAAAAAAGTGTCCGGTAGAAGCCTGGGACTCACTACTCTTTTCATCCCCGGCCACCAGTCCTAAAAACATCCTCAGCACCTGTCCGGTCAATGTTGACTGGCAGCAACCTGGTCAACGAAGACAAAAAAGTGTCCGGTAGAAGCCTGGGACTCGCTACTCTTTTCATCCCCGGCCACCAGTCCTAAAAACATCCTCAGCATCTGCCTGGTCAATGTTGACTGGCAGCAACCTGGTCAATGAAGACAAAAAAGTGTCCGGTAGAGGCCTGGGACTCACTACTCTTTTCATCCCCGGCCACCAGTCCTAAAAATGTCCTCAGCACCTTTCCGGCCAATGTTGACCGGCAGCAACTTGGTCAACGTAGACAAAAAAGTGTTCAGTAGAAGCCTGGCTACTGACCACACTTTTTATCCCCGGCCACCAGTCCTAAAAGCATCCTCAGCACATGTCCGACCAGTGTTGACTGGCAGTAACTTATTCAATGATGAAAAAAAACTGTCTGGTAGAAGACTGCATGGGTACTGACCGCTCCTTTTATCCCAGGCCACCAATCCGAAAGATGGTCACCCTATTTGGCTTGTTTCAAATTGGTCAACAAAAGAAAAAAAGTGTCCCATAGAACATGGGTATGCGGAATGCTGCTTTTATTCAGGACCACCAATCCTCTCTGGCATTACATCGCCCAGCAGAGACAAAAGTATACAAGCCACGGGCTTGGTAAGCAATGACTTCCGCTGGTCACATGTAGGTGGCTACATGTTCGCCCTGGCCAGGTAAGACTGGGAGAAGGGATTAACACTTGAGGAATCCAGGCCGTGGCGCATTCCATACTATAAAATTGGCTCAGAAAACTTCATTTGGACAAAAATTATATTTTGTTATTTGAACACAAATTATATGTACAAAATGCGAAAACATTAAAAAATGACTGTGCCTTTAACAGAGCAGTGAATTCTGGACTTGTTGTACACAACAAAAATGAACCAGAATATGAAAAAAAGCTTTCTCCGGTATTCTTTTGCCAATTACAAAATTCTTCATAACAACAGCTTTTCTTTAGTCACAGATTTCTGGCCAAGATAAAACCAGAAAACCTGAAAACAAACACAGAATAAGCACATGTATTTCATAACCAAAACCTGGCTGGCAGTATTGCTACATCAAATATAACAGAAAAGTTCTATCACTTAAAAACCAAATTATATAAGCGACAGTCAAAAAATATTGGGTGAAATCACGGTCAGAAGTCGGGTCTCTCTCCATCTGAGGAAACCTCAAGGTGACTGGTAGCAGTAAGGACGTTGTCAAATGGCTACAAAAGAAGCACATTGGGCTAATGGCAGCAATGGCAGCGCGTGCAGAGCAAAAAACAAACAAACAAACAAAAAAAAAGCTCGCCTAACTAAGCCATGGTTAAAAATATTGGGTGAAAAAATGGAGGAAAACACATATCCGACTCTTCGCGACAACGAAAGAACTTTATCGAACGAATCACACTTCCCGCCGTGGTAGGCCGACGTTGTCACAATCACGAGACCCCCACTCGTCGTCGAAAACACGCCGCTGGCTTTTTGAGGGGAACGAACGGCACAATCGTACTACACACAGTGCGACGGCTTTGTCCCAATCACGATATCTCTACACGTCGTCGAAAACGCACCGCTTGCTTCTTCCACGGCACGATCGAGCACCAGTTGCACAATCCTGCGCACCTTCCTTCAACTACGTCCGACAGGCGTAGCGTAGTCTCGCTTTGCCCAGCTCGAACACTCACCGCGACGCCGCGCAGTTGACGATGCGATGCAGTTCTCACAAACGCTCTCCCGTGCACAAAAAACATAAAACAATCACATGCCGATGCCTCGGTTGATTTGTGGGCGTCTAACTCCGTTGAATGTCTCACGTGTACACAGATTTCCACTGACCCGTCACATAAAGTTACGTAACTTTGGCTACGGAGGCCAAATAAAACGAGATGCGGTGCTTCTTCTTGGCTCCGTAAGGTCCAGAAACATACACCGATCTATCTTAGGTCCGGTCCAAGGTTAATTGTCCGGTCTTCAACATACCTTTCCAATTTTCCAACGAGAAAAACTAAAAAAAAAAAAAAAAAGGCGCGCTGCTCATCCCTGCTCACCGAGCAAACATACAGATGAAGCAGGTGAACCGGAAGTGATCTCGTCCCAGCAAGTTCCGCCAGTTCCGCCATTACTTGTTTATGCATACCAATGCATACCTTCCTTGGAATACCCTGTACACCGACTGCGTAGGGTGAACACGAAAACTGGCGACTCTCTTGCATAAAAGAGGAGTGACGGGTGCTTTAATTAAAATATATTCATGTTCGTCCTAAACCCCGAAAATCTGACTAGATTCCTTGCGCGGTGATAGTTATCCGCCAGGTGGCGCGAACTACCTCCCATTGCAAAAAGTGTACTTATAATTTTATTATTCACCCATCCACTCGATCGTGTCGCGCTGATGCCGGTGCAATGGCCGGTGCAGCTGGCTGATGGTGGACTCATCTGGGGGGCTATGCTGCGCTTTTTGCACTCCCAGGAGACTTGGAAGAGGGAAGTGACGTCAACAACGCAGCAAATGCAGATTGGATAAAAGAGACCCCCCAGTCTCAGGGTAAACGACGAAATGGCAGATTGGATGTTGATTTTGTTTTCTTCTGTCAACATCCAATCTGCATTTGCTGTGTCGTTGACGTCACTTCCCTCTCCCTAGTCTCCTGGGAGTGCAAAAAGCGCAACATAGCCCCCCAGGCCTAGTTCAACTTCAAGCGGTTCAAGGCGTTCAAGGTTCGACGATTTGAGAAGCTTTGTTATCGGTTTGTGCACATTTCAAGCCACCCAAGATAGCACGCGGCGGCGTCCAGAGACAAGAGGCCATGAATACGCTGATCAAGGAGTAAGTCCATTTTCTACTCGGTGTTTTGTTTTGCAAAGTGACTGGAACACAATGGGCATAGGGTTAGTAGTAACGGCTCAGTTGACAAGCTCTGCATTAGCGGTGCTTCGGAAAGGCGGCCCCGTCCGTTCGTGCGAGCGTGATGACGCTGTCGTCGCAGCCCGCTTGGTTCGCAAGGTCGGGGAAGCTCGGGCCACTGGCTTGTCATTGCAAAATCAGGCGGTCGGCGGCATGTCAGCGGCTCTTGTGCACTTTTTAGATTCTGATGCAGCCACATGATTGTATGATTGTTAATAGGAAGCGGAGATTTTGCCGGCAACCGTCATGACAAACCTACGAAGAAAAACTGTCGCGAACGCCGAACTGGCATGTTGTTTCTTGTATAACACGATCTGTAAGCGTGGAAGTCTTCGAGCCGGCAGTAGCTTAGTGGTAGAGTGTCCGCTTCTCACGCAGAAGTTGCGGGTTCGATCCCCAGTATGTAAACTTTTTTTTTTTGTTGTCAAGCTTTTTGCGATGTTTGCACATTTTCTTTTAGACAATTATCGCTGAAAATGAGTATATATGTTATTATTTGTTTCCACCGATAATTAGTTTTTTTTTTATACTTAATGTTTTAGTGATAATGCTTTTTTTTATAATTGATTTTTTAGTGGTAATTGATAGCTTTTTGCGATATTTACACATTTTCTTTTTGACAATTATCGCTGAAAATGAATATATATTTTATTATTTGTTTCCATCGATAATTAGTTTTTTTTATACTTAATGTTTTAGTGATAATGCTTTTTTTTATAATTGATTTTTTAGTGGTAATTGATAGCTTTTTGCGATATTTGCACGTTTTCTTTTAGACAATTATCGCTGAAAATGAATATATATTTTATTATTTGTTTCCACCGATAATTAGTTTTTTTTTTTATACTTAATGTTTTAGTGATAATGCTTTTTTTTATAATTGATTTTTTAGTGGTAATTGATAGCTTTTTGCGATATTTACACATTTTCTTTTTGACAATTATCACTGAAAATAAATGTATTTTATTTTTTATTTCAACCGATAATGGATTTTTTTTTAATAATTAATATTTTATTGATAATGTTTTTTTTTTATAATTGATTTTTTACTGGTAATTGATAATATCATATGCGTGAATGACATTTTAGTGAACAACGCCATTTGAGTGATTAACGGAGGCGTGTCTTAACCCACTCCCCAGCACTGCACTCGCACCGCTTTTCGGCGGCAGTCTGCAGTTGCTTGTACAAAAATGTTAGCTTTCGATTGTTTCGATCTCGCCCAGAAGTTCGTTCATTTCTAACTTTCAATGAAAAAACGGTTAAAGTGCGGGCGAGCTGGTGTAAGTTATACATGACGATTGAAAACCTGAGTCTGTGGTTGGAAAACGGAAAAACGTGATGTAGAAAGTATGGTGCCTGGATCGCGTCTACGACTGGTGTGTTTAGCATCCTATCCCGCCCATACATCAAAAGTGGTCCCGAAGTGGCAACAGATGACGTCACAGAAGCCGGAGTGTCATGCTGTTGACTGTCACGATCCTGGCGGTTGGCCATAGAAATGCTGGCGAAAAGCACAAGCGAACGCGAGTGTCGCTGTCGTCACGGCGTCCCAACTTGCAGCTGCTGTAGCTTCCGTGGACTGTCACAGTGGAGAGCGACCTGCAGCAGAACAGGCGTCGCCACATACACCACAACTATTGGGACGCCACCAGGTTCGCGACCAGCGACAGCATGACACTTTTATGACGTCATCAGGCGGAAATCGAGGAACCACTTTTTTGGACACGGTAAACACACCAGTCGGAGACACGTTCCAGGCACCATAGTAGAAAGACAAAGTGACAGAGAGCATCTCTTCCATTTTTTAACCACAGTCTCAGGTTTTCAATCATCATGTCTGACTTTTGATTGGTGTTTCTCGTGCAGAAGTTCATTTGCGTTACAACAAAGCAGCTGAGTAGTTGGGCAGTGAAGTTTCGACAGGGGCCTTTGCTTGGCACGTAGCCAGGATTTTTTTTTTGGGGGGGGGGGGGGGGGAGGGGAAAGATAGGAGCAGGAGAGGAGCAGCACGCCCGCCCATGACAAAATGCTGTATGAGGGGGGGGGGAGGAGGTCCCAGGAAAATGGAAGATTGCGGGGGCGCTTGTTAAAACAGAAGTTCGGGCGAGTTGGTAGTTCATGACGCATGAGGACACAGCGCACCCGTAACAAACACTAGGACAACGTTCACAGTCACACCAAAAGAAAGGGACACTTACACAGCGCTGACTTCAACTCTTTGTATATTCCCGCCTTTTCTCTTCTTTCACGTCTAATGCATAACCTAGGCCTCATCTTTTTCTTTCTTTGCTAAAGGTTAACTGTAAAAGTTTTAAGCCAGAAATTGAAAATTAAATGGAAAAATTAATTGAAAAATTAAAATTGAAATTACTGTAGATCAATGATGCAAAGCTAAGTAATCCAGCTCTTTTTGTGACAGCGCTATAGATGGATTACTAATACACCTGCCGTTTTGCCTGGCAATGTTCTCCGCTTCTATTATTTCCCTTGTGAGCTGGTCTCGACTCCTTGCCAACACCACACACTTGTCAAGTTCCGCTGTGCACCCACAGTCCCAAATGTGTATGCCAACATGTCCAGAGTTCTTGTTGATGGTGGACAGGTTGTGTTCTCTAAGGCGGTGGTTTAAACACCTACCCGTCTGTCCGATATATGTTCTTCCACAGGACAGGGGGAAGGAGTAGACCACATTTTCAGTGCATCGAACGAACTTATTTCTGTGATTCGTTGTGCAGGACGTCGGTGTTCTTGAAGGAGTGTTTACCCTCTTGCACAGGCTGTAGAGCTTGTTCGGAGCGGAGAAAATAACGTCCGTGCCTACTTTGTTTGCTATTTTCTTAATTGACATCAATCTAAAATCTACCTTCGCCACCTGGGATGGACATACGTATCTACAGAAGAGAGGGGTGTGTATTGGTTCGTGCATTGCACCTATCCTCAGTAACCTGTATCTTGCACACCTTGACAGGAATTTAAACCAAACTCTCGACGGGTCAAAAGTTAAAAAAGTATTCAGATATGTCGACGATTATTTAATTGTCCTTGCCACCGATGACCAAAATCTGACAGCCTTGGTACAAGACATTCTCAACAGTTTCAGAAGGTGCATGAACCCATTGGAGATTACCCACGAACTTCCAAGTGAAAGAAGTTTGAGATTCTTAGATCTTCGTCTTTGTACGTCACCGTACCATACGTGCTGGACTTACGAGCCAAGGGGAAAGAAGCCACTTCTGCCATTCAACTCAGCGCATTCAAAACTCGTAAAGAGAGGCGTAGCGCGGTTGTGCCTTAAGAACTCTCTTACGAAGTCATGCTTCCATTTCATCCAAAGGAGCTTTGATGGGCAAGTGTCGAGATTAAAACGCGCTGGATATCCACCATCCTTGTTAACATCAGTGGCGGAAGGCCTTTTCAGAGAATTTAAGCATGATGAGCGATTTAAGAAAAGTCATCGGGACAGGGCAAAAAGACCAGTGATTGTGCCATATCTCCATCATTTTTCTCATGGCCTCAAGAAAATAGCAAACAAAGTAGGCACGGACGTTATTTTCTCCGCTCCGAACAAGCTCTACAGCCTGTGCAAGAGGGTAAACACTCCTTCAAGAACACCGACGTCCTGCACAACGAATCACAGAAATAAGTTTGTTCGATGCACTGAAAATGTGGTCTACTCCTTCCCCGTGTCCTGTGGAAGAACATATATCGGACAGACGGGTAGGTGTTTAAACCACCGCCTTAGAGAACACAACCTGTCCACCATCAACAAGAACTCTGGACATGTTGGCATACACATTCGGGACTGTGGGTGCACAGCGGAACTTGACAAGTGTGTGGTGTTGGCAAGGAGTCGAGACCAGCTCACAAGGGAAGTAATAGAAGCGGAGAACATTGCCAGGCAAAACGGCAGGTGTATTAGTAATCCATCTATAGCGCTGTCACAAAAAGAGCTGGATTACTTAGCTTTGCATCATTGATCTACAGTAATTTCAATTTTAATTTTTCAATTAATTTTTCGATTTAATTTTTAATTTTCAATTTCTGGCTTAAAACTTTTACAGTTAACCTTTAGCAAAGAAAGAAAAAGATGAGGCCTAGGTTATGCATTAGACGTGAAAGAAGAGAAAAGGCGGGAATATACAAAGAGTTGAAGTCAGCGCTGTGTAAGTGTCCCTTTCTTTTGGTGTGACTGTGAACGTTGTCCTAGTGTTTGTTACGGGTGCGCTGTGTCCTCGTGCGGGGGGGCCCCATGGTCCCCCCCCCCCCTGGCTAGGTGCCTGGTCTTTGCACCCCAGCCTTGCTGTGTCAACATTAACAGGGGCTGACAGTGAAGTGGCTAAAGACTTCTTATTTTGGCTTGAAATAGATAGCAGAAGCATCACGACATCAATTGAACAACATCATCATGAACCTATGCCCTAAACAGACCTCTTGCTTCGCTCCTAAGTGTAGCGTATTCACTGTTCAGTCTGTGGTCGTGTCTCGTGAGTGACAGTGAGCTCCTTTTTCAAATCGTGCGGCGAAAAGATGTCACGCGCTGCGGGTCAAGTGCAGACGTTTCGCGTCTCGCTGAAAGTTAGACGTGCCTGTTTTGCTAGATGTATTTATTTTGGATCTCTGCTACAGTTTTTTGTGAGTTTAGTGCATTATGCTTGTATCAGAAACCTGCATTTGTAAGTACCTTTTTTAAAAATTTGTTTAGCGGATTTCTCCATCCAAAAATAAACAAATCTGGCAGTGGTTGCTGGCGGGGCCCCCAACATTGCCCAAGCTGTCTAAAATAGGTTCTAATATTCTGGTAGAATGCATATTCCGCACTTTTTCTCTATAGCTACCACTTCGTGCACGTCGTGCACTTTAGATGAAGGGAGCGCATATGTCGTCTCGGAGTGTTGGCTGGTCAGGAAGCTAGGGCAAGTCGTCTCCTACTGGCCACCTTACAAGCAAAAGCAGCAGGTCCTCAATGCAATTTTAGAGAAAGAACAGATTACACTGACTTGGTCGAATCACCCAGTGAAGATTCTTCACTCCTACATTAGGTTGGCGATTTTTTTTTTAATTGAGCGTATAATTGAGATGATCGTTTCTCATGCAGCCACACTGCAGCACGCTTCAGACCATCTGGTTGCAGCTGCCTGAGCACCCAATTTGGACTGACGGACCGGATGTAGCCCCAAGACAGGAAAGGGCTAGGAGGCCTGCTGGCCATATGGACAGCGACTCTTCGGACGATGCCTCAAGAGAAAGTGTGTGTCCCGGTATAAGGCTGTCCATTATAAATTATTATTCAATGTGAATCAAAACTTGCATGAATAACTTTAGCTCCTTATGCAATTATAAAATTGCTAAATAGTTATAGTCAGCAACAGGTCAGTAACAAAGGGCAAGGGAAACGAAGGCTGGATAGAAAGCAGACTGAAGGTAGAAGAGGTTTTTGTCCTCTCACCTTCAACACCCCATCTGTTTTCTCCTTTCCCACCTTCGTTTTCCTCGCTCTTTGATCTTGATTTATCACTGAGTGTAGGTCAGTCTGGTTAGTGCACGCACATTGTAAAATTCAGTAGTTAAAATTAAAAGAATGAAAGCACGAAAGATGTATACAGACAGCTGAGAGCTGTCAGTTAGCAACATTTAATTCTGGATGGAAAATTTTGTGCAGTGCCCGAAACAACCAACAGTGGTTCAGCCTTGAGCGAGCCTCCCCTCTGAGCAACATGAAACTGTCCGAATCATGTACTGCGCCCCTTTCGGCCATCGCCTCGGCCATGCGCTCCGAGTGGGTATTTCATATTGCTGCAGACTGTACCACATCAGTTAGAATGGCTTGTCCTTGAAACCTTGCAAGCCAGTCCTTTAGTTACCCTAATTACACATACACTTTCAACTATTGTTGAGTCTACGACACTTATCGGCCTCAACTTTGACTGAACTCAACTCAACTCAACTCAACTCTCTAGAACCCAGTTAAAGCTAGCACGAAACTGGTTCTTGTGCCGTGTGATCAGTCTAAATTTTTAAGTAATTTACTCGGAGACACACGTTTTATTTATTTTAAGTAGATCATACTATATGTTTGATACCTTGTTGCTTTTTAGCGGCATTTACACGAGTACCAAAGCAGATTCAGGGCTAGGTTGCACATATTTTAGGCTATGTGGTGCAAGCTACTGCCCGCTATGATGGGTGCCCCACTACTATTTGTCTATTTATGCAGCACGTTCCTCCGCCATTTTTGCTCGTTTGGAATCTTGCCGGCTAGCCGGGATGCTATTATTGGCAGCTCGGACGCCTAAATTTATTCCTTCCAGAAAATTTTGCTGCTACGATTCTTTCTAGACGCCTCCCCCTGCATTTCGAAACAGTAAGTGCCTCACAAACAATGGTTGCTGGCAGCGGTCCTGCGAACAGGTGCCAATTTACCTCCGTTGGGGAAGTCCGTTCGGTTGAACTGAGGTGGGGATCTCAGTCGAACTCAACTGTCATTAGCGGCTCAATGACGGTTGGCGCTGCCGTGTAACTTTGGCTTATCGCGATGGACTCGACTGTCGTTGGACTCAATGGCAGCTGAGAGCGCCCGTGTAACTGGGTACTAGGGCACTAGCTGTCCAACAAAGCTTCCAGACAAAAATGTTTCCAGCCTGCGCCCAGGGTAGTTCTCTCAGCCATGAAGTGAACAGGTGTGGACCATGGGGTCCCCAAGAAATGTCAGTAGTCTATAATGCCTTGTTGGTGGTCTTTGATTTCTGACTTTGTTGGGCTCAATCTTTCATACTTTCAAATATTATATACATAATCTATTTTCACTTACGTGGTACAATCGACACGGCGAGGATTTGAATCCAATCGCGAAGCCTGTGATTGGATCCGAGTCCTCGACGAACTCTGACAGAGCGCTCATTTGCAATATGACCTAAGTTCACGCCGAACGCTGACGCAACTGCCGTGTCCATTACATGCTCAGAGTATGTGAGCAAGCAATGGTGGCCGGGTGTTGGTACAAACTTTTGAAAAGGCTCTAAAAACAAATTTATGAAAGCTTTTATTTCAGACGACCATGCGATTGAGCTTTTTGTTCGCTGTTCTAGATAGCTCGGAAAATGGCACTCTGAAATAAGAAATAAAAAAAGTGCCTTAGTTGTTCACCATACCTCGAACACAAGAACATTTGGGAACATGGTGCTTAGATATGCTGTAGCTTTGGGTTAAGCAATATGGCCTATTCTAGGCTCTAGGCCTGAGGCCACAGATGTGGCCTCAATCCAAACATTTTTGTCATCAGAGTTGTGCATTCTTGCGGTAGGATATTACAAAAGCAGTCTGCATGAATTGAGCGTCAGGCCTGCATTCCTTTTAATGGATTGCCAGAGAAGTGTCAGAAATGTGGGTAAGAGTTCATAAGTCCTACCTTTGTTTCAGGGAGCCATTGCAAAGGCTACACTGTAAAAAACACTGCTTACATACCTATAGTTTTTGTAGCATTGTTTTCTGTATCTACAAAACAGTTTCACTCTTTCTGATTCGGTCTAAGCATCTCTCTTTTTTCGTGTTTGAATGTCTTCTACTTCAGGTTCAGTCCTGCCAGCTTATCATGTATCAGGTTAGTTCGGGCTCATTATGAACTATCTCAAGCTAATATAGCTGGTCCCACTTTTAGAACACATTCAATTTTGCTCTTGGTTTTATCTCTTGTGCACTCCTGCTTACTTGAGGCCGTCTTTTTTTTCTGCTCCCTACAGGGCTGAAGAGAGCCGCGTCTACCACAACCTGGATGCAGGGAACTTCTCCGAAGGGGTGAGAACATTTATGACATCTTGGCTTGTTAAAGAGCACGTAAACAGAGGATCGGGATTGGCTGAAGTGTGATGTCGTTGCTTGCTTTTTAATAATTTCTGCAACTCTGCATGCACCACCAAAGATAGGTAATTTTGTAATTTCACGGCATCCAGTCCACAGATAGCAGTCGATGCGGAATGCTAGCCGTGGCTAGCTACTAGTTCAAACTTTTCTTGGAGGAAGCAACATTAGTAACCTCATATTAATGCCTTGCAATTTCAGCAGGATGCCCATGGTGCTATCGTTTTATCTATGCATGTTTGATAAACAACTTTTTCATCAGTGCACATTTTATCAACACTCATTACGCAACCTTAACTGTTGCGATGTTTGATTGGCACCGTGATAGCAAGCTACAATTCCAAACATGCTGCGCTTTGTGCGGTCACCCCTTGCTTTGCAAGGGGAAAATAAATCTATTCTTGGGCTTGAACTTGCAGTGAGCCTTTTTAGAAATCTATGCTAGCAATCAAAAGGGCGGATATGGGGCGCTGTTGGCCGAGCTTCGATCCTAAAGAGGTCTGGCGATATTCATGTTAACAAAAATCAATTTCAAGGCTGTCATGAAAAGGAAGCTATCTATGAAATGTGGCAAGATGTGTTGCTGAAACAGACAGTCTTCATCGACAAAGCAATTTGTCGGTGAGACATTCTTTGATGAACTGATTGTCACCAGGGGGTCTAGACAACATCTGAAATCTCAAGGCCTGCATGCTTCAAATTTGACAGTGCATAGGTAGGCCACTGCAGTGCACAAATTGAACACGAGTGCTGCATCTGCATTCGGCAGGGTCCTTGGTAGAGTTAGAAAGGGTTGCAAAGTGAACAACTTTCGAACATTGCCATGGTTTGAATTTACAAAGTTGCTTTCGATGTTGATAAAAGTAGAGTTCAACAGTTTCCTCTTTCTTTTTTGCAATTTTGATTCTAAAAATATTTGAAGATTTGAAATTTCTTGGTTTAAGTTAGAATTATTCGAAGATTAAGAGTTTTGTTCCAAGTATAAGTTTGTAAAGTTAGAAGTCTTCAAATCGCACGAGGGTCCCAGTTTCAGTTTCGAGTGATTTCTTAATTTTCTGATGTGTGAGCTCTGTTTAACTGAGTTTAAACAAAGCTTGCGGAAAACAGAGATGGGTACAGCTGTTGCTACCACCAGATAGCTTGCTGCATTTGCTGGGCAGGTCGGCACTCGGCCACTTAGCTTGCCTCTTTGAGCTGTGAGTCAGTCTCCTGCGACAGCAATTGTTATCTGCACAGTTCAAGCGTGGTTCAAGCGTTGAAGCAGTTGCTATGTGTTCTGAACATGTAGGTACCGATTGAATCCTGTTTCGTTAGAAGTTCCTCAGATCAAAAGTTTAAGCTTCGTCAAACTTTTGGACTTCACGGGTTCGAAGTTCGACAAATCTGTAGAGAAATAATGACTAAAATAGTCGAATTTTTTGACATGATAGGTTCAGTGTTATATTTGTTAGTGCCAAAGTTAGAAAGGTTTAACATCTTTGAATTCTTCAGACCTCAGGTTTGGAAAATGTTTGCTTCATCTCTAGTTCTTGGTCTGATCAGTGAGAACACGAGCCCCAGCCGAATGCTGATGCAGCACTCGTGGTCTGTCTGCTTTGTGCTGGCCTATGTGTCAGCATATTTGAAGCAGGTCAAAATGCTTTAGGGGGGGTGGGGGGGGGGGGGAAGAAGAGAGGAGGTGCCTGCAAAACTAGAATTTCTGAGTGAGTAATGACCTGGCAACTACTTAGTAACCAATTTTCTGCATCTTATTCCCACAAGTGAGAAGCTAAGACTAATTGGTGTGTGGTAGAGTAGAACCGGATTTGGGAGGCACAAAAGGGGGCCCTGATAAGAGGCGAGCTTCTTCTTGCCCTCCTCCCTGGTGGTCATCGTAGCGCTTTTTGAATGACGTCGCGTGCTACCCATGTGTAGATTGAACTACCAAGAGCGCCGTTTTGCTCTGCAAGCTGGCTTTCACTCAATGCAGACAAGCCCTTGAGGGAAAGCCAGCTTGCAGAGCTGGCTTTCCCCCAGTGCGCCGGCTGGCAATGAGGCCGCTTGAAATAAAAAAGCCATCTTGTAGAGCAAGCTGGCTTTTCTCTTTCAAGAGGTCGTGTCGACCACCCGGAAGAGAAGAAAAAATTCTCGTCTGTAAAGGGTGTGGGGAGAGGGTGAGCGGGTGAGACCTTAAAAAATGAAGAAACGGCCACTGACTATCCGCGTGACGCGTCCCTCATGACATACAGACGCTCCTTTGAGAGCAAACAACTTTCCTAAATGTGGCGTTCTTGTTTGTTGTCAAAATCATTAGAAGTTTTATAGACACACACGCCTCCCTGACGTCACGCAGCTGTGGTGGTGCTGTCGACGGCACTGCGCACGCGCAGAAGCCTCAGTTCACTCGAATTCGGTTGCTGCGCGTGCGCAGTGCCCACACCTGGTGTGGGCAAACGCGGGCTTGTTAGTAAACATTGTGTCGGTCTATATCGAATTACTGAGTATGTCAGACTGGTAGAGAGTTTTTGCGAGTTCAATAAACATTGTTGACTGTAATTTTATGTCTAAACTCAATGCTTTTTATTTTCTCAGCTGCCAGCAAGGCGAAGTATACGAACTTGAGCGAGGCGACGGTTCAAGATATCGCAAAGAGATGGCTGTGGTCATTTGTCGACCGTGATGGTGGGCGAAGCAAGAAGCAGGATGAAGAAATGGAAGAGGTTAAATAAAAATAGTCCCAGAAAATCCTCAGCCTTTTTTGTTTTAACAATACAAACCAGTTCTCAGTGAGTTTGTGCATCCCGACATTTGATCTCAAGTGGTTGATCTTAACTGATACAGCATCCACAGCTACTGCAAAGTGTGCAGGCAAAATGTCAGGCACAGGCTCTTGTTCTGCAGTGCGTCCATGAGTTAATTGCAAGGCTAACACCTAACTGCAAGTCGCTCACTAATGTGCGACCTCGGCTGTAGGGCCAGCACCCATTCGCAAAGGTACGGCCTATGATTAGTTGCGAGGCATCGGCCTGTGTCCAGCTGCATGTCATCGGCCTGTGCCCGGTCAAACTTCTTCGCCTAGCACCTGACATCTAATGTACGGCTAATGCCCAGTTGCTTAACTCCGGCCTGCCTCTGATCACAGGACACCGGCCGATGCCCTGTTGCTAAACTTCGGCTTGCTTTCGGCCACACGGCATTGGCCAGTGCCCAGATGCTAACCTTCAGCCTGTGTCCTGACACAAGTCTTCGGCCGGCCTCCATTTGCTAAACTCCGGCCAGCTTTCAATCGCAGGTGATTGGCCAATGTCCTGTTCCGCAACTTCGGCTTGCTTTCGGCTACATGGCATTGGCCAGTGCACGGATGCTAACCTTTGGCCTCTGTCATTACCAAAGTCTTTGGCCGGTCTTTATTTGCTAGCCTTCGGCTTGTGTCCTGCTACAGGTCATCGGCCAGCCTCCAACAGCCAGTCCCCTCAAGTCTTTGGCCAAGGCCCACAGCCATGTTCGGGCATAGTAGTTTGACCAGCCTTAGGCCGGAGGAAATGTGACTGGCCAAAATGCTTCAGCCATTGCCCGGCCGTTCATTTTGTGCTGCCTGGGTAGTCGCTGGGAAGCCTGTATTTATTCCATGCTATTCCATCATCCTACCGCGCGGCTGCAAGAGGCAGAGTGGAAAAGGATGAAATAGAGAAGTTTCAACTGTCCTCTTTCCCACTTTGTGTAATTTCTATCGTCCAAAGGTTTCACGGTTACAAAAACACAACCTCTCCTTCCTCTCAGGCACAAATAGTATGACCGAACCGGAAACAATAACAGTGACTTTTGTCTTGACCTGATAGTACAATGACCTGTTGTCCTGACCGAAATTTGAAAGATATGTGTGGTGGCATTTTCCCAGGACCATTTACTGCACGCGCTGATTAAACCATTAATTGTAAAATATATGTGTGTCTGTGTGTGTGTGTGTGTAGGGGGGGGGGGGGAATTGCACATCGAAATTCAGAGTTTATCAGATAAATCCGAATATACGAAACTTTTACCGGCGGCTAACACGAAACCCTAGTTATGAGTCACATTCACCCCCCCCCCCCCCCCACAGACACACAAACACACCACTCCAAACGCCCTAGAAAACACTGAACTTTTTCAGCTAAGACAGAATTCGGAACACATTAATTCGGCGTACTTTTACCGGTTATATTCGGTTTAACCCAAAAACACTGAACCCTAAACATAGCGTTTGAAGTTAAAAAAATGCACGTCTCAAATAAGGCACTGTAAAGGAATTGAGGTTCTAGGCCAATTCGTCGAAAGCCAACTCGTCGACGGCCTATTTTTTTAATCTGTTCTTTTCGAAGCAAGTTCGCTGTGGGGAGTATACTCGATGCGCGCATGAGGGTTCCCTGGGCAGTACCGAAGCCCCCGCTGGTGCTTATTCTGGCTAGTTTGTAGCGTGAGCTACACTGGCCGAGGTTGAGCAGTTTCGCGTGACTTGCATAATGAGCTGTGCTCCGTGCTGCGCATGCGCAAGGAGCAGTGACGTCACACGGCACACAGCTGGCGCGCCGGAGCCGCCGCCGCCGCGCGCTCCGCCGCCGCCGCGTCCGCCTCGGCGGTCTGCGCATTCCAGAGGAGAGGCGTCATAGCCGCGGCAGACGCACTGGCGCCTCCGCGTGCCCAGCTGTGCGCCTCTGTTGCGCAGTAGCCAAGTCTGACGCTGCACCGGAGCCGCTTGATAGCGCCTCTCATTTTGTGCGCATAAGCTCACACTACATATATCCTGGCATAGCCGAGCTAAGCCACCGCAATTTTTTCGAGCAGTTTTGCTCATTTTTACGCGTAAGTTTGCTGGTGATATCGTCTACAATAAATACTCCAATCGCACGGCAATGTGCTGTCGTTAGTTGTTAAAAGAAAAAAAACAGAAAGCGTGTGCGGCAACGGTGTGTTCAGCCCATGCCGCAGTGTAAGGCCACAGCATTGAGGCTGCGGCATGTTACTGCTTCCCCGGTTTCCACTCGATCAAGGCCTTCGTCGGCAATCATTTGTGAATTTAACTCAAAACGTACAGCTTCTCGCCTGCAAGCTCCAGCCACGTGTTTCGAGGTGATTTTATTCACGGCGAATGAACCCCGCAGAATCGGTGCCCATGGTACACCTTGAATACACTCCCCATTAAAGTCACCTTATCTTACCGTTTCTATGAATGCTTTTGTAATCGACGCATCTCCCGCTTTTTTTTTTTTTTTGGGGGGGGGGGGGGGGGGGGGGGAGGAAACGTTCTACGCTTAGGTGGTAATGACGAAACGAGGAGTACTACGGAACCTCACCGGACCGCCACAAACCAGGAAGTTCATAACTTGAACTTATGGATATCTTTTTCCCAATAACTTTTCCTCTTTCCCTGATACTTCATAAAAGACCAGACAACGCAGCCAACATCGACGCGAAGGCGCCCCTCTAACTACCCAATCTCTTCAGAGATTAGCGTAGTTTAGTAGTAGTAACTACTGAAAACTTTATTTGTTTTTAGCAATCACACAGCAGCAGCAATCGGGACGCTGACTTGAGCGCGATCCCGTCGTCGCCAGCGTACTTTTTTTTTATTGTTTCTCCATTAACTGTTAAATAATGCCATGCAATGTCCAACCCTTTTTCTTTTCGTTCTGTTTTGTTTTCATAAAACACTACCTATTACAGCCTTTTTACATGCGTGCTGTTTGTCGTTGTGCTGTTTTGACGCCGTGCTGTTTTGGCACGTGCTCTTCTGTCACTGTGCCGTTTTGACGCCGTGCTGTTTTGTCGCGTGCTATTTTGACGCGTGCTGTTTTGTCGCCGTGCTGTTTTGACGCTGTGCTGTTTTGACGCGTGCTGTTTTGACCGTGCTGTTTTGTCGCGTGCTGTTTTGTCGTGTGCTGTTCTGTCGCGTTCCCAGAAAGTATATTTAGCTGTGCTTACGTCATTCTCGATTAAACGTTATGCACAAGCCTGAGCACTATCAAGCTCAGTTCACCCCGGACACATTCGATGTTGTTACGCGGTGCACCACCGAGCCGATGGTCCCCCGAATTTTCGTGTACTTTTGCCATTGAACTTGATTTTCACTTGTTTCCACGTTCAATGAGACGTCCGAGCAGCCGAAGTGCTCGAGTATACTCTGTTCACCCTTGAGCTGAGACTACAGTCAATGCTGCAAGCGCGAGCTAGCCCGGGTTCCTGGCTTTGAGACGTGCGTTTTTAGCGCGAGTGCTCAATCTGTGGAAGAACGCTTCAACGTAGCGACCTAGAACTCTCGTGTTTGTGGCATTGGCTGCTGTCTCAGATTAAGGTTGAACGTAATATAGTCTAGTTGTTGTTTTTTTCCTCGGCCGCAGTGGGACCACAGCGTGAACGTAGTGGGGTAATGCGTTCACGAAGACGAAGAAGCAGACGGCGACAAAGCAGGCGACCAACCAATTCCAAAGCGATAAGACGACTGGAACTGCTTCTTTGTGCTTGCTGACAAACTAATGCATCACAAAGAGCACCATCTTATAAAGTACAGATATGGAAGAGAATCCGAGCTGATAGCGGGGCGCACCAAACGATGATGTACAATGATGTACGCGCACTACAGCGCTACTCGGGCAGGATGCCGGAAGGCGATGTCTTCAAGCAGCATGGCGGGGGCACCCCTTCCAGAATGCGCGCGCCTGCGCAGTTCGCTTGTTGGAATTGGTCTATTCCGCCGCACAGGTGGCAGGATATGCGCTGCGTTTCCAAGTGCACCTGCTATGTCGCATGGCGCGGTCACGGCTGCCGTGTTGTAGCAATGAAGTCCGCGATAGTAGGTTTTCACCATTATGAAGTTACCTTTTCAAGTTCATATCTTCGTTGGATGTTTTAGAAAATACACAATATTTGTCAGTTCTACTATTTTATTTAAAGGCAAACTTAAGCACTTTGACGAAACATTACAGTAGCCAACGCTATTGCAATTGCTGCTATTTGGGAAACATGCAGCGACTGCAGCAGAGCACATATCATTCCTTTTTGCCCCCTGTTACCTGCGAAGACGTCGTGACGTCATTGTCGGCATCTCCGAATCAGCTTAGAGCCGAACAAGTGTCACCTTGAACCGCAGGTGGCGTCACTTTAGTTGGCGTTTTTTCTCTTCTGCATTCCTCTACTGCACTCACAGCGCATTAGAGAATAAAATTGCGGGGAAATATATTTGGTAATTTACGTCGTTTCTACTAAAACACTTATAGAGAGCATTTTGTACGGATCATATATAAAGGGCCTTCTTCACGCCATTATGGTTATCTTTTCTTTAAGATATCTTCATGTTTCGTGTAAAAATATTTGTTTTCTGCACTTCTTCACCGTTTCGCAGCTCCAATTAAATTTTATATTGCGACTAACTCGTCTGTACAAAAATTCAAAAGTAATGTTTACACACTTTATGCCAAAGGTGTTTACATTCACGCAATAATCTTACACAAAAGCCTCTTCATTATATTTTAAAGATTTTTAGTACTTTTTGAATTACAGGGTCCTCTCTAAAATTATAGAAGCAGGACAAATGTAATCATTAAAAGTGAACAGTTTTCAATGTTCCTCTGAATGAGACCCATGCTTTATCCCATTAGTCATTTCTATCACCCGCACCACAAAAGGTATCGCATATTAAATAGCGAAAGTCAACCTTCAGAGAGGATGCAATGCGCCCAGCCGTTGGCACTTGAATATAAAAATCGATCACGTAACTCATTACGTGCCTGGTCGCCGCACCCGCTCGCTAGGGGCGGGAGTGGTTCGATCAGTCATATTTTTTTCTATATGCTGTAATTAAATTATACTCATCTAGGTTCACATATTACGCGTGAGGCTATCGTTCGAGTCGACTTAAAATACACCCAGGAAGAGCAATGGCTCAAAATGTCAAAGGATGGCGGGTGACAGATATCTCATGCATCTCTCTTTGTAGAACGCAGCCTTCACCTAAAAGAATCCAAACTGACGTTAACTGGATAAAACCTATCCTGCTTGTAATTTTTGATTACCCAATTGTAAACCACCTGTGCCTAAGGTTTGGCGGATTGTTCGATCTCACTCTCCTCGAGGCTTTTTTTTTCTTTTAATCTTTTGCTTTGTAGTAGCATGCCACGAGACATTTGATTCCGGTCGCGTATGTTTCTGCTGGGAAAAAGAAGCATAAACTTTCTTCGCGCAAAGATCGAACTCGTTTTCAAAGAACGTCCCCACGTCAATGCTCGATCACGGAGGACATGAGAAACAATTATTGAGAGTTACGGAAGAAAACTGACGAATTTGAACGCACTTAGATTGGTTCAACTTAAAACAGCGTTTTGGGATTGGTTAACAGGAACATTAACATTATGCTTAGAAATGCAATGCAAGGCATTTTTGTTCTTTTATTTTTTTAGATGAAAAGAACGCACAGTGTTTCCAGTACAAATGCATGGCTCCTGCGTTGGCCTTTTTATCGAGAATGAGTGCGATTATACACCCGATAAAACTGCCGCGCGTAGTCGTCGGTTAAAAAGAAAAGTAAGCTGAGGAGGTTAGCTAGTTAACTTAATTGTCGTTTGCCCTTGTTTCAATTCAAACAAAGAGTGAAAACTCTATGCTTTTGTGTAAGTTGTGTTTGATACGTTGTGTTTGTACTTTTTGCCTCCGTCTAGGGTTTTATAGTATGTCGATTAACAACCAGCTAGTCTGCCTAATAACCTTGTCGTTTGAAAGCGCACGCGATATGTTTGTATCAAAGAATGTTGCTTCTCAGCGGTATTAAAGAAAGTTACAAAAAAACGTTGTCATAACTAAGAATCCCCACTTCTAGAGCAACATAAAAACTTTCTCGAAAAGAAAATGTCAAGACGACAGTAACCAAATAAATTGCTCGTAATCCACAGCCCTTTTTCTTTGTTAAATATTGAGGGCTAAACACGTTTATCCGCGTGGTAACGTGGCATTTAAGTCCAGCAGGCCCTGAAACAAAGGGTTGGCCATTTCGAGTGCATTGATACGTTCCGGTTGAAGACTGAAGCGCCGCCTGGACAACGCTTCTCTGACGTTTCACCATTTTTGGTTGTTTCTTTGCTTAATCTTCGAAGCAAACGTAATTTGCACCGTTCAAGAAGACTTCCTCAAATTCAGATATTCTAGCACTTTCCCGGAAAAAAACTTACAGCCACCGGACTGGAATGGTCAAGACGTATGAACATAGAAAGAAGTTAACATGTTCGTTACTCGAGCAGAAAATAAAGAAACAAGACGCCTGTCATAATCGGAAAATTTAACAAACACTACACAAAAGCGAGCGCAAAAAATGAAAGGCCTCGTTTGTAGAACTACGCTCCAGCTAAACTCTGTCTGCTCCCATGGTTTCAGAATTATTTTCCATAAAGCCGAGTAACACTGCTTGTACATCATACACAAGACAGTCTGCATACAGATTCGAACGCGAGTCACCGCGACATCCATGCTTCGAATGCCGCATGGCAATGAGTTCAAGGAGAAACTTGGACACGCGGCGTTCGAACCACGGATATTGTGGTGACTCGTGTGTGCAGACCGTCGTTTGTATGATGGTGGAGAAATGTAACCGCGTCTGAATACGACTTTGTACGATGGTCATCATATTTCTTTACGTCAACATATTTCTTTTTAATTTCAGTCCACAGTCCAGGCACGTAGTCAGGGGGGGGGGGTCATAGGGCCAGGCGTCCCCCCCCAAAAACTTCCATTTTGCTGGAACCTCGTCTCCCCCCTCCCCGTCCTACAGAATTTTGTCATGAGTGAGCCCCCCCTCCCCCCCCCCCCCGTCCCCCCCCCCCCCCCCCCGAAACAGAATCCTGGCTAAGTGCCTGCTACAGTCCCATTCAAAATGTTCTAACTAAAGATGCGCGATACATGTCCAGATGACCATTTTCAATTGGAAATATCTCAAAATATTCTTATTTGGTAGTCTTTATCTCTGTTACAAATTTGTTCAATACTTAATTTATTCGTGAAAGAAAAAAAGAATCTCTTAGCCTTTTATTTGTGTTTTATCTTTATTGCTTTAACGCACAATTTTGTGAGCGCTACGCATCATTTTATATCCGTGAACAAGATAACAGAAAGGGGATAAAACTACTCTCGAGCGTGTCTTTTTTTTACTTTTTTTTTTTGCTTGTGTGTCTGAGTGCGTGTGCAGAAAAAGCACTCTACAACCTTAAATAAGGGGATGTCATTTTCTGCCAGTGCGTGTCACTTGGGGTAATTGGAGGACATAAGGACCTAGAGCACAAGCAATTTGGTACTTCAAAAATTCCAAAAATTTAAAATCCCCCCCTCCAAAAAAAAAAAGAAGAAAGACACGCTTTTTTTAACTTTTATTTTTAGTTTGGGATAGTGGGATCGCATAGGCCCCAGGAATTTTATAGTGGGTTCAACTACTATCATTACCACCGTTACCGGGAGCACAGGAGCGCGTGGCATGGGGTAATGTCAGAAACCTTTAAAGACCCGGCGGTGAACTACAGCGCCTCCCCAAGGCTGCAGTTGCTGTCGAACGACTGGCCTTTAGAGTGCTCTGATATACCAGATTACAAGCGCTCCCGTGTTTTCGCCAACTGTGATTAAGCTTGTACGTTTCTAATCAATGACGTTCCTAAATGAGACATCAAATCCGACTTGGCCAAATTTGATATCTCACTCTAAACCATATCTTTCGAATATTTTCGACCACATAGAATGCGCACTGCAGCGCTATTGGACTTCAGTGTTTCTTTCTTTAAGCAAGCCTACTGGCATTAAGGTGACTCAAGTTTGCTCGCAAACAGCACTACTGCCCGGGAATCCCCTTTGTTACGGTGTGATTTCAAGGATAAACGCAGACTTTCTTTCAAGCTTTCCTTCGCGGAACTTCATGGCACAGTCATGGACGTCGCAGTTTTGGCATCGTCGTGGGGTAGTTTTTCGTGAGGATGATATTTGAATGGTAATCATAGATTGGACGCGAGTACTGTGCGAGGACACGATTTTGACTCTTGACTGTCAATGCACCGACGAATCCAGTCACTGCAATGACGGGATTGGCCCAACCCCAAAAAAATATCTGGAACCCACAATCTACACTGTGCTTAGCCAACCTCAGCGGGTGGCTATGATGAATTTTGGGGGGTTATAAATAGGCGCCTGATCATGCAGCCGCTTGCTCTGGCGAGTAGAGGGTATGAACGCTGCTCGTACTTGTAGGGGCGAAGCTCCTTAAGGTCTAGCCTTGTCCGGCGTCCGTGCTCACATCGATTGCACTGCCTCCGAAATAAAGTCACGTAAAAAAAAAAAATTAAAAAAAAAACGACGTACGCTTGCGGGTTCGAACTCAGGACCGCTTGCTTGCGATGCAGACCACTACGCTATGCCAACGCTGCATGTAGCCGCTCAATGTCTATACAAGAGAGGGCGCTGCGGACACATGCGTATATAATCCCGTTAAACTTTGCATGCATTGGTTCAACGTTTATAGACGAGAGGGCGTTGCGGTCAAGTGCTCAACTGCGTATATAACCACGATCCATACCACACATTCTCTTTCTGAAATGGACCGTTGACTTAAGCGGTGGAGATGCGTTCCCCCGGCTTCTAGCGAATCCAAGCTGATCCGCTAGAAGAACCACTGGCTCTGCTTTTCACCGACCAGAAAGCAGTAATAATGAAGTCGAAACGCAACCCGGAACTCAGCACTACCTATGAGCAAGAAAAAAAATCAGCACCATCAGTACTACCTATGAACAATAAAATCAGTCTCATCGGCACCACCAGAGCTTCGCCCCAATCAACATCATTCACCACGTGGAGATGCGTCCATTTTTTTTAATTTTTTTTCGCGATTGCCACTGCCCGCGGAGCAAAACTAATGCGTGTATCGTAGGTTACGAACGTTAAGGAATACTTCTAAGCGGATAGTTATTGAAACTGCTAAATCTTTGCATGTCCACTCTCAATATCGTCAATTCTCAAAGCTCGAGTTTCCTGTTGTCGCAGTGGGCAAGTTATGCGTAAGGAATTTTTTTTTTTAAATAAATAGTTAGATACGAATGCTTTTTAGTAATTAAAAAAATGATATAAGAACACTCATTTGTGTTCAAAGATTTATTTGAACTTGACTGTAAATAAAACACAGTAGAGTAAATCGTTGGGCCATCTGGTTTTGGAACTTGAAATACATTTTAGCGCTCATAAACAAGGACAAAAAGACGAGAATCGGACACCACACCGCACTGTGGTGTCTGATTCTTGTCTTTTCGTCCTTGTTTTTAAGCGCTAAAATGTATTCCAAATAAAACACAGTTCTTCAGAAAAAAAAAGGGGGGGGGGGGGGGGCGCCTGAATTTCTTTTTTATTTTATTTTTTTTTCATTCTTTCCTCAATGGCAATTTTATGATGCTCACAAATTTCCGAAGCAGTCCTACTCTTTTATATGAAGACCGTATGGTATATGATATTCCCATGAGGCAATCATATAGAAGCCGTCTGGTTTAGAGGAAGTTCATATATTCTGAACTTGACGGGGAACGGGGAAATACTTTGTCGCGCATCGCGTTAATCTCCATATTTCATACTAACAACTAAAGCTGTACTGATTTCTCAATACTTCATTTCAGTCGCCAAATGTAATTGCCCGCTGGCGAGCAGTTTTATAAAGTTAAGAGCGGTTCTCATTTGAATAAACACCGCAAACTCGTAATAAAGTTATTCCTTTTGTAGAAGTTTATGATATGAGTGCAATCTGACACTCATTCTTCATAAACATATTCCCAAGTACTTGTCTTCATTTCGTTTTCAATCTAGTGTTGTCTCGTTAATATGGACGCCTGAGTTCCCCCCAAAAATCGTCCATACTGTGAGTTGCCCATATTAACGAGACAAAAATGCATGTGTTTTCCCACTTTGTACCCGAAAATGGTGTCCATATAGCGGGGTATCCGCGTTAACGGGCCCCTATTAACGAGACATGACTCTATAGGCACATGGTCGTCAAAGCTTTCTCATAGCATAAAAATATCATTTACGAAAACAAAAGTACACTTATCTCTGTCGGAAATAATTGCCCCTTCTTCTATTCGTATAGCTGATAACGCAAGCACGGAAATTCCCAAGCCTGTCGAGAGCCTAGTGCCGGTTTATTACGTAAGGTGCATACTAACTAAACATAAACACAAAGACATATTAAAACACACACAAATAAAAAATACAAATAAAAACCTTATTTTAGGTTTATTTTTCGACGATTTATCATATTACTACGTCTTCTTAGTACCAATTATAGTGTCCGAAATACTAGCCGCCAGCGATAAAAATTGAAAAATAAAATCACTAAAGGAAACTTTTGCGAACAAAGGGGCTGCGCATAAAATAAGCCTTTTTGTTGCTTTTACAGATTTTCGGAACTGGTGTTTTTTATAGAGATTCGTGACTAAGCATTTTTGACGTTCTTGCAATACGATATGTGTGCGAAGGTTTCTAAAAGGCGGAATATTGAAAAAAGGCATCAGCATAGACAAACACGATGGCGCCCATGGAACAGAGCACTATCTACCCCGTAATTCTTGTACAAGATCTTCACGCGGGCTCTAATTTTTGTGGCCTCAATACTAGCCCCGAGACGCCGGAGAAACGGACAGAGCAACGGAGGTTTACATATCCCAGATCAGTGGACCTTGAACCGCACTGTTACAAAACAGTGTGGTTCCTGACCCGCTAATCTTCTCATGGATACGCGACTTTCTGTCTTACCGCGTGCAATACACGGTTACTAATTACCATGAGTCTGCCCTAACAAACGTTTCATCTGGTGTTCCTCAAGGGTCCGTACTGGGTCCCCTACCTTTTTAAATATTCATAAATGACCTTCCGGCCACCATTTTATCTAATATTCGCCTGTTTGCCGATCACTGTGTCGTATATAACAAAGTAACAAGTGTGCATGACAACATTCACCTTCAAGATTATTTAGTCAAATTAATAAAGGATGCGAACAGTGGCTGATGCCATTAAACAAATCTAAATTTAAACTAATCTGTTTCACTAGAAAAAAACTGTTTTGTCCTACCAATATTACTTGGGCTCCGATTTAATTGAGACCGTTCCTTCGTACAAGAATCTTGTTGTAAAATTAACATCAGACCTTTCATGGAATAATCACATTGAAGCCATCTCCGCAGACACCTCCAGGATCCTGGGAGTACTCCGACGTAACCTTCGACCTGCTCCACCAACTGTCCGCAAACTAGCCTACGACACACTTATCCGACCTAAATTAGAATATGCTGCCTCCATCTTGAACCCCCATCAAGGCTACCTTATCAATCATCTGGAAGCAATTCAAAACAGGGCCACTCGTTTCATCCTCTCCACGTACGATAACTCCATCAGTGTCTCTTCCCTAAAAATTCAACTCACCCTTTCTTCTTTGCAGCTTCGTAGGAACATTTCTCAGCTCTGCCTCCTTCACAAAATTTATTATGACTGTCTTGACCTTAAAACAGCATTATTATCACCTCCCGATCGAACATCATGCCTAAACAATGCCTGTACCATCAAAAGGATCTCTGGCTAAACAAACGCTTTCAAACGATCTTTCCTCCCACACGCTATCAATGACTGGAACAGCCTCCCATCCTCTATCGTCACCATCGTAGAACCAAACGCCTTTAAATCAAGTCTTAAATCGCACTTTTTATGTTGTTAACTGTTTACCAACCTTTTCCAGAATGTATTTTTTTTTTGTGTCTGTTTTTCCAATTTATAATATGAATGATCCCCCCCATATGTAATGCCCTCACGGGCCCTTAAGGTTCACTAAATGAAATGAAATATAGCGGGAGCACTTGTACAGGGGTGGCAGGGACGTTTCAAGCTACGCTGTGTAGCTGTTTCCCCGCTATCTTCTTTTCCGCAACAATGGAGATAATAGAAGTGAATTGAAGTGAATTGAACTGAATTTATATACACATATACCTAGCCGGTCAAAAGCCGCGGGGTGAACGTTACGTTTACGAGACCCCACTGTTTCCTCCTGGTCGCAGAGACAGACGCGAGTGTTGAACGCATCCCGGACAAAAAGGAAATTGAAGATCCTCGCCCAGCGCGCCGTACTCGGTGGGCAATTTCCGAACCACGACGTGCAAACAGTAGCCTACTTCCGCACCGTATCCAGTGAAGGGACGCGGCACCGCGGAAAACGCCGCCACGGGACACGCGGAGAGGAGCCACGGCCGGTGCGTCCAGCGAGACGCACTCGCCGAAAGCGGAGGCTCTGTGTAAATAGCCTGTCGGTTACGAAGCTTCATTGGGAACAAGTGGACGAAACACAAGTAGGAGGTCTCGAGAAAGTGCCTTCCTTTTTTTTGCCTCCAGCGATTTTCGTCACAAAAACCCCCGCTCCGAAAAGAGCACGCTCTTTCGTGTTTTTTTTTTTTCTTTTGTCTTCTGGCTTTGGTTGGCTGGTTATGTTTGTTTTTCCCTCGCTCTTCGAGAACTGGGCCCGTGGGGGAGGAAAGAGGATTTTGTGGTGGCGTCAATCGACAACACGAACCGTTACAGCGGTGTTGATTGTTCTAAGACTCGTCGGCGGTCCGTGAGGAAGTAGTGCCCTGAGGTGAGATTCTGTTAAAGAGAAACACTTCTCAGCCTTCACACACGAGTCCCGGGGACAGAACTTGCAATAAAAATCGTTCAGGTAAGGTAAAAAGAACTTTTGTAGTCAACACTTATTATGCTTCAGTATCGGTGTCATCAACAGTCAAAACCAAAACACATTGGTCGATAAGTGTTACCATATTGGTTCGGTCGGGTGGCCCACCCACATGGTGACCTTACTTTCTTTGTTATATGGCCCGTAAGACTTCTAGGACATTCGTGCAGCGGTGCATGCGTGACACGTAACATCGTCTTTTGTTTTATGATATATTTTGTTTAGTTAGTTCTTGTACCAACAAAAACAATTTCGGTGCTCCGTTCTCTTGCTGCCCAGACATTGCAAGATGCGGTCATCATTGACCTACGGTGGCTGACGAGCACGTTTCGATACATTGTATTTCAACAAAATTGTATCATGTGTCTCACTTAAATACACCAGTTGTTTCACGCGATTTTTTTTTTATTACAGGCGTAGCAAAAGCCTGGTTCACACATCTACGTTTGTTGCATTCGCATGCAACCAGAGCGACTGTAACGACAAAGTGTTCGCTAGGACAAGTGTTGGCCGTAGACAGCGTGGTAAGCGATGTCAGGGGTAGCTTCGCGAAGCAATCCATGAGTATACGGTTGTTGCGGTGTTTTGTTCGTTACGGTCGTTTCGGTTGGATGCCGATGCAACCATGGCAAAAGTGTGAACCAGTCTTAAAAGGCCTTTTGTTGCGACCCGATCGAATATAGCGTTCTGCAAATAGTTATATTTCCAACTAATATTTTTGGCGAACAGATGCCACAAACAAGAGCATTATCTTTAAACGGACATTTTGTAGCGCATCCCGATAAATGTGTACCTGCAGGGTAGCGTTTCCACCGCATCATTGCTTTCACGATACGTTCCCATAGAACCTAAGCAAGAGGTTGTTGTTAGAACGTTCTTTATTGCCCTGTTATATATAATATATGTATATATATATATATTTATACATATACACACACATATACCATACACACATATAATGCACCATTGTCGTCTGCATCGGTGCAGGCCTAAGGGGAACAACTCTCTCTTTTGTGAGCATCTGCAGGCGTTTTGTATATCAACGACTTTAAATCAGTAAATACGAGAAACCACGTTGAATACAAAGCTTATTTTCAAACCCTATCTCACTTTCTTCTCCATATTCTGGCAGTGGGTTTTCTTGATCGAGAAACAAATGCCTCAATAAAAACTGGGGGTCGAAGTAGTTTTATAAGTGTTTAAAAATGTGTATACTTTAACTCTTTGCAGGTTTGTTTAAAAAAAATAGATTATGAAAGCTATAATAAGACAGTCTGCGCAGGTGAGTTACACGGCCAGGGGGATATAGTATCGTACGCAATAATCTTCACGAGAAGTCAACTAATTAACTATAAAGTGGTAAACAACTTTTTTACGTTTTTTTAATAAAGATATAGATCCATTCAGAAACTTGTTTAGCTTCATCATAAACAACTGAATATGTAAATTTTAGAAAGACATGGGGCGCGTGAGAAGCGCGCAGTAGTGCGCTAAAGTTACCACTCCTGCAACAGGCGCAGGGCCAGTGGTAGGAAAACGGGCCCGCGCGGTTTATCCGTCTCTTATCACTTGTTTTTTTGAACCGTCTGCATTGCTCTCTTTGCCCGAGCAATAACTTTAGTGCACTACTGCGCTCCGCATGCGCTACATATCTTTCAAAAATTTAGTATTCGCTCAAAAATTTTTTTCTTCTTTTTTTTTTTAAAATTTAGATTGTATGTTATTCTCACTAAATAAAAATGTTAACTAACAAGTTCTTCTTAATTATACGACTTATATGACGATTAGTCCCCTATTTCCATGTCAACCTGCCCATTTAGCCCACTTGCAACGTTGCCAATTATTTTATTATTTATTCTATTTGAAAAATAATGCCGACCTAGTTGTGTAGGCCAAGACATGTGAGTACATACATGAAATATACAACGGCATAGCTCTAGTTATACATGGCTTCAATAAACATAGTTGAGAAAAAGTCGAAGGCATATAGAACAGACGCTTCCAATAAACAGAGGTAACACTTGGCAATTATTAGTCAAATGGTTTTAAAAATCCATCTAAGCCGCTGACAAACGAGCCGAAGGTGGCACTGCCTGTAATGTTGTGAGGCAGGCCATTCCAGTCTCGGACAGTTCTAGGAAGAAAACGGTAGTTACAAATGTGTTTTTTCCATTGAAACTCTTGAAGAAGATTTTCATGTTTCTGCCGTGTGACTCGACCGAGATTGTAAACCAGTTAGTCTTCGAACTTCATTCCAATCTTATCGTGTATTAATTTATACAAAAAATTCAGACGCTTCACTTTTCTGCGGGTCGATAACTGGGTTAATCCGAATAATGCATAAAGGGATGACACAGACGTATTCATGCCGTGTGCATTATATATAAATCGCAGTGCCTTTTTTTTTGTACTCCCTCAAGTTTGTCAATCAATGACTGTGAATACGCGTCCCATAAAATGTCTGCATATTCCAGTAATAGACGAATACAGTGGTGTATGCAACAAGCTTGGTTTTTGGAGTACAATGTCGCATAGTCCTTCGAAGACTCCACAGTTTACGAGGCGCTTTTGCTATAATGTTCTCTAAGTGAACAGACCAGCTTAAAGTAGATGTGATGGTAATACCAAAATATTTATAAGAAGTGACACTTTCTAACGGTAGTGAGTTGACAGAATAGCAAAACAAAATTGGAGACTTCTGTAGTGTTACTGTCATTTGCACGCATTTTTCCACGTTCAAATCCACCTGCCATGCTTGACACCAGGAAAGCCTAGATTGTAGGATACTGTCTAAACATATTTGATCGAAAGTGCATGACACTTTGGCAAACAAATCACAGCCGTCGGCGAAAAGGCGGCACGGTATCCCGGGCTTATATACACGCAGATCATTTCTAAACACTAAAGAAAACAAAGGACCGAATACCGAGCCCTGGGGAACTCCTGACAGAACTGGCAAATCCAGGGACTCCGCTTTCCCAACAGTCACGTACTGTCGACGGTTCGTAAGATAGGAATCAACCCAACGCAAAAGGTAATCGTTGTCAAGTATCTGCTTAATTTTGAACAGCAGTTTCCGATGCGACACCCTGTCGAAGGCTTTCGCGAATTCTAAGATAGAATCCACCTGACCATCGTTATCCACTGTAGCAGGAAATTCATGGAATATGTGGAGAAGCTGAGTAACTGTTGAGTAACCACGTCGGAACCCAAGTTAATATTTTACCGAAAATTCTGCGGATTGTAAAAAAAAGTTACAATGTGGTTAAAAAGAAAATGTTCAAGAACTTTGCTGCATGTGTTCAGCAGCGAGACAGGTCTGTAATTTGAACCGCACTTTTTATTTCCACTTTTATGAATTCGCACTAAGCGGGTTTCCCGCTAAATCTATAGATTTAGCCGCTTTCAGTGTTGTCTAGAGGGAGAAATCGCCGCTTAGTGGGTGGAGGGATTTTTTTTATTGCAGGTACGGGAACTTATTCGGTAACAACAAGATGATGAGGTGGACCCCTGTCTGCACGTTTTCTTATGTATTACACTGTTTCTAAATGAATTCGAACTGTAGATTGTATTAAACTGTAAGTCTTGATTAGCGCATGAAAGTTAGCGGTTTATGGCGGCTTTTTCAGAATTCGCATTTCAGGTTTTTTTTTGTCTGGGTTCGGAACACTGCTCACCTGCACGGAGAATAGTAGTATAGCCTTAAAAACTTTTTTCTTTAAATCTCTAAACGAATGCAAGCACACCCTTACATAAATGTTTTCGAAACTACCTGTATTTCACCCTTTTGTTATTTTTCTATTTTTTTAAATAAAATCGATTTGATAGATTGACTGATTAGTCGCGAGCTTCGAAAAAGAAACTATGCTTCCGCATATCCGTTGATCTGAAGCCACGAAGCTACACTTCATAAGTTTATAGTAACGACACCTCGGCCATCTTGGTGCTTAAAGAGACAATGAAAACGATTTGAATTAATTTTTTAAATGGTGTTTTTAGGCTTCTTGGGAACCTATCACACAACCCAATTTTTTATAGACATTTGTGATGCGTATTTCTGTGCCTTCGAAAGAACTGAAGAAACCGAAAATGAACTGCCTCCATTCTCATTTCTGGGCCTCCAAACACGGAGGTGACGTAGGGAGTGACGCGAAGTGTGAATAGTCGGTATCGGTAGGATTTAGAGATCGAGAGTCTGGTTACCGCGGTGGGTTATAGCAGCGCGGTGGCACGGTCGTTTTGTCGGACACACTGATCTCTATTGTAGTAGGGACAGCGACTATAGTTGTCGAACCTGTGAACATGGACGACAATGCCGCTCTTGTGAGCGAGTTAGAGCTCCCGTTCAGTGACCTAATACCAACGAAACGGGAGATGCTTCTAAGGACGTGGGATTCTGGAATGCCTGTTTACGTGGACGCCAAAGAACTGCCGCCGACCTCCCATTCGCCGACCCAGAGCGATTCGTCGCCGCCCAGCTCACCTACGCCAGCGCAACGTCGTTAAGACGAATCACTTACCGTGATTCGTCGCCGCTTCGGTGTGGACGGTGGGGACTCATCGCGCGGTGCAGTGGAAGGAATAACGTCCTTCCTCAACCGGGGTCACTTCGGCACCTAGGCCCAGACTCCGGCTAACCTGAAGGTGCTTTTCGGAGTCTTCGGACCGAAAATGTAGCGAACAATTTCTGACACCGTTCCCGAGACCTCTACGGAAAACAACGCTGTTCAACCAGCGACTTGCTTCACCGCTTGGAAATGCGTGTAAACTAGCGTCGCCCCGATTAAAAGGTTAAAAGGCACGAACAAACAGGACGAAAAAAGAGACACGTACGTCACGGACAGGCGCCAGTCCGTGTCGTACGTGTCTTTTTTTTCGTCCTGTTTGTTTGCGCCTTTTAACCTTTTAATCGATATGAACCAACTAGCCCCAAGCAAAGTTTCCCAGCGTCGCCCAGACGACCACGGGTCTTCAGTTGACCATTTGAACAGCCTTCTACAGCGCAGAAATTTGGTATGACTATCGCTTTGCAGAATCCTTCGAGTGTCACGTTCCCAATGTAAACACGACACCTACATCTGAAACCAAAACCAAACGTCCCCCGCATACTCCACACTGTGCTTTTTTTTTTTTTTCAAATATTTATTTTGTTTGCCTATAGTTGCTCGTTGCCCGTTTCGCTCCCAGCGTAGCAAAGAGAAAAATAATTATGCTGCTTTACTTACGGTGTAGTAATTATTTCCGGTCCGATTTATACCTTTAATGGTTATTCAAATGGAAATTGGGACAGTCTTCATAAAAATCGCGAACCAAAGCGTGACCGAGGGCACGTCTCTCGTTTCAAGTTCAACCAATCGCTCACGCGTCTCTTGTGACGTCGCGCTTCTAGGAACCGCAACGTAGCGCGAACTCCGATTCTCCTGGCTTCTCCCGCAACTCTCGGGGCGCCGCCGCAATCGATCCCGCTACGATTATTCCCGCGACTGTTTAATTGATTTGCGCGACACAGAAGCGCCGTTTTCGGCTGAAGTTTGGGCAATGTCGCCTAAGACGTGCCTGGAACCCAGTTGAATCGCCCAGAAAAATATCCAAAATTTCCTTCATTTTCCCCTTAGGAGCATGGTTGCCAGTTATCTGAAACTTCATCTGAAATCGCCGGAAACGCTTTCCCCCCTCCAGAAATGAAAAAAAAAAAAAAATAGTTCCCGAGTGAGAAACACGATATCACCTCAGCATCTTAACACCGTATCTACAGCTGAGCTGAAGTCGCATTTTTTTATTTTGTCGATCCACAGGTGTGTCTGCTTTGCACTCAGCACCAAAATGGCAGCGCCCACGAGATAATCACGGAACAGTGTTCGATACTCTAGTGGTGGCTCGTTTAATGGCTCTATGTTGATCGACGTCAGAATTTCTCTTTCCGAAGTAAGCACGAATAAGGAAAACAAAAGCCTCGCTTGAAAGAATCACGCGGGCCGCTTCTGAAAATGTCACATGCTTGCGACACATCGCGCAGCGGAACAATGCCACGGGATGTGCTCCAGCTCAGCGTTCCCACGCTTCACAATCAACGTCCTCATCGCGCCGAATTCATGCACGCGACGTCATCTAGAGCACCTACAGACGCGATTTGTGTTTAAAACAAACACCCGAAATCAGTCTCCCCTCTACGCCGTCTTCGCTTTATGAGCTTTATGAGCGAAAGTATACGGAAAAGTTTAAACGGAATTCGTTCCAGACCCACTCTTCAGAAACTTACACGAAGTCCATCCTTTCGCGCGGCCCCCGTCCAACCGCAGTCACGACGGGGCCGCACATTCACACGGGCCCTTTCAAAAGAGGGAGCCCCCGAAAACAAAGCCGGGCGCGTGCGGAGCCCGTCCGGGCTCGCTTCCGTCAGGTGGCACGCGGTGGCGCTGGATGGAGGGCGCCCTCGGAGCCGGCGGCGGCCCGCAATGGGGAGCCCCGTCCAGTCGAGCGTTCGCCTCCGAAGCCGACGCTCCCGGGAGCCAAAGGCGGTGCCGCCCGCTCCCCATGCCCCGTGACTCCCCCGTCCCGTCCCGGCACAGCCGACCGTTCGCCCAAGCACGGCCGCGCGCCGCACTCGCTGCACCCCGTTGACTGAGCCGTCCGGCGTGCGACCGCGTGCCGCTGCGACTGACGTCTCCCGAGGGTGGGCGGCGACGCCTCTGCCGTCGACGCGGAGGTGCTCATGTCGTGAACGTGCGTTTTGTTGATCGCGGAAGCAGCGCCTACAGTGCGTGTTGCATGCGCGCTGCGTGCGCGTGGATGCTGCTGCCGCTGGTGCTGCATCGACGCAGCGTGCGACTGACTACTCTGTTTTCGAGAAACGGATAACCGCAGCATCGGCGATGAGGCGACTGCTGCTGGTGTGGGCGCTACCGCCGACTTCGATGCGGTTGTGCTTGCTGGCCGCCGCCACGCTGGTGACGGCGATTGGTGGCTTGGTCGGAACAGCCGCGGCCTTTGACGACGAGCTTCTAACTGGTGAGTAGCGTGTGTTGTAAAAGTGGAGAGTAGCGGAATTTGTGTTCGTTTGTCCAACTAGCAGGCGAGTCGCTTTGTGAACGTGCTGGCACGCGATGCTCCTCGGACGACGGATTGATAGAAGCTTGAAATCGGCACTGTTAATTTTGAAAATGTAACTTCTTCTGTTAAAAAAATCTGGCGAATCTTTTTGGGAATGTATTCGTGAGTGTGTATCTGCGCAAAGTGTCGAATTATTTCTCCCGCTTCGAACTACTCTTTCTTTCATGTTGTCTGTCTCATTCGATATCTTTCCCCTGTTATACCTCACCCTGGTCTCCACACTGTATAAATCTCAAGTCACAAGCACGGCTGCATCTTGCACAAAAAAATATAGTTTGCTTGCATATGTGAATTAAGCACTTCAAATTAATAATGTGGCGAGGATGCTTCCAATCTTCTGTTGGTCTACTACAGTTATATGTGTTTCTACATGGTGGCGCCTACGATCGTCACACTTCGACGTGCAGTCATTCAGCAAACTGCAGAGCTACAGAGATTAAGCGTGATCGGAAACTCTCAAATAAACGTTCGAATACGTGTTTCGATTTTCAGTTCTCTTGTTGACGCCAAATGGCAACAAGAATAGTTTACCTTTCAGTCTGCCCATGTAAAGAAATGCATAGCTTTGTGTATCTTTGCTGTGATCACTGGTTGCCTAAAGAAATGCAGGGCGTGAGTCATTATGTTCACGCTCATCATGCGTCGTGATTTGCTCTTCGGAGCTGTTATGGGCTACTGCTCTAAGCTCATTGACTGCGCATCGATAATAGAATGCCCAGGGTTTCTTGGTGTCTTGTTACGGTTATAGACAGCTTACGAAACGCCCTGCGTTCCTTAAAGTTGTCAGCATCTATGAGGAGAGCAAGTCGTCTGCTTCCTGCGCAGGAGTTGCGGTGACATCAGAGAGACGCCGAGCTCTTATTGGCTCTGATTGAAGAATAATGGGTAGACCTCAAAGAAAGCTCCTTTGAGGTCTACCCGCTATTCTTCATTCAGAATCAATCAGAGATCGGCGTTCTGACGTCACCACAACACCTGTAAAAGAAGCAGACAAACTCGCGCTCCACATAGGAAACACGCTACAGAGGCACAGGTCAATGCTCATCGACTGAGGACTACGAGCAGGCTACTGACATCGTATCACTGACCCAATGCACGTGTGTTCCTAGTCACGGAGTTGCTGAAAGAATAATTGATCTTTACAATTTGCAGCCAGCGGCGGAAAGCGCCCGCCTCCGAGCCTTTATACCTCGTGCCTTCCTTTCTGCTGTGGTGTGCAAAGCTACGTACAGATCTAGTAGTTTTGTGCGCGGCAGAACATAAACTGCAAAATTAAAGTTCTGAAGCTAACGTTTTTCGAATTACCAACCCAATCGACATGCTTACTTGGACACGCGTCTACCTAAAACATAGGACACCATCGTAAAAAGAAAACCATTAAGAAAGTGTTGTGTACCTTTTTGTGCAAATGTTGCTACAAAAATGTAACCATGCACATTCACTGGGCTTCTTAAAATGTGCCTTTCTACGAAAGATAAATATATATTAAGAAAAGAGTTCGAGCTTCTACCTCCTCGTACAATAATGGACACTGATATATACATCCGTGCGTCGGTAGTTAATTTTATGAATAGCTTTCTTTTATCAGTTGTCTGTGTTGTCTGCTTATATAGACGGGCTTTTAATTTGTTTTTGTTTTTGTTTGTGTGCTTTTATGTCTCACTATATGATTTCTAATATTTTAGTTCGGATTTAACATTAGCAGTATCAACTTAGACATTTACCGAATACCAAATAACTTTTAACATTTCGACGAAAACCACGAGACTGGGACAAAAAGGGACGGACAAACACAAAGTCTCAAACTTATTTGAGACTTTGTGTTTTTCCGTCCCTTTTTGTCCCAGTCTCGGGGTTTTTGTCGAAATGTTTAACCACCACCAGCTCGTTTGCGCCCTTACCTTTTGTTCACTAAATAACGTTTGGTTGCGAAGATAATGTAAATTAAAACTTAACTTGTTGACGTAAAAACACAATAATAATGGGCTGCGAGTTGTTTGTTATGGTTAGCTCTGGAGTTACCAAGTATTATGTTAATTATACTTCACTCTATTACGCAAATAAGGTAGAAAAGAGGTTCATAATTTGTTCTTTTACGTGCTATCGAAACGTCCTATTCATTTTCAAAAGTTTGGTCGTATTATGTTATGTTAGAGAGCTCTTTCTTTCTTACGTAATATATACATTCTGATACCACACATGTATGCCATCTCCTGACGAAGCCGAGCCTCTCGGCGAAACTGTTGTAATACATAGAATAAACTCCTAGCATAGCAACTCCGCAAGTACGGATCTCTGACTTATTACATTTTCCCGGTCCATTGTTTTCAAGCTACTCTGCCTCGCCTATATATATATATATATATGGCATGACAGGGTATAGGATATCAAGGGACACCTCAGTAACACCTCGCAATTAGAAAAGCTAAAGTACAATTCATAATTAAATGACCACTTCAGCAGAGAATATATTCAATCTGTAACCCCATACAAAACTTTGCACAGTGCATTCTGGTTGCGTTGCTCGCATATGAGTTTTAGTGCTATGAATTATATTGATTTTGCAACATAAACGTCTTTGTACTTGAAGTATCACTTTCTTTTGCGAAGGACTCTCCTCTGCTTACGATGATAGCGTAGTCAGAAAATCGATGAATCTTCTCGATTCTGACGTGTAAGGAACTACGGCTCAAAGATTCGAAGCGGTCCGCATACATCGGAAAAGAGAATTGACAACCCCATTTCTCCCACAACGAAAGTTGGGCATTAATAACTGCCCTCCCTCCTCGTTTGTGGCCCGCACCACCCACGCTCTATTTTTATACGCCTCGAAGTTGTCAGTCACAGACGAAACCGAACTCCAATTTCAATTATGCTCCCCTCTTCCAATTTCTTTTTTACTGTTTCTGCCTCTGAACTGTAACTCTGCCTCAGCATGACTTTTTTGTTTTCTTCTTTTGTTTAAATACTTTTTTTTTTTTGTTGTTGAAGGTGAGCATAGAACAGAATATACAGAGGTGCAGCGAAGGTTTGTGGCTGTGTCTGACGCGTATGAAATTGAAGCGGGGTTGCCTGATAAATGAGCGTTGATTTCTTCATTCCTGAATAAATAAATTCAGTTCTTTTTTCTTCTGTTGTTTTATTTTCTCGTAGTATGTGTTACTTTGCATTTCTAAAACTGATCTCACTACTTGAGCATCTTTAATTCCTAGAATAATTGCTGAAACGATGAACGGATTAAGAGGCTCGTAATATATGTCAGTTTTGTGTCTTTAACAAAACACAGTTTATTCTTTTTGTAAAGTAAAACAAATGCCACAACTCTTGAGTAAACGCCAATTCACGTAACACTTCTGGGCGCCATTTATGACTGTGCTGATATATATTATTTTACTTCCACCGTTTTCTACTGTCCCAGTCTACGTTTAATTTGGTTCTTCAATCCCATAAATCGCTTTCATCTTAAGATTCAAACCAGAAAGGTCTAATTAAGGAGCGCTAAAGTAGACAGATATTTTACAAGCCCCTTACCTCTTATTCTACACGAACGGATGATTAGATGATATTCAGAAGGTCCTATTATACTATATAGCAAGTGGAAGTTTAAGAAATGCAGGGAGGCGCTTCTTATCTCCATGGTACTTGCATTGTGGTTTGCTATTTGTCGTTTGTGTAATGTCACAATCTTATGGATCGAACAACGATAATAAGATTCTCGGAATTCGCCTCGACGGTCGTTCCTTTGGTTGACCCTTACAACAGTCAATCAGTTCTCAGAAAAAAAAGGGCTATCGCCAACGGGTCGCCAACGGGTCACGGCCCCATTTATGAGTAGTAAGAAAGAAAGAAGAGACAAATAACGATAATTTTTCTTATCCTTCGTACTCTTTCGATGAACGGGAAATGCATTGAGAAGTTTAAGAACTAAAATAGTGCAAAGGCGTCTGTACGTATACCGTGCTATGCATAAAACTTCATTTTGATGAAAGAGACGTGCTGAATCGTTCGTGTGAATTGAATGATAACGTTGAATGATCTGAAGGACTACCCAACAGTGTGTGAGCACACGAGCCGATTTGGAATTTTTCAGCGATCATGGTTTAAAACAACCATTTTTCCTCCCGGTCGGACGAGCTCTCTTTAAACTTCAAGCTTATAGTTTCATAGTAGTTTAATGTCTTTCCTCTAACGTTCCGCGTTTTCCTGCGCCTAAACTTTTTTGCCATTCATTTTCTTACGTCCGCGTTCGTTTGTCGCAGCGAACATTACTCTTGATATTCATAAGACGTGCTCACGTTTCATGTGATATTGTTTAACCCAGTCTGCGTGTTCTCCCAGGCCATGAGGCGTTCTTATCTCTGTCTGGGAGACAATTTTACAAGTAAAATACAGTTTAAACACTTCACTTAAATACAAAAAAAATATAGAGAACAATTGAAAAGGAGTGCACGTCAAATTGGGCAGGCATATCTGTCTTATTTTCCATCTCCAGTTTAAATATTTTATGTTTTGGTCTCGGCCAAGCCTGCCAAGTTTTTATGCGTTGTTAATTTGCGCCGTCAACTTGTTGTAATGCTATGTCCTACCTTCGTAGAAAAGGGTTTCAGTATTTAATCCCAAAGTTCTGCAAACACAGACAAGATCTTTTCTTTCCTTTTTCTTATTTTGTGCCTCACTCATGGTTGATCTAGTTTTTCTATTCGATTTTTATCGTATACCGGTTTCACGACGTAGCGGAAACGTATTCAGCCCAGAGATTGCTAATAATTACATCGCTTTACGTCTTCCACCGTGGACCAGGCAATTTAAGGGGATCGCATTATTATCGTGATTGCGAAAGATATACTTTTCGTTTTCAAATATCAGTGTGCGAAGAAGCACAGAGCTAGGGACAGTAAATATGTGGCACCTCGAACATACTTTGACAAGATTTTCAGAATTGTCAACACAATTCTTAAATTATGAAAAAAAACACAAAAAACACCTACCTCTGCTGTTGTTTTAAATGTTTTATTGCTACAGTCATCTCCAGAGAAGGTATTGCCACTTCGACATTTTAAAATAAAATTCAGTAACAGAAGCGACAAATGCACTTGGCAGAACGTACTATTTAGTCCTAGTTTGGTACAGGCATTCTATCACGTCAACGCTTTTCAAGTTTCAGCTACCTTTCTGGGTTTTTATTGCCGCTTAGATACAAGAATTGTAAAAAAAAAAAAAAAAAAACTGCTTTAGCACACACAAAAAAAAATTTATTATTTTTAATTTCATTTTTTAATGTTTACACGACCCACTCGCTTAGAAACTGTTGTAATCTGCAATCGCTGCACAAAGGAATTGCGTTTAGAATGATATAGGATTTATATATTCCTATTCCGCATATCAGCTTACCTCAGCATAAGATACTCTCGTACTTGTTTGCCAGCGTAACATCTTCAAAAAATTATTTGCTGCTTTGCTTTACGAAGAGGGAAAACTGCTGAGTGCCCTGCAATATTGGCTCGTTGATGTTGAGTTTGTGCAATACTTGATTCAGGAGGCACGAAACAGTTTGTTTTCGCCTTCTGCACACGATATTTCCTTACGCCCATTTCTTCTCACTTTGACACAAATCTGTACGGCTTCCAGCCCCGTTTTCTTCTTTTTGTTTTGTTATGTTCGGCGTTTTGCGCCGTTATCATTATTGTTGGTCTGTCGTGATTGACAGCGAAAGTTCCGTTCTCACGCCGGTTCCACTCTGACGGACAGACAACTGCCGTTAGGAAGGTCTTAGCTGACGGATGAGTTACGGCCTCGAGGAAAACTAACCGCGAGGAAACGTCATCTTTTAGATAGCGAGTGCAAGGATGAGTTTCAAATTGCGTTTTTATTTTTGTTTCTTTTTGGAAGCTTTTTTTTTTCTTCCTTTCTTTGTGGAGAGCGTTGTTTGGAGATTGTCTGCGAACAACAAATAGGGGGTGAAACCGACGTGGCCTTGTTGATTAGAACACATTGACATCGTGCCTTTGTAATGAATTTTATTCATTTGTATGCCCCATGCTACCGATACTCAAAGAAGGATCGTCAAGAAAGACGGAACGCGTGTAAAGGTAGGTCTTGACAATGGTGGTCGTGGTTGACAACGGTGCCCTCTAAAAAGGGCGACAGGGAGAATCAAGGCCACGTGAGGTGGTGTGCGCATACCTAGAGGTTTACTGGAAAAGGATCCATTTTGTGCGCGGATAAAACAGCTTGCTCCCTCGTGTTTGTGGTGGAAAAAAAACGAAACAAGTGAGTTGTGAAAGTGCTTGACTGCAACAGAAAATCCTAATCCCCAGTGTCCACATGACATTGTCAGTCTCGTTAAGAGATAAGTTTTTGCATTTCATTGTTTTTGAGTATGCGCAATGAGAGAGGCGGTAGAGGGTAAAGGATCAATTTAGGACAGCTGACATTGTTCGCATCGGCTTCGATCGTCTTTGCGATAAGCGTTTATGATCTCAAGGCCCTTTCATTCACATTTAGAGAAGCGTTTGTTGATTTTACAAAATTCCTAAGGAAAATTTGCATGAATATACTCTAGACAATGACTCACCTAGTTTTGTTTGTTAGAATGAGAGCTGAGAAAAAAAGAAACATATATTGGTTCTTCAGTATGTTCCAAACGTACCGGATCAACTTTTGGGTAAGCACAACGAAAGAAACAAATGTAGGTTTAACTTTGAAGATCATTAGCTGCTCTGTGATTTAATTTTAACTGGCAAATTGTAATCAAATGATATAGTAAACGTAGTAGCCCCTGTAAAATTGCTCACATTATTTCTTATTTAGTTAAAAAGCAAAAAAGGAAAACAAAAACCGGATTATCATTATCTTCCAAACATATTGAAGCTCATCCAATGGCGTAGGCGTTCGGGAGTTTGTCAGGCACAAAGCAGTTTCTTTATTTCATGTCAGTTACGGTTTCTAATTAATTCCAATTTCTAATTAATCTTGCATACTACCTTAATCGTACCCTACATAGTTTGTTGGTGATTTTTTACATACTACTATCTGCCTAATTTTTTTAACAAACAAAATTGATATGCAGCTGGGCTTCTGTGGCTACTTTTAAAACACAACTAATACCTATTCGTCTCTAAGGCAGAAAAATAATTTAAACATGGTTGTACCGTACCGAGAGATCGAACAGGGCGCCCTCCCTCGTGTTTTCTTCTGCCTTCTTTCTTTAATAAAACAATTTTTAGTGCATTCATTCTAGTTAATCTCCCAAATTGCGACTAATTCGTTAGAATTGCGACCTATTCATTAGAATAGCCGCCCTATGTAATTGACAGATCGCCCTGTGGCAGAGTGTGCGCGTAGACACTCGTTCATCGAACCCTGGTGAGAGAAGGTCCTTATAAGTTTTATGATTCAACCTATTAGAGACACCGTTCATGCGAAAGCCTTAACTTCGGAGGGATCGGAGGGTTGTTTTTTTTAGCCAAGTTCAACTTCAATGTCAAATAGGCGTCTACAACACACCTCAGAGGGAATTCCGAGACTACGCAAACCACGTCAACACGCCAATCCTGAAACGTGGCGGATTCAAGTACTATACCAAGCGAGACAAATGTTGTACTAGTTTGACGATTTTGCGTATTGTTCAGTCCTATCGGTGACGCGCACTATTACAAGAAAAAAAAAAAGAAAGCCTATATATTCCTCTATTAAGAAAGTAATGAACTCGTAACCTGTGTTCATTGAGACAGGGAAATACTTCCGTGCGTGAAAGCAGGGGAGCAAAGTTCACTCCTCGTCACAATGATATGGTTATTATGACGGCCCCAAATCGAGCGATCCGAACTCAATAATGCTTGACTAGGACGCCACGTCCATTGTCCGTCTTTACACAGGATGCTGCTGCGATTCAACCGAAAATACCTGGAATAGGTTTAGGACAGACAAATACCTCGGGATACTGACGGCTCCCCAGCGCCTGGAAGCACTATCGCAAGGAAGGCAGTCTACTGCTTCGCACCCATATGAGCAAGACACTGTTTTCGGGGGGAGAGGAGCAGCAAATCAAAACATTCCACAAGCTTTTCACAAACTGTATTTATTGCCGAAGCCAGCTTCCCGCGCACGTAAGGATGCTTGCGTTTCGAACGCTAGCTGTTGATTATTCCTCTCGCTGTTAAGACTGCGATGTTACACGGATACGACCGAAACCCGGCCGCTTACTTTGCGCACTTCACGGTCTTATACCTTTGCTGCTCCTCCAGCCATATTCACCTTGCTTCATTGACACAAACTCTGTGGCGCCATCTATTGGATAGACCCGGCAAACTTTCGGTTTACGTATATTTCCTAATTTTTTACTCATAATTATTTTATCAGAATAGTGAATTACGTCTGTCAATGCTATAAGTGGCCGTTTCCAGAAAATATCGTGTGTATTTCCTTTCTCAAATATTGCGAAACCCGCCGTCTAGTTCAGAACCGAAAGTGGTTGGGGGCTATTTCGAGACTGGCGCTACTACTGGCGCCAGAAAGAACAAATATCCTTCGTCAATACCGCATATCACGGAGGAGAGGTAAATCACTACCGAAACCGAAAACCCATTTGAAAAGAGCTAATTCTATGAAGCCTACTTGGCTTCTCACACGGCATTGCACGGTTTCCAGAAAATATCGCGAAGCTCGAAAGAAGCTTATATAGATAAGGATAGATAACTGGGCGAGTTGGTGAGAGTTCATGTTGAAAAAACAGCGCGACTAAGACGAGGACACAAAAAAAAAAAACAGCGCTTTGTCTCGTGTTCTCTTCGTCTCTTTGTGTCCTCGTCTTAGTCGCGCTGTTTTTTCAACATGAAGCTTATATAGCTCGCCACCAGATGTAAGGGTCAACCAAAGTAGTTGCAAGTAGCTCGGGTAGGTGGCACTAGGAACCAACCAGTTCATATACCCAAAAACAATTTTTCTTGTTCGCAGAGCCATTGCGCTTCGAGCTTCTTTATCATACACAGATACTGCACGTAGCGTATACAATATACGATAGCATCAACTGAACATACAGACGAGACATACACACATCAACATAAACGCATAACTTTTTCCAACATAACATCTGTTTGTACTTTAGATGCACAAACGAAAATCTATTGCATATAAAAATAAAGAAAAACATCCGAGGACACCTGAGCACTTCGTATAAGTTGTGAATGTGAAAGCATGAATGTCGTTCTTCCGCTCCCTTAGTTCGGCTGCAGTGTACTGGCGTGGACGGCCACGTTTCGCTACTGCCGAGGTTGCGTCCATGGAAGATATACAGGGTGATTCAAGGAGACGCCAGGCTCTTCAAATCGACCGCAAAATTCGGTTTCTTTAACCTATCCTGCTACGACTTTGTGCAGCGTTGCCCACAGATGGTGCATTTTTTTTTTGTAAAATTTGAAAAGAGCGAACTTACCTGAGGAAAAAGTAAAGAAAGAAAAAGGCTTAGCTCCTATAGAAACGCAGCGACGCCACCGGTCTTCCAACAACAAGGCGCCGTTTCGCACGGTAGACAAGAGATGGCGCAGGGGCACGGCCCCGAGAGGCGCCTATGCCGGCATGTGAAATGCGCACGAAGGGCGCCCTCGGAAGCCACTGAGGAGAATATAAAATATGTTTTAATTAAAATAGAGCGCCCCGTATATCTTTGATAACTTGAAGTCCCAGCAGCTTGCCTTCCACACCCTTCTAGAGAACGAGCAAGCCGCGAAGGTGTGTAAGCGGTCCAGTGAGTTATCTATGCTCGCATTGTTTCAGACGTGGTGAAATTGGCAGGTATGCATGAATGAGTGAAGTATAATGTGCCAACAGTGCGCCGATTTCGAGAATCCCCGCTTTGAATCTCGTCCGGTACGTTAACAAACGGATAATTATGGAGCAGAGTATGTGCCCGGCTAGATTTTCCATCCCACCTAGGTTCATCTTAGGGACTCATTTCGAAGACTTAGCGGTGGATGGATACGCTGTGTGCGATCGCTCCTGGTGTTCTCGCGGAATTATAGGTATCGTCCCCATAGATTGCCACTTCCGGAGCCCATGAATCTCACTTGATTCGGTGGGTTCGATGTTTCCTCGTACATCAAACGAAACTGAGGAAAACATGCACAGATTTCTTCAGTGCATCACCATTTCATTACGCGTCCCTGTTTGGTCCCATTGTGCTTTCAATATTTATTCGGGTACGGCGCCGCGTGGTTGCGGTAATTTCTGCCTGTGGAGGCATGGCTTGTTTTGGTTCGCGCTAGCGCTCGGGCTTGCACTCCGGTGTCCCATCGTCGGGTCCCGCGGTCGCGGCCTAGCGTGCGTCTATGCTAATGCCTCCGTCGGCGAAAACGGGTGCGCTTCTTTTCAACGCATTAGCAAAGGTGGCACTTTTCTTATATCAAATGATGCGAGCTGAGAAAGGAAAGAAACGCGATACACTTTCGCTAATTTTTCGTAACCTTAATATAAAAACAAAACCAGATGACAGAATATAGCTATAATTATAATAACTTTGTTCATTTTCTATTTGAAGAAATTGTGGAAAAGAGGGGGAAAATAAGCTTACGAAAGAAGCTTTACGAGTCATCCGACCCATTGATAATTAATGAACCAAAAATTTGTGCATCGATTGAATACTAAAGGAGCACAAGACTACTCATTCATACAATGATTGAAGTAAGGGTAGAAAATCGCTACTGAAGCAAGAACAACAACAAAAACTTCAGGGGTGTTCAATTACGAATAAAACAAAATTGGGGCTCCAATCGACGCTGTGAAGGTGGTTGGTCAGCGAAGCTGTGGTATCACCTGCAACGGCTGCCTACCGCACTATACGAAATGCTGCCGCCGGTCGCAGCACGCCGCCGTTGGTCGTATTGCCGTTTCTTTTCCCTTTGGCGTTCCTAGTATTGACTCTGCTCCTCGGGAGTCCTAACTATGCGTGACAATGAAATCAGTTACTATACTCCGTTTCATCTTACGTTTAAGCGCAGCGGATGTTACGAGCCATCGGAGCCAATCGGAGGCCGTGTGAGTGTCACGTGACCTTAGAGAGGGGGCACAGCAACGCTCGAAAAGCGTATCATGGGCCACGTCCACAGACCGGGATTGGCTAGGATAGCTCGGATGCTGCGTCTGCTCTTTATATATGAAAGGCTAGTGACGTCACTCCCCACGTCGCAAGCTGCCGTCGCCGCGGCAGCTTGGGCAACAGTAATCTTCACCGGGGACGTATGCGGTGAGCGCTACGTGCTTCGCAATGTTTTCAGGGGCTCCTTATCATTCATTATGTGGTTAGGATGCATGTTTTGTGCTTATTCTTTATTAAAAGGAATGTTTTGCTGTATGTTGTATGCCTGGTGTTTGTACTTTTCACTTCAATCTTCTGAAGTCTTTCTACCGCGAGAACGCCGACATGAAAACACACGCAGGGAGAAGGAATGTGCTTCGCATTGTTCGCAGGCGCCGTTATCATCCATTATGCGGTTTGAACTTCACACGAGGGCTTCGAATGACGTCAACCCTTTTCGAAACAGCTGCAAACCTAATCTTTACCGGAACGCGTGGGAGCGTGTTCCTATTGCTCACACGCGCCTTATCATCCATCATGTGGTTTTGATGCTTGTTTGGTGGCTTTCTTTGTGGTTTTCTTTATTGAAACGGATACTGGGCTGTATGCTGTATGCTATTTTGCCTTGAATTGTTTTCCGCGAGTTTTTTTCTTACAACGCCCACGACATGAACATTTCCTTCCCTGGGTGCGGTATTCAGCTTCGCTGTAAACAAAAATGTATTTATGTTTGCAGGAACGAGCAATGTAAATCTCTTGAAAAAAGCATACCTAGTTCAATATTGCTGTTTCTGAGGCGGTTTAAAATCCCGAAAACGAAATATCGAAGCATTTTCTGCCCATAATTAAATCTGCACGCTAGAACCCTCAAACATTCATTTTGATAAATAAGGTAAAAGGGGTCATTCGATTTTAACACTGCTAATTTGGTTAATGTTACAATTATATTTGTTTCGATTTTGGTATTGGTGCATGGCCTATGATCGTACAGGGTATGGGTTTTTAAAATTTAAAAGTTTTAGTCATAAGCTCGGCATGTGTATCATGAGCCGCATTACATCCATGCTTTGTTTCTTTCATAAGTTCTTCAAGTCATAGCATAGAGAGCGCTTACTGTATCAGCATACTTATTTCCTTGGAAACGTTCGTTTTTGCTTTTATCTTTTGCGTAGCACCCCTCTTTTGTTTTTCTTGAGCTACATTTTAGGAAAGTTGAATGTAGCTTATCTCGAAGTCCTGGAAGGGAAATAGGGCTAGTCCATTCCGTGGCGTAATAAGGAAAATGTTACCACAGGAAAACTACATTCCTATTTTCATCCTAAGCGGAGTTGTTGATTTTTTTTATATATTTTAGTTACAGCCGAAAAAAGTAGAGAAGTAGAAAATGTTAATCTCTGCACTGCGTTGCACACGATGCCGCTTTGTTGCTTATGCGTACGATATTACCCACAGATAGCCTACTACAAGCTCTCACTGTCCAACTTCCTGAAGTGCAAAAGATTCATCAATTGTGTCGTGGTCGAAATAAGATTGACTGAACCGCGTAGGTTTATTCTAGCATAGCAATACAGGTAGGTGTGAGTCGTGCCATATCTGGTCGCGATTTGGTGGAGAGACGCGATGCACGCCGCTTCCGCGCGCGGAAGCGGCGTGCAGAGTCCAGGGTCATCCGGCGGCGGCGGCGATAACGATGATGGCGGTGGCGATGCTGATGATATCCCGACAAATTGAAGGCAAGGACTCTCACAGGCTTACAAAGAACAGCCCTCCCCACTCCCCCAATACAACGTATTTTACCTAAACCACTTCCTACTCCACATTGAAATAATGCGTAATATTGATTCATATTTTGTCCCGATGAAATCGTAGTTGATGTAAAATCATGATCTATTTTCTAAAGTCTTGAAGACAGGGGAACGCTCATAGTCCATGGGCTAGGGTTCAATGAAACCTTGATTGCTGAGATATTTATTCAAAAACAGAACTTGAAACGTAAAAAAAAAAAAAAAGTTCAACTGTTACTTTATTTTTATACTTTCATACGTGGTGGAAGAGGTCTGGCACAAATGCATGGTTTGCATAGGGGTGATAAAGTGGACGAGGGTCCAAACATATATAAAATCTGAAATATCCGGAACCCGACTTTTTAAATGATTTCCAAGTACTCCCAAGGACATATTCTCTAAAAAGGTATGACGTACGTACCATTAACTTGGCAAGTCCGAGGACATATAATCAAGGGATTCCAGCTTCTCCCTCAGTGAGAATACTGGAAAACTGATTCCTAGTACCTGAGAAGACAAGAAACCTGTCAAGCTTGAAGAACGATATGGGGCTAAACATCAGAACACTGGCTCCAAAACAGGTGTGAGAAAAAACAAGAAAGGAAGTGAACGACACAGATGTTTGAGATTATTGGATTGTGGCCTGATATCAATATTACATTTCTTCATCCCAGTCTTCGGTTAACGAGTCTACCTTTCACTTCCATTAGCTTTCTTGTGCCGTATCCTGTCTAGCATTAATGGCAGCCTCTCCAGAGTTTTTATAAACCAGATAATATTGGGTACAAGGTATCCAGAAACCTACGCGTCCCTTCAATTGAAAAATGGTGTGAATTGTATAACGAATCCCTTCCAAAAGTAAGAGTCAATTGATGTAATGAACTACACACCCATTCCTACAGCTAAAAGCAATAAAATGCCTGCTCTCGTCGTGGAAACGGGTATTTTAGGACGTCTGAATCTGAATATCTATTGTGAGGGTTACGTTTACAAAAACAGTTTAGGAAGGATCATCATATTTACACAGAATACCAGAAATTAGATGAAAATAATCAGCCCGAAATAAAAACAGAAACGGACTTTATTGTGATTATCAGTATGGATCTGTAAGCAACTATGCACTTAGAGTTATTTATTTATTGTTTGCCACTGTTTAAATTTTGACTGGAAAACGCTTTCACACATTTGGAAACAAAAGATTTCGCAGCTAATGGCGATCGCTTGTATCAAATCAGGATCTCAGCCACCAGATTTGAAGCAGGCTTCGAATAACAGCTGCGAATATTAGTTCTAATAATTGTTTACTTTATCTACATAATTAACCAAACTCGGTTGCGATCCTATAGGCACAACCCACATATGCTTATGTAGGCATGTCTCTTCGTATGCATACGAGATCTGAGACTAAATATAATTGAATTATTCATCAGCATCGTTTAGTTTCCTTCAGGACACGCTAGGGCATACATATAGTATATGTAGATATAAAAATATACGGAACAGGAACCCAATACAAAAACACTGCCATGTAACTTGAGGGGTGAAAGAGGAAGACGGTTGTACCTGCTGCAAATATCTTAGTGCTACAGAAACTATATGTTCATATGATGTATACATTGCCAATTGTAATGTTGAAATTTGACAAGTGTCAGGTGACGAAGAAATTGACCTATTTTAGAATCGTCACGATGAGGGAAAATACTGCGTAAAAGTGAGATGTGTGCTCGTAACCTAAGGCGAAATGAATGCTTGAAATGCAGAAATCAACAGTCGCCTTTATATTTAAACTCAAGATGGTGCAGTACATCCTTCTCAACCGCCGTCTGACTCACCCGGCCTTTGACGTTTGTGGCATTCCGCGTGCCTATAGAACATTATATATCCTAACCTGTCATCATTGGGAACTCCTAAATAATATAGCTAATTACCAGCGTGCCTTACTAGCCCCCCCCCCTTCACTCCCAGAAAAATAAAAAGTTGTTTTTTTAATTGAATGATTGTGACCTGTCTGTTAAGCGTCAGCTCTAAAAGTATACGCCACAAGATCGTATCGCGTTAATATTCCAGCAGCACTTGGAGACGTTGACCCAAGTCGACTCTTGGAAAGGGACGAGCTCGCGAACCTAAACCATTGTTCAATTTACGGGGCTTTGCGGTTCCGACGAGCAGCAGCGAAAGTCACGCACGCTTCCCCGGGAGGATTGACGCTCAGCTCTGGAGCGCCTAAGCCTCAGAACGTAGACCGGGATTCTTGAAGCGTCGTAATGAGTTCGTTGTTCACGAGTTGCCTTCCGCGTTTCCCATCTTTCTGCTGGAGATTGCGGGGTTTGGGAGCAACCCGGAGATAAAGATGGAGTAGCCAAAATATTCAGAGCCTCCTTAGGCCGAAAAAAAATGACCTGTTTCTTAAAGAAAAATACCAGGCATGAAATACGTTGAAAAATAAAAAAAGAGATAAAATAGAGTTAGTGGAGTTAGCGGGTACTTTGGATTCACATCAGCTTTCTTGAGGATTATCAGTGTTTTGTTCTTAGCTCCAGGAATCTTATATGCAGGATTTAGACCGGTCATAATGAGTAAAAAACAGTTAAAAGGTTTATAATTAAGAAGGGTTGAACTTCGTGATGAATATTTGTTATTTGTTTGTTTATTGCGTCTAGGAACCTTTTCTCCCTTAAGTATTCGTTATTTTGTGTTTCTTTAACTTAAATGCCATATATCCCGGAGGCCATGTGGCTCACCGCAGCTCGGGAGGCTTATCGCGCAGTCTTTTTTTATAGTTTTTTATATTGCCTTTTAACTTGCGTCGTTATTAAGGCCGTGGTTTTCAGGGGCTCCAGTCCTTTTAACGCTGGAGCTTAGGATGACTTTGGATTTAGATTTGACGCCACAGCCACCGTAACGACACGACTCTTGTGTCTGTTAATAGGTTTATGTTTATATTTTCACATTCCGCTTCTTGCACGATAAAAAGCGTATCTCTTCGAGTATTTATACTAGCAGATCATCAGTCACAGTCGCACTTTACTGGAGCATGAGAGTAAATTGTAATGTATAAATAAAACTAAAATATCATCGCGTAATATCAACCGAAAATATATTTGATGCGTAGAGGGGGCATAGCAAAGAAAACCAAATGGGCAGTCGTGCGGAAAGCGTGTGTAAGCACATATAAAAACACCAAAATATGTTAACAAACATAGGCACGCCATTTAGTCAGTTAAATATACTTGTGAGTGCAGATATATCTTACATCTATGAGTTGCTTACATAACGGCAAAATACGTTATCTGATTGCTTGTCTATGTGGCCATACACGGTATGAAACTAGTGAGGCAATGTAGCAATGTGGGAGAGATTGTTTATGCTGATGGAAGTACATTCCAGTACGTCAGAAATGCGACAAGACGACGGCCTTTCGCCCCTGTCGTGCCTCTCAACGGTCACCGGAGGAAGCTCTCGCCCAGCTCATGGTGCTCTTCAGGAGTAGTTATACACTGCCAAGGGGCCGAGTTACCGGACATCTCGGTAAATAGGGTCCGCGCCGAGCTTTGTTTCGGTCTTCCGCCACATTTGACGGTAATCGCCAAATTAGCTATGCGGCACACGCATTTCGAATGCCCGCTAATATCAGACATATGCAAAAAAAAAAAAAACAATATGACCCTACGATTGATATTACAGTGTCCTCACGATTCGGACAGTGATCTAAAAACTGATAAAAACATGTATATATATTATAATTTCTTCTTTTTTTTTTGTAAATACCAGGCATTTTAAACACGTGTGCCGCATCTCCAACTCGGGGAAGGTGCGAAGATCTGCGCCGCATGCGGAGGAAAGCCAAAGCGAATTTCGGCATGAATCGCAGCTAGCGAAACGGCCAGTAATTCCGCGCACCACCGGCTGCGCATTCGCGTGAGCTTTCGCTGATTCCCATTGAGTGGCGGGAATAGGGCGAAGGGCTGTCGCTCCGTCATTCGCATTTATTTACGCAGGGGACTATATGTGCGCCAAATAAGAAAAAGTAAACGGAACCATCCGCATTGCGATTTTCCTATCTACTTATTCTCGCTTGTCTTCGTGTTTTTCAGCGCGCTATGCATTTTTCACTCATAAAAATAATGCAGTCGGTAAAACAAAAAAGGTAACACATTGGCAGACATTTTATGGTCGTAGACCACACGTTGTTTCTGGAATAGCAAGTAAAAAGGAACTCATTTTATGTCGACGAAGCTCCTGTTAGCACTTTACCATACTTAAAAATTCTCATTTAAAATGTGGGCCTTTCTGATATATCACTACCGTAAAAGCAACTGCGTTCCGAAAAGAAAAATATAAAAAATCTCTGTTTATAGCAACTTCTTGTTTTTAGAATAATGTAACGCACAGCGCATCTAAAGAAAAAAAATGCAAAGGTAAAGAAGTTTATTTGTCTTAACCCACGTGCTTAGCCTACAAAAGATGATAAGCTAAGCACACGCGCGCGACCTAGTTACAAAAATATTGAGTTAATGGGCAAAGAGAGACGGGTGCTTCGCTCAAACTCTGCGTCTTTTGTTCCCGTGGCTCAAGACAAGGTTCGAAATGAACATGTGAGAACTTAAAAAAGTTTTGTTTCTTACTGGAGAAAAAAATGACCAGGAGTAGAATAAGATGTTTGCCCCTTTCGTGATCAGATTAAGGCCGGAACGAAGTACGTCGCCACATGAGAAGGAAGTATATGCAGCAAAACACCACAAAATCTGATAAAAGGAAAGAGTGAGAAAAAAAAAGATAGTTATAAAAAAGAATAAAAGCATTATTTCGATATTTTACCGAGCACTTTAAACATCGCAGATGAATACCTAGAAAACTATTCTAGAACAACAATCCTTCTTCAAACAGAGCATTAATCAAGTAGCGGCAAGATAGGAAACCGCATTCGAAGGTTCTTGGAATCAAACTGAAAAGAAGCATCGAAGTCACCTCTTTCTTCCCTTTAGAGTGCTTCGATATATTGTTCTGTGAGAAAAAGGGGGCCAGCATTCTATTCGAAAGCTTTATTAGGTTTTCGCGAGCTTTCATTCATTACCTCACGCTTTATATCTTATAGTGCACATATGTAATACGCTTATGTGTGCTATAGTAGCCTGTGCCATTTGGAAGTTCAGGAAATGATCCGAGAGCTTGCCAGATTTTTATGCCTGATACGCCTTTTTCATGCTAGTTTTTTTTCGTTTTTTTTTTACTAAAAATATACAAATACATGCAATGAGAAGGGTTTTATAACGTGATGTTTTTATATTCACGGTTTTCGCATACGTCTCCTTGCCTTTTCGACATACGCAATCATTGTGCGTGTGACGTATCCTCATAGAGCAATTTTCGTTACTAATTACATGAACGGCAAGGTACCCGGAGTATAAAACCCTAAAAGCAGAAGGCAATAGACCATTTTTAAAACTCCATCGAGCAACATTGGCGGTCGCCATTGCTCGGACACGAATCGCGAGATTGGATCCCAGTCCTCGCCGAACCCTGACACGACGCTTGTGTGCAATACATGCTGGGAGTATGTGATCAAGCAACGGCGGACAGGCCTTAGCGTAGACTTTTAGAAAGGTTCTTTTGCGTGGACAGTTAAACACCTTCTGGAAATAATAGATTTATCCTTATCGTGATCGGGAAGATCGTATGCAAGGAAGCAAAATGACGAATTGTTTTTCTTGAAACTTCTTTCGCTTCGAACTATATTGTCACATATAAAAAAAAAATATATAAATCAAGTTTAACGCTTAAAATGGACAACTCTTGAGACAAACTTGCACTTACAAATTATGATAAAGGGAACCAGGCATTTAAAGTCGACAGCGGAAGGGCGATTTCCACGACGAAGCGTGTTACCGCGTCTTCTATGTCCACGGTTCGTTCAGGAAATTTCTGAACTAGAACGCACGATAACAAACGAGAACTGGTTGGGCTTACACATTTTTGAGAAACCGGAGACGACGGACAAAAAAGGGGACAACACACAAAACGTTTTGTGTGTCGCCCCCTTTTTCGTCCGTGGTCTTCGGTTTTTCAAAAATGTGTAACATCAACCAGCTCGCCTGCCTACTCACTATATCTAACTGATCGGGCCCTTCCAGAGGAGCACGTACTGAACAAAGAGAGATGCGAGTCGAGTGAGGTTCGGACCCTTCGCTCCTAACATGTGTATGTTGCTTGAGTTTCGTTTCCGTAAAATTGATAGTGATTTCCTAACTTCAACCGAATGTTGGCCAGCCTTGGTTCAATATTGACTCTTTATATCGCGTTAAAAAGTTAGTTGACGTGTTTGGATGTTTACGCAACGTTAATTCAGTCACCCACTGAAATGGGTGACTTGCCTCTCCACGGGATACGAGCAACGCAGTACCACTGAAAACCTAAAGGCATTAACCTGCCTCAGGTGGTAGTGATAATACGAGGTCTAACCGGTACAGTGCTCCTATAGATTGAAAGGGCCAGGAGCAGAGACCAAACGTCAACTGTCAGAGTCGACCGCAGCACTCGGCGTTTATACCATTGAACTTAGAGTGCTCAAACCTGCTATGGCAACTATGTTTCCTGGAACGAATCTGCGACTGATGGGTTTGTCGCCCCATTCCACTCATGTGTCGAGAGGGGTTCCAAAGTGGATAAAAACGACACCACAAAAGAAGGAGTGTCGTGCTGTCGGATGTCGCAATCCTGGCTGTGGGGCGTCGAAGTTTTGGAAAGAAGCACGAGCGAACGCGAGCGTGTCTGTCGTCACGGCGGCCCCACACCTGGTTGCCGAATCTTCCGTGTGCTGTCCAGCTGGAGAACGACCTGCAACAGAGAGGGCGTCTGCGACGTTCGCCACCGTTACCGTGACACCGCCAAGACCGTGCCCGAAAGCTACTTGTATGACGTCATCAAGTAGAAACCGAGGGGCCACTTTTTAGGACGCTTTAAACACACCGGTCGGAAACGCGTTCCAAGCACCGTAAAATTATGCTGACTTTCGGTGTATCTCAAATCTGGACAGCACAAAAATGTCCGTTATGGGGTATGCACACGAAGGAGAAATCCGCCTTTTTCCTCCGCGGAGCGCGCATCACGTGAGACATACGTCATCCCTTTTTGACGCCTCGCGGCGCCGTTCTCCTCCGTGGCGGAGGCGCGGAGGCTTCGTGCTGTCAGCACGAAAGCTCCGCAGGTGCACGCGGCGGAGCCGGGGACGGAGTTTCCCGGGTTGTTGACGTCGCGACATCCGTCCGCGGAGTTCTCCTTCGTGTGGATACCCCTTTATGAGAGCCACGTAATTATACGCGACGTATCGGTAAAATATGCATGTCATCTTCAGAGACATAAAACGGCTAAGTCCCCCCCCCCCCCCCCCCCCAACAAGAAGAAAACAAAACAAAAAAAGCACGCCAGCTTTCGTTTTTGAAACTTTTTTAAAATAAATTTTCCCAGCTTTTTTTTTCTTTCTTACAGGCACTTGTTTTTCTTGTGTTTTGGGAGGTTGTGCATATAATGCCAAGTAAGTCCCTCAATTCACACTCAAGCCAGAGTATGGGTCCTACCTAGGTTATCAAAATTGCAACGGATCTGCCTCGGTATATCTTTAATTTACGTGAAAAAATATATTGGAAATTATTCCCTTAGGTCTCTGTTTAGATCTGACCTTTCTACTAATCGAAGGTAAAATAAAAGACCGACACATAGACGCAAATTTATACTTGATATCATCGTTTTTCTTGAAATGGTCACGACATGTTAATCTTGTTGAGCGTAAAAGCAGAAGTATTTTTACTGCCTCGCAAATTGCGGATTAATTTTTTTTTTTTATTCTGCACTCGATCTGCGCGTGTGGGTGCGACTTCTTATTTATTTTCTCGTTAAGTTTGCTGGGAGAGCAGGAACTGGTCAAACTAGTTCGTGCTTTCTCAACCTTGCCGTGATGGAACTTAAAAATAAATATAGTCATGGTCATTAGCAGCCCTTCAGAATCTGCTGCTATACATAACTCGGTTCCGTGTCATTGACGTCCGCATTTGCTCACAGCCGAAGTGTCGTTCCCGCATTCCTCGTTTCAGCTGAATGTACAGATTGGCTCTCACGTAATGCGTTTATTATTTCACATTTTTGAAACCGGGTCGTCGTTCTAACTAGGCAGCACCCGGACAGCTCTCAAAACCGACCCTAATTTGCCCATGGGCGTAGCTAGCAGAGATCATTATCCCCGGCTGGATGTCTTTTAAATTGAAGTGGGCGTTCACTATTTTCCTAGTTATCATTTGTTTTAGTGCGTGTGTGTGTGTGTTTGTTCATGCACGTAACTGTTCTAAAGCTTTCTTTTTCTAATATCCGGCGCGAGAGTGCAGAGATATCTAAAAGCATTTGACAGCTTTTTTTTTTTCTCTTGTATTTCACTTTTTACTTCTATGTTTTTTTTAACATGGTGTAGTTTGGAGATTTATTGTTTGTGAATTGTTTCATCTTGTAAGCCTTCAACGACTTCGTGTGCTCCGTCGATGGTTAGATAAAGCAGCATGTTTTTCTATCCTGAAACTTTTTCAGCCCCTTTTTGGCACTATTTTTTTAAAAATTTAAAATGGATCGTACGCATCGGTTGCTAATGACCAAAGGTGTGCAACGCCGCAGTGTACTGCTGATATTTTTTATAATACGCGCTTTGAACAGAAAAAAAAGTGATTACCTCGTTTTTTGGCCCGTGTGCACGAAACGAAAAACCTGTGTTGCTCTTCATGTGCAAAAAAAAATAAAAAAAATAAATAAAAAAAAAAAAGTAAAGATTATGGCTATTATGAAGAAGAAAAAAAAAAAGAGAAAACCGATTGCTCTGAAATTGACGCATTAGTTTTGCGCTTTTTTCACACTTGAGCGCACGTCTACCATCTATGTTTAACACGAAAAAAATGTATGTTATTTGTTTTCGAATATACTTAATAATTATTTTCCGGAAAGTTTGGACAATTCTTAATCTTCCCTCAAGTGAGCTTTGGCTCAATGGGCGAGTAATTGCTACTAATCAGAGCCACTGTCGAGACGGCGCTGTGTCAGGGATTGTCTAGTAAAATAGGGTCTAATTTTTCAGAAATCGTGAAACTCTAGATTGTCTTCGCATACGAGATTTGGTTCATTTTTTCCTACGCACACAGCCGGTCAGTGAAAAGAAATATAGTCAGTAGCCTTGGTGGGAAGCAATACACTGAACGCATATTATTTATAGACAGGAGAGAGGTTAAAGGGAACTCCTTCAGTTCCGAAATTCTGGGATTACGAGTGATTATCATGTCAAGACTACGAATAAAGGGTTCTATATGTCATCCGTTTTCGGAAAAGTTAAATAGTTTTCTTGCAAACCTTGTTTAAACGAAAACCACAAAACGAAGGCGAAGCCTTGCCCGCGGAAGGCAACATTGGACCTGCTCGTCAACTACTGGACATCATCACGTGATACGGAGACATGGGCTATGTGGACAATGTCATCAACGAAAGCGCGGACAGCGACCCGGCCACGCTCTATTTTTTCTCCCTCGACCTCGCGCTCTAGGCGTCGAAAAGTAAGAACCGAGTAAAAAAAACAAATATTCCCGTTGTTGACGTTTTGCGCAGTGTTGGCTGTGTCCACACAGCGGTGTTGACTGCGCTGCTCCGGGCGCCGCGCGTCGCCCGCTAGATTGGGCGGATCTTGGTAACCATGGAGCCGTTCCGACTTGGTTGGCCGGTTTAATCGACTTTTAAACGGAATCGCATGATTATATATTACTTGTATGCTTTTCAGGTGATACGACGTAGGACTGTGTTGTTTTCTCAACATCGAAATTTGACCGCAGTTGCCCTTTAAGACAGTTCAGGGAGAGAAAAACACGAAAAGACTTAGCTGCATTCGGGGACTATGTGTAATGTACCTTTTATCACAAGTATGTCTGTTCATTTTCTATCCTAGGCCTGTTTGCCTTCGCGCTCACTATTCTTTTGTTAACTAATACCTTCTATGAAGCAAAAAAAAAGTATAGCGTTTATATAAATTTGAACTAGATTCCTAGTCTACCTCAAGTGTATTACAAATATTACTTTAATCTATGTGTACTAGCAAAGTTTCTATACAACCAAAACGCACCACTCAATGTAAATCAAAAAAGAAATTACGGAATTAAAGCACGCGGGTGGCAACTGCGGAAGACTGGGAGATAAGAGCGCAGCCGAGCTCTGACCGGAATGATTAGTGGGTACACACAAAGCTTGCTGGTTTGTCTCTACTCACTCTTCGAACGCGTTGGAACGCCAAACACCGGCGTCCGACGCTCGGCGTTCGCGTTTCTACGCGTTCGAACAGTGAGTAGAGACGAAGGCTGCTTACTTTGGGTTTAACCACTAATGATTCCAGTCAGAGCTCGGCTCCCCAGTGTCCCCGCACCCTCTCATCTCCTCTCCTCCATCAACTTATACTAGCAGAGCGAAAGCACGTCAAACGTTGAAAGTTATACAGCGGGATGCTCGAAATATATTTAAAGCGCACTACCTTATTGCCTGAAGCGCACGAGTAACATACGTTATTCTATCGATTTCTTTTTCCAGGGTAATTCTGCGTTTTTCGTAAATTCGGACGCTTAATTGTAGAACTGCGCTCCCGATTCCCATCGTTTTCGCTCTCCCTTCTTTCCCCTTCTTCCTTGCATTTGCGTTCACGTCCTTTCCCTACACCCCTTTACCGCGCCACGAGGGGTCCCAGCGTAGCACGAGACGCGAGCGGCGTGCAGTCGCACATCTAACGAACACAACGGAGCGCGCGCTCTAATTCGGACGAACAAACAAGACCTCCCCCCTTACTCCCCTTTTACCTTCCCCCTCCTTCTCCCACTCTCCTTCTCTCTCCTCGGCCCACTCGGTGTTGTCCATCGATTATCGAATTACAAGTTATGTTCCGTGTGCCCTCCACCCGCTCCTATGCTTACTTGCATAGGAGCGGGTGGACGAGCGAGATGCGCTGGCCCTTGACTTCTCATCGCCGTTCCAATAGAAAGCAAACATTTTCAAGATCTCTTTTTGCACCACGGTTTTTGCGTGTGTTGTTGGACTTCGAAATTCGCCCCTCCGATCATCTTCTTGCGTTATAAAAAGATTTCGAAGATTTTTTTCTTATTTTTTAATGCTCAGCTTTTACATACTACCGCGACAACAAAGGAACGTTTCGATCCGACGAGTCAGCACAACGCGGTAAATTAGCTTTTGTTTTGAACAAAAGCCGTTAAACATTGCATGGAATAAAACGCGAATTAAAAACAAATACCTCCGACTTGCATAACAATACCAACAATTTATCAGACGTTTCGTCTCCAATACGGGAGGCATCATCAGTGCGGCCTGGGAACACCCGACTAGCTACCAGCAATCCAACGCTTCTTCCTTCTCTTCATCCGTAGCGCTGGTTCTGCCGACTTCTTCGTCCATGGCCTACGGGAGACATTATCATCGTCTGCACTCGCTTCAACTTCTTTTACGTCCATCGTGGATGCGAAGTTCATTTAACTTCCCATCCACGACGGAGGTTTTTCTGTGTCCTCAGGTAGCTGAGCCCAGCCGGCGTCCCGGTGCTCTTGTGGCACGGGACATTCCCAAAGAAGGTACCGGAGGCTGGAAGTTGGAGCCTCAAATCCTTCTGTTGTACACAAAATGCTGCGACCCTCTTCGGGTTTTTTCTCTAAGAGTGCTCGTTTGGCTAGGGTGACAGCTGCGCCGGTCCGTATCCTCCGGAGTGGAATGGCTGCGCACCAGCTGTAGCCATGGCGGGTCGGATCCTCCTCCTCTGAAATCAAGAGCTTGAGCGCTTCTCGCCATTCCTTATTCGCAGGCTGCAGCACCTTATCGCAGTCGTAGTGTTGTTCCTGTTTAGCTTCCGAGCTGTTCCTGTTTAGCTTCCAACCTGGCCAGTTCTGGACAATTTTTGTGGATTTGATTTAAAGTGACCATGAAAGCGATTCGGAAGTTTTCATTGACGATTGAAAGAGGCGTCAGGCACGTTTCAGATACTGTTGACCAAGTTCTAGCCCGAACAGACGTCTCAGTGCCGTGCCAATCAAATAAACAGGTGTTGTAATAATCGCGTCGGGACAACGATGCCTAAGACCCCCCGAGACAGCGGCAGAAACGTGAACTAAAGTGCGCTGTGTGACTTTGAAGCATGACGACCACGGGCTCCTCGTCAGGCATTTGGTTCAATCGATTGACGCGCTCTTGGCATTGCGGCCATTGTTTGCGGCATCGGTAGAGTCGGCGATTTGGGCAAAGGCGGCGACCGAGTTGACGTTGGCAGTTCTGGTGAGCCCTCGTAAAATGCCAATCCAGAGTTTCGCGTCCTCAGAAGAATCTCCCGTTCCGATGGCGTCAATTTGCTGAACAGCGACTTCTTAACGAGCGCGGCGCTGTCGTCCATTTTATCCAGGTTGATGTGTCTCTCAACAACTAATATGGCCGCTCTTTCACAGATCGCCGTGCACTAGACCCAACTGCGAGTCTGAGCGTCCACTAAATCTTACCGAAAACCAACAGTGCTCCTTGACGTCACTTACGGATATTTGTTTCGGTTCAGCAAATTTATTTGTAGGCACAGAAATAAGAGTTACAGAGTTTCCGAAAGATGGAGTGGCATGCTAGGAACTTAATGCGCCCGAAAACACATTCAAACACATTAAAATTGCCTTCGTGGTCCCTTTAAAGCTTCCCGTGCCACGTTGTGGGTCAGCTCCTAGCCGTAGACTCCCTGATGGCCTGGGATCCACTTGACCGTAAACTTGTGACTGTCCTATCGATGTTCCCGTGCGATTACACGGATGTTTTCGACTGAATGGTTTCGGGTGGAACGCTTCCCACTTTCGTCCACTGCTTGCCTGGAGTCGGACTAGCAGTAGATGTGACGTGGCTGGTCTTTTTCGTCGAGTTAGCGTTCCTTGTCCACCCGAACAGCTAGTAGCAGTGCCTAAAGATTCGCTTCTTTCACTGTCCGGTTGCCGGGAAGTTTTAGCGCCTGTCTCGACTCGGTGGTATCCCACTACCATGCGATTTCAGTGTGGTCGCACTGCTGTGCAGCGTCAGTGTAGACGGGCAGTGCCGTTCCGTCGCCCATCATCGCTTCCACTTCTTTCTTGTGCTTCGTTACTGCCTTTCCGCGGCGCGGTGTGTTTTGCTCGTGTTCTTCGCAGGTGGCTTGTGGTCCGTGATATCTATCGCATCTCGAGGGACATGATTCGGGGCCAGCGCAGGCTTACCTTCAGTGTTATGTCCCAGTGCCTGCGAGATTTGTCTGCCGGCGGGGGGGGGGGGGGGGGCAAGACATGCGTTTTGCCCCCCCCCCCCCCGCCCCCCCCCCCCCCCCCCCCCTGAAACAGCCGCCTCTGGGGCAGGGCAAACACTAGCCGGCGGCGCCACAATGATACCAGGGGCACCACCCCCGACCCTGCGGGGGGGGGGGGGGGGGGGGATCTGGTTTGCCTTCCCACTTAGTAGCAAGTTGGTACGCCACTGGCTGCTGAGATGCTAGGAGGCTCTCTGCTCAGTCCTCGATACCGTTGAGGCGGGCCTGAATTTGTAGTTTGCTTATCGCCGCTAACTTGGGTAGGGCTGTGATGACACGCGTGGCCTGCCTGTTGGGGTATTCGGCATGCTGCTTCTGCCTCCGATTCGAGTGCAGGCTGTTGTAACCTTTGAAGAAAACAAAGCAACGTTTACATGTTGTGTCGTGTATTCATATGGCGCAATGAGGAAAATGAAGCCACGTTGAGGAAACTCAGCTAGAGATGGACCTAGGGATTTGGAATCATTTTGGATGTGCGAATATGTAATGATAAAGTAAGTTTAGCGATGTTTAACACAGAGGAAATCAAGTCCTGCTAAGCGAAATTGGGAATAACCTATTTATTCTGACAAATTTTAACTATACAAATATTTCTTTAATAAGACAAGTTTAGTATTGCCTTCAGTCTTGGATGACACGACTGCGAATTTTTGTTTTAATTTTAATGCAACGTATTCGCGTAACAGAATACATCAGGAAACGCTCTTCATTATACTAGTCAGTTGTGACCTAAGATCACTAGTCTCCGCCCACAGAAAACGCGCACTATTCAATGCCAAGTCCGCACATGAGTATTGAGATTTATTCAGTGTTTTACTCTTGTGGGTGTCAATCCTTAAAAACAAAAGTGCTGAGTCCTCCCTTTCTGCGACGTAAGAAGAATGGCGCGCTTGTACAGCGTAGCGCAGTGACGTCATTCCTTTCGGGGAATGTAGGGGTGGAGACTTTCTTGCAGTTCTTCTGTTGTAAAAAAAAGGGGGATAGTTCGTGACCGAGTGGGCTAGCGCACACTATACTTCGTTTCACCTTATGTTGTACCGCAGCGAAGGCTAGAAGCGCGAGCTCATAGCGTTGGCAGCTGCTCTTAATTCACGAGAGCTTGTTCCTCCGAGATGTGCCCCAGAGCAAGGAGCTCGCGCTTGTAGCCTTTCCTGCGTTACATCATAAGGTGAAACACAGTATAGCTCGGAGCACATGGAGCGAAAGCTCGCGCTGCAGAACCCAGGGATCCTGTGTTCAATTGCCACCCCTGGCCGTTCCGATCTGGATGAGCATCGTACCGGCGTGCGGTCGAGTATCACTACTGCGTGATGGACTTTAAAGACCCCAGGCTAGCGGGTGTACTGCACTGCCTAAATTTATCATCTACAGCTGAGAGACAAGTCACCCGTTTAGTCAGAATAAGTTCACTCTGCATACACAAACCCACACCCCAAATCGGAAAGAAAATAAACAAAACAAGAAACACAGTTTTTTTTCTTTTTTTAGGCTTTACGGGTTAGTTTTCAAAATGTGAAAGTTATACCAATGATGCTTGTGCACATGAGGTATTCGACGCCCAGGGGACGTGCACATACGATACGAGGATAATCGTCACTAAAATTCGTTATTTCAATTTGTAATATTGAAGATAATTGGTTCCAATCAGAAATTGCTGAGCGTCGTCGAAAGTCACTAAATGACTAAATTTTACCAATATTTGTGGTGCGGGGCTTTGCTTTGAAACATATTTATTGAACGACCGAAGAAGTGTGCACCACATGCGCCCTACTGTTTGGTCATAAAAAAAATATATATATATATGCTTTTAGCCATCTCGGGAGCTTCCAGGAAGAACGAGACGACGAGTGGCAGCGATCAGGGACTCGTGGGGCTTCAGTAGTCTGGAGCCAAGTAGAGGTACCTCGGGGACTTCTCGATATGTAAGGAGGGCCTGTGATGCTGCCAGGACCTGGTCAGGGTCTGCGGAGGATGGCGAGTTAAGCCACTCAGTGAGAGTCGAGGATAAGGGGAGGGGGTTGAAAGATCGCGAGAGCGGGCTGTGCAGTGAAGGGGGCAGTTTCACAAGAGATGCGAAAGCGTAGTGCGTGTCTGGCAGAGGGTGCACTCTCGGTCCAGAGAAATTTGTAGGTACATCTTTTTGAGAAGCGTGGGAGCGAAGAGTGCTCCTAATCGGGCTTGGTGTAGAAGGGAGGTATGGTGACGAGTCAGGGGATGCATGTCGTGAAAGGGAGGGGAAGTTGAGGGGATTGACCTGATTGGATAAGTATCGGCGTCGTTGACTGGTGTGCACCTGCCTGGCTTCAAAAGTCTCATGAAAGCCTCCGTGTGCGAGCTCCGGTGGTAAAGATGAAGTCGGGGTCCTGGCTCGCGCGGAGAGAAGTTTAGCGCGCGCAAGTTGGTGAGCCCTTTTATTTCCGGCAATCCCGGAATAGGCGGTTACCCAGTCGACGAGAAGGTGGTGGCCTGCCGTCCGGATAGAGAGAACGGCCCGATGAATTCGAAAGGCAATCGCCGATGTCGGCAACGGGTGTCGGAGAGCACGGATGGTTTCCTGAGAACCCGTGTATATCGTGATGCCGGAGGAGGGCGTCAGGGTGGCAGCGTTGATGGAACTCAGACAGTGGAATATTGAACAAAGCTCGGCGTGACAGGAGGAGCTGGAAGTCGGAAAACCTTAGAAGCCTCGTCGGTGGCCGTCAACATTGCACTATGCAGTGCTGAAAGTTACTGAGGAGCTGTCGTTGTTAATGACCGCGTCAGTGTAGAAAATCTGCACCGATGAGGTGCGGAGCTAAAGAGAGTGCAGATGGAGTCGCGCAAAGTCGTCGCGGCGGGCTTGCGCTTCTTCGCCCATGTTTCCAGGTAGGGGGCGCAATGGACGTGAGAGGGCAGAGCTCCCATGGTGGGATTGGGGTGGGTAAAGGAAGAAGGCCCAATGTATTATAGCCAAGAATACGAAGTATGAAGCGCCCTGCCGAAGTGGCTCGAAGTCGAGTTTTTTGAGCTGCGATAGGGGTGGAGGCTAGGTCTTCAAGGTTGTTCATCTTGTTGCAGCTGGTATATACTGCAGTGCGCATGTATCGCGGGAGGCCAGTGACGAGTCGCTGGAGTTCTCGATTAACTCTTTTGAGCCAAGGTTGTTGGGTGCGGGTGAGATGGTAGTACGGGTAGCCATACATAGTTCGAGAGACCACGAACGCTCTAGCGACGGTGCGTAGATCGCGTTCGTGCACCCCACGAGAGCGATGGGTACTCCAGACAGCAGGTGGCTTATCTATGTGGAGGTGCGGATGGCACGCTGGAACCAGGTTACCACACGACTGTCTTCAACAAGGTCAAAACCGTGAATTCAGATGCTCGCGCGGTGGGAGATGGAGGTGCCTGCGAGTGTGAGTTCGATACACTGCTTCTCAGCTTCTTTGGCCAATGTGCGGCGACCGCCGTGAATAACAATAAACTCTGTCTTGTCCGGGGCGGGAGCTAGGCCTACGTAGTTGTGCACCGTGCGGAGTTTGACTTGAATGGTATTTTGTCGGTCCACAATGTAATATCGTCTGCGTAGATAGCATGTTCTAGGTCGGGCACTTCGCCGAGGCGAGATGGAAGGCCGGCGATGAAGATATTAAATAGTTGTGATGGGCAAGTCCGTGAGTTGTGCCGACGTGAACGGCGAAAGTGCGATCAAATACCGTTGAGAATAATACAGGAAACTCCGGGCTAAAATGGGAGACGGAAGTAGAAAGCGATCCTGGCGGTGTGGAGTGGACAACTCGCCACTTTCCCCGGAAATGAATCAAGTGGGTCTGACTCACTAGAGAAATTGATAGTCTATGAAATATTCCCATTTTTTGACGGAGCATAGGCAGCATAAGCTCGTGATATTGGACCTCTTGGTATTTTGATGTCAAAATGCAGTGTGTTGTATAGACCAGTCAGGATTTGTATAGCGATTTTGTACAGTCTTCTGAGCTTGTTGATTTATTTGTTTTATTCCTACCGAAACATGTCTTATTAGATGCCCTTGGCTCCAAGTGACCATAATTGGCAATAGGCATAAATTTTTTATGAGACCGGCTTGAAATGACTCCAAGTGACTAGGATTGATAATTATGTGATTTTTTGTGTGCTTGCTCTTATGAACGGCTTCAAGTAGCTTTTGTTGGCTATTAGCATCTTCTTTGACCAGATTGACCTTAAATGGCTGCCAATAGCTATTGATGAGATAATTGACAATTACCCATTTCGGCGTTGGTGAATGCACATGGTTTCAACTGGCTATTATTGGCTATCAGTCTCCACTCATATATATTTGATAGATATGGGCTACAAATATTAATGAGTAATGAAAACTGAGCTATTTCTGTTTATAAACTGGAATGACTTCAGGTGGCTATTGTTGCCGATTAGAATATATTTCTTACCAGATTGGCTCAATGGCTACTAATGGCTGTTAGTCAGTACAAGAGCAATTATCTGCTGTCTGAGTGTTTACAAATGAGAATGGCTTCAAGTGGCTATGCTATTATTGGCTATAAGCACCTATTTTCGAATAGATTGGCTGCAAATGGCTACAAACCGCTATTAGTAGATAACTATTGCTTGAGCTATTTTTTATATTTACGAATTGAAATGGCTTGAAGTGGATAATGTTGGCTATTTGTAATTATTTTTGACCAGATTGAATGAAATGGCTGCTGATGGATATTGATGAGTTGATTAAACAATTACGTGCTATTTCAGTACTTAAAAATGAATATGGCTTCAAGCGGCTATTATTGGCTTATGCATCAAATTTTAGATAAATTTGATTGAAATGGCTACAAATGGCTATTGGTGACTAATGTTGATATTTATGGGTGTTTTAGTGTTTACTAACTGGAATGACTTTAAGGGGCTATTGTTGGCTATTAGCATATATTTCTGACCAGATTGGCTTCAAATGGCTAGCAATGGCTATTTGTAAGTATAATTGACAATTATTGGCTATTTCAGTGTTTATGGATGAAAATGGCCACAAGTGGCTATTACTGGCTATAAACATTCATTTTTATTGTAATGGCTTAATTTGGCTACAAACGGCTATTATTGACTACTGTTGATAGTTATGAGTGATTTTTGTGTTCACCAACTGGACTGGCTTTAAGTGGCTATTGTTGGCTTTTATCATCTATTTCTGACCAGATTGGCTTCAAATGGCTAGCAATGGCTATTAGTGAGTATAATTGACAATTATGTGCTATTTCAGTATTTTTGGATGAAACTGGCTACAAGTGACTATTACTGGCTATATGCATTTAAATTGGCTTAAAATTGCTACAAATGGCTAGTAGTGACTAGGGTTGATATTTATCAGCAGGTTTTATGTTTACTAACTGGAATGGCTTTTAGTGGCTATTGTTGGCTATTAGCATCTATTTCTGGCCAGATTCGCCTAAATGGCTTGCAATGGCTATTAGTGAGTATAATTGACAATTGTGTGCTATTTCAGAGGTTTTGGATAAAACTGGCTACAAGTGGCTATTACTGGCTATATGCATTTAAATTGGCTTAAAATTGCTACAAATGGCTAGTAGTGACGGGTTGATATTTATCAGCAGGTTTTATGTTTACTAACTGGAATGGCTTTTAGTGGCTATTGTTGGTTTTTAGCATCTATTTCTGGCCAGATTCGCCTGAATGGCTTGCAATGGCTATTAGTGAGTATAATTGACAATTATGTGCTATTTCAGTGGTTTTGGATAAAACTGGCTACAAGTGGCTATCACTGGCTATAAGCATTTAGATTGGCTTAAAATTGCTACAAATGGCTAATAGTGACTAGTGTTCATATTTATAAGCAGGTTTTATGTTTACTAACTGGAATGGCTTTTAGTGGCTATTGTTGGCTATTAGCATCAATTTCTGCCCAGATTTGCCTGAGATGGCTTGCAATGGCTATTAGTGAGTATAATTGACAATTATGTGCTATTTCAGTGTTTTTGAATGAAACTGGCTACAAGTGGCTATTACTGGCTATAAGCATTTAGATTGGCTTAAAATTGCTACAAATGGCTTCTAGTGACTTGTGTTGATATTTATAAGCAGGTTTAATGTTTACTAACTGGAATGGCTTTTATTGGCTATTGTTGGCTATTAGCATCTATTTCTGGCCAGATTTGCCTCAAATGGCTTGCAATGGCTATTAGTAAGTATAATTGACAATTCTGTGGTATTTCACTGTTTATGGACGAAACTGGCTTGAAGTGGCTATTATTGACTAGAAGCATTTATTCTTTATCAAATTGGCTTGAAATAGCTACAAATGGCTATTAGTGGCTAGTCTTGATAGTTATGAGCAATTTTAGTGTTTACTAACCGGACTTGCTTTTAGTAGCTGTTGTCTATTATTATTCCTTTTTAACCAGATTGGCTTCAATAGGCTAGCAATGGCTATAGCAAGTATAATTGCGGATAATCATGAATAGCCATTCATAGCCATTCAATGGATATTCATGAATACCCATGCATAGCCATTCAATAGATATTCACGAATAGCCATTCATAGCCATTTGAAGTCATTCTGATAAAAATTGATGGTAATAGCCAAAACTAGCCACATGAAGCCATTTCAGTTTGTAGACAAAGAAATAGCTGCTAATTATAAATAATAGTTAGTTTAAGCCATTTGCAGCCAATTCAAACCGTCCAGGTTAGGAACAGATGATTATAGCCAATAATAGCCAATCCAAGCCAACCAAGTCAAGAACAGATGCCTATAGCCAATACTATCCGGTTGAAGTCATTCAAATCTATACACACTCCAATTGCATAAATTGTAAATAATAGTTGCTGATAGCCATGTGTAGCCATTTTAAGCCAATCTAACAAAAATACAAGCTAATACCCAATAATAGCCATTTGAAGTAATTTTCAGTCATAATCACTGAAATAGCATAGAATTGTCAACTATATCCACGAATAGCCATCCATAGCCGTTTGAAGCCAGTCTGGTAAAAATATAGGGTAATAGCCAAAACTAGCAACATGAAGCCATTTCAGTTTGTAGACAAAGAAATAGCTGCTAATTATAAATACTAGTCACTTTAAGCCATTTGTAGCCAATTCAAGCCACCCAAGTCAGGAACAGATGATTATAGCCAATAATAGCCAATCCAAGCCAACCAAGTCAAGAACAGATGCCTATAGCCAATACTATCCAGTTGAAGTCATTCGAATCTATATAGACTCCAATTGCATAAATTGTAAATAATAGTTGCTGATAGCCATGTATAGCCATTCCAGTCTAACAAAAATACAAGCTAATAGCCAATAATAGCCATTTGAAGTCATTTTCAGTCATAATCACTGAAATAGCATAGAATTGTCAACTATATCCACGAATAGCCATTCATAGCCATTTGAAGCCAGTCTGGTAAAAAATATATGGTAATAGCCAAAACTAGCCACATGAAGCCATTTCAGTTTGTAGACAAAGAAATAGCTGTTAATTATAAATACTAGTCACTTTATGCCATTTCTAGCCAATTCAAGCCACCCAAGTCAGGAACAGATGATTATAGCCAATAATTGCCAATCCAAGCCAACCAAGTCAAGAACAGATGTCTAGAGCCAATACTATCCAGTTGAAGTCATACAAATCTATACACACTCCAATTGCATAAATTGCCAATAATAGTCGCTGATAGACATATATAGCCATTTCAAGCCGATTTAGCCAAGAACTGCCCATAGCCAATAATAGTAAACACTTGAATCCATTCATATTCAAAACATCATGAATACCATGTCACTAAATGTCACAATTGTTCATTCTGAAGCGATTTAAGGTGATATTGTTAAGATGATATGCAATTGCTAACAATAGCCACTTGAAGCCATTTTCATTCATAAGTATAGAATAGCAGAATATTGCAACCAATAGACACTAATAGCCATTTTTGGCAATTCGAGTCAACCAAATCAATAGCAAATGCATATAGCCAATAATAGCCATTGGAAGCCAACTCAGCCTGCAAAAAATCAAATAAGTCGAAATAGTGACTGATCATCATTGATAGTCACTAGAAGTCATTTGGACCCCAAATCTGGCATATAATTTATAAGCATGATAATATAGCCAATAATAGCCATATAAAGCCAAATCAGTCTGCACACAATTAGGTAAGTCGAAATCGTGACTAATAGCCATTAAAAGTATCTAGAAGTCATTTGGAACCCGAATCTGCCATATAAAAAAAAATATGATTGTATAGCCAGTAGTAGCCATTGGAAGCCAACTGAGCCTGCATAAAATCAAATAAGTCGAATTAGTGACTCATAGTGATGGATAGTCACTACAAGTCATTTGGACCCCAAGCCCACCTTATAATTTATAAACATAATCATATAGCCAATAATAGCCATATTAGGCCAACTCAGTCTGCACACATTCAGGTAAGTCGAAATAGTGACCAATAGCCAATGATAGTCACTAGAAGTTATTTGAACCACGAATCTGCCATATAAATCAAAAAAATATTATTGTATAGCCAATAATAGCCATTGGAAGCCCAACTCAGCCCGCACACAATTAAATAACTCAAAATTGGGACCAATAGTCATTAATAGTCAGTATAAGTCATTCGAACTCCAAATCTGCAGTATAATTTATAAATATAATCATATAGTCAATAATAGCCATATGAAGCCAATCAGTCTTGACACAATCAAATAACTCGAAATAGGGACTGATAATCATGGACAAACACTAGAAGTCATTTGGACCCTAAATCTGCCATATAATTAATACCCAATAATAGCCATTTGAAGTAATTTTCAGTCATAATCACTGAAATAGCATAGAATTGTCAACTATATCCACGAATAGCCATCCATAGCCGTTTGAAGCCAGTCTGGTAAAAATATAGGGTAATAGCCAAAACTAGCAACATGAAGCCATTTCAGTTTGTAGACAAAGAAATAGCTGCTAATTATAAATACTAGTCACTTTAAGCCATTTGTAGCCAATTCAAGCCACCCAAGTCAGGAACAGATGATTATAGCCAATAATAGCCAATCCAAGCCAACCAAGTCAAGAACAGATGCCTATAGCCAATACTATCCAGTTGAAGTCATTCGAATCTATATAGACTCCAATTGCATAAATTGTAAATAATAGTTGCTGATAGCCATGTATAGCCATTCCAGTCTAACAAAAATACAAGCTAATAGCCAATAATAGCCATTTGAAGTCATTTTCAGTCATAATCACTGAAATAGCATAGAATTGTCAACTATATCCACGAATAGCCATTCATAGCCATTTGAAGCCAGTCTGGTAAAAAATATATGGTAATAGCCAAAACTAGCCACATGAAGCCATTTCAGTTTGTAGACAAAGAAATAGCTGTTAATTATAAATACTAGTCACTTTATGCCATTTCTAGCCAATTCAAGCCACCCAAGTCAGGAACAGATGATTATAGCCAATAATTGCCAATCCAAGCCAACCAAGTCAAGAACAGATGTCTAGAGCCAATACTATCCAGTTGAAGTCATACAAATCTATACACACTCCAATTGCATAAATTGCCAATAATAGTCGCTGATAGACATATATAGCCATTTCAAGCCGATTTAGCCAAGAACTGCCCATAGCCAATAATAGTAAACACTTGAATCCATTCATATTCAAAACATCATGAATACCATGTCACTAAATGTCACAATTGTTCATTCTGAAGCGATTTAAGGTGATATTGTTAAGATGATATGCAATTGCTAACAATAGCCACTTGAAGCCATTTTCATTCATAAGTATAGAATAGCAGAATATTGCAACCAATAGACACTAATAGCCATTTTTGGCAATTCGAGTCAACCAAATCAATAGCAAATGCATATAGCCAATAATAGCCATTGGAAGCCAACTCAGCCTGCAAAAAATCAAATAAGTCGAAATAGTGACTGATCATCATTGATAGTCACTAGAAGTCATTTGGACCCCAAATCTGGCATATAATTTATAAGCATGATAATATAGCCAATAATAGCCATATAAAGCCAAATCAGTCTGCACACAATTAGGTAAGTCGAAATCGTGACTAATAGCCATTAAAAGTATCTAGAAGTCATTTGGAACCCAAATCTGCCATATAAAAAAAAAATATGATTGTATAGCCAGTAGTAGCCATTGGAAGCCAACTGAGCCTGCATAAAATCAAATAAGTCGAATTAGTGACTCATAGTGATGGATAGTCACTACAAGTCATTTGGACCCCAAGCCCACCTTATAATTTATAAACATAATCATATAGCCAATAATAGCCATATTAGGCCAACTCAGTCTGCACACATTCAGGTAAGTCGAAATAGTGACCAATAGCCAATGATAGTCACTAGAAGTTATTTGAACCACGAATCTGCCATATAAATCAAAAAAATATTATTGTATAGCCAATAATAGCCATTGGAAGCCCAACTCAGCCCGCACACAATTAAATAACTCAAAATTGGGACCAATAGTCATTAATAGTCAGTATAAGTCATTCGAACTCCAAATCTGCAGTATAATTTATAAATATAATCATATAGTCAATAATAGCCATATGAAGCCAATCAGTCTTGACACAATCAAATAACTCGAAATAGGGACTGATAATCATGGACAATCACTAGAAGTCATTTGGACCCTAAATCTGCCATATAATTATAAATATGAATGTATAGCCAATAGTACCCATTGGAAGCCAACTCAGTCTGCACACAACAAATAAGTTGAAAAGGTGATCGATAGTGATTGATAGTCACAGAAGTAATTTGAACACCAAATCTGCCATATAATTTATAAACATGATCACATAGCCAATAATAGCCATATGAAGCCAGCTCAGTCTGCACACAATCAAATAACTCAAAATAGTGGCCAAAAGTCATTAAAAGTAACTAGAAGTCATTTGAACTACATATCTATCATGTCAAATTTTGATCAAAAAGCCAAAATTAGCCATTGAAAGCAAACTCAGGCCGCGCGCAATCATATAACTCAAAATAGTTACAAATAGCCATTGGTTGTCATTAAAAGTCATTTGGAACCGAAACCCGCCATATAATTAGGAAATAAAATCAAATATCAAATAATAGTCATTCAAATCCAATCTGAGACATAACATTACAAATATCACGAAGTGGTCACTAATCGTCATTAAAGTCTATCACAAATGGAACTACCTAATAAACAGCTGCTCGGTCTATGTGCCCCGAAATAACTTAGTATATTGGCCCAGAGCCATTAATAGCCCTTGGAAGGCAATCTAGTTTATACTCGTTCAAATAACTCAGAAACATAAACCAATAGTAATTGCAGTCATTAGAGGCTAACCAGGCCCCCAAAACGACAGGTAAAACTGAACCGGACACTATTTCTACTTCCTTATAAATACTGACTCTTCGTAAAACAGCCAGTGTAGCATTTACTGGCTATAATTACTGCGTCGTGTAGCATTTCCAGACTCATTGGAAGTGAATCTCATGCAATTTAAAATAATGAACCATGGAGCAATTACATATCTGAATTGCTGTGCTTTATTTCTAACTACAAAGAGCCAGTCATTACAGCTAGTAACAGCCATAACCTTTAGAGTGGTCTATAAACTTTCAATTTACTAGAAAGTCACTAATTGCCAGTAGGTCATTTGTATCAGGTGTAATACATAGGTCTATATAATCTAAATACTTAGTGCTAATATGAAGCGCACCTCATCATCAGAAATACCATGTATCAGCTCTTGCTCAATTGAAATCGGCACACCGATTTTCCATATATTCGCAATTCCTGATAGTGTGAAGAGAAGAAATAGTGTAGTGAATGACGGTTTTCCTTTTAATTTCGAGCGCATAGTTTACCATCCCACACCGAGAGATGGCAGCACTTCTGTGTCTCCCGACAACCCCATGTATTTTGGCTCGAGTTTCCAGTATTGGTAGTCAATGGTATTTGGTGCGATTCTTGAGTAATGCAGCAATGAAGTTTTATGCCCGACCATGCATATCAAGGTGTTATGCCATAGAGAATACGGAAGAGTGCGGTACGCTATCAAATGCCTTCCGGACGTCAACTCCGGCCATGATACGAAGATGTGGTGATGACGTGGAAAGCGTGTCGTGTTAGAGCCTCCACAGAACGTCCTTAGTGGAGAGTCCACGGAGGAACCCGTACCGCGTTGGGCTGAGAAGCTGGTAACATTCCAGCCACCACTGCAAGCGGGTGTTGAGCATGCTCTCGACCGTTTTGCAGAGACAATATGTAAAAGAAATCGGGCGTAGATTTGTGAGGGGTATGGGTGGTTTGACAGGTTTTTGGATGGGACGGACGGCTGAGTGCCGCCACTCTTGAGGGCTGCACCCATAGTCCCACTCCTGCTTGATCTCAGCGAGTACGGTTTCCTTGAGTGCCGCAGAGAGCTTCCGAAGTTGCCCGATGGCGGCGTTGTCGGGGCCAGGTTCACTGCGGGTGTTGGGTTCTTTTGAGGGAGGTCTCGAGCTTGGGGAAGTGTGAACGGGGAGTTCATCCCGATGGGCTCGGGGTCAGGGTGAGCGCGAGTGTAGCATCCAGAGTCATGTTGCGCTGGTTGCGGAAAAAAGAAGTCCGAGGCCCGTCCTGCTAGCTCCTCGGGAGAGACACCTTCGCTAAGGGCAACGCCGGTGGCAGCTTGCCTAGGTTTGCGTTTCCTGAGGAGAGAAGGGAGGAGCCTTCTAACTTTGGAAATATGGCTATTGACATACATGGCATAGCATGCAAGCGTGACATTTTGCATTGCTTAATGTCACAACTCAGACTAAGTTTTTTGGTCAAAACATAATTTTCGGCATCGTCATTCGCTGAGCTGCCTCCGTAAGTTGCGGTGATTGACTCTCCGAGTGTTGTGCGGGAAGGTAAACGCACGTTTTTTTGTTTTTTTTTTTAGAGTCTATGTTGCGGCACGGTTTGGTCGGCCGTATAAATAACAGAATGCGAAAACTCACTGCGGAGCGATGCTTCTGGAGGCGCTGCGGGCAGGGCCATCTTACGTTGGTGAGAGACAGAATGCCAACCGTCCTCCAGAGGGGAAGGGTCAGGGTTCGAGCGACGTTGGATGCACCGGGGTGAGGCCGTGGGCTTAGTCGCGGTGGCGCCGAAACAAAAAAGATGCCACGATCACGCGTCGTTCCATCGGCGGCGGTGCGGATGTGGCAACTGCTGTTGAGGAACGGAAACTCGCCTTCGGGATCATCATTGTCGAGGATGGAGAATGGATTGCGTGTAACGATCGCAGGTTGATTCCACGCGGCAACGAATGGCGCGTCAAGAAGCGACGTGATGGCGGGAGTGGCTCCGCCGCCTATTGGCGGTACTCTCAGCGGTAGGCTTAAAGAGACACTGACAGGGTATTTATGCTCGCCGAGGTTTTTAGTTGTACGTGACATATGAGAGCTCAACTACCCAGAACAGAATTTGCGGCTCGAAATTCGGTTTCTTTACGCCCGAAAACCGCCGATCAAGAACTGGCCGGTTCGAGTCTCGCTCACTCTCTTTTTCGCGGTCACGGGCCGTTTTCTAAGGTATCGATGCGACCACCAAATTTAATCAAAGTCGTGGGTCACTGAAGGCACACACTCAATATTAAAAATAGAAAAAAATATGAAACCCATTTTTTGTGGCTTCTAAAAAGCTGTAAATACGTTGATTGAAAAAAAAAGTTCCACAGAGAACCGGAAGCATTCTGTGCGTTCGTCGTTTCGCGTATCGTGGGACTCGCGGGGACGGCGATGGCAGCGGACGACGGGCGTGGGACCTCTATTTCAGAACTGTCGTTCGCGGTACCGGCGAATTCTGGCTACCGTTAAAAGAGAAATTTGGGACTGATCAAAATAATTGGTATACATCCCGTACGACACGCCCGACGCACAAGCCAATTTGCACGAAGACGTCGCCGAGCCGTCGCTCCCTTCTCGTGGCTGAAGACATCGCTGGCGCAAACGTCAAGCACGACGTGTCTACTTCGAATTGAATATGCACGCGTACGATTTCTTTACTAGATGCGAATGTCCCCAAAGCGTGGTGCTTCCCGACCTCGACCCGGGTGTGCTTTTGCTAGAGAAAAATCGACAGCAAACTTTCCAACTTACAGTTTGCCGGCTAAAGTATTACTATGGAAAGAGATCCACCAGACAAGTGATGCCCCAGTAGCTCAGTGGGAAAGACGTCCGGTTCAGACGCGGTAGGACCCAGTTCGATCCCCCGGGCAACTTTTTTTTTTTTTCAAACATTTTCCGATGTTTACATATTTTTTCTTTTTTTGCAATCATCACTGAAGAAACAAACAAAAAAATAACAAACAAATATTGTGGACGATACTTCGCTGAATTAAATGGTATGGAATTTCCGTTTTGACACCTGCGAACTCAATGTAATCACTTTCCACAAAATGCAAGGAGCATATAAATCAGGCATCGTCCGCTTTCCCAGGTGCCCGTATATGTTCTACAGGAATTGCAGCCAGCCATTGGTCCCGATCCCGTTGATCTTTCGGAAACTCTGTCGCACAATGCCACTTTTTTTCGGATGCAGGACATGTGAGCCAGCTCTTCACGCAACATCTTGGGTGTATTCTTTTCGGAGCCGATCATGGAAATTCACCACGGGCACTCACTACTCATCTCCAACTCCTCAATATACAAAACAACTCACCTTGGAGTACAGAACAACGAGCGGAACAAACATAACTGCAAAACAATCGCGCGGCGAGCAGTTCCCGCACGCCGCGTCGCACGCCGCATGTCGTGTCGTCTGCTACAAAAAGGAAAAAAAAAAACGCACGGTTGGTTGTAGCCACGTGACTTCCGCCACTCACTCTCTTCTCTCCACTTCTCCGACCTCCGTCGGGTTTCGGTTTCGGTTTCGAGCAGTTGCGTCTTTTGGCTTTATTAAAAAAATACGCTACTCTGTTGCAAAATATTAATTGGGTAGTCCTCCGATACCATAATAAAGCGCCTGGCAAAAAATAAAAAAAAAATTTTGGGGGGGTGTCAGTGTCCCTTTAAGACGCCGGGAGCCGCTGGCGTGGCCTCGGTAGATTGTGAGTCCATGTCGTCAGACAGAGGAAGGCCCTGAGGGGCGTTGACGGTGCCAGTGGTGGTCATGGGGTCCTGACCGGGGTATGGGCCGAAGCCTAGGCTTAAGAAGAAGCGAAAAGCACAAAAGAACGCAAGAAATTGCCTGAGCTGATGTGAGCTAGATAGCAATATTGTGACGGGTCGTGACCAAAAAACAATAAATAAACAGGAAGAAATAAGCGTTTAATGTGGCGAACTTGTGCCAAAAATAAAAGGGTACAAAGATAATAACAGAGCGTCGCGGGCGTCGAAGTCGGCGTAGCAGCACAGTCGTACGCTGGGGCGAAACTGACCGCTGATCGCCACGCGGAGCCCCTTATGTACACGTGTGGGCTTCTGGAATAATGGGCGTAGAAGCTTCGGCGTGTAGAACATTCTGACCTCGAACAAGCCCCCGAACATGATTCTCGAATTTACCAGAACCTTCCTTACTTTACAGAGTCAACAAAAATGTGCCTCCGCGGCCAGGAATCGAACCCTGGCTTTCAGCGTGGAAAGCAAGCGCGATAACCATTAGGGCGCGCGTGCTACTACTTAGCCCGCTGCGCGCGCGGCAATATATGGCCTCTTCTTTTCCGTAGCGCGTAGGAAGTGCGGTGATGCGTTAAAGTTACCAGTCATGCAACGGCCGTAACGCTGGCCTTACAAAAAATCAAATGATAAGAGAAAAAAAAAAAAAGAAAAGAAACGCGGGCTCACTCTTGAACCGTTAGCACAGCGCCTGCTTCACGAGTGGTAACTTTAGAGCATCGCAGCTCTTTTCACACGTTCCGAATATTCTTAAAATGTATTTATTTAGCTGTATACGATGATGCTCAGCTAGTTTCTTAATGGAAGTATTTCTCTATCTTCATAATTAACAAAATTAATTAACGCGCCTTTCGTGGAATTACGCCCCTTATTATGTTCCCCTGGCCGTATAACTCACATGCACAGTCTGCGTTAGTGTAGCTTCCACGGCTTTTTTAAAACAAAGTTTGAAAACATTAAAAATAAAAACACTTGTGTGGCAGGACATTATTTTGCTTCCTTTAATTAAAAATAATATTTTCTGTAGTCTGTTTGTGTCATAGTGCGAAGAATGTTGTGGTCGTTTAACATACCTTGGGTATACAAGCACGGAGATTCATATCACACAAAATATATCGCTTGACAATCCTGACAAAAAATAAAAACTATCGGCATAGGGGTTTGCCATTTTGGAGTAACAAAGTTATATAAAAGAACAATAATAAGTTAATACTTTTTATTAGAACTACTTTTAAGGAATATCATCATGTGTTCAATGTACATTTTTATACCGGTTTTGAAAAAAAAAAGAATAGAGAAAGAAACATATATCTTAGGAGTGGCGGTCCCTCTAGACATAGCGAAAGTTCCTTCTCCGAAATTTGCTATCTTGCTCTTCAATATTTTCTTTTACTGTCGCTCCCGCGCAGTATAATATTATCCCTATTCGTTTTCTTGTCGGCGCGCACAGCTTCAAAGCCAGAAACTAAGCAGCCTCGTCTCCAGTCCTCCTCCTCAGACACAGCGACGACACATGTTCCTGTCCGCTCCGCAGATGACATCGTCCACTCCAGCCCCACCGAAAAAAAACAAAAACAAATGAAAAAAAGAAAACTATATCCATAAAACATAAGCCCACGTCGCGATGTCTCGCAGGTGTGCTCAGACACGGGAGTGTGTTCATAGCCGTGTTGCCTCCATACAGGCTCCTATACTCCGTTAACCCCTAAGCTGACAGTGCGGCGGAAACCACGACTTCGCTGGACCACTCACACGTTTCTCCTTCGCCACGTGGTTAATTTCCACCGACAACGCAACTCAATTGAACAAAGCGGGGTCAGGTGACGACAGGGACGCGGTCAAATGGACCGACGAGTGCGTAGCTCTCACAGCCCTGTCAGATTGTGAACGAAGCATACCGAAAGCGCACCGGTGTGTCGCCCCCCCCCCCCCCCCCCTCCACATACACACACACACACATTTCTTGTCGTCCACACTCGAGAGGCGGGGGCGGGGAGCACGCGCGTCCGTATTCAGCCTTGCTCCCACTCTGCCGTCGCTGCCTTTGCTCGGGGAAACGAGATTTGGCGCCCGGAGTCTCGTCCGAGTCCCAGCCTCGGCTCCGTCGGTGCCTCCTACCATTGGAAGAACCGTCGAGCCCCCACTGACGAGCCCAAACCAAGAACATAAAAGCGGAGTGTACGGCGCCACCTCAAACGCCGCTGTTTTTTGCTGTTGGGTGTACGGGGCCCGAAATAGGTGCTTCCTTGTTCTCCGGGCCTGTCGCAGCTTTGGGTCCGAAAACGTGTTGTTACAAGTCACGTTCGCGAGCTCCTCCGGTGATCGGGGTAATGCGTTCGGCGGATGGGTCAGACTTCTCCGTGTCGGCTTCTCTGCTGGACCTGTTGTTCTCTTTTTGAACGTACGGCTTGTCCCCTTGCTCCTGTTGATATTGATTGGCCTGCCCGGGTTCCCTGTTAAGGGGCTTGAAGCGACGGCTTAACGCCTGGGAGGCTAACTTTGACTCCGCTGTCGGTGGCTTTGTTCGTGTCGTCGAACGTCTGCGGCGTTGCTTACTTTTGCTGGTAAGATTTTTCTTTTCCTTTTTTTTTGTGCGCAGCGTTAGACTCGGGAAAAAAGCTCAGAAGAAAGGGGGACGGGTTCTATAATTTCACGCAGAATTTGTGTTAGCTACCAGGTAGACAAAGTGTGACGTGACGTCCCGAAAAAACTTTCTCTCCCCAAAAAACCGCCGCTACACGCCCGCCAAATTGAGCGGACGGTGTTCATGTAAAGTAGTCAGCATGACGGTCGTCAAATGACAGCCTTACGTGAGACGGTTACGTTACAAGAAACCATGACATCAGTTTATATAATGACGTCACATCACGTAGCGTAGTGTTGTGGTTGGGCCGGGTCACTCAACTTCGCGGGGTTACGTGACACTGCATCACCGACACCATGGTGGTGTCACGCTAACTGAGCGGAGCTCAAATATTCTGAGCATTATTCTTCCCGATTTTATTCAAATAATTAAGGTGCCCTAATATTCTGTACTTACTATTTGCAAAAGTGTTAGGAGCAATGGCACCTCTCAGCACCACGCGGCTTTTTAGTGAAGCTGTATATATACAGGGTGATTCAAGGAGAGGCCAAGTTCTTTAAATCGACCGCAAAATTCGGTTTCTTAACCGAATTTTGTAAAATTTGCAAAGAGCGAATTTACCTCAGGAAAAAGTAAAGAAAGAAAAAGGCTTAGCTCCCATGGAAATGCAGCAAAGCCACCGGTCTTCAAACAACACGGCGCCGTTTCGCACGGAAGACAAGAGATGGCGCAAGCGGTCGCGTCGCCAACTGCCGCCAACGAACGAGCATACGACGCCGAGAGCCGGCGTCTTCAGCAGAAAAGCAACTGCACTTCCTTGTTGTTGCCGCGCCTGTTTTTGTTTCTGCGACTGTCGCCCGCTGCGGAACGCGCGCCGCTTTTGAGTCGACAAGATCGTCTGCTAAAGACGCCGGGTCTCGGCGCCGTATGCTCGTTCGTTGGCGGCGTTCATTGCGCCATCTCTTGTCTCCGGTGCAAAACGGCGCCGTGTTGTTTAAATACCGGTGGCACCAATGTGTTTCCATAGGAGCTAAGCCTTTTTCTTTCCTTACTTTTTTCTTAGGTAAGTTCGCTCTTTGCAAATTTTACAAAAAAAAACAAAAAAACATCTGTGGACAACGCTGCACAAAGTCATAGTGCGATAGGTTAAGAAACCGAATTTTGTGGTCGATTTAAAGAGCCTGGCCTCTCCTTGAATCACCCTGTAGTCCAGCATGAGCTTCATCTTTCTTTAGTTCTTCTTGTCTGAACCAAGATTTATAAAGGTCCGTTCAAACTTTTGCAACCGAGTACGACCAAGAGAGACGAGATCTCTTAAAACTTCTTAAAATTTCTTCGAACGAGGGAACACACTGGCATCCTGGCGCCATCTATGCGGTGACCCTGGAACTGCATTTCACAAGAGCGAAGGTGTCGCGGTATTTCCGAGGTAAAATGTGCGTAATACCTATAAGAAAGTCTAGTTTATAACGTTGACAAAAGTTTTTCAAGCAAAGAGAGAAAGGATAATGCGCGAGAGAAATTGAAAATATGCCGGACTGCCAAGTTTACACTGCTACCCAATAGACGGCGCCAGCGTGTCCTCTCGTTGTAAGAGGTTTCAAGGAACCCCGTTTTAAGAGGTCGCAAGAGTGTGAACGGGCCTTCAGTCATAGCAGGCTAGAAAACTTTGCAACCAACAAATTCAGGGTGCATCCCCTGGTAAAACATCTTATAACTATAAGACATTTCTAGGTTCAATAAGCGCTATAATGATTAAATATCATCATATAAGAGCTTGCAAGAACATTATAAGGACTTAGTATAATAAAAATGTAAGGTCATTACCCAAGCATTGTAAATTTGTATATATGTTTTACCACTCCTGCCAAAGCCTTAAAAAAGGCGAGCAGTATGAATAAATCAATAAATAAATATAAGAAGCTAAAAGAAACATATTGTATCGTCTTATATTGTTATTTTATGTTCTTATATTGTTCTGGTATTGTCCTATATGATCTTATTTCATATATGCGTTTACTGGGCCAAGAAATTTCTTATAGATATAAGATTTTTCACTGCGGTCTCGGTATTATAAGAAAAGGGGGCTGGAGTAGAAAGCAACTGGCAAAGTGATAACAATAACTGCTTTTCTTTTTTTAGAGCGCAGCTCTTAGGCGCCCGTTTCCGGCTTCAGCGGCGTCGGCGTCGCCGTCGCCGTCGGCGTAAACTTAACTGCGCGGTGCATTATGGGAAATGCCCCATAATGCACCGCGCGGGACCCTCGTGACGTCACTCATGACATCACGTGTGACTTCTCAAGGGTCCCGCGCGGTGCATTATGGGACATTTCCCATGATGCAACGCGCGGGGAGAGGAGGAGGGGAGGAGGAGGACGACGGGAGGGTAGGAGGGATGAGGAGGGAGGGGGAGGGGAGGAGTGAAGGAGCTTGAAGGATGAGGGAAGGAGAAGGGAGGACGAGGACGAGGGGAGGGTAGGAGGAGGGATGAGGAGGGAGGGGGAGGAGAGGAGTGAAGGAACTTGAAGGATGAGGGGACGAGGAGGGAGGACGAGGACGAGGGGAGGGTAGGAGGAGGGATGAGGAGGGAGGGGAGGAAAGGAGTGAAGGATTTTGAAGGATGTGGGGAGGGGGAGGGAGGAGGAGGACGAGGAGGGGGAAGAGAAGGGGAGGAGGTGTAGCTGGGAGGTTGAGGAGGTGAGGAGGAGGGAGGAGGGGTATACTCTCCCCTCAGCACTCTTCCCTCCTTCTCCTCAAGAGCTGCGCTCTAATTGGGCGTTACGGGGTGTTGTAAACGTCTTCCATTTTTCGTATACACCGGTTGAAGACTAATCCGAGCAATTTGTCAGACACACCGTTAGCTACAAGGTAGTCACCTCAATTCACAACTGCTTCCACAGCACACGCCCGTGCGCTTACTGTATGATTAAATATCGGGTAACCCTAGTATTACGCGGCTCTTATGACTAGCTATGGCCACTTATAAGTGTGCTGCTTATTGTAAAAACATCAAAGAGCACTAATACCCCGTTCACACGATCATAAATGCACTTTTAGCTAAGGGACCTTTATTCTCCGCGGCGAATCAATTCACGATCCTCCGCGCGTGACGTTTGCTCGCGACCGAAGAGCGCGGGCTGATTCGCCGATTGCAGAGGGACCTTTGCTAAATGCACCTATTTGCTGGCCGTGTGAATTGAGTATAACTTTCTTTCGCTCTGGAATATGGTCAAGACGATTGGAGGCGAACAAAGCGTATGCAAAACGCCACATATGCAGAAGTATTGATGATTTTTAGGGCGTGTTTATAAAGCTGCTCCAACGACTTTGCATTTGCCCGACAGGTTCCAGAAATACCTGATCCCTCGTGAGTTTCGTCAAGGGAACCTACTCAAACCCGAGAAAATATATATAAAAAAATTTAAATGACAAAGAGCGGTTTTCTTACTTTTTCTTACTCACTACCAGGTTCATATTCTGCCGCAGGTTTTAGCAGATTAAGCACTATTTGCCCGAGGAGCCCGGATGTCCAAATTCATCTTCACGTGTGAGAAAATACGCACACAAACATATCGCCAAGCCACGCCGCTCGCCAACGTTGCTAAGTAAGCCCAGTCGACTCGACAGTACTTAACGCCTTAACGGAAAAAAAAGATAAGAAATAGTGAGCCTAGGATTTTTTCCTTTCTTTACTGATTCTTTGTGACTCACAAATACATACTAAAACAAATATTCAGATGTTTGATCAAGAAATAATCTAGGCACAAAGGGTCAACTATTTGTTGATCATGCCAGTGAACGGTAAATTTGCAGGCCAATGTCTGCAGTATTGCACTAATAGAAACATAGACGCTGAAATTAACGTGGTTGGTTGTTCATAGTTACAAAATATCAGTTTGCCTAACAAAGACAATATCTTCCCACAGCAACCAGGACGCAGAGAACAATGAGAACGCAAGAGAATAATAAAGCGCGCTTTTCGTTAAGCTTGCGCAACTTGTCGATAAATGTGTCAGCTATAATAAAGACCTTGTTTCTTAATAACGCTGAATTTAGTGGCGCAGATTTGTATTCTTTTTTCTTCTTCTTAGGTTTACAGAATTGTTGATCTGCGATTCAAGGAGTTAATAGTCACTTTGCGAGAGAGGTTGATACTGCATAGCTCAGTCAACCTTATTTCTGCTCATAAAACTGTAAACAGTGCGACTACCTCTACAGTAGGCTTACTATAGTAGTAGTATTTTCCGAGGTAGCTTAAGCCGACTGCTTGATCTCCGTCTTTCCAAAAAATTATATTATCAATAATAATCATTTACCGTACACAATTGCACGGATGTACCGAGGATTTCAATCCAATGTTTTGCTACAAACATCGTAAAGAATAAAAACTGACTTAATTTTTCATTACAAATCAATAGTTATGTTTCTACAACAAGTAGGGGCTTATAAATGTTGGGTTTATCGTACATTCATATATACAACATGTTTAATTTCACTTCAAACAGATATATCTAAAAAATAAAAAAATGACGGTGCAATGTACACTAATGCGGTCTGTGCAGGTGAGCCTCACGGCCAGGGGGACTGGGTGTTAATCGTCACGATAGGTAGAATCACTAACTAAAATGTGTTCATTAATTTTTTTAATTAGTAAAAATAAACATATTGTGTAAATTAAAAACTTGATTAAAACAAATGAAACAATTAAAAACTCGCCAGCATTGCGCCTGCTCTATGACTAGGAACTTAAAAGCTTAACCCCGCTTGCCACATGCTTTAAGTGTGTCTCAGATTTGCTGACGTAGCGCTTTTGAAGACGCTCAGTAAGTTTGTATTTGAATTCATAAGTTTATTTATTTTATTTTTTAATATATCAGTTCGAGTGCAAAATCAAGCACCGCATGAAGGAGCAGTTTTCCTAAGTCCTCGATCGGGTCCCGACGGGTATACGATATGGGCTAGATACGAGCAAAATTAAGGGTGCCGATACGCTGTCTTCTTAGGCAGTGACCTTTCATTTATGCTTTCATAAATATGTAAATTTGCGCCTTTCATGGAGTCCTGAAATGCGCCAGTTAACCATATAAGTGTGCCGGCTTTTGATTGGACAGATTCTTACGTTGCATATTTAAAGCCACGCGATTGTGTCGTATAAATTGCGGGTTTTAGTAAGTTTAGTTTTGTTCCTGCTATTGAAAGGCTCGCTGAAAGGAAAAAGAAAATGTTTAAATTGTGTATTTTGCATCCATTTTCTTCTAATTAAGGCGGCTGCCCTTTCGGTAGCACTCTTTAAAATGTTAATTAAAAATTTAGATAAATTGTTTTTTGCGGCAAACTATATTTAAAGATTGGGAATCTCGAACTATGTAGCAACAGGACTTTACTCTATTACTACGACATCCTGATGCCTAAGGATAATAAATAACTTCAGAGGTCTGCCAATAAAGGACACTGGAATTGAGCAAATAAAATATAAACGTCTCACTTATCATTTATTTGTGTTACAAAAATATATTGTGGAAACATTATTATTATTGTCCAAATATGGCAAATCTTTATGAGATGTATGGCACGTTGGGTGCGTCAGACACCCATATCTGTTTGGCAAAGCGTAAGCATTCAATGTCGAATTCATTTTCTCACCAATATTCTTCGTTTCTTATCGGTTCAACATTGAACTCATTTGTTTATGTTTTGTTTGGATGTTTCGAGAATTGGAAACGTATACTTGAACTTACATATTTCATTTGCACGCATTGGAATCTCCTTTTTTCAAGCCCCAAAACAGCATGAATTCACGACGCATTCGTATGATTTGACTGTTCCTTGCTCATCGTCGCACTTTTTCAAGCCTGTGCTGGGGACTCAACAAGATAGAAAACTTGATCAGCGATGTAGCGGGGCTGCCCATTCATCAGTGCGGATCCCAGTTCCATTCGCGTAACTTTGGAAACGACATTTCCTGGCCAAATTGGCCTGCTGTTTTACTTTTGAAATACGAGACTTTGTGTAGGATCAGGAAGCAAATCATGGAGTGTATTCACTCACTTTTTTTTTTTTTTACGCACTTGCATCGGTCTGTAAATCGATCCCCAGATCGTTTCTACAATTCCGCCCTGAAGAGATGGGAATCTCGTGGAACAAACTCGCTCCTGTCACGCAACAAACCTCCGCAAATGTTTCGCTTCCATTTCGGTTCGGTTAGAGTTTAATTCTGGGACGGCTGTTCCTGACTGAGTCGTTCTTTCGTGATCGATGTCTGAGCTTACTCCTCAGTCGCTGGGCTTAATTAACTATGTCCATCAAATGGGAAGAGAGCTCTAAAACAAGGATGTTTGCTTGCGCGGAGGCCCAGCAGCAATAAATGTCTTTTAAGGCACTTCTACCTTCAATGTTCATTATTCATGCTTTTAGGACATTAAAGGTTTGTGCGCACCTCAGGGTAACATCGCTTATGCTTGGTGTGCCCTAAACTGCTGAGTTAATTCAAGCAATACGGGCTGCGTCTCAATGAGAAAGGCAAAGCGGCAGCGGCCATAAGGTGCTGGTCTCAAATCAAGAAAAATAACATCAAGTTGTTATTCTTCGGCGAGTTTTGTTTACACTTCTGAGGGCTAGTGAGAGGATATTTCACGCAAATTGCAAACGAAGTATAGAGGATAAAACTAGTGAGGGGGAAACAATTACGCCGCGTATATCAGTGCTGTAGATTTTGTTTCCTTGTGTTCTTACTGTCTTTTATGCGACAAATTCAACCGTCTTTTTTTCGCTTTCAAGTGTCTGTGACTCTAGAATACAAGTTCTGTGATTCAGCAGTTAAAAGGTATAATATTATTTACGTAAATTAATCATATCGTGTTTTTTCGGCTTTATCAACGTATGTTGTAACAAACAAATTACGGTGTATAACACGAAAGGTATATATTGGTCTATTCGATAATTTAATGCCGTTAAGTAAGGGCACCTGCTCCTTCCAATATTTTGAAGCTTCTACTTCCCGAGTCACCTGGAAAATTACTTCGGTATTTTCAAAGACAGAAGCTTGTTTTATAGTAAGTGCGACTATATTAAGGTGCGAAATTACGGTCCTTTGTTTGAGATAGGGGTACCTAGAATGCAGCTAGAGCCCAATCAAATGCTTAGACTGATATGTTCATATTTATGCTTGGGAGTGGGTGGAGAGTTGGCATTTATATTTTTTGTATTATTCGGCTATTCATTTGTTTGTTTTGTTTTCTACTGTCCCAAAACTGCATACGAAGTTTACTAAGTTTTTGTTTTCCGAGATTAGTGGGGTGCAACTTGTTTTTGCGAGATGTTTTCCAATGCAGCGGAAAGCTTTTTTAATTATTTCCTGAAATTACACGGCAAACGTAGGAATAAAGATGTCACATCAACGTTTTCGCATGCCTACCATCTCACTCCACAATAGCAGGACACAGACGGGCGCAGAAACGACACGTCTCACGCGACCTCTTTAATGGCCAATCTTGACCAGCTTGCTTTCATCATTACTGTTCGTCCAAACCTTTGAGGTGTCAGGTAAAGCACAGGATCCAACGTTCGCGACAGTAAGCACGCTAAACGCATTTTCCCCACCGTAATCACTATCTACACTTTCTGGTTATTAGTCTTAAACCAAGCTAGGATGTACCGTGAGTAACCGGTTAAAAATTAAAGTTTCCCTTCGACCAACTCTTGAGAACACTGCGCAGGCAGAAGGTCTGATGGAATCGCAACTTACATGAGGAGTCCATCGACTTTCCATACCATGACCTCCTATACCCGTTTCACTTGAAGGTGGATCGCAGAGGACGCTACAAGCCATCGTAGCCAATCCAAGTCCGTGTGAGTATCACGTGGCCTTTAGTTGGACCCCAGCGCTGGATTGGCCGGAATGACTCGTAGTTTCTCCGGCGGTCCATCTTAGGGTTAAATGGAGTGCGAGTTCCGAATAGTGAGATCTTAGTTCCTCTCCTGAGTGCCGAGAGGCAATAAGGAAGACTTGGTGGCGTCTTCAGGTCCCATGGCTGGGTAGGGCTTCGACCGAATAAGAGCATCCTTGATTTCCTGAATACTGAGCAGCGCGTCGACCTCCGCTTTTGCCATCGGTAAGTACCCGTCCAATTGAAAAGGAAGGCACATTGCCTTACCTTGTATCTCAGCAAGCAGAAGATTAGAGTAACTATATTTCTTTGTTGATGCGTATGTTAGAGTGAGGGGAATATGTCGATATTGATTATTTATAGTTGTCTTATCTTTTCTCAACACTACATACGGGATTTGAGAGTCCAGTAGCAACGCGAGGCTGAGGACGCTTACCAGGTTATTGGCCCTTGCTCTGGTGAAGTACGGTTTAATCGCCGATGGCAATGGTCTATCTGCGATCTTGGTTTTTAAATGTGTGCCTTCAATGGGTGTTATCTACCACAGGTGTCTTGATATTTTAGCCAACCCTAGGGAAATTATAAAACAAAGAAATGCTATTCATAAAGTATTCAATTGAATAGCGCCTTGCAAGTTTAGCGTTCCCGTTAAATGACGCCCATCGTATTTGGTCATGTTTATACACACTTGTTACTGGCTATGGGCAAGTTAGACTTGTTTTTCGATCTCAAGGTTTTTGTAATTAGTGAAACCCTAAGCAGAAATGGCATCTCTGACTAATGAAGTTAAGAACGACAAACACACTCACACGCGCGCACGCGCGCACACACACACACACACACACACACACATGTATATATATATATATATATATATATATATATATATATATATATATATATATATATATATATATATATATATACAACTACGGGGTCTCCGAGGAGGATATAATCGAAATTGTGCAGATGAATGAACCGTATTTAATCCAATGAATTAAAGAATCCAAGTTTCCAGGAACCCGCCGAAAGCCAAAAGTAGTGGTTAGTACACCCGACCGGACATTGGGAGGCCCAGAGTTCATATCCTGGCTCCGCCGTTTTTTGGCTTTCGGCGGGTTCCTGAAAACTTGGATTCTTTAATTCATTGGATTAAGTACGGTTCATTCATCTGCACAATTTCGTTTATATATATATATATATATATATATATATATATATATATATATATATATTAATTTTTGGCGGATTTTTAAAACACAAACAATAACGTATACTGAAGCTAAGAAGTGGCAGTCAAAGGTAACTTTCCTGAACACTAGCCATTCACTAAACAATTATAATTAGTTATAAAATATAAAAAATGCAGTAATATTCACAAAATTAGAGAATAAACACATTGTTCCAGTTAGAAAGATGATGTGCCTAATCATAAACCACTAAATAAACCGAGTGTCTAAATATCAAAAAGCGTGCTCAGTTTTTTTTTTTTTTTTTGTGGTTTTTAAAAATAACATTTCAGAAATCAACTTCTCAACAAAAAAAAAGAAAAAAGAGTCCTGGAGGAATTGTGGGTGTTCGGTTGAGGTCTCTCAGGGTGCGACAGCAGCGCCACCCCCCAAGTCCTGGGCCTGTCAACGTCAGCCCCTTTGGCCCGCAATTCATGGCTTTCACCTTGTGACACGCGGCCTTCCTTACAGTACCTACTCGTTTGCCCGCAACCTCTACCCTTTAGTACCTCGTTCGCCCTCAAGCTATTTTCCGAGGCCGTTTGGGCCGAGAACCGGCAAAGAACGATGTACAAAGATGGAGGCAAGCATGCATGCACTGGGCTGGCATGCTACTAGACACTAAGAAAATACGTGCATAACAAGCAAAAACTCGCCTTAGTAAAAAAAAAAAAAAAACCGCATATAACACGCTTGTAAATCTCTGCCACGGTCTGCGTTCGCTGAAGGTTCCTGCTACCACATGACCCAGGCATTCAATTTGTTTGAGAGCTCGAGCGCGGACAGCGCTCGTTTTCTTCCAAGGAAATGGCAATTCGGGAGTCCAATGCAGCCGATTCATGGTCGCGGGGAAGGAGAAGAGGGGGGTAGGGGGAGAGTTGTTTGATTTTTGTTCGTAACAATTTTTTTGTTGCGTTGGCCGTTCCGCTCTATGAGGGAAAGTTGTTTACTTTTTTTTTTTTCCTTTGGTGTACTTAACGCGCTCTTGAGACTGCAACATTTGCCTTACTGTCTTCTAACCTTACTCAATCAGTGTCTCTCCTGTTTAGTATAGAGATACCAGCCTTGTGATTAAAATATCTCGTGCTGGTCATTATTCGTCTGCCCAGGTGTGCAGTGCATAGCCATGTAAGGCAGGAGGAAGGGGACCGTCAGCAGGTAGGCAGTCACCACACTATTTTTAAAAATCGCTGTTTGCAGTCGGTTAACATACTCGTGGCCATGTTATTTCTTTTACATCGCTGTTGGACCGGAAACATTGCGTGTGTATTGCATAAATGAAAACTGTACGGGAGCACGAATAATACGGTTCTTAGTTCCCTCAAACAAACAAAAGCAACCAATCTAAAACAAGATGGGTAATTTTTAGTGTCCTGATGTAAATATGTTTGCTGTAGTCAGGACTCTAAATTTTTTTTTAATATTCTCTTTATCTTTATGAATAAAAATTACTATCCAATAAGACTATAATCTGTCGGTTCATCGCCAAGTCTTGCTGTGCACTGCTACTCATGCTTTTCGGCTATTTATGTGTGTGTAAAATGAGATTTTACGTTTCGAAGAGAGTGTTGCATTGTTCAATCACTGAGTTTAGCATAATTTTAACCAGAACGTCCTCTCTTCCAAGGAAAATTAGCCTGACGAAGGTAGAGACATCACCGAGTACCTACTCGTACTAATTTGTAAAAAATTGATTACTCTATCACGTTGCAATACTGATGACATAATTATTTCATGACCCATGAGTTAATCTAATTCAGTTCCAATGAATTTAATATTTTTATAATTTTGTAGCCATTATCTTCACTTTAGTGTACACTCTGGGAGATCGGTGAGTGCGTTAGCGCACCGCAGGTCGGGGCTCGTGGAGAGAAAGCTCGCCCTGCGTTCCTGGCTTCACTTCAAACCTCACCCCTTCCCGTTTCGATCTGGTTGAGCACCGTACCGCCGTCCGGTCGTGTATCACTACTGCCTTAATGGCTCAGACACCAGACGCCCATTGAAGCTCAATAACTTCCGCCTGTATAAACACACGCAACACAATTACTGTAAGAAAACTCCGAAAACCCTTACACAGGTTTCATACCTCGTCCGATTGTTGCACCTTTTCACTATTTTATGAGTGTGTAATAAAAAATAATTAAAAAAAAATACACCATGACCCCCACCCCCAAAAAAAGAAAAAAACAACATACACACACAATTTTTTACCCCCCAGAGTTAGATGCCAATGTTTTAGAACTAACCGTTATCTTATTTTAAAGTTATTGGTAGCACTGGGCGACTGATCGATTAACCTTTGGATTAGTCGATTGATGCTTTAACCTCAATAATTACTTTTAATAGGTTGAATTTGGTGCTCGAATATCTTGTGGAGCATTGTCATCTCAGGTCATTTTATTTATCCAGGATAAATAAATGTCTAAAATATTCTTGACGCGTTAAGCTCGTATATCGGTTTTAAACTTGATTTCAACTATTTCTCGGCCTCAAATGTACAATTTCTGGTATGAATTCTAAGCGGAAAATCAACTCATCCCTTGAGTTATTACCTACGAGTGTAACGAACTACGGCAATCGTGTTACTCTGAATAAGCAACCTAAAATTCGGCACAAAAACAACTTAATAACTGATGTTTTTTTCTTTTTTTTTAATGTGGCACTTTCCTTTCTCGCTGGAAATACTGAGACTGTCAACGGCAGATAACACGACCTCACAAGGGACTACCTTGAAAACCGTATAGAGACAGCATAAGGGCCGAACTCAAGTGAAACAAATGAATTCTTCGCCCCTTCTCGTGAAACCTCCTTCTTTGTCTTCAACGATCTCACAAAAGGTTTACATGAGAAATTTCCATGGAGTGGTCCCATTATCTGGACAACAATGACCTGAGGTTCCGGGTAACTTACACTTCCTGGCGCGTGTCACGTCCGTACAAATTTGCTATTCTAAAAACGCCCTTCTCAAATGCATCGATTTTGGCAGCTCGAACGCGGCTTGAGCCATTAACGCCATGAATAAAGTGCAGGCCGACACGCAACACGCACAAAGGGAGGGTTTCTAAGTTTGCGATGGAGATCCAATGTTCCCGAGCGACGGAGGCAGTTTCACCGGGTGTCACCTTCGATTTGATTCGCCTCGAGTGTGCCAGTGAGTGTCGGAGGAGATTTTGGAACCCGATAAGTTTATTTTCCTGGAACCCTCTCAATCCCCGTCCAACGGGATTTGACTGAGCTAAGAAAGCCAGCTCCACGCCTACCCTTTTGAAAAGGACGGCGTGTTTCTGCAGAGACGTCACAAAACAATCTAAAATAAAAAAAAAAAATAGACGAGATAAAGAAAATTCATCTTTTTTTTTTTTAAACTCCTGGCTACGGTGGATGTCAGAGATTCCGAAGAACATACTAGTTCAGTAACGTTATGACGAGAAATTTATATTTAACGGTCGAAAATAAACCCATGTTTCATGTTTAGAACTTGATTGGCACAGTGTTGTGTCAAACACTCAACAAAAGTATTTAAGATGAGATACAAAATAACCATTTGAAACTGTACATAGAGTAGTATTTAAATTACTTTTTCTACGAACTCTCTTAAGTATTGTATAAATACTGTGAAAAAGTAACTGAATTAAATTCAGTTACTCTCTGTCTGTGTGTTTCTCGACCTCGTCCTACGTCCTTTTTGCTCTGTTCCCTCCAAAGTGAATTAAATTCTAAGGTACTTAGAATGTTTTTTTGCAAGCTGATAATCTAAGAATAAAAAGTCAGAAAGGGGTGATCTATTTTTTATGACTTCTCTGGAAAGCCCATTTTGCTGTTATCTTTATGACCTTCAAGAAGCGCCTTAGTTGCTGCAATTGCAGTTTACTCAGAACTAATTCAGAATATGAAACATAATGGGTTTTGAAATACTTTAGGAACAAACTGAACTCGTGTATTGTTGACATGACACCCGCCGTGCTTCAATTTGACGGCAGGCTCGGCTCATGACGTATTTCGCAATAAGTGTGTAGTATGGCCCGCCACTATTCGGGGGACTTGACATGTTGTTCGGCACTGTATATGCATAAGGACCTAACTAGAAGTTAAACAGGCAGCCAGACTTGTTGATGAGCACACGAGTGAACGAGGCACGTGTATGTTCAGGAGAAACATCGAATTCGAGGACAACTGCCACTGTCGCTGATTAACATCTAAGAGAGAGTACTTTGCACCCCTAGACAAGAGCGAGAAAAAGCACCTGTACCTTTAAACTCTAAAAAAAAAAAAAGAAGTAAGTCACGAGGGAAACAGAGAAGAGTTTCCACAAACCAGCCTCTAAACCCCCTTCTGCACCAGTTCGAACCATTCTTGAGGTATTGATGTCATGATGGTAAAGATCCCGGAATCAGAATCCACTAGTTCATAAACGGCTCCACCCGGCAGAAAACTAGCTTCGAGGATTTTGAAGACGAAACTAGGTCCGGACATTTCATTGAACGCCGTTTCATCGAATACCGTTTCATCGAAGCCTTTTCATCAAATGCAGTTTGATCAAACGCGGTTTCATTGAACGCCATTTCATCGAAGCAGTTTCTTCGAAGACCGCCTACTTGAGCAGTAGAAATTCTATGTCCATAATTTTTTTTTCCAGGGGGTTAGCAGTGTTATATTATTCTTTATAATTTATAAACTTGGAAATATAAGAAAAGGAACTTTGTTTTCCACTTCTAGTATTTTTTTTAGTGAATGATTTCTTCTGTTGTTAATGTGGCCAATAAGGAACGGGAATACTGTCGACACTTTTGAGACTTGTTGCTTTGGCCTCTTATTTTTTATCGTTCCGTGTTTTCGGTTACAATGAAAGTTCTTCCCCAGTCCGCCTGTGTTTTTTCCCTTTCTTTGACTTTTTAAACCTGTGACCATCAAGTGCAGTGATGATTGTACGTCCGCTCAAGGGCGTATATATTTTCGTCCTTGAAGATACGTATTCTGCTTCTAGACAGAGCCTTCCTTGGAGCAATAATCTGTCTCCGTGTCGCATAATACGGTGAAAATGTGTGTCTCCCCTCTTTGTTAATTTATCTTTACCGACAGGTCCACGGTTCTTTCGGTTACAATACAGGAACAAAAAAGGGAGACGCGTCCTTTTTAAGAACATATATGTCCTTGAAAAGGAAGCTATTCTCCTACGATAGAATGGAAAATGCAGGTAAACCGACAAATAGAAAAAAAAGGCGCTGCGGAGAATAGCTGTTTCACTTTTAAGAAAGTGCCTTTCAAGCGTAGAAAAATAGGGGGATGAAGTGGGGAAAAGTGTGTGGTCGAGAACAGCAGCTTACCTCGCCAGAAAAAAAAATTCGCGTATCCGCTCAAGTATTGATACAATAGCTACATTCCATGATTCACTAAACAACGTTTAGGTGTAAAAAAAAAAAAATTGACCGGGGTTGTAATTTTATTTCTGGTAAATCTAGAGTGGCGTCAAAAGTATTTCAAAAGCGATAGTAAAATATGTAAAGAAGTATAGTAATGCTCCATAATTCAGTGAAGGGAAACTCAATGAAACTGCGACAAATGATTCGATGAAACGGTGTTCGATGATTTGGCGTTTGATGAAATGTCCACTTATTTGATGAAGCGGCGTTCGATGAAATGTCCGGCAACCGGATGAAACAATGCGCGCATTCGGAATAAGATGAAAGAAACGCTTTTGAACGAGCTTTGGAGCTCGAGATTTCTTGAAGCCTAATCTAGGTCACTGCAGCTCAGTAAAGCCAGGTGGATCTAGGTTCCTTGGCCGAGGGAGTGCCAGTGCTCGCATGAAAACGTGTTCGCGCATTTTCATACTGGAACCCCCTGAACTGGCAATATCCGAAAATGGTTCATGATCATACCGAGTGTTGGCGTCACAATCCTCCGCTGACGGAACCACTGTAACTACAGGCAAAAGGGAGAGTCTGAGTGTGGGAAATCCGGATGACGTCACCAGCACTTTGCCTGCTCCAAGAGTGACGCGCCATTCAAAGACAGCTAAAAAAAAAGTGGACAAGAAGATACAGAAAGGCGGGCGTAATTGGGGCTATCAATTTGGTCTTTTGTTTGCATTTGGAGACTGCGTTTTACTCCTGCCTTGTCTCCTGTTCCGTGTTCGGTCACTTGGCTTCGAGTTCGCAATCGGTTGAGCTTTGCGCTGGAGTCTGGCGATCCCGAGTTTCGCTGATTGTTCAGGCAAAAATGTTTTTGCAAGGTGGCTAATTTGTTTTTGGAGATACTGAGACAAGATAGTGAGAAATGTAATTAGGATAGACTAGCAAATACTCTAAAAAAATGTATTTACAGGATACCTAAATACTACTAAAAGTGTTTGAAGTACAGTATTTTCAGTAGAGTATTCGAGATAGGTACAAGTCTGGATCAGAATCACCGAAAATCACTAAACTAGTAAATTGTAGAAGGAGTTTCGCTGCTTCCTCTATTTTATTGGGTCCCGAAATTGCATCTAACTTTGAAGCGCCCTCGAGCTTTAGTCGTTACTTATCAACCGCGTTTTCGTACTGTCAACCTTGTGTCCGAAGCACAAGTGTTAACTTTAGCGCACTGGCACGTTTCCCACGCGCTTCCATGTTTTTCTCAAATTTTGATTCAGTGGTTTTTGACGACGATCAACAAGTTTCTGATTAAAACGATATGTCGATTTTCACAAACTAAAACATTAATTAGCAAGATTCAGCTATTTCGAGAGCTAATTATTATATTTTTGCAATCGTTTACGTCCGCCGATGTTGGCAGTTCGTTCCTAGAAAGAACTTGTTTTTTTCTCATCGAGGCTTCTTTTACTACTTTTTGAAAATCTTCGTTAAAACTCCAGGCATATCATATAGTTGCTTGCTTTCAGCGAAGCAGCTGGATCTGCTGGAGATCTGAGCAAAGTGCACTCCTTCATAACCTGAGAGCAACTAGAGGCATTATATTCATACTCACCTCCCCCCAATTAAACTTTTGGTTGTATCATATCATCTACTTCAGCGAACTCAAACTTGTCTGGTTATCAAAGCTAATAAGCTTTATCGTCGTGTACAAATGGTGTGCGAAGGTAGTGTTCCCAAATGGTATATTTCAGAGATCCGTGTGACCCCTACTGATTGTACGCAATTACCACTGAAATCTCATGTTCAGAGCAAACGTTCATAACCATTAAGGAAGCTTATATATTCGAAAAGTCAAAGCGAAAGTCATCTAAGCGATTAAACCTGTTTATACGGTTATGAAGGTAACTAACTCCCTTGAGGACAGCAGAGGCAGTTACAGTAGCGTTGACATCTTAATGCTTTAAAGTCCATAAATTTCAAGTTTTTTTTTTTTTTTTTTTTTTTACGTACGTTTTAAGGACTCCGAATCTTCTATCTATTCTAAACTTCACAAGTACAACTGAGTAATCGAAGAAAAGAATTGCCATGTCTGGAGCAGTACAAATACAATTAATGATCATCTTTGTTTTGCTTCGCATTAGGCTCACTTGATTAGCATAACTCCAAACTTGTGGGAACGAACAACAACAACAACAAGAACAACAAAAACAGACACGGTATTCGGGCTTTCTTTATTACGTGTATACCATTCCCAAAACTTACCTGTGACATTACATTTGGTTTGCATCTGGGTTTTCTTACTAAACCTCCGAGAGATTGAGAAGTCCTCTATGCATGCCTCCCACGGCCGCATATTACCTCTTTCACGTCCTGTTATCATCCTACCTCGTCTCTTCTTTTATTTGTTTTCTTTCTCTTTATTAGCTCAACGTGCGCCATTTATCTCGGTCGAAATGAGGCAAGCATTGCACGCACACTGCGCAAAACACTTTAATCGCGATTTTTCTTTTGCGTTGTTTAGGGTGCTTAGATTAATTGCTCCTCCTAAGTTGGGCCCAAGATGAGTACATTTCTATGCACTTGTCGTTACAATAGCATCGACTTAAATGTAAGAGAAAAGAACAATAACCGGTGAGAATTGTTAGCGATTCTTTATCCTCACTGACTGTGTGACGGGCTCCGACGCGTAAACCCCGCGTTTAGCATACAGATCCAAAGCGCAGCACAAGTGGGCACCGACGACGCCTGTCGCCGACGGCGACACTCGTTGGATTCGTCGAGTCAGCGAACGGCCGCAGCAACTGCATAAAACAAGTGCTGATCAAGCGCGGACAGCATCGTCTTTTAATCCGGCAGGAAAAAAACGCTCTGGGGAAAAATTAGGTTCGACCGGTGCGGCTTTGGAAAGCCCTCTTTTCCAGCTCCAGCCGCTCCACGCCCCTGACAACAGCTCGTCGTGCCATCAAAGATCAGCGAATGAAAGCCGTCGCCGCTTCTCTCAACTAAAGGAGAAAATAAAATAGGTGCCCAAACTCATGTCTTTGCGTTTATTACGACATCGTAGTCGTCGTGTTATTTTTTTCATATTTTTTTTTTGTTGATATTCGTTGTTCCCGCGCTGGAGTTTGACCGCGGATCGGTGAGCAAACGACGTGTACCGTGGTGCCGGCTTCGCGTTCGCAACGCTGGAGGCATATGCGGCTGACAAGAAGAGCGCCTTGGACGCGGAGAGAGCACTGGAGCTCCTTCTTGTCTTGTTCGGGGCTCTCTTTTTCCCCAGCGGATCACATGCAAGGCTTCCTTCTGGTCCTCGTCTTCACTGCCTATAGTTTTGCCGCGCCACTGCGCCGGACCGGCGAAGCTATCGCGGAGCACTGCGGCGCTCTGAAGCTCTTCTTATTCAGCCCGCTTCACAAGCCCGACTTTGCCTCCGAGAGTTCGGAGCCGCGCCCCAAAGCATGCGGAGAATAAATAGATCGATGGCGGATACCCAGGAGTTTTCTGAAGGAATTTGGAACTTCGGAGTCTGTCGTTTTCTTCTTGGGAATACTACCCGTTGGTTTCTTGAGGTTAGTCGTCTCGAAGAGCTTACCCTTTGAATGTTTGAACACCGTATGTTCTGATCGAGTGAGGTGTTTTTGCTTCGACTATCAGGTTCTCGAGTGGACTGACTACATTATATACGAAGTCATTGCTTTGCCCTGTTAAAACTCGCTCGTTTAATTGTTGATGATGGAGAGATGCTGATAAATAAATATCTCCAGCATCGCTCGTACTAAGAGCCGTAATATACCTATGCAAGAACAACGCGCAAACCTTGCAAAAGAGTTTCCGTGGTCTTGGGCTGTTTCATTTATTTTTATTGTTGTTTTTGGTCGCACGCTGAAGAAAAAAGCGGAAGGAGAGTATAAATATCGTTCACATTCAACATTATGGTTTCATGGCAATGTAGGTAGTATTGAAAGTTTTGTTGGTAGAGTTTATTATTTCGCTCGATTATCTTGCACGAAAACGAGTCTAAAGTATCGTCAAAAAGGTGACCGAAATCGCTGTTATGAACGAGGCCACTCAAAGCTTTGGATGATAAGAAAAATATATTATGTATTGTGAAACGACACAATAACGCTTCGCGCTATTCTCATCTTCAATGGAAGAAACGTTACCAAACGCCAAACACACAAAGGAAATTAAAAAAAAAAAGACTAGAAAACTAGCGCTCACCTAAAATATATAGTTATGTAGCGAAACCCAGCGCACACTAATGACGAAAGACACACAGAGGACGAGAATAAAATGCACGCGGTTGGTGTTCCACATACAGCGGCAAAGTTACGCTGCGAAGTGCTCGAGGTACCGAACACTAAGGCGCGCACCAGGGCTTCTAAACTCGTCAAACACAAAGTTTGGCCCGAAGTTGATAGAGCCTGTCGATCGGCCTATCACGACGGTGACTTCGCGCTTTTTTCGCCGACGTCCAGTCTGCACGCTCCGCGAACTTTCGGCTCTAACTTTGTGTTTCACGAGTTTAGGCAACACCACCTAGAATCAGCAAAGATACCGCATCGCTTTCTCTCCTTTCATAAAACGTCAGCACAGAAGGGTCGCACTAACTCGGCTATTGGGCCCGAGCCGGACCTTCGACGCGCTGATTGAAATCAGGGAGCGCTAGAAGCGCATAGTCATGGCGGTCGTCGTTCTTGGGTGTTTACCATCACCTCGGCTCAACTATGGTGCCTGGAGCACGTCTCCGACTGGTGTGCTTAGCGTCCTATGCTGCCCATACATCAAAGGTGGTTCCGAAGTGGCAGCGATTGACGTCACAGAAGCCGGACGGTCATGCTTTTGCATGTTTAGATCCTGGCGGTTGGTCGTAGAAATGCTAACGAGAAGCTGCGAAGAGCACGACCGAACGCGAGCGCCGCTGTGGCCACGACGTCGCAACTTCTGGCTGCCAAAGCTTCCGTGGACTGCCACACTGGAGAGCAACCTGCAGCAGAACAGGCGTCTGCAACACAAAGCACCGCCGCTGGGACGCCGCCAGGATCGCGACCGACGACAGCATGACATTTCTCTGACGTCATCAGGCGGAAATCGAAGGACCACTTTTTTTGACGTGGTAAACCCACCACTCGGAGACGCGTTCCAGGCACAATAGCTAAACCAATCAGGCACAGAAAAAAGAAAAAGGAAGCGCAGAATAGCGCGCGTTAACTGCACGTGATTTGTCTCACCAAAAATTCCAAACGCAAAAAAAAAAAAAAAAAAAAGAGAATTGGGATTTGCGATGAATCACTTTTGCCACTTCTTGATTGGAACCATCGGATGGTCGCGTTGGCTGCGATTGAACTAAAATTGAAACGGAGCATAGAAGCGACGCAATAGAGAGTTTTAGCACTGCGCGTAGGAGCGAACGCATGCGCTGTGCGTTTGCGGTCCCGTTGCGTGCTTCACGCTGCGCGTGCGCGTTGTCCCCACACGCCAAATCAAGACCTCAGTTTTGGCACCGCGCACGCGCAGTGTGGAACACGCAACGCTAGCGCAAATGCACTGTGCTTGCGTTTGCTAGTATTTGTGCACTAATACTCACTAATGTCTTCCCGACACACAGTCGCGGCAGATGCCCTTTCGTACCTGCGGTATCTCTTAGCCAAAGGGCGGGGCAGATTTGTTATCCGAGCTATATTTTGGTTTATTTTGGCGATGGGGGAAAATATTAGATTGAAATGCTCCTGTTGAGTCGAATGTTTAGGACAATAATTAGTGAACAATTAGCGAATAAAACATATCTATAGTTTTCATCTTTAAGTGAATTGAGTTCAAATATGCGTAATATAGAAAGGTTATAAACTGCACCTTTGAACTCATAAAACAATTTCTGTGTATACACAACATTTGCTCATTCGTTCTAGAACGCGTAAACGCTTTTTTTTCGATGAATGGATTGAGGCAATATATTTCTTTTTACTTCGTACCCATCGAACAAGATATTGTTTCTGGCAATCCTGTAGGGCTGAAATTTGTTTAGATAGCTCAATCGTAATTTTCTATCCAACATTTGCCAGTAGATTCGTCAGCTACACGCAGTTGGAGAGATGTAGCACTATGTAAAAAACTAGTTTTCGGTACCTTACATAACAAGGAACTACAAAGTATCCAACTGATTGTGCTACAGTAGTAAGCAATAGAAGAACATTATATGGAATAATTGTCTCGGCCTAGCTTTCAAAGTGTTCCTAAATGCTTGGGATTGTATTTAGATGCTCTGTGAGCACTTTGATAAAAAATTAATTAATATTTTTTTGTAATTCACAAAATTATTTGGGACAACCGAGCTGTGCTAACTATTTTTATCCTAAATTAAGAAGGAATTAAGATTAAGACCCATATTAATATTTTTTTTTGCGATCCTTGCATGGTGTAAATTTGAAGACGAATGGCTGATACTTGGCCATAAGAAAACGACTTACATTCTGAAATTGTTTAGAAATCGCTTTTAAACTGACAATCTCGCAAAGGCTTTGTTTCTTTGAACGGATGTTATGTTACTTACTTTTTTTTATTAGTCAGGTTTTTACGATAATTTTATGGTGTCTAGTAAATGCAATAAAAAAATTCGGACTGCCGCGTGTTGCCTGAAATATAGAAAAAAAGAATCTACATGGCACAACGTTTTAATAAAAAAATCGAGTGTCTGGAATAATGCTTAATTTGTGTCAATAATCATACGTCCCAATTTAAATGAGAATACGAAAATATTTGTCTCATATATAAAGCTGTCATTACAGCGATGCCAGTGATTTGTTCCCTTGCATTTTTTTTTCTGATGCTTCTAAGTCTATTTCAACATAAGAAATTCAAGCCATCATTATTTTTATTCATACGTACGGACAGAGCGATGGTATGTGATAAAACACGTCCCTCTCGGTTGCTTGCTTCCTGGAGGTGGCGAAACTCTGCGCCTAACAAGCAGCAACTTACATTTAAGAATGATCAATATTTCGAAGTTCACAATGCAAATTACTTTCGGCCATATTTTTGGTGAACATTATTAAACGTCATCATTGTGATATTTTTATTATGAGCACTCTCGGCCACAAAGGAAGAACCAAAGGAGCAGTAAATCATGAAAACAACAGCAAATAAAATGAAAATATTTGTGGTACCATGCATAATGCAAAATATTAACTTGTAAAATGCCAGTGGTACTTTTTCTCAGCACTAAATCACTATATCCATACCATAGCACGTTTCAAGGAACAACGAACCCCGAAGCTTTTAAAGTTTTGTGGACTGCACTAAACTTGACAAGTGCGAAATGTATAGAAACAGAAAAACATGTCATAGCATTGAGGAAGACTGCTTCATTTTATTTACTTTGCATACCAAACAGGGAAATCTCATAGCATTATTTCAATTGGTGGCTAAAATATATGACAAGTTACAAACACTCAATGCAACACAAGTCTTATATTGAACAACCCGCTGAGACTTCAATCTATTAATGGGTTTTTAAACGCATTTTTAGTTGCCCTGACCTTATTGAAACATAACCCATTACGCGATTTCATTTGTAACAGCTGTTAACAATGGTCGAATATTGTTTGCTTCTTACCTTTTTGATACATGTTGCATGCAATGTGGAGACGTTCGTTTGCAATGGTTTTACCAACAGGTCAGTAACCAATTTATAAATAATAATATTGCAGCTAAACTAATGCATATCGCCTAGAAATATCAATGCGCACGTCTACAGATTTTGAAACTGATGGTGTTTGATTTACGTAAGAACAAGTCAGGTTAGCGGTCATGTTGAACTAAAAAAATTGGTTGTCTACAGCTTAAACATAATTTGACATTTCAGCGCAGGGTGAGCTCCCGCCTTCTTAACGTTTACACAATAACCTTTAACATTACAACCAGAACTCGACTGAAAATATAGCATAACATCTACACAAGCGAACGCCAAGGGGTCAGTGAACTTAATTTAATACAGCAATGTCGAGTGTTGTTTTCTTAATGAAAAAAAATGCAGTTTTCTAAAAAATGGTGCCGTCAAACCAAATTCAAATTTAAATTTCTTTGACATTCGTTCTAAGATTGGGGGGGGGGGGGGGGGGGCGGGGGATGTAAAAAAAAAAAGCCATTTTAAGGTGTGCTGGAAGCCTAATTGTTAAAATAAATTTCAGATTCAAAAGCAGTTATTTAAATTTATCTGCGGCATTTTTTTCACTTTATGCGCATTGTGAAACTGTTTCAGTCAAGGTTTTTATTTAATATATTTCTATTCGTTTACTCTCAAGGCATGTAGCGTCTGAGTAGCGAGTAATTTCATTTGGAAAAACAAATAAACGAAAAAATTTAGATTAACAGGCTGATTAACACTTACCTGAAAAGATCAGAGTCGGCAGTCATAAACTGCAAGGTGGTTCCACTAAAGGAAGGTGAGTGTTAAAAAAATATAAAACAAATTGTAATTAGTGCGAGGAATTCTAACTTGATGAGTGTGTGATGGTGAGCACCTCGCGAGAGGCCATAAAAAGAGAATGAGATAAGCCGTTCACGCAGTGTACTATTGTGGTAAATTTTATAATATAAGCTAATACAAGCGATTTATACGAGGACTGATAGGTTTAGGAGTGAACGAATGACCTTTATTGGTGGAATCAATTATAATTCGATTTTAATTTAAAAAAAAATGTAAACAAACCGATTTGATTTGTATGGCTTCAAAATATGTAATTAAGTTCTGATAAGGATACCGAAAAGATGATGCATTCCCACGTTTCGGTCGTATAAGAGTTTTATATAAGTCCAGTGATTGCGGGGCAAATGAAAAAAAAAAATATCTTCAGATATTCTAGCATGCGGCTAGCATTTCAAGTTTTGTAATCTGCGTGTGTCTCCCCATGTGAGGTCAGGCCTGATATGAACTCCTAAGTACTTGTATTTGAAAACAGAATTCCAATGAGATACCTTGAACGTTGTGGTCCGGCTTTGTTGTCGTACATTGTCTTTCGCGCATAGATTTACATTTAGTTTAGTGCCGTGGACCACGACTCACGCCGAAAAGAAGCTTGTGTTAATACCGGTTTGTATATAGTTAGAATCAGAGCAATTGTTTATTCTCGCTGTATAACACAGTTGTCAGCAAACAAAGAGACATTAGATTACAATAATGGAATAAGTCATTTTTGTAAAAGAGAAATAATAAATGGCCTAAAACTGAACCCTGTAGGACTTCTAAAGTGACAGAAACAAGACTTGAACTAAAACCGTTGGGGAAACCAGTTTGCGGTTTGTCAAAAAAGAATGTTTCTAATTTAGTGCGCTAGGATCAATTTCAGTTTACCGAGTTTTAAGAGTTGTAATTTGTGGGATACCTTATCGAATTTGTTCAAATAATCAAAGAAAATTCAGTATAAACTTTAACGCCGATCCTGTATAGTATGAAGATCATATGTCAAAGATGAAAACTGTGTTTGACGTGAAAATGATTTTCGGAAACCGTGCTGGAAAGGAGTTATTTTTTTACTTGGCATCTTTGAAACATGCCTGATAACGGCGAATAAAATATTAAGTAAGGGCAATAAACCTAGACATTTCTAGTATGTTGCAGAATATTTTTATTTATATATATCTTATCTTATAATGCCAGCAATTTTTTTTCCAAATTACTTGAAAATTTCTTTCGTATGATAGTTATAATAACCTTTCTTTTGGGGAAATAGTTTATTTCAATTTAAAACATAAATCCACTAGTGCAAGAATTTAGTCCCAAAACATAGTCCCCCTGTGAAATATATCCAACCAACCTAGTCGGCTGGTTGAAAAGACTATCTAGGAAAGAAGACAATACAATATAACGGCGTGGTAAATTAGATCTTTATCTCGCCATAAATAGAACACGTTAGCTGTACCTTATAAACAAAACTTGCTGTATATATACGTATTCTTTGACAGCAACTCATCTTCCGTGAAAATTTGTAGGCCAAAACCGTTTCACCTTATTAACCAAAATCGCCCATCCAGTTCCGTTAAGAAGCACAAACCTGCATGAATAGCAGTATCAACATGTAGAAGCATCAAATGAAAGTCATGCATGCTATGCAGCGGTGGTATGTCACGGTAATAACAATTAAAACAAAATCGCGGTGTTTTGTAAATATTTATTCAATATTTCCTAATGCGATATCTGTACGATAGAATCCCTCACCTTTCTGTGGCATTTCATCTCCCAGTTTAAACTTACTTGTGTTTGATATATCTAACTATTTCTCCAGTTTAATAACAGCGTCTTCAAAACTGACGTCTGAAACCTCATAGAAACAAAGCTTCAAACTGCCAGCAATCTTACAAAACTTTCGTGTTCTCGTGTAAACGATGACCTTTCATAAAACGTATTAGAGAATGTGAAAACAGCTGCACGATTCATTCATTTTTACAGAAATTACGGTATCTTTTAGAAGGAAGCCGATATGTCCAAAAGCCCCGACGGGAGCCATTTTTTGCAGTTTTCTAAATGAGTCCCCTCCAACCGTTAGTTAAAAGAAATCGTTTAAATTTTAACGTCTTACCGTTACTCAAAATTCAAAAGAGCTTCTGATCGATACAGCTGCCAGGTTCCTCCAGGATCATGAGCGGAAATAGCTTGGTTCCTAAAACAAAGGATGACAACTAGTTCATTTCCTACTTGGGCTTCGACCGAGCTGTGGCTAACGAAAGAGAAAAAAATACTCGAGTCCGTATTTCAGGCACGTTTTTCATCTAGGCTGAGTAACTCTTCATTCCTTCGCAAGTCTTTTGCGCCCGTCCCGAATTCATAAAACCGGCCAGCGGAAATTTTAAGCCGGCCCGGTTGCTAAAACAAATATGATAGGCAATAGTATGTTTCTTTGTTCCTTTGAATATAATTGTATTATTCGTGCAAAATGAAAGAGCGAAATTGGCACATGGTACGAAGGGTTTTTCTGGCGAAACGAAACTTCGGGTGATGTGTGGCTGGTTTCTTGATATAGTAGCAAAGCGGCAATGGGTTTCTTTTTGCTGAATGAAAGTACTGAGTGAAAAGGTATTCCTTTTTATGCAACTGAATCTACGCTGAGGACTTTACTTACATATTATGAACTCACTGATTTCATATTAAAATAGGCCTTTGATTCTGAAATGTACGTTTATAAAGATATTAATATTGAAATTCCCCATCCCTGATAAAAACTGCATCCCTTCGAACGTTCCCTGTTTTTTGCTACTTTTTGTCCATTAGCATTTACCGCGGTTTTCGCGCAACGCTGAATTGGATGGGTCGGCGGACTTGCTGTAAGACGCAGAGCCGAACAGACTAGTGTTTTCATCCGGGCAGAAATGCAGCTATTTAAAGCACTATGGCTTGAATCTAGCTCATCTCGCCATTTATGAGTTAGCGTGATACTGCCTCAAAAATGCCTGTTCTTGAAAGTTTTGTTTTTGTTTTTGTACAACCCCGATGCGTTTTTTTAAACTTATTCTTTAGTATTTACAAAATTCTCCAGGACAAGCACTGTATTCGAAACATAAAGCGAAATCGCATGCACAGTATACCTAAGTGCGAGAGCACTCTTCGCCGTGAAGGATGATCCATCAGACCCAATCGGCGAGACCTATTTTTACGCTGCCACCGATTAGTCAGTCTGACAGACGACCGCCGTTCCTCGCCAGCCCTCCACTCATTACGCCAGGCCCAACACAGATTAGAATAACCAAATCGCGCCCAAAGAACCTCTGGACACCAGCAGAGCCGAACAGAATGCGTCGCCGCGAAATGCCGAGCAAGCATCCCAAAGTAACTACGGAAAGGAGCTAAACTGCCAGGGTAATAATCCTGCGCCCGCGGTGACAAGTCTCACATTAGGTACTCGAAAACGACATCGCCAAGAAGGGCGCTGCCGTCGTACTCAAAGCTCGCTGGAGACGGAAGGAGGAGGGAGCGTTTCTCAGGTCGAGCGGGGCATTAGCCAGAGGAAGGAACAAAAAAGGAATGACTAAGGAAGGAGGCAGAGGGCGAACCCGGGTTCCACTGGTCGCTCTCCGGGGCAGCGGCGATCGCCTCAGAATTGACACGAAAAGTGGTTCGATAATAAATTGCCCGGCTGCCGGCCCCTCTCCGGCAGTTTCTGGTCACACCCCGGATGATTGCTATTATCGCCATATTCCTCCGCCTCTGATGGTCCTCCGTATTCGGGGACGTGCCTTCGCTGGCCTCGCACAAAGGAACCGAGAGGCCATTGATTTCTTTCGCTTTGTTGGCCGAACTTTGCTGCTTCGGCCTTTTGTCGCCTCGAAAGTGAGGCCGTTCCGCTGGGTCTCGTGCAATCCGCCGAGCAGAAGGCCTGGGGAGGGTGTGTGTGTGTGTTCGCGACAAGATCCGTGCCGCAGCGGCGCGGCTCGTGCCTAGTTATGCCAAGTTGCACAAAAACGTAAAGTGGGTAATGATGACGTATTCGTCACCTCCAGCGTTGTCGCGCTGAAGGTAGTTGTAGAAGGTTTTTTTTTCATTTTAATTGATAATGACGATGTGGGTTGCACAGCGAATTAAGTTTCTCCATGTCACCGTCGGCCTGGGAAAGGGGGAGTGAGATAAAATGATGGGTTGAGGAAGAAGGCAGAGAGATTACGCGCGTGTCAAAGTTCTTGGTGGGATGGTGTTGTAATTATATGTAGTTTTTCCGAGTATTCGCTAAAAGGAAAAGTCAAGAAGATGTTGGGTCATCCAGCGATCGGCTCAATGGCCTCTTTGACCTTGATCATGAATGTCCAACGAATGTTGGCACAATTAAAAAAAGAAAGAGACGTTCAGACGATCAAGGTACGTCAGAACATTATCTGCTTCCGTATTCTCTGCATAGGTGATTGGATTTTGTATATCTGAAAAAAAAAAAGAAACCTTCCTTTTTTTATAACTCCGGTTTTCAATTTTATTTCTGAGACGTGTTATTAAAACGAATATACTATACTCTACAAAATGGTTTTACCGTTAAATTTGCTGACGCCTTACGTTTTGAGTGCGGAGCGCAACAGACTCATCCGCCTCATTGTCTAGCCGTGCTTCCCCTGCCAGGGTTCACAACTTATGTGGATCACTGTGTACTAGGTTTTCGTAACGCCGTCACAGCCTAGTTGTCAAGTGTACGTCGGGGACTTACCCTGCACCAATCCGTAACTGGCCAGATACGTTGCGTCGAACGTGCGCGATGTACGGGAGTGGGCGTTGCACCTGCCCAGAAATGACGATGTGCCTTTGTTGCGACACGCGGAGAGCCGGGCACGGTGCGCGCAACGACTGTTGTATTTTTGGTCCACACGTACTCACAGCACATTTCAGGCTGGGCCAAGCGACTGACGATGAACTATCGAAGCAGCCGCCCTCGAAACGGCCGTGTAAGAGAGTGGGAACACGTAGCGTGACCATTATCGAGCTCCGAACAGGCTAATTCTCTTAATTGCCTCGCGCATTGTGTTCGATCATCGTACGTTTTGCAATGCACTGTGTTTGCGTGTCGCGTAGTGTCCAGGAAATCGAGCGGATTCTCGTGAACGCGGTGCAACGAGCGTTAGTTTAGATGAAGGGCTCAACCTAATTTTTTTTTCTTCCTCCGGCGATCGCGTTTGCGTAGGTTTAGCTTTGCTAGATCAAGAGCAGGTGTCGTAAAGGAAGTGCTGAAACAAAGTTGGCTCGCCAAATGAGATTAAAAACTTTTCATAAAAATCATAGAGCCGACAACAACATCTCTTCATTAAAATTACTCGGAGCAGAACCTAATATTGGAGTCTGAAGTAGGGCTTTAGGCTCACAAAGGATATATACAGAGTAGGCATATTAGTTATGAATCACCTTAGAAGGCGAACAAATTTAATCTTATAGTCTAGCGTTTCATACACCAAACTTGATTAATATCGGGCATTTACTAACATTTTCTTTATGTGTATGTTTTTTCTAGTTCAGCTGGCCTTAAGTAAACTATGAACCAATTAGCTCAGCTCAAGCCTGTTACAGTTTACTAACATAATTGTCTCGTAACACGGATTTATGCTGATATGTAATAGTTTATAAAGTTTTTCATCAAAAGTCTTCAAAACGTGTGAACGTTTCTTTCGCAAATCGATAATACCGGACACGGCCTGAATAGAGATTCAATAAAAAATACATAATTCAATAAACGTTGCACTGTTGCTAGTTGAAAAAAAGTGTAAGTCGTGCCACATCAAACCTGTGCCTTCCTATTTCGGTGTTCTTTAGAAGCGACCCTCTGCTCTTTACTGCTGTAAAGAGATTTGGAGTTGGACAGCTGAACTGCCGTATACATCAATACCTGAGATATGCGCATATACGCAAGAAGTCAGCTTTATAGAGCTTCCCGTTAAGTGGAGAAATACTTGTTTCTGGTTCCCGCAATTAGAGGCTAATATGAAAAAAAAAAAAAACTGTATTGGAAACACATGTTTCTTTAGGAGAACCTCAATTTTATAAGAATTTAAAAAATGTGCGTATCGTAGGTAACGCATATATTTCCAATGTAGACCCTCTCATGCAACTGCCCCCATTTTAACTTTTCTGCGGTTGTCATTGTAATGCTGTACAGGGAACATAAACACTAGGGTTATTAAATGCAGTGTTTTAATAGAGATACATAAAAAAAATTGCACTTTTGTGTTGTACCTGAACCAGAAACAAGTTGTGGACGGAATTGGCAGTTCATCGCAAATCTCAATTTAAACGGCAAAGAACAAGAAAAAATAGGGTATTTGTGGCGATTTCTATGCTAAAAGAGAGGCCTTTGCATATCTACGAGGTAGAGTCAAAAAGTAACCGCAATTTATTTTTGTATTTGCGTGGTATTATAGATATCATGAAAAGCTCTTTGTTATTTTCAACATAGCCACCTCCTCGCTTGACCCATGTGGGCCAACGCTTCACCAATGCACAGATGCCGCGGGAAAAAAATATTATGGCTGACTACGGAGCCAGGAAGGCACCGCCGCTTTCAGGTCATCATTTGTATTAAATTTCTTTCCACCGAGAGTCCCTTTGAGGGGTTTGAATAGGTAAAAATCACTCGGTGCGAGGTCTGGCGAGTATGGTGGGTGCGAAATACACTTGAAGCGCAGTCCTTTGATTCTTTCTACTGTCGTACGTGCCTTGTGAGGATGCAGATTGTTTTGCTGCTGCAACACCCCTAAGCTGAGCAATCCGCGACGTTTAGACTTGATTGCAGGCTTCCAGTGGTTCTCAAGCAGGTTGCAGTATAATTCACTGTTCACAGTAAGTCCCTTGGGCATGTAATGGTGGACTATTTGGCCTTTACGGTTCCAAAAGCCCGTAAAACTTAGCTTGCCCACCGTTGGCGCTGTCTTGAACTTTTTCGGCCTTGGTGACGTTGTGTGTCACCACTTCTTGCTTGCTCGCTTTGTCTCTGGCTGGGCGTAGTGTACCCAGCATTCAGCAGCGGTGACAAGATATCGAAGGAAAGCCTTTTCCTCGGCTTCGTAGCGTCGCAGTAGCGTCTCACAAGCGTCCAAACGCCGCTTCTTAAGGTCCGGTGTAAGTTGTTTTCGAAGCGACCTTTCTTTCGGTTACATTGTGGCACTGAAGAATTTCATGAATGATTTGGTGCATCGAGCCGTGACTAATATTCAATTTTTCAGCCATTTCATCGATGGTGACACGCCGGTTCCCGTGTATGAGCCGTTCCACAGCAGAGATTCCGTCCGGAGTCTTTGAAGTGTAAGCCCGGCCGGAGCGAGGTGCGTCCGTAAACTAGACGCTCCACTTTAAAACTTTTTAGCGACTTGTATCACTACCGAAGCGATACACAGGCGTCTCCCTGCTGCTTCAGCTTCTTTCGATAAATATCCGCAAGTTTTTCACCATCTGCGCCCAAAAATCGGATAACCGAACCTGCTCCTCCATGGTGCGTGCTAACAAGGGGGCGACCATTTTGAGTGTTGTGGTTACGTGATATTTTGCATAAAGTCGCCAGGCCGCCGTTCACAGCTCTCTTTTGTGGTAGGTCAAAGAATATTTGCTGTGCAGCAGTCTATCACTAGATTTTAATTTCTCACGGCTAAATTGCGGATACTCTTTGACTCTGCCTCGTATCTTGCAATGAACTGCATAAATTGCTCCTATTTATGAAAGGTGATTTTTATATTATTAAAACTATCAGCACCGTTAACTATTTAGGAAAGCGAGGCAGCAAAAGAGCGAGCACTTATCTAAATCATGAAAAGCATTTTCGCGTTGAATTTTTGCAGGAGGCTTAGGGGGCGAAACCTAGATACATCTTGATGTCCTGTATTGATCTATTATTTTTGCGCTAATTTTCTTTTGTGATATCGTGCCCTTATAGCAATCGCAGGATGGCAAGTAGAAAATATATAGCAGCGCCTTTTATACGGGCCTTTTCAACCTCCGGCGCATGGGCACTGCCATCTTGAAATCACGTTACTCGGCCGCCATAAGGTGGTTTCAACTCGTCGCTCTTCTCCTCTCAGCGCCGTGGCGAAGCCGTTATATTCGTGTTTCTCGTCGCGCTTCATCGCGTTTCTCGCCTTATTTTGTAAAGCGTCGTCTGAAATGCACGTTGGAAAAGAACTGCGGAAGTTCGCCGCCAGCACGCGCTCAGCAGCCGCGCACATAGCTATGGCCGCCAGTGAATACTCCCTATATGTAGATGACTCTAGAACAGCACAACGGTTCAAAGGCCAGCCACAATTTAGGTTTGTTCAGAAATGATAATCGTATGAAGCCACTATCTGTGCGTTCTAAAAGCATGGTGCTTTGCCTTCATAAGAAATCAAAAACAGTTGCTTTTGATTATATACAGGTTATACAAGATAGGCGACGAATGTCTAGCTTTTATTTTATATGATGCTCGGAATAATTGTAACCAGAACATCAGGAAATTTGTTTGTTTATAATATTACACTTAAATCCGTTAAATGTTCATTGTTTTGTTTGTTTGTTTGTTTTTTGACAGAATTATTTGTGTGATTGGTTTATTAATAAGATTAAAGAAACTACACCCACTGCTGGGTCAAATATTCACAATCATTCTGTTGCCTTAATTATATTCTTGGGGTAGCAACATTTAATTAAAGTAAGTAATTTGAACACAAAATTTGGGACTTCTCGGGTGAAAAAAGACTATCCCAGACAGCCTGAGAGCGCCTAAGGCCCCGTTTATCACGCAAGAAAAAACAAAAGCTGTCTGTATGGAAATCGCCCGAGTGCAGAATAGATGTCGATGCCGGTTAGGGAATTACTTTCATTGGCAGGTGATGAGGAAATGTACAAAGCGCATTAGTCCAAGTAAATGCAGATTTGGCTACACGTCTGTGAAGTGGTGCCTGCATTTGCTGTAGGTCACCTCTCTTGCGCCATTTAATTTCATTTGGCCATTTTCATAAAAGAGAATGATAAAACTTCATTTGACGCGCCTTTCACTTATATAATGAGCACGGCGAAAACAAAAGTACGTAGAACAAATATTTTATTTCCTACTATGGGGGGACCATTGCGAAATGCAGTTAATGAAAGCTTTGCATGAGCCGATAGGAGGGCCGATTTCCTTCCCTGCATAATATGGACTATCGAAATATTTCTCGAGTGCCTAATTTGTTCAAAGAAAACAGGCCTAGACTATATCATTTTTTTTATTGTTTACCTTATTATGGGAGCCATTTCGAGCCTGCTAAATTGTCAAACATTTGGTGTCCTCGAAAATAAAACATGCAGCAGTAAACTTGCGAGTCCATCTGTATTTTTTTTTTTTTTTTTGTAATTCAGCATATTGTTTATCCAGGCTCTCGATCTGCTGTTGCACTATGGCCGGAAGTATCAAAGAACCTAGCCGAAATTACCGACGAACATGACCAGATCCATGAAAAAATAATTTTGTAAAAAAAAAGTCCTCAACTTTGAGTCGAAGCCACTGCGTAGTTCTCACAGTTGGCTCAGTTCCACTCTTTCATTGGTTACGTGCTACAACCTATATATTTCTATCTCAAAAGTAAGCGAAACAGACATAACGCACCAAAAGAGACGCGATCGTGAGACACCGATACCAACCGAAATCAAGCCACCTAATGGCGGCGGGTACGTCAGCGCCGCCATCCATAGGTCAGGGAACTACTGATATGAAAAGGTCTGTACAAACATAGACTATACATTTCATGGATTCGCTGTGTGATATGCCAACAACTCCTACAATGCCGTTCTTCACGATTAATTAATATTGACACCTCCGTACCCCAAATATTTTCGATAATGTGAGTGGTCCACAACAACGAAACAAAAAGTACGTTTTCGTTTAGTTCGTCCCCGAATAGAGCGTTTATATTGTAGGGTATTCATATTAACGGGGTCAACATTAACGAGACATGAGTTCAGTCAGCCTTCTTTGAAGATTGTTCAAAATTGCACGCCTCTGCGATAACTAATAGTCTGAAAACTCGCATTTCGAATGAGTCTGTCAGCTCGAGATGGAACACCGTGCGTCTTTCCCGAAGCAGAGGGTCGGGATGCATACAGAGCGACTATTTCGCGTACATGTATGACAGACGCGGCCCGAGTACTACGTGTAATTATACGTCCTATTCACTCTCTTACGAAACCAGTTCGGAGTATTGGGATGCCATTTGCAGCATACGCGTGGGCGAGTCTAATATTCAATGACAGTTAACCTGCATACTGTTGTTCCACAGGTAGTGAATCGCGTTTACGTTCGACCTGTATTTCTTCAACGGGAAGGGAAATAATAAAATTTGAAGCACTTCTCTGGCATGTGGTCTTTAACACGTGGCATGACAGCTACACTTCTAGAAGCTTCATTGAGAGTCCTTGGACTTAGATCGAAAATAACCCCCCCCTTAGAGCCCTCCCGGTTAGGTTTAGGGGGAAGTTTGCACAAAACTTGCGGCCGGGCCTTTCCGGGTATCGCTTCTGCATACCGTAGAAATGTTTATACGGAGTGCAAAAACTTAAGCAAGGGCTAAGGAATGTTCCCTCTTGCATGACGATCTATGAAACGAAGCAACATTATTCCCGCGCGAGCGCATAAGGCCAGGGTAACTGCGCAGTTACTCCAGTTTAATTCGATAGCGCGAGAATGTTATGAGTGTGTTTTAAATAACTAGGGTAATCGAAACACCAGCGTTTAGATTTCTTTGTTTGCCCCATTCGCTACTGGTTTTTATATCTTCTTTTCACTGATCATCAATTATCCCATTGTTGATTATAATTTGTTGGAACACAAAATCGCAGTAGAAGCTTTGCCTTCATCGGACGATCGTCGAATTTCGTAGTGATTTGACTGCGTGCTCCTACAATAAACCGAAATTTTACTTTTCATTTTATTTTTTTGCACTGGAGAGTGGGGAAAGAGAAGGAGACGACAGTTCTTAACCAGCACGCTTGCACTCTTGCATTAACCGAATTGTTATTCAAGTTAGAAAGCTCGCGCTGGAGGTGCGGCTCTTGCTGTTCATTTTAGGTTGTAGAAGATTATATACGCCATTCGGATGTTTACGCAGGCAAAGACCAGCACGCGCATACTCTTGGTTTAGGAAAAAACGAGTAAAGGACTCCTCGTGCGAAGCTCGCTTTCTGAAATAAAGTACATGCGCGTTTTGGGCTTTGAAGATCGCACGCAGGGCCGTGATATTTGAAAAACTGGAAAGGTATACAATTGGGGAGAACGTTCAGTTCAAGTAGAGAAGACGACCGTGTGTAGTACCTCAATGGACTGCGGGCAAACGAACTCCAGTAGCTCTGACTGCAGTGCCGCCCTTAGGGGTGGGCGACGTGGGCGGGCGCCAGCAATAGGAAGCACGCCGCCCCCCCCCCCTCCCCCCCCCCCCCTTCCCCCCCCTTTTTTTAGGAATATTTTTGATGCCTTTTAATTTATTTGAACATATCGCCCGACACGGCGCTATGCGCCGAGAAACTGGGAGAGAGGATCTCAGCAGAGGGGCCGTCAGAAGGCCACACTCTGGTTGCAATTCTTAGTGGTTAGACATAAAGCTAGATGCATTTGTCTCCACTAAACTCGTAGAACGCATTAGAACGCGGAACGCCGGCGTTCGGCGTTTGGCTTTTGCACTCGAACCGGCTCGACCAATGAAGCGGAGAGAAAGGCCAGCCAGCTTGAGGTCTACCCACGAATCACCCGAACCAGAGCGCGGCGTTCGGACGTCCCCTGGCGCCCTCGTCTCCTCCCCTGCCTCGGCTTCTCGGGCCATATGCTCGATCGCCGTTCGATTTTGGAATGCGGTTCTCGTCTGACGAAACGCACATGTTGGGCCACTACCCCCATCTTTTACTAACACCACGACGTCATAGCTAGTATATAAATATGGGCGTCTAAAACGAAAAAAAGAAGGGGGCGGTGTTTTCTCAGGGCGCTTGACGTTATAAGACCGTCCCTGTCTGACTGCATTGCCGCAGAATGTTGAGCCAGAGGTTAGTTAAGAATAACTTATTTCTAGGTAATTTATTGCGTAACAAGGCGACGCGGATCCGAACTTTTTGGATAAAAAATGTATAACTTCCTGTCGGAGCTAGTACGCTTTTTCAAGACTCGTTAGAAATTAAGAGCAATACGATTAGCTTTGATATAGTTTGATTTGTTCGATGACAGCATGTGCCATTAATTGAATCCTAGACGACTTACGTTTGGGAGTTTAAAATATGCCATCAAAAGTCAGCGGCAATGAAATATGACTGATAAGAAGAGTCATTGCACAATTGGCATAGAGGTCAAATAATATTAGAAGCAAGCACTCCTAAACATATTGAACTCAAGGGTATATATATATATATATATATATATATATATATATATATATATATATATATATATATATATATATCGACGCTTAGCCAACTCAAAGTATGGCCTGAGCAAAAACGCGTAGAGTAGAAAATTATACTCGTTAAATTACCCCTGTCGTTTAAACCCTATCCTATCCTTTTTCCACACCCCCGTCTCGAAAGACCTCCAAGCAGACGGAAAGTAAATGCAACCAATCTCACCCAACACACAGCCGCTGGTTTCAAAGAAGCCGGCTAAAGCGTTTAGAGGAGCAAGATCAAGGCATCGCCGCCCAACGTCTCGCCTCTTCCCGTCTTTCGTAGAGAGAGACAGAACGGACCCTTCTCCCTTCGTCTCCGGCCTCCTCCTCCGCCGTCTTCCACGCTCTCACGCGTAAAAGACGAAATAAACCTCGCGATGCGCGAGCAGCTCGCAGCGGCTGGCTACAGGCAAAACCGTGCTCGCGTTCGCCAACACGCGCGCCAGCACAGCACTAAAAACCGGGGGCGAGAGGGATTCTTCGAAAACGCGTGACTAAACAGCGTCTCCGGTTTTACGCCCTCGTCGTAGCAAAAGCGGCGAGCGTTGATCCTCGCAGAAAACTGAACATGGGACAGACATCATCGCCGTCGCACCCCAGCCCGTATAGTTGTTTGTCGTATCGGGCGCTGAGAAAGCAGGCGCGGGTAGCGACCAGGCCGAACTGACGGAACGTGGCTTAGGAGCACCGTGCGTAGGATAGAGCATGCGTCAGCTGCACTCAGTCACCCCTAAGGTGACAGCGCGGCGGAAACTGCGAGCTCGCTCCTCCAGGAAAGTGCATTTTACTCGCCAGCTGATCACGCTCACGCCCGTAGCCAGGCGCAGAGAGCGGGGTCGCATCATAAAAGGAAGGCGGTTCATTGGTCCGGCGAGCCTGTAGCATCCACTGTACTGTCAGCTTAGAGGGGAACGGACTCTAGGCCGAGCTTCAGTGACGACATCGTAAACTGTTTGGTCCCCCCGCACGTGCCGTCGCAGCTGGGGAACAGGAGCACGGGTGTCCTTTCGCCCCCGAAATATGCTCCTTTCGGGCCTGTCTGTTTCCGCTGTCCGCAGAACGAAATACGCAGACCTCTCGGGGAGCGGACTGTCGGCGGCTCGCCTTCTGATCTCTGCTGAGGAGATGTTTACTTTGGGTTTTGAAATGTTTCTGTTTGTCTTTCGTCCGCAGTGAGGGTGGACGAACTGGTTGTTTGTTCGGCGACATGTCTTCTTTTCTCTTTCTCTCTCTCTTTCTCTTCGGTTTGTCTTTAATTAGTGCCTCCTCACCTGCCCTGCTGGTTGATAGTTGTCGTTGTGGGAAATTTTATTTATTTTTAAATTTACCTTTTATGTTGCGCAGTCTAACAGACAAATCTGAGTAATTCCTTAAGGCCATCATTTAGCTTTAGGCGAAGTAGGTTGCTATCGAGGACTATTTTATTCTTTTTTGCGCTTATGTCATAGATTCTTAAGACAATTATATAACACAATAGCGGCAGCAACTACACAGTGATATTTAAAGAACTTTGTGTTTTTGATGTACCATGGAGCAGTATATTGCTAGCAGAATGAGCCACTTAGTATTGGTAACGAAAATTTATTAGGAGAAAATGTGCCATGTCTATCAGTGACACCTACATGCGGATTTGTTTAAATATTTTTTTAACTGATTAGGTAATCAAAACTTGTCTTAATTTTATCGACTAGTAACCATCTACTAAGTAGTTAAAAAACTAGTGATCATTTACTGACTAGCCAGTAGAAACTTTGAAATTGATAATTCTTGCTGATACTAGTGTGACAAATTATAGAGACAAGGCCTAGCTCATTTTAGCACCTCCACGATTTAGGACCTAGTACCTTTACTTTTCATCGCTTGGTCAAATGATCCAGCGATGAGCTCTCTTGGTTATGCATTTTCAAGTTGCAGTCAATGTGTGGCGCCATATTTCTCCTCTAAAAGGCCATGCTGAAACCTTGATTAGAGGTCTTGGAAAAATCGGGATAGCGGATTTTGATTCATAAAATCCTGCTACAGTCTTTATTTTAGCATCGTCTAGGGCGCCATAATGACATAAAAACGTATTTTTGTTTCAACCATTACAGAACTATTAAACTCACTGATCGATATATCACGTCGCAAAAAACAGTGAATCGAAGGCAGCTGCGGATAGGAACACGTTTTGCTTTCGCGATATCATTATTGCGTGCGGAAGGCACTCAGTCGAATTTATTAAAAGCGTATATCAGGTCGCTCAAGCGCTCTCAAATATTTACAAATTTGTAAAAACCTGGATGCACTTTTTGAATGTCAGAAATGCCATAGAGAGTTAATTGGCATCTTCCTTGCGTCATTACTATGCATCGACTTATGTCTGTTTCACAAAGCTTAAGTGGTATTTCCTTTTGAAATATATTTAATTCCGTGAGTGCTCTACATATGAAGGTTGGCGCTACAGTTTTTGATTTAGGTTATAAGATTGCCGAACAGAATGTTAGGTTAAGCACAGAAGAAAATGAAGCAGGAATGAACGTCCGACTCTCCGAACACTTTAATTCACTTTAAAAACGTAAAGCTATAAATATAAAAAAAAATTACTGACTAGCAATATGTGGAGCGTTGTAAAACTGAAGGAACCCAAAAAACTAAACGCCACTCACAAAACAAAAAAAAAAAAGCGAGCTGCATTTAACGCATTAGAGATTAAAAAAATACATATTATCACGCACTTTGTGAGCCTCCCTTTTTTGGCAGGAGCTCGATTTCATCAAAGCGAGCACAGCACAGCTTGAATAATTAGCCGGCATAAGCGACGATAAAAAGCAGCACGCTGCCCTTTCCACAGAAAAACCGAAACAAAGAACAAGACCAAAATAACTAAATAAATCATCGGCAAGCAGAAGCATAAAAAAAAAGAAAATGGAGCAAGCAACATCCAGCTGACGAAACGCAGCCACGCCTCCTACTGGCCTCGTCAAACAAGCAGCAACAGCGACGAGCAAAATGGCCAATATATAATATCCGAACAATGTATATACAAAGCAAGAAAACAAAACAAGAAAACGAACAAGAACCGAGCTTTAGTTGCTTTCGCGCGATGCACAGCTTGAAGCGCGGGATAACGAGCGATAATTTTTCTGCGCCGCGCTCTCTAGCTCGCACGTGCGCAAGCGTGCGTCTTTGCGGAGCCCAGAGCAAAAATCGCAGCTCGAAATTGATCGCCGGCGGGTCCGGGGACGTCCAAGGGTACCGGGCTTATTGAGACGCGAATAACAGGGACTCTTATTTATGCGCATACATCGGAGCCTGCGGTCGTTAGTAACGCCCGGCTGGTCTATCACTAGGGTGGCGGCGACGTCCGCATTACTACGACGGCGACGACGACGACGACGACGGTGCAGTGCCAATTCGCGAACGCCCTTTCGTGTACCAGGCGTCGGCACAGATGCGCGACTGGACCGAGTTTTTCTTTTTTTTTCTTTTTTATTGACAAGAATTTTTATTTCTCTTTTTATTCCATTTTGTTCTTGCGGTGGAGGGTACCCCTGGTTGTGGACCCGTCCTTGGACCCCTCAACTCTTCGCTTCCACGGTCACATCCGCCGTCGCCGCTTGAGTGTTTTCAATTTCACCGTCCACAGTTTGCATAATTGTGCCCTTTTTTTCCCAATCTTCCAAATTGCTGTTCTGGTGCCCCTTCTGACGCCGTTTATTGAGAAAGAGGAACGCACTGCGCGTGGCGTTATACTAATTCCTCTTTAGTGCATCACGAAGAAGGCGGCGTACATGCGTGAAGTGTTTTTATATAGAAACCGGAGAAGCGAGCAGTTAAAAGACGAAGAATTTCCCTCAACGCAAACCTCGTTCGGTTTAACAGAGCTAAGGACGATTAGATTGACCAGTGAAAGAAGCGGACAGACGATTGCTGGAGTCCACGGAGAGATGCTAGCGAAGACAAAGGTTCAGGAACGGACTCACATCAACGCGAATAAGCGACTAGAGACACTGAGCATTTGCCCGACACTACCAATGCGGAACAACTGTTTGTTGGTGCGAGATTCCATAAAGTACATTAATAGCTACGTTCGTGATTTAGGAGGGACATGTGGTACTTAAACTTAACTACATTCAGAGAAACAAATATACGTGCTAACGAGTCGAGAAGCCCGGTTTTCCCTCCCCCCCTCCCCGATCGTGGCTGACAACTATTACACAACTTACAGAATGCGTGCAGGATTTCTCCTCAGTAATTAACGACCATAGCCACATTGGCGCCATCTTCGACTTTTCCACAGCATTTGATCGGGTGTCACACACCAAATTACTACTAAAACTGGAAACCTTGCAGACGTCAGTGTAAATCGTCAGTTGAATTAAAGAGCACCTTACCGATAGAAAACGATCAGTAAACATCAAAGATCATCGACCACCCATAACAATGCTTTCTTCCAATAAAAATGGTTTCTTCCCCATATGGCCCGGTACTCCAGCATCGGCGTTAATATTCGGCTATTTGCAAACGACTGTATATTGTACAACGAAATTAAAGCACATAATGACCAGTTTCAACTAGAAAAGACACTACGAGGTATGACTTTCTTGTGATCTGTCTAAGAAATCATGTTCAACGTAAAATTTAGAAAAAAAACTGTTTACATGATTATCACTAACAAGAATCATCCTTTCTAATTTTCTTACAGTATAGATGACCCTCCCCTTCAAAAAGTAGAACATTCAAAACATCTTGGACTTCGCTTTCGGCATAATCTCAGATGGGAAAACCACACTGACCTCATTACTGTAATGAGGCAACTAACACACTGTGGTACCTGAGAATAGCATAAATATCAGCATCTACTAAAACTAAACTACTTGCGTATAAAACATTGGTGAGTCCCATAGTCGAAAACGCTAACGTAATTTGGTTTCCCCATTACAAGACATACTTCACTAAAATATAAAAAGTGCAACGTCTGACTGTAAGATTAATTTTAATTAAATTTCTCTGGACAGACTCTCCATCAGAATTATGTAAATTAGCTGATAATTAGCTCATATATCATCACTTGACAAAAAGATAATATTGCGAGACTGAAATTTTTGTTGCGAATTATGAACGACAAAGCCCTCATATGTAAAGCTATCTCAACCAGCACATACCCAGAGCCACAAGTAACCATGGCAGACTACTAACAGAATATAGTAGTAACATTTTTTTTATACTCATTACTCTCTTGGGTAGTGCCTGAATGGAATCGGTTGCCTGATACTATTGTTCACACCACCGGCTGCAGATTCATTCGCCAATTCTTTTTAGCATTATTTCACATGACCTCTGAACTGGTTTAATATTAATATCATTTTAATTTTTGCCCGCTCTATTTTTGGATTCTTGTGCTATCTGTTACTTTTTTTTAAATTTATCTGTGGTGCATTACGTTTAATTATGGTTTATATATGTACATCCATCTGTGTAGTCTCATTATATTCCTACTGTGTTTTCTGTAAAGTGTAAACTGATCTACCTTACTTTTAGTTCCTAAACTGCACTACAAACTAACACATGATTTTCAAACTTTGTGTAAACCACGTGTTACCCGTCTTCCGAAATAGGCCTAGCACATGTAAGCCATGGGGACCGTCATGGCGGCGAATCCCGGAGAAGAGCTCATCGGAGAAAAGCTCACCGGAGAAAAGCTCACCGCAAAACCGGCGGATGCGGAGAAAAGCTCACCGGCCATTGAGCGTATGCGGAGAAAAGCTTAACGATATGTTTTCTTCTTTTTATACGGAGGCTGTTGGATCATGCGTAAGATATATCAATTTATAATCATTAAAATTCGTCAGCTTTGTAAAAAAGAAAATGTCCTTTTTGTAATATTTGTTAAGCTTATTAGATATATTGCTCCCGAATTAATAATTGCGGGCGAGTGTTTTCTGTGGCTTACTCTCGAGGCAACGAAAGCCTAACTAAAAACTTTATGAACTTGAAGAACAGGAAAAAGTTTTAAAATTTAATGTCTGCCTAAAACCTAAAAAATCAAAGCTGTAACTGCCGAAAATTCAAAAGTGCATGCGCAACAACACGGTACCTGAAATTATCTTTGAAGCTTTTGTTAATTTCTGAAAACAGGATAAAACAGTCAATAGGATATCGAGGCTTCTGCCACGGACATGCACGCTTTCTAGCCGTTCGTGCTGGTGTTTTCACACGTTCCCTTTGTGTGATACTGGGTGCCCTTCTACGGTGAGCCACCTATGACCTTCGGAGCTGCGCAATGGCACCGTTGCTACTCGTAACCCATAGAAGAAATAGTCTTCTGTTATGCAGAGAATAGGGCGAATTGATAAACGTTATACATGATGAAAACCGCTCAAACGACGACGACAGTGTGAAGAAAAGAAACACGACAAGCGAAGCTATTCTCGCAACTAAAGTTTTGTTAGTGAAATTAGCAGAAAGAAAACAGCGTAGCCGACACTGATTACATCAACAAACACCTTCTTATCTATTAGGCACTACACAATATTTGGAGCTGAACCGGTTCACACACCGCTATTCATTATAGCTCGCAAAGAACAAACCTCTTTATCTGACAGAACTAGCGACGGCGCGCTGTCAGCTGTCAATAAATTGTTGCCTTTTTTATCGGTGTACGATGTTTTGATTTTATGCTTGCGCTTTTCCGGTGAGCTTTTCTCCGCATCTGCCGGTTTTGCGGTGAGCTTTTCTCCGGTGAGCTTTTCTCCACCGCCCCATGGCGGCGGCTTCCCGGATACGAGGCGAAGCCGCATTCCCCGAAGGGGTAGTGTCTTCCTCGCCTCCTTTGGTGAATCTGCTTTGTCACCCCCTTGGGAGTGATCGTTGACGCGACCCATGTCTAGGCTAAACCACACCACCTACAGCAAGTGCGCCCGTCTTCCCCCTTAAAAAACGTAAAACGAAAAGTGGGAAATTCACAACTTATATAACCTTCCTACTACTGTTCTGAATCAGTCTTGTACACGTTACTCAAAAAAGGTAATCGATTACAATTACTATTACTCTTGGCTCAAAACTATTCGATTAGGTTACTTGATTACTCGACGGCAAAAGTAAATGGACATTACTTAAAGAAGTAATCGTTACTTTTCCGATTACTTTATTGTGTGAAGACGCATCTTTAGCGCTCATAACAATGAACTACTTCCAACCTATATTTCACATTTGCGGAAGTATTGAAGAAGAAAAACTGGCTCCCTCTTCGTGGTCGTTGCACCTTCACGATGCGGACACAAGCATAGAATTCGTTTGAAGACGTTTAATGATTTGGGCGATCGCCAGTGTGTGTGTGTGTGTGTGGGGGGGGGGGGGGGGGGGGGGGGGAAGGGGGGGGGGGGGGGGGAGCGGAGGGGGCTCTAGATCTTGTTAAGCTTGAGCAAGGGTTGTCGCTCAAAGTTTGCGTCGCTCATTTTATTATTCACATGTGGATGAGCTCGCATGTTATACAAAAGAGCAGCAGCTCCAGGATTTGAAACGGATGATGTGTAGTATCCACTAGCGGAAGAGATCGCCCCTACCACTTCTCAACTCGAAACATTGCTTGTCACAAAGACCACGTAGGGGAAATGGGGAAATATTTCAACTGCCTTTGTTATATTTTGCATCCTGTTTAGGCATTCTTCGGTTCTGGTTCTCCTACGGGCTGCGAGTAGGTACCCGCAAGAATCTTCCTTTTTTTCCGTTAAAAAAAAAAAAAAAGAAGCAAATTGTATTTTTGTCATTTCATAAAAAAAAAGGCGTGTGCCGGGGGGGGGGGGGGGGGGGGGTTCCATGGACAAATTGTAATGGTTACAAGTAATTTTATTACTTCGAAAAGTAATCAGATTACTCTTGTGATTACTGCCTAATAAAAGTAATCAACTGATTACAAAATTAATCCAAAAAGTAATCGATTACAAGTAATTTGATTACTTGTAATGCGTACGGTACAAGTCTGTTCTGAATGTAGCTCGTAGTCACAACAAAGGAATAATTAACATGGGGGCCATTACGCATCAGCTTGAGTGCACAATTTGGCGTCCACTTATAAGCGTATGTGTGCGTCTGTGTTCGCGACGTAAGGTTTTGCACATGTGCACATGGGTGAGCATCCTGTTTATGGGTATCGGTAAGTTCGCTGGCGTGTACTATTCGTATGCGCGTGCGGCCATGCGTGCATGCTAGTGCAGGAGGGCGCGAATTCGTGTTTGTCTCTTCGAGTGTCGGAGCGTAAAGAAAATAGGCAGTAATCATAGCATCTTTAAGCAAGTCTGGAATTTCAACTATTAAATTAAGTCCGGCTAATAGCACGGATGTGATTCTTGTTTTTCACAAATTCTCCTAACACATCGAAATTACGACTGATGTCAAGGTAATAAGCGCCCTGTGAATGTCTGCCCCTGCGTGTACAACATTCGCTTAAGCCGGTAAAACAGTTGATCCGAAATAAGTCGACTGTGATATATATATGTTCAAATATGGCATCCCCAAGTTTCTGCGACATTTTCCACAGGCGCCCTCTCTCAACTGTTTTGCAAAAGAATCCGCGATTTTTTTTTTTTTTATTTCAGCTCAACAACTGTAGACGTAAATATTTACTCGAAGTGATTAGACTAATTAGAACCTCGGGAACGATAATGTTTATTAGAATACCGAAATCCTTTGCTTTCTTATTGGCTTCTATTGACAAATTCGCAATATTTGAACTTCTTTTCACCATAAGAACCGTAATATATTGGGGCATTGTAATAGTGTCGGAATAATAGCACGCGTCTAAACTAGAACTTTATTGTGTTAATAAGAACACTTTTATTGCTCAGCATAAAACGGAATGTCCCCGCAATGTGGGCCACGACTCGAGTAATTGACTCCAGGAATACAGAAAACCCACTTATATCAAAACCGGCCTGAGAGCGGTATTGTTCCCATCGCCTATTGTTTCTGAATAGCTTATGTTTTCACCTTTCTTCCCCTCAATGATTGCCAGCTAAATACAACCTAAAAAAAAATTCGATGATGCTGTTTTAGGCGGCTGTGCGGGATTCACTTACTGAGGCCCGCATTGTTTGGGGCGAAATAATACACGAATCTTTGTCTTATTCCCAATTTAAAGTAAAAAGTCTAGGACCAACGTTTTCCTAGCACAGCCATTAAACTGTCTAAGCGAATCGGTTTCTCAGATTGTTGAATACTGTACCTTAAATAATCCGCTCGTTGTGACCCTAGTCAATATATCTTATAATTTATTATATTTGAAAAACTATATGGGATGGAGTGCCTTGATTAAACATTCTATACTGATCCAGCACCACTGTTTTCGGCCCCCCAGAAACACTGGAAAAGGCATCGGCCACGCTAACTGTCGCCACGTTGGCACGACAGGCGCGAAGTTTCTATGAAATGCGTTTTCTTCAACGAGCTCTTTTTTTAGAGACGCTAACATATTTTACCCTAGAGAAAAGCTAGGACGGTGTTGTAAATTAATGCAATAAATGCCTGAAAAAAATCTTTATGCATTTTATCTATTTTTTTTAACTTTTTGTGGAGTTTAATTTTTGTTGAAGTTAATTTTGATTTAGCCTGGAAAAGTGAAGCGTGCCTGAAAGGCTAAGACTGCTGCTATCGTCCGCTGCGTGTGCCATAAAACGCCAAACTGCATATTGATGATTTGACCTACTAATCGAGATCCGCGGACGAGGCGCGGATCTCAGGAATCAGTGACGTGCCGGTTACGTGGTGCACGGTCCTCAGACGAAAGTCGCGTTTCGGTTCGTTGTGGGAATTGCCTATATTCGGCCCTTGGTCAGTGACAATCATCTCGCAAGATCGATCTTGGAGCGGTCCCTTGGCGGCGCGCCAAGCACCGCGTGCCGTATAAATCCAGTTTGGTACGATTATACAATCATTCTCGTTGAACTTTTTTTTTGTTCTGTATGAGTGTTTTTAAAGTCATTCGTTTTCGCTTTGTTTGTCCTACTAGACGTTCTCTAAGCCGCACTTGTGTGCAAGTTTTTAGGATGGCCTTAAATACGTTTAGGCTGTTCACTAAAACATCTCCGTTCTACTTTTTTTTTTTTTTTTGCTTTGGTTCACTATAGTTTTTAAGTACATATGTTGTCTTACTTATGCCTGAGAGTGTGGTATAAAAATGAATAAATAATATAGAGTGATTAACAAGTTTCTGCCTTTATGAGTATTTGTTTTTCAAGGATATTAAATTAAAATGATAATATTTTTGCCATAGTTAATACTTAATATAAAATTTATAAATTTTTTACCCGATGTAATTTTGTTTCTTCTAAGAGCGTATCTGGATATGTTGCACACTTATCCTAAATGCCGTCCCTTCAGCTTCTCTCTGATGCCATTTATAGCGCTGCTTTCAAAAGTTTCTCCTGCTCTTCATGGCTCAAGTAGCTCGGAATATTTTCTCAGAATGCATTGTTTCCTTTGTGCTTGTCGAGAGGGGTGGGGCGAGAGATGTTTTGTTTGAGCGTGCAGGTACTGACTTAAGCTAAACCTCTCCTTAAAGAAAAAACACGGTATAACTTTTTACGATCCGGATTATGGAACCGGAAATTTTTTCCCGGAAGCCCGAAATCCAGATTGCAGCCAAAGGAATAATTTCTGGAAACCTAAATTCCAGATAGAATCCAGATATAATCCAGATAGTTTTCCGGTTCCAGAATAGAGATAGCGAAAAGTTATACCATATTTTTCGGTAGGGCTATAGGAACGGAACTGGCGTTTGGCTGCAGTAGTCTAGGTCACTGTATTTCAACGGAGTCATCAGACTGTGGTTGACACGCGCACGGCCACAAGGTGCTTGCAATCTTAATAGAGAATTGAAAACTACCAATTTAGAAAGGTCCTTACAGCATATGGACTCCTGACAACAACAAATGATAAATTCCTCACTGCGATATTTACAGATTTGTTTGCCACTTCAATGGTCCTATATGTTTTACTAGTGTATTGATTCTTCGGCACTTGGCTCGTTATGTTCAGGTCATCGCGTGCATTCTACATTCCTGAATACAAATAAATAAACAAAGATGAAATTTGACTAATTCAATATTACAGCCCTTGATAATTTAGTTAAAGCAAACAATGCAAGATTCAAAAATTATACTTTTTATGTAGTACTTTTTAGTTCTATGTTTTGTCAAACACGTATCTTCCTTCCAAAGTCATCGGTCGTTCTTTTGTCCTTTCAGTTCTGACTTTGTGGAAGCAGCTAAATTATGCAGCACGCATTAACATTAATAATTCTATTACCTGGTTATTCAGATTACCCTTTAATGATCGTTTTGTGACTAACTCACTGACCTATTTTTCCTACATCATTTTTGATTTGAACTCTTTCCCAACTTTTAAAGTCGTCGATAACCGATGGAATTAAGCGTCTATACTTAGTTTTTTTCAGTCACCAATACTGACTTCCTTTCTGAATTATTTATGCACATATTCGATAATCGAAATGTACCCCTTGTGGTCACGAACAAGGGGCGCGACTCTTCTAATTCAGAACTATTTGAAATTTTTGAAAAATAATAGTTGCAAGCTTTTCGGTCATGCAGTAAGTACAAGTACTTGGTTGTACCTAACGGTCGACACACGCCCAGAGCGCAGAAAACCCGGCTCCTATTCCTCCTCAGAACGGTGCGAACCGCTCCGGTGTTCCGGGGGGTCGCATCAACCTGTGATGCATTTGGGGGCTGATGAAGATAACGCGACGAAATCGGGGAAGGGTTGTCAGCTAGGCTAAATGAAATTTTGTAGGGCGGCTTTTATGAAGTGACATCCTGGTCTGTCGATGACAGAAGTATGGTGTTTTTCATGTTAATTTGTTTCAAGCACCTGTTGAAAACATGATTCCTTCTTTTTGACAAACGCTATTCTTAATTCCAGTCACAAAAGAGGTCGCCACTTAATAAGTTATTTCTGTGTACAATAGGTATACGACCAAGACCTATACAGGAGTGGAATAATAAAAGAAAGCGTGCATAATCACTCATACACGGCACACGTGCATGATTGCATGGTCACACAATAAAGCATACTAGATAAAAACTAGTATGCCAGTGCACACGTAACAGCCAAAATGTGTCGCAAACTGCTGGGCAATTGTGTTACATATGAAACTTTCCGGTATCGCTCCGGGACGATACCCGGCCCAGCCAACACCACCAAGACAGAAGGCCTCCGCACGCGTCATCACAGTTAGATCGATCGAGGCGCGAGGTGGGGCACGAGTGCTGTGTCAGTGTTCGGCTGGGGCTCGTGTCCAATCAGCGCGTCGAAGGTCGGGCTCGGGCCCAATAGCCGAGCTAGTGCGATCCGACTCTGATGGCGTTTCGTACGGGGAATGGAGACTGTGCGGAGTCCTTCTGTCTAGGTGGTTTTGGCCCGGTATTTGCGCTCACGGCGCACTTCATAGGCTAACTTAAAACGTGTCATATAAACTTGATAGTAGTTACTGGAATGAAGATATTGGCGCTAGTCGGGTTGAAAAGCCTTGCGGTGTTTTAGAACCTTCCATACTCACCGGAATCAGCCGATCAGCGTTGATCGCGTGGTGTCGTGAGGTTCGTAATATTGTAAAGAAATGACAGAAGACACGAGGATGCGTTATGGGAGAATTCACATTGCACTGTAGAAATATGAAAAGAAAATATTTACAAAATTGTTTACACCACTTGAACAAATGTTAAGGTTTGAGTGTCCCCTAAAATACAGGTCCCTCGCTCACGACTTTTCACTCCTTGCGGCGTAGTACCCGTGACAGCCGATGATCAGGTGTCTACCGACGTCTGGGCCACTGGACGTAGTGACGAGGCAGTTGAACGATGGCCGAAGGCTTGAATAAAAGCCTCGTACGTCGGTTGCAGCCTATGACAAGCTGTTCTCCAAGGTCAGGGCCGAGGGACGTAGCGACGAGGCAGCTGGGTGTTGGCCGAAGGCTTGAATCAGGCCCCGTACGTCTATGGCACGGAGCGGCAGCGGGTGTTCAGCTGCGCCACGCTTGCGGTCTTGGTTACCTCCGGAAGGTTGGCGCCCGGACTGCGTGGGAAGCGGGTTGTGGGTGGGGCCTCTTGACGTCTGGTCACGCCGACGGAGGTCCGGCCTGGTTGCGTCTGCTCCGTCCTTTTACAACGGCCCGAATCCCCTCTCGCGCTCCTCGCATGCCCCACTCCGTCTTCTCTTCCTCGTCCTCTTCGGCTTGTCGCGGGATCGCTCATCACACGTGGCCTCTCCGCCAGCCATTCAGCGTCGAGCCTCGCGGTCGATTTTTTGGGCTTCACTAAATCTGGCGAACCCCCTTCTCTTCCCTTTGATGAGGCAAAGAACATTTCACGTTAAAATAACAGTACATGCAGGCATAAACAAATAACCTTAAAAACACGATATCATATATGACAAAAAAAGTGAAAGCCGTTTACAACTTCCTGTAACGCCGAATTGGAGCGCAGCTCTTGAGCAGGAGGAGTGGAGGGTATATTCCTCCTCCTCCCTCGTGATTATGCCTGCTAGTCCTTCTCCCCTCCTGCTCCCCCTCCCTCTCTTCCGAGTACTTGTGTAGCTTGTTTCCTGAAAATAAGTCACATGACTTCAGCGGGGGGTCACGTGACCCCCCCGGACCATACTAGACAATGAGGGGAGGAGGAGGAGGGGGAGGAAAAGGAGGGGGGCAGAGGTCCGGGGGGTCACGTGACCTCGAGGGGACGGGATCACATGGCCTTGGGCGGGCCGTTGCGTGACTTCGGCGGGGGGAGGGGAGTCACCCCCCGGGGTCACGTGACCTTGGCGGGGGAGGAGGAGAAGCGGAGGGGGAGGAGAAGGAGGGGGAGGGGCGACGCCGACGCCAACGCCGACGCCGACGCTGCACAGGCTGGAAACGGGTCATGTAACCCCCTCCCCTCGAGGTCACGTGACCCGCCCGGACCATACTACACAATGAGGGGAGGAAGAGGAGAAGGAGGGGGAGGAGGAGGAGGGGAGGAGGAGGGGGAGGAGGAGAGGGAGGGGCGCGGTTACGCCGACGCCGACGCCGACGCCGCTCAGGCTGGAAACGGGCCCCTAAGAGCTGCGCTCTAAAAGTAGCATTGCATCTGAATATGAAAAAGCTTCACACCCAAAAGCGCTGCACAATTTAAGTAGTGAAGTAAGGCTCTCGGCAAGTGGCTGTTTATAGACGTGTCCTGCCGGTTACTTTTTATTGGTCCTCGTCTTCCCGCAGTTTTTCATTTTATTATGTTGATAGACAATTTACCACCAACTGCGATACTCTTAAACTGCTCAGATAAAATAAATTGTACGTAATGTCATTATTTTACTTTGGCAAAGTATATATTTTTTTTATTCTGTTTGGTATTCTTTATCTGAAAAGGTGGATCTCGAGTTGTAATTACGAGCTATATTAATCTTTACATTCCGTAAGGAATACAAAAATGGTGTGACGATTAGTCATTTTTCTTCGAGAGACTATATTGCTGCGTCATTAAACATGCAGGCAAAGTTGCGTTTCTGGGAGTAGTGAAAAAGCATCCTGAATATATTTGCTTCTTTTAAATTATTTTTAGTATGCATTTTTGATTACTCCTTTGTAAACGTGGTATTGACTTGTGTACGTGTTGTACATTTGATTAACCGTTAACTTTTGGTCCTCCACAGTACATCATGAATTTATAAAGCAGTATTTTTTCACCTCGCATGATTCACTAGAAACCTTACGCCGTGGGACTTGTTTTTCTTTTTTTTCACTTATGAATCTATTTCTCGCCTTCTGGTTCTCCAGACGACTGACTGACTAAGTCAAAGGACGACTGACCGACTCAAACGAACAACACTACCCAATCAGAGGATAATGTTTCTTCTAGATTTTCATGGTTTCCATGGTTCTTAGCTTTCATACCAAACATTAACCTTCACAAACGCGCCACCATGTTAATTTTTCTACAGCACGGTCGCCTTGCCTTCTGTTTTCTTTTCTTGATAGCTCCCACAGAAGTACACGCCGAACCGCCGCCACCCCCCTCCCCGCTTCCCCCGTAGTAGTTCTATAGATTCGGCTATCCGACGGAGCTGGCGCTTATAGCGTCTTCTGCTTGAAGATATACCTGAAAATCATTGAAAGAAAGACATAAAACAGTTTAGCAGCCTCGAGACTAAGATAGCTACTTTACGCATTTTGTTTTTTCTCTTCCCACTTCGTGGTTTTATAGAAAAAAAAAATGAGATAAGTGCGAACACGAGATGCCCTCGAACATCTATCCTCATTCCTCGAGGAACGCCCGCCGAAGCAGCCCGGACGCGCTTGAGTCCTCGCGTGATAACGCAGTCACCTCGGGCCATCGTAAATGACGGCGTTCGCGCGAGGCTCACCATACTCCGTTTCACCTTACAATGAACAACTCCGGACGCCACGAGTCATCCTAGCCAATCCATTGCTCTGCCAGCGTCACGTGACTACGCTCTCCGCACGCCGTTGCCCCTCTCAGGTACGTCGCCTGACGCTCATACGGTGGTAGATTGGCTACGATGGTTCCCATAGCGTCATCTGCGGTCTATCACAAGGTCAAACGGAGTATAGGACCGTTTTGCTTTCTTTGCAGCATCCCGCTCGTCTGGGTTGCTATTCAGCGGACACTTTCAAAGGCCATCTCTTTCCCGCATCTGGATATCCAAAACCCCTCTCGTTGTTTTTTTCTGCGAAACAACATCCCCGTGTCCTCCCTTCTCCGATCGACGCCCAGAAACGGGAGAAAGAATAAAAGCGTACAGCCTGGGATCCACATTTTCTCGTTTCGATTCAGTTTAACTCGCGTCGTCGCCCGTTCTTCTTTTTCCCCCTGGGGATGAAGGGCTGCTGCTTCTCTGCTCGTTTCCCGCAGGGGTTTAAGAAGGCCACGCCCGGAGGCGGGCAGAAACACATTTTATCCTAGCGCTAAGTAATCCCGACCGTTCCAACCAATAAAACAATTCGATCTCTCAGTGGGGCTTTGTCTTCCTCAACTCCGGCTCTAACTGGTGAGTGCAGAGGCTTGCGGGCGACAACTACGCCGCCAAGTAGTTCGTAGTATCTGTGTACGTGCGTATGTTGGGTCTTTATCAGCCCATTTCAAATGTCTCGCTTCGCGTTTGCGTGTTTTTTTGTTTTTTTTTTGGTGGCGTCGTAGGTTTGGTTTAAAAGTTCTGATTTTGATGTTGTACTGCATCGGCAATCAAACCATCTTTATTTTTATGTAATTTGTTTGCGGAGCTTAGGGAACTGCTCAAATGAAAGCAAAATATTTAAACTCAGTTTTTTTTTTTATTATTTCTAGGTTATCTATCGGTTTGAGCACGCCGAGGTGTTGGCACCGAAGAATATTGGAACTAGTAGCGCCCTCATTCAGAGTGAGAAATGCAGATGTTTTAAAACTTTTGCGACATCGATTTTTACGTCCCTACAGCACTCCCTACTAGGTCTTGAAGTGGTCTCGGATGACATTGACGACGACGAGGAGGAGAACGAAGAAAAGAGCAGTACGGGATGGCGAAAAATAAATTGATGCTTTAGATTAACCAGTGAGCTTGCAACGAAATTCTAAGGAATATTAAAATTTAGCACAGCCGACAGGATCAATTAAGCGGAAAAAAATGTAAATAACATTTATCGTGGACAAAACGGGAGGTGACAAAGTGGTCCTTTTGAGTTACCGACAAGACGAGAATGAGCGACAGATGCCTAGACACGCCACCAGACCCGAGCTCACAAAGCTGGTCCTTCGAAAGGCCAATCTTTCACTCCAAGAGCTCATCAAGAAAGGATGTGCCAAGCTGAATATAAAACGTTCAGCATTTGAGGACTTGGTTATCAATCCCAGCCTCTGTCAGCCAGACTACGTAGACAGCGCAAACAGCCCAGAGACTAAAGTGCCTACTTTCGCAATCATGATGCAGCCACTGTAATTGCAGCAACAGCAAATGGCACAACACACTGAGTTGATGGGATTAATCGTCTCGGCATTGAAAGCACCGTAAAGACCTTGCTTCGAGCTCGTCAAGTCAGACATATTCGATGACTCCTCTTCAAGTCCGAATAACTGGATGGTGTTATTTGAATATGCACACGAAAATAATTGCTGTATATTGCCGCGCGCAGGGCTGAGAAAGCAATGCTCGGTCACGGGCCTCTAGAAAGTTCTCGTTTATTTTTTTCCAGACGTAACTTCTATCATTTATTCCTGTTTTTGTTTTCTAGAAAGTGCGTGTTCATTCTCGCCCCGAGCGCGCGACGCTCGAGCCGCTTTCGCCGAATCTTCGAGATGGTGACGCACTCTAGATAAGAGGCCGCCCGCGACCTTGTCGAGTCAGTTTCGCCTCAGCGTTCGATCTTGCTGCTTCGCCGCCTTCGACTTCCGCGACGCTCTGTTGTTATCTTTCTTTTTCCTTTTATTTTTGGGCACAAGTTCGCCCCATTAAACATTCAGTTTACTCAGTCATTCGCCGCCTCATCACTTGTCATTCGTGACAAGATCACAAGAGGATCAGATTAGAATATGCGTCTTTATTCGAATGAGATAGCCAAAACCTGGAATGACCTGCACTTGACAGACCACCCGGAGGCAAGCTGGAGCGATTGGAAGGAAAGTTTTCTGACGAGCTTTTGCGAAAACCCTGCGGAAAGATGGGACCGCGCGATTTTCTTCAAATTCCAATCATGCGCTCCACTAGAAAACTTCTACGAAAAAATACTTCTCCAACCTTTCGAACTCAGCAGCCATAGCCATAATCACCCACGGGCTACCACGAGACATGCAAACGCAAGTGCCAGTAAGGTCGCCTGAATCGGTTGAAGCTCTCTTCCAGTGTCTCCAGGGCCTCTAAACTCGTCAAACACAAAGTTGGGGCCGAAGTTGACGGAACGCACTGATTGGCCTATAACGACGATGACTTGGCACTTTTTTCGCCGACGTCCAATCGGCGCGCCTCGTGAACTTTTGGCTCCAACTTTGTGTTTTACGAGTTTAGGGCCCCAGGACATGCCCAACCTGTCGGCTCAGAAGATCCACCTTCTGAACAGTCGGGTGCCTCAAGAGTCACCGAGGAGATAACCACGATTGTCCTCAACGGTTTATCCTGGATAGGAAGCAGACTGCTCCACTCTTCCAGCCAAGGAACCAGCTTTTGAACATCGTTACAGCTCAAGAAGGTCCCAGAAAAGCTGCAGTCTATCTGGGGAAGAAGAAAACAAAAAAAATAAACCAGGGTGAGGAGTCCCAACCGAGGACAAAAATAGGAACTGTTTACTCAGCTTCTTCGAGCTTGCTACACGTTGAAATCACTGTGGATGGATCAAACGTACAGGCATTGGTAGAAAGTGAAGCACCAGTTTTTATCATCAAAAAGGCCACGGCAAACCTTGACAACGTGTACAGTGGAAAGACCCTCTCCGTGCAAAGTCACGACGAAAAACGACAGCTTCCTCACCGCTGGATCACCGTTGTACTAGTGCTCCAAGGGCAATGTGGCGGAACTGCAGCGTTGGTTATGGATACGGTGGAATATGACCTTTTGTTGTCCACGCCTGATAGGAGGCAGCTGAGGGCCAATATCTACTGGATTGACGAGATATCAGTGGAAAGACGACTCTATAACAGCAGTCTTCTTGGCCCAGAGGCTCAAATACAAAAACTGAAACTTGTTCGAACGAAACAAGATGTTAGCTTGTATCACCACATATTCCGCTGCCATAACCAAATTCTAAGTACCGTTCGCTATTAACGACAAGACCGTAATGCTCAAGAAACCATACTGCATGCCTCGAGAGAAAAAGTCATGGCTGAGAGTGAAACTACAGAAGATGTGGGACGCGGACTTTGACCGTCCTTCGGTTTTGCCATTTCCCTCACCAGTGACCATCGCTCCTAAAGAAGACGGATCCTTCAGGTTTTGTAGAAACTATCATACCCACAACCAACAGACGACCCTGATTTCTTTTCTGAAGCCTCGGATTGACAGCATCAATTACAAAGCGAGAGAGTGCAAGGCCTTCTCGCAGGTCGACCTTTGTAAAGGTTCCTGGCAAGTTCCACTGACCGAAGATCCAAAAGTATACACGGCCTTCACGACACCCTTTGGTCAGTATGAATACAACCGACTACCGTTCGGATTGAAAAATTCTCCTGCATGGTTCCAGAAAATGATGACAACAGTTCTGATCCAATACATTGGAATCTCCTGCAATGTGTACCTCGATAATGTCATATTCTACTCCAGACCAAAGGAGGAGCATGTGGAGCATCTGACCAAGATGCTGTTAGCACTCAGTGAGGCCCGCCTCAAACTCAACCTTAAAAAGAGTGAGTTTTTCTAGCGCGAGCTTATCTTTCAGGGACGGGTATTTGATGGTGCCATGAAGAGTACTAAGCAGGGATCCGTTATTATAGTTTCGAAAATGGTCACGCCGTACAACGTGCATTCTCTCTGAGATTTTCTTGGACTCGTTGGACATTAACGAGAATTTAGTAAGGACTATGCCCTGGAAACGAAGTGCCTCATCAAATTGGTGGAGAAGGATGTCGAATTTGAGTGGACTGACGAATGTGAGACGGCGTTTCGTGGTTTAGTCTAGATCATTTCTTCTGACCCGGCTATATGTCTAACTGACTTCCGACTCCCTTTTGAGCTAAACACTGACGCTTCTCAGTACGGTGCAGGAGCTGTCCTATATTAGTGGGATATCACACAGCAAGGTCATCGGCAAATGCGGGCTGTTGGCTATTACAGCTGCACCTTTTCAAAGCCGGAAATAAACGACACTACTACCGCGAAAGAGGCGTTAGCAGCTCTGAAATCTGTAAGGTACTTCCGCTCGTAGCCAGAGGAAGCAAGATTTAAATTGCTCAAAGACCACCGAACCCTCACAGATCTGCTCAACATAACTCAGCCTAAATGGCGATCAGCAAGGTGAACCAAAGAGCTCCCCCAGATTGACCTTGAGATATTCCACCGACCCGGGGTCTACTTGACAGGCGCTAATGCTTTGTCTAGGCTGTTTATCTCACCAACTATGGACAGCCCGGAAATCATAAACCAGGCGAAACTCTGGGAAGGGACTGAAACTTTAATGTTCAAAGATGTAAGGTACCATGTTCCATCACTCTTGTTCCCAAAGTACAGATGCTCTATCACGACAGCCCAGAGTTGGGCGGTCATGGCGGATTTTGGAGAAGCCACAAAATCTCACAAAAACGTTCTCATAGCAGAACATGCAAAACTAGATGAAAAAAATACGTAAAATCATGTCATGACTGCCAATTTTATAAAGTCAAGTTTAAGCAAACTGTGGATGAGATGACATTGCAAGAGTACTCAAAGACACCATTCGAATTTGTTCATTAAGATTTTGCAGAGTTGAGGAAGAAGGGTGGAGGGAGTGAAGAAGACGCAATCCTTCATTCTGTGCATATATGAATGCACCAGGAACAGCGGTGGAACGACCGGGAAGGGGACACAAACGCCGTAATTACCCTCTTAAGTTGAGAAATCTTTAAGAACCCTAAATTTATATGGTCGGACAGGTACCCGCCTTCCGAAGTAACAAGCTAAAACCGTGGGCACAAGAGGATGGACTCATCCTTAATTTTTTTTTTTGCTCCGTACCACCCTGCTTCAAATTGCTTGGCTGGGCGCGCGATCAGAGACATAAAGCAATTCATCAACTTATATAAAGATTTTCGCGGAGGATGGAAATGCTGTCCCGAAGCAGCCGTTGCCCACCACAACTGATATTTTACGACAGGCCTAGGTTACAGCCAGAGTTGGGCAGAAATACTCAAAAATGTATTTGGAAATACAAATACTGGGATATATTGAAATAGTAGCTAAAATACTGATACTAAGATACATCTGTAAAAATGTATCGCGATACGTATCGGAAATACATTTTAAAAGGAGGCAAAAAGTATTTGGAAATACAAATACAGGAATACATTTTAGGGAGGGCAGAAATACAAATACAGAAATGCTGATACTGCAATACATTTTCCAAATTTTTTGAGAGGTCAACTGAGATGAAGCTTGAAGTTTGAAGTGGGTGCTTTCGATCCCGAAATTACTTTCCTGCAGGCTTGGCACTTTGCCTTGAAGGTAGTGGTTTCGGACGACAAGGAGTCTTTAATGGGCCCAAAAAAAACAACGTTCCAGCAGTTGCTGACCGCGGTCCCTTCCATGACATCCTGTCTGTCTGACGAGGGAATCCTGTCAACATTGTTCACATTATGTCACGGTGGAATGAACTAGAATTCTTTATCTGTAGGCGTGGCCTTAAACATGAAACTTTATCACGCTGCTGTATGAAAGGACAATGCGTACTTTCGTTGTAGGCTACCTAGCTGAAGATCGTGCATGCAGGGTCATTTGGAATTTTTGAGAATAGTGGACCATCTGAAGCATCTTGGAATACATGTCGCATCTTCTCTTTTACAGTTGAAAAAACGATACGGTAGCATCCCTGGTCTGAAGGTCCTTACTACCAACCCTCCGCCACCGACGCATGAATTGCAGTCCTCAAGTCTCGCCTTGCATCATCCAAACAGAGACCTCGTGGATTGTGAGCTGATATTGTCGGCACAGGTGCGAGCTGTCCAAGGAACCGCGGTCTCGAGACTAGTCGCGGGAGTACGTAGTCTGGGATGGCACAGCGAGGCCACTTCTGGCCTCCTTCTGGGTTTCGGATCACCAGAGCAGCGGGTCACGTTCACGTCGGCTGATGACGTACCCTTGAGCCGTGCAATGCTACGGGCGCAGCCGCAGATGCATTCGAATATGTGTTGAACTTCACAGCGTTGGTCTTCCTACTATATCATGTCAACCACCGCCTGGCTCGTGCTGCAGCGGAATGTGACTCAGCTTTGCCGGGTGGGTGTACTCTGTACGCTAAGGCGAGAGAGACGGTTAGCAGCGGGCGTTGGATGCCAGGAAACAATGACTCAAGAAATCCCTACCTAAGTACCTGCGGCAGAAGATGCTCTGACTCCACTCCTGGCACGCCACCTGGTTTGAGTCCCCGACTACGGAACACTTCTCAGAAGAGAGAAGAGGACGTATAAAAAAGTAGTTTGCAGAATCAAAAGGAACCTTGGTCAGCATAGTAACAATGCCCCCACATCTCCTTGAATCTGGTGCCCTCAGAAGTAAAAAAAAAAAAAAAGAAAACGTTCAAACTTGTGTTTTTTTGTGTGTTTTTTTTGTTTTTTCGGAGGGGGGGGGGGAGTATTTCTCAAAAAATGTAACGAAATACCATAACTTTCAGGGCGCCGAAAATACACTAGGACAAGATACAAGAAAGAAGACGTGTATAATAATGCTCTTCATGAAAATAAAATTGCTGTGGTTGTTTATTTGGATATAAGTAAGGCTTTCGATACAGTTAATCACAAAATACTATTGAACAAGCTTCGTGAGTACGGTTTTAGGGGAAAGATATTAGAGTTATTTCAAAGTTATCTTTCTAAACGAACGCAATGTGTAACGATTAATAACTTTATCTCTACACCACAAACAGTGCTTACAGGGGTACCACAAGGCTCTGTTTTGGGGCCCATTTTTTTTTCTCTCTACGTCAATGATTTTCCTTCTGTTTTATGTCAGTCTGAAGCACTCATGTATGCAGACGATGCGGCATTAGTTTTTGTCGGGGACACAATAAGTGAACTACAAGGTAAAATAAATGAAGAATTAACAAGGGTCTTAACGTGGTTCACTAGTAACCAACTCACACTTAACATAAAAAAAAACTAAGTACACTGTGTTTCACTCTAGGAGAAGGCAAAAGAATTCTGAAGAACTAGCTATATACTTAGATAACGTGCAGTTGCTGCATGTTTCCTGTTACAAATATTTGGGTCTCTTGTTTGAAACCGATATGCATTGGAAGAATCAAATTAAAAACATAAGCAGAAAACTGGCACACGGATGCTACACACTACTAAAGGCTCGGGAGTTTTTTAATTCGTCCATACTGCGCATTCTATACTTTGCATTTGTACATAGTCACTTGAATTACTGTATAGAGTCTTGGGGCGGAACATACACCACGTATTTAGAGCCACTCAGTCGATTGCAGAAAAGGGCTATGAGACCCATTACTTATTCTAGATATTCGCAACTCCAACGCCCTATAGGTGGCGGGGCGGTAGTTCCAAGATGGCGGAAGAGACGGGGATAGATTCTCCAGGATACCCCGAGCGCCTGCTCGCGCTGACGCTGTTCAGCGCGCTTAAAATGCTTTATTTGTCCACAAATGCGAAGCGGTTAGGGTGGGTTACTATTACAGGTGACGGAGCAGCTGATGCACGTTAGGAAAACGAGCATGCTGTTATTTAAAAGTCGCAGAAACCTCAAATTGCGAAGCTCTGTGGTGAGCGAGCGTGTTTTAGGCACCGGCCACGTTACTGTTTGTGGCAGAATATTTTTGAGGGCATTGAAGATATCTTTGCGCTTTGCCTGGCCATTAGTGCTCTAAAACGAGAGCCGCGAACGGTGACCGTCAAGCTTCGGAAGAGCAGCGTTCACAGTATTGGTGTCTTCGCGTCACAGCCTCACAACTTGCTGCTCACCGTCTCGGTTTTAGTGTATTGCAACACGTAATCAAACTGCTCTATGATTATTGATAGAAAGTTTGTTACCGCAGGCTATAGCCTGCGGTAACAAAATGGTACACCGCACGGTATACCGTGCGGTGTACCATTACAACGGCAAGCTCGCGCTGCGCCTTTGAAACACTATTTTCTGTGCGCTCCAGGAGCGTTGCCGTGCTCATCACTCTAAAAAAAAAAAATGCTGTAGTTTTTACACCCCTTAGCACATATACGACACTCCAAAACTTCACTTCGCCGTGCAGCCCACTGACGTCAAACTGACGGCCCCAACTTTTACGAGAGGCTTGACGACGGCGCAATATATAGATATTAAACAGCTAAAGTACGCATCAAAGAGTACCGAAAAAAAAACAACAACAAAAAGAAACACCGAGGTTCTGCAGTAGGGCGAAAAAAAAAGGACGATTACTTTTTTTTTCGGTCATTTACACTCACTTTTAAGCTATTTTAATAAGTTGCACAACTCGGCTTTCAAGCCGCTCGTGAAAGTTGGTAGCGCTGGTTGAACGTCAGTGCGCTGTACGTCCAACTGAAGTTTAGGGGTGTCGTGCGACTGCCTATTAACAGAATCGGCGTGTTTAGGGGTTTTATTTATTGCTCTACCACAAATAAATATTTTAATTTACCGTACATTTTTTGTACCGCGTTATTTGCAACATTGCGGTCCCTCTGGCCAAAACTGCGCGTTCTAAGCTCTCGTCACGAACGGCGGGCTAACACAGACGCACTTAAAATGCTTCGAGCATTTCTTCATTTGCTTTGTAATTACCTGAAAGCAAGTACGGATATTCTGTTCTTTTAAAGTGCTTGGAATAAATAGCCATGTTCCTTGTAACGGCCTTTTTGTAATTCTCCGCTGCTGTGGGGTCAAACAAGCCTTGAACGCCTTTGGACCTCACTAGATCCGCGCTTACATGGATGGTGTCGGCCGGCTCCGGGGCAGAACCTGCCGATGGGAACGAGACGACAGGCAACCGATCTCGACGGTGACGAGGGCAGATCTGAGGCGAGCGCCTCGAGCAGATTTATTTTTCATATTTTTGGTGGCCGAATCATGTCTTGCCGTCACGCGGCCCGTGGTTTTATACAACACGTGACATGTGCAATCGGCGCATTGTAGGTGGTGCCATCTCTGAATGAAGGACGGCCGTAAACATAATCACTACATTCTCCTCCCCTTATAAAAAAATAAACGTAAAAGGAAGACAACATATCTACAGAATCGTAGTAACAAAAATACCTGCACATAGTATATAAAAAAATCATTTTTTTAGAGCGTAAATGAATAATTCATCAATCTCCCCTCCATAAAAAAAAACAGTGCAGCGGTAGCACAGACAATTCCAACTGTTGAAAACCGACACACTTAGTAAATTATCTATGATACACTAGACAAAAAAAAAAAAACAAAAAAAAAACAGGCATTGTTGCTACATTAAGCTGGGCACAACACTGTTCAGTTCAGGCACAACCGCGTGGAAAGTCCCATTATAGTGCAAAATAGTTCAATTCGTGAGAGGTGACATTTAAAAAAAAATCAGAAAAAGTCGCTTCAGTTCATTGCACATGATAATTGCCAGATGAAGAAAACAGATTACTGTTTCCATAAAATGAAAGTACGTAGTCCTTCAGTCGCTGTGGAAGTCTTCTTTCACGTACTGGCCGACTGTAGAGTTGAGTTGGCGTAGTCACGGTTGCTTTCGGGGTGAGTACTGCTACCGTTCACGCTCTCTTCAAGGGGAGGTATGGAGGAAGGTGTTCCCGGATTAGATACAGCGGGGCTGCTGGTCGCCATCGGGATGAACGGTTGAAGAGGATCTTGAACCTCGAGACTTGGGAACACAGAGTTAGACGAAGGCACCTGGGGGGTGGACCTGGCACAGCAGGTTGAGAGCTGCAACTAGCTCTACTTGTAGCTGGACTGCAGACAGGATCGGGTGGAGCCGTGACAGTAGGGTTGCCCAACGGAGAATGGTGTCTTATCGGAGCAGGTTCGTTTTCATCTTCATCATCCCAGGAAAGATCTGCATCCTGCTGCTCTGGTGGAATGAACGCTCTTGTTAATTTGTCGGCGTTCCATATTCGCCCGTCAGCGAATTTGTAAGTGGCCGGGCCCACTTGAGTTTGAATAATTTGTGGCGTTGAATACTCGGTTTGTAATTTATTATTGTGTTGTGGTCGATAAATCCGGACTGCTTGGCCAGCGACGAACCTCGGCCACCGAACAGCCTTTCGAGAGTCCGAGTACGACTTCATGTTCTGTTGGTAACTACGCACTCTCGCATGAAGATCAGTCCGGCTTGACGAGACAGCCGGAGCTTCGGGGGTCGACATCCCTTGAATGTCTAACTTGGACCTATGGGTCCGTCCATGAAGCAGTAATGAAGGTGCTTGGCCTGTTGCCGAGTGGGGAGTTCGTCGGTAAGCTTCCAGGTAGTCCCGGACAGCATCCTGCAGAGGGCGTCCTTGTACGGCGGCTAGCTGAAGACATGACTTTAATACGCGATTAAACCTTTCCACTTGGCCATTTGCTTGAGGGTGATATAAAGATGTTTTGGAATGCTTAATTCCATGCTGGTGTAGAAATCCTTGAAACTCGTGTGAAACAAACTGGACGCCGTTGTCCGAAACTATTTCGCAAGGAAGACCCTCGCGGGCAAAGACAGTTTTCAGGAAGTTAATAACAGTTGTTGAAGTTACTGATGCCACCGGTTGCACTTCCGGCCATTTTGAGTGATAATCTATTAGTACGAGAAAGAAACGTTGACTCGGAGGTGCGTGTTCAACCGGTCCCACAATATCCAACCCCAGCTTTTCCCACGGTTGTTTGGGAAACTCAACTGGTTGCAATGGTGCAGGTGCTCTCTTTGCAGTTTTGTCAGTTGAGTTACATACTGTACAATGTTGAATCCGTTCTTTGATTTCCTGAGACATTCGGGGCCACCAGTACTTGTCTCGGATGATGGTCGTTGTCCGGGAAATACCTTGGTGCGTCTCGTGGCCCAGTTGGACGATGCGGTCACGTAACTGTTCAGGTACCACACTCTTTTCCCCTTGGAAAAGGATCCCGTTATGTAAGGACAGTTGATCTCTTACATTGAAGTAAGGTCTCAGGTTGGTCAGGGCGAAGCTATCATCCGGCCATGATGAAAGGGTATATCGAATCACACGAGGAAGGACAACATCCGTGGTGGTAGCTTCTTGAAAATCCGATAGTGTCAAAGGAAGCATAATAAGGGAAACTACGTCCTCTTCGAACTGCGTACCGTTTTCTGTGTCTGACACAGGAAGTCTGGAGAGGGCATCGGCGACCACGTTGTCCGCCCCTTTCTGATACTCCATTGTAAAGTTATAATTTAACAACCTTGCTGTCCACCGAGTGATCCGGAGAGGTCGAACTCCAGACCCTTTATTAGAAAGTAAAGTTACCAAGGCTTGGTGATCGGTGCGAATTACGAAATGACGACCCCAAAGGTAAACATGCCATTTTTCGCAGGCCCAGAGACATGCCAGTGCCTCTTTTTCTCCGGTGGAATACATGCGCTCAGCGTTAGTAAGTGAGCGTGAGGCAAAAGCTATTGTCCGTAGTTGGTTTCCTATCTGTTGTTGCAACACGGCACCCAACCCATACATGGAAGCGTCAGTGGATACGACGACTGGAAGCGTCGGATCAAAAAGAGAGAGAATTGGTGCATTTTTAAGGCACCCCTTTACTTTCCGGAAGCTGGCCTCTACTTCTGGAAACCAGACAAAAGGAACGTCCTTGCGAAGTAATCGACGAAGCGGCTCTACTAGAGTGGAACAATGCGGAATAAACTTGTTGTAGTACTCCACAAGTCCTAAGAAAGCTTTAAGCTTCGATGGATCAGAAGGAGCCTCAAAGTTTTGAACATCGTCTACCTTAGACGGGAGAGGAGCTAGCCCTTCCGTGGAAAGACGGTGTCCTAAGTACGATAGTTCTTGAACCCTGAAAACACCCTTACGGTTCAGCTTCATCCCTGCGCGTGAGATGCAGGACAATACCTCTCGTAGGTTTTCGTCATGTTCTCTCTGCGACGAGCCATACACTATGATGTCATCGAGATAAAATCGGACACCTTTGCAGTTCCTCAAAACCTTGGACATGATGTCCTGAAAGGCCGCAGGTGCTGAAGCCAGTCCAAAACAGACTCTTTTAAATCGAAAAAGGCCTTCATGAGTGATGAAAGCGGTCAAATCCCTGCTTTCGGGGGAAGCCGGATTTGGTGGTAAGCTGAGGCCAGGTCCAACTTAGAAAAGTGGGAGGCTCCTTGCAAGGAGTTCAATAGTTCTTGGATATGTGGTAAAGGAAAAGAGTCGATGATGATGGCCTGGTTCGGCGCACGTAGGTCCACGGACAGACGAATACTGCCATCTTGTTTCCTAACCACAACAATGGGCGAGACCCACTCAGACGCATTGACGCGCTCAATGATGCCTTGATGTTCCAGCCTGAAAATTTCTTCAGATACCGCATCACGCAACCTGATCGGCAACCGACGTAACTTAGATTGAACAGGTGGCACGTTGTACCGCACCTTGACAGTATGGGTGTGATTGTGCACCAAACCCAGCTCCGGGCTAAAAAGATGCTGGAAGTCTTCGAACCCGGGAGGAAGCTGCGATACGTCCCGCGAAGTCGAAGATGCGGAGTGCGCAACAGCTGTCGACTGTGGGGTTCTTGATGAAACTTCTATTTCCACTTGCTTGTCGGGTGACAGATGTGCCTGTGATAGGTTAACACCCGGTTGTGAAGAAAACAGGATGCCGGGGACATCTGACGAACTTGGCTGGTGCGGTGGTTGGCGGGACGAAACAGTGAACGGCCGGCGCTGTGGAACTTTAACCGACGTCACATCCTGCTGGGGGTCCGGTCTTCCGTCAGCTGCGTTAACATAAGAGCAGCTGTGATCAGCTCCCGACAGAGTAATTTTCAACTCGCGCACAGCATCGATGCCGAGTAAGGAACGTCCATTTTGACAGACATAGAACTCCAGTGATGCAAAACGGTTCTTAAAAACGACTTGGCCAGTGAAGCTTCCAAGGACAGGAATGGTTTCTTGCATGTAGTGAACAAGTCTTCGTGCAGGTGGATGTAACTGAATCTGTCCGGAGCGATTAATGTCATTAAAAATTCTCGCGTTTAAAATCGAGACGTGGGATCCGGTATCGATGAGGAGCTTTATAGGTAGTCCATTTACCTGTACATCAGCGATGAAGGCATTTAGTCGGCTTCGGTCGACTACAGGTCCCTCCAAGGTCCGCACAGGGGCGTCGTCGACGGACGTGACGTTATACTGGTAGTCGCAGTCGTCGTGCACTCCAACCGTGGCTGGGCCGGATCTCCACGGAGGTGAAGGGCCGTGTTGACGTTCATGGGCGTGGCCCCGGGAAGGAAGGGACGCTTGTCGTTGATCATACACGAAGGAATCTGACGGTGGTTGGCGACTCCTACAAACAGCGGCGAAGTGGCCCACCTTCAAGCAACGGAAGCACTGAGCGTGGAGTGCCGGACAGACGTCACGCGCATGGTTGCGACGTCCACAAAACCAGCAGAGGTCGGGGCCGCCTGTTCGCTCGCCCATTCGTGAAGGAGGAACGTCACGACGCTGTTGAGGACCCACGTGCGCTTGCGGCCGCGGTACATGGCTGACTGCTGGAGGGCAGGGAGTCATCCGGGACGTCCTTGGTGTTGGCGTGTACTGACGATAGGGCCAGGTAGAAAAACCTGGGTGGCCATCTTGGTTGAGTCCCTGGGATGCCAGTCGCCCTTGACCATCTTGATATCCCCGTCTTGGTGCGTGTGCCTGTTCGAAACCAGGTTGCTCGATGTACTGGACTTCAACGGAGCTTGAAGATGTCCCCGATACCGACGTCTGGCGTTGGTAAAATTGTTCGGAGGTCCGAGCCAGTTGCTCGAATTGTAGAGCAAGCTGTACTGCCCGGTTAAGTGTAGGTACCGCAGTGCCAACGCACTCACGTAGGATACGGTCCTGAACTCGTCTGGAATCGAGGCCCTCAAGGAACACGTCGCACAGATGTTCGTCTAGTGCAGTACCATATGCACAAAAAGAACCCTGATGTCCTAGAGCAGCCAGAAATTCTGAAACTGTCTCTCCAGGCAGCTGAGTTCGAGAGCGCAGTTTCTTGCGCTCCAAAGCAACACATCCCGAAAATTCAAAGTGTTTTTCAAGCGCGGCTAAAAACGCTTCAAACTCGTTCAGATGCTCCGTGGCCGGCACGGTGTTCAGGTGAAAAGCAGAGACAATGCGCTGCCCTTCTACTCCCAACATCGAAAAAAGGACATGCTTCTTCTGAGCCGGCGGAACGTCGTGGATACCGGTAGTATGGAGGTACGAAAGAAAGGCCTCCTTCCACGCCGGCCAGGCCTGTACAGGTGTGCCGGGAACGGCCAAGAAGACTGGAGGTGGAGGAATCGCCGCCGCGATATTAGTCAATGCTGATTGAGCCATTGTCAAGTAGGCTTAGATGGGCATGTGCATTCTAATATCCCATCCTCGTCGCCATTTTCTAATTCTCCGCTGCTGTGGGGTCAAACAAGCCTTGAACGCCTTTGGACCTCACTAGATCCGCGCTTACATGGATGGTGTCGGCCGGCTCCGGGGCAGAACCTGCCGATGGGAACGAGACGACAGGCAACCGATCTCGACGGTGACGAGGGCAGATCTGAGGCGAGCGCCTCGAGCAGATTTATTTTTCATATTTTTGGTGGCCGAATCATGTCTTGCCGTCACGCGGCCCGTGGTTTTATACAACACGTGACACGTGCAATCGGCGCATTGTAGGTGGTGCCATCTCTGAATGAAGGACGGCCGTAAACATAATCACTACAGGCCTTAAAGGGATACTGAAGCGAAACTTGAAATACACCTATTATGGTCAGAAATAGGTTCAATATGATCAATGATATTCATAAATCATAATCGCGCGTTTGTATTTTGAACGGATGGCTATATTTTTCACCCTAATGGGCCCGATTGGGCGCGCGCTCAAAAATCGGCCATCGGAGAGCGCGATGCGTCTTGGGATATTGGGCGCATTCGTGACGTCACTTGTGCCAGACGGGAAAGACTACGGCGTGAATGTTGTGGTTACGAGCGTTGCCACTTGGTGGCGCGTCGACGATTTACGACCTGTGACAACGTGGCCGTTTGAGATGTGCAAGGGCTGCACGCACGCTGCACCACGGCAAGTCGGCAACCACGGCAACACTGACAAAACCAGCTCTGAGGCTGGATTCTCAAAGCGAACTCACGACGAAAAAAGTGCGTACGACAAATTTGAGAGAAAACCCGTACTCTCGAAACGAAATTGTCGTAACCTTTGCGCAGGTTACGACAGAATCCTACGACAGCTCCGAAGCTGTCTTACGCACTTTTTACGATCAAATCTACAAGGCCGACAGCGTCGCTCAGTTACTTGGTATCGGCCACCAACGGACATTTATTTTTCTACGTGCTCTTCTCGTGCGTCCCGACTTCAACCAGCAAGAAAAAAGGAAGGAGTAGTTAAAACAGACCACGACGATCAAGAACGCAGGATCCACAAACACACGAGAAGAGCTACAACGGCCACGATTCTGCCGACCGAGCGAGCTCGGCAGAATATAGTAGGCCTAGCAGCAACATCGACTCGGCGCACCGTTGCTCCGGCGGTCCTTGGCCAAGACCGTCTGTCCATGACCGGCTGGCCTGCTGAATGGAATATGCCCGCGCGACCCTTGTGGACCCTTACCGGATGAGTAGTTTGATCCCTGAACTAAATTTCAGAGGTCAATATTTTCCCCTTGTCATCTCGATCTCCTTGTTTTCCGAGACAGCGGTGACGAACGCTGTCGTCGAAAAGGGACTTTCATTGATTCTATCTCCTTGTTTTGTGTGATATAGAGCTCAAATAAACGCCATACGGATTACCTTCGCAACTCGGTGTGTACACTCTGTTATTAGTATGCCATTTTTATTCTGACTCGACGCTACGTCACTGTCGAGCTATAGCAGTTCGTGGGAGCTACGCGATGTCGGTCTAACCTTTCTTTGCCGAGTGTCATGTCAGTATCGAGTTGCAATCGTAAAAGATCGGTCCAGAAGCGCTTACCGAAACGCGGTCTAACAGAGCGAATCCAGCACTTCGATCAAACGCGCGTGTCCGCTCCCAGTGTGAACAGGTATTTGCGTGGCTCTTGCTGACACCCTCGTAGTTCAAACATATCCTTTTTAACGTCGGCTCGCAGCTCGCGACTCGTAGCAACTAATACCGGCCGTGCCAGAAGCATGCTCGGGTCGTGTCGTGCAAAGAGCCGCAACGAGAACGAGCTCACTGTGGCCAACTACGCTTTGGCTTTCTCCGCCAAGGCTTTGCAAACGCGTTCAGGCCTAGGCGAATCCTGCCGGCACGCCGTATTGCCGCAGAACGGCGCTGCTATTTTGGCACAAGTGATGTCACAAGAACTTCCCCCCATCCACCAGATGAGAATTTGAAATCGTTTAATTATGTTTAAAATTAGTTCTCCTGTGTTTTACAGCGCAATATTTATATTTCCGAGGTAGTGCCTGTCCCTAGCCCATATTTATGCAACAAGATCGGCGCTAAAATTTCGTTTCACTACCCCTTTAAAGGACAACGCCGCTCAATTCCAGGAATTTCGGGGTTTTTGGTGATTATACTTTAAGGTATACTAATACACGGCTCAACGTCGTTTGTTTCTCAAAAAAGGAAATATAATTCTCGTAATCCTTCTTTACTCCTGATCACAAACCGAAACCGAAACTGCGCCCGCGCCTGGCAACATTGGTCCCGCGTCGTCATAGTCTGGGACAACCGACGTGGTACGAACGTCACCGCACGACCTCGCCGACCGCGCGGACGGACGGATCGGCGGAGCAAGCGTCGTCGCGCCGTGTCGTCTGCTCCACGGTCTCTGCTATCCAGCGACTTGTGCACTACCGCGGCCGCAGAGTGTTTTGACGCAGAAAAAGGCAAGTTGGTTTAAAGTTATGTTTTGGAACCATTAGTAGTTGAAGCTAAGTAAACCACTCTTAATATGCCAGGCATCGCAGCACAAAACGTTGCTCCGAGACGCAGCAGGTTCGGTCTTCCCGACGACCAGCGCGGAGCGCTCGCTCAGACGCTCATCAGCGCATGCGCGTTTTGGATCACGTGGACATCGGTATGCACGCTGCTGGCGCCGCCTGTAGGCTGCGCCTCAATAAAGTAAAAAACAAGAAAAAAAGCGGTCCCAGACTTTGACGTGCGGCGCAGTGTTGGCCGCGCCAACACGCGGTACTGACTGCGCTGTTCTCTGCGCCGCACATCGGCCGCTAGAATTAGCTGATTTCGGAGACTTCAGGCATCTCAAACTTTGTTTACCAGTTTAACAAACTTTTAGGCTTAATTACGTCGTAAAACTTGACGTGTAGTCTTTCTAGGTGATACTAAAGAGAACTGCGTTGTTTTTTCAGCATCGAAAATGAAGCGGAGTTGCCCTTTAAAACACAAACCCATTCCCGATTTGTGTTGCTCGACATAGCGTTGCACGACGAGTTTTCTCCTACTTATGGCAAGGAATAGACTTTTCGTAGACCATACTATAGAGTTCTTCATCATTAGCGGGAGCGTCTTCCGTCACGTTGAGCACAGATTGAGCTGGCGGCCATGCACAAGACCAGAAATCCGCAGCGTATGCGATACACGAAAAGTCCCTAATGAAATTAGATATCTCGGTCCTTCGTGCAAGGCTGTTGCAAGGCGGAGGACAAGAATTCCTTTTTTAACGCGCTCACTTTTTTCGTTAAAACGGCTTCGCATCAAGGCCGACAGTCCCTGCCACCGTTTCCGCGCCGCCGCCGCCGCTGCCGTCCCCGGTCCTCTGGTTCTCCGTTCGTCCGCTTGAGGGCGAGCGGCGCGCTGGAGTTGCGAATACCGAACCAAGTGGTCCTCTATTTCGATCAGTTGGTGTGCTGCCACTAGACCTCCTATACAACTTAAAAATAGCTGAAACAGTCTTTAAAATAATAAAAACTAACGACCCACTCCCATTACAGATATTTAAATTACCATTACGGAATACGAGAGCTGCAACAGATAATCTGTTTAATTTGCCATCTTGTCGAAATGTTTATGGAGAAAGGCTTATTGAATTCAACGGTGCCCTGGTATGGAATGATATCCCTACCGACATCAAATGTAAACACAATATATTGCCATCCTTAAAGAAGTATTTAATTAAATTGCGAGCCAATGAATAAGTTCAATATCATGCCCTATATATTTTTTTCAATTGGTATGTATGTTGTTTTGTGAATACTTTGATGTGTGCGTACATTTGTTTTGTTTGCCTGCCGCATTGTAAAGGTTATTTCTAATGTAAGACCCGCGACTAGCCTCCACGGCTATGGGTCGAAGCAACGATTGTGTATTTAAAAAAGAATAACAAAGGAATAATAAAGGAAAAGGAAAAAAAAAAAAAACAAGGCGCACTCGCAACTAGCGTTTATGGAAAAACCACTCTCTTATATACTCATGGCATGGTTTGCCATGAGTATATAAGAGAGTGGTTTTTCCATAAACGCTAGTTGCGAGTGCGCCTTGTTCACGTCTCCTTTCTTGTATCTTGTCCTAGTGTATTTTCGGCGCCCTGAAAGTTATCATGAACCAACTAGCCCAGATTGCAATTTTAATGTAACGAAATACATTTCATCCTGATTGTATCGCGATACAAAGGAAAATTCATAATGTATTTCGATACAGGAATACAGATACTGGTGAAAAAATGTATCGCGATACAGACATACAGATGCGAAATGTATTTCTGAAATACTATCGCGATACATTTGTATCGCGATACTGCCCAACTCTGGTTACAGCCCACAATTTGCAGCGACTAGAAAAGTCCCATTTCTTTAGCAATTCGAGCATTGCGGATGGTAGAGAATGTGAGAATCGAGGAAAGGCTGAAGACCGACGCTGAAAGAGAAAGTTACCGAAGTTCTATGAAACACAACTTCGACAAATGTTACAACAGCAACATTCCGAAGCCCGAGATCGATGCCTTCGTTCATGTCAGAAGGGAGTCACTCAGTAAAAAGAGCGGCTTCGACGGACCATTTCACGTTTTAAAAGCTGCAATGCAACCAGAGGTCCTGAAAAACATCTGGTACATCGGCCCAAGAAATGCCATAAAAACCGCGATTAAAAATGTATTTCAATATTATCCCAGGTTGGACGATACCAAAGCTCGGTAGAGTGAAGTGGTGTCGGATGACATTGATGACGACGAGGAGAAGAACGAAGCACGAAACAGCACGGAATGGCCAGAAATAAATAGATGGTTTAGATTAACCAGTGAGCATGCAACGAAATCCTAGGGATTATTACACACACTCTCAGAAAAAAAGGTGTATTTTTACACCCCTTGTCCCATATAATACACCCCAAAAACTTCAATTCGACGTACAGCGCCCCATAATCGAACAGGCGGCCCCAAAGTTTACGATAGGCTTGATAGCCGTGTGGTACAACTTATTAAGATAGCTGATGTACGTATTATTGACTACAAAAAAGATTATCGTAGTTTTCTTGGCCGCACTGCAAAAGCTTCATGTTTTCTTTCTTCGGTCTTTGATACGTGCTTTTGCAGTTTAATAAGTTATATTGCACCGTTATCAAGCCCCTGGCAAAATTTCGTGCCGTCTGTTCGAATCTTGGGCGTACGTCGAAATGAAGTTTTGGGTTGTATTATATGGGACAAAAGGGTGTAAAGTGATACCCTTTTGTTTTCAGAGTGTATGTGATGTGCACGAAGGCATCTGCGCTTATATCTGTAAATATTTACGTTTGTTTGCACTATAAAGATTATTTTATTCACCTTGGTGACTTGTGTCTTGTATTTAATTCGCTAACTATGAATATAGAAAGGAGTAACACAGGTACCAAAGAGCTGTACATGGTACAGGAAACAGCACATAGTTTAGCCGTCAATGGGGGTTGTGCATAATGGCTATTAATAAGGCAGCCACCTTTTAGCCGGGTTTTTTTTTTCACAACGCGCGCATTTCTCAAAACAGAACAAACTATATCCAAAGAAGAAAGATAGTTGCTGTAATGTACTTTATATTATAAACAATCAGTAAGGGACCTTGTTTGTTACAAATCAACGTGCACAATTTAATTTGTTTACCGGTCTTACAGCGTAGCTGTTAAGAGCTAGTTTCCCCAGGATCGTGTCCGTCAGCAAATAAATGTCGACACAACACTCCGGACAGCTCCAGCCATCTATGAGCGACGGCGGCAAGCTTTCCAGCCTCTCCACTCTGGCTTGCCGACTTGCGGCCGGTCATTACTTCATCCCCCTTATAGTACAGCTTCGCTGGTCCTCCTTCTGCACCAAGGTAAAAGAGCAAAAAGCTTTTTTTTTCTTTTTTTTTTTGGGGGGGGGGGGGCATAGGTTGTTAACGTTTTGAGTATAATATATGAAATAACTACTTGCTTTTTCAACCTGAAGCATTTACCTTAGACAAGTAATGGATCTAATATTGGTCACACTATTTGGTGTCAGTGCTCATAACTTCAATAAACGTATATCGTACATTACCGCCATCTTGAATTCATAAGGCTTGTTTTGATAAACTCATATGTTCTTTTTAAGAGTTTTTCAGCCGCATTCATAGATACATTCGCGTCGTTTAGATATTACGGTGGTGAATGAAATGTCCATTAAATTTTTCCGAAAGCTGGTGGCATACACAATATGATATCTGTTTTGCCCAGATGTGGCTTCTTTCGAAGATCGCACAGAGATAACGAAATTCGTACAAAAAAAAAACAGTCCCAAGCACTTTCTTTTTTAAAAGCCATTCGCGAATATGGTAACTTAACCTTCATTATTCCAACAAAATGCGACACACCATTAAATCTATCGTAAAGAAACCAAATGTTGTGATATCAATCTGACTACGCCAAACAAAGTTTAATAATTCGGATTACATTTGCACTCGGCAAGCTTTTTACTTCAAGCGTTTTAATTTAAACAGTTTGATCCTTCTGTCCAATCTATGGCCAAGGAACATGAAACTATAGAAACTCAAAACGCGCGCAAAAACTTCAGATAGTCAAATCTTTTTACCGTAATACAGCGACACTTCATCTTCTTGTTTAATGCCTACCGCGCTTCTTCGCAACCCACTCTATTCTAGCCATCCAGGCTCAGCGGTGACGGCGTGTTTCATACACCCGAGATGTATTAACAACCCTTCCGAGTGACACTGTCTTGTGCATTCGGTACCAAAGACCGAAGCACACGTGTCTCTTTTGTTTCCGCTCTGGATGCCAGCGTCACCTGGTGCGAGAGTTCGCTCGCGTTTCGGGAGACCCATGAGCTGTCCAGAATCAGCAAAAAGCCGAACCCCTTGTGTGTGTAACGCGACTCCCGTCGTAATATCCTGATCTGGGTTCCATAGCACGTCTGGCGTGGGAGGCAGATGCTCCCTTCGGCCCGTTCTTCTGGCTGCTCTTCTCCGCTTACACAACGAAAATGTTTCGCCTCCATGTTTATTAGGTCGGCTCTCGTCGTCTGAAATGGCCCACTGAATCACGCCTTGCTCTTTCGCTCCTGAGAAGGATATATTTAAAATGGGGTCAAAGTCGTAGCCGGAGCCTGGCGAGCCTTTGGCTATTTCGCCCGAAACAAATTAGGCTCTTTTTAGAGCGAACTTCACCCGCGGATACATTTCCCGAAAATGGAACGAAATTAGCTATCAAGTTGAGTGAATACTATTGGATAGGCATCGTCCAAAGGTGCCCGCTTTACTGAAGTAGGAGCTTACTTATAACAATTCCTTTTGTAGGGACATAATGTTTCTGCCCTTTCAATTATCAAAATCCCATCGTACGCTCCAGACTTCACTGCAGAGCGTTAGTTTCTTTTTTTTTTTCTTGCTCCTTTTGTAAGGCACCTGATATTTTAATATGTGTGAATGTCTCTATATGCATGAGGTTTTTGTCTGAAGCTTTACTTGAAATTATTAGTTCATAATATCTATAGACAACATTACGCTGGAGTTGTATTACTCAACCTCATATTTAAATTATTTTCAACTTTAGTTTGAGTGTACCCACGAATACATCTTCTTGGGTATCACACTTCTTTCCTACAACGCTTCATATGGCTTTGCATGATTCACTCTTTTTAATTTTCTTGCAAAAGTTTTTTTTTTTTTCTCAAAAATATTTGCTTTGAATGTCTTCTGTCTTCGTTGTGCGGGGGGGGGGGGGGGGGGGGACCATCGCTTTTTGGGTAATCCGTTTACCTGAGCAAACCGCCGAATTTAATTGTCGGACTTGACGTGCATGTGTTTCTGGGGAAGAAGCTCCTGCTAAAGAAGCCACATCTAGGGAGATATTAAACTGATTACTATGTCGTTTTGCGTGTCCAATTACTCTGAAAATACCTTCTATTATTCCACATTAAAAGCACCAAAAGACAAGGACAGAGAAAAGAGGACCACAACGCAAGGCGCACTCGCAACTGAATTTTTTTTATTAGAAAAACGCTGACTTAAATAGCATTTACTAAAATCAAACATGCCATTTTCAGCATGCCCACTCTTTTTATAAAAAATAGAAGTTTATTAGAAATCAAGGCGAAAGAAGGCTCGCTGTCGTTTGGAGTAACGAACACAACTCATCATTTTGTTAATTCTCTGATTAGTTGTCTGGATGGCGCCCCAAGTTCACCAAAACCGATATAAGCGTCTGACAAAGAAGAACTGCCATCCATGCTGTTTTTGATTTGTCTTTTCTCCGAAGGTCTGGCGTGCCTACCCAACTCGTCAACTTGGAATCAGTGTTGTACTGAACGGCGTTCCAAAGAACGGCGTTCCTGGAACGCGTTCCTTTTAGGAGGAACGAAGGAACGCCGCTTTTCCAATTTGCATCGGTGAAACTGGAACGGGAACGCGTTGTAATTTTACTGGAACGGAAAAAGGAACGGCGTTCCTTCTTTTTCGTCCTGTGGGGTAATTTTAATTTTATTTCTAAAAGAGAAACACTAGAAGTATTAAAAATATATCTTTACGAAGAGCAAGATCTTGTTAATTTTTTGGTTGCTTATCTTAAGGTTTATTTTGTATGGTCCTCGTTTGGTAACAGTCGAATGCAGCAGAGCCAGTGGGCATTGATCCTTTTTAGAGTCCACGAGACTGCGGTACAAAAGGCAAAACTTTTAGTCGAAGAAAAAGGACACAGAAAGAGGGACGTTTCCAACTCAACTCCCTTTTTTTGCTCCTATAAATTCTCATACACACAAAAAGTTAAGGCCGACTACAGCCATCGCTGAAATTCCACAAAGTGACCTAGAGTTACAACAAAAATACAGGTTACAGGTTACGAAATACAGGCTATATCGAACATTCGTCACTTAAAAGATACACAAAAATTAAACTATATCTCTTCTCTCCTTGTCCCATACCTTCAAACTGAACAACGAATCCAACCTACACGGAGAAGGACTTGACGTTTTCAGGACTGACATTTCAAAAGCCCTAACCTCTTCTTCACGTGCTCGTCTTGCGGACAGCAGCATCGAGAGGCAACTGTTGTTAAGTTTGAACAAGGGACTTTTTTAGTTCGAAACGTATGAGGTTCTTAAACGCTCGTGCAATATGGGGTAACATTATATTTGGCTCGTCTAATTTTTTTACCACGAATATGAATACGGTTAAAAGCTGAGATATGTAAACCTGAATATACCAAGAAAAGAAACCCTGCTTCCGCTTGTTTTCTTCACATGGTGCCCATTTTGAATGCCGTGATTCCATCACGGCATTCAAAATCGTATGTTCCCGTTTGCTAGGATAGATAAGAAATACTCCTTAATCTAACTAAATATCGTAATCGGCAGTATACAAAGGTAACTTATATGTAACGATACGTTCTATTTTTCAACTGTAACCGGGACGAGTTCCTTTTCCGCAGATAAAACATTTTACGGGAACGCGTTCCAAAAATTAGAAGGAACGAGGAACGAGCTTTCGTTCCTTTTTTGAGGAAGGTGTACAACACTGCTTGGAATCCCTTAGCTGGTGCGCCCACCGTTTGTGGATACCTTTGAATGTGGTCGGGTCACCCGCTGGTTGTGTTGTCGCAAAGGATGGCGAGAAAAGTTGCCAAAGAGCCTTTTCCTGAAGTGTATTCTTAAATTCAAAACCTGCTCCACATTTCCGAATATAAAAGGATACACTTATACTTATACTGGTAACCTTTTTCTGATATGTGATTATATCGGGAGTGGAGGGAAATTTCATAGGGTCTCTTAAGTTATTCTTAAGGCGACTTAGGGCCGGTTGCACCAACGCCGCTTAGCGCAAAGCGGGGCTTAGCCGGGAACCTAAGCTAAGTTTCGGTTTCGTTCGGTTGCACCAAAATCGTTTATCGCTAAACCTAGCACTAAACTACGCTTAACTTAAGCGCTCAGTATTGGGCGCTTTGCTTTTGGTTGTTTCTTAATCCTGGATTTAAAACATGGCGGCTGGTTTGTCGCGGTCGACGCGGTGCACGAAATTGGTTGTGCAAAGTGTTTTAGCCTACATCAGCGTGAAAGTTTCGACAGAATGACCTTCGATTGTGACAAGGATGCAAAATATTGGCGCGTGAAGTGTTTATCGACCTCTGTTTTCAAGTCGGCTCACCTCTCTCAGGGCGTGTTAGCCCTAACCGAGATACGTACGGAGCTGTGGGTCTGTGGGACTCACGGGGCTCACGGGGCTCACGTCTGATTTCCCGTTGGTTCTTCTGTCAACGAGCTTATTCGTATGTACTTACTAATTTTCGCATAACCGTAACGCATTGTTATTTACCATCTTGTTTATTTACACTTGTAGCGCGTATCCTTCAATTCCATCAGCGCGTTGAATAGTGGCAGTACATGATCTCGGCGATCAGCTGATTGTCGACACCTCGGCCGTTCGCATCAGATTGCGGCGCTTTTAAGTAATAAAACAACAAAAATTCGATTTCTTTCGTTTTCTGAGTTTTGAGACAATCTTCAGTGAATTTTCTTAATCTCGCGAATAGAATGTTGGCTTCAGGAAACTGTATCGTTCCATAACCGTAACTTTTTGGTGATCGCGATTTTTTAGGAATATTTTGCTTTATAGCTTTCATTCATGGCGACGACAAATCGTAACGACTACTATGCTAGATTCGTTCATTGCTGTATCGGGGAAGGCTGGGGCAGGCGATGCGGAGAGACGAACGTTCCTTACGGCACGATGTGATGTACTAGTGGGAGTTTTTTTTTTTTTTTTTTTGAACTCGACAGTGTGAAGCTGAAACGACGGTACAGTGCAGTTCTGTCCCACCTTGCTGATAGAAACGAGTATCTTCGATGCAAGGTCTCGTGACCTGACCTCTCGACGACTTCTATTCGACGATTTTCGGGCATTTTCGCAGCTGCCGTGGCGAGTTCGTCACTGTTTTGAACTTCATCGGTCTCAGGCTTGACTTGATTTTAGTAGTCATCTTACCTGCCTACTTATATCGATGATGTTTTGTCTTCAGCGATGTAGCGAGTAGAGTGTCCTTCTCGCGTCCGGTGAGATTTAGGGCCCCCGATGGCTCCTTCACCTCAAAATGTGTGCACGAAAACTACTACCACTGTCAAAATATCCCGTTATCAACCGATATTAAGCATACAATCACAGATGTAAAAAGCATTCGTATTTATTTGAAGTTTTGACTTCTTTTATTGAAAGTTAAACGAAAAAAATGATTGAATTTGGAGACCTTTAATTTGTTACTCACCGAAGAAATGCGGCAAAACGCAGACGCCGGCGACAACTACTACGGCAGTTTTTTTTGTTTTTTTTTTACATCACGTGATTCTTCTCCGACAATCGTATTCGTCCCTCTGAGCGTTCCCTAGTTCGCTCTGTTTGTCCCTAGATTCCCTACGCAAATCCAGCGTTTAGCTAGGGGCGCGTCTGTAAAGCCGGCTTAACGTTGGTGCAACCGGAATTTAAGCCCGTGCTTACCTGAGCTCGGTTTAGGGCGCTATTACGGCTTAGGAAAGTGCCGCTTTGGGTTAAGGTAAGCGGCGTTGGTCCAACCGGCCCTTAAAAAGATGCTGAACCGAAATTTTTGGTAGAATTTCTTGGTCGCAATGGCATACATAGCATGTCCTTTACTTCTAAAAGACGTTGTTTTGAGCGAGGAGGCGTATAAAATCGAATAAACACGAAAAATACAATTTTACGCGACCCCTGGTGAGCGTCATGGAAAGCTCGCTTCGTGACGTGCGCATTCTCATTCGACTCAAAAGACAGACGGAGCCAAGCCAAGCCAGGCGCTAAGCCGGGTGGCGTTTGTTATTGTTAATACCACGCGGGCTCTGCCCGCGTGGTACTAGTACCAGCCGCTTTGAGAACAGCCACCGAGCGAAGAATCAAGGCGAGCACCAACGAACGAGGAGAATGCGCTGAGGCACCAGGGGCGCTGGGGACGCCGAGAATGCGCGCGTCAGTCCCGCTACGCCTGCTCTCAGAAGGACTCGCTCGCGCCGGTGGCTTCCGGCCGAGGATTCGCTCTTAATTCAAAGAAATACAATAATTCGGGCCCCATCCGTCTGATTGAATATCGTTTTTAGGTACAGTACCATCCCGTGAAGCCCGCTCGGGCAATAATTATGAGATTTCAAATATCGGTTCAGCATCCCTTTAAAGGCGAAAGCCTAAGCTCCGATCCCGGGGATAGCGAACCCCCGAAGACAGCGCGCTCCCTGACAACTCACTTTTGGCAGTGGGTTTTTGTAACTTTGGTGTCGCCGACGTGTTTTCGTACCTTTCGCGTCGCCGACGTGTTTTCGTACTTTTCATGTCGTCGACGTGCTTTTGGTCTAGGACTTTGAAGGTCGACTGAACTATGAGATATATAAGGATTTCGCCTTAAACAAACCATCTAACGCTGGGCTACAATAAAGTATTTCTTATACGTTCAGGAACGACAAACACTAGTATATTTCTTTATTTATACTTCTCCGGCATATCAGTTGTTTGGTTGATTTTAGCCAAAGTTCGTATGAAAACACGCTGGTTAGGTACACAGTGTCACAAAAGAAAATTTACACAATCTTTTTTTACCGCATAAATAAACTAGGCATCGAGGAACGCTCATTCCCCGCCCAAAAGTAGCCCTAGAGGTCACAACCAGATGCCAAAGTTTCAACCCGATACGATGACTTAATCAAAAGTTCTAAGTGATTTTCTGAAAATTTCAATGGTGAAATGGCGGCCGACAGAGTTTTCGAATATATGGGGCTCTATGGGCACCAGAAACCGAACAAGGGCAAAAATGGGCTCCATTTTCCCATTGAAATTTTCAGAAAATCACTTATAACTTTTTGATTAAGTTATCGGATCGGGCTGAAACGTTTGCATCTGGTTATGATCTCTAGCGCTACCTTTGGGCGGAGAATGAGCGCTCGGCGATGCCTAGTTAATTTTTGCGGCAAAAAGACCGTTTTAACTTTCTTCTGTGACACCCTGTACAGCCATAATAACCTTGGAATGCGGGGAGGTGCAAGACAAACCGAAACACGAAACTTCAAATTGTAGCTGGGGATGCAAGCGTCGTGTTAACGTCTACCTTTTCTTACCCTCCACTCCAGTATTTAAGGTTCTTGATTTGAGTTGTTTGTCGGTGTTTTCGCTCATTGTGTTAAAGCCGCATATATGATAATACGGGTGGAAGGCTATTGATTTCTTAAGTCGCTTTCTGTTGTTACTCCGCGCAGATTCTAAAATGCGACTACATTCCACATTGTTTTCTCTAGTGCCCGCATTCACATTCCCTCCCCTCCGGGTGAGTGTCCTCCAATTGTCAAGGCAGTTCCTATGCTAACGTAAGAAATTTGCCAATTTCTATATGAATAGAGGAACTTGACAGAGAGCTTGTTGAAACTGAAAAAAGCATCATTGCGGTAACTGTTAAAAAAATAATGAATTAATTTAGCCATTGAAGCAATATGAATTTAAGTATACGTATTATTTGATTTTAGTATCTCGTTTATTTCGAAGAGCGAGAGAAAACATTTTCTGGACGAAGTACAAGAGCGTGAGATGCAAACGAAGTCTAAGGTGTCTTTTTCCCCCCTTATTTTAAAACAGTGTAAAGCAAGAAACATCACTGCGCGCCCGGGGCAAGAAAGTGATTTACAATAGTCTGCCATATATTCAAAATGATTTTCTCTTACCTGAATTTGCTGGATATATGTATATATATATATAACACTTCTCTTCAGCCCTGCATTTACCCTGCTCAGACTGCATACTCAAAAATTTAATACGTACATAGGGGTTATTAGCACGCCCTCAAACATCGTAAGTCATGCTTCCTAGAAAAAGAACGCATCACCAGCGATCGGTGTGTAAAGAAGCAATAGCTTAGTACGGCGTACGGAACCCACCATTCGCCGAGTCTTCCTTCGGAACTGTGGCGAGATATAGGCCTTCAAACAACTACAAGTACCGTTGTCATACGACGAGGCGGACGAGGCCGAACTGTACGAAGAGGGCCCGTAATTGAAGAACTTTATCGCGTTGCCTCTATGATGCATCGCTTCCGCCTTGCATAGCTTGTTCTCGCCAACAGCCAGCGTCTTCTGGGCGCTAGGCTTGCGCGCTCACGGACATTACAATAAGAGGGGGAAACCCTACTGCTCCGACACAACAGACAGACCGAAAAACCGACATTATTTTTTTTTTAACTTAAGGTGCATTTAAGTTAATCTGTGACCGTACTTTGTTGCCCGCTTCTCCGTCGCAATTAGCCATTACACAAGGGAAAATAATTCGCATCGTTGCAATCTGTGCCCAGCTAATAAATTATGCATCGATGAAACGGAGAAGAGACTGCGCTGTTCGCCAGGTACATGCATTTGTGCTTCCGTGGCGGTCCACCTTTAGGTGAGCCACCGTACGGACGGCAATTCCCTTAGTCCCCTGTTCGGCGCCTTTCTTCGCAAATTGCGTTTGGACTCGGCAAAGCGCTGTGTGCCGCTTGGGGAAGCGCGAAGACGTATGCTCTGTGTCGCGTTTTGCGGCGCACCATTTATAAGGGACCGCCGTCGCCGCCGCCGCCGCGGTGGTGTTGTAGTCCGCACACACGGCACGCCACTCATCTTCCGTCTTCCGAGAGCGAACTGTTTTTGCTCGTTGCGCCGGAAGGGATCTCGTTGGCGTAATGGAGAACAAGGTGGGGGTGGCCATCGCCTTAGAAAACAAGTGCTGACTAAACCTGTTTTTTCTTGGTGTTTTTTTTTTTTTTGCGGAAATTGGGTCTGTGTTTTTAGGCCTAAAAGTGGCGGTCTAAAGAAAATTAATGCAACATTGAATTGTGCGGTCATAGTTTAGCTTTTTACTTTTTCGTCACTGACTGGAAGTTTGTCAACTGCTCTAATTAAAACGAGCCAATTTTATGTGGAAGCTGGTCGAGCCGTGGTTGGCCATATTTGAATTCTCCTTTTGGATGCTTAATTGAGGGTTTCGGGGTAGGGGAAAGCGTTAATGTGCGAGGATGAAAAGCAGCAATGTTCATCACATGTTTTCTTTATATCCTGCTTAACAATATTCAAGGAATTATCAATTTTGTGCTTTTACACGAACTTTAGATACTGTAAACGACTTCATTTTCGCCAGGACCTAATTTTCGCGAATTTCGTGAATCGTCTACACTTCGCGAAAATAAAGGTCCCGCGAACAATTCGGGCAAGATTTCAACATAAAGGAAGCCACAGGGAGGTGCTGGCAGCTCACGAAAATTAGAGCCCGCGAATAATCCTTCTTTTTCAACGTTGGCCCGATTCGCGAAAATATAAGCTCACAAAAATTATGTGGTTTACAGTATGTGAAAATGTCTCCGTGGAAGATTTTTTATCAAATAACTAGTAAGTGTATAAAGATATAGTATATAAAAACCAACATAAAAAAGCCATGTTTTCGACGTCAAAGTGCCGACATTCAATCCACAGGGCGCAGATTTTTTTAAAATTATTTTTATTGAATTGCATTACGCTTTATGGGAAACTTCTTGGATAATAAATTGGCTGTATCAAGAAGCCACATTTAGAAGTAGATATATAAATACTGTTGTATACTTAAGGGCAGCTTGCGTTTGTTGTAACAACTACTCTTTAATGCGTTATATCTTTAGTGAATAATCATATTATGAGTCATACACATCAGTTGCATATGATGTGATGATATTTTACATCGTTTGCATTCTGCGCGAAGTTCCCATTACGTGGATCAGGTAAATGAGTGCAAGTCCCTCGGGTTTCTCGATTCTACGACCGCGTGATCTACAGACACGTCTTGAAAAGGTGTCTGGTTGAGATCGTGCCTTCCACAATGCTCAACATACCTCGTTCTGCAAACAGGATGAGGTTCAGATATCAATTTACTTCGAGGTGGTTCATGAAAATTCGAATGTATGCTGCATCCCATGGAGGCTGTTGAAGTTGCTTGCCACATTCTGAGGTTTTTTTATCAGATACAATCGATCTCGAGAGTCCCTCGGTGCGTTTACTCGAATCGTGTAATCCACATAACACAAGCCAAACTTACTATCCTAAGATTGACAAGATCACCTTTAAATGGTTAAAGTCTGCGTGAATCCGTATGCTGCACAAAATGTAGCATCACGAAAGACGCCCTATGCGGAGAGCAAGTCGACTGCTTCTTGAGCAGGGGTTGCGGTGATGTCAGAATAACGTCGAGTTCTGATCGGCTAGATGCCTCGAGGTCTACCCATTAGTTTTTTTTCCAATTAGCCAATAAGAGCTCGGCGTTCTGACATCATCCCAGCCCCTGTGTAAAAAGCAGCAAAACTTGCGCCCCGCATTGGGGGAGAGACTGAGAGAGAGGAGGAGATGAGAGCTTGGGGCGTTCACGCCCGAGAGCCGAGCTCCGACTGAAGTGATGGGTGGTTCGAGTGGAAAGCGAACCTAGCTGCCTCTGTCTCGACTCACAGTTTGAACACGTTCTAGCGCGAACGCTGAAAGCCGGGAGTTAGCGTTCGGCGTTCGAACGGGTTCGCAGATTAAGCAGGGACAACGGCAGCTAGATTTGCGTCTTTCCAGTCACCATTTCAGTGAGAGCTCGACTCTCTGGCGAACGCGCGAGCTCTCGTCTCCTCCTCATCTCTCTCAGTTTCTACCAGCATATGCCGAGGCACGTAACTAGTATCGCACCGTTCCGGTTGCTCTGCTGTCGAAAAAAGAGCGTGCGCAGACGATTTACTTCACGCGGATTTTGTTTCAGCGCAGGGGCAATGTCCACAACTCGTGCGAGCAAACGCTGACTTGTTTTTAAACAGCGTGTTGTTCTATACATATATATTTAGCGAAGATAATTCCGTTCTAGCAACGAACGAACGAACTCCCTGAATAATATTTGCCCTTGGGCGGCTTAGACCGTAAGAGGGATAAGAGCGAAAGTTACTGACTTTTAGTTATAGTCACGGAGATCGTTCATATGTTTCAATGAATGCATTCAATACAGGTATAAAGCAGTAACAAACAGAATATTCAACTTCTCGGTTTTTTTAGAACATAAAGATGAAACAAGTTTGCCAACCCATTAATCTTGACAGTAAGCGAATGTACAAAACGTTAAATAGACGCGCAGGCAATATTTGGTTTGTTATTTTCACTTTTACTTTTTTTATTATGATTTTCGCACTAATTTCTACGGGAATCTGTCATTTCTTAACGAAAATAAAGTTTATACATCGCGAGGTGTTCAATTGTGTTATTTCTAGCCCTTTAGAAACTGTTTTGTTCTAACAAACCATGATACAACTTTCTTCGTTATTAAAAAAAAAAAAAAAATCTATAACTGCTCCGGAAAAAGAATATTTAATTCGGGCATCATTTTTTTCCGCTCGTCTACAACTCGCAACTCGACGTTTTTTTTTTATGTAGTTGCGCACTTATGCATACTGGATGCCAGCAAGGTTGGGTCGAAAACTATCTAATTTGCATGGTGAAACTTCAAGGTGTGAGCTTCCGAAAGCCAAGCATGCATACAAACATCTTGCACATAATAAAGGAACATCAATCATTTGTTGTCTGTGTGAAAACGCATTATTTTATGCGCTTTCATTTTCGTCGGCTAGCTACCTTTCTACACCAGTAACTACAAAAGAAAGAAAAATACTAGAACTCCTTTCTTGTTTGTACGTGAAAACATTTACCGGTCAGCGTTCTGCTTTTTTTTTTTTAAATAGCTTTTCTGCAGCGTGTTTTAGGACATCAACTTTAAGATTCGCTTCATCGAAATGTAAAAGGCGTTCCCAAACTCGTTCATAAAATTTTTGTATACCCTTCTATTCCACTGGTATAGTTCTCCCAAAGCCCATGAACGCGTTGCAAATGTAGAAACCTTACAAAAAAAAAAAAAAAAAACTCGTTTGGGCGATTTTTGGTAGCGGACTTTCAATTACACCTCGCTGTCAAACTTCATCTTTAAAACCACGCAGCCTGACTTAAACGATTTTAATCAACCCCTGGGGGGATTATATTTTCTAGTAAACTGGCCTTCCCAGAAACTTCGCGGCGCCGGACAGGTTGGCTGCTTTTAGAGGCGGCACTATTCTTAGAAGAAGGGCGGCATGCACCGACAATGGATGCAGCTGACGGTTCTCTGCCAAGTCCCGCCACGGGGACTGGCGCCTCTCGCTTCGCTTGATGGTTTCATTGTTGCGTTGAACCTCGCGGCAGCATAAGCAGACGGGACAAAGAGGGGGAAAAAAGTCACAGTGACGCGAACTGAGTAAGCGATTTTTCTCTCGCTCTCTACTGTTCTTAAAGAGTGGCTTGAGAGCCCCGTCCAGGTTATGACATTATTCAACTGCTCCCGGCATATAACGGTATGTGTGAATGGCGTAAAGATAAAGGTAGGACATGATCGTGGAAGCCGAAATTATAATAAATGTTTCCTCAAAAAGCGTACTGTTTGGGGTATATTGTGGGGCAAATAAAAGCAGAACGCTGGCATGTACAGATAGTAACACTTTGAGGATGAGCCAGAGTGCGTGCGTGTGTGTTTGAGATTTGGTTTGGGAAGGAAGGGGGGGGGGAGGATTGTGAATATCCAGGCGCATTTGGTTGCTTTATATCGCCTGAAAAGGAAAGGAGCAAGACTTGTGTAAATGAGGTCTTCCTTACAACATCTGAACTAAACGATACTAGGACTGGAGACAAAACGCATTACCTGCTTTAGTGCTAATTATAACTTTCGACATTGTAGTTTTAATATCTTCAACTTCTCTCTTTATTTTATATTTTGGATTGCACAACTTTCATGCACAGACACACCATTAAAAAGAAAGCCTGCAAGAAGTATTATAAGATATCGTTAAGGGTGTAGAACTAACTATATTATAACTGTAACCCCCCCCCCCCCCCCAATAAAAAAAAGAGTCCCTTAAAAAAAAAATTAGAAGAAAAGCTTCAAAGTGAGAACAGCTTTTTCTATAATAACCACGAAGGCTTCAAGCCTGGGCCCCATCACAGAAAACAAAAGTACAAGCAGGCCTAATTTTAAAAAATGCAGCGGACCCGCGAACAAAATAAAAATAAAAACGCTACCCATTGTTTTAGGATATATTTGCGGAGACTGTCTTCAACTTGGTGGTGCTGCTTGAGCGAGCACGGAGTTTTTATTGATTTTTTCTTTCTTTTTTGTTTGCTTATTTGTCTTAACGAAAACACAAGAGGCCCAAACCTGGACTCTATACACAAGGAGAAATATTTTCTCTTGACTTTCTGCTCCATCGTACCGCGCCCTCTCCTTGTTGCGTGCTATGATTTTTTCGGCGCGGTTTGAGATGTTCCAGAACACCGAGTGAGAAAAGTTCAGGGTACGCCGATAAAAGGCCGTTCGTTTAGCAAATTTTTGTCGATGGCTCTTCCCATCGTTTTTCATTCTTGTTCGATCGAACAGTGCTTGGCGCCTCTCCTGATGCTTCTTCGTGAACTCTTATGAACTGGCGTCCGAGTTTGCGCTAAAAGCACCACAAAACCATTTATAGGCAGTGTAGAACTCTTTTTTTCTTTTGTGGCTAACGTTTTTTCACTGCAAACGCTATAGATTGAGATGTGAATTAAAAATGTTTTTGTATGCTCCTAGTGAAATAATACTTAAAATATTTTAATTTTAATCGTAAACCAAATGAAGAAAAAAATCTTTTGCACAACACTTCTACGTACTATTTATGTTCTGAAATTAGTATTTCCAAGAATGCGGATGGGGAGGTGTTTCAGCTGTTTAGAAGTATTCGTTTTTCTTGTGATATACTGCAAGATAAACATATATTTTTAATCACCTCGGTGATGTTGCACATTTTGTAATTTGTGTCTAATTCTCTGTATCTTTCTCTGTTTCTTTCAGGTGAGTTTTAGTTCAACAATTCCACCTTGCGAAAGAAGAAGGGAAAGCTTGACATTCATCAATCACTGTAAGTGCTAAACAATTGTGGAAGCCATAATATTGTTAGGACCGGTTTTTTGGCGTATTGACTCGAGGTAATTAACCTTTGCTTTAAAAATTTCTCAAGTTTCCCACAGCTGAAAATGATTATTACAGCTTTAAGCAATCTTCATCAGAACAAAGAGAAATACGCACCAATACAGACACTCCGGGGTTTTTTTATGTCTACAATTTTAATGTTTATCATTTCTTTTTATTCCCACCAAGCTGTAGACATGGAGTTTTCTCCGAGCAATAAATAATCCTCTAGCAACTGCGAGAAAAATCTAACGTCAGCCACCGGTTTTTTACCAGCAGGAGCGCTCGAGATAGCTACTTAGAGACTTATTAATTTATTAACGGACACTCCAATAGCTCAGTCAAAGAGCACCCATGTGTACAAACATTACCGTGTTTATTGCGACAGATGTACAAAAAACAAAACTATAATTACATACCTAAGAACAAGCTGTGGACTAATTCAATATCTTTAACCGTTAATCGACGAATTTTCTTCAAATAATTACTCGGTTAATCGGTTTCTTGCACAGGCTGATATAACTGTTATGTGGTGAAAATGTATCGGGAATACCGCTCTCTAATTACTTTAATCGCCATTTTACAAACTTACCTACCCGCGCTCACAATGCGTGTGCTTCCTCGTCTATCTCGAGTCGAGTAGACGAATCTGTTTCCCTGGCCCCTACTGACGAGTCAGAAGTGTTTAATGTATTTATGAAACTTAATAATAGCAGAAGTCACGACATTGATGACATACAAATAAAGCCCGTCAAATTTGTGATTGATATAATTGCCCCAATGTTAGTATATATATTTAACTTGGCCTTGTCAACTGGCAAGTTCCCAGATAACATGAAACTCGCGAAAGTTTCCGTTTTGCATAAGGGAGGCGATAACAATGTAATTACAAATTATAGGCCAATATCTGTTTTACCCATATTTTCCAAACGGCTAGAAAAAAATATTTTGCGTCGTTTAGATAACTTTTTTTATAAACATTCAGTGCTGACTGACTTCCAGTTTGGCTTCCGTAAGGGAAAGTCTACGGAATGCGCCTTGTTAACGCAGAAGGAACTAATATTAAAAAAATATAGAGCAACGACAGATGACACTGGGACTTTTTATTGACTTTAGCAAAGCTTTCGACTCTCTTAACCATGCAACGCTTCTTGATAAACTTTCCTGTTATGGTTTACGGGGCACGTCTTTGGCACTCATTCAGTCATATCTACAACATCGCAAACAGTGTGTCTCAATAAATCGTAATACCACACCTTTGCAACTATTGAAGTCTGGTGTTCTGCAGGGCAGCATACTTAGCCCACTTCTGTTCAATGTGTACATAAATCACATCGTGAACATTTTTCAACACTCACGTTTTATAATGTATGCAGATGATTCTAGTATTTTTATTTCTGCGACGAATATCGGTGAACTGATTATTAAAGGTAATGTTATCTTACAAAAGTTTATCTTATGGTCAGAAAAAAATGGCTTCGAAATAAATACTACCAAAACAAAAGCGATTGTTTTTAGACCTGTAAATAAACGGTCTAAAAGATAATTCCGGTCCAAAAGAAGGGTGATAAAACTATCTTGAGTAATTATCGACCGGTTTCCCTAACGAGCACGTGCTGTAAAACTTTAGAACATATCTTATCGAAACATTTGATCACTTTTATTGAGAGTAACAAACTTCTGGGCTCTAATCAGTACGGATTCAGACGGGGGTGTTCTACAACTACGCAGCTAATCGAAATTTTTCATGATTTGAGCATAACCGCAGATAAAGGGGGGCAGACAGATATTATATTTTTAGATTTCGCTAAAGCTTTTGACCGCGTATCGCACCCGAAATTGTTGTACAAGCTTAGTCACGTTCTTCAGAATGATCAGATAGTCGATTGGTTGAACTCATATTTATCAGGACGGGAACAGTATGTGTATTTTAAAAAGGAGAGAACAGAATCATTACAAGTAATATCCGGCGTCCCGCAGGGATCGGTACTTGGACCGCTTCTTTTTATATTATTTATCAGCGACATGGGAAAGAACTTTGACTCCGCGGTAACTTTAAAGCACTTTGCGGATGACACTGTGATTTACTCCATTATCAGCTCCAATGAAGACCAACTAAATTTGGACAAGCACTTGCGTAAGATAATGTAATGGTGTCCTGACTGGCAGATGGAACTGAACATAAGTAAGACGGTCTACACGAATGTAACGCGCAAAAAACAACACTTACAATTTAACTACAGTATTAATGGTCTTCCGCTTGTTAAAGTTAACGACTATAAATACCTTGGAGTGCACTTAAGAAGTGACTTAAGCCGGAACTCTCATATTGACTATGTATGTAAGAAAGCCTTTCAAAAACTATGGATGCTTAAAACAAATTTGGAGTTCGCTAGTTCCGATGTCAAATTAATCGCCTTTAAGTGTCTAATTTTGCCAACTCTGGAATATGCCAGTCGGTTTGGGAGCCATTCACAAATCAAAATATTTATAAATTAGAACGAATTCAAAATAAGGCTGCTAGATTTATCTTTAATTGCTACCGGTCGACTGAGTCTGTCACAAAACTCAAGGAGCAAGCAGGCCTGCCTAGCATAAAGACCAGATTAGAAACGAATAGAATGAAACTTTTTTTCAGATATTTCATGGTCATTCGATGTTGGATACCCGTAAATACGTCGTGATGTCTCCCACACAATAAAATATAGCTTAAATATCCAATCCTATCAATACTCTACGGATCATTTTAAGCACTCCTTTTTTGTTCGATGTATTGATTTCTGGAATAAGCTGCCTGAATGTATATTCAACTCTCAAAGTGTGTCAACTCTTGTGAAGGAAATTGAAATGTTTCTTTCTTCCCATGTCACCAAGGGATGTGACTGAATTATTGAATTCTTTGTGTGTCCTTAGTATGTTTTTGAAAATATGTACCACCCCTGTCTTGGCCTCACGGCTGGCAGAATGAATAAATAATTAAATAAATAAACTATTGATGCTAGTTATGCTCTTAAGATTGGAAACAAGGAAATTGAAATTGTAAGTCATCATAAAACGCTAGGCATAATGTTTTCAGAGTTTATGCAATGGGATCATCATATAGAATTTCTAACTCACAAACTGGCAAAGGTAGCTGGCATCATCGGTCACTGTCGCTCTTTTTTGCCTACAAAAGTTAAGATTAAAATTTATCATGCTCTGTTCGGCTCACAAATCAACTACTGCCATTTAGTTTGGGGCACAACGACCAAAAGCAACGTCAACAAACTAATAACTCTTCAGAAAAAAATTATTCGTTTCATTGCTAATGTTTCGCACGACACACATGCTGAACCATTATATTTGAGCTATAATATCATGAAAGTTTCTTGTATTTATGACTATCGTTTGCTATTTTCTTACGCCTTTTCAACTTTGGAGATTATTGCTTTTTTTCACAGCTAGGAAACCTAACTGAGTGTGAATCAGTCTTCGATGTTCGTCGTTAAGAATTCTGGAAGGTTCCCCATTTCCATACAAATTATGCACTGCAGTCTCTTGCTCATAATCTACCTACATTGCTTAACAACATTGTAATGAACCGCATCGATATTCATTGTATAACTAAGAAAACATTGCGTCCTTTTTTGTGTTGTTAAATTAAGAAAAAAATATTCTTTAATGTCGGTGATTTTAAAATTTTATTGGAGCATTTTTAATTGTTTGATTTGAATATTTAAGAAATATTTAGGATTGTTTAAATATGATTGTGTTCCCTGTACATGCAAGGGCACCGGACCCAGTTAAGCTAGCTTCTGTTAGCTTTTTGTCCGGTGTCCTCGGCATAATGTTGCTAAAATAAAGTTCAAAGTTCAAAGTATTATGAAGTGATAACCGGCATTTTGTGAACATACGCGAAATTGCTGGGATTCTGTATGGTCTTAGCGATGCATGAACAGCAGAGCCCAATGAATCCATTTTGTGTCGTTTATTGATTCGCGAGACTTGTGGTTCCAGTTAGCAATTTTAATTAGTGAATATAATCATATGGTTCGTATTAGAAACTTTGCTCAGCGGCGTCAGAACTCGCTAAATCAATAAATATGACATATTCAAGTGCGTGGGACGAGCTATGGAGTGGTATAGGTACCACTCTTGCAACAGGCACAAGGCTAGCAGTGCGATAACGCGCGCGAGCGGTTTTTCCCCTTCTTACCATCTGTGTTTCCTCTTCGCCACCCTTACACCCTTACACCTGTTGCATGGGAGGTAACTTTAGCGCACTACTGCGCCTCCTACGCACTCCAAGTCCTTTTAAAAAGGGATCTAGCAGTTTTCGGTGACGCTCAGCAAGTTTCAAACTGGACCGTACTTTATTTCCACTAATTCAAAAGCTAATTCGCAACATTTTGTTAATTAGCCGACTGATCGTGACGATATTCACTCTATATTACGTCCCCCTGGCCTCATGACGGATCGGCGCAGACCGCATTAGTGTTGATTTTTACTGTTTTTTGAAAAAAAACCATGTAAAGCCTAAACAAACAAAAACCTATATATGAAGTGTGCGAGATACGTGTTATTTTGCTAGAAATATTTATTAGATTCGAATATGAGATATAGAAGAATTTGAATTTGAATCTGAAATTTGACTATGGGTACCAAAATTTAAAATCTGTCGTAGCGTGTTCGTAAAAGAAAATACGTAAACGAAGCAGAAGGCTTGCCAATTGAAAAATTTGGGATGCTTCAGTTTTGCCCTTACAAATGTATTGCCCGTGAGAACTTCATAAACCAATTGATTGTTTAAAAATTAGTTGACGAATGATTCATTAGTTTTTTAATAGGCATTTTAATTGATGAAATTTACACTCTCAGCTATAATATGCGTGCACGTAGTCAAACCAAATTGCGATCCTACTTGATTATCATTTATTTGTACAGTCCCGCTAAATATTTTAATTTGAACACTTATTTTTATGCCGCCTGTCCAACTACCCATCAAAGAGTGATTGTTAAAAAAGTGAGAGAAGAAAAGTTTTTGCACTGCAAATTAACGGAAGGTGTTGTTTATTCCACAAACAGTATATTGAATTGAATTACAGCTATCTGAATGAAAAGCGTGTTTGCTCGTTATAGCTGCAATATAAAACTTGAATACTTATTAAAATATGGGTTTTCACTGAGGAATAAACAACAAAAAATGTAATCGGGTTTTTGTTCATTGCGCGCGTGGCAGAAATGCTTGCCCGACCTGTCCACTCGTGGCACATGTGGCATTATCCAGTAAACTGCTTCGTTTGTGTTACGAGATGTATTTTGTTTATCCTCAAAACCTTGGTAATTTTGAAAGCCTTGCATGCATAGAAATCAAGACTGTACACCTCCGCAGCGTATCAGAGGCTATTCGCTTGTTTTTTTACCTTCGATGTTAGTTATTAATAGCTTGAAAAACGTTTACTGGCACCTATTATCATTCAGCAGCCAATGACGTCGCGTCATCAACCGATAAGATTTCTTTATTTATTTATTACATGTACCCTCAGGGTTTTTGGCATTGAAGACGGGAGTCGTTACAAAAATCAATGGTGATGAAGTAAAAGAAAGCAGTTACTAAAAGTACAAAAAGTGGCGTCTATTCATACAATATTGGCTAAGGCGTTCTTGAGAAGTTGAGGTCTTCGATTGAAGCTGTTGGTACGGGAAGGCGATTCCACTCCTATGATGTGCGTGGGAGAAATGACTGAAAAAAAGCATTAGTCCTGCATGACGGGACACCCACCTTATGGACGTGAGCTTATCGAGATGAAACATATTGGGGAGGTGAGTTAAGTTCGGCGGCCGAGATGGGGATGATAAAACAACTTGTGAAAGAGGCAATGACGAAAGTTTTTATGACGAGATGACAAAGACGGTAAGTTGAGGCCGGATTTCATTGTGGTTATGCTCGCAGTTCTGCTATAGTTGGACAAAATGAAACGAACACAGTTATTCTGGACCATTTCGACTTAGTGAATTAGATTTGCATGACAAGGATTCCAGACTGAAACGGCATATTCAAGCTTTGGACGAATTAGTGATTTGTAAAGTAAAAGTTTTAAAGATGAGAGAACTTTTGCAAAATTACGTCGAAGGTATCCCAACATACGCTTAGCGTTATTAATTATATATGTTATATGAACCGTCCAAGTGAGATTTGATGTGATGTGAATAGCAAGCTATTTATAGCCAGTCACAGCGTCTAGGGGCGAGTTATGAAGATGGTAAACAGGTAGATTATCACTTTTCCTGGACACGCGCATAAATTTACATTCGGTAATGTTCAATTCCATGCAGCACGTTTTGCACCAAACAGAAATAGCGTTAAGATCGGACTGGAGCATGTTAATGTCATTTTCACAAGTTATTTCCTTAAATACAACACAGTCACCGGCAAACAAATGAATATGGGAAGACACACAAGAGGGTAGATTATTAATGTATCTGAGAAAAAGGAGACGTCCGAGCACAGAGCCTTGTGGCACACCGGAGTGAACGCCACTCGGCTGAGACAGATGATCATTAGCTAGAATGAGCTGCGAGCGGTTAACCAGAAAACATTCAAGCCAGATAACAAGTTTTGAATCAAGGTTAAGTTGGTGCAATTTATAGAGTAATAGCTTTTGGCATACCCTATCAAAGTCATTTGAAAAGTCTTGAAAGATGCAATCAGCTAATGAGGAATGGTCAAGAATGACATTTAGCTTATGGAGGACTGATAACCACTGTGTTTCAAACGAGCACGTTTTTCTGAAGCCACGTTGTGCCGACGTAGAAAACGAATTAGATTCAAAGAGGTTGTCGAGGTTCGAGACAGTATATGTTTGAAAATTTTACATGAGATGCTGGTAAGTGATATTGGTCGGTAACTAAGTGGAGAATGCTTGTTACCTGATTTAAGAAGTGGAACCACCTTCCCGACCGTTTACTCAGCTGGGAGACACCCATTATCGATCGACTGTTGAAAAATGTTTGATAGCATAACTAAACAACAAAAGCTGGTACATTTTAAAAATTTGGGCCTGATGCGGTCACAACCACGAGCAGAGGAAATTTTAAGTCATTTATTTATGCTTTCGACACCTAAAAGCTGTATGATCATCGGGAACATAGCAGAGTAGTCGTAAGAAATGGTAGTCGGTAGTGGGACGTCGAAAGTTACAGAAAAATTACGCGTAAAAGTTTCATTGAAGATAAACGGACATTGTTGTAGGGGAATAAGATTCCCTGAACTCTCAACCAGTGAAATATTAACATCATCAGCAAGGTTTATCACACGCCCAATTTTTTTAATGTCGGTTACAAGCATGGATGGTAAGGTAGTTGAATGGTATTTTTCTCTGGCTGCTTTGCTTGCCGCCACGTATTCATCGGAAGCACGTTTGTAAGTGGCCCACCGAGCATCGTGTGAGGATGATTTGGCCGATCTGTAGAATCGCTTTTTTTGTTAGATAGACTTCGGATGTGGGTGTTATACCAGGGAGCATTACTGTTAGATATGATAGTGCGGGTAGGACTGTACTTATTAGTTAAGTCGTTGATCTTGGCCACGAACATATCCCAGTCGGATTGCACGCTGAGAATTTCAGAGTCCTTTAAGAATGTGTCGAGGAAGACGGGTAGATCACCATTTATAGCTTCAACTTTGCCTTATGGTAATTACGAATAGTTTTCATTTTTCTTTGAGTCTTAACGCGCTGCAGGTTGACGTAAAATGACAAAAGGGAATGATCACTCCAGCCACGTAAGTAAGTTATTTCTGAGAGGAGATCAGGACAAGATGTTAGTACAAGGTCTAGTGTGTTCGCGACTGATTCAGTTATTCTTGTGGGTTGCTTGACAAGTTGCGTGAGTGAAAACACAGAACATAGATTTAGAAATTCATCTGTCAGAGTTATAAAAGGTTGCATGCAAGGTGTTTCGCTGTCCCATGAAATATTGGGAATATTAAATTCGCCCAGTAAAAATAAAAGTACTGTAGGATGACGAGATACAACTAGGTTGATTCCATCATCTAGCTCGTTTACGAGGGTGGAAGAATGATTAGGGGGACGATAGCAAACACCAACAATAACTCTTTGTTGATTTATTTCGATAATAGCCCATACTAGTTCCAAGTTTCTGGGGGTATGAATACACTGCGAAGGCAATTGCTTAGAAATGACCAAAAGAACGCCGCCGCCCTGACGCGTTGTGCGGTCGCAGCGATAAGCAAAGAAACTTGCTGAAGAGAGAACTGAAAATCGCAATGCGTGATTATAAAATTCACGGCCGACACTTCTTAAGCTGCCAGTGATTATAATAGCAATTCAGTACGTTTCTTTATAAACAAACGTGGGGATAATTAAAGTCGGAAGAAAACGGAGTCTTCGAAGATTTCCGTGATGGGAGGTGGTGACCTGGTTTAAGCTCTTACTTTCATTGTTCGAGATGACGCAATATATTTCTTCGTGAAAACAGAACCAAGGATATTCTACACAAAATTTGCTTCGCACACTTTTTTTTTGCTTCCTTGTTTTTTGTTATTCGTCCTTCTGCTAAACAAAGTCGTTGCCGCTAGTCTAACAAATGCACGCAAACCTTATGCACATCGACAAAAAGGAAATTTCGCTGAACCGACTCCAGGTAAGAACCGCCACTGCATTATATCCGCTGTGTTTGAGGCCGGCTCCGTCACGTAGGCCGTAAAAACGAACGAGGCGCCTCAATAACGCCTTGCCACACTCCCTTCTCGCACTCGCCTATATGAGCGTATAGGGGCGGCGCATTAGAGTTACGAACGAGGCTGACTCCACCTCGAAAGCACGGGCGGGCATACATGTTTTTCATGCACAGGCATGCACGTTTCTTTTTTTGTATCAGGCTTTTGGCCAGTTTTCTCAATGGCCATGATCAAAGAGTGCGGTACCGGCTGCTGTTTACCATAGGGCGTACACCAAGCTGATGCATATTGACCTCTTATCACAACATGTGGCCGGCGCTCGCGTATAGACGACCAAGATTCGGCGCTTCTCCATTCCCGAGTGGACGCTCCCAGTTTCCCCGATTCTGGGGGCTCGTTATTTGGACAGGGCCTCGCCTGTCGGACAGAAAGCTTCCGGAGACGTCTTCTTTTACTTAGGGCTAATTACGGGTTGCGGGTTTCGCTAGGCCGAGCTTTGGCATTTAGGAAAAGTGCACCTATAAGACGATAACTGGCGATCGCTTAGGTGCCAGAAGCTTGCTTCTACAGGGCCCCCACTCTCCAGCCTTAATCACGGACCATCGTCCATAATCTTGCTCGAAATCTACTGCCTTTCCTTCTCTTAGTTATTTTCGCGTCTAGGTGTTTTTTTTTTATATTATTATTTTTATTCGCTGGGTTCAGCTGAAAGGGAGAGCTTGCACACAGCACGGCTCCGTGTTTTTTTTTTTGTTTAGCATGTTGCATTATTTTCGCAGGAGATGTTACATGAAATATGACCCTTCGGGAGAATACGAAGTTTACACAAAGCGGTCATTATCACGGCGGAGTAATTGTACATAGACCGAATATGGGGGGCGTGTTGTCGGTTGGATGGCGCGAGGCGCAGAGGCTACCTGATGGCCAAAACACACACTCCTAGGATCGAAGGCAAGACGCCGTGCGTTGAACAGCCAAGAGCCGCGCCGTCCATCTTCCATGGTAGCACGTCGAAATCACCTACAGAAACACCGGGTTTTACAATGGGAGCGAGCTAGAACTCGCCGAACTTTCGAGTTCCGCGTTCATTCCTCTTGCGTTTTGTTTTTTCTCGGCCGTTCGAAACTACGTCTGTCTATGTGAGCTGCGCGCTCCGTGGCCTGATGTTGATGGTCCGTTGCTGGTGTAATTAAGCACGCGGCTGCTCATAGCGATGCTAATGAGCGCCAGTCTTCTTGCTGCTGGTGTTTTTGCGTTATTCACAATGTGTTGAGTGCCGCCTGGCGAAGCTTTTCGAGCCAGGAGTGTGAAAGGAAAGGGAAAAGGGTGAAAGGGGGGGGGGGGGGGGGGGTTCGGGGAGGGGGAGGGGGAGTGCTAAGCAGGGCGTGTTGTCTGAACGGTCAATTTGTGTTTCGATGTTGCGAAGATGAAGCATCTTTAGCCGCTTTTTTCTGTCCTCTGTAGCTGTTGGTCCTTTAGTTTTGTTTGTTGCGAGGGTGGGGAGGCAGAGAATGTATCTTCTACTTGATGGCATTGCGTTCATCTTTCTGCAGAGTATCAAATTCCTTTTCAGCACGCTATGTGGTCGACTATTTTTTTTCTCTGCAATTTAGTGATAAAATTTGACGCAAATATAAGGATAGATAACAGTCAGATTAAGCCAACAAAAAGCAGGAAGGATCGCTGTAGTACCTGGATGGCCTATATACCGATCTGCTCCGTTTTAATTTGAACCGATTTATTAAAAAAAAGTCGTCCGTAAAAAAAGCACCAGTGCTGTTTGGACAGGTGAGTTATACGGACAGGGGGACATCATATAGGTGGCTAATCTTTGTGATAGGCAGATAAATAACCAAAGTTCCTTAATTAACTTCTTAATCAGTAAAACCAATTATTTGGTTTTAATTAGGAACATGCTGAGCATAATTGAAAACCACTATATCAGACAATTTTAGGACGACTTGAAGATCGTGGGAAACTCGGGAAGCACCAAAATTACCACCTGTACAAAGGCGCAAAGCTAGTAGTGCAAAAACGCGGATGATTAGATTATCATTGCGTTACGCCGCTGCTAATTTTCCGGTAACTGTACGAGTGGTAACTTTGGTGCGCCCCCGAGTTTCCCACGAGCTTCAAGCCGTTCTAAAATTGACTTATATAGTGGTTTTCGATTACGCTCAGCATGCTTCTAATTTAAACCATATAATTACTTTTACGAATTAAAAATATCTTAAGGAAGTTTACTTTATTATCCGATTTATTGCAAAGATTAGCCACCAAAATAATCTCCCCTTGGCCATAAAATTCACCTGCAAAAACCGTTTTAGCTCATCTTTTACGAACGTTTTGTAATAAATCTCAGTTTGAGTTAAACTGGAACACCCGGTATGCAACTCGCCGAGGCATGCGTGTGTTTGTGCGTAAAAAGAAAAACAAATAGATAATTTGTTTATAAAACAATTAAGGTATTACAATTTGACAAAATTTGATACTGAAACATGCGAATATGGTGTTATTTATTTTAATCGAAGATAAAACTATTGCGTACATATCGCCCTCAAAATTCCATTATAATGTCCCTGTTCGTTTCGGAAATAAACGTCTGGTCGCTTTGAAAAAAATAAGAAGAAATGGGTAAGACAATTGAATATTTCACGTGGCTAGCAGGCGTTTTTTTCCCTTTGTAATATTACATTTACGGTAAGTAAATCCTTAGAAATTTCACCTGTCGATATAATTCAAGATACACATACTTTCTCAATTTTTTTATCAATTCGTGATCTTAAATTTTTAAGAAGTTGATGATGACCCTTACTTCATTCTTAAATGTTTCAAAAATTTCAAAAAAGCAACGATGTGCAGACTTTCCCCAAAAGGTTTGTGTTTCTTCATTTAATACTAACACGCACCCAAAACGAAACTTGCCATCATATGTTAATGAACATATAGTTAGAATTAGGCGTTCGTTAAAAGCTTTCGCCGGGCTGATATGACCGCAAGACCGAAATTCTGAATAAGATTAGTAGATTTGAAGTAAAAAGTAATTAAAGTGTTTTTGCTTCCTTGCAACATATGCCAAATTGATTAATGGTATATTAAACGAGACGGATAGAATCCAGATAGAAGTATTTGCAGCAAACAAAGGCAATCGTGACGTTTCTACCATGGAAAGTGGTATGGAGATGCGTTTATGTATATGTAATCACGTGACTCGGTGCCACCGTTCCTTCGAAAAGGATTGCAACGCCCCAGGTAACGTAATTTTGTCCTTAATCCGGGCCACCATCAGGTTCAAACGTAAGATTTCAATGAATGAATCAATCGTTGTATCTGTGGTTTTCAAGCCAACGGAGCACTCAGACAAAGGGAAGCATCTTGCTACACTCTGCGTCAACTATTTTGTGCTAGATTTTTCAAAACTAGCGTATCTTCCACTGTGCAGCAGTAGAGCACTACTGCGAGAGCGCGTGGCTTGATCTTTTGCACCTCACTCATTTGCATGCGCTGAAGCAACCAGCTTTAACAGAGTTAGAGCACTGTAAGAACTAAGTCAGATTTGGCAACGTAGTGCACGATAGTTGAAGCCGAGTATAGGGAGTATGAGAGCATTGGCCATGGCTGTGTGCTCGACTGCTGTACGGGATCTGACGTTGAGCTTGCACGGTTCTATTGCAACATGCATTCCACACCATGAAGATTGTCGGTCTTAGCAGGCTAATAATGTGCACTAGTTTTGAGCATGTGCTCTAAACAAAGCTTTCAAATATAGCGTCCAGTAAATACTTCCCATTCACTGGCGGCCATATATTTGGGAGTACGCGGTGCTGAGCGCGTGCTGACGGCGAGCTTCCGCAGTTCTTTTGCAAAGTGCATTCCAGACCATCAGATTGCCGTTCTTAGCAGGCTATTAATATGAGCTCGTTTTGAGCATGCACTCTAAACGTTGCCCTCAAATATGCCGTCTGGTGAATACCCCCTGTAGGGAGTATTCACTGGCGTCCATAGTCGTTTGTGCGACTGCTGAACTCGTGCTGATGGCGGGCTTACAAAGTTCTTTTGCAACATACATTCCACACCAACAAGATTGCCGGTCTTAGCAGGCTAATAATGTGCACTGGATTTTAGCATGTGCTTTAAGCAACGCTTTCAAATAATAGCGGTGAGATGTTTCAGTGGCGCCCTAGTTTGGTTACCTTTCGTGACGTCATTACGTTGTGAACAACAAACTCGATGGTGTTCGTAATGAGCATTCTGGAAGCCTGAAATCATGGCGGTCTCAAAGCAACACTGCCAACACCGTCAAAATTGAAGTTCTTAGATTCCTCTTATTTCCGTCGGTGAGACATCCTTTGCTGACGTCATAGTCAGCATGCAGCCAATTGGGGTGGGCCGACCACAGCGACGCTTTCGATCGCTCACGTCGCCAATAGTGTCCAATAGATACTCCCCATGCACTGGCGGCGATATATGTAGGGAGTGCGCGGTGCTGAGCGCGTGCTGACGGCGAGCTTCCGCAGTTTTTCTGCAACGTGCGTTCCAGACCATCAAGATTGCCAGTCTTAGCCGGCTATTAGTACGACGTCGTTTTGATCCTGCACTCTAAACGTTGCCCTCATATAGGTCGTCCAGTCCCTTGGCTCCAAGGCCACGCTAAACTCGATATATACGTGACGCGTCACAGTTAGCGTACCAGACTTTGCTCTCCTAAATGAGGACTTCCCACCTCACTAAAGCATGTTCACACATGCAGTGGAGCGCTACAAATATAGCGCTGACCTCGCGCTAAGCACGTGCTGACGAGAGCATTCACCAGCTTTGTATCGCATTGTCAAACAGTTTTTCATGGCAGACGGTAAGTAGCTGACGACACGTGAGCAGCGCTACACCAGCAATTCGCTGCATGTGTGAACCGGCCTTAAATATTTCTGCGGTGGCCATAAACCTTTAGGGTAGAAAAATACCACTGACGACTGTTTGTTCGCGCGAAAGGTGTCACACTCTGTACCCCTTCCCATCTCCATATTCGTGAATCCAAAGGGGCTGCCATCTGCCCACTTTTTAATGCCCTAGTAAGGGGTTCATTGAGGGTTCGCTCAATGTAGCACTGCTGTGCGCAAACAAAACTATATTTTTATAACCACGCTAGGAAAGCTTCCTCCTAGACAGAGACTCCTTTCCTCATTTGAAGATAACGTCATTCCCTCGGGCCCTCGACGTTCCATCTGTGCACAGCTGGCGAGTCAAGGCGTACAAATGTTTGTTTTGGGAAGGGTTTAAAGCCCGACGTTATTGCGAGTGCTTTGGAGCTCGGACGGGTCATATTATAAAAGGAATATTCCCGCGTCATTTCTGTTTTTTTCTTTTTTCGTTTTTTTGTCGGGGAGCAAAGAAGCAGACGCTCGTCTGAGACTCCAGCTACGCAGAATCTTTGCCCATGATGTGGGACGCTTATTCTTCCGACTTTAATATGCCAAGTGCCGTTTAACCAAGATAGACCTGGCAAGAGAACTGGGCGGCACAAAATTGAAGCTGGAAAGGACGACTCCTCTTTTGATTACTGAGTGGGACTGTAACGTTTTTAATGTATCCTCTGCTTGGTCTCAGGTTGAGTTCATCAGAAAGAGCACGGTGCTCTACAGTGTTAGGTTTAAAGTAAGATATACATATCAGCTTACTCTTGCAGTCTGCTGTCTGCTGCAGAGTGTAAATTTTTGTTGGACCCAAGAAACGTTCGTTAGTTGACAAAATGTAAAATGCTCATTGCTGGATAAATTATGGAAACAGTTTCTCGCCCCATGCCAGTTTCAATCTGAGTGAGCATCCTACCGGCGTGTTGTCGTGTATCACTTTTGCGTCATGCACGTTAAAGACCCCAGGCTAGCGGTTGTACTGCACTGACTAAATTTCTCATCTACAGCTGGGAGACTCATCGCCCGTTGAGGCAGACCAATTTCTAGTCTGACAAACATACACACAACCCAATTTTTTTTTATGAAAACATGTACTGAATTATGTTTGTTTAGTGCAACGGGCCAACTGTACCTCGCGATTAAAAATGGGAGCGAAGATTGTTTGGAGAATTCGAGGGATTACTAATACGAGGCTTGCTGACGCTTTTATTCCAGTTCGTAAAAGCGTAAAAAGAAAAAAAGAAAAAAAAAGCTGCATAACAAAGAAAAAATTTAACTAGTTCTAATACATCAGTCAATTTAGTCATTCCAGACGCTGACATCTTAAAGGTGCCCTGAGTAGGTTTCTGAGATCTTCTAGATATGGCAATAACTCACACTGCTGGTTTTAAGCATTCTAGAAATCCACAAATCATACCAATGCTTGGTCGATTTTTGTATTAAAAAAAAAAATCAAAGATCTAAATTATCTCCGGCGATGGTAGGGGCATTGCGCCAGCAACCAGGACGGCATGTGATCAATGAAAATGCAGCAACATTTTGTTGAGATTGCAAACGCGGTTATTACAAAATGTGTATTTTTTTTTTGTAGATGTTAGAAGCAAGTAAGAGTATAAAAGTAATTTTAAATATTTCACCGAGAGGGAACAGAATATGTCAATAATCGTCAAAAAATACACACTATGTTCATTTATTTTTTTATTTTTCTTTCTTTCGCGGGAGTGATGTGTCCGGCCGCCTGCTCTCTACAGCTGGCTCGCGCGCTCGCTGGGTTGAATGCAACGTTACTAAAGCTCTCAGTTGGAAAACTCAGCCTTGAAACCCAGACCGCTCGCGTCCAACGAGACCAAGCTAAACATGATAACAGCGCACCCTTTAGCGACTCAAAACATGAAAGTTCATTTATTTTGCTACTGCGATATGGCGACGCCAGATGGCGCCACCGGCCCTTGCGCTACTCGACCTGAACCGATACATGCAGCACAACTTATAGCGAGATCGTTTCACGGCACTCATGCCCACGCGTGCCCACTCGCAGCGTGGAGCGGGTTCGTTTCAGCCGGCACTCCACGAGTGGTTGCACTCTCCGAGTTCGTTTCGGAGCCGACACCCCACGCGTGCATGCACTCGCTGCACCGAGAAAATCGAGAGTGCGCCAAAATGCAATCCCGTCATGCCTCGCTCCGGCGAGGCCAGCAAGGAGCGGGAGCAGACGACGAAAGTTCGTCTGCTACGACGTGTCGCGGAACCGAAAGGAAAAGAAAGGAGATTTTCAGGTAGAAATCGCGTCTCGCGGGCAACGGAATCAAATGCGAGCTTGACTTGTGAGCGTCTGCTACTTCATGAAGGAAGCAATTGACAAACCGTGCTTTATTTGCAGGTTTTAAGTCGCTATGTTGCGACTTAAAACGCTGACGCTGAAATATACCAGCGTGTAAAGAAATGCTCAGAACAAACGCATCAGCGGCCCCTGAGATGTCAATCACCATCTTTGTGCGGGTGAAAAATTTTAAATTTGTCGACAAAACTCCCCCAGCAGAAACCTGTGACTGCCTTATAAGCATCAGAGAAACCTAAACATAGTGACTTTACCCGAGGCTTAGGCAACATCATCATGTTTCACATTTATCTACGTCAGCTAACTTGCCCCATCGTTTTTTGTTCGAGAAAGCTCTCGTTCTCGAAGCCCTTACCAAGGCTAATATCTGATACACCTGTAATGACGATCAAAATCGAAAGTCCCACGAAACGTTTCGCTGGATATTCCAAAAGACTAGTTTTAAGCCGTACCCTTTCACGCATAATACCTCAGTGTAAATGGTTATAAAGATATCGCAACCAACTGCTTTGTAGACAGCTGGTTGCGGAACTTTACGCCGTCTGTAACTATCTCGACGGCAGCCGAGTTGCTTAAAGTCATCGCAAATATAAACTACAGGGTGCAGCGACCAACGTTTGTAGATAAACGTTCGTAGCGACTGAATTCTCGCATTCCCACTCATCACTCCGAACAGAAAGGCGCTACTTTCGGTATGGGGTCGGTATCTTTTTTACAACATAAATGGCGGCAGCATCAGTCTTCTGCACTCGGTGCATTTAGCGTGTTCGTTTGAGTCCAGTTCTCCGTGCAACACTCTGCGAGTACGATGCATTCTGTGAGAGAAATCGAACGGTGCCAGTGCGTGTGAAACGAACTCGCTATTACTGTAATCCTGACCTACCCACAGAAGAGCGTGCCAGCGCGCACCTTGTAGTACAGGTAGCGGCCGCAGCATTTCGTAACGCTACGACTTCGTGGCCCTGCGCAAAGGTATTTTTGTTTCCTAGGTTGTCTGCATATATCCGTAAGGCACGCAAGGCCGCTGCGGCGTTATCTGGTCGCGACCTGCTGTCCTCGCCGGCCTCGCAGGTTCTCGTCAATCAGTGACAGATTCCTCACTAGACGTGCTGGCTGCCAGCAAAGTGGCTCTTTGTGAGTTATCCAAGAACGAGCCATATTTCGATGATGACACAAGAGCAGTCGGAGCTAAAAAGAAGGAACTTGTGCTTCCTTGCCTGAGAAATGCGTTCTTTCGATCCAAGCAGACATGAGAGCGATGCCACGCTACAGCAGGTGTTCTCGAGAAACAGTAATCAGATACCACAAGCAGCGCGCCGTGCGGAACGAGCGCTAGAGAGGCAGGCTGTGAACCAAGTTTGGGTGACAGAAAAGCCTTTGCTGAGCGCCCTTAATGCAAAGAGAGGCACTTCATCGGCGACAGCGTCTTGCATAAGACGCCATTCTGTGGGCAAGTCAGGATTGCACTAGGCCGTGACATGCAGACAAGCAGTTCCCGGAGTGGCCACTGTGGAAAAAATGGCGGCGTTGCGATCGCCATTAGCTTGGTTCTCGAGTACGGATCGAAGCCACTTTTTTAAAGCAGGCTCTATGGCAGTTCCACAACTTAGTTGTTCTAGTAACGTTGGTTGAATCGTAGTCCGGGCTGTATGCGTAACGAGCCCCTCGCATTCGTGATACCTCTCCGCGATTCCACCGGCCAAAGGCGCGAAAATCATTCGCTTGCTATTGACTTAGAGTGGTCCTGGTTTCGGAACATGCCCATCACCGGAGATAAAAAGGACGTGTTGCGATCTTGGATTGCCTTTTTAATAGAGAAATCGGCCGCGTATCGTCATGATTCAGGGATTTCTGGGATGCTTAGAGCCGGTAGAGTAAGATATCGCCATATTTAGGTGATGTCGGAAACCTCCTGGGGGAATCTTAAAGACACCCAGGGTGCAGAGAGTCACGGCAACCTTCCTACCGCTTTGCAGCGCATGGGGCCGCAGCATTAGCTAAAAGGACTGTCGATAGGTGAACCATAAAGCAAGAAACACGAAGAAAATAAGTCACACTTTTTGTTTCTTCAGTTGTCACTGAACTCTAGTGATTTTCACTATTCGCTGATGGTTTGAGCAGGCAGTAGATGCTCTGCATCGAGGGCAAAATTTCTGCATGTGATAGTGCTCCGTCGCATGCGCAGCCAAAGCACGGTGGAAGGCAACGAGTGCGTGCCGGAGGCGAAGCATTCACAACGACTCCTTCCCCCCCCCCCCCCCCCCCCCCCCCCCCACCCCCAAATAAGAAAAAAAATACAGTTTTCTTTTTTGTTTCGTTTTTTTACCGCAAAACTCAGCTACGTCTCGCCGAACGCTCATTCTCCACCCAAATGTAACGCTACCGGTTCGAACCAGATGCCAATATATCAGGGCTAACCATTATCTTCTTCAAAAGTTATAAGTGGTTTTCTGAAGATATATCTCAATGGGAAATTGGGCGGCCGACGGAGCTCCCGAATACATTGAGCTGAATAGTGCCAGTTACCGGAAACAGGCAAAACGGGACCCATTTCTCATTTTGAAATATTCGCAAAAACAAGTATAACTATTGATTGAGATAAGCAGTTCCGGACCGCCGGCGCTACATTTGGGCGGAGAATGAGCGTCCGGCAATGAGTTGTCTATTTTTGCGGTGAAAAATACACCGTCATATATTGAGGTGCACACGCTGTACTCGGATTTTATCAAGTCAACGACAGTAGGCTGTTCATTTTGGTTATAGCAGGCGGAAATAGGCGTTTAATTCTCTCTTTGGACAACGTACGCTACGCGGCACGGGGAACATAGGCGTTGTAAACCCCTCGGGAAGGGGGGAAGGGGGGGTTTGTGTAGGTGATTTATACCACCAGGGGGACATTATACGGGTGGCTAATCTTTGCTATAAGTCGGCTAATTAATGAAAATTCGTTAAGTAACTTTTTAATTAGAGAAAATATACACGTGGCTCAAATTAGAAACTTGCTGAGCGCAATCGAAGACCACAATATCAACTTTGTTTTTTTAAACGACCTGAAGCTCGTGGGAAACTCGGGGGCGCACCAAAATTATCACTCGTGCAGCAAGCGCAAAGCTAGCAGTGGCAAAACGCGAATGATTAGATTACCAATCGCGTTTTTCCACTGCTAGCTTTGCGTCTGCTGCATGAGTGCACTTTAGTGCGCCCCCGAGTTTCCCATGAGCTTCAATTTTTTCTAAAGAGAGTTAATTTAGGGGTTTTTGATGGCACTCAGTAAGTTTTTAATTGAAGCCATATGTCCATTTACACTAATAAAAGGTTAATTCATGACTTTTAAATAATTAGCCGACTTATCGCAAAGAATAGCCACCCACATAATGTGCCTCTGGTCGTATAACTCACCTGCACAAACCATATTTTTGTAGATTTATCAGCCTATTTTAGAAAATTTGTAATGAATAAAAAAAAAATGTGTATGTCATGGAATCTAATTTGCGAAATGCGTTTCAAAATACATATGACCACAACTGAACTAAAAGCAAGCATATTTTTATAAATGTCCCAAAAGCTTCAGGATAAGCCCTTGCAGTCTACCGTTTATAGAAACACTGATCGGCAGTAACAATGCTTGTTTCCATGACCAAGATTATTTACATTCAGCACGGCGATGTAGGCGATTAATCATGCAGAAAAGAGTGATCCAAATTGTTCATTCTTATCTATACCTACCTTCGTACTCAGATCGAATCTGGCCAAATATAGCGCGTAATCAAGTGAACATTTTCGTTCTAGCTTGGCTGTTGATGTTTGTTCTTGACAAGTGTCCGCTAAATTCAATTCGCAAAGACTCGCTACACTTGCTAATTGGAATTTTTTTTGTGTGAAATGAAAAGAAGTAGTATTTTATACTTCATTTCACGTTGCAGCGACTTAATTGGTCACTTTCTGAGTGTCTGCGTGCGCAGTCATCATAGTTTCGCCACGCGCCCCTATGTAGGCATGCTTCTGTCCAGGCCACAGACACATAAAATTGTTTTTCATCATATAAAAGATGCCATTACAGACTTCTATATGTTTGAGAAGTTAAATAAATGTCAGGAACGCAGAGGTATATAAATCAGCTTCAAAATCAGTCTTTTCTTTAAGGTTTTCTCAAATCACATTGGACGTTACTATCGAGGATAAAAACGCTGGAAGATATTTACAGATCATATTTAAATAATTTTGAGGTGCTTTTATTTATGACAAATATCTTCAAAGGCACCCTGCAAGAACTTTTTAATGATTATTAATTTGCACCCAACCTGAGCGCACTGAACGGAGTAACTTAATGATACTTTTCTTTTCTGTAATTTCGCTTTACCTTGAAAGTTATAAGCAATTCAAAATTACAAAAACAAGCCAAAAATAACCTCCTTCACGACGTCCTTGGTCGCTTGATTAGCCGTGAACTAGAGGAGGGATAGTGAACTCAGCGAGCGCTCACGGCTGTCGCACTCCGTGTTGACGGCTCGAGAGGGCGCCACTGAAGCATGTGCTGAATAGGCTGTATGAAGTGGGCGGCCCGGGGCGGCTCGCATTGCGTTTGCTACGCGATTAAAGACTAAATCGGCATGGCACTTCATTGTCATGCCGAAACGACACCAAACAAGGGGTAAAGGTGAGTCTGAACGGGAGCCACTTCGCGCTGCCATACCGCCAAACTTGCCGAAGCAGCCGAAGGCCTTGGGAACGCTCGGAACTGGTCGGATCCTGGACCGCAGCGCCGCCGCGTGCATCCGCGACCTTTCTACGCTCGCCGCTCGTCGGTGCTCGATCCCACTACCCCTTTCCAGTATGCGCCGCCTTTTCCACCGCTTGGTGGCGGGTATGTCGACGAGTTATTTCTTGTTTCCGTACTTTATAAACTACATTTGTTTCTTTTCTGATCAAAAATACCAAAGAAAAACTACTTTCATAAATCTAAAACGGTTCGCGCCCCTTATATTTTGTATTTCGACTAAGAAAAAAAGAAAGCTTTTAGCGGTTCTGACCAGAAGAAAGTCCAGGACCAAAGACGTCACATATCGGGCGCTTTCTTCACCGCGGGTCGCCTCCGTAGGTGGAGGGGGTTTCCGCGTCGTGCGGTTAAAATATGACGCACTGATTTTTAGTTACTCTCTCCGTGCTCGCTGTCTTGCCCGAACCCCAAGACATGTGGGAACCGCAAAAAAGGTAGACGCTTAAATAGGATTGCAGGGCCCCTTTAAGGTGATTGGCGCTTTATTTATGTTGTCAAATGTTCAGTGGTGAACAATATATTTTTATGATCATTAATAAGTTTGACCGTATGAAATTCACATAACCGCTTGAGACCGCCGCGGGAGAACGATACTTGCAAATACGTTAGCTGTTGAGTCTTCGTAAACATGTTTTTTTTATTCGTTGTTTAGCGGTGTAACACACTGGGTATCGGGGTATTTCCAAAAGGACTGTATGCTCATATAACAAACCTGAAGACAAATACAGGAAAGGTGCAGAAAAATAATAAATGGTAATTTTCTACATATTCCACACAACACGCCTTACTGTAAAAATAAAAAAAAGCATTTGCTTGGACGAGGTCGAACCTTCACAAAATACTGTCACGGGAGACTAATGTAATATTCGGTTTTACACGCACTTGTTTCAGTTTTACACGTACTTTACAGTTATGCGCTTTGTCAGTCATGCGCGACCTAATATCTTATTAGGTTCCCGCATATCATCGCGAGACTGTTATATGTACAGCGCAAATTTAAATTTCGACACAGACTTTTTGCTAGTGTTGAGAAGAGCGCGTATCACCAGAAAACTGAACTGTTTAGCATGGTTTGCACCTGACACCATGGCACTATATGCTGGTGGCCATTGCAATTTGTTCTTGCATAGAAAATTAAATCCGGTGGTGCAAAATGCACGCTGCAAAAGATTCGCGCTCAGTGCAATCCTTGTTTTCGAGAGACACAAGTTATTCTTGCTTGGTGCAGCGTGCTGAGGAACGGCGTGAGCGCCCGGCACAGCAACAACGCGCTTTCTGGCAAGATTCCTTTTGCAAAGCAAGTTTCCGGGACTACGTTTTCTGATCTCTGCCGAAGATGCGGAGCAGAGGAATCTTTAGAACACAATATGTTCTTAAAACTACCCCTCCCCCCCCCCCCCCCCCCCCCCCCTCCTTCCCTTTTTTTGTTTGTTTTTGTTTTGATGCTTCTTTAGAAAATATATTTATTCCTGAGAGAATCCTTTCTGCGCTTTGGGTGTTAATTCGACAATCATATTTGCGTCAGTCATAAACAATAATACCGCATCTTTTTTTTTTTTTTTAGTTTTGCGCCCAAAAATTGTGATGTTAGTACAAAATACGGCGGTGGTGAAAGCTTGGAGAAAGAGCTTGATAACGACACTCCGGCGAGACTTAAAGCGGCCGGGAACGTTCGGCTGTCCCTCTGGGGTTACTAGGATCAATATTTTCAGGTATTCCTCCCGCACACACATGTAGTTCTCTTTATCGTCAGATTGATATGTGCCATTTAGTTTTTTCAATGTTTCTATTCTCGTGGAAAACTTGCTGAGACAGTTCAGCAAAAGTAAACATGTGTGGATGCCTCAATGATGTATATGTACGTGTAAAATTGGTAGTGGAACAAGTTTTGAGATTTCAGGAAATACTGCTAAGGAAAAATCCCTGACGTTGATAACTTGCAAAAACATCCATTAGTTTTCGCCTCCCCTCAGTGGCAGATGCAGGAGAAAAGAAAGAAAAGACAGAGATTTCCTTTCCTCAAATCCCTATTAGAACAAATGGCCACGTGATCTGACGTTAATTGCATGTATGCCATTACAGTTCATCATAGTCATGCGCTGGCGTTGGCAAAGAATAAAGCATGGCATGTGCTTCAGACATTGTTAGAGTTCGGCTATTCCATCTTTGATTGAACACGGGGTATCCCCCAAATGTTGGGCGATGCTGATAATCATGAACCCGATTACTGAACTCGTGCTCATGACAATCAAGTACGTCACGGTGTCACGTGAGTCGTGATGTCATGTCAACAATGCTAATAAATCTAGTGACGTTCTCAATGGAAGTCGACTTGATGCAGAGAGTCACGTGGCTATGTCAAGGTGCCACGTGATGTGACTTTACTTGACAGTAAGTCTTGAGCACCATGATGTCACGTGACCACGTGACACATTATTTATCATAGGGACAATACAAAAGCACACAAAACACACAATTTCTTATACATCGTAATTTAGTGTATGACAATTTGATCCCTAAATAGAAACCGAGCTACCAATTTTTATTTCTCCAAGATGCACTTTGTAATAAAACAAATACCGCAAAAACCGTTCTGAACCGGTTGCCGTTACATTTTTTCCCGTTCAGTCCCGGTTCAGAGCTAAAATAGTTACTCGGATTTTTGTTTGGTTCAGTTCCGGTTCGACTAAAAGTAACTGTTTAATCCCGGTTTTCGGTTCGGTTCGCTTCCGGTTCGATACTCTGGGGGAAGCACGTCTCCTAAGGGAATTCGAATATCAGAACCGAAGTTCTTTAATTCACTAGTGCATACCTAAACTAATGCATAGATTGAATTTTTTTTTGTTTTTTTTTCATTCAGCAATTTTGTTTGTTAACATGGCGGTGGACACGACCCTTCGGATTTTGTCAGACAGATAACAATACATTTCACTTATGAAAATCAAACAAATGAAGATAGGCCACATACGGGAGGTCTCCATTTGTGGAGGTAAAACTCCTAGATGCCCACAGAGGCCCCCTCCCTGTATTTACCTTGCCCGAAGGTCTCAATTTCCCTCCTTTAAAATCTGTTCTAAAGCAGGCTTGTCGAAAAGCGGTGCCGGTGGGCGCCTTGGTTGAACGGTGACCTCGCGTGACCGGAGAGCTCGCAGAAACCGATTAGAAGCCAAATGACTCACGCACGTGGAGTTTGGAGCGCCGCCGTTTAGGTTGCTATTCGGAGGCGGTCACGTTCGCGGCAGCACGTGAACGCCAACCACTAAAACAAGATCACGTTTTTCATTTCGCTTACGCCGAATCGGATCCCTTCACCCGCACGTAGCACGGTACCTTCGTGCGGTCCCGGTGTCCCGGTGTAAGCTGGAAGATTTGTGTTTTCGCTTTCATGTGCACGCGTCTCTCTCTTTAAACACCCGTCGTCCTCAAACCCTTCCTTTTCTCTACGACGCCTGTTTCGGATATTTTTTTACGTGCGTTTCGAAACTCTATCGGATGTAAGACTTTCTAGGTACACCTTTTAGTATAACTCGACAGCAGGCCTTTTTAGCTTAGCGTAGGCCACCAAACGGAACAGCATTAATACAGGAAGCTCGAGCTGCCATTTAGAAGTGTGCCCTCAAGCGCACGCAAGGAATCGCTCCCTGTCAGCGGTAGCCCACAGTAACACTCTGCTAAAACGGCCTACGATCCTGCTTTATACACAAAACTAAGGTACTATCGAGAACGTTGTTAGCTAGAACACGACAGCTGTGGCCATTTGGTACCTCAGCGCCACATTACAGGACAAACCCCGCCTACCCTGTGCTGTGGAATTCCTCTTGTAGATTGTGATAACACTCTCCTTGTACTCTGCTAGGCACAAAGCAGACACCGCCACAGCACTTGCCGATGCTTGCTTCACACGCTTTTGTGGGTTTTTTTTTCGATACGGAGATTCCCTGACTCATAGAAACGAGCCAGCCAAAGAAACATCCAACGAAGCGGACATACCGATCTAAGCATAATTAGCAAACATTCTAACAAACAAAAGAAAAAAAATCCTGAAAAGGCTCCTTTATGATTAACAAATGTTTTCTACCCAGATGTGTGTACATAATCAGCCACGATTAGGCTTCGCTCGGTGTGCCCCCTTCGTGGGTTTTTGGGCTCACTCGGTTGCATGAGTCCGGGAATGTCCGACCAAAAGAGGCACCCACAAAAGCCTGTGAGACAAAAACGGCAAGTGCTCCAGCGGCGTCTGCTTTGTGCCTAGCAGACGGCAAGGAGAAAAGGTTACCGCAGCCTGGAAAAGTACTTCCGCCGCACAGGATAGGCGGGGTACGCGCAGTGTTTCCAGGTGCGCCTGCTACGTTGCGCTGGGCCACGGTCGTCGTGTATAACTAATAGTGCCCACGATAGTACATTTCGAAAAAGACCCATTTAGTAAACAATGCAACTGTTCTGATTGGTTTATAAATACAGCTAACGTCTGAAAATAGCGCAATAAGATTGTTCTCCAGCATACATGATCCATGCATCCTAAAATAGTGCCTATCCCCAAAAGAGACCACTCCAAGGCGTGTTTCAGTTGGGTATTTCTTAATTCCTTTTTTTTAATATTGAGTTTTAGTTTGCAAAGAACCATGAGATGTAGGTCGAACAATTAAAATCTTTAGGCTGCGCTATAAAACAACATACCCGCGGAGAAGCTAGGTTGTCAGTGCCATGTTCTCGGCGCCACAAGACTAATTTCGATAAGCTAAGCACACTAGTATATGGATCCACTTATGTTGGCACAAGTGTCAAAAGTATCAAACATGATCAAAATTGATTTCCAGGTCAAACAGCAATCAAAGAGGCGATGTTGGTAATTGGCGCCTGAGCCAATGTCACCTTCAATGGTTTCTATTTAATCCGAACCTTCCAGCCAGCCTATGGGGGCCCTGTCGTTCAACCAAAACGCGCCTTTCATTTGCTTTCTTTGTTAGCAGAAAAATTAGCGATGAATACAAGAAGCAGTCAACTTTGTCGAATCGGTAACTTTAGATTCTATTGTTCCACGCCAGTGCTTTAAATCAAAAAAAAAATAATAAAATGCGTTTTTCTGTTGTTTTTTAGGTAAATTGCGTGTTGCGTATTCACTGGCCGTCATAGCTGAGCTCGCTGCAGATTCCTGACCACGGGGGAAGAGAGAGAGTTAACCGCTTGGGGCGTCACGGTCGCTCCTCCTCCCCAATAGCGTTGCTGCTCCTGACAAATACCGACTCATATATTCGGTCTCTTATCGTGTCGTATGTAACTTTTTCCTTCAAAATATAGGCAAGTTAACAATACTGTGCTGGTGACGACCATTTTCAAGTATCCCTAGACGCTACATAACATTTACACTCATTGTTTTGTTTTTATGAACTCAACATACTGACCACGCGCACAGAGGTATACAAGTTGGCTGGAATGAAACACTGGTCGCCGGCAACCGCTAGATTTGCTGAAAAACCTCAAAATTCAATTTTGTGCTTCAAAAGATCGAGCAATCGACGACAACGTTTTGTTTCTTCCTATCAATCCTTCTTCATTGGAATCATTATTTGTTTCCTGTATGTATTATAAGTAATACATTAGACAATTTTAAATAAAACGAAAGACATTTATATTTAAAAAAATAAGCTTGTCCAGTTGTACTGTTTGATTTCTTTGCTACATGGTACAGACGCAGAACGCATCGGGTATGGAGGTATAAATATGGAGAGATAAACATATTTATTTGGTTAAAACGTACCAAAATAAAACTGCAAATTATTCACTTCAATCAAATTCATGCAGGTATATTAAAAAGGGGGGGGGGGGGTAGGGGAAGAATTTTAAGATTAAAGGAATTTGCATCTCGTCATTTTTACGCTGTTTATAGAGAAAACATCTCCTTCATTAAAAATTTCGCGATTCCGCTGCATAATCGGAAAGCAAAAGTCGAGCTTTTTCCCCAACCTGCAGCCGCGAGTGACAGTGAAAGAAACTACGGCGAGAAGATTAAGTGACTTCGCTCGGCTCTAAGCTGCAGCCTAATTGCTTGACTAGGAGTGCTACCAGGTTGGACCCTGAACACTGAGAGTGAGTTAAGGGGTGCTAGAATCGCCAATGCTTATCTCTTTTTTTTTTTTTTACACAACTAGGACACGCAGGCGAAATCGGTTTCCTGTTCTTTACTTTAGAAGTGTCAGCGAGCAACTTCCACAAATTTTTGACCGAAGTCTGGAAATCTTTCAACCCCCCCCCCCCCCCCCCCCTTCCGCCCCTTTAAGCATCTCATTACCTGGTCCGAGATGACATTCGTGCGCAAATAATTGTTTTCGATGAACGCGCCCTCGACCCAATGTTACAACGTAATGAAAGCTGCCTTAGAGGGTCTGGCTGGCACATTGCCCGCGCTGTTTTCACAATCTCACTGCATCCGATACTCTGAGACATGTTAGCTGGAGCGTTTGAACCAGGCTGTGTTGGCATGTCGGGAACTGTTTGAACCACCTATTTGCGTCATGGGCTAGCCATAGCGATTCAGTTTAATCAGCTCACTCGAGATATCCATAGCCAAAGTGGGCATGCCCTCGCGCACTGCGAAAACTCTGTATTGAGGAGTGTCGTACGCTCGGTAACGGAGGAATGATTTCATCCTTCTACGATAACCATTATTTCGGGACCGATATTTCGGTGATTGGTTGCACACATCCTGGGAAATCCGTGCGGATTGCAGTGGTTCTATAGATGAAGTTTATTAACGCCGATGTTGTAATTTCCTTGTGGTGCGGTGGCTTCAGGAGAACCACAGACTACTCTCATCAGCTATCATTAACCAACGCTACCCAATGTCATCTTGCTCCTCTTATATTACATCTCGTTTGTCCTTCTGGGAAGCGTGTATGACCCAACAGCTTGTTGCATAAACTCACTCATTGTTCTTAACATACCAGGGAGTTTGGGCTGCTTATTAAGCGTGGCACGTCACGCGAGGCGCTGATCGCTGTGAACACCCTGCAACTGATTTGCCTCACATATGAGCGACGGTGATTCAACGTCCATGTTGCTTTGACGCATTGTAAAATACAATGTGGGACCCAGTACTAAGATAAACATATTCAAAGCAAGAACTCGGTAAATCGCTATGGGCGGACAGCCCACAGTGCTAAAACAAACAAATTCAAAGCAAGAACTCGGTAAAGCGGTGCGGGCGGGCTGCCCACACTTATAAAAGTATGTGATGAGGCGCAGGTAAACAAATGTCACTCAGGCGGCGTGAGGAGACTCGTATAAATATGGGATGACCGTACAAAGAAGCAACAGCCAAACACGCATCACCTAGCATTTAAAATTGAATAGAACTAGCGCTAGATGTGATTATGCTACGCCTCACTACCACGGAAACTGTAATTCACGTGAAATGGTATTATGGTTCCGGGATGCTCGGGAACCGTAATAGGCCTTATAAATATTACTATTATTAGAAGTGGACGTTGCGCTGCTCTAGACTTCAGCAATAACTTTGTGCATTTTTATCAACTTATTGGTCAACATCAGATTACAATGGACCTTTTCCACATACCGACGGCACCAGGCGGTGGCTGCACGAACTAAAAATCGAGAAAGTGACCTACCTGCGCTACCAATCGATACCGGGAGCTACGCTACCAGTTTCTTCGCTCTCCGAGCTGCGGCGCGTGCCCAACGCGAGCTTAAAGATGGGCATCCGTGGCTTCAACCCAATCGTTGTGTTTTTTCTTCCGTTCACTTTCTTTTTTTGTGTAACCCAATTATATATATGCTGCAATTACCTGTTCTACTCGCTTATCCACAGGCTCATTCCGAATTTCCTCGATTTTTCGTTCCGACTTCCGCCGCTTGGCCTCGGGCGCTCGCGCGTGCGCAGAAAGCTTCTCGGAAAAGGTTCATTGCAACTGATATCACGTAAGTAGGGGTTGACCATACGTTTCGGAAATGAAAGATTGAAGGACACTGAAGGAATCTCAGAGTAATTCGGCACAGATCGCTACACTAAATGTCTGGGCTACCCATGTAGAACGGTCATTTAAATAAAATGTAGTCATACTTCGTGCGTTGCACTTGGCATGTGCTTGTTCGCCTATATTTTACTTTTTTTGGTCTAAAGTTCACTTTAAATGCTCTTGATGCAGGGATTCCATACAGCTCCCCATATTAAATATTACAATGAGTGAGTTTACATACGGGCAATCATACTGTCCCTGGCTCACATTGTGTATCGGTAGTAATAATGTCTATGAACAATATTCGAATCGTTAGAAAAGGAATCAATTTATTACTTCGAATATTATGGACAGTAGAAAAAAATTAAGACGTTTACAAATCTATTTAGTTTGAAATTAGAGCGCAGCATTTTAGGAGGAGGAGGGGAGGCTGAGGAGGGAAGGGTCTGCCCCTCCGTATCCTCCTTGCCTCCACTTAACCCGCTATATTTAGCGGGGAAAAATTCCCTGCGGAAATTTACCCGTTAATATAGCGGGAACATTTTCCGGCTAAACTTAGCGGGTTAGGTTTCTCCGCTAAATTTAGCGGGGATCTGTCACGTCACGCATGAACAAATTCAGTTTCTCCGCTAAATTTAGAGGGAAAATTGACGTCACGTGACCTCGACACCAATTCAATTCTCCGCTAATTGTAGCGGGGCGGTTACGCCGACGGCGACGCCGCGAAACTCGGAAACGAGCGCCTGAGAGCTGCGCTCTAAAGAAAAAAGAAAACCGTTATGGAGCGCTCGAATATTTCTACTCTAGACACGATGGTGATGTGCCTCATTTGGCGTTTATAAGCACCCAAAAAGGTGCCATGCAATGCCACCCGCAATATTGTTTTAAAGTAAACCCAAGTAACCCGAAATTCTGGATGTCTCCTCGTGTGACACCTTCCATGGCTTTTGTGGCTCCTTCGGCATCAAACTAAAGTCGTGTCCCACAGAGAAATTTATCAAGGCACTTCCGTACTGCGCATAAACGTTTCTGACATGATATGTTACCTGAAGCCATTTGCTTCTTTTCAAAAATTTTTGTTTCAGGAACACGCTACTCGCAAGTCACTCATTATAGTGCCATTATAAGGGTATTTAAAGCATCGTATGGCGTTCTTTCTTTTTATAAATACGAACTTTCTGTACTTAGTGGCAGCTTGAGGATAGCAGGGTGAAAAAAATTAGCATTCGATCGTATGTGGACTGACAATCAAGTAGGAGCCTCACCCTACATAAATGTCGCAATGGCTGGCCCCGTCTTGACTTTCTAAAGTTGTCAACATGTGTTTCAGCTGCCGAGCGTCTGTGGAGATTAGGCTATGTCTGTGAGCTGAATACTGCTTTCCGAAGAGACATTACGTGCACTCGCGATTTAAGTAATTGTTTCAATTTTTTTTCTAGGAAAACAGTTTTATTTCGTGATTGCTGAATTGAGATTTTAGGTAATTCATAAAGGAATGACCGATTGTTATTTTAAAGTGAAAATGAGTAAAAAAAAAACAAAATCTTTCATGAAGTATTATTAGTAGGTTCATGCAGCAGGCGGATATATTCTTAGTCCAGAAACGAACATCAATGGAGTTCAATGTTCCGCTCAAGATAGCGGTGACTTATGATGGCATTGCTTTTAAACTATCGAAAGTGTCTGAATGACCGAATCTGAGTCATCGCAAGGAAGAAGCGTGAAGTAAGTATCCCCAATAAAAAAATACGAAATTTGCGAAGCACGTTTTCTCGCCATGGAAGCAGCCGAGGTCATTTATAACACACATATTGCTTCGCCACCCTTACGCTTCTTCTGGTTTCCTTCTCAGTCTCAGCCTGTTCCCAAAAATTGTTCATCTAGTGTCACCTTAATCACGTCATCCCCTTATGTGCTGGAATTCTGTTTTTCACAGCGTCGTGTGAATGGCAGAGCTTCTCTTTGTCCTTAAACCTTAATTTACATGCGCCTTTTCCTTGTAGTTTTTCTCTTCCCCTCCTGTTTGAGCGACCGCGGTTCTTTACCACACGTTGTCACCGACACCGAAGAGCCCGAACAATTAGTTCAATCCTGCACAAGCACCTTCGGTGCTACTTAAAGTCCGTCCGCTTCCGTCTTAAAGCAATTAATATTGTTTCCCAAGCAGAACGCAGGCAGCGCGCGCGCGCGCGGGCGGCGATAAATAAAACGGCCACAGTAAGCCCTCTTTGTTGTTTTTCTCATTCTTCTTGCCCTTATTTGTTCTACGTGAACACACGAGATCACCTTCTTCCTGGGCGTCTTGCCGCGTTCCAGAATTCCGCCTTTTTTGTAAATACGGGCCGATGCCATTTATCAAGGCTCGCCGCTCCGCCTGCCACACCAACGCCCACCGGGGCTGAAACAAAAGCACCGCGTGATGTACCAGCGTCGCTCGAACATCTTACGTTCGGAGTGATTAATGGAAGTCTCCCGTAATTAACGCATGCTGGCCGTGCATAGCAGGCCGCGCACCGCGCGGGCTGAATTGCAGCGCGCCACCACGGGTCGGTCCCTCTGCCGGTAGCGGCCGCAGGGACACCGTGAGAAAACCCGCGGCATTACGCCATTAGCCCTGCACGATGGACCGTAGAGGTCGCTACGAACCATCGAGGCCAATCCAGCGCCGCGTGACCTTCACGTGACCTTTCGAATGGGCACACAGTGACGTATCAAACATCGTCACGTGACAGGTTCACAGCGCTGTATCGGTTGGGACGGCTCGTAGCATCACCTATGGTCCATCATAAGGTGTAACGGCGTTTAGAGAGGCCGTGCGAAGCGTAGAGGCAGCGATGCTAAATGGCTAGGTGCGCATACACGGGCGAATGATAGCGCGTTTGTAAAACCTGTATTTTGTTTGTCACTTCATTTCGCTATTTGCAGCAGTGAATATTGTGATTTGAGCGAAGCAACCAGCAGAAATTCGACGAGTTGCCAAACCTTTGGTATATCGTTCTTATTGCACTTGTCGTGAATAGTGTGTAAGTAACGGAGCCCAAATGAAACTAATTGTTAATACCATAGCGAAGGAATTGAATACGTCCACTATTCAATATGTAATTGACTGTCAGTCGGCTCACTCCAGGATTAAAAAAAAAACTACATCACAGGCATTATTTATTTATTTAAACGTCAGCTGGCATTGTGATGAACTGTTTCATTGACTATTTAAGGGCCTCTAATGTGATGGGGTTTGTGTAACCCTCCGTCTAAAAAAAAACAAAAGAACACGCAAACAGCAAACTTAAAAAGAAAGAAGAAAAAAAAATCAGCCGCATGGCCAACGAGTTTGTTTCATGGCTTTATATCGTAGACCCCAGAGCGAGTCCACTAAAATGCTGTTTTAGCGCCTGCTAATGTGCACTAACCGGAATCGAAATTGCTTACCAAATGTGGTTTACCGGTCGTTGAGAGCGCAATCAGGGTCGGTTAAGTTTCTCTAGTCATGACAAGAAAGGTTGAGTAACTTAAAAAAAAAGGCACTGTGATACAAATTTTTGAGCTACTAATTGTACTATTATTGTTTAGGCACCCTCAACTAAAACTAAACAGATGCAAACGTGTTGTTGCACTCACTTTAGATTAAGTTACTGTTGAGTGGTGCTGTGTAATAACTTCGTAAAGATATATTAGAAAGAATGTGTGGACCTCTTTCGCCGATATTATACGGCGTGTTAAACTTCATGGAATTATTAGATGAATTCTATCTTCTTTTCGGACTCATTAGCGCAATGCTTGACCAATTTAGCTCATCTTGCCTAATTATAACAGATGTGGGATGCGGTTTTGCGCCAACCACCGCTAGAAGCCCCACGTTCACAAGACGTATGCGAAAATTCAGTTATCTCCAATCGGGTTTTAATATGTCTTTGCGCTTTTCATGTAGTTCGCCAATTGCAAATAAGATTATCTTTGGTCATGCAAAAGAATGAAGGTTTTTCTATCAATCCACATTTCCTCCTTCTCAATTCATTATTGGCTGTTATTTTTTTCTTTAATCGCTTGTTTTCGCTTTGCGAGATTTGACCAGCACTCGGGAAGTTTGTGAACCAGTACGTGCGAAAACGTTTCGCGTTTTATATTGAAGCTTCCAAATATGAGTCATACCGTTCTGACTTCCAGCGAAACAAACGCATAGGAGAATTACAAAGACTATGGGGACACCCGTCTAGCCTCCGCGGGGCAATAGGATATTTTCTTGCGGTTACGTGTTGCTCACCAGTTCGTGTTTTGACTGAAAGCTAGTCAGTATAACGTATAGCCCCAGTAACATCATTGGGGTGGGGGGGGGGGGGGGGGGGGGGCAGACGTTTTATACGTCATCCACTTTAATCATCATGAATCATACTCATTAAAGCAGAGACCAAAGGCTATTTTTTTAAATATCAACGCCGTCTAAAACACATTCGAGGACATCAGTCTGTACATAGCGTAGGCAGCGCATGCAAGACAAGAAAACCTATGGATTTGCTTGCCCAGCGAGGCTGGTGTTTTAATAAATTATAACTCTAAATTCATACAAATATCTGCCTTGCGTTTTTTGCCATTGGTCTGATAAAGCCGTTCCAAAAATATTTTTTTAGGATGTTTGCACACAAAAAAGATTGCACCATGGGCTTGCCATATTTTATTAATCATTTTTCTCAATGATTTCCTTGTAGCCCCTAAAATCCAATTATGCAAGTAGGGATTAAAAAGTTAAAAGGGCGGACAAAAGAGGACAAAAAAGACACACGCACGACACGGACAGGCGCCAAGCTCCAACTGATTTAATAAAACACGAATCATAGTCAAACTGTCGATCCGAATAGCCTAAACACATGCAACTGATAAAAGGTTTTATCGCTCATTACACACATCACTCAAGGAACACAATTTCTTTATTTAGTAGATTAAGAGATGGCGTGCTTACGCATCTGTCAGCCGCTTTGAGTATACAGAAAGCTTCGATTAATTATCTTTCCATGTTCTTATTTCCTTTCTTAATGAACCTTATGCGCTCTAACAAAGGTTCGCACCCACATCGTTTGCAGTGTTCCGCAAAGTGCCCACCCGAATTATTGCGTACGGCAAGCTTGCGTCCGCGTGGTCTTTAATTAAAGCATCGGCCGGTCTGACCGATGTAAACTCGGCCGCAACTAAAGGGAATCTCATAAACCACCTTAGTTGCGCATTCGATGTGTCTTGCTACATGTCTTTTTTTTTGAGCACGCTACAAACTTTCATTTTGACATCGCGGAGCGTATCTTTGAAAGTTTGCACGGGGTTGAGAATACTACGTTAACCCTGTGTCTAACAGACATCTTTTTTTTTAAATTGTGGACACTTTGTACAAGTATGGTATCACCTGCACTGGCATCTTGTCTGTCTTTTCACGACGTTTGTCAACGCCCTTTCGTTTAATTTTCTGTAGGAGACTTTCACGCACACTTGTCACTAAGCTCTTCGGGTAACCGGCACTCGTCAGGCGTGCAACCTGGTGATCAAAGCTGACCGGCAGTCTATGCTGGCAGCTTTTTGTAATGATTGCGTGAAGGCAGGTGGATGCAATTCCCTGTTGTACAAGCTTTGAGTGAGCACTGCGGAAAGAAAGGAGGCCTTTCTTAGTTCGTGGGTTATAGCTCCAGCACAAATGATCCTTAGTTAAGAAGAGCTCCAATTCTAGAAACTGAATACTGCCATCATTAGGCATTTCCTAAGTGAAGTTCAGCCCTCCGGACAGTGATTTATACAGATTAAAAAATTCTGCCACATCATGTTCTATACAATTTGCTGTACGTTCCCTCAAAATAACCAAAAAATCATCCACATAGCGGAAGATCTTGACCACATTCATCCCGCCAAGAGTCCCCGATATGCGCTTGTCCATAGCAGAAAAATAAATGTCACACAAAACAGGTGCCACAGAAGAACCAACACAAATAACACTCTACTGTACGTATAACTGTCCATTAAAAATAACGGCCGTGGACTGCAAGTAAAATTCTAACAGCGCTATAAAATGGTCGCAGTTGACTCCCGCAGAATTCTGAAACCTTACTTAACCTGAATGCGTTATGCTCCACAAATAGCGATGTAAAGTCTATCATGGGGAACCGAGTAAAAGAACTCTTCTGCATCCACACAAAGGGCTGTGGCCGCATTCTGCAATCCTGTTTTCAAATCTTGAACCAGTTCTTCGGAGCTACGAACCAGAAAGGGATTGTCAATGACTTATGTCCTTGGGTGACGCTGTAAGTACCTGCTGACCTGGACTTGCCAGGCACTTTTTTCCGAGACAATGACTCGTGAGGAACAGCTAGGCTTATGAGTCTTCCCGCTATTGAACACCTGCCCCCCCAAAAAAAAACTTTTCCTGCCTTGTTAACCGCCTTTCTTACTCCTTCAAGGTCCATGTCTTTGAGAAACCTGAGCGCAGCCGTCTTTTGCTTCTTCGGGAGAAATTTGACAGGCTTGAAATTCTTTTCAATAGCCACTAAAGCCTTGTCGTGGAAAACGTCTTCCCTCATCACAACAAAGCCGCCCTTTTTGTCGGCTTGTGCCACTGTAAGCCCACTGTCCCTAATAAAGTCGACGATTTTTCTAACAGGTGGTTTCCTCGGTTCTCGATTCACTGTGTGCTTGAGACAGTCCACTCCATCACTGATGGCTCGCTCTCTGTTCTGCTTAATGACGGGGTTGGCAACCCGGCACACCATGCCCATTAGCTCATGTTCCTTTGACGAAGCTTCAGAGCTGTACTTCGTACTCTTTTCCAGAGTCATCCGTGCGTCTCCAGGCAAGGAGACATCACCCAGTAGGGTGACGTTGTTCGCACAAATGGCCACACTTTTCTTCTTGGGCGGAAGGTTCATACGTACGCGCTGCCACAAAAAGTCTCTCGACTGGGCCGCCAACCTCCTGTACCCATCAAGACGACGTTCTGCGGAGCAAGGTACACTCCCCTTGGGAACAAAAAGCTGCAACCAGTCCTGATACATTTGAACCTGTCTCCAATGCTCCGACTTCACAATCTTGCACACTCTTCTGGCATGACCCCATGATGGCTCCCGCAATCCGAAAAGGGCGCGAACCTCCAGAGGCAGAAACTTCGTTTTGATGCAATGCGTTAGGAAACAGGACTGGCATGTAGAAAATTCATTGGGGTTAACACAGGTGATGCCTGGAGCCATCGTGAAGTCATGGTTTTTTGGAGGTCTTTAGCTGAAGGACTCATAGGCCTAGCTGTCCCTTACGAGTCATTGTCTCAGAAAATTGTGCCTGGCAAGTCCAGGTCAGCAGGTACTTACAGCGTCACCTAAGTGCATTAGTTATTAACGACTCCTTTTGGGTTCGGAACTCCGGAGAACTAGTTCAAGATATGAAAACAGTATTGCAGAATGCGGCCTCAGCCTTCACTGTGGATGTAGAAGAGTTGCTTCACTCGGTTCCCCATGATGGACTTTACATCGCTGTTCGTGAAAGCATAGTGCAGTCAGGTGAAGTGGGGTTCCAGATTTCTAACGGATGTCAACTACGACAATTTCATGGCGCTGTTAAAATTTTACATGCAGTCCACGGCCGTTGGTTTTGACGAACTGTTCTACGTACAAAAGTGTGGTATTTGTATTGGTTCTTATGCGGCACCTGTTTTGTGTGACACTTACCATTCCGCTATGGACAATCGCATATCGGGGGCTCTTGATAGGATGAATGTGGTCAAGATCTTCCGCTATGTGGATAATTTTTTGGTTATTTTGGGAAAATGTACACCGACTTCTACGGAACATAATGTGGCAGAAATTGTTGACCTGTTAAGATCACTTTCCGGCGGACTGAACTTCACTTGGGAAATGCCTAATGATGGCAGTATTAAGTTTCTACATTTGCAGCTCTTCTTTACGAAGGATCATTTCTGCTGGAGCTGTAATCCACGAACTAAGAAAGACCTTTTTTTTCAGCAGTGCCCACTCTAACCCTGTAAAACGGTGGATTGCATCCACCTGCTTTCACGCAGCCATTACAAAAAGCTGCCAGCATAGACTTCCGGTCAGCTTTGATCACCATGTTGCATGTTTGACGAGTGCCGGTTACCCGAAGAGCTTAGTGACAAGTGCGAGTGTGTGAAAGTCTCCTACAGAAAATTAAACTAGAGGGCGTTGATAAATGTCGTGAAAATGCCAGTGCAGGTGGCATCATATTTGCACCCAAAGTGTCCCACAATTTAAAAAAGATGGCTGTGAGACACAGGGTTAACGTGGTATTCGCAGCCCCGTGCAAACTTTGAAAGATATGCTCCGCGATGCCAAAACAAAAGTTTGTAGCGTGCTCAAAAAAAAATATGTAACAGTATACAACGAATGCGTGACTAAGGAGGTTTATGAGATTCCCTTTAGTTGCCACCAAATTTACATCAGTCAGACCGAGCGATGCTTTAACGAAAGAGCGCGCGAAAACAAGCTTGCCGTGCGCACTAATTCATGTGGGCACCTTGTGGAGCACTGCAAACGATGTGGGTGCGAACTTTTGTTAAAGCGCACAAGGTTCATTAACAAAGGGAATGAGAAGATGGAAAGAGAATTAATCGAAGCTTTCCGTATACACAAAGTGGCTGACAGCTGCGTAAGCATGCCATCTCTTTATCTACTAAACAAAGAAATCGTGTTTCTTGTGGGATGGGCGTAATGAGCGATAAAACTTTTATCAGCTGCATGTGTTTAGGCGATTTGGATCGCCAGTTTGATGATGATTCGTGTTTCATTAAATCAGTTGGAAGTTGGCGCCTATCCGTATCATACGCGTATCTTTTTTCGTCCTGTTTAGCTCGCGCCTTTTAACCTTTTAACTGATATGAACCAACTAGCAGTAACCAAAGTTTTATTGCAAGTAGGGGATTGTAGCACATTTCAACGAAGTTATTAACTTAAGGCAATTTGACACGATATTTTACCAAGGGCTTTAACCTGTTGTTACTGCTTCCTGCCCCACAGTTTTCTTCAATAAATAAAATAAAAAGTGCAGTTGTTCGTCGTGTGTTTGTTTTTAAATTATTTTAACCAACGACGAGCAGTCCTACTTAAACATAATTTGTAAAATCTATTTATTTCAAATGAGACAAATTTCTATTTTAATATATTATTTTAAATTGTTATTAAACAGACGAATGGTGAAATCATGATGCATTCCATCTTCTTTAAACTAGCTAAATATAAAACAGAAGTCTACAAATGATTAATTGCATGTGTGTCCACCCTTTCGCAAAACATTCTGAGTGTTTATCTCTGCAATCTAAGAACGAAGCTTAAAAATGACGAGGCAAAAGAATCATGAAGCTCTTCAACTAAATGCACTGAGATACTATTATGCTTATTTTCGGTATCTCTCGCTCAGTGCTACACCGTACACTTTGAAGATCTCATTGGTGTGCCATGCATTTTACAAATTTGAATCAAAGATTAAATTTTCACAAACTTTTGGTCAGTACTTTTTAATATACTGTATAGCGCTTCACGAGGAGTGTCAATTTGGCCAGAAGGGCACACGCCGTTGGTACATGATACACAGTAAAAATACCCAATCAAAAGCTTTTTTTTTTATTAGCGCGTTTCAGCTACAAAACTTGTATGGCCAATAAACACTTTCCCGTGGCAATCAAATTGTCCTTCTTCAAATAAACGGACGCCCGCGTTTACTACTTGTCGCAACGAAAGATAGAGTAGGTCTGGAGAAACTAAACCTAAAACGCGAAAGCTTCGTTCAATCATGCCTTTCCTTTTAGGCACAATGTCTTCATGACACAAAACAAAGTATACTTTAAAGTAATATACTCATGCTTATGCCCTAGTCGAACTAGCGCAACAAACAGGAACAAGCGACAGCGAAAAGCCTCAAACCAGAGTCTTTCGCGATTTGACAAGCTTTGTAGAATAAAGGAGGCTATGTTCAAACAGGAGCCCCAAGCACGCGAGGGCACCTTTGGCAGGCTTGCTATCGCTTGTGCTTACTTCACGAGCACCGAACGACCAAACTTCTGCCAAAGGTGCCATCGCGACCATGCTTCATGTGTCTGAGACTTGCCGACGTAGTTTCTTTCTGTTTGTCGCTCTAGTGGAACTCGATTATTAGTGTGGTACCCCCGAACATTTGGATAACTGGTTTGCACACCGTAACACTAGCTACGCCAACGCAGGATCTCCTTACTGGCTGTTGGATGACTTAAGAAAAATAGATTTGTCGGAATATTAGTACTATGAACCTTGTCGAGCACGTATTTATCGAGAAAAATATGTCAAGAGGAGCTAAAACACAATGCTTAGCTTCGCGCATTTAACTAACAAGCATTGCAGCAGGCTGGCGATGGTCCCAAGGGAGAAACATAGAAATAAATTTTCTAAAGTTAACAGGTGATTGCGTAATGACTTGCTGCTCGCATCGCATCCCGGTATCCTTTCATAAAAGAGTTGTGAAGCCATTTTCGTTTTCCCACGTGCGGTTGTTCTCATTAATTTCAATGCCCCTGTCCGATCAGTGATACAATTCTCATTTCCAAGAGGATAAAATGATCCTTTACAAATACTGGCGCTTGTCTGTGTAATATTAATATGCTTTCCGGCGAACGTCGCACCTCGCCACACGGCGTTGGCGGCGATCGAAGCCGCGTAACCTCAGACACGAAGCTGCATCCACCGACCGCCGACGTAGACAGAACCCAAACTCGGCGATAGTAGACCACAATGAGGCCCGCTCGGGTTCATCACGGTTAATGACGAGCGCGGCTGGCCTGACACCGAAGCGCCTAACAACCACTGCGATCGTTAGCGCGGCGGCAACCGCCTCTTTGCGGACGTCTGCGATTTGATTTCCCAGTAGGAATCTCTCTTTTCCCCCAGCACCGTACCTCCGGGCTCGAGCGCCACAGCCGCTAACTTGTGGGGTGCTTCCAGGTGGAGCCGTTCAGAAATTAGTCGGGTAATCCGCAGTGTATAGTACGTCTCAAAGGAAGTCTGTTTATGAACTGTTGAAAAGTTCTCGTATATATTCGTTTATATATGTGACACCTTAGAGTTGAATAATATATTGTAAAGTGTAGTTAAACGCTCGTAATCTTATGTGTAGGAAACTCATTCGTGTCGTTAGCTCGGTTTTATGCCACGAAGCCTTGCTTCCAACCCGCGCTGAAACGAACACAGCCTCCGCGTAAGAAAGCTCGCATGGTGCGAAGCGCATGGCACTATTACGTATTATTTAAGAGATTTTAACGTTTTGGTACTTGAAATGTTTCTAACGAGACATCTGGGCTAAAATAATGGAAGACGTAGCAGACCTATCACTTTTTTGTTAGAGTGTTGTATTCTATGTTGTATAAAAGCTTTAAACTTTTGTGAATTAAGCAAGCTGATTTGAGGATGCTTGCAATGTATTTTGATGCGTTTTACTCGCAGCAGCTATTTTATGTGGCTTCAAAAGACTTCACTGTAGTTTCTTCGGATTCTACCTAATTCGATCCACAGCTTTCACTTAACTTTCTGATTCCTTTTATGACTGTCACACGTAATAGCTTCTTACAAAAATGAATAATGCGACGCTACGCAGAACTTAGCTAGAGGAGTTCGTGCCTCGTCATTGGCATTAGAGAGGCTCCACTTTAATGAAAAATACACCAGGCAATCCTGGTGGGACATCAAACAATCCTGGTGTGAGACCAGAAGATGTTGTGTTCCTACCCGCAATGCTGGTGTATCTGGCAAACCAGCCTGGTGTGCCCACCAGAAATGCTATTGTACCCGCACACCAGCCTGGTGGGCAAACCAAGAGAGTCTAGTGTCACACCACACGGGCTCCTGAGCCCACCAGGCAGCCTGGTGTGCACACCACGCAGTTTGATGTGACACCAGAGTTGTGTTTTTGTTGACTTTTCTCTCCGGCCCGCAAACGTGTTTTCGATTAGTTTGTGTAACGCCCTCCGACGTGGTGCCTCGTTTCTTCCCGTCTTGGTGGTCGCCGGAGACCCCGCGGCGGGCTCCTTTGTGCTCAAGAAGTGTCCCCTCATCCCCAGAACTTGCGCGGGCAGCCTTGAGTAGCTTCAGGAGCTCGCCTGTTCGAGGGCTTCCCTTTCCCTTTCTCCCGTATTCTTGTTGAAGTTTCAGAAAATAAAGGAGTCATCTCTGTGAGTCGAAGCCGAAAAGATGTGTGCGTGTGCGCTTTCCCGGCATGATCTGCTAGCAAATGAATGAAGAGAGCTAGTAATTATTATAGTTTTTCGTGCCGAAACCCTGAAAGTAACGGCCAGACCATGCGTACTGCAAGCCGGGAAAGCGTCGACCGCCTGAAGCGAAAGAGGACATTGCGAGCCGCCACAGCAAAGATCATCAACGCGATCGGCGTCTGCTGGCCACAGATCCAACCAACATCGGTGAGCTCGAAGAAAGATTTGATATTCTTCTACGTAAGGAGGCTTCCGTGAAAGAACTGGACAAAGAAATCGAGCCATCTTTGGAATATGGTGCCTTAGAAGTGGATATAGCTGGCGCGGAGGGGTACGCGGAACGGATCAGCGTTACAAAGACACGAGTCAACCGCTAGCTGAAAGGCCAAGAATTGCGGAACGAGAGGGCGTTCGGTTCTTCGACGCAGGGCAGTGGCTCCGGACACGCTCCAGTTGATCACGGCCAGCTCCTTACAACAGTAAAGCTTCCGAAGCTTTACTGTCGTGCTTTTTTTTTGCTTTTTTGAATAAAGTAATTATGACATTAGCGTTATTGTCATACTTATCATTGTACCGTTTTTGGTAGTAAAGCAACACCCAATCAACTGGTGCTCTGATATTACAGCCCAACAAAGCATGTCACACCAGATTGCTGGTGTCACACCAGCACACCAGATTTCTGGTGCCCCACCACAACACCAGATTGCTGGAGTGAAAATGTCCCAAATCACATCTGTGAAAAAGCCTGGTGTCACATGAAGTCACACCAGCCCTGGGCCTGGTGTATTTTTTACTACGGGTAAGATGCATTAATTCGTATAAAGTTACTCTTATGCAACATTGAGCTCCCAAAACGTGTTCCACGAAACTAGCGAGAACTAAGGATGTTGCCACGCGTAATATTTCGAAAAACAGTCATTACCTGGGTATGTTCTAGGTTAATGAAACGTATCGAAACTTTTTTTTTATAACTTTTGTTGTCATTTAGTATAGCAGTATCCAATGGATAAGGGTTAGGAGGATAATAAATAAAAACACTACATTACACTAATACGGCCAACGTGCTGCAGGATTAGATGTTACGTATGGACTACATGGGAAACTTCCTCAAATATTCGGGACAGCTGGAGGACGTCCTGCGGCCGTACTCTTCGGTGTTCAGGGAGCGACCAGGAAAGACAGACATCCTGCTGCATCGGATTGAAACCGGTAACACACCGCCTTAGGGGTGCAATCCACGCCTCATCAGCGTAACAACAGTGTTACAGAAAGAGAATGCTTAGCCATAGTGTATGCGTTAAAGTGATTTAACATGTATTTCGATGGCGCAACATTCCAAATTCAATGTGATCATTTAGCGTTGTCATAGCTGAAAAGTCTTCAGAACCCCGCTGGTTGCCTCGCTCGTTGGGCACTTACGCTACAACAATACGATTACATTATTGTGTACAGGTCGGGCGCTACAAACCAAATTGCTGATGCACTTTCCCGCGCCCCCCTTCCCGAGCAGCACGTGCAGAAAGTTCCAGGTGTGTTTGATTTTTTTATTAAAAAAAAGTAAAGTACATTAATTACAATCGAGCGGAAAAATACGAAAAAACATTTATATAATAAAACAAAACAGAATGATGGAAGTTCCTCCACTCAGATGCCAGCTATACCGTGTTTCGCCTAATGATGGACTGGAGAGGACGCTAGAAGCCAATACAGCCAATCCAATGCCCTGTTAGTGTCACGTGTACTTAAGGAGGGGCGAAACGACGCGCAGGTCACTTAGTCACATGGAATATTTCCAGCGCATGATTGGCTGCAATTGTTCGTAGCATCCGCTGTGGTTCATCGTACTGTGAAAGCACTGGCGGCAGATGCAATATCCCGACTACCATATAAGCGTACTTTTCAATATACTTGAAGGAAAAATTTGATTGCTTGTGCCCTTTTTACAAACGTAAAACAAGGTATTTGCCTTTGCTGAATAAATGAGGATGTAGTTGCGTTTGTATTGTGGTCTGCGAATACCTTTTCGCACAAAATAGTTCAGCGTCAAACCTAGCTACAGCCCTTCAAAGATAGCCGGCATGAATACGGTTGTCTGGCACTGTGAAGGCTATGAACGCAACCGCGCTGTCCGGTTCAAGCCACCGTTTGCACACCCCTAATTTGTAGAGCTGCAACGGAAAAAGAGTAGCACAAGTGACCGAGGACCGTAGCGGCAAAATCGCGACACGCGGCGCTATTGTTCCCGAGCGCGCCGATAGCGAGAGTGCCAGTCACGTTGTATATCTCAACCTGGAGGTGGCCGGCAGAAAATTGAGGGAAAAGATAGGATTTAAAATTCGGGCTTGAAGACGGGCTGCTTTCTGCCGGCCGCCCCCGCGTTTGGGCATGGAACGTGACTGTCACTCTCGTTATCGGCGCGCTCGGGAACAATAGCGCCGCGTGTGGCGATTTTACCGCTCCGGTCATCGGTCACTTGTGCTACTCTTTTTCCCTTGCAGCTGTACCTATTGTGTTTCTATTACATGAGACTACTGCACGGTTCTCTCTATTTCCGTATTCTTTCTTATTTGTTCTCGAGTAGCGATGCACTATGGCTGAGCAGCAGTTATCTGATATGGGTCGATGTGCTAAATCCTTTGATTTTCTCTGATGTCCTGCCCCACCTCCCCCCCCCCCCCCCCCCCCCCCAAAAAAAAAAAAAAAAGCAACGAAAAACAGCAAGATTTGGGATGAAATCGGTGAATTCAGCAAAATCCACAGCACCTAACGTCTCAGAAATGGAACCACGAAATAACTATCGCAAAAAATTAGGATGTGAACACGGATGCGATCATTATGTAATGCTCGACCGAGTGCATACCGTTGTACGTTCCGGTGTCTCAACTTTGAGCATTGGTCTCCGCATTTTTCACTCCCTTTAACCAATCGAGATATTATTAGTACAGCTTCTGAGTGGCGAGGGTGTCGTCGAGGTCTGCATATGTTCCCGTGAACCGCTGAATCGGTATTGTGTCGGAAGTCTCTACATGGAAACATGCAACAGCAGGCCCAAACGCAAACACGATGCTATCGAATTCCGTTAGGAAGCACTCCTCTTCTCTACAAAATTAAGATTTACAGCATACAAAACTGTAATGCGTCCTACTCTGGGATACGCTTCGGTCGTTTGGGACCCCGCAACAAAAACCAACGTAAGCAGGCTCGAGAGACTACGGAAGAAGGCAGCACGTTTTATAACTTCAAATTAGAGATCAACGTCCTTTGTGACGGAAAGGCTGAATGTTTGTGGACTTGAACCCTTAGCGGTTAGGAGAAAAATTTCACAGTTAAAGCTTTTGTTTCTGATTTATCATAACCAAGTAAGGATCAACCGCGACATTTATCTTAGAAACATTACCAACCGATCAGCTAGACTAAATCATTCTAAAGCGTTGCCGTGGTATATGGCCAAAATTGATGTTTTCAAGTACTCTTTTTTTTTTTTGCAAATACGATTAGTGACTGGATTAAGCTTTCCGAACTAATTGTAAATCAAAACGATATTTCAAAGATGGAACATGCTGTTAGACTTCTTTACTGTTTTAAAAAGAAAAGCACATCGCCTCGGTGTTATTTTTTCTTGTTTCACTGTCTTTGAAGTTAAATATGGATATATCGCGTGATTTTTTGAATGTTGTATTGTAGTTCATCTTTTTATATTGTCTGCTTTGTTATCAGCTCGAATGTACAGGGCACGCGCCTTAGATTATTGATGATTATTGTGGTCAGTACATTGTTAGTGTTAAAGTAATCATCACTTTTGTTTTCTTTACGTGCATTTCGTTTACGTTTTCTTTTGATTTGTGCTTTGGGCGATTATTTTATCCAATTTTGTCAATACCGTATTGTTCAATGTTTTGATTGTAGGTATTCCTCCCTGCCATGACCCACGGGCCATTAGTATGTATGTATGTATGTATGTATGTCTGTATGTATGTATAAATAAATAAATAAATAAATAAACCAGTGTCTGTAAACGCTGCATCGCGGTCGTTAGGACGAAATTTCTTTTCCTATACGACACTAGGTGAGAACTTTACGATATAGTTACTTGACAATGAACTTCATGGACGCTGTCCAATACCTAGCGAGTGTCACGTGACCTTTTGGTATGTGTCTGTGTGTGCGCGCACGCGTGCGGGGGGAGGACGGGGGGAGGTGCACCGCTTCGACCCGCGGTTACATGAGGAGGCACGTTCGCAACGCTGGATTGACTGGGACGACTTATAGTGTCCGTTGCGGTCCTTCATTAGGCGAAACAGAAAACAGACGGTAGGTGGTTTCTACTTGATGCGCCAAACGTTCGGACGCAAGCTCGAGAGTTTGGATTTTTTTTTTTTTAAAGAACAGGAGGCCGTGAAATGAATACGACAATAAGTGCGAGTGCGGGTCATACATCGACGGCTGCCGTATGGCACGTACCTTAGAGCCAGTGAACGTATCGCCACCGGCGGCCTTCGGGTGTTTGTTGTATCCACAGACAACTCAAGAAACTCAAGGCGTGGTGTGACCTAATCATCTCATTACCGCTTCGCAGCCAATGAAATCGCGACATTATAGTCGATGAGAACGCCGAAGAACGAATATCGAAGCAAGACGCTTGAACATAATGAACTACGTCTTTCGTCTCATAAGTTCTCAGTGCCTATAGATACAGTAGCTTAAACTAGCGATGTTTTTTTTTGTTTTTGTTTTTTTTACATGCATACTTTTCGCCGCAAAGCGGAGCGCGGGCGCGAGAACATGTCCACTCATGAGACAAGGTACCTTCCTTGCGACGGCTTGTTTCTCTTACGTTACTGTACAAAGACAACTGTAGGATCCGTGCTCGAGCCCAGCAAGTGAAGTAGAATGCGGCGCTTTGATCCCTTCCCGTGACTCGGACTGAAGAACCACAAACGCTCTGAGCAGCGAGTGGAAAGGAGGCCACGGGATCGTCCGATGCATGGGAGAACAGGGACCGATGCTTCGAGGCCACGGCGTCTGGTTGAGATGTTGCGGGCGACTGCGCAAAGGGAGAACGTTTTCGGTCGATACGCGAAGCCAGGGTACTTTCTCGGCCCTTGCGCGAAGTCTCGAGAGAGGCTGAGCACACGATAAGAGGTTGCAAATTTAATTTAGAAGTGATGCTGGGCAGCTTTTCTTGTGTACTTCTTTGTGAATGGCTGCAAGAGACTGCGCGAGAGTATTGTGGCAACTTAAGAGTGTAGGTTGCCAAGAGCAGTGGAAAATATGTCGAGCACTTTGACACTTGACGGGAACTAGTTAAGCCAAACACGAAAATTAGAGGAAGTGAAATTTAAAACAAAACTCCTTTTGTGTCGAGAGCGAGCTTGGTGCGCGTAATTGCGTCAATGACTTTGAGTGCGTAACTGCGTCAGTGAGTGAGCTTCAGGAGGAAGATGACCGCACTAATATATAAACCCCTTTAAAAAAATATCTCGCAACCGTAAAAATTCGCCGAACGGGTCCATCAACATTGGGAGGCCGACTTCATAGTGAAAAACTCCGTTGCGGCCGGTGCAGTTGTTTACACTGTGGCGGTCTTGCGTTTCCTCTATTCCTTCGCCTCTGTATGGCTCCAGGTAGTGTTTTCCATATCACAAGTCAGCTAAACGACATTTCCCAACTCCCAGCAGGTAAAGATGACGAAGTTTATCGCTTCTCCAAGAGGCGATCGAAGTCAGAGCGCTCTTTCGACAGAAGCTACAAGTAGAAACTTACCTCGAATACGTATTTTACTGGTCAGATTTACGCATTAAAATTGCAAGTCTCAATTTCGAATACAAAAAGCTGGGATGTTAAATGGGCCAGTTTTTATTTTTAAATTTTTATCGTACTTGAATTGGATACTTGAAATTTTAATGTGTCGAAGGGAGTATTAAATGCGTATTCTAGGTAAGTTCTGTGAATGGAACTACTAAAATACGTATTCGAGGTAAGTTGTGTAAATTAGAGTAGTAAATACGTATTCCAGTTAAGTTTCAACTTGGGGGTTCGGTGCCGGCATGGGAAACGCAGCACGCTTACGCTTCCTTCTGCTGCAGATATTTGCTGCGGCATGGGCCGTTGAAGGGATGCCTCATCCCCTGACTTCCAATCAACGTGGTTTTAGGGAACGCAGCCATTTCCCCTCGTTACCCACAACATCAGCGGACTTCTTGCGTGGCGCAACGCTCGTCTGGCAACGGACTGAACGTTATCTTGTGACTTCAGTCTACAAAAGGAGCAACCGTCCACTTTTCGGACAGGGTTCGGTGCCGGCATGGGCAACGCAGCACGCTTACGCTTCCTTCTGCTGCAGATCTTTGTTGCGGCATGGGCCGTCGAAGAGATGCCTCATCCCCTGACTTCCAATCAACGTGGTTATGAGGAATGCAGCCAATTCCCCCCGTCACCGAAGAAATCAGCGGACTTCTTGCGTGGCGTAACGCTCGTCTGGCAACGGACTGGAACGTTATCTTATGACTTCAGTCTACAAAAGGAGCAACCGCCCACTTCTCGGACGGGGTTCGGTGCCGGCATGGGCAACGCAGCACGCTTACGCTTTCTTGTGCTGCAGGTTAGTCCTGTTTATTTTAAAGTTGATTGTTACTCCTCGAAACGCCAGCCGGCATCGTTCCCCAGTGTCCTTGTAAACTTGTGTTCCTGGTGTCACAATTTTCTGTCAAATCCTTGTGTTACACTTGTAAAATTGACATAGATTGTTTCCGGCGGCGTTGGACTTAACCCCGGGTCCCTTATCGACGCCCAAATTTAGAAATTGATTAAGACAGTTGACCTACTACCAAAACTGGATGAAGGACAGGAAACGCTAATAAACGATGCTGCATAAATAAACCGGAACGAGGTTCGACTCGACAGAAAAATCGAAGCCCTGACTAAGAAAGTCACTGCGATGGAAACAGAAATAGGTCTGTTAAAAAGCTTCCAAGATGATATGCAGGAAATTGGTGCCCTCTCAACCAGTCTATGAGCGCAAGTTGCTGCGGCCTCCTCTAGACAAGATGACTCAGAAAACAGATAAGAAGATATCATTTATTATTTTACGGAATCAATGACGAACCTAACGAAACATGGTTCCGTTCTGAATTAAAAGTAATTGAGTTACGACGTCGAACGTGCTCATAGGCTAGGCCGCCCAAATACAGAAAGCCAAGACCAATTATTGTTAATTTCCTATCCTTCAAAGTCAAGCAGCACATTCTATCCCAAGGATCCAAACTAAAGAAACTGCGACTTTTCAGTCGGCGACGATTTTTCGGACAAGATCAGCTTTGAACGCTAACAGCTGTTGCAGCATGCAAAAACACAGGAAATGCCATGTATGCTACATTTCAATAAGCTCAGTATTAACAGAATAGACTATTTTATGATAACGCTGAAGGATGTGTGAAAGCAAAAAATGTCTAGTAGCTACCGTATCAAGGTCGGCATAAAATAAGAACCACGTGTGAAGTTGCTGTTATGATTATAAATTGTCGTGGTGTCAAAAATAGAGTGGAAGAGTTAGCCGATGTTATCGCTCTGACGAAACCCAGTGTGGTCATTGGTACAGAGTCCTGGCTGGATGACACCATTCGTGATACTGAATTTTTTTTTTTTTCTTTTGGTTATGTTGCGTATCGTCGAGACCAAAATGTGCATGGTGGAGGAGTTTTCGTGTTAGTTCATGAATTCCTTCGAAGTTTTGAGATCAGAGTGAATGGTGTGAAATGTGAATCTGTTTGGTGCAGGATTGCGTCAGAAGATGGAGAATTTATTACTGACGGTCTTTCTATGGCCTCCTGGCCCTGACGAACGCGCAATGTTTTCTCTATTTTATGTTCTATCAAGCATGGACACACCCAATGTGGTACTTGTGGTAACTCGGACAAAGAGGCAGAAGACGAGATCTCGCGAAAAGACCGCGAGCGAGCTCGAGACAGAACACTGAGTGCGATTGACTGGACTGAGCCGACATGAAGCAAGCCCTAGGTTAGCCAGCGGGATACGTTTTTTTAATCATGTAAATAAACCCCCAGTTACTACAATTGGCGACGAGGGTGTTCGAGCCATCATCCGTGTGCATCAAAGGCATAGGTAACGCCCCTTCAACCCGAACGTCCACTGCTCTAGCACCCTGGCGGAAGCTACGACTGCTAGGACTTCAGGAAGGGACCCCGCCGACGCTGTCACAAACCGGGTGAGGATGACCTACATCGGTAACGTTCCTGATTTCAACAAGTCAGAGCGATTCGATCTTTACATTGAGAGATTCGAACGCTGGCTCGCGGCTAATGAGGTTCCGAAAGGCAAGAAGGCAGACATTTTGCTTGCAACACTTCCTGCATTGACTTATGAGCTGCTTCGAGACCTCGTATCTCCAAGAACAGCAACTGAATGTTCTTACGAGGACCTCAAACAAGTACTCATTCAACATTTTATGCCCAACCCCATCACGATTGCAGAACGATTTCGCTTCTACCGACGCAGTCAAGAGGAGGGCGAAACTCTCGCTGAGTTCATAGCCGCGCTAAAGAAACTTGCTCATACTTGCAATTTCAAGGACTTCCTGAATGATGCCTTGAGAGACCGGTTCGTTTGTGGGCTGAGAGACGAGTATTACATCAACCGCCTGCTCATCGAGAGGACGCTGACTTTCAAGTCAGCATTGGATATCGCCTTAGGGTTAGAGCTCACCAGAAGAGACGCTCGTCAGCTCACCCAGACGGCAGTTCCTAAAATTCAAGGAATTCAAAAAGTTCAAGTTCAGACGCGTTCAACAAAAAAAAGCTGGCAGCGCCAGGAGCGTCGAGTGCCTCTACGTCTAGCACCTGCTACCGTTGTGGCTACCATCACCTTCATCAGGACTGTCTTTTTAAGAAGGAAGTGTGCCATAACTGCTGGAAGAAGGGACACATTGCGCGAGTTTGCAAAAGCAAGACATGTGCGCAAAACCAGATATTCAGCCAAGAAAGTCCCCAAGACGACTACGTCACACTGTATCCAGTTGATGGAGACAATAACAGTGTCGGCGACGGCATCGAAGTCCTGCTGCAAATTGCAGGAAATGCTGTAAAAATGCTGCTTGACACTGGGGCGGCTCTAACCATCATCTCCGAGAAGCAATACAACGAGTCGCTGCGCGGTTTGCCACTAGAATCCTCGACTCTTCGCCTCCACTCGTACACCGGTGACGCCATTCCTGTCCTTGGAGAGGCACAAGTTCCGGTAACCTACGAAGATCAGACATTGACGCTTCCATTGGTGGTCATCCACGGAGATCGACCAGCTTTGCTGGGAAGAAACTGGCTGTGGCACATCCGCATCAACTGGTCCAACATCTTCTCACTGACAGAGTCTGCTGCTCGGAACGGACTAGACAGTCTGCTAGCCAAGCACAAGATGCTTTTCAGCGACCAACTGGGAACGGTGAAAGGAATCAAAGTGGCGATTTACGTCAAGCCCGAGTCTGCCCCGATTTTCTTCAAACCTCGCCCCCTCCCATACGCCCTGCGTGAGGTGGTGGAGAAAGAGTTGGAGGCCCTTGAAAAACGCGGCACAATCACCAAAGTTGATAGAAGCAACTGGGCGGCACCGATCGTGGTGGTCCCAAAAAGGGACAAGTCCGTTCGACTTTGTGGAGATTACAAGGTCACCGTGAACCGTTGCATTCAGCCGGAGACCTATCCACTACCAAGTGCGGAAGACTTGTTCGCTACGCTTGCTGGTGACATGTACTTCAGCAAGATAGACTTGACCAGTGCCTACCAACAATTGGAACTAGAACCCAACTCGAAGGTTTACACTACCATCACCACACACAAGGGTCTTTACCGGTACAATCGCCTACCTTTCGGAATATCCACAGCGCCGTCGATTTTCCAACGGCCCATGGATCAGATCCTGCAAGGACTGGAGCACGTAGTTTGCTATCTTGACGACATCTTGGTCACGTCAAGTACTCTGGAGGATCATCTTCAATTGTTGGACCGAGTTCTGGCTCGACTGACAGCAAACGGAATTCGGGCCAATCTTCGAAAATGCGAGTTCCTCAAGAGCAGCGTGGAATATCTCGGCTACAGAATCGACGCCCAAGGATTGCGCCCAATTGAAAGTAAGGTGCAAGCCATCCAGAACGCGCCGTCGCCTTCCAACGTGATGGAACTGCGTTCATTTTTAGGCCTGTTAAACTATTACGGACGATTTTTGACGGGCCGTTCCACGATTTTGAAACCACTACACCAACTTCTAGAGAAGGACAGCCGCTGGAAGTGGACATCAGAATGTGAAAAAGCCTTCAAAGAGGCAAAAGAGAGCTTGCTGCGAAGCAAGTGGCTCACACATTACGACCCTAGCAAGCCGCTTTGCCTCGCCTGCGATGCATCTCCAAGCGGAGTGGGAGCAGTCATATCTCACATCATGCCAAACGGTGACGAAGTGCCAATTGCCTGCGCCTCTAGGACGCTCTCACCGAGTGAGCGCAATTACGCACAGATCGAACGAGAAGCACTTGGTATTGTGTTCGGTGTGAAGTTCCACAAGTACCTATACGGTCGGAAATTCACCCTTATTACAGATCATAAGCCTTTGACTGCGATCTTCAACACCCAAACAGCAATTCCAAGCTTAGCCACTCTACGAATGCAACGTTGGGCACTTACTCTCCTATCATACAACTATGACATCGTGTACCGGAAGTCCAAAGAACACGGCAATGCAGATGCACTGTCACGTTTGCCTTTAGACCTTGCTTCCAGTGACCCGGACGAAGACACGTCGGTACTTCAGGTCTCCAATGTGGAACTTCTCCCAGTCACAAGTCATCAAATCGCAGTGAAAACAATGAGAGACCCGACCTTATCCAAAGTCCTGAACTTTACCCTAAATGGTTGGCCCACCTCCCTTCAAGATAAAAGCCTGCGTACTTCGAAAAACGGGAGCAGCTCTCTATGGACCAAGGCTGTCTTCTATGGGGAAGCCGAGTCGTCGTACCACCGAATCTTAGAAAACGACTACTACATGAGCTGCACGAGAATCACCCAGGCGCCAGTGGCATGAAGGCCAAGGCACGAAACTATCTCTGGTGGCCAATTTTGGACCAAGACATTGAAGATTTCATTAAGCAGTGCTACGCCTGTGCATCCATGCAGAACCAACCAGCTGCTGCACCTCTACACCCGTGGTCTTGGGCGAGAAATCCGTGGGAGAGGATACATATAGATTACGCCGAGCTCGACAACCAGCACTACCTGGTAGTAATAAACAGCTTCTCCAAGTGGATCGAAGTCCTGCCCACAAGAACGACTACAGCAGCACGCACCATTGAATTGTTGCGGAACCTCTTCGTGTCATATGGAGTGCCCTCTGAAGTTGTCTCGGATAACGGACCGCAGTTCATTTCTGCAGACTTCGGGAACTTCTTGCGAATGAACGGCGTGAAGCACATCCGTACACCCCCACACCATCCCGCTTCAAATGGCGCGGCTGAGCGAGCGGTGCAGACATTTAAGCGAGCACGGAAGAAAGACGCAGCTGCTGGAAACACACTCACAGAAACAGAGCACCAAAGGCTGGCCAGGTTTCTCCTGAACTATCGGAGCACTCCTCATACAATCACGGAGAGAACACCGGCTGAACTGTTCCTCAAGCGGCCGCTTCGTACTCGCCTGGATTTAATCAAGCCAAGTGTGGAGCGGACTGTGACCAAGCACCAACGCCAGCAACAGTTGGCACACGACAAGTCATGACGATCACTTCGTTATTTCGATGTAGGAGATAAGGTCCTCGTGCGAAAAGTGAGAGGGAACCAACCCTCTTGGTCTCCTGGAGTTATTGTTTCCCGAAGAGGGCCACTATGGTATCTAGTGGAGGTACGGGAACGTACAGTCTCCGTTCACTTGGACCATCTTTTGCGACTGGATGCTCAGTTACCAAGTCGTGAAACAACCTGCCCACCACCATGGATGCTCTTAGGCCCGGCTGCCACTCCTAGAGTGTCGACGGACTCAGCTGGAGACTTGCAGAGTTCATCGGGAAGAGCCCCACCTACAGTGGTACAGCCAGGCCCGGCAGGAGACGCAGCCACGCCTCTGACTGAACACTCAAACCGTTACCCTCAACGGATCCGGCGTCCCCCAGACAGACTTGGCGTGCCACCGAGCCTACCGGATGCTGGAGCTCCCGCTGGCACCTAAACGATTAAAGCGGGAGGAGTGTGGTAACTAGGACAAAGAAGCAGAAGACGAGATCTCGCGAAAAGACCGCGAGCGAGCTCGAGACAGAACACTGAGCGCGATTGACTGGACTGAACCGACATGAAGCAAGCCCTAGGTTAGGCAGCGGCATACGTTTTTTTTAATCATGTAAATAAACCCCCAGTTACTGCAGTACTTGGAGGTGATTTTAACTCCCCAGATGTGGAATGGGCCGGTGATCAACCTGTAACGTTGAATACCGACAAGGCATATAAAACGTTCCTTAACTTTGTTTCAAGTTTTGAATTGCACTAGCATGTATCCTTTCTCATAAAGGTTAGGTACAACACGGGCGACAAACTTGGACTTGTTTTTTAGCAACAGGGACGGTCTAATATCGACTGTATCTAGCCTTCCTGGAATTAGTGACCATGAAGTCGTAGTTGGACGAGTAACCAATATATTTGAAATCAAGAGGCCAAATTTACCTAGGAAAGTCTTCTTTTACGAACGCGGCAACTATGAAGGTACTTCAAATAACCTATGCGACAATTTTCTGAGTTTAGAGATTTTTCTCACCAACTCGACGTTGAAACTTTTAGGAACCTTTTCAAAAATAAAGTAAACTCCTTAGTCAATGCATTAATTCCTTCCAAACTACTCGGTTGCAGGCGACGTAGAGACAAGCCGTGGATGAATGGGGAATTGCGTAACTTGGTGAAAAAAAAGGCGTGCATACCTGGAATATCTAGAAAACAATGACACATTTTCACATTTACAATTAGCCAAATAAACAATTCAAAACAAAATTAGAAGAATGCAAACTCAAATTTCATTCCTATCTTGATGAAAAACTGAGAAAAAACCCCAAAGAGCTTTGGAAATATGTTATGTAAAAAAAATAAGGCCTCAATCAGCATTCCCCTAGTGATTGCGGGCAACTTGTAAGGAAAGAAGAGAAAAAAGCTTCAATAATTATTTCCATTCTGTATTTTCATCCGTAGTTAACACGGAGCATCTGATATCTCACGAAGGGTTCCTTGACAAGTTGGATGAAATTGAAATATCTTGCGACGGAATACTAAGTTTGGTGAACGGATTAAAGCTCAACAAAGCAAGTGGTCCCGGCGTTATACCCGATCGTGTTCTCACATCATGCTCTGCAATCATCTCATTTTACTTAGAAGTCCTTTTTAAAAAGTCTCTCTCGAGTGGACGGCTTCCTGGCCAGTGAAAAACAGCAAACGTAGTGCCCATGCATAAAAGTGGCCCAAAAGACCACGTCCAAAACTGCAGACATATTTTCCTTCTGTGTGCGTGCTCCAAAGTAAAGGACACATAATTTATAGCAATGTTTTAATCATCTCGAAAAAAAGCTATCTTACTACCGCACAACACGGATTTAGAAAAAGGTTTTCTTACGACACGCAGTTGGTTGAGTTCTTCCATAACCTTGCAACTTCATTTGATAACGGGCTTCAAGTAGATTGCGTCTTTCTAGATTTTCAAAAAAAAAAAACATTCGACACAGTACCTCACGCTTTCATTATCTATAAACTAGCAAGATTAAACATTCCATCACACATTCTTGCGTGGCTCAGCGATTGCCTTTCTCATAGAAAGCAATCTGTTTTAATCAGCGGCAAAAGCTCGCGTAATGTTGGGGTTGCGTCCGGAGTACCACAGGGGTGTGTATTGCGGCCACTTTTATTATTAATTTATATCAATGGTATTACTAACTCCGTTCAATCGAAAATACGGCTATATGCTGATGACTGCGTACTTTACTCTAAAATTCATAACACATCCGATTGCTTGGCTTTGCAAAAAGATACCTGTCATATCTCCTCCTGTTGTGAAACATGGGGAATCATCTTGAACATAACCAAGTGCAATCATGTATGTTTCACGCGCAAGAGACGCCCTGTCGCCTTCAAATACGTTATCAGCGAAATTTTTTACCAACGGTTTGTGAAATCAAATGCCTCGGCGTATATTTTACAGAAAACCTTTCGTGGGCCAAACACGTGGACTATACATCCCCAAAAGTGACCAGAACGCTGAAATTTATTAGACGTAACTTTACAGATTGTCCCAAGCTTACCAAACGAGCACTATGTCTAACCTATAATAGACCGATTTTAGAGTACGCCTGTGTCTCCTGGGACCCCCACCAGGCGTACCTTGTCAACCAGCTAGAGGCAGTTCAAAATAGAACAGCTCGTTTTATATCGGGTAATTCTAACTTTGAATCAAGTGTGACTCAACTAAAAATAGAACTTTATTTAATTCCATTAATCCAGAGAAGGCGGTCTATGCGGCTAAAATTTTACTACAGCATTTTTCATAGTTATCTCGGCATTGACTAATCAAAGTACATGCTGCCTGCCCACTACACATCACGAAGGCGTGATCACTCTAAAAAAGTGCAAAAGTATAAATGTAGAACGGATCTGTTTAAATACTCCTTCTTTCCATGCACAACGACACCTGGAATTCGCTGCCAGAGGAAATAATTGCTACAACTTCTGCTACTTCTCTTTTTTAACCATGTGCCTAAGCGATGCTACATAAACCCAAACACAATTGATATTATTGTCTCATGTTCAGCCTGGCGAATTTTGTACCTTTTTACTTTTGCTTAAATGTATTTGTACCCCTCCCTCGCAATAAATCCTTTGTAAGGCGATGCGAGGTATTCTAAATAAATAAATAGATACGTTGAGCCGCTTATTTTTGAGTTTCTCAAAATGAAGTTACAAAACTACAAGTATTTATTTATTTATTTATTTATTTATTTATTGTACCCTCAGGGCCCGAAGGCATTACAGAGGGGGAGAGCGTAGGCAGGGAAAATATAACAATTCAGCAATACTAAAACAAATAAAAAGTGAACAAACAGGTCAGAAATCAGCGCAAAAATGGTTATTTATGGCACTTCGAAAAAGATTAGAGTCTGTTATGGCAGCAATTAAACCGGGAAGGTGGTTCCATTCTTGAGCTGTGCGTGGTAGAAAAGATGAATGAAATGTGTTGGTTAATGAGCTTGGGACTCCAACTTTGTGCTGGTGATCTACACGAGGCGAGATGTAATAGGGGGGAGTTATGAAATGGTCGCGTAATAGGGGATTATGAAAATAAATTTTATGAAAAAGGCATAAGCGTGAAATTTTACGGCGAAGTGAAAGAGATGGTAAAGATAAATTATTCTTCATTGACGAGACACTGGCGGTGCGGTGATAGTTCGATAGAATGAAACGAGCTGATCTATTTTGAATGGATTCTAAAGCAGTGATGAGGGTAATATGATCGGGATCCCAGATGAATGCTGCATACTCAAGCTTAGGTCTTATTAATGTTTTATAGAGGACCAATTTAAGTGAAACAGGTGCTAAAGAAAAATTCCGTTTTAAATAACCCAGCATGCAGTTAGTACGATTAGTGACATATTCTATATGGGGTTTCCATGAAAGGTTAGAAGTTAAGTTAACACCAAGATACTTGTATGACGACACTTGTTCCAAGGAGTTGCCATCAAGGTAGTAAGAAGGACTCTCACTAAACTGACGGGTTACTCTCATGTGTTTACATTTACTAGTGTTTAGTTTCATTAGCCACAACTCACACCAACGAGACACAGAGTTAATATCAGACTGAAGTGTGAGCGTGTCTTGGTTACTTCGGATTTCACGGTATATTACGCAATCATCGGCATAGAGACAGACGGATGATGACATATTAACTGGTAGGTCGTTAATATAAATTAAGAATAGTAAGGGGCCTAGAACAGACCCCTGGGGAACACCAGAGTTTACTGACGCAAGTGGAGAGTTTTCATTATTGACTGTTACAAATTGCGAACGATTAGTAAGAAAAGAATGAATCCATGCAAGAACGTTAGGGTCAATGTTAAGTTTAGCAAGTTTCAATAGTAATAGTTTATGACACACTTTATCAAAAGCTTTTGCAAAATCCAAGAAGATGCAGTCCACCTGGGAGCCTTGGTCAATGAGAGAATGAATGTCGTGAGTGAAAGATAGAAGCTGAGTTTCACATGACAATGATTTACGAAATCCGTGCTGAGCTGTGGTGAAAAAATTATTCATTTCTAGGAAGTTTACAAGATGGGAAAATATGATGTGCTCGAGAAGTTTACATGGGATGCTGGTTAACGAAATGGGACGATAGTTATGAGGAGAATGTTTGTCACCAGCTTTTGGAATAGGGACCACCTTCCCCACCTTCCAGTCCGAGGGTAGGTCACCCTCTTGGAGTGACTGTTCGAATAATTTAGCAAGAATAATTGAAGAATATAACTTGGTGCTTTTAAGAAATTTTGAATTAATGCCGTCCACTCCTGAAGAAGAAGACAATTTCAGCCCATCTATAATCTTAACTATACCAATAGGGTCAACAAGAATAGCATCCATTGGTAAATAACCGGCACACACAATTGAAGGGTAGCTTATGTTACTAATATTGGAAAATGATTCAATAAACACATTATTTAGTATATTAGCGCAGTCATCACTAGAGGCACTATCACTACTTGACGTTTTGAGTAAAATTGAAAAAATGTCTTTCTTGCTGACAGTGTTCCAAAACCTTTTGGGGTCATTTATTAACATATTTGGGAGAGTATTTGAAAAAAAAATTGATTTCGCATCTGCAATCGCCTTTTTATATACTTCTGCAGACAACTGATACGCAGCCCAGCGATGCCCACACGTTGAAAACTTCGCAGCACGATATAAGCGTTTTTTTTATATTTGATAACCGTTTTAGGGCTTTCGTAAACCATGGTGACTGGGTATTTTCGAATATATTTCTTAGTGGGACATGCTTGTTGATAAGAGAGATAAATTTCAACTTTATGATATTCCAGTTATCTTCGACAGAACGCCCCGAAGAAGTTGTTAGATACTGGTTCAAGAAAATGGCAAGGTCATTATTAATTTGCTCAAACTTGGCCTTTCCGTAATCACGAATTTGTTTTGGCTGAAAAGTGGGTCTCGTTGCCGACGTTTTTAGAGAAAAATGCAGCACTTTGTGATCACTAATCTCGGGCAGATATGTTATGGGAGTTGCATACTCAGGATGATTGGTCAAAATGAGGTCTAATACATTGGCTGTCGACTGGGTAACTCTGGTGGGATGGAGAACAAGTTGTGAAAGGCTAAAATCTAGACATAGGTTAATAAACGAAATACATTCCTCAGAATGTACATTTACACAAGGAACGTCGTTTGACCATGATATAGATGGGAAACTGAAGTCGCCGAGAAGAAAAATTGGAGCACCCGGAAAACGCACCATAATGGTGTTAAGTGTATTATGTAACGCTTCGACAAATGGCAACGAATACGAGGGTGGCCGATAACAAACTCCCATAATCCACTTCTTATGGTTAACAAGCAGGCCAACCCACGTTATTTCCAACTCGCATATAACGTCCACAGAAAAGGATTTGATATGATCAGCGATTGCAATTAACACTCCACCGCCACATCTTTCCTGTCTCTCATGTCTGTAAACATTGAACGTTTTGTTTCCATCGAACAGTTCACAGTTTTGTATTTTCCCGGAAAGCCACGTTTCGGTTAGTACAATGACATCAGCATCGGTGGTATCTACAATGGAACACAATTCGTCGCGTTTTTTCAGGACACTTCTTATGTTGGTGAAAACAACAGAAATATCCGAAGACCGTGACACGCATGCCCTACCCCTCGACAGATCCTATATCGGCGAGGGCGCCTGATTAGAACTCCGAGCAAATGATGACGGTGATTGAGGGGCGGTTGGCTGCGCGTTGGGGGCTGCAGACAGTCGAGAAGGACCTAGCTCATAAATTTCTTTAGTTGTTTGATCGATCGCGTAACACTTGTTATTAATATGCAATTTGTTGTAGCGTAGTTTAAATACACCTCCGTTTGCTTTACCAAATTCAATTAACTGCTTTCTGGCATTACGTGTGGCGAGCGAGAAATCCTCGCTGACTGAGATACGGAGTGCTTTTAATCCAGTTCTAGCGAGTAGTATTTGATCTCTTAGTTTGAATGACGCAAACTTTACAATGATTGGTCGGCATTTGTTTTGTGTAAGGTTTCCTAGCCGATGAGCACGAACTATCGAGTCACCCGTGATTTGTACATTGCGTGATGTTTGAAAAATACTCAAAATTCGTGCTTCAGTCTGCGCCCACGTCTCAGATACGGTGTCGCTAACCCCAAAAAATATTAAGTTATCTCGACGAGATTGGTCTTCCGCCTCGTCAAGCCGTGCCTGCAAGACGCGGTTTTCCTTTTGTGCGTTATTAGCAACACCTCTCACCTCGACTACCGCGGCTTTAAGCTGCTCTACATTTAAGGCATTGGATTCCACTGTGACGAGTCTCAAGTTCATATCAGCTACAGTAGCACGCAGTGATTCCTGGTTTTGTTTAATTTCGTTGATGGATGATAGGATTCCTGATTGGGATTCTTCAATTTGTACCGATCGTGTATTAAGATCGACCAGCATTCCATGCATTTCGTTAAACAGTTTTAGCTGGCTGTCACTCATTGGGCCTGGGTTAGTTTCCACATCCCCGGAAGTTAGTAGAAGCAGACTAATGACGTCAACACACTCATACAAGGTAACAAGCAGCACTTTTGAGCACGGGAACACCAGCAAAAAAACGACGCTAGATCGCTTTGCGTGTAGTGAAGGGGTTGTACCAACCTGTACGAACAAGAAGAGCGTTCCATGCGTTGTTTGCATGTTGGCGGTGCCCCCGTGCTCACTCCGAGTAGCGAGGTGATGCCAGGCGTATATAGCCGCGCTAAATGATGGTCGCGATGTCGTTGCGGCTGTTGACGATGACGGGAGGTCGAACAATTGGCCAATGTTCGTACGGCGACTTGTCAGCAGAATAGACGTACTTTCACGAAGTAGGGAATCACCGTCACTGTGATTGAAGAAACTCGCCACGCGTACTTGACGAAATGTTGGCGCCGCTCCATCCACGGCTGTTATCGGCCCGAAAGCCGAGACTGAGATGCTTGCCATGACCTGTACGAACAAGAAGAGCGTTCCATGAGTTGTTTGCATGTTGGCGGTGCCCCCGTGCTCACTCGCTGGCTCACTGGCCCGTCAAAAATTTGCGACTAAGCGTATCGAATTGAAACTTGCCTCGAATACGTATTTTAGTTGTACGACTTAAACAATAAAAATTCAAATCTCTATTGCAAGTACAAAGCAAAAAAAAAAAAACTTATTTTGGGAGGAACTTTTTTTCTTGTAGTTGCAATTAAGACTAAAGATCTTATTGCACGAACTTGACCAGTAAAAGACGTATTAGAGCTAAGTTCCTAGTTTACACGTCGAGTCCCTGATTTTTCCGGGCGTTTTTAAAGTCGATACTTTGTTTTGGAACTCCCTGTAATCGTACAGCAGCAGCATGTTTGTAGTGAGGCAGAAGCTGCAAGCGCGTGCATGTTGCTTTCCGTAAAGCATGCGCTGTACAGGTGTGTGCGTGCGCGTACCTGACACATTATTGACACGCGCAAGTTGGAAGCATCGCAAGCTCGTGCATACGGAAGCTACGCGCTCTCGAAGCTATGTTCAGAAGCGGTACCATGAGCAACATTACATATGTATTTGACACATGAGCTGAAACGTAAAAGCTCTACCTCCAAAAGTAACAAAGTGCAATTGAAAACACCAGACTCAAATGCTCAAGGAGCGGTTGTGGGAACAGCTCATGTTCCGTTCTTACACTCGAGCAGGCAAACATCCGCGCGGCTATGCCGCTGAATATCCCCACCCGACCGACGCCTGTTAACCGGTAACCAGTGTATTTACGAATACGTACATCAACGCCAGACTTGTCCCCACTCTGCTTACAAAGGTACGCAGCACTACTTTGGCATCCTGGGCCGAGGAACTGACGCAGTCAGACCAGCGTCTACGTTCTTTACAGTGTATGCACCGAAGCACCATTACACCCATCAGCATGGCGGCTGGCGTTGGTTGCCTGGTTGCCGTTGCGTACGACAGATGGCGCTTTTTTTCTCTGATGGGTCTATATGTGACACGTTGATTTTCGCCTAGATTGGACATGGCCTAAACGCTCTCATAAACTGCGATGGCTGTGTGTCAGACTCTAATTACGACTCTCCGGAGGAATGGTCTCCTTAATCGGTTCTGAGAGATAAGTGCACCTATGCCGTCTATCGCTTTATACATCATTTCGTCGTGGAACAACGGTGTTACACACCTAATCGTAATGGAAATCAAAGAGAAAAGAAAATCCGAAAGTAAGTGGCTTATTATTTAGCAGGAAGCACGTCTCTCGCGAGCAGTTTATATAAAACTAATATTGTGCACTAAAGTTGTTAAATGCATTCAAATGAAGAAAAACCAATATTATCGAAACATCAGCTTAACTTTCACAAGAAATATGTTGATGGTAGCATTCTTAGCGCAGAATACAAAATGTTATGTATTTTTAATAAAGCACTAAATTTGAAATAGCATACCTGAATTGTAGCAAGGGTCAATTTCAAGCACCAAGGATACCGAAAATCGGAGATAGCGAGGAGGAGGGTCGTGATGTTGGCCTGGTGGTGTTCTAACAGATATCAGACTTCCGGACTTTGACCGCTTCAAATTCCACGGCTTTTGTCGGCATTGCGTCGCCTCACGATTCCTGGGTATCCTGTTTGGACAGCCCTTATGACACCTGGCACAAGGGCCTGTAAAGTTGCAAAACCCTAAAGTAAGTAGAAACAATTAATTACGTCTGCAGAATTAGCGATAAGCCCAATAACCAAGCCACTCCAGTTCAATATTAGTTTAGCTTTGCAAGTCCAAGTTATTGTATGAGAAAAAGAAAGGCTCTCTACTGTCGATATGGGCGAGTAATTGTGTAAATAGGATGCCGTTAATTTCTATAATAAATAGAGAACTAGTTTGCAGCTGGTGTCAATTCGATCGAGAAGAATTAAGCAGGAGCCAGCTCAATTACGTTTTCACATATACGCTCATGAATTTGGGAACTGACTTTCGCAATTAGTATACATAACGTATACAAAAAAGCGGACGTTTGTTGGAGCAAATCCCATATGATCCCATAGAAATGAGGAACCACTATCCTTTGTGAATTTTATCAGCGTTTGCACGAGTCCTTAGCCATACCAGTATTACTTTACACTGATATCTATAATTTCTTCTTCATTGTCTTTTACTTAGGTCTTTGCCAGCTAAAAAACGACAGCGTAATTTTTGTGTTTTCACAGGGTGGTAAATGGTTGGATTGATGCTAACCTACTCCTGAGTTCTGTCGAATTTCATGTTCCTTGCCGCGTTTCCAGAAATGTTACTGTATTTTACGTTCAATCCATGTCTAAACTCCCTAAACTAAAGTGCAAAATTTATTTAAAGAACCCTCGAAATTACAAAACATTTTTTTTTCAAACAGTCTGAGTGCAATACGCGTGTCAAAAAATAACATTCACACGAAACAAAAATATTTTAGGGCAATGTTGAAGGCTATAAAGTTATTTGAAATTCTGCGCGCAAAATCCATGCCGTCACGGGATATTCCGGATTGATCATCTCGGTGTTTCGCTCTTTCCACCTCAACGTCAAGGCGAAGCCGAACCACTCCTCTTTCACGTGCCCAATATTCCCAGAAAGAAAAAAAGTGGGAAGGTGTTGACTACCGGCTAAATCGCGTCTCGCGTCATCATTATTGCTCTAAATCTTTTTCTTTTTTGGCTTAAAATTAAATTTTTGAGAAGCGTGTCCCAAGAAGACTGTTAAAGAAAAACGTTTTTTTTTTCTTCTTTTCAGTGGCCCTTTGATAGAATCGCAACCCTAGCTTGGACATTTCCACATATCACATCCCTTGGTTTTTCGCCGGGACTCGGAAAGTCTAGTTGAAAGTTGAAACTGTCGTACGTTTTGTGCGAAGTGTGCCCAATATTTGTAGTTATGTTAATTTGTACATTTAATGCTGTGCGGGTGTGTGTGTGTGTGTGTGCGTTTATCTTCTTCTGTGCACCAATTTGAGGACCCGCGTGGTTGTTTTCGGACACACAAAATAAGCAATAGTATTATATTCTATAAATTGTCGCAGAGTGTAGCTATTAAATCAAAACACACATAGCGTTAGTGAAGGATAGATCACTAGTGCATAGGGTGGTATCACTGTTTCGAACCATTAGGTACGTAACACACGAGGGTTCGAGACACGGATCCATTAGACCTAATGGGGAGTTCCTCCACTCAGATAAATGTTTTACAAAAGGACACTGAGGTCGCCGAACCCATCGTAAACATCGGCAGCTTCCTAGCCCGTTCTTTCCATTTAACCGCTCGCTCCTTCCCCGGCAACTGAAATGGCGTTCGGCCTAAGCCCGCCCGGCGTCCCTCAACCACTCACATTTCGATTTCCCAGGCGCTGTCTAAAGTCTTCTTAGTCGAGTGTCGCAAAAGCTCTCATCCCGATCCAAGAGGCCAGAGAGGACTTAGGGCGCCGGAGTAGAAAAATTCGGTGGCCGGGGTTCACGCCTTTTTCTCGGTCTCGATCCCCCTGCGAGTCATAAGAGCACGGGCACGTGCTTGACGGTTGTCACGTTGCGGTCTACAAGGATGGCAGACTGTCTGGCACATCCTGCCTCGGAGGGACTGTTGATTGAATTTTGTTTTGCGGGAAAGCCTCTGCGGCGGCGGCAGAAGACGCGGCTACTCGCCAGCCTGTTCGTTTGGAAGTCGTCTTGGGTCACGTCGCGCAGTGGCAAGAGCATGATCTAGGGAACCTTTCTATAATGAGCTAAAAGAAATATTGACCCGGAAAGTTCATTTCTACTGCGTGTCTCCTGTGTTAGCTGCCATCTTTCTTTTTATTTGGAAGATGACTGTTGCAGTCATCTTTTGAATAAAAAGAAAGGTGGAAGCTAACGGTGAAGACACGCACTAGAAAGGAACTTTATTGGCAAGTTTTTATTGGAGTCGGGTTTTCATTGGTCTGAAACTAACGCAGCAGACACGCACTAGAAAGAAACATTATTGGCAAGTTTTCATTTAAGTCAGGTTATTGACTGAAAATGCTCTAGAGAAGACATAACTCAGGAAAAAACATGAACCAAAAAAAAGAAACAAAAACAGGCGTCACGTAAAAACACCAACACAAATATATTTCACCGTCCACCTGAAGAACTTTGGGGAGCTTTAACGATTTTGTTACATTCAGTGGCAGCAATAAACTTATGTAGAAAACAGTGAATTCCAGCTTCCACATGCATAATAAAAATATTCACAATCGGGGAGGCTGTATCGGGGACGCAGCCGCAGTAGGGAGCGCGTGCTGCAGAGGTTGTATAGGCACTAGGAAGTTGAATGGAAAGCGCCGAATGAACAAGGACGAAGAAGGGGACAGAGAGAGAGCGCACTCACAACTGAAGGTTTATTGAAAACAACATTGACTATTAATACCGTCTATCAGGGTGTTGGCTCAAAAAGAAAAACTCTTTATCAGTTAAGTGCAGTGACGGCGCACTAATACACACACTCACCCCTTGCTCTCTTATGCGGAATGCCTCGTGTATTTCTCGCGCTGTTTTGTTTTCGTATCTGCCCAGAACTGTTGTTTTTTCCAATTCCGGGCCACATGGGCACCTATCACAATGCACCGCAAGATTGCCCGACGGGGACTGTTTGACTGACCAGGCATGTTCTCTGGCCCTTTCATTTATGCAACGCCCCGTTTGGCCGACATACGATTTCCCGCAACTCAATGGTATGTTATACACCACTGACGTTGCACACTCCACGTATTGATTAGCGTGTTTCTTTTGACACACCTTACCCTCTCCCTTTTTGTTGTTTATTTTTGAACACAAGTGAGACAGCTTGTGCGGCGCTGAAAACACCACTGGCACTTCAAAATGAGCCGCCACTTCTTTTAGATTGTGCGAAAGGTTATGAATATAAGGAATTACCGCCGGTCTTGTTAGTTGTCTGGAAGGAATATGATCGTCATCTTTTCTCTTCATCTTGGAAACAAGGTTATCCGGTACTTCCACCAAGAAGCGATCGGGGTACCCTCCTCGTTTTAGACGATTCACCTGCCTGAGGAAGCTTTCATCCGCGACATGGTGGCATGACTTTGCAAGGGAGGCTCTCATTAGGCACGATGCTGTTCCCCTTTTAACGAGTTTGGATTGCGCAGAATTGAAGGGCAGAACCCCTTTCTTAGTTCGCGGCTCATATTTCCAACAAGCATGGTCACCTTCGAAGTTGAGGCTCTAATCCAAAAACTGAAGCCTTCCCCTCGTCATAGTTTCACGGGTGAACGTCAATCCGTGTGAATTCAAGTTAAAACAATCCAACACATCGCTGATTAAGCCCATGGTAACAGTAACGGACTTAGGGGCAAGCACCAAGAAATCATCGACATACCGACAGATTTTGAACTTCCCCATTTTTTCAATATCACTGCATATTCTCTTATCACATTCAGCCAAAAATATATCGCAAAGCACTGGCGCAACACGGGAACCGATACATATGCCTCGCTTTTGAACATAAACGCCATCTTCAAAGGACACAAAGGTTGAGGTAAGGTAGCATTCTAGTAACTCTAAAAAAGATTCCACACTTACTCCGCTCGAATTCCTAAAGCATATTTCATCGTTTTCTTCAATGCAGTTTTTTACCGCTGGGAACAGCTTATCATGCGGGATGGAATAGAAAAGGTTCTATTGACGTGGAGGACCTTTTGTGTGTCAAAAGAAACACGCTAATCAATACGTGGAGTGTGGAACGTCAGTGGTGTATAACATACCATTGAGTTGCGGGAAATCGTATGTCGGCCAAACGGGGCGTTGCATAAATGAAAGGGCCAGAGAACATGCCTGGTCAGTCAAACTGTCCCCGTCGGGCAATCTTGCGGTGCATTGTGATAGGTGCCCATGTGGCCCGGAATTGGAAAAAACAACAGTTCTGGGCAGATACGAAAACAAAACAGCGCGAGAAATACACGAGGCATTCCGCACAAGAGAGCAAGGGGTGAGTGTGTGTATTAGTGCGCCGTCACTGCACTTAACTGATAAAGAGTTTTTCTGTTTGAGCCAACACCCTGATAGACGGTATTAATAGTCAATGTTGTTTTCAATAAACCTTCAGTTGTGAGTGCGCTTTGTCTCTGTCCCCTTCTTCGTCCTTGTTCATTCGGCGCTTTCCATTCAATGATGTACCAACTAGCCCATTTATCTATTTTACTGCACTAGGAAGCAAAATGGCGTCGCCAAATACACAACTTAGGTTTATACACGTAATACAGAACTTACGTGCTTAATTTATGTTACCGCTCGTGGGGGTTTTACGGTCTAATTGTGCAATCGTGCTCGCTCCCTATGAAGGCGGACACATTCCTTCGCGGTTGAAGGGGGCGGGCGAGGATTGGAATGCATCTGTCTTGCTGCACATTAAAAGGAAGGGTGTAGATTCACACACTTTGCACATATATTACACCCCAGGACTTCAGTTCGACGCAGAGCGCATTGACGTCGAACTGACGACCCCAAGGTTTACGAGGGGCTTGATAACGGTGCGAGATAACTTATTAAACAGCTAAAGCACGTAGCAAAGATTAGAAAGAAAAAAAAAACATTGAGGTTTTTTTGTAAAACCAAGGACACCACTTTCTTTTTGTAGTCAGTAATAGGGATGCCGCGAACTTTTTTCGAATCAAAGTTTCGATGATCGATTCAAGCGGTCGAAAGGTTCGAAACATTTCGAATTTTCGAACTTTCCATATCGAGAAATTCGACGCAAGTCAATTTTTCGAACTTACAAGACTAAGAAGTTCGACGCTTTTCGAATTTTCGAACTTAATATGCTGCAAAATTTGATGCTTGTCGAACTTTCGACCTTGATAGACTAACAAATTAGACTATTTTTGAACTTTCGACCTTTTTGCACTAAAAAGGTCGAAGCATTTTGAACTTTCAAACGTCCTATGCTAAGAAATTCGATGATTTTCGAACTTTCGAACTTATAAATCTAAAGAACTTGAAAATTGTCGAACTCTCGATTCCTTAAAAGTCAAAAGTTCGACAAACTTTGAACTTTTAGGATAAAAGTTCGAAGTTAGTCGAACTTCGAAAGACCGGCGGGCGTTTTCATTTGGATTCAAGCAGTGAGGTACATTCGTAATTTTTTTTCGCAATTTTACAGGGGGTGCGGCATTCCTTGCGAAAGACAATGCCGTTTATTTCAATCATCTGGCGTGCTTGGTTTTAGAAAAATAGATTCCCGAAGGAGCGAGGAAGGGCAACGGGTTTTGACAATTGTCGTTTGTGCCATATTTGAAGCGCGCTATAGCCGAAGCTATGTATGGTAGAGATTTCTTAAACTTTTTTTAAGAATGATCTATATATAGCCTAGGTGAGTGTCGTCTTAAGATATGATTATTGTTGTTCAAGACGAGTTTCGAATAAATATCCAAGCATGTACGTACGGACAATTATGCCCCAAACTTGCTCATTTTTTTCGCCTACATTGTTTGGTGTATCGCATTTAAATTAGCACCAGAGACAGTACATATCATTACCATATGCAGAATACAAAATAATGTAATTATTGTTTTCTTTTTTTTCACGTTGAGGAATAAATTGACTCATGGCGGAAGATTCCTAAAGTGCTCAAATTCAGCGCGTCATAAAAAAAAAAAAATTTTTTTTTTCTCATTTTACGTTTTTGGGACGTGTTTCTTTTGGCCTGTACACATCTTGGTAGGAGAAACTTGTTTCATAGTTCTGGGCCTGTGAATTTGCAAGAATACAACACTTCCGGCGGGTTCTTGATAGTTTTTTTTTCTCTCCAGCTTTTTATTTTTGCATTTATTGTTATGTTTATTTATTGATTATTTTTTACCAATGTCACAGTTATTTAGGTCGAAAATACATAGCTTTAAACTTTCGAGCCACCGAGCATGTGACGAGTAGTGCCTCCTGACAACGAGTTTCTAAAGGCCTGTTCACACCAGCAGCGGAGAGCTACAAGCATAGCGCTGACCTCGTGCTAAGCACGTGCCGACGGGAGCGTTCACCAGCTTTGTATCGCACCGTCAAAACTGTTGCTCATGGCATACGATAAGTACCTGACGGCACGTGAGCAGCGTTACATCAGCGCTTCGCTGCATGTGAGAGCCGGCCTTAACAATGACCATCTACGCGATCTTTTATGCAGTGGAGAGCGACAGTAGCTATACATATGCATAAATAATTTAAGATTAAAATAAGCTCGATCATGCCCTTTTGCCCCGTATTGTTTTCGTTAACAGTTTGAAAAATCTGGGAGGGGGGAAGGAGAGAGACTGAAGCTCCCCCCCCCCCCCCCCCCCCACTACCGTTTTTCCTCTTCCGACGCCACTGGTATGGTAGAACGCTCCTCGACCTCAAGTTGCGTCAGCTTCTGTGCTTTTTGCTCGGCGTTTCTTCCGCCCCAGAAAATAAACCTCCAAAGCAAATACAAACAAAAAAAATTGTCAAGGTGCAGGCGAGCTGGTGTATGTTGATCATGATGCAAAATCCCGAGACTGGAAATGATATCCGCAAAAAATAGTGTAAGAAAAAAAAAAAGGGACAGGACAACGTCTCAAGCTCAGCTGAGTTGAGTTTGAGACGTTGTGCTGAGCTGAGTTTTCAGCTGAGTTGAGTTTGAGGCGTTGTCGTGTCCCCTTTTTTCTGTCTTCTTACACTTTTTCTTTCCAATTTCATTCTCAGTCTCAGGATTTCGCAACATGTACAAACTAGACTTACCATAAGCCAGCGTCACTCGGGCGGCGTTCGTTCGGATTACTACCAGCATGCAAGGGGGTAGGGGGGCAGTTTGCCAGATCACTTCAAGGTTTTTCTGAACCTCAACCACCTGCCTGCCCCTGGCCGTTTCGAACTGGATAAGTATCGTTAAACAGTGCGTTCATAGGATCACTACTTCGTAATGCACGTTAATGACCCCCCGGGCTGGCGGTCACAATTACTGATCTATAGTTACACGTCACTGCACCCGGGGCACCAGCACACCCGGGGCACTCGTCGTCTCATTTAATTGCCTGACCAACTTCGCGCAGTCCAAATATCACACCCGAACATTTTTTAACCTGATTTCGTGAAAACCAGTGAGGCGTGAAAACGTTATTTGAAACTGAATCTGGGTGGCGGAAAATGAAAACCGAACTTCGAACTTTGCGCACTTGGACTTAAAAAAAATCAAAAACCTTCGAAGTTTTTTTGTTTTTTTTTTTGAATTTAGCCTCAAAAGAGAATCGAAACCTTCGAACTTTTTGTACTTTATGTAGAAAGAAATTCAAAATCTTTGAATTTATCGAACATTATGTCTTTAAAAATTCCAAACGTTAGATATTTCGAAATTTTAGACCCAAAGAAATTCGAAACATTCGATTCTCTCGAATTTCAAATTAGGGAAGTTTGAAATCTTCAAATTTATCGAACCTCAAGTAAACATATATTTGAAATAATCGAACCCGAACTTTTAGAAACCATGAAAGCTTCGAACTTTTCGAATTCGAAACCCCTCGATTTTGGAAAGTTGCGAATTTTTTTTTTAATTTGAACCTCCCTACGGTCGAAAATATCGAAGTTTTTCGAAAGAACATCAGTTCGGTTTGAAAATATTGAAACCTTTCGAATTCGACCCTAGGGTGGTTCGCGGCATCCCTAGTCAGTAACAGATGCATTAGCTTTTTTTAAAATAATTTTTACCACTCGCTTATCAAGCCGCTCCTGAAAATTAGTACCGTCGCTTCAACGTTAGTGCGGTGTACGTCGAACTGAAGTTTGGGGCTGTGGTATATATGGTAAAGAGTGATTTTCTAGAGTTTGTTGGAGTCACTTCACGCCATTTCTGGACAGTACCCTTAGAGAGCGGAGGCTCCACAGCCGAGAAACCGTCAAATTTCTGCAACAAACTACACACGTGCAAGCCTTATAACTCTATAACTCCTTATGAGGACCCGTTTGAGTTTAATGGAATATGCGGCCACTGCCGCTCAATTTGACAAACGTACTGCCGAGCTGCGCCTCTGTGAACGCCGAGCGCGAGGCTAAATTTAGCTCCGATTGCGTCATGGTTGGCCCAGCAACGCTGCCATCCGCGCACGCGACACACGCATGGTCGAGTAATGGCTTCTTTCTTGTAAACAATGATATCAAAGTAAGAGGCGCGGGTAACACGGCTGCAAGCATATGAGCGATATTTGTGTTATACGTTTTCGAAGCGACCTCCCACTTACCGAAATGGAGAATGTTTCACGCCAAAAAAAAAAAAAAATAATAACAAAAATATTCTGAAGTTGACTGACAGCCACGGTGCTGATCAAGCTCACATAGCGAAAAAGTCGGCGGGCTATTCGATCGCCTTGATTGGCCGGCGCCAACATCAAGCGCGGTGTCGGCTAATCGCGACCGCCGGATTCCTGGCCGACCTTTTCCAACACCTCCTAGATTACAAACCCGCCGTGCTGATGAATATGTCGTCATCCTCGCCGGTCAACGCTGGCCACAGATTGGACACGAGGATTGCGTCAAGGTTCGGCTCAAACTTGACTGGAAGCCGAGCGCTGACGCAGCACTCGTTTCCAATCTGTGTCCAGCTTTGGCCTTCTCTGGTGACGCAAAAATGTCAGCACTACGGCCTTGTTTCCTAGGCGGCAGTACCTTTTCACCAAGTGTATAGATAAAGCCCCTGGTGATCTGGTGATTTGCGAATTTAGTCTAACCCAGGCTTAGTCTTGGTCTAAATACGCGTAAGAGGGTGCAAAAATTAGTCACCATCTACCACTTTCTTTGACTTTCAGTTCATCCGAAGGCCGACAATTGACTTTGTAGACTATACAGTTTACTATAGTCTACAGCGGAGCCAAAGACAATAGCCCGTGAGCCTAGCTGAGCAGAATATATGCCCTCGTTCGTACGAGAACTCCTATAAAGAGATCTTTCCTAAAAAAGAGGCTTCTGGCCGGTTTCAGTTTCAGTGTTCATGCGTATTGGCGACTCCAGCGAAATGGGCGGCACCAAGCGGATAGAACAGAAATCTTTGGCGGTAGGTTCGCTCGCCGGGATTATCGAGCGAATCAGATATTCACAGCCTTTGGCGATCAAAACACGAAGCCGTGAAAGTAGGTTCAGAAGCACGTGGTGAAAATCGCCAATATGGCGCTTGATTTGCTCGTTTTGCCAAGAGACGTACTTGCGCATGCTGGGCTCAGGAGATCGTACGCTGGGATGAGGACTCGTAAATATTGAAACGGTGTATACGCCTTTCGAGTGTTTATAAACCCACAGCTCAGTGTGCGATTTCCATATACCAGCAGATGTGTCTTCGTAGCCTCCGAAAGTGTGTAAAACACGCGCCATGCATACCAACACCTTATATGGCACCGACCGGAAGCTCCTTTTTTAGAAAGTTTTATGGGAGGCTCGTTTCGAAGCCTCACGCTCGCGCTGTTCTTTTGTCAACACTGCATACGCTTAGGAGATGGAATACTGGCTTGGCGCGATGTTGCTGTACTCAAACCGAACATCCAATATTAGTTATAAATGTGCACCATCGTAACTATACGCATGCATGGGACAGTATATCACGTGGCGTCCTCGTAATATATTCTTGTTTAATTCATTGACTTTTAAAGAAAATGCATAATCGGTAAAGGTAATACATACTTTTTTCACCGTAACTCTGAGCGCAGCCAGCGGCTTGACAACGAACCAACACAAACGCATGGGGCTGAAATGCAAGGTCACGGCCCATGCACTGTGCTTGATTGGCTGAGCCGATGAAAGCACACGCACGAAAAGACGACGAACGCCGACGAACGCCGTGACGATGTGTTTTTGGCTTGGTTGGCTCGATTGACTCGTGGCTGCGCTCCGACTTAAGGTGAACAGGGACATTCACGTGAATTACCTGAACTTTTTTTTAAATAGAGGTTTGCGAGTATTACTTGGTTTCAGCTTAACTTCAGGCTCAGCCGCCACTACGAACTAATGGGAAGATATCAAGCCGCGTCAAAAGTGATGATTACAAGGCATTTTTTCTATTTTTTATGATTGGTTCAGAGGTTACAGGATACGTTGGGAAACATGACAAACACCATGATGGTGCGATTTTGACGCTGTCTGACTAGGCCCACCAGCTCGTAGCGTCGGCTGAATCTGGGCTTAATTTGAAACGAAGCGTAGTGGTTAGAATCAAGTAGCCCTGTGTCGTTCACAGGATTCACAATGCCGAAAGCAGAATCCACGATATACCACTTCTCATTACAGTGTTCAAGCGCGAGGCATGTGATACCGCGCTATCTACGATTCGATGCAGTATTCGCACGCTCCTCATTTTTATTTATTCTAGGAAACGCTCCTGTTTATGCTTTTTAGCGTCACCAACAAAACGACTCGCGGAGCCGCGCCAAACATATAGAGCGCACGTGCCTAGACTTACGCTCAGTTCGAATAAGGAATCGCAGAAGTCGGCAGTTAGCCCCCGCCCGTGCTGCGTGTTTTGTTCCCTAAGCTCGGGATTGCCACTGTCCTTTCGTTCAACTCACGTCGCGATTGCTGTGCGTCGTGCCTCGCGCGGAGCGCTTGGGCGCCTTGCGACCGAATGACCCTTCATTACCGCCTCGGGCCCTGGTCCTCGCGCTTCACCGCGACACAGGGAAGCGAGGTAGGGATGCGCGCCCTGCGGGCGCCCCCGCCGCCGCCGTCTCCGCTGCTCCGGTAATGGGCTAAGAGCAAGGACACACGGGCGTCTTTCGCTTTGCGCCGTGAGTCGTTGGTACGGCCCCCTTAATTAACTTTCGAATTAAGCCCCCCCCCCCCCCCCCGCTTCATCCCCTCCCCCAATCCATGTAGTTCCACCACCCCACCCCCTCAGGGTAGTCCCACTATCACGTTCCCTTCGGTGTATCTGCACTTTTGAAATTTTTATACTGGAAGTTTACTCCACTTGATAACTTTTAATGAGCTCGCCACTTGAAAGCATGTTTTCGGTATGCAAATGCTCATCGAAGCCTTTTTCTTGCATTTTTATTTTGTATCCCTATCTCTGCTTTCTAGACTCCAATTTTATATTTGTCGTTTACTCGTGTGCCTCAATTAGCATGGAATTGGTTTGGTGAAGCTTTAGTTTTTTTTGTTTTTTTTTGTTTATTGTATTTTGCAATTAACGCGGCTGGGTTTGTGTGCCGTGGCTCGACCCTCAAGGTCAAGGTTTGAAGGGGACCTAGCGGTGATTTATTTAAGCATTAGGCTAATTTGGATGGTTACGTACTTTGCGGCTTCTCACGCACTGGAGGATCCTTGGGCGCTCCAAATTATTCCCTGCTTTTCTTCCCATACCGCACCTTCTTTTTTACAGTAGAGTTAGTGACAGATAGTAATGGCGAGGAGATCGGACCATAGGGGGCGCTGCATTCACCAAAACAAATACCGCCTGCGTGGAAAACAACTCCGGCGTTCCAGTGTGCTGCCGTTGGCTGCCGTGTTGTTGCCGCGTTCTCTGCAGATTTTTTTAGAATATGGTACGCGCTTGTTGCGTACCGCAGTGTTCAGCGCATGTTTTAGAGCCTGAAATCAGTTTTCATCGCTTTCCTGCCGAAAAAAAAAAAAAACTCTTAAATCGCAAGGGATAAGTAAGTTAAGAGTATGGAAATTGACTGCGCACGACGTGGTGTGTGGTCGTCACTTCTCAAGCGATGCCTCCCATGCAAACTACGTTAATGGATGAGATATGTAGGCGTGTAAATCACGCGTGCATCGACATTCGTTCAAGCCAAACATCGTATTTCATAGGTAGTGGATATTCTGCCGGCAACCAACACAACAAACCGAGCAAAAAAAAAAATTGCCGGTAGTTGTTTTTATTTGGTCTCGCAAAAAGAATGGTCAAAACAGGAATTTCAAGTTTTGTGAGTAACTTAGTGAAAAGGTGTCCGTTTCACGTGCCGTGGGTCCCAGGTTCAAATCAAAGTGGGCAAACGTTTCTTTTTTTTTTTTTTTGTAAAACATTTTGAGATTTTTTTTTTTTTACAATAATTTTTGCTGTCCGGAACTCCCGGTATTTTTCTTTTTCCCGAGTGGTTGTGCCGGCTGCCGGCAAAATATCGCCCCTTATTTCATAACAGGCCACAAGAAGAGGTTCTTGAGACGCAACGCCGTTCCTTCGGAGAATCTTCCGAAGGGATCACACGACCGGGTCGTGAGGTTTCGGAAGCTGCCGAAAGATACTGCTATAATTTGATCACTAGTTTATTTTAGGTTATCTTTTACACTGGGATATATTAGGTAGCAGTATCTGTACAATATTGCGATATTTACGCAATTGCGTGAATCATTTCGTGATTCCTATTATTTCGTTTGAGCAATGCAAATATGTATGTGACTAAGGCTTCGTCGTACAGAACTCATTGATATTTCATCGTGAACCGTCCACCTTTGAATAACGGATAAATTAAACTCAAAAAGACAATTTGTAACGTTTAATGTCAATATGCAGTCTAATTAGCCACATTCTACATTATAATGTTCACCAGTGTCTTCTGTATATTGGCATTTTGAGGAAAACGTAATGTAATGATTATTTTGGTTGATGTTTTGGTGAAAATTACTCCGGGGCGACGCTGTACTCGATTACATTATCACATTTCACTACGTCCTCGCCTCTAACAAGGCACCTCTTGCTCTCGCCGATGTGGCTGATGATCGTTGCAAGTGACAGGGACACTGAAAAGCAATGCGTGTGTTTCGTGAATACGGTTTGTCCAACCTAGAAAGCGCACAAACGTCGCCACACCGCGTCAGTCACGCACGAGCTGGCGTACGCAGCCGGAGCGACGCGGCCGATCGCGAGCGGCTACACGTGGGTTGGTTTTTGCTTCCAGCGAGAATGCTGCGGCATGTAAATCAAGGTGAGACAAGCAGGGACTATGCTACCCCTGCGCAGATGCTTTTCGAGCAAAAAATATTATTCACATACCTTTCACGAGCCTCAAGCCCTCGTCCTCCATGGCTGAACAAATACTAGCGGCGGGATTGTTATCCCCGCAGATTAGTTCCGACGGCGGCCGCTAGCCAGCGCCACCGTTCGATCTCCTCCCCAATACCTGACTGCGGTTATTATGGGTATCGCTTTAAATTCTAGGAGCGACGCGAGATTTTGTCAATAGAGAATCCTAATGCTGCTTACGGAGAAGTGCAGAAAACGAATTAGAATTTGATATCTCTATTACAGAAATGCCATTGGCGAACTGCTTATTCAAATATGACCAACTAAACCGAAAGCACTCTATAAAACCCAAGTTTGCTCTAATTGATACCTCTAGACTTTGAACACATTAAATTCTTTCTTACTCATTCTCAATGCTTATGAGATTTGTTCCGACCCCAGGAAAACAATGCAGCAAGATTGCTATACCTCGTATTTATTGAAATGCCATACCATACTTGTAGCGCAGAACCTCCGAGACATTTCTTATCTTTAACAGAAAACGGCTTGGCCTCTTCTCCTTCTCTCCTTATCACGCATATGTGTGGGTCGCTTGACGAAGCGCCCTTCTGGATGCGGCACTCCAACTGAGCGGAATAGAATAAATGCACCATCAAGCATTCCAACAAATATGTTCAATGTCAAGAGAAGCCAATTTATCTTCATCCATGCCAATTTATCTATTCCACGCAGTTGGGGCAGCCAATACATCGGCAAGACGGGACGATGTCTGAACCTTAGGGAACATTTTCGAGAAGTCAACAAGTCGCCATCCGACTCTTACCATTCAATTGTTGTGCACGTCCGCACCTGCCATAATTGCACACCCAGCAATGAAAACACGGCAGTGCTTGACTCACCCAGGAAAAATTATGGGCGAGAAATAATCAAAGCGTTTAAGATCAATAATGACACAGACAGGGTTTCAGAGCCTTCATTGTCGTTATCGACAACAGCGCTAGTATTTATAGCACCGAAATAATCATAAAAAAGCCTCCTTCACTTTTATTCTTCATTTACAAGGAGTTAGATTCAGCTATCTTTATCTTGACCTTTTTCTAGCATGTTTTCCTAGTATTTTCGTCTTCCTTCATTTCCTCCGTGGCAAAAGTGGTTTTCGTAGTATGATGGGCACCATATCAATGTGTCGTTGCTCGTTGAAATAACTGTGAGTGCCTGTCCCTCGTCCATTGCAGTGTTTTTATTCTTTCTGTATGAACTATAGTTTATTTCTACGTGCTCTGCTACTTGCACCTTTATGCACCCTGCACCTACATACTGTGTGTGCTTATTTTTGTTCGATGTTCTCAAGCATGGCACACTAGTTTCCGGATGATAGGAGTTGAAGCATTGCAAGAAAGTAAACAGAAACGTGAGATTAGATTGATGGTTTTTCTTCAACTTTGTCCCCAGCGTTTAGAGGAGAAACTTTAGATAAATGGTATAGACTCCTTAATTACGGTTCCATAATGGTAGGGTTGCATGTGCCGCTATTAGACATTTAAATATGCTTGAACTCCATAAATAGTGTGTGTCAAACACCGTTTAACAAATATGCGGACTCTACTTCCGACGGAGGACGGATGTAAATGAACTACTTATTTATTTATAAGTATATGTCACTACTTTTCTGGAACCCAGACGCCAGCGTGCGATCGATAATACACGACCATGCTTTCATTGTGGCTCGTTTATTGCCATGGCCTTCCCCGGCGCTGTTGTGATTGGCCTTAAAGGGGCCCTCCGGAGTTTTCTGCGATCGTCTGTTTATGTTGTTATAATGCGTAGTAGGTGCAAGTTAATACGTATACAAAGTTTTAGATTACAAAACCGTTTATTAAGCAGATGGCAGAAGAAATATATCGGGACTATTTTCTCTTGGAAGACAATCTCCCATTCCCTGCCCATCGCTAAAACTTGACCAATGGAAATGCTACATCTCGCGGTGAATACAAACGTTTTTATTGAAACACTTTTTAAGCTTGTTGTAAATTAGAGTTGGAGAAAAACGTAAACTGATTGTGGTGCTGGAAACATTGTCCGCAATTAGGGCTCCAAAACCAGCGAAATACGTTTTCTCCCCGCAAGCTTGTTGCTAGGGGGTGATGCGTCGGATCGTCTGCTTCCCGGAGCGTGTGCAGGAGTGCGTTTGCGGGACACGTGTTCCTTCTTCCCGTGGATCCCGACTCCGAAGCCAGCTTTGCGATCCTTCCACGTCAACGAGTCAAACTTTTCCTTGTCATCTGTGGAATGCGACCGCGTATTGCAGCAGCAGCGCGACGGTGCGGTGCTACGAACGACGACTGCCGAGCACAAAGTCCGGGCAGTCCGGGGACCTTGACGACGGTCCGCGCGTGTTCGAGAGATTCCTCCGCGGGTCGGCGGTCGGCCGCGTTGGTGACGCGAAGTGACGCCGGAATCTTTCGCTTGCTATTGGCTGACGCGTAAAGAGATGCCCCTCCCGTTTTTCGGGGTCATCTCAGAAAGGGGGACGTGCCGGGGACTTTGATAGCAATTTTAGTAGGGAAATCCGCCGCGCATGACCGTAATTTTATGATTTTTAGGATCCGTAGGGCCTGTATAGTTTGAGTTACCGCCATAAATAGACCATCGCAGAACACTCCGGAGGGCCCCTTTACTAACAAAACTAAGCATAATTTGTTCTGCGAAACTAAGTAATCAATATTCTAGTGGCCACAGCCCACAGGCCACCTTGCTTTCTGCAGCCTTGCGTACCAAAAGCAAACGCAATAGGTTTAGAGAGAAGCAGAATAATACTAACAAACGCACTCTGAACTGCTATATTTAGACGCAGGCACAAAGCGCAACTGTGCACTGAAATCGGAATACGTCTTAAATAAATACATTTTATGACTGAACGTATATCAAATAAATATAAAATAAACTACTCATGTTTTGTGCACAGCGTGCAGTAGATATGGGTAATCGCGCGATGCCTACCTGCGTTCTGGAATATGGCCGAGTACGACTGTGCATTCAATCGTGTTTAGGTTCTCGAGATATAGAGCTTCTAAAATCGTTAAAATTATTTATTTAATAACAATAAGTGTGTCATCACTAATTGCCATAAACGCAAGTTTTCCAACAACTGAGTGTCCCTAGACGGCTGGGCAGGCCCATTTGTTTAAGGTTTACTTCCTTGTCCACAAATTCTGAATAACGCTATTTCGGAGGTTCGCCAAAATTTTACATATCTTGTTTCACAAATAAAAGAAATCAAGCTCTCCAGTTTTTGAACGAAAATCTCATGATTATTTGCATAAATCTAACGACGTCCCCTAAGAATTATAGGATAGGATAGGATAGGATAGTTGTTGGAATCTGGCTGTTAATAATTTTGTGTGGTCGAAAACAGCGCTCGCAGAATCGGAAGCGCAAACACAAAATCGCTCTGACAAACTTACAAAAAAATCTAATTTAAAATTATTTGAGACATTTGGTAATTTAAATATTTTCTCGTTTTCTTTTTTCCGTCAGTCGTCCTGAGTTCACCGTTTCCTACCAGATTCCATTTTTAATTACAAAGCTACCCATACAATGTTTCGTCTTCTAATTTTGTATTTTTGCTTTCCTGAGGATAAAAGAAGAACGAAATACTTCTGCTTTCCAAACTCTAAACTTTAAAGTTTATGTCAGTTTGTTTGCTTTGTTAGTTTGATTGTAACACCTTTATTATGGAGCACAGTTTTTTTTTTTTTATTATTACTTTTTTCAGTTTTTCCTGTTTTTTTATTAGTATTATTTCTGTTTTAAATTGTATGCCCGAGGACGAAAATATATCCAATCTTACTCTGGCGTATTTGTTTCGACGTGATGGCGCTACAGAGCACGGGAAATTGGATTTAAACTCCCGGATCAAACGAGAAATTGAACGACACTTTCTTTAACCGCCCGCTTTTGCGTACCATTCTCCGCCTTCTCACGTTCATTCTTATTTTTTTATTATTTTTATGCAAACGTAAAACGCGATATCACTTTTTTTTTTTATTTGACGCGCTCGTTTTTGACAACTACACCAAAAGAACGGGAGATAACTGCTCCGCTGTATCCTCGCCTGTTCCTGCCGCCGGAAGCCTGCACCAGGGCGCGCAGTAGAGCGAAGAATCGTCACAGCGGCGAAGAGGATCAATATATTTCCATCGGGTTCTGCAGCGACGGAAGGCAGCGACGGCACCCAGTGTGTGGTGCATCTTGAACCATTTATGTGTTTCTTTTTCTTTTGAACGTCTGACTCGGCGTCTCTCCCCCACCCCAAGCCTCTACCACCCTGCCTTTTTGTGGGTCCTCTTAGTATAATATTTCACTAGCTTCGCTCGTGATATATTTCTCTCTTTCAGTACCCTTCCGTATGTCATTTTCAATCTTGCTCTACTTCATGCCGTTTTTTTTTTTCTTCTCTCGTGAGCATCTTTGGAACGTAGATGTGCGCATTCAAAAGTATATTTATTTCGCTCCAAACCTTTATAGACTGCTTCTTTTTTATATTAATCTGAAGGCAAAAGAGTTTGAGATGTAGAGAAGAACAAAGAGATATTCGAGTCCACACTCTTCTATATAGGTTCGGACCTCCGATTTTCTGATATCAAGAAAAGGAGAAAAGAAAAAGAAAAGGGTGTGTGTGTGTGTGGGGGGGGGGGGGGGGGGGGGGAGAGAGAGAGAGAGAGAAGCGGAGCCGGCTGGCCCCAAATAAAATCCGCATTCAGACACTCGTATTTCCTTATCTTGTTCAGTTATGAACACGTTTTACGTATAGCGCTTTTCCGGAAGCGTGCTTCGATATTTACGAGCTAGCTTCTCAAAGAGCTTTGTCTTTATTTGACGGGCTTGTTTTTGTTCGTTTGGTACGGGCTCGTCTCGTCATTGTTTAAGACAGCACTGGGGGGGGGGGGGGGGGGGGGGGAGGAAGAGAGTATAGCTAGGTGGTGCTGATTTTGAGCGATAGAAAAAAACGGCTCCCTCTTACAACTAAACGCAAGACGGCGTATCCCCTTTTACTTTCATTTTCCCGGGCGATGCCTTCGATGTTGCCGCGTTTGATTTCCGACCCATATATTCCTTCGAAGTTAATCTTGAGAACTGTCGGCTTCTTTCGTTTTCATCAACTTTTAGACCTTCTAAAAAGATGGTCCAGAAAAAGCAGCAGACAGCTGTTCTGGCGTTCTGCTTTTGAGTTTTGTTTCTACCAGGTTCACCCCTGGTTCTTCCTCTGTAAACATCAAAAAAGAAGACAAAAGCCGACAAAAAAATGCAAAAAAAAAAGAGAAGAAAACATTGGTATTAACCTTTACACGAAGCATTCGCTTACTTGCCAAATCGCGTACTGCATTGCAAGATTCATAAATACACAATAAAGTGCTGCTCCTTCGGCTATTACGGTGCTTGACAGGGGATGGGGAAGGGGGGGGGGGAAGGGAGTGGGGGGGTGTGGAACAGGAAAAGAGCAATAAAATCACCGACTGAGCAGCATTGATAAAGATTTAACAGCTCATGAATACGAATTTTGCGCCATGATTTTTGGTATTACGTTTTCCTGGTTTGGCGTTGCGGAATACAAAAGGGGCAAAAAGGTCTACTTACTTCAAGTGCATTGCAATGCCAAGACTTTTTTACAAGTCTCGATATATTTAAATTGTAGTCGGACCCAGTAGGACTGCAAAGCTTTTTTTAGTCTGATGTGCGGTGTTCCTTTCCCCGTCCTTCGGTATCTGGTCACATTCCTTTCATTTTTTTTTTCATTTTTTTATTTCTAGGTTCGTGGTCGGAATAAACTTTTCCCACTCAATAAGTACTGGGCATTTGCATCTCTAGATTTTCTAAAAGCTGTTTGACTTAATAATAACAATAATAACTGTTTATTTTCCAGTGCCCACAAACAACCTAGTGGTCTACTGTGTGGTGCACAGACATAGGTGGATTATTATACATATAAGACAAAATACAAATTATCAAAGAAGAACCAACAACAAACACAAGCAAAAACAAAAACCAGCGGTAGGCTTGATTCGGTCTGCTTAAGGCAATTATATCCATTCGCGTAATTGTTGCATAAAATCCTGATGTGCATAAAAATGTCAAAGTTATTCGGAAGTGCATTATTAAAATCAATTTGAACCCTCAAAAGAGGTGATACAGGTGATGTACAGGATTGGTAAAACGTTGATTTGTTCCTAATGATTCGGGGTGGAACACGGAAAGAAATAGACTGCAATAAGTCCGTCGAGTTTACCTCACCATGTACAACTTTGTATAAAACATAAAATCTTGGTACTGTTTTCTTACAGTCATTTTGTGCAATGGAAACCTGTGAAGCAATGATTCGTAGTGGTAGAAACACCCCTTTCCAATATACCTATCATAGACAATTCTAATCATTCGCTTCTGTACATTTTCAATCGCGATAGCTTGCGAAATAGTCAGTGAATTCCAATCCACACAGAAAAATTCTAACCGTGATCTAACCAAAGACTTACACAAACGCAATAAACATGGAGGGGCAGTAAATTGGCGACATAAACGTGAAATCATACCTAATACTCTTAGCACTGCATTAACGGTTGTAACAACATGATTATGAAAAGAAAGTGCGCTGTCAAGACAGGCGCCAAGATCTCTGATAAATGAAACGGGGGTGATTGGGACGCCACCAACAGTGTACGTAAAGAAAATTCCCTCGCGCTTTCTAGATAGCACAATAGATCTAGTTTTTTGGGGTTCAGTGAAAAACAGTTCTCGGTACACCATGTAAAAACAGAATCTACATCAACTTGAAGACTGGAACAATCAGACACCGACTCGACACTTATGAAAAGCTTAACGTCAACAGCGAAAAGAAGAATTTTGGCATCCTTAACGCAAGAAACCATGTCATTTATAAACGAAAGAAATAACATGGGTCCTAGAATTGAGCCCCGTGGCACACCGGAACTCGAAATAAACTTATTGGAGTAGCCACCGGAAACACGAACCGAATTGCGGCGATGACCGAGATAGTTTGAAAACCAGGTGCAGAGGTGCGGGCTGAAGCCATGTAGGGCAAGCTTGTGCAACAGCAATGTGTGATTAACACGGCAGAATGAATGAATGAATTTGGTTTTTTTTTGGCGCCGTAGCAACTCGGGCCATAGTGCGCCAAGCACATGGTGAGTAAATATCACATGTAAGACTCAGCGGCTAAATTACACATTGCTAAATTTCACTTTACTAAAATCTGCTATAGGCGGTTTAATATACCAATGCTTTTCAAGAAGTTAAACACTTGCCTATGTGGGACAAGAGGCTCGTCTCCGAGCAAAAGTGCCAGGTGGAACAAAATATTGCCGCGCGTAGGGTCACGGACTTGTAGAAAGTTCTCGTTCATTCTTGCTGCGGACATAACTATCGTTCATCCTTGTTTTTGTTATTCTAGAAAGTGCTTGTTCATTCTCGCCCCGAGCGCGCTACGCTCGAACCTTCTCCGCCGAATCTTCGAGATAGTGACTCACTCTAGATAAGAGGCCGCCCGCGACCTTGTCGAGTCAGTTTTCGCCCCAGCGTTCGACTCTGCTGACACGCCGACATCGACGCCCGCGACGCTCTGCTTTCTTCTGTTTCCTTCTTTATTTTTGGCACAAGTTCGCCACATTAAACGTTTATTTATTTCTGTTCATTTCTTGTTTATTCGTCACCACCCGTGACATTCTGGTGGAGGTGCGGGGTAATCACATGTCCGTACGGCGCAGCCCTCCAAGTTCCCGCAGTACAAGTCCAAACCCCAGCTCCGGAGGACCCGACGAAGACCAGATCGAGACCCGGTCAAGTCGCCGCATCCGAGGTCTACCCCCAGAACACGGACTTCTGCCACCCACGACCAACCCGAAGACGACGATGGCCAACCAGGCGCAGACCCCGGCCGCTTCTGCCGTTATGTACCTGCCGGTCGCACCCAGGACTCCAACGCCTTTCCACGGAGACGTCCACGAGGACGTTGAAGACTGGCTGCAACACTACGAACGTGTAGCCCGCCACAACGGATGGACGACTGAACAATGCCTCCACAATCTCTACTTCGCGCTTGAAGGAACTGCGAGGCATTGGTTTGAAAACCACGAAGCGTCCTTCACTACGTGGGAGTCCTGCGCCGCGGAATTGAAGCGAACGTTCCTCAACCACCACCGTCGGCAGCGAGCGGAGGACCTTCTCCAAACAAGGGTGCAGGGCCCCAACGAAAGCGTGACCAGCTTCGTAGAGGATGTCATGCGCCTATGTGCCCGAGCCGATCCGGAGGCGGCCGATGAGAAGAAGCTTCGCGTCCTCATGCGTGGCGTGAAGGCTGAAATTTTTGGGGGCCTTATCCGCCATCCCCCGACAACCGTCGACGGTTTTGTGGCTGAAGCCACTAACATCGAGCGAGCGCTGTCGGCCCGAGCAAGCCATTACCATCGACTCGCCGGCGTGCCTGCTCCTCGAACCGCCGCATCTTGCCGACTAGACCTGAACGCCACCGGTGTCGACGGCCTTCGGGAAATCGTCCGCGACATCGTCCGGGAGGAGCTCCGCAAGCTTCTGCCTGCTGCCAACCAGCCGGCTGAGCTGTCGATCGCCGAAGTGGTGCGCGAAGAAGTCCAGCGAGCAATTCAACCGGAGGCTCCTGCCTGCGTAGCACCACCCGAAGAGCCCGCCCTGACCTACGCCGCAGTGGCCCGACGGCCACCGCCGCCTCGCCGCACCTATGTCACGCCGCCCCGACGTCAGTCTCCTGCGCCGCAGCACGACCGACGCCACGACGACCAGGTCCAGTACGCCTGCCCGGAGCCTCGCGCACCCCGCAAGACCGACGTGTGGCGAACGCCCGACCGACGCCCTCTGTGCTTCCATTGCGGGGAAGCGGACCACACCTACCGCCGATGCCCATACCGACGACTCGGGCTACGCGGGTTCCACCCGAACGACCCGCGCCCCCGTCATGGTGAACGCCCTATCGAGATCGACGAGTACCTGCGACGACCTCAGTCCCCCGAGCCTACGTCCCGCCGAGAGTTCCGGTCGCCGTCGCCACGACGTCCAGCTTCGCCGATGCACCGACCCCGACGTGAAAGCCTGTCGCCCCTCGCTCCTCGCCGGGGAAACTAGGCGCGGCAACCCCTGGAGGTGGAGTTGCCGAAGACGACCGACGCCAAGATCCTCCACGAACGTCGGAGGGCCCCCACTCGAACGCTACCAGAGATCGAAACCACGCCCCTGCAACGGTGTCCAATAACCTAAACGTCGTCATCGACGGCCACGACGCATCAGCGCTCGTGGACACTGGAGCAGACTACTCAGTCTTGAGTGGGAGGCTCTCCCGCCGCCTTCGGAAAGTCACGACGCCGTGGGATGGACCTCAGATACGAACCGCCGGAGGGCACCTCATCACACCGGTCGGGAGATGCACTGCTCGCGTCGAGATCCACGGTGAGACGTGCCCTGTCAAGTTCGTCGTTCTGCAAGACTGCTCGAGGGACGTTATCCTCGGAATGGACTTTCTCTGCGAGTATGGCGCCGTCATCGACCTCGGAGCAAACCGGCTGACGCTTCGAAAACCTGCTCCACCACAGGAGGACCCCAAAATGACGTTATCCGCGGTACGAGTCCTCGCAAACCACGTGAACCTACCGCCGCAGTCAAGTGTTTTCGTACCCGTCGGGGTCGATGAGACTTTCTGTGGCGACGTTTTGCTCGAAGGAAGCCTCCAGTTGCTTCTAGGAAGAGGGATCGGCATCGCAAGAGGCGTCACGGAGCTCCAAGACGGACGCACTACTGTCGCACTCGTAACGAACTTCCGACAGGAGGCCCAGCACCTTACGAGAGGCACCGCCGTGGGCCACGCCGAGGAACTCCCGGACGCAGCCGCAATCGCCGGAATATCAGAAGACCTCTTTTCGTGGCCACCTAAGACAACGCCGCCTTCGCAGTTTGACATCGACCCAACCCTGCCTACCCCACAACGACGACAACTCAGTGACCTTCTCGCCGAGTTCACTGAGTGCTTCTCCACGTCGTCAAAGGTGCGCCAAACGACCGTTGCGAAACATCGAATTGTCACTGAAGACAACGCGCTTCCTGTGCGTCGGTCGCCGTACCGTGTTTCCGTGAAAGAAAGAGAAGTCATCCAGAAGCAGGTCCAAGAAATGCTCGATGACGACATTGTCCAGCCCTCAAGCAGCCCGTGGGCTTCACCGGTAGTCCTGGTGAAAAAGAAAGACGGGACTCTTCGGTTCTGCGTGGACTATCGCCGACTAAACGCCGTAACGAAAAAGGACGTCTACCCGCTGCCACGCATCGACGACACTCTGGACCGGCTGCGCCATGCCCGATACTTTTCGTCGATGGACCTGAAGAGTGGGTACTGGCAGATCGAGGTCGACGAACGGGATCGTGAGAAGACTGCCTTCGTCACGCCGGACGGACTATACGAATTTAAAGTGATGCCGTTCGGACTGTGCACAGCACCGGCGACGTTCCAGCGCGTAATGGACACCGTTCTTTCCGGCTTGAAATGGCAAAGCTGCCTCGTCTATCTCGACGACGTCGTGGTATTCGCAAGCGACTTCGACGAGCACCTGAGACGTTTGCGAGCCGTACTACAGGCTATCCAGAATGCTGGACTGACACTAAAGCCGTCAAAATGTCGGTTCGCTTACGGCGAGCTCAAGTTCCTGGGCCATGTCGTGAGTGCTCAGGGTGTAAGCCCTGATCCTTCCAAGACATCTGCTGTTGCAGAATTTCCCAAGCCATCAGACAAGAAAGCCGTAAGAAGATTTCTTGGACTGTGCGCTTACTACAGGCGTTTTGTTCGCGATTTTGCCAAGATTTCTGCACCGCTCACGCATCTGACCAAGGACGACGTGAACTTCCAGTGGGGGGAGGAGCAAGAACAAGCGTTCAACGAACTGAGGGAAAGACTCCAGTCGCCCCCTATCCTTGGACACTTCGATCCATCAGCGGAAACGGAAGTTCACACGGACGCCAGCAACGCCGGACTCGGCGCGGTACTCGTCCAAAGACAAGACGGAGCAGAGAGGGTGATCGCTTACGCAAGCCGGGCACTGTCTAAGGCAGAGAAAAATTACTCGACGACCGACAAGGAATGTCTCGCTGTCATCTGGGCGTTAACCAAGTTCCGCCCGTACCTGTACGGGATCCCGTTTCGCGTTGTCACGGACCACCACGCTCTCTGTTGGCTCGCCAACCTCAAGGACCCGTCAGGACGCCTCGCTCGCTGGAGTCTGCGACTGCAAGAATTCGACGTGGCCATTGTGCATAAGTCTGGCCGCAAGCATAGCGACGCCGACTGTTTGTCTAGGGCCCCAGTCGAATCTCCTCCCGAAAGTACTGACGACGACGACGACGCCCGTTTTCTCGGTGCAGTGACAGATGCCGACATGGGAGCACTTCAACGAGACGACCCGGAACTTCGCGCCGTGATCGAACACCTCGAAGGCCAAGGAAGTTCAGTTCCGCGAGTCTTGGCCCGAGACTTGTCAAGCTTCGTTCTGCGGCGAGGTGTGCTCTTCAAGAAGAACTTCGGAACGAGCAACCCTGCTTGGCTGCTGGTTGTTCCGGCCAGCCTGCGAGAAGAAATCTTTCAAGCATGCCACGACGACCCGACGGCTGGACACCTTGGCTACAGCCGGACGCTCGCCCGGATTCGTGACAAGTACTACTGGCCGAGACTCCCGAAAACAGTCCATCTGTACACAAGGTCGTGCCATGAGTGCCAACGACGTAAGAGGCCTCCGACGAAGCCAGCAGGACTACTGCAGCCGATACCTGCCCCGACTAGGCCTTTCCAGCAAGTCGGAATGGATTTGCTTGGGCCGTTCCCAACATCGACGCAAGGAAATCGGTGGATTATCGTCGCGACCGATTATCTTACACGATACGCCGAGACGAAAGCCCTGCCATCGGGAACAGCCGTGGAAGTCGCCAAATTTTTCGTCGAGTCCATTCTCCTTCGACACGGCGCACCTGAAGTACTGATTACAGATCGCGGGTCATCCTTCATGGCCCAGCTGACGCAAGAAGTCCTTCGTCTCAGCCACACCAGCCATCGTCGCACCACGGCGTACCACCCGCAGACCAACGGGCTGACGGAGAGACTCAACAAGACCATCGCCGACATGATTTCCATGTACGTCGACGTAGAGCACAAGACATGGGACGAGGTTCTGCCGTACGTCACGTTTGCGTACAACACAGCGGTTCAAGAAACTACGGGAATGACACCGTTCCAACTGGTACACGGCCGAACGGTTACCACGACGCTCGACGCCATGCTGCCTCACGTGCCAACCGGTGATGTCAACGACGACGCTCAACTCATCTCCCAGCGCGCGGAGGAAGCTCGTCAACTGGCAAGAGTCAAGATTCAAGACCAACAGCGAGTCGACGCACGCCGGTATAACCTTCGTCGCCGGGACGTCCACTTTCAACCCGGAGACCGGGTATGGGTTTGGACACCAATACGTCGTCGCGGTCTCAGCGAAAAACTCCTGAAACGCTATTTCGGACCCTACAAGATCATCCGACGCCTCGGCGATCTGAACTACGAAGTTCTACCCGACGGAACGCGCCCATCTGCAAGACGTCAGCCGCGACCCGAGGTGGTGCACGTCGTCCGGCTAAAGCCGTATTACGAACGATAGAACTTTCCACTGTCGTCGACGGGTGAACTGTGAACTGTGAACTGCGACTCGCGATTCTGCTGCCTTTTTGTTTTGGATTTGTTTTTGTTTGTTGTTCTTCGTTTTGTGCTGCATCGGGACGATGCACTTTTTAAAGGGGGGGATAATGCCGCGCGTAGGGTCACGGACTTGTAGAAAGTTCTCGTTCATTCTTGCTGCGGACATAACTATCGTTCATCCTTGTTTTTGTTATTCTAGAAAGTGCTTGTTCATTCTCGCCCCGAGCGCGCTACGCTCGAACCTTCTCCGCCGAATCTTCGAGATAGTGACTCACTCTAGATAAGAGGCCGCCCGCGACCTTGTCGAGTCAGTTTTCGCCCCAGCGTTCGACTCTGCTGACACGCCGACATCGACGCCCGCGACGCTCTGCTTTCTTCTGTTTCCTTCTTTATTTTTGGCACAAGTTCGCCACATTAAACGTTTATTTATTTCTGTTCATTTCTTGTTTATTCGTCACCACCCGTGACAATATGCTCTCTAAAAAAGAATGGGAAGTAGGTGCGGCGTAAATTGTGGACATACTAGAAGGATGTGGAGTACACACTTAGGGTTTCAGAGCAGTAATCGTACACTGGAGGATCTTCGCTTTTTAAGAGGTACCCGTGGGTTAGGCGTGTGTGTCCTATTCACAGCTCGCACAGAATGACTTCATAAAACCTTTCCCGATGTCTGGCACTTCGCCATCCACTTGAAGTAGGCTTAACACTATGGAGCTTATTGTAACAGTCAGAGCTCCACTCCACTTGCCAGGAACGTTAACCCGGCAGAAGGCTTTCGACATGTCTAAGAAAATCACGTGAACCTGAATTATTTCCATTCACTCACTAGCCTGCCCCTCCAATATAATATTTTACATATTCGAGGGCAATCGCGTGATATTCTTCGTGCTAGTTGTTTGAACTTCACCGAAATTTAAAGCTACCTAAGTTTGCCATGTCTTTCCAACTAAAAGATGTTTTTTTGAGGGGACAGATATGTAAAGCTTAACTCATTTTTTCTAATTTCAATGCGTAAGATGCGAAAGCAAGATCGTCAGCAAAAACATGATTCATTTATTTTTACATAGAACTTGCTTCTGGAAACAATTAAACTTTGAGCTACATACGTGCTATAAGTCAGAAGCTATTAATATTCGTTGGAACGTTGCGGTTCTTTATTATGGTGGGCATAAGTTCGAGATATTGCAAGGGTTGCGCATATGACTCAAGGCAAAAGAAAATATGTTGGGCTTCGGAATAACATGACTGCGTTCCTCAAATTCTAATGAGCATTAATTTATACTATATTATTGCCGTCTATAAGTTTTTGATGGAAATATTACGACCTCTGCATTTTTTCGACGGAACTAAAATTTTTGAACTATTTGCTGAAGGGCAAATGTTCCAGGATCTTGGAAATTAGTCTCAGCTTCACTTAATTTCGCTTTCATTTTTCTTTCAGTTTTACGCCAAATATAAAATAATAGGCATTCACTCCTTCATTCATTTACATATTACTTAAAGTAATAGTATTATTTCCCATTGACTCAGTGATTAATTCATTCCCCATATCGCTTTAGAGAGAACGAATACTTGCTAGCGAAGGGTCAAAGTCCTTTTGCGCTTGTTGTAGCAAGAAAAAAAATACGGCTAAAATGAATGGTCGTGAAGTACGTGCTTTTATTCATTTAGAGTTTTATGGTGGCTCAGCAATATCCAGCTCATCTTCGTTTAATTTAATGATGTACGAGGGAGAGGGCGTAATTTTCTAAGCTAGAAAAAAATTAGTATTTAGTGCGTTCTTCGGTGCAATTAATTTCTCTGAGATAAGTGTAGGAATATATAACGTAGCTGCTCGTTAGCCACAGTTTAGCTGCCAAATAAAAATTATCCTTTAATCGCCTGTAACACTTAAATATAAAGACAATTTTCTTACGCAAATTTATTATATATTTTTTATTTGCCGTTACGCTTCGGATAAATACGAAAAAGTGCAATAACCCCCCCCCCCCCCCCCCCCCCCGGGTAGAATTATCGTCCATTCGGATTTATCCAATAAACTCCAAATTTCAATGTACAAACGCCACAAGAAAGAAAAGACGCCATATTACAATTCAGTTTGTGTAGCACACAGGGTGAGTGGGCCTAAGAAAATGCCTCCCCGGTCTTTTTGAAATCTCGGACCATTGACAATAGGTATCTTAGCGCTTATCTCATCGAGGTTCATTCACGACAACAGGTCAATGTATTTTCGGGTCACAACAAAAGGCACTGTTACGGTGTCCAGTTCGGGTCATGCTATGTATCCTTCTTAGAGGAGGGAAGGGTTATGTTTTTGAAACGTTGAAAGTTATGAACCATTAAGATGAGCTGGCGGGCTAGTTGGTCGTTCATCATTAATAAAATATCGCAAAACAACAAGGAAGGACGGACCAGGTAGACAGGAAGGGCGCTAAACTGACAATTGACATTTAATACAGTCTATAAAGGAGCAAAAGAGAGAAGAAAGAAGTTACTGATGTTGTTGCTTAAAAGAAAGAAACATACATCCTCAAAGTTGTTATACGTGAAAATTTAAAATAAAATGTATGAAAAGTGTGAGTTGCTGATGATATCTGTGAGTGAAAAAACCGGAAAAAATAAGAGAGAAGTATAGAAGGAGGCAATAACTTTGAAACAAAATTAAAAAATTGCCGAGGTACACGATCGGAAATCGTAGATGATAAAAAAGATGAAGTTCGACACCAAAAAGGAACCTGAGGTCGCAGACTGAATACTTGTCATCAAGCCATATTCTTTATAGTCTGCATTAAATGTCAGTTGTCAGTTTAGCGCCCTTCCTGTCTACCTCGTCCTTCCTTCCTTGTTGTTTTGCGCTATTTTATTAGTTATGAACCATGGTGGTTTCTTAGAAAAGGGAAGAGGAAGTCGGCGGTAGAAGCTTCCATATCATCCTTTACCAATCCAGTGATGATAGGAAGGAATGAATCCTAGCTTCCCAGCCGCTACCTCTAGGAGTTCATTGATTTTAAGCCATCGGGGTTTATCGAAGCAACACTCGTTTGCAGCTGTCGTCGTGGAACGAAATAATATGGCCAATGGCAGTGGTACCATCAATTCAGCTGAACAAATATTAATTGATACAGGCCCATTCTTCTGAATCTAGCACACGTTTGCACCCATATATTATTTAATTTTATATTTGAAAATTAAAAAAAAACGCAAAAAATTGAGCCCCGCTTATCAGAGGATTGTGATTCGAACAAAAATTAACTTCAAAAAATACCTTCCGCATACAACAAATAACAAACTCCGATAACACGGAATCCTAGCTCCTTTGTTCAAAGCCCTCTTTCAGAAGAAGCACTTTGGTGGATTTTTTTATGAGACTATTTTATTATTGGCAGCCACCTTATATCTTGCACTTCAGTGCTTTTGTTTTCAAAAAGTGACGACACTAAAGTTTAAAAATATGTCAAAGTCAGAATTACATATTCTTGACCTCTTACAATTACAAATCAAAACATAATTAAACCAAGACCAATAAACGCAAGTTCAATATATTTTTTTCTGCTTGTAGGCCTGCCATCTATATATATATGCACATCATAGCCTTAGTTGCTTATGCACCATACCCCCCCCCCCCCCCCAATTCATATAAAAAGTGTTAACTCACTACTTATTGCACTCCGCTTCTGCACCCAGCGCCCTCACCGAGCTTAAAGGGACCACGAAATAGCCATATTACTTTTGCCAAGTAACTTTTACATTCAACCTTCAATGTTCACTGAACGCCGAACAAACATTTGTTTTCGTTTCGGTTAATAAACTTCTACACGAAAGATATTCAAATATTTAGTTTTTCTTTTTTTCCAACTCACCGCCAAATAAGCCGTGGCGTCATTTTGACAGTTGTGACGTGCTCTGTCAGCGGAACCCGAAGTTCTCTCAGCAGTAGGAGAATTCTAGCGTTAGCGGAGAGCTGGCGGTGTGTCGGTAGGTTTTACCAGAGTGTTTTACTGCGCTAATGGCGCTGATGCCACCGACATATCTTCTGAATCTGCGCCTCTCATCTCCGCGATAGCTATGGACACATCACAGCTGAGCGAAATTCAATTTTATATGCTGCGTCACAGCGACAGCGTGGGCCTGGTCCCATACGTTGGTACGCGTGTTGGAATGTGCAGCGACTCTTCCGACGAAGACTCCAGTTCCTCCTCAGAATCGGACGACAAGGAGCGGCGACTCCAAAGTACGGAATGTTTCGAGCATACACGAAAGACCTTAGACCTGGGGTCCCTCGAACCGATGAGCCAGCGCCAAGTGCTTCGACGTGGTTCCTCAAGTGGAAAGCGGTGACACTGCAGCCGTTTCTTGTAACCTCCGGGCTGCACAAACTGTAATTTGGGCATTTTCAACGAGTGCGTTAGCTACGACTTCGTCTGTTGTGACCGGGGCGACCGTAACAACCGCTTTGCGTCGCGCGTGCACACTCCTGCAACCGCTGCAAGAAGCGCAGCAGGTCGTCAGCACGACCTGCTGCGCCTCCGCCGCCGAAGGGGACACGCTGTCACTCAACGGAGTAGCAGGAGATGAACATAGTTTTCTATCGGCTCAAGCTTTATTAAATTTTATTTTGTCAGGATAGGCTCACAAGGCAGACTGTATGAAAAAAAGAAGAGAAAAAGACAAAAGTACGCCGTCTTGGACGATCACGACTTTAAAAGGGTACGGAAACGGAATTCCAGCGCTCATATCTTAAATTTAAAGTGTTGCATGTTGCAGCGTAGCCTCAAAGATAGCAAATTGCTACGTAGTCATGACGTAGCAAGTTCCATCGGAGCATCGCCGCTCTTTGGAATTCAACATTTTCCTTCATAGCTTTGCTCAACTCACAATTCGCGCATTGAACCAAACCCTCGTTTGTGCACCCGGAACCAGCCATTCTCCCCCTAGAAGATTTGCCGGTCGCTCAAAATTTGAACAGAAGTGGCTTTCCTCACCCCGTTCACCCGTGCTATTGGTACTACCACAACGGTGACAACGCCACCAAGGGCCAAGCTCATAACCACGCCAGCTCTGCTACGTCACAAATGCAAAAAAAAAAAAAAAAAAACTTTTTTTTTTTGCTGGTTATTTGATTACGCATCGCGTTCTTCGTTCGCTTCTCTTCAAGCGCTTGCTCGAGTGCATCGTTTGTAAAGAAAACTATAGAAGGTCGTTCAAAATAAAAAAGGTCGATTATCACTTACGGTTATTATCCGTCATGCTTGACTCATTTCCGAGCAAAATTTCAATATTACAATTTTCGATTCCGTACCCCTTTAACAAACGACTTTATTGATAGTACAAATCTCGCCACATGCCTTTTCTACGATCGCAAACGACGATGTCATCTTAGCAGAGACATAGCAACGTAGAAATATGATTTCGTGATCCCATAAATGTTCCGATCGTTCAGGAATGCTAACACTAATCACTTTCCTCGGGTGATGAAAAGGCGTCAAAATTCGCATCCTTCATACACGCCTTTAAATACAGTACGAACCAGTAATACTTTGAACATGAGCACACGCATGGAATGTGCAAAATAGGAAATCCGGGAGGTGTACGAGGACACAGATGTTAAGAAAGCACCACAGTAGTCGATGTCTTGTCTTGAGGGTGCCGCCACAACATCGCCGCACGAGTAGATGGATCTTCCCTTCAAGGAAGTGCTGGGTGATCATCGCGACACTCGGCGAAAATTAAGTCAACGATAGCGCTCTACGCGGAACAATGAGCTTCCACGACGCCGACCATGTCGAACGTCACCACCGACGCCATGTTTTTAAGCAGAGCAGGATGCGCAACCCGCGCAGGCGCAGTCCGATCGTTCTCTTGCTTTTGTTTACCACAGGATAGATGGCGCGTGGCTGCGAGCATTATAAGATTAGGCAATTTCCGTCACATCGCTGATTATGCTAAAAATGTGGATAAGAATATTATTTAACAACATTTTTAAGAAACATTCGCCGGCTATTTATTGTTTGTGATCGCGGTGCTGGTGAGGTAGGCTCTTATCCAATAGACGACGTGGATTTGGCTGACGTGCGGTGGCACTGCTGATGCATCGCAGTGAAAAGGCATAGAGCTTTTGAAGGAAAGAAGGCATACAAGAGTCCGCTTTTCTTGTAGCGAATCATTTTTGATGGGGGCTTTCTATTTTTGTGTTTTGGTTTTCTTTTCACACCTTTTAAGACGTGCGGTGGATGAAGTCGATTTCAAAATCGTTTCCTGGTCCCTTTAAAGGCCGGCGTACAACCGCAGGCTTCTGCAGGGAAGATAATCCTGTTACCACTCTCCTCCCCTAAACTTCGAGATCAGCGTGTTGGGACCAGTTGAAAGGTGGAGAGTATAAAAGAAATGAGAAAGCGAGGACAAGTGGAAAGCGTGTCGGCCTTTAAGGCCTGAGGGGAAAACCATTTTTGTTTCGCTTTCCTGAAATTTAACTTTTCTTTCTCGCCAATGGCAACGTCAGCAATTGTGGTTTCCAAGACGGTGCTTTTTTTGAAGAAGGGATTCGGAGCGCGCAGGTCAATAATCTGTGGTTTTGGAGGTCGTCTTTCACAAGGAGTGAGATTAGTAATATAAATAACGTAACAAAATTGTTTTTTGAAACACCTGTACACTTTTGGGGGGCTTAACAAAACCGGTAAAATAAAATTTCACGTTTTAACTTAAGTGCGAGTAAAACAAAAAATTATCAAGAAAAACCGCAAAAGTATTTTTTATTGCAGGCTGAAACTCGGAACTACTGTTCCTGTTTATGAAATTGAGTAGGCAAAAGTTCGGGTGAAAATATTTTCATTGATTTCTCAGAAATCAGCGGTAACGGTTACGATTAGTATTGTGTTGCAGACATATATGCACTCATGCGCTTTATATTGGCAACTAATAAATATCAAGTCATATCATTTATTAGAATATAACAATAATGTGTTATTTTACTTATCTGGTTCCTTCGGAAAAATCATCGAATGATCCTACCAACCAATGAGCGTAAAAATAACTAATCTGGAGTGCAGCTAAGATCAATATAAAAAACACCAGTTTCGTCAGTGAATCATAAAATATTACACACTTCCAAAGAAAAAAAGATCGTATGGTGTATGATACAGAGTCCCTTTCTACCGAGAAGAAGTCTGGTGTTTTCTGTTGCGAGGACGAATATTTTACTAACTCCACAAAGAGTTCTGTTCAACAGAGACATTCATTTTCGCTCGAGGATAACACGTCGTCGTTTTAATTAGTGCTAACGAGTGCCGTGGACACTCTTTCTACCTTTTTTTTTTTGTTTCTTATCTTGATGACGCGTTTTTAGTGACTACAGCATGCTCTGGCGACTAGTGTTCCCCTGGAAGCACAACCGTCGCTGTTTTACTCGGCGCGTTCTTTTGCCAAAAGAAATAATAAGAAAATAAAGGATGGAGCGTGCTGATGCGGCACTTAGCAGATTGGTAGCATTTGTTTCGGAGCTTTCTACTCAGCGCCATCTGGGGAAGCTCCGTTCGCGTGCTGTCCCCAATGCTCCCCTCCTGCCGGCTCGCGGCGAAGCAGTAGCTGCCGTTGAAAAACACAAATATTCGGAAGGGGTGGTTTCTTTTATAAGATCGCCGCATATTGAAAGTTCTGTATAGTGGCTTAGGTTTTGCGTTTCCATTTGTAGTGCTTGGTGCGGAACTCGGACGTATATGAAGTGTTTACGTTCTATCTTGAGATAAATAACAAACTAAATTTCTAAGGAGCCTGTTTTAATTAAACGTCAGACTGTACGAGAACCAACATAACTGAAAGATGCTCGCGTACACTGTTCCAGGAATGATTACCAAATGTTCCGTCGAAATGGAACCTCGACAAATTAGACCCCACTGTGCGGATTGTACAACACTGGTGACTTCTAAATGTCTCTTAGACTTTTGTTTATATAAACTCTCATGGCACAAAATTGGTAATTAGACTAATAGACAAACGTTAATCACTAACCCGATCAATATATGGCGTTTGGCGTTCGAGGTTCCTGTTGTTTGCAACATTTTTACTGTTGGCAGGGGTGAGGGTGATTGTTCAGAGCAAATTATTTTATGTTTTATACTCTGGAACAACATTTTAGAATATAGAATTTAAAGGGCCTCTTCGTCCGTCATTTTGATGAAACTTGATCGCTGGCGTATTTTCTTGTGGTTATGACTTTAGTATACACATTTTGTCAACGCAACTAATATTTGTGGTCAAATGGTTTTTCCACAGTCCATGTCCAATTGAGGTAGCCCTATTGGTACTTTCTCACATGACAGTCTCGCAAATAAGTCCGCATTTTTTTTTAATGGTCATGATCCCATTCGGTCTATGAAATAGTCAAAATTATCTAACTTCGCACTGCTTTTTGAAAAGCTAAAGTGGAGTAGGAGTTGCCATGTTGAGACAAAGTTACGATACCCCTCAAGTCTCTAATGGGGTTTTCTTTCTTCGTTCAGCGCAGTCGTTTCATTTCCCGCTTAAGGTAACTTCTTTTTAAATTTTGTCACATTTTTTTTTTAAATTATCGATCACAGACATTTTTCTTGATATACATATAAAGCCACACCCCGGCTCACTACGCCGTTTCTCCCTTTCCACACGTCGACCGAGACTCTGGAGCCGTCGATGAACCAGTCCCGTAGACGTCGACGACGTCTTATACGCCCGGCGTCTTCCATGTCTCCTCCAGCACATTCCCCGTCTTCACAGCGGCCTACCCTGTACTTCGGTGCACCTTACGATGAACCGGAGCGGGCGCTACGTGTTATCGAAACCAGACCAAAACGGTGTGATTGTCACGTGATCGTCCAGAGGGGCGCATCGACGCGCACGGTAAGGGGTCACATGATATGCTGGCAACGCTGGATTGGCCAGGGTGGATCCTAGCACCTGCTGCGGTCCACCGAAAGGTGCAACGTAGTATAGTAATCGTGTCCTGCTTATTTCGGAGCGGGGCCGTCCGTCGGCACACACGGATCGATGGCTCACGTTCCAACCTGTCTTCCGCTGCGTGACGCCCCTCGAGTTAACCCAAGCTAATGCGATCGGGGCGTCATCCTCTGTTAATCACGTCACATGTCTCACCGACGGCTGTCTATCCTCGCCGCCTTCTTTGCCTTGGCGCCACACATGCCGGCTGTCCGCAGTCAGCCCGGCTGTGTTATGCCCCCGTGTGTACATAGTGAGTTTCCCTCCTGGTGCATGCGTGAAAGCGTCGCCGCTCTTCGCTCAAAGTAAGCCACGGGGACCGCCACGGCTCACTCTGGGCCAATCAACGACCGGAAGCGTAACACGTGACCTTTGGGCCCCGTGTTTCACGCCTGAATGCCGAGCTCACGTGCGGCGCTCTCGGAATGTTTCATCGGAACGGATAGCACGTAGTCTGTGTCGCGGTTCGAGTTCATACGCAGCTTGGGGTGTGCATCGGGAAGGCTGAAGCGAAATGTGGCCAAAGATAGCATGCTGTTGAATGGCGGGTTGAGCTCTGCTCGACGTTGCGCGCTTCACTCAGACGCGCACATATTTCAATGACGCGATGCTTTTACCGAAAGTATGTTTTTTTTCTGCATCGTCACGCGAAGGTGTGTTCTTTCCCGCGTTCGTTGTAGCGAAGGAGTGAAAGTGTAAGTCTTTTAGCTATCGCATGCTATTTTGTTGTGTTTAAGATTGGCGGTCTGGTCGCTGTTTCTTTTTTTTTTTTTTCTTCACGCGGTGTGAATCTTTCACTTGGCTAGACGCGGGAGGTAGGTGCACGAGAATACGCGCCAGTGGAGAGGTCGATGCACACTGGGCCAAACTTAGTGTTAGCCCCCCTCCACCCTAGAAAAACGAAACGAAGAAAAAAGGAAGAGCTTTTAGGCTAATTTTCACATTGCTTTTGGTCTTGTTTCATTGTGAATTTATACACGAACTCAGGCCTGCTACGTAACGGCGCAGCATTGGCGCGGTGGTGGCACGTCGGACGTACTTCTGGTCTGGGGCTGTGGGCGCGAGTCACTATACGGGATGTGCTTTCCTGCGTTGTTTTGAAAGAAACCGGACAAAAAGCTGCCTTCTCGTCAAAACGCCGTGGCTAGGGCTGTACATAAAGAGTCGGGAAAGGTACGCAGGACAGTTTTCATGTGGTTTTCTGCCTGCTCAGTTCGTCCGAGAACGTGGACAGGGGCCTTGAAAAAGGAAAACCAGACGCCATCTGACCACGATTGCTTGTGCGGAAAGCACTTTGGGTTAAATTCACGGATGCTTGTGGTCGTCAGATCTCTTCGTTTTGTTCCAACATGAACGCGAGAAAACCGGCAAGTTATACGGACCACCTCCCGGACTGCGTTCAGTGCGTCTTCAAGTTCAAGCGGCCGCCTGATCGTACGAACTGTCGTCTGCTCTTTCAAGCGTTTCTGCTTGTTATGCGGAGGGCAAGTTCGTCTGCTTCTTGCGCAGGGGGTAGCGGTGACGTCAGAACGCCGAGCCCTGATTGGCTGATCGCGACCCCCTATCTGAGCGTCGTCTGCTCCTTTGCAACGTCGTCTGCTCGCAACGTCGTCTGCGTCTGTCTTACCTTTCCTGCTGCTTTCGGAACTGCAGAGGCCAATTTCACGAAACGATCTTACGGCAAAAATGTGCGTAAGACAAAACTTAAGAACAAATTCGTATTCACGAAACGAAATGTTCGTAAGTTTTGCGCAGGTTACGACGAAATCCTACGACAGCTCCGAAGCTGTCTTACGCACTTCTTACGATCAAATCAGCATGTCCGACAGCGTCACGGTCGCGACGACCAGCGGACGTTTATTTTTCTACGTGCGCTTTTCACGCGTCCCGACTTCAAACAGCAAGAAAAAAGTAAAAAGTACTTGAAACAGACCACGAAGACCAAGAACGCTGGATCCACATACACCCGGGAAAAGCTCCAACGTCCACGGTTCCACCGAACGCGACCAAGCGAGCTTTGCAGTTAGGCCTAGCAGGCACTCCGCGACTCGGCGACCGTCTGCCCACGACCGGTTCGTGCTGAATGGAATATGCCCGCGCGACCCTTGTGAACCCTTCCCGTATTATACTTTGATCGCTGACCTCAATTTTAAATTAAGAGGTCATTTTCTTCCTCTTGTTATCTCCTTGCTTCCCGAGGCAACGGTGACTCTCACTGGTGAAAAAGCGGTGAATCTCCGACAGACGCAGGAAAGGTACAGCAGCCATCGCTTTGACTAGCAGACTTAAAACAGACGACGTTAACTGCGCCAACCCGCCGACGCCGTTAAAGAATGAGGGGTCTCGCCCCACAGGAAAGGAGAGAGAAAGTATTTGGGAGGAAACTTGCGGACACTAACACTCTCACTCTCGGTTCTTAGCAAACCAACCTCGGCACCTCGGGACACCTCGCCAGTGAGTCCTTCGACTTCTCTCCTTGATGCGCGTCTGCTAGTTGTTCGACAAAAGCAACGTACCGCTCGAGTTATTTTGTCTGCCCTCTCTGAAAGGCGAAGTCGAGCTTGCTCTTAAAGACCTGCACTTTTGAAAGTCGCAGGAAAGGTAAGACAGACGCGGACGACGTTGCGAGCAGACGACGTTGCAAAGGACCAGACGACGCTCAGATAGGGGGTCGCGATCAGCCAATCAGGGCTCGGTGTTCTGACGTCACAGCTACTTCCTTTCTCATGCGCAGAAGACGAACATGAGCCCACTTGCGAGGCGTATTGTAGGGCAAACGCGGACCCGGTAATTTCCATAAGAAGTAAGTGCAGGCCTCAAAATACTTTTACGTTTGAAGGTAGGTTGGGGTAAGTAGGCTCGGTTTAAACGTTATTTATGCAAGAAGATGGCGATAATTGTTACAGTATCGACGTCAGGTATCTCAGCTATGGTTTGCGCTTTTGCAGCCTGAGTGACGTCATGACTGAAAATAGCGAGCAGAATCTCATCATGCGAATCAGGCTTTATCGTACATTCTGCGGCGTCCACGCAGAATGAATCGCCGCATGTCGCATTATTAACACGACGTTTTGCGGTGTAACGACCCTCGTTAATTTCACTGAGGCCGATAAAGTAGTGAAATATTGCCAGGAAGACGTAGATTCAACAATTCTAAAGCGAAAAAGAGCACGGGGACACACACCGATGTCGACAACATCGTATTCCAATGGTTTGTTTAAGGGCGACGGCGAGCCTCTTGCCCACACTCCATCGCGCATGCGCGGCGCCGGCGTCGTCCGCTAGGTGCGCTTTGGTTTCTTTGTAAACATAATTTGGTCTATACAGCTGCTTGCTTTAGCCTTAAATGAACATGGTTCTCTTCGCCCACGCTGCATCTTCAGTAATTCTGTTGCCTCGGCGCTTTGTCTCCTTTCTGTGCGTTTGTGCATGTGCGTGTGTGCCTGCGTGTGTGTAATGATTATGCGTTGGCAGGAAGAGTGCGCTGTTTGCTAGAAACGCAGCAAGACTACAGGCGCTTTTGTTGCGTTGAATATGCAACAGCTAACTCCGCAGCGGAGTGTGGTCTTGGCATCTCCAGTCCTCAAGGGAACGTATCACAGCAGACCAATATCGGGATGACAGCCTTTGCACATCACCAAAAATGTAGCTTTCCTGCAATGTTTGCCTTGCTGTATTTTTTTTTTTTTTCGCACAAAAAGGTCTTAAAGAAACACGTTTCGATGCATCTTTTGCTTAGTCGTGCCTTTGCTTGTTTTCCTGTAATGTTGAGATAAACAAATACACTCGGGGTAGAATGTAGTTTATTTGAGTAAGAGCATGCGGAGTCATGGAAACACACCCACAACAAACCATCTACTGCTGTTAATCGTTCGATGCAGACTAGGATCGTTTGCATATATTATTCCAAATTCGAATCCACTGCCCATTTTTATCTCCCATAAATGAAAGCTATGAATACAAAAATATAAAAAAAATCTGACAGACATAAACCAGAACACGTGTTTGGGAAGTTTGGCGAGTACAAGGGAGGAAAAGGCTGGTCAAAACTGTCGAAAAAGTAGAGTATCCTGCATTTAACACTGTTAGTGGACACGAGCAGACGTTTTGTCCTGCATACCTGAGTCCAATACAAATCGAGCTTGTGCTTCTAAAGTTAAGCACTGCGACAGCAGTTAAGCTTTCTCACAAGAGTATGAAATTTAATGAGAATTTCTTAACGTTACAATTTATGTAAATCATCTCGGATCGATTTGATGCAATACGCACGTTTGGTATAGCGATTTATGCCCTGACAATTGATCAATGCGCTCAGGTGGAATAAACGTTTACTTGAAATCTAGAAGTTCATTGTTAAAGTTCCTTCATGAAAGCAGCCAGGAAACCGTTTTCGGGTATTTACCTAACAGGGCTCAGTTAAATAGTTGATGGTTAAGACACCGGTCCGAATCGAGCAGATATCTTATACGTTTTTATATGAAAAGTTTGGGTGTGCCGGGCGATTGCCCCGCGGGCAGAGTCCCAGTCACAAAAGCCCTGTGTGATTAGACCCTCGTCTCGAAAGCCCCGTGCTCAATGACCTCGCTTCACATTCCCCGCGTGCTAAAAGTCCCTTCTTCGGACCCGTCCCAAGTTCCTTTTGCGAGCTTCAACCTGCGCTGTTTGGTGCAGTGGGGGCGGTCGCTGAGTCGCGCGTGTATCACTGTGGCTCTTGTTAACGTACCCCACCAGCCCGTTCACCCCCTTCGCGGCGACAGTCTGCAGCGGCTCATTACAAATATGGCAACCAACCTGGCCAAACCGTTCACGCCGTTTTGTGGCGACAGTCTGAGACGGCTCATTACAAAATTGTTAACACACCTGGCCCACCCGTGTACGACGGCTGTTGATAGGAATTGAGCCATGGATATCCGAAACTGGGGCTATTAAAAACGGGGCAAAATGAGCGGTGCGTTTAACGCCGGGCATTTGACAGGGGGCTTTCGACATCGGGTGCTTTTGAGCACCATCCAAATGTATGAATATCATTTTGTCAGGTTCAATAGTACTCAGAGACACAAAAGCACTGATTTCAGCTTGAACGTTCTCTCCCGAAGTTCTTTATTATAACAACGCAATTCAGCTATAAAAGACGTTCATATGCTCGTGGCCAGATTCCTGCGGTATGCTTACATGCAAAGCAGATGGATAGTCAAGTATTGTGGTTTACGCAGGGAGAATTTTAAATCAAGAACTCTCGAGACCTCGGCTAAGAAATGTGAGCGCCGCCTAAATTTATGTTATGTGAAAGTTACATTCAGCTTCCAAGCAACATAACGAAAAGTCGCTTTTCAAGTCTCAAGGTAAACTCTCTGTGTCCCTCCCCCCCTCTCTCACTCACTCTCTCGGCATTCTCTGGAGGCCTGCTTCGAGAAATCTCACTACTTTCCACATGTGTGCGATCTGCGTGAAGGTGGACGCTCAGGTTCCGTTCCCAAAACTGTCGACCTAGATTTGGGCAAGCATAGTAGGTTGCTGGAGTGTTTTCACCTGTACATTTAGCAGCTCTTTCTCGCTACCTGAATTGCATCCGGCGAGCGTACCGCCTCTATTTCCTCGAGAACAGTCGGGCGGATGCTAGACTCCAGCAACTCCACCCATCTTCCGGAAGTAAATGGTCGATTCTCGTGTCAAGCGCCATGTTTGGGCTCCAAATGATGGGAGACTGACTAATGGGGCGTGCACCGCTGTGCACTCGCGTTTTGTACTCAAGCTGTACCCTTCTTATTTTTTTTATTTTTTTTTGCCACCCGCTAGCTACTTGTGTCTACTGTCTTTCATTCTTTCATGGCCCACAACATGGCCTGCAGGATCGAAGACGTCAATTACTTTTTTTTGTTTCTGAACTGTTAGGCAGTGGCCTGTACATGAAAAAGTCGTTCCAGAAAGGAAACAAAATACTGACCGTCTCCAAGCGGTCGTCTCTTGATGTTTCTCGAGAGGTGTCTACGTGTGTTGGCGGGAATTGCGAGGCGGGTCGAGAGTATGAGTGTATGCATTTCGCCTTGTAGACGTTTTGTTCCTTACAGGGACGATCCTAGTGTATGTTCTATATTATTTTTCTAACTGTCGGGTATCCTTGACGCCATCCGGCTCCAGGACTGTCTTTTTTTCTTCTTCTTTTCCTTTTCGTTGTCGCGTTCCGTATTAAGTAGAACATCTAGAACCGATCATGGCCGGAGGGTATGACGGCTTTCCTTGTGTAGTCACAGACATGATGACAACGTCAGGGAGGAGTTTCAGTTGTCCTGTTTTCGATGACACTTCGACGTCTCCCGGTCCCCGAGCGTGCCTGCGCAGCCAAAGCACGGCGAAAGGCAGCGTGTGCGTGCTGGAGCCCCGACGCTCGAAAGAGACGCCCTTTTCTTTTCACGCTGTAGGTGCCTACAGGCTGTACCCTAAAAATAATGTGCAGTGTTTTTTTTTTTTTTTTTTTTTTTTTTTTTTTACTTTGGGAAATACATTACGCATCGCCGAATGCTCATTTTCCGCCCAAATGTATACGCCAGCGGTCGTAACCAACTGGAAGAGTTTCAGAACTAAACAGTTTCTTCATTCAAACAGTTATAAGGGATTTTCTAAGAAATTTATCGAGAAGATCACGTCCAATTTTTCCCCAATATTTTTTTTTTTTTTTTTTGCTGGCGTTATTCAGATTTACGTGTTCGAGAGCTCTTTCGGCCATCATTTAACCAGTGAATATTTCAGAAAATTTGTTATAACGTTTAGACGAAATAACGGTTAGTTTCGAAACTTCCGCATTTGGTTCGTATCGCTTGCGCAACATTTGGGCGGAGAATGAACGTGCGGCGATGCCTTGTTTAATTTTGCGATAAAGAAACAAATAAAAAAACAAGAGGAAACAGCAAAAAGAACGTAAATATACTTTGAGACACCCTGTATATTCTCGGTAGCCTTTACGCGCAACCACAAATATTTTGGTAATGAGAGCATTGTTTACGTTTGTAAACGTATATGCTAATCAGTCTGCAAAAGGTGTATTCAAATTTACATTGGATGCGACCATGTAGTCGGAGTCTGACGGATTGTCTCGTTTCGTTTAAAAATGCCTCGTAAGTCGGGTTCCTGAGTGGTCTGTTTACATTAAGGTCGAGAACAGGAACAGGAATGAACTTTTTAAAATGCGACAGATGCAACTCATAGCTTCTCTGTATCCGGAATTTCGGTACACAAGCACGATCTTGAGGCCATTACACTCCCCAGACCGCACACCGCGCTATAGAAATTAGAATTGCTATTATCCTTTACTTTGTTTAAACATAAAATAAAACGCACTTCCCCTCCGGCCTTTATAACAGTTTGTGTTATAGAGATCCAGAACAAAATATCTAAACATTCGCACTGGAGAATGTATAGTAAATAACAAACTTTTGCCCCGATCATTTTTAAAACTTAATTCGAACTCGTATTTATTTCACATGTAGTGCGAATAAATATTTAGCACTTAGGCGAGAAGAAAGGAACCTCGAATAAGATATGTATTTTACGTATTTTTTCTTATGTTTAATACTTATCATGATAATTTTTAGATAGCTCCCCACTCAAATATATTGTCACATTTACATTGTTATTGCCGCGTTTTCTAGTTTTAAAATGCGCTACTGCGCTTTTCCTTACGGCGACTGCAAGGCGGTAAGGTGTGCAATGGGGCGCCATCGGGGCTCCAGTGAAGCTAGAAAACGTAGGACATAATTGACAATATATTTATGCATCCCGTTTTCTCGCTCAATCCTTGCAGTTCCTTTCATGGTATTTTTAACTTTCATTCTTCAGATGTGACAAGTTTAACTAAAAAACAAAATGCGAGTTTGACAAACCTGTTACATCGCCGCATTTGGTTTCCACGGAAGGGTTTGATAGATGGCTCTACATATGTCGTAGCGTGCACGAAACTTTAGCGTTTGTGTATGCCCGTGATTGACGTCACCGTGTTGACGAAATAGTAAAATGATATCACCTTCACTTAGAACTAGGGTGACCACCTTACTGCTAGCAAAATGCGGGACATGCGGGGGGGGGGGGGGGGGATTTATTAGCATGCACACCACGAACCCAGGCTTCGTAAACACATTTTATAACCTCTGCTGTTTATACACCTGCAAATTGTATAGCAGCAATTAACTTCAAATAATGTTCACTCCCGGTGATATGTATATTTTTATGATAAATATGGTTATTAAATGCGTCGAAGTTAAAAACATAAAAAGCGACTGCAGCAGAAATCAATGCATTAAATGAACATAAGGGAAATATTAAATCTTTCTCGGGTAATTGGTTCCTGTCAACGCTATTTTTATCAACATGGTCCTACACAAATTTTTAGCACTAGGTTCCTTTTTCGACCGTTGTGAGTTGCAGGTTTGTTGCCTTAAATGGCTGGTCCTCACAAAAAAAAAAAAAAAAAAAAAAAAGATCCACAGCAAACTTTCTGCACTGACACAGCGACTTAAAAATAATTACAATAATTTATATTTAAACTTTTGGCGAACGATTTTCTCTTACGATATTTTGCCACCAAGGGGAAAGGCGCAACGGCGCAATCTTGTCTGTGCTCCTGCAAGAACGACGGTCGCCTCCCCCAACGCTTGGATAGAAAATGGCGTATCATTGTGATTCAAACGATTACTCACAACCTCCGCGCTTCCCCGTGCCTCTTTGTTCGGCAGCACCATGAGTTGCAGAGTGAATTTTACGGCAGTATGAAATGCGGGACATTTTGAAGATTTTGGTATTTCTTGCGGGACGCGGGACACGAGCCCTCAATGCGGGACAGTCCCGCGAGTCGCGGGACGGGTGGTCACCCTACTTAGAGCCCAAGCAGTCCGGAAATCGTTTTAGTTATGCTGCCATTTGATTGCTCCTCAGGCCGTATACCCTGCATTGCCGTGAAACAAACGAAATAATTTGGTATTCATCGTGCGACAAAGGAGCGATAACCCTTTTATACTGCCTAGTCTACAAACAATAACCCGCAGTTAAAAAAAAATACAAGCACGTTTTTTTATAATGAGTATTATTTCTTTTTTACAACGATATGATGAAACAGATCAACTAAAAGGGCAAAAACAAATGATTCTGTATTTGTCACGATCTCATTAGCCTCAGGACCAATCGTGTATAGCCGCTCGACGTGGTGTGCCTGCAGTGGTTCAGCAATTCTTTCTAAATCCGGGGTCACACTCCTCATCCATGATACAAAAGACAGCCTGCAAATACGAGTCATCCCAATATCCGCGGTTTGAATGCCGTGTGAAAAGTTTTCTCCTTGAACTCGTTGCCACGCTTCAATCGAAGCACGGATCTCGCGGTGACTCGCGTTCGAATCTGTATGCAGACTGCCTTTTGTATGATGTACAAGCAGTGTAACCCCGGCTTAACATTTCTCCAGAACAAGCTGACTTTGTTTTATGGTATGGAATAAATTAATCATTCAAAATAACTTGCATAGAGCCATACCTAGTTGCTTAGGCTTGATTACTGAATTTTCTACGAGTTCTTCGAAGGAAGATTTTGTCCTGAATGAACAGTGTTCGTTGCTCAGAATACTTAAAACCGAAGCAGATGAGTGCCTGCGAGATTCAATGTCTGTCTAAAGGTCGACAAGAAATATAGACTTTCTTTTTTTACGTTATTCTTATTATTTTAAAAAGGGTAACTTTGGATAGTTCTACAATAACTTCCATTCGCTTCAAGATGAAAAGTCAGACTTTTTTTATCCTCGACAGTTATTTTTTTTTATTACATTCTTTGTTGGTTTTTGAGAACTTGACATTATTGTTTTTTTGTACACAGAGGCTAAATCTTCTGCACTTTATAAAAAAAAAAAGTAACAATAGTTATTAGAATATCAATCCCCCGTTCATCTAAAAGCATTCAAATAGAATTTCATCCACATTCCGCATGTAGCTTTTCTAAAATTAACGGAAGAATTTGCAGGTACGCCTAGAGACAAATGCGCGGCTTTGCGGCCACGTCTCTCTGCAGTGACGCTGCTGTCGGCACGGCGAATTCACAGTTGCTCATTCCCTTCACGCAGATCTGGGTTTGGCGCACGCCCAGCGCCTAACACCTGGTGTGGACATTCGCTCACTCTTTTGGGACCAACGTGACTTCCATTTTTCGGGCACCCTGCATCTACAAAATTTATTTATTCTTAATTTATACAGCGCTCGGAGCTCATTCCTGCGGCAAAGTGAGAAAGGTACAAATATGCAGATGTAGCGCAGTAGCCAATTTCGTGTGAACACTGGGCAGGCAATATGGGCAACCTTCAAATACTCCAAGGACAACGAGGTCAATCCCCCTCTTTCTCTTGGCACCCGCATTTCACAACGGTGTAACCGGCACGACGACATCCCCAGAAAGGTTGAAAACTAGCCCAACCGTGAAGATACCCGTGGAAACAAACAAAAAGATATAAAAACAAATAAAAACCTTAAAGTCAATATTTCAAACCAAGTTGAAATGAAGTTAAAAAAAAAAAAAAAGGAGTTGCGTCAAGCGAGCACGCACGAGCGCATCAGATTTCTCGTTTCATTCTCCAATTCTTTCCGGGCCGAGCGATAGCATTTTCAAGCTGATGTATGCTGCTCTCCGCGACATACGTGAGACCGAGAAATGAAACAGTATGCACGTCGTCGCGGTCGGTTCGTTTTACTTTTGTCGTGCAACTTCGCTACATATCATTTTTCTTTTCTTCTCGTTTTTGCCCATTGGGTTCCCTTGCAGATAGCAGGACGCGCTGTCGCAATATCTAGCGTATTTTCTCTAAGCGATTGCCACACATTTTAGGCGCTGCTGGACACGGCTCACCTCGAAATTCACGTTACACACCGCATTCTTTAAATCGATTTCTGCATGAACCCCAACGCGCGTGGAATAAATCACCTGGTTCCCGAGGCTATGGAACGACAGACGCCGAATCCGATAAAAGGGTTCCAACGCTACGCAGATAGGGAGGAACGATGCGCAGGCCAGGAGAAATCCACAGCAACCGGGCGACTTAAGACAGGCCACACGTATTGTATCGACAACTATAAAGTAACTCCGCTCGTTCTTTCTGATAGCTTGCATGGAGGCGAAGCTTCGTAATAGTTTTTTTTTTAGTTATTTTCTGCTTGGTTCCGCCGCACGGATGGATGCAAGAGCGGCGTGTATATGAAACTGCATTGGGGGGGGGGGGGGGGGGGGGGGGGGCATTGGCCCTGGAAACTTTACGAATCGGCGAATTCGCACAAAGGGTTTCGGAATGATTTCTGTTTATACAATCTCGTTCAAAAAAAGAAAAAAAAAAAAGAAAAGCTTGGTTCAAAAAAAAAAAAAAAGAACGCAACGAAAGTGGGATCCTTTGTGTCCAATTTCAGCCAAGCGTGGTTTCCGCTTCTTTTAGTTATAATGACAGCGAGTGTGGTCCGATAGCGATTGATGTTTAAATTATTCTAGATCTATCTTTGCTTTTTTTCTTTTTTTTGATCGGGAACGCTGTGGCTTGTTCCATTCGCATTTGAGGATTCGCGGTCTCGTTAATATTCATCGCCAAGTTTGTTCCCCGAATGGTATGGCATGCATTTTGATCCGTCCGAATGGGAAACCTATAATAAGCGGGGGATAGCCCCACGCTGGGAATGACATTGCTGGTGGCATCACATTGACGAGTCTTGCCGGCACTCCACTTGCTTACAGTAGATTTCAGCGTTAAAATTTGGCCATGCTTGTGCGCATGCATATATGTGTTTTAGCCTGTGAGGGCTGATGTGCGCGTGCGTGTCTTCAATCGATTGCTTTCTGAAACTGCCTTAAGCGCGATCCAAACCAACGCTTCTTTTTGCGCCTGTAGGTCGTGCGGCTGCGGATGTGACGTATTTTCGTGACGTCGCGCCGCTTCTTCGCTCCTTCCGGGCGCGCACAAGAAAGTTAGTTGATTTCAACCTCTTTCTCAACGCGCACAAAAACGCGCGGTGACGTATAGGGCGCTCCTGTGTGCCGGCCAATCGGTGGAGGGCAAGCTAGTTCCGGCTCCGCGTTTCTCGCCGTCTGGCTGCCCTCTACCCCTCTCCTCCCCCCTTTTATTCTCTTCCAACATAACAACGCGATCTCTCTCTCTCTCTTTCTCTCGCCGTCTGGCGCAGTTGCACTTTGCTTGTGCGCTCGTGCCGAAGTTTCGCCCGTCCAAACCAAAGCGCACGGTTCTGACTCAGAAAGCGCGCCCGGAAACAGCAAAAACGCCATGAAATGCGTCACATCCGCAGCCGCACGACCTACAGGCGCAAAAAGAAGCGTTGGTTTGGATCGCGCTTTACCTGTGCTTGATAATTGCAGTACACGTCAAACTAAACGACAGCTAAAAAAAGTGAAAGCTGCTTACAACTCCCGGTAACGCCGAATTAGAGCGCAGCTCTTGAGGAGGAGGAGGGAAGGGCACTGGGGGGTTAAAATAACCAGGGGGGGGTCATGTGACCTTGGGGGGTCACGTGACCCCCAATGCCGATGATGTCATACACTGACGTCACCGATGACGTCACCAGTGACGATGACGATGCGGGTACCGATGACGTCATTAGTGACGTCACTGATGACTTCACCAGTGATGATGACGATGACGATGCGAATGTCCGTGACGTCATCGATGACGTCATCAGTGATGATGACAATGACGATGCGAATGTCGGTAACGTCATCAGTGATGATGACGATGACGATGCGGATGCCGGTGACGTCATCAGTGACGATGACGATGACGATGTGGATGCCGGTGACGACATCAGTGACGTCACTGATGACTTCATCAGTGATGATGACGATGACGATGCGGATATCGGTAACGTCATCAGTGATGATGACGATGACGATGTGGATGCCGGTGACGTCATCAGTGATGATGACGATGACGATGTGGATGCCGGTGACGTCATCAGTGATGATGACGATGACGATGTGGATGCCGGTGACGTCATCAGTGATGACGATGTGGATGCCGGTGACGTCATCAGTGACGATGACGTCATTGGGGGTCACGCGACATCGGCGGGGGTCACGTGACCTCAGGGGAGTCACGTGACTTCGGGGGGTCACGTGACCTCGGGGGGGGTCACGTGCCCCCCACGAGGTCACGTGACCCCGGTGGGGGGCTCGCGCGGTGCATTATGGGACATTTCCCATGATGCACCGCGCGGTTACACCGACGCCGACGCCAACGCCGACGCCGACGCCGACGCCGACGGCGACGGCGACGCCGACGCCGCTCAAGACAGAAACGGACCCCTAAGAGCTGCGCTCTAAAAACGCATTGTGCTCACTACTAAGCAGTATGCGTAACGGTTTCCACCGGTTTCTAAATAAAAATTTACGAACGCGGCCAACAACAATTTTTTGTACTGTTTTCATTTACACATTTGTATGTGATTGTGTCCCAGCCATTCGAGTAACGCGATGTTCTAGAGCGGGACTCGCGAACCCTGCGTTAGAGTGACGATTCCGCATGGAAACAACATCCCCATACTGTGCCTCAAGCCTAAATACGCTGGCCTGACGAACCGAGCAACATTGTGCAAAAGAGTTAACCCCCGTTGTCATCTACTTAAAAATCCCAGTCTCTTGGAAAAGGGGCGAGTTCGAACTCAACATTGCTTCGAATTATTAACGATATTTTTCTAAGCTTATGCAATAACGGCACCCTGACCAAAAAAAAAAGTTTTATTTTTACCCGTTTCCACAAGATATTAGAGCCGCTAAACTTTGGTGACAGCCGCTCTGAAAGCCGCCCGAAGTAATGTTCACTGATAACTCCTTCCAAATTCACCCGCCCTCACCTCGCCTCCGTCGTAGTAGCGCGGGGCTAACTTTCAGGCACCACTCCGTTCCGCGCCATTTGGCAGCGAGCATCATTAGCGTCAGAACTCAGCATCAGTAACACTCCCCGCTCATTTGTTGGTTTCTTTCTTTCTCTCTATCAATACAAACGCGGCGTTTGCTCCTTCTCTCTCCCTGGCGATGCCCACAAGCGGACTTCCGCAGTCTCCGAAGCGAAAAGCAAACAAGCTCGGCCTTTGCCCGTTGCCGAGGGGTGACAGATGGTCGCAGCCTTCGGTTCCGTTCGGCTCTGGGGAAGCCGGAGCCGCCGCTGCGGGGAGCGCACCATCTGCAGATGACTCTTTGACCGCGGGAAGTCACTCGGACTAGTGCAACGTGTGTTCATGTTGGGAAGGCACTCTGAACATCGTTTTCCTTCTTCCTATAAATTATTCGCGGTTATTGTTGTGAACACGCATTCGACACGACCAACTCGATCTTAGGCAACAACATGAATGCACGCGATGAGTAAACAGTCGTCGGTGATGACATTTTGAACAAATCAGCACATGTAGAAACTTCTTTAATAACGTGTCTCGAACTTGAGAGCATTCAGATTTACTCCCCCTCCCACCCGCCCCTGCCCGTTTAAATCTGAATGGGCATAACACCAGCGTGCGGTAGTATATCGTTTGAGGGTTTTAGTAGATCGTTCCGACGACTTACACGAGGATACCCGATACTCCGCGACCGACTTTGCGCATGCATCGTGTCGTTATCTGGTATCGGTAAAGAGGTATCGGAATTATATACTAAAGCCGTCTACAACTGCACGATGAACGTTAAGGACCCCCTGGCTAGCAGCGGTACCGCACTTGCTAAATTTCTCATCTATAGCAGAAATGCCAGACGCCTGTTTGGGCTGATTCAACTGCCGCTGCCTAAACATACAGAAAACAAAATTTTACGCAGCATTTAGTAGAGACGGTGGGGTTTATCGCCTTTCGACGGCAGGATTAATAGACAAGGTATTGAGGAAGACACCTCATTCAGTGTTGCCAGTGTCAGCTTAACAAACGCAGGGGCGCCGATCTTAGTTGTTTACAATTCTCGATTTGTTCTTTGGTGTTCGCTGCGATTCCATTGGCTGCAAAGCGATAAAAGATGCTAAAAATCCCCAAGTATGCAAATTTGAAGAGTGAAATATATATATATATATATATATATGATAGGGCAGCATTGAGCAAATCTTAACTCAGAAATTATTTTGATGACATATTTGTAAGATAACAATACTATAAGGACGCAACTTCGTGTCAGACAGTACAGGTATTACCTATGGGTGAAACGTGCCAAAACCGATAAAGCTATCTCTCGACGTTGTACCGCAATAGGAAAGAGCGACTTGCATATGATTGATATAATTCGACCTCCCTAATTGTACGTTGTCTGCAAGGCAAGCTGTAGGAAACTAAATCCAAGAAAAGCAGCTGTCCATGGAAACACGTCCACTCAACCGAAAATTGGCATATGCCAGCGACTGGGCATTGTGTTTCAGGTAATTGTATTAAATTTTTACTTTTTTCTTTAGGTCGGGACGCTTTCTGCAAAATACTTTATTGGAAAAACACATATCACCCCGCAAAACAATCACAGCGTGCCGCATCCCCGGGATTTCCCCTATGAATCGGGAAGGGTAGTTACCGCCGCCTATCGTCGGTGACATCCAAGCGCCAATCGAGACATCTGTCCCTGATGTCTCAGCCGTCCCGGCGAACCCGTTATATTGGTGCGCGGGTGGCAGTCCCTTCTCCCGTCAACACGCGACTGCGTGACAGCCTCAACAGCGCGATGTGCATGCGCTCGCTCATGGACGTCATTTGTCCGCGTCGCCAGGGGACGATTTGCGCTGTATAGGCGCGCTGCCTAATGCAAATATACAGAGCAGAATCTATTCTCCCTAATTTTCTTTTCCAGTGACTAGCCGTTTCGGCGACGTTTCGCAGCGGGCCCTGTGCGAGCTCCGCCTACGTGCGTCGTGGGCCACCCCGATTTCGCGTGAACATTTCTGCGCTAAATTTAACTGGGAATCACTGTGTCGTTATGACGTCACAACTCGCGTGACGTAAATGTCGCACGACGTGACAATTGTCCCACCACATTTAACGGAGAATGTGCGTGCGCTTGATATAGCGGGAATTTAGCTCACGTGATGTCATTGTGCCGCGCGACGCCGCAGTGTCACGTGATGTCACGGCGTCACGCGACGTCGCAGTGTAGTACCGTCCGGTCAATTTCGAGGGGGCAAAAGTTTTAACGCAGCAGTGTAGCTGTGTGCAACAGTGCGCTGCGTCTCGGATGTTGCCGCAACCGGGATTGTTTCCCCCTATTAACCGTGTCTTTGAAATAAGGTATCTGTACTCGACCTGGGGGTGGGACGAAGCAGAAGCTTGCAATATACGCCTGTCAAGAGCCTCCTAACGCCATTCCGCTCCCATGGGGAGAGCAAGTGCAGAGACAAACTCGTCCGCTTTTTACGCATGGGTTGCGGGGACGTCAAAAAGACGCCGAGCTTTCATTGGCTTCGATTGAAAGAATAATTGGTAGACCTCAATGTGAGATGCCTTGATGTCTACTCACTATGTTATTCAATCAGCCAGTAAGAGCGCAGCGTCGTTTTGACATTACCGCAACTACTGCGCAAGAAACAGACGACTCGCTCTCCCCATACGATCGAAGTCAATATACTGATCGGGGGACGCGACGCGGCGTGTGGACCGAAGACAGCGAACTCGGAGCCGAGGTCTGCGGGGGATTGTTTGCAGGCCGCGGCCCGGCGTGAGTGTCGAGGGGGAAGAGGACACCTATTCCTGGAGGGATGTGTGCGCCACTCGCGCTATTAGATGCGCAAGCCGCCGCCGACGACTCTTTGCCGACTGCCGACGGCTTGCGGCGGCGAAAATTGGGGGAACAACGGCTGGCTTCGGCCGGCTTTCTCGGTGAGCCCAGCGCTCTCGTGGAGAGAAGCAATTAGGCGTCTCCGGAGAATTCCTGCCATTGGCTTTATTTAGAACGCCCGACAGCGGTCCCCCGCCGTCGCCCAGAAGAAGACGACCCGTCGCTGCCGCAGGCGCTTTGTTTGTGGTTTGTTTCTTTCATTAATCCCTGTCGTCGTTGTTGTTGTTTTCGTACTTGTTTTATCAATGGAAGAATTTTCGCAACTGTCTCGCCGATCGTCACCGGAATGGGCCGGTCTGTCAGTGAGACAGAAACTTCGTTTAATTGGGAGAGTCGGCGACCAGGAGAAAGCGGACGCACGTGTGGCACACGATAATCCTCACCGTTGGGAAGAGGGTGGCGAATTGAACTTGGGAAGGAGTCGGAAGGGAAAAAGCCCCCACGTCTTTAGACTTCTGAGGCACTAAATACGCCTATGTCGAACGGTGTCAAATGTTGATATGAGTAGAGTTGTCTGCGGGATAGAGGAGCCACATATACAAAACAAAATATATACCGGGTGTTTTCGAAGACTTTCAAAAATCCTAAAAGTTAGGGCGATTGAAAAAGAAGAAACTCTCTTCGGGAACAAACTACCAGCCACGGCGGACGTAGGAATTGCCAAAATCCTACTAATTAGCCATATAATTAATTAAAACTGGTTAAGTAACTTTTTAATTAGTGGAAATAGACATACGATTCCAATTAGAAAGTTGCTGAGCGTTATCGAAAACCACTAAATCAGTCATTTTCAGAAACACTTTAAGCGCGTGAGACGAGTAGTAGCGCACTAAAATTACCACTCGTGGAACAGGTACAAGGCTGGGGCTAGATAAGAGGTGGAACAATCGCGCGGGCGCCTTACCGCAACCGCTAGCCTTGTACCTGCTCCACGAGTGGTAACTTTAGTGCGCTACTACTCGTCTCACGCGCTCAAAGTCTTTCTGAAAATGACTGATTTAGTGGTTTTCGATAACGCTCAGCAACTTTCTAATTGGAACCATATCTCTATTTCCCCTAATTAAAAAGTTAATTAACAAGTTCTAATTAATTAGCTGGCTAATTAGTAAGTTTTTGGCAATTCCTGACGTCCGCCGTGGCTGGTAGTTTGTTCCCGAAGACAGTATCTTCTTTTTTCAATCGCCCTAATTTTTAGTATTTTTGAAAATCTTCGCAAAAACACCCGGTGCATTTATTGGTATTTTTAAACATCTGTTATATTTCAGCAATAGCTACAATGCTCTGACATATTTGAACTGCTGTATTTTTATTCATATTTTGTTAAGAAGGTGTGCTAGATAAAACAAGAGTATATTTGTCAATGTGCTATCCATCTGTTTCTATATGCATTCGCTAATTGAACTTTACTCATCAAACGACGAACTAATTCAGTATATCTAACAAGTCATCGTCCGAAGCTAGACAGCTAAACCTATATATTAACGATCCCAACGTTTGAAGTATTTTGCGCAGTGCCAGACGAAAACATACATTTTATGCTTAACAAGAGCTGGATCGGCCTCCCTTTTCGAAAATAATGTTTAGTCTGATGGGATATGTTCCGCAATGCAATACGACCGAAGAAACTTTCAGTGCCACGACTAATAACGTAGGAGGTAAAAAAGAACACTTGACTTGTTTCTAAAAACACTATTGCGTTTATTATTAACAAAAACATACGGCCTCTATGTTTCGCTATATTAGACAACAGACTTCCGAGTCTCTTTCTTTGCGTTATACTAAATAAACAGATTCGTGGATAATTCAAATGTTTACATTAGACAGCCGAGACGTTTCTTCGGCTTGTGTACTTGTCCTTATCCAGCTCTTCTACGGCCCCTGCGTGATATGGTTCCTTAAAGTAACGAAACCGTCTCAATCTCCTTTACACACCTCTCGGATCCTTCGCATTGTTCGGTCGCAGTAGCGACCAGTCAAGAACATGGCTCAGCCAAGATTTGATGAATGAAACTCGCTCTTCGTTGCCGCACTGGCGAACAGCGACTGCCACTGAACAATTTACGCCAAGCTATATATATAAAAAAAAAAAAAACAGTTTTCTTTTTCTTCTATTTTTTTTTTCTTCGTTTGATCCGAACGCCATTTGACTCGGCTGCGCATTACGCTATGATGCAGCGACTCGTTTATTGATCTCGCATTAGGCGCAAAACATACGTTCGCTTGATGCCGGCACATTTACGCCCGCTGATCGCTATTAGGGTCTCTACGTTTCATTGTCAGGAAACGATCGTTTCGGTGGCGGTTCTGCAGCCTTCTTTATCCCCGTATCTCTCTTGCTGCCTCCTTTTTTTTTTTTTTTTATGCGCGTGTACTTTTGTTTTTGCATCTAGCTCCACCATTTACAGAAACTCCTCGTGAATCACTTCCATTTTTTTCTTCCTATACCCAGAGAATAAAAGTAGAAAACGACACAACGAAATGTACCGCCGGACGCGACGCTTCGAGTCAATAAACCGATACGAGTAAACTCGACACCGTCGCTCGTGGAAAGATCAAAAACAATTATAAACGAAGAATAATATAGTGTGCACGCATAAGCAAATGGGGCTTCTCGAACACACATATGACACGTGCGTGCGCGCATGTGCCGTGTACGGAAGATAGCTCTGCCAAAACAAGCCCCCGCCCCACCCCTTTACGCCTTTCTGGAGAAACAGACAAACAAACATTATGCATAAGCAAAGTTTCGTGTTCGAATCCACGAAACAAATCAACTGAAGGGGCGGAGGGCGGCCCTCGACAGCGTAGACTGCGTCAACAGGGCAGCTGCAATTACGCATTTGAGCCGGGCGTCGCGCGCGCACACGCTCGATTTGATCGTGTTATGCGAAAGCCGCAGAGATCGAAGTCGAGGCTAACGGTCTGGGACGACGACTTTGGGACTGCACCTCCCCCTTTCCCTTCCTTTTTGCCTCCTTGCCCAGATGCCCTCTTTGTGTCTCCGACATGGGCCGGAGTCACGGCACGAGCCATTATCCTCCCGCAGTTCCCGCAGTGGCCGGCTACCCATCGCCATCTATATTAAGCAGAGACGGCGAATAGCCCGCATGGGTTCGTGACAGTTGCTCGCTGATCAGGCATGCGTAGTGTGCAGCCCCCTCCCCCCCACGCTTTGTATGTGCGGGAGTATATATTGCGCATTTGCGTTTGTTTGAGCCTAAGAGTGTGTGTACGTCTGTGTTGCTCGCATGTCCAGTTTGAAAGCGTTATTTTTCACATATAGTTTATTTTAGGGTGGGAGAGGGGGAGGGCGAAAAGGAGGGGGGGGGGGGGAGACGAAGGGGATGCTTTGTGATTGCATGCATTAGTCTCCGATATACATCGCTGGGTGAGAGTCCGTGCGTGAGTGCGCATGCGTATGTTTGTTTGTGTGCGGGCGGGCGCGTGTGTGGTGATATGCGTGAGCAGCCTCGTGAATGCATCCTATAAAAGATGTCGGGGGCAGCCTGATGAAGAATGTCTTATTGCCCGCGTGTTCGTGCGGGCGGTTTTCTTTGGCGTGAGTTATGGCAGTGCTCAGCTTGCACGGTATTGCCTTCTTTCTAGCTAATTTTTGTTTTATTGTACCTTTATGCGCTTCGGACAACGCCGACGTTCTGTTACACAAGTTACGTCGTACTGGTTAGAACTTTATTGGCGGATACGTGTTATTGTGTCTAACTGCGCGTGGAACGCAAATCTGCTCCCTGATGGACACGAAAATGAAGAAAAGGAACTTCGCCATTTTGGTTTGTTATGTGATAGCATAGAATACTATATTTGTTCTTTTGATCAGCTGGTAGCTGCGGATAAGTTTTTCCTTTTTCTTTTCAGTGACTTTGAGAGTTAATTACAGCCTATTAACTTTAATCACCTTATTACGAACGACTTAAGCTCGAAGCAAACTTGATTACAACTGCAAGCACGATTACTGGGCTCGAGAGGAACTACCTCTGTTGTGGAATGCTGTCGCCTTTGTTTATCACTTTCAGTTGAGGCGGAAAGAGCGCAAAAAAAAAAAAAAAACTACTGCTAGATTGGACCATTGTACACACACTTTCTGAGCCTTTGTTTTTCTTTTTCTTTTTTTTTTTGAAGCGCAAATACAGGAGCACGTATATATATATATATATATATATATATATATATATATATATATGAGACGCATCGGTGAATGGAAAGAAACAAACACGCCTGCATTAGGAAGGCTCCGCGCCGTTGAGTTAAATAGTTGAAGCATTTAACAAACCAAAAATCAGTTTCGACCCTGCAGAAGGCTCTATGCACCCCGCCTATTTTTTGTAGGTATCAGTGAACCTATGATGATGAATTCATAGGCATTGTTTACTCAGCATATGAAGCTGTCGGGGTTTTTCAAACTGGCAGGATCGGACAATGATAGAGGCAGATCAGGAGCAATATACTGAAGTTGAGATTTGTACCGAGTCCCAGTTGTACGTTCGATATGCCCGATTTCATAACAGTGCGTTCGCGATTGATATGAAGGCGAACGCGCGATCCTTGCCCGCTCCGTACCGCAACATCATCAAGCCCCAGCCGTGAGGCTTGCGCGTCTAATCTTGAGCTGCGCCGGCTACTCCATTTTTTTTTTTAAATGTATATCTATCCCTTTTTTATTGACAACGGTCTTATTTAGACTATGGGTTTTAAACAAGAGAAATACCAGTAAAGAAGGGGCGGGATAGATAGCAAGCTACGTAAGATTTTGCTGCCATGTTTAGCAGGCAAATATCAAGCAAGACCATTGATGCGACGTGCAACACACACACACAAAATATTATTCTGGGAAAGTTTACTGGTCGCATCGTGCAGTCCTGATGTAAGTTGAATTAAACTTTTGCGGACGCGAGGCACAGTCAATTGCTTGTCCCTGTTTCTATCACATTAGTCTCGTTCTGCTTAACTTATGATCATTTTAGCACCCAAAAGAAGCAAGATGAGATTTCGTTCTAGAAAAAACTTATTCGCTTTCGCTTTTGCTTCCTCTTTCTCAAATATATTTTTGTTTCTCTACTGAGGGCGAAATCGCTTGCACTCGTATGGAAGCCCCTGTCACTCACCAAAAATTTCCAAGAGGTTGCCTGGTTTAAAATCCGAAAAGGCACGCTTTATAAACTTGAAACAAAAATAGAGCTTTTCTTGCATTATAGAAGTTGCGACCTAATTAATAATCCTCGAGGCTGGCTAGCTTGCCTCTGTCCGCTCTTTTAATGCTACGTGCAAATTAACAACATAAGGAGCACAGGAATAGACATAGAAAATTACATTCTGACATAGAAAAGGAGCTTTGTATTGCTTATGTGCTTAGTTGAATAATTTTAGACGGTTCTTTACTTTCAGTATTCACTAGTACAGAAACTGACCTGCAAGTAATCTGAATAAAAAAAAAACGTAGTTATACAGGTCAGAATAATATTTTACAGGATATACAAAGGCCTTGATTTACTCCGTTTTCGAAATTAATTATAATGTTAAACTATTTTGGGAGGAAGCTTCACCGCTTCAGATGTATCCTTTTTTATTCTTGTTTTACTTAGGCTTTTTAATTTCAAAATCAGGAAAGGCAGATTTTTTTTCGCACCAACTGTATGGTAGTACTCTTTTTATAATTACGAATATTTGTGTAGAAAATGGCCATTTGACCGTAAACCTACGACTCTTGAAAGCATTTGCTCGTGAGTATCAAAGTTATGGATGTGACTTAAAAACGTCCTTTTCATAAAAAGAAAACTTGAACGTTCGAAAAATATTTAGAGTTTAAAAGTTAAAAAGTTATAAGCTGGAAAATGCTTCAAGTAAGCTCACAATATACTTGTAGAAATCAAAACCCCCACGCATCAAAACGATTTTTTACGAAGCACTATTATGAGAGCCGGTCAAAGTATAGATATTTCTTTAACAGACGCAGATAAAAAAGGAGGGTACCATCCTGCTGCCTTCCCTGTACAAACTCGCCTCAATACTCATGAGCCACAATTTCTATTCTTGGTAGCAGATTAGTTTCGGGGATTTCAGATCCTTAATTGCCTGATCATTAGCTATGAAGCTCGTTCTAAGCTGTCTTCTGCACCGTAATCCCTATTGTCGTTGACAAAGTCCGATAGGGGACATTGCTCGGGGCATTCCTTTGTCCTTCCGACTCGACGAACTTGAAGGAAAAAAGGATCCCATGGCGTAAGCTGAGTAAATCCTACCTTAAATCCGAATCGATATTTCTAACACTGCCTTAGGATCTCCATTCGTGAACCTTCGTCAGCAACGCCAAGCACATCTGGTGAAGGTTTTGTAAGTATACATACTCTTCATGATTAAAAGAGTTATGATATTCAAGCCTATCTTCAGTGAATAGTACAGCACCAAGATGCTAAAATTTTATCTTGCATGCGAACATTAGCTTTTTCACTGGTAGTAGGCTAAGATGCGTTAAATAAATAGTGTATAAATTGAGAAAAAACTAATTTTCTCTAATTCATGCACGTTCATTTTGTTTGATTCAAATACTTCGTAAGATAATATTCCGAAGTCATAGGGCGCGACTTCGCGTGGAATGCCTACTGCTTCTTACTTATCACAAACTTATTTGAGGAGCTATGACAAGTTTCTGTATGGCGCCAAAAGTGCGTAATAAACAGGAGGTTAGGAAAGGTCATTGGTCATTATAGATAGTTCTATTCACAATTTTTCACACCTTCACCTCATAGTACAAAGAAAAATAAGAAGAAAATATAAAATAGAAGACGAAGAAGAAGAAGAAAATGGATAGTACGAGGAACAGTCAAATTAAAATATTTTATTTTTTTTTCTCAAAATTATATAACTAATTATTAATTCATTAAAGTATTTCTTTTCCGATGAAGAAGCTTTCGAGTTCGCAAAAACAGTGAAAGTTTGAATTTAAAAATTATGTGGCTAATATTTTATTTACTTTTCATGAAAAGCAGCGGCGTAATCGCTAATTAAACTTTAGCCATAGCCCCGCCTGCGGCTGTGTGCCAAGCGTGGAAGAGCACGAAAGCGGAGGAAAAAACTCGCGAAAGTGACGTCGTCGCTGGGATCCAGAAACCCTTGGTCGCCGGGGCTACCAATCGAGGACCCTCCCCCCCTTTCCTCCCTCCCCCAAGGACGGCGGTCGGCCTCCCGTCGGTCATTGGGAACGGCTGCTATGGTAATTGTAGTGTCTTCTATGGAAAATATTTGGAGCATAGGGTCTAGGTGTCCCTAGACGGCTCTTCAAACGACGGGAGGCGGAGTGGACGAAAGGGGGGGGGGGGGGGGGGGGGGATGCTTCCCTTTGCGTAAGTTCCAGAACGGAGATAATCTAGTAACATTGCCACCACGCTGGCTGGGGATGCCGGCAATAACGTTAGGATGCCTTTAACAAATAACAGGTTGTAGAGGCTTGCCGCATGCTTTGCTACCTTCCCCGGCGTTTGTTTTTTTCTTTTTTTTCTCTCGAAAATCAAAGTGGCCCACGCTTACTTCGGCCCAGTTCAAGTGCAATAACAAAATTAAAGCGACAAAAAAAAAAAAGTACAATAGTTTTATTTAAATTTAGTTTTCTAGAAAAGTGTTTCAGCTTCTTTTGAAACAAGTGGGACAGATGTAAGTTATTTTTTAATATCATTTTTTTTTCGGGTCTTCCAGCGCTCAGTACAGGCTAAAAATTTGTGTAAAAAATAAATATATATTTCCGCGCTAGGTGAAGTAACCCAGGCCCCGAGTTTTGCACCTCTTCGTCCAAAAGGAAATGCTTCCTTTCCATTACCCCCTTGAGTGGTACAAAAATGTAATAATCACTATAGGCACAAGAACCTAGGCTGACGTTGACAAGTGTGGCTATTTCATTAACCGTCGCTTGGTTATTTTTTACTATTGTACGTTCACTTGCCTCTATAGACTCTGTTTTCTCCTCTCTGTATGGCTAAGCAGTGCAGGGGAGTTACTTACAAAACTCACACTGTACTTAACTTTCTACACGATTTGTGCACTTGCTGGGGTGACAGACAAGCGTCACCATGCTGAAGCTTAATTCCACTGTGAGTTTCATTAGTTTTCACTCCTTCACTGCCTAAAAAGCGAACGACATAACGCTGCTCTTCATTGGTGCATGACTCATGACTTTACGCTGGTACTGGAACGTAATGCGGGTTGTCTGCATTGTGCTGACATCTGTTTGACACTATTTTCGGAATTTGAAAGAAAGGTGTCATCTTACATGACAATGGCAGCATATTTTCAAATATTATTGCTATTTTAAGGCTTTCATTTTACTCGCCCTCGTGCAGTACTGAATTAATGTTTGGTAAGTTTATTTATAGAAATATTTTAGACTTCCCAAGAAAATACTTCCCTTAGTATAACTTTTTCTGTACTTCAATTTTGTTATTCCCAAGCAAAACGATAATCGGTAATAAGATGTGTTTCTATTATTTAGCACTTTATTCTACGTCAGAGCACCGAGGAACGTTTTTCCTGTAGAATAATCTTCAGAGCTTCTTCTCGAAGTTACTTCCACCTTATCAACTGCACAATTTAAGAAGTAAGATGCCATTATAAATATGAAAAAAAAACTTCATTGCATTTCATTTGCCAACAAATTACTCACCTAAGTACTACTAAACACAAATAATTAGACGTGAAACCCAATATTGGACGCTAGAAGAACTTAAGAAAGCGTGTACGTTAGCCGCTGCAGACATCATTGAAAGCGTACATGTTGTTCAGAACGCAATTAAGCTGACAAAAGAAATCATGTGTATTGCATGTACAACGTACTGGGAGGGCAAATGTTAACTCAAGGTACAGCAAACAATAAAAAGACGACTGCTGTCAAACTGTGCTCTTATGCACTGATCTGTGATAAGCAATAAAGCAAAAAAAAAAAAAACATAACATTTTAGATAAGAAAAAAATTCAAACAGCTGGCGATCAACAACACAATAGTGAAGACAATTAGTACGTAACATATCTTTTACACGTCCAAAATAACAGCCTCAAGGTGGTCGTACCAGGTGAGCTCCTAGCACACGAAGCAGATCCAGTTCACGGAACACCGGAAATACCACGCCATTTGCAAAGCCACCAAAACCGGAAAAAAACACAAGAAAAAAAAAACTAAAAAACTCATATTACCCGGATGCGTGCTGGGCTTTGTCACATCCGGGAAGCGCTTGCACCCTTTCTTAGACTCAAAAGAAAAAGCAAAATCGGGATCAGAGAGGGCGCCGGGCGTGGCGTCTGCCGCAGGTGGTCCATCCAGGCGTGCGCCTCAAGCGATCGTGCCACTCTCCTAGTCCTTGCGTTCTCAAGGCCAAGATGCACTGAGCACTACAGGGGCATCGTGCATCGGGCCGGGCAGTTGTGGCCGGTACGAACGCACGACCACCTGCTTAACCTAGAGCGGCAGTCGCCGTGAGTTTGTGAAGGGTACGATTACGCTCCGAATAGAATACACCTCGCTCAGAAGAACTGGTGCCTTTGTCAGAGAGTTGGTTCGAGGATTTCTTGGTAGGTAACTTAAGTATAGAAAGAACGATAGTAGGAAGTGGACGGGGAAACTCTGCTCCGCACTAATTCGTTAGGGCGAATAATGGTTCACAGTGGGCACAAAAGCTGTATTGAGGGGGCGCAATGTAGGTCCTTATGCAGCTCAGTGGAGCCAAGAAGATCTGGCGTCGCCACTCGAAGGAATTTTGGTTTTCGTTCCTGCCACCTACACGCAGTTTCATGCAAAAAAGAAAACTCTCAAACCGGGCATTTAGAAAACTACGGATGTTGTGGTGTCCGTTCCAAACCGACGAAGGGCGTCTGGTACGCACCAGGGAAGAGTGTTAAATATTTTCTATCACGTAGGCATCAAGATCAAGGTAATATTCGTATACTTAAAGTTTTAGTTGATTAAAATTGAGCTAAATGAAAATAAATACTTATATTTATTAGCACTTATGCTTTCTACGTTAAGCTCCCTGAACCTGTGCACAATTTAACATGGTATAAATAACATGACTATTTAACATATATACCGATGTAAGGAATCTTTGACAAGAGTTTGTACCCTGAGAAACATTCTTCAAACTTATCACTTTCAGAATGACCAATGATTCAACTCCATTACGTCTCAAAACAATACACGGAAATATGTGTTACGCCAAATAAATGACGCAAAATAAATAATATTCCCTCGCATTGAGGCTGCTCCTAGAACGTTCCAAACATTTCATGGGGGCATGCATGCCAAAGAACAGCCTAATTGCTCACTTCAGAAAGAGATGTCATCTGATAGAATCTCTAACGTCCGTTTGCTCTCTAATAGGCATGCCGAAATTACACTCGAGATCGTCCGATTAGGTACCTGAGGTCCATTCCCCACTTAATAACTAAACAGAAGAAACAAAAACGCGTATCTCTATATTATACGAGAAGAGCCGGAACGCTCGTGTTGGACCTTCTCTCACTACGTCCGGCGCACGTTGACAGTTTTTTTGTTTTGTTTTCGTCACTCTATCGAAATTTCTTCTTATATGTACTCACTCAAGTCTTCTAGATGCCGCCACCTTGGTTCGGCCCAGTTCGCACGGCCGGGTCAGTCCAGATCTCGACATCGATCCGGCCGTACTTGCACAGCCCACTGCCGGTGTGCAAGCGCCGACGCAGCCGGCACACTGCAGGATGACGCAGTCACGCTCCATTACAAGAATAGAGCAAGATTCTACGGATACGCGCGCACGACGCCGATAGGCATCTCATAATTATTACCCGCCCGAAAAGAAACGAGCGATTCGAGCTCGGTGGCGTCATCGGCAACTTCCGTAGCTTCTTTATTTGCTACATATCCAAGCTTAGCCGGAGAATCTCATCCTGTTCGCCGGACAAGGAGATGGGGCGTGTGTGTTTACTCGCGACCGAGCGGTTGACTGCACTTCGTTTCATCATACGGATAGGCTGCCCAGGACGCTACTAGCCGTCGAAGCCACTTCAATGTTTAGTAAGCGTCACGTGGCATATGGGAGGGGCATAGCGGCACTTCGGGGCCCGTAGTCACGTGACAGGTTAACAGCGCTGGATCGGCTGAAATGCCTGGTAGTGCCCTCTGTAGCCTATCGTACGATGAAACAGAGTATAGATTGAATGGAAAGGTAGCCGAAGGTGTCTTCGTTAGTTTGACGAGTGTCCTGTGTATACTCAGCCGACCTGCCTGATTTAGGAGTTTGCGAATGTTGTTAGCTGGGTACAACCGCGCGGGGCGATCGTGCTACGCGTGTTTCAATGATACGCACCGGGGTCGAGTTTCGACAGGCACAGGCGCAGGTTTTCGCCGGCTTGCCGAAGTTTACATAGTAAAAGAAGCTTTAGGATAAATTCACGCTCGGCTATAAGAAGATTACCGTAGATGCTTTACTGATTAAGCGTGTTTGCCCGAAATAACTTTGTGTGTTAATGCAGGGTCGCTGAAAAAGGTAACGGCCGCGAGAGCAACGCGCGTGTTGTTTTTAGAGGGTCGTTGCACCTGCGTCATAAATAGAGTATCTAATAAAATGAAGGACCCTATCGAGTTGAATGCACATTAATTTTCAAAGTCTATGTTACTCGAAACCGTAAATGACACCACCAACTTGCTAACGATAAAAAAGGAAAGCACCTAGTAATTTAATATATTTTGATTCACCTACTAAATATATAACACTACTTGACCCCACGTGTCCGAGCAGTCATGCAATGAATGATATAGAGTGAAGTTTGTGAGTATTTAATAAAATCCGCTCCAGCATTTGAAACAAGTATTTTCTATATCAGAAATGAGACGTATCTCGAGTTGGAGCAAATTAAGACAGTGCGAGTTTGTCTGTTTTAGTACGTAAGCACCGCGTGGCAAAGCGCTAGCAGGCTATAGTTCTTACCCGATCTTTTTTTTTTTTTTCCATTTTCCCTTGAGAAGTTTTTTTATTATTTCGCTGTGAGTACGTGCTTTTTCCGTCACTTTATAAAGCCTAGCAACAACTTAAGAACTAAAATATTTTTTTGTTCCAACTGTTTATGGCCTTTTAGAAACTATGAATACTGTCGCTATAATTGTATGCAAACCCCAAAGCGTTTCTTTGAAAGAACAAAAATATTGACCCTATGTTTAACATACAAATTTAGTTATATATTTTCTTTCATTTGAAATGGTTATGGTGCTTTACAAACTAGGAATACTGTCGCTACCATTGTACAGAAACTCCAAAGCGTTCAAGTGAAGTATTATTCTTTATGATGGTGACGTTTCTGCGCTATGAGATGGCACGCTATCGTGTTCCCCGCAGAAATGAGCCATTCGCTTTCAGCAAGCGCGTTAGATTTCTTGAATTAAAGGGGGAGAAAGGTGAGAGTAAGAGCGCATGTTTATTCTCTGCCCAGATTCTGGTATCTGCAGGTTTTCATACCGAAACTCAACACTTTGGTGGAGACACAAGATTCTGAAGAAATTCTTTGAACCCTTTCAAATAGTACTAAGGTCGCTGCAGGGGTTACTAAGAAGAGATGGATATAATATTGCTTCCTTGTGGAGCAACACATCACCTTTGACAAAGTGAAAGTTTCGTGTAGATTTTGGCGGGCAGATAACGAACCTCGGCCGACTTATCGGACCTAAGCGAAGTTGTATCCATCTTTATTCAAATTTAAAAAGTGTCACACATAATGGGCTTAGGGCACATTATTTCGTTCCTATAGTCACTAACCGCACTCAAAACGCAGGGTGTAGTTCGTTCGTTACGTCCACGCTCCTTCCAGCGTGATCTGTTCTTTGCCGTTCTTATAGGCTAATGTCTCAATCTCATTAACTATAGAGCTATAATAAGTTGCTGGGAACACGCCACGCCTTTAATGTCTTAACATGTCAGTGACAACAGCCAAAACACACTTGCAAAAAAAAAGTGTCCCATGTCGCATGCCATTTGCAGTGTTCGTACATCGAATAAACATTGAAGTAAGTACAAGGGGCGATGAATACACAGCTAGCGCTGACGTCACTTGGTCAGACATATGTTGGCAAAAGGCGCGTAAAACGGTAGCTTTTGCTGCGTTAACGAGACGCTTCTGGCCACCAGGAAGAAGAGCGGGGTGGCGCCACGTGCATGCCACGTATAAGGTTTGCCTTGTAAGCTGTAACTTTTTTTTTTTTTTGCGATGGAATTGAAATCTGTTACATACAAATGAAAACTTCTGAATCTGCTTTTTCCCCGGAGTGCATGACTTTTTAACGAAGCGCCCACCGGTGGCGATTCATTTCCGCTACCGTTGCTCTAATCTCCGCACGCCGTCGTAGATCATGGAGGGCGGCTGTTGACGAGACCAACGCCGCGCTGGAGGAGTTGCAGTTCCAAGATGTTTGGCCTCATTCACCTGGCGTCATCAGAGCTTTGGCTTTTTTTTCCATAGTAAAGGTAAAATAAAGGGACATTTCAAGCGTACACGGTTCGCGTCCGATGACGAGGTTACCTATGCAGTGTGCCTTGGGTGTCATCAACAGCCGCTCTCAATCATTTACGACGGCAAGCGGAGAATAGTGCACCGGTAGCAGGAGTGCATCGACGCCGGTGGAAACTATTTTGAAAAGTAATGTTCTTTTTGAAAAGAGGAGCTTCTAAACTTTCATAGGTATCTAACATCTATCCCCCTCGTATTGAAGGGAAGATTTCGGAGCCAGCATGCCAAAGATCGCTATTAATAAAAAAAACTATAACGCGAGTGTAATGGTATAGCGGTGTATCCAATTCGTTTAGGAATAGTACAGCGGTAAAGAGACATTATCTCGGCAAGATTTTCACGTTTTCTTTTAGGATCCCATCGATTCCGCTTGGCTGGAAACGGCGACATTCGACCCCGCACTCGGAATTATGGCAATGTAGGCACTATAAAGATTAGGCAGGAGCCAAAGAGGCTTATTGGGTTTATGACATTAAGGGATTACACAGCCTTACAAGGTATGCGTTTTCGTGGGTACTGGGAAATATGCAGGCAGCGAAGATAAAACGAGAGAGGTGAGCGGAATCGAAATTTAAACTACCTTTTTGTTCTTGCCTGCGTGACAGGCGAGCTCGACCATCTTTGCTTTTTAGTTGATCCTTATGGCCTCTGTCCTCAAATAAACGGATGACGTTTCTTGTTCTCACGACAGAAATTTACCCGGAAGTATTATCGCAACTTGGCCTCTAGTTTTCTTTCGTTATTTAAATAATTAAGTAAGATGGTATGAATGGCGCTCTTCTGGTCGATATTTAGAAGTACCTCTACACGCTGTTTGAACACGTGTTTTTCGTAAAGTTTATTTCTCTATTAGTTATGATCATTTTTACAGCTCAGTGAATGAAAGCAAAACCGCGTTCTCAATGCAATACGAGGAGGGGAGCACCTACTTCCAAAATTTAGTCACTCTGAAAACCGGAGCCTCATTTTGAGCATAACTCTCGTCCGTATTTTATGAATTATTACTTGAAAGGAGTGTTGTTCTTTTCTCTTTTTTTTTTTAATGAGTACGAAAACGTTTAAACCTGCTTTCCAAAAAAAAAAAAAAGAAAAAAACGAGGAACAGCGGCGCGATGAATGAATGACCAAACTCCGAAGCGAAGTTTGTTTGAATAATATTTTTGCTTCGGACAATATTGGGGACAAAAATATGATATCTCGTGTATTTTTTTAGAGCGTAACTCTTAGGCGCCCGTTTGTGGGTTCAGCGGCGTCGTCGTCGGCTTAACCGCGCGTTGTATTATGGGACGTTTCCATAATAACGTCACACGTGACGTCGCGTGTGACGTCACGAGGGTAGATGTTTCCCGCTACATTTGATGAAAAAATTTCCGGCTAAATCTAGCGGAAAATATTTTCGCTAAATTTATCGGTGAAATGTTCCCGCTAAATATAGCGGGGAAATTTTCCCGCTAAGTTTATCCGAAAACTTTTTCCCGCTTAATTTAGCGGAAACATTTCCCGCCAAATTTAGCGCAAATATTTTACCCTCGTAACGTCACACTTGACGTTATGAGGGCAAAAATAATTGCTTTAATGAATAACTGTGACATCATAAGAATTTCATCGGAAAAACCTTTCCATTAATTTTAGCGGAAAACTTTCCCCGCTAAAATTAGCAGAGAAATTGACGTTACGTGACCTCAAAACCGATTCAGTTTTCCCCTAAATCGAGCGGGGAAATTTTCGCTAAATTTCCCGCTAAATTTAGCGGGAAAACGTTGGTAAGTTTCCCGCTAAATTTAGCAGGAATATTTCCTCGCTAAATTTAGCGGGGAAATTTTCACTAATTTTGGCGGGAAATTTAGCGAACATTTTCCGCTAAATGGGAGGGGAGCAGGAGAGGAGGAGGGGAGGGTACAGCGGGGGAGGAGGGGCATGATTTCCCTTCCGTATCCTCCCCTCCTCCTCTGATGTAGTCCTACCCGTAGCGGTTCCTCCTTCTTTCACATTGTAGACGTGGGGCCAGAAAAGTCACAGCACAGAGTGAGGGACGGTTTTATTCACTGTGGATGTTTTCTGAACTCCCTACCTATGTTCTTGTGATATTTCAGACAAATGAGGGCTAAAATTTGATAAGTATACGTATTTTACAATTTTCAAACGTATTTTTTTTTCTTATTTTACAGCTTAATGTTATCTTCACAGTGTGTGTACTCAGTTACACAGTTTGTTTGTGCACTCAGTACTTTCATGTAATCTTTAAATGAAATAAACAAAGTATGGATTATCTTAAGGATACGAGGGTGCAGATATTTATTTGAAATTGCAATATCTTAATTATGTTTTTTTCCAAATTTTAACGAACATATAAATGGCTTCTATAAAAATGAAAGACGTTTGCAATTTTCTGTAATGTCGAATTAGAGCGCGGCTCTTGACGTAAATTTCGAGGAAAATTTTCCCCGCTAAATTTAGCGAAAACCTCTCCGGCTAAATTTACCAGAAAAATTATATCCGCGAAAGTAGCGAAATTTTTCCGCTAAATGAGAGAAAAAGAGGAGGGGAGGGTACGGAGAGGATGGAGGGGCATACCCTCCCTTCCGTACCCTCCCATCGTCCTCCTCAAGAGCTCCGCTCTAATTCGGCATCACAAAGAACTGTAAACGTCTTTCATATTTTTTTTTTCAGAAAATAGTGAGTTTTAACACAACTTCACTGCACAAGCTCTCAAAGTAAATATTTTGTTTTGAAATAGTTCAAGGAAGCATTTTTTCCTAATGAAAATCATTCGTACAGGTGTGTGTTATCCACAAACTAAATGTTCCTTATTTAATTTGTATAATATAACTGTATTATATTTTCGTGCCGATATTGCGTGAGTGGTATTGGGGACTCTGTATGCATTATCATTATCAGCGTTGAAATAAAAATGTCCTTTGTCTACAGGATTGTGTAAATTAATATTTCAAAAATTAACTTATTCAAAACGTACTATGATTCAGTACATGTAGTTTCATTTTTGCTTTGTATAATAAACAATCAATGAATGCATTTTATGCAAACTTTTAATAGATATTATTGCGATTTTTTTTCATTTTATATAACGCGGCATGGCTATTTGTTTAACCACGAGTGGCACCACTATTGCACTGAGCAACGAACCATAATGCGCTTTTATATTAAGGTCAGCTGGGAAAGAAGTTCATAAAGAGAATTTCTTCCTGATTTCGCCCCTTCCGCCATAACAACAGCCGAGCGATGCTAAAGAGAACAGTAAGAACCCAGCAGATTTTCCTGTTACGGAAACTGGAAAATATATTCAAGGAAGTTACTTTTGTTTGTATCGACGTTACCATACTTTATAATGTCGAGTGGAGGATCAACAAAGAAGGAATTAAAAAGGCGAAGTCAACACAATATGCTTCTTCCATGAACTAAAAAGTGGAAATCTTAATTTTAATTTCGCCCCCCCCCCCCCAACCCACCAATAGAATATATGAAAGACGGATGTTTATAACTAATTGTCCTCATCCGCCTAAGTGTAGTGGACAAGGCGCGGTCAGGAACAGCCGCCACCAGGGTTTTCTTTCCGTTTTCTCTTTACATTTTATAACAAAAATCATTGCATATTTTTATCGTGAAAGCGGCTCGACATGAGCGCGCATTCTACGTAATGAAGAGAAAAATCAACCGCGGTCTCGTCTTATGCGCGAGAAAGAAGAACCGAAAATGGCGTAAAGAAAGAAGTGTCAGAAACAATGGGCGTCGCGAGAGGCCGCACAATGAACGTCCCTCGACGTAGAATTATAGATCGCCTTTGTGGGCTGCCTCCCGCCGTTGTTGCCGGGACAAAAGTGCTGACGACCAATGGCGGTAATTTCATCTCTCCTCGGCTCGTATGGAAGCGAAGCCCTTTTGACAGTTTGCTTCTGAATGCAGCCGAACCGCCGTCATTGCGACGCTGAAGTTCGCTCGCGTTCCGCTCCGGTCGCTGCCGTCGATTGTCATGTCGTCGGTGCTTCTGCTGCCGTCTGGCTTTTGCCCCTTTCGGGCTTCCAATTGCGCACGGTTGACTGCTTCATTCGGCCTATACAAGAGAACAAAATTGTCTCGACGTTCGCTTACAGTTTTATGTCGGGGCGGGCCTGCGCGATAGGAAATGGTCGCTCGCAAATCTCATTTTCCAGAGTCCCCATAAAAGCATTTCTAAGGATAGTACATTGACCCGTGGATACCGCTGTGTACACGTGTCCTTTTGGTTGAGTGCTAGCCTTAGTAATGCACTACGCAAAAGAAAAGTCACAAACGATATGTTTGTTTGGAAAAGCACACGGTTCTATAAGAAAACAGCGAAATAAAACTGGTTTAACGTACAAATACCTTGATATTATACTGACGTCTACATTTTCTTGAGAAAATCGCACTGAGTCAATTTCTGCACAAGTCTACAAACCCTCGAGTTCATCAGACAAAACTATGAAATGCTTCTCCTAGTCCGAATGATCTCTCACAATGTTCTCACAATGTTGAGGGCGTAATAAAAGAACCATTAAATGACAAATCATAACTGGAATTTTGCGGTTCATGCAATGAGTTTAATAGAGATGGAAGAACGTATCTGACCAGAGCCCCTTATATCTAAGCTTCTATGCCTCTCAACCCACGGCCCCTGAACGACCGCGGGTGCTTTTCCGCGGAAGTGTTTCGGAAGCGCGATGCCGTGGCTATCGTGGCTATAAAATGATTTGCGCACGATGCACCCGCACAAGTTCGCGCGAACGTTCGGCTCTCGTTCATCCGAGCCTGACATATCCAGCGGTTCCTTGGCATTTCTGAACTTACCAGGGCTCCACGAACCGAAGGCCTAAAAACATCGGGCGTATTACACCGAGAGAGCAACTGGACGCTATGACATAATTGCCGATGCTAAACTTTTAGCTGTTAATTAGTCCAGCAAAACTCTGTCTTCATTTTTCTCAACAACCTTACCACGTTAAACAAAATTTAATTCTTACAGCGGAGCTGTAAAGGGCTAGTTTCCCCAGTATTGTGTCAGTGGGCGAACAAATCTCGACACAAATCTCTGGACAGTAACCGCCATGTATTAGCAATGGCAATTCGTATTTCTTGCATGCCGCACGCTTTGGTTAGTAAACGATGTTGGGCGGACTCAGCGTCAGCGGTAGCGAAGGCCGCCAGTAATTCGGTCTCTCCGTCCAAACACGCAAAGCAGCTTAGATGTATTGTCGTTTTTAGCATAATTTTGTGAAACGAGCTAACGAAGCCGTTAGGAATAAGCGACGTTTCAGAGTAGTGCCAGCAGCGACGTACAGTGGGTTAAGATGGCCGTCTTCGAAACTCGGAACCTAACTCCGCAACTACTTAGCAACGGCAACAATGTTATGGCAACTCTGCGTCTCAGACAGGCAGGTTTGTCTGCCGTGTACCTCCAAGTCTTCTGTGCTACTACGTTCAGTTCTGTCTCCTGTTACGAAGATCGCGGTGGTTTTGTATTTCCACGTGTCGCCAACATCGCCATGACAGTGTTGTGAGTTGTTAACGAGGACGAAATCATCGCCGATGTCGCCGTGTGTTGCACATACCAGTGGTGCAACCGCAAGATGAGATGACGCGTACTGCCGCAGGTTTGGGTTCTGCTTTACATTCAAGAGTTTCAGAAGACTGTTTGAGCGATTACGGCGCAATCGATCGATCTGCGGGCAGTCATGTTGAGACGCTGGTCTGAGACGTAGCTCCAATCGTACGAGTTAATGTAACTGTTGTTCGCTATGTCCAGTTGTCCCCTCGACGAAAGCTGTTGCACTCTAAGGGAAGGGCTGATAGGCTTGAAATATGACGGAAAGAGCGTATATTTATAGTTTGGTACTTCAGCAATTACAAAATCAAACATGAAGACCATTATGGCGCTACGTAAATTTTCCTTCTGTTATAGCCGGATAGGTTTAGTAGACAGACGTCTTGTGGCCGAGAAGCTATTGGTCACCTTTGTTTCGAAGTCGCCACAGCGTAGCTAGCCTTACACAACACCTGCCGCAAATTGCGGCTTTGACCAGATTCATGTTGATCGAGAAGCGACTTCTCTGCCCGTGAAGCATCACTTCCAGATGACTGAATACCCCTTCACAGAGGTTAATTCAAGTCCATCATTGCAGCCGCACATAAACAGTGCAAACACAAAACAAATACTCGATAGAAAACGCGTTTCTTGCGTTTTCTCTCTATCTATATAAGTGATTTGCGGGGAAACGAACATGTGGCTGTAAGTATCAGCAGATGAGTGGGTTATTAATCCAATGAGCGGGTTATTAATCCAATATGTGTCTCTAGACTGATATAAATATGCTAAAAAGTTTCAGAAACAAAACCAAATGAATGTTATTCCGCGCCAAAAACATGAGAGTTCAGTATAACTTAAATATCACTTTGGCTGGCGACGCGATTAAAGTAGGGAAAAACTTCAAGATATTGGGTGTTATCTTCGCACACACTTTATCGTGGAATGAATGCATAGATTGCGTTTATCGAAAAGCCAGAAAGGCATAGGCGCATTATGTAGGCACCGCTTAATATTTTCAACTTTTATCAAGCTGATAATTTCAATGGCCTTATTCAATCACATGTTGTTGTTGTTCTTGTTGTTGTTGTTGTTTTTGCTGTTGTTGCTATTGTTGTTGTTGTTGCTGCTGTTGTTGTTGTTGTTGTTGTTGTTTGCATCAAATACAGCGTACATGATACTGGAAGCTTGCGGAAAAAGCGGTCCCAAGACCAGCTTGACAAAGCCACAGGCATCCACATTGGCATTTGCAGCACTAAAATCAAATAATCAACATAGCATACAGATTACAGCATTAACAGAAAGAGCAAAATAAAGAGAATAAAGAGAAGCAACAATGGACACACTCAAATTACGTCACAACTACGCAATTGTAAGATATCTTGAAAGGCATTATAAAAAATATATATATATATATATATATATATATATATATATATATATATATATATAAATTGTATACTGTCATCTAGTATAGGGAACCACCACCGTACAAAATATAAACTTTTGACTTTGAAAAAACAAAAGCATTACGTGTAGTCGCTAATACACCATACGTTTTCCACACGGGCGCTCTACTTACACAATTTAATGATAAAATGCTACCAAACCTTCATAACTACCGCCATCTAACCACATATTAAGCTCGATAAAATGTAGCACAAAGATAATTTATGCAAATTTCAAACTTAGTTAAAAAGACTAACATCCATCGCACCTGTCGATGGGACGATGGTGTGTACCTACCCGTCGTACCAACCACAGAGTTATTACAATAAACGGTAGAGTCTCAGCTGGGTGCTAGGGTCTACGGGACTTCCGGTTGCAAACTGAAGCAGACAGCAACCAGACTACTTTTCCAATCTTCCTGTGTGTTCCTATGGGAAGACATACGTTACATTTTTCTCTTCGCCAGGGAATAACGTAAATCAGTGTAGTTTCTTTACTCGTAACGGGCACTATGTAGCTTCATTCACATTATAAAAGTATAATTTATTCAGTTTTTTTTTTATTACTCAGTGATGTTTAACTTAGCAAATATTGAGGCAAAGGTCTATGTTGTACAGCAAGATATGTCAATATAAGCCATCAATTCAAGCAAAAATAACAATTAAAAGTGCGTATGGTTTATTCAAGCTGTAATAACATTCAGAGGACACATGACAGCTTCATTTTGATGATTTATGCAGCCTGCTACCAATCCAGTGCGTGTTCTTCGTTCCATAACTCCATGGTTCGTTCTTGTCGCCTGTTTTGATTGCTTGATATTGTCAAGAATGAAGGTGGAGAGAGCAGAGGAGTGCAGCTGTACCTTCTACCGTGGTAAAACGAAACTAGCGACGCGGCGCTTTGCGGCAAAATGGTGAAAGTAGGTCTGGGGCTAGACAAAATCGCACTACACTCTCATGAGATGGCGCCACCTTAATCAACACCCTTGGATACCCTTTTCCTTCTCTCTCTCGCTATCTTCTGCCAGTTCCTTTTTTTTTTTTTTTTTTTTGCAAGCGCGGCGGACGCTTGCGCCGTCAAGTACAAGCTCGGTTCCTCACCGAGCAAGGGCTCCACCTGCGCCTCTTCCTGCAAAGAGGCGGCAGTTGGAGGAGGTGAGGACGGGCGAGCTGAAAAAATGGGATGAATGCATTTTGTGAGTTCACTAAACAGAATATGGTGCTACCAATATCGAGAGTTGGCTAATAGAGCCAGTAAACGGATGCTGCGTGTTGCATATGACTTTCATGTCTAGAAAAACCCGTCAAATACGAGCTCAGTTCCTCACCAAGGTCGGGCTCCACCTCCGCCTCCTCCTGCAAAGAGGCGGCAGTTGGCGGCGGTGAAGACGGGCGAGCTGAAGAAAGTCAATGAATTTATACTGAATTGACGTCTATAAATTTGAGCAGATTAGTATAAAAAGAAGGCCGTTCCTAGTTTGGTAATTATACTTCAGAAAATAATATGAAACATTATTTACCGGAACTGGGGCTGGCAGGTGAGTCGCAGCTCCACATAAAGAATTCTGAATAATATAACCATAATAGCTTCTCCAAACCAAATATGGAACTAACTGAATATTGTGCTGAGACAAGCTCACCTGGAGGAACAAGCTCTTTCAATCTTGGGTCGGTTAGTTGAACCGAAGGACATGCACTCGGCCGCAAACCTATCCTCCTGTAGCTTGCAAATGCTGTATCCTTGGAGTGCGCGCTGCATAGCCGGCGCTCGTGCAGCTTGCTCATAGCCAAAGTTTTGAACTCCGACCAATTCGCGTACCTGATCTATTTGACGGCTCTGTCGGGAAGATTCCAAAGTATATATTTTTATGCTTCCATTTCCGACTCCGAAATTACAAAACCTTGGAGGCTTACCTGTCGTCTGTTGGAAACCAGAACTGTCTGTATTCCGAGTTTTTCGTTGAGTTATTGCACCATCTCGCCGAGGAGTACCTTCCCTAAGAGTGAAGCACTGTCATAGCGAAAAACTCGGCGTTCAAAAGAAAAACAAACTTTCCCGCTAAGACGCGCTCAAAACTTTACCGCCCGAAACGCGCCACGAACACCGCGCGAGCGAGCAACGCAACTGTTAAAAGAGCTACGGAAAAAAAGTAACAAACGTGAATGGCCAAACCCTTTTCACGTGTTTTTTTTTGTGTTTTTTTCATGCACGGTTTTCTGTGAGGGCGTTGCCATTTTGAAATGCGAACTTCCGGTGCGCATGAAAATGTCGTTTTGCTCTTGCCACGCCGGTGGAAAGTGTTTACCTTTAAATTTTATTTTCTTTTTTGCCTTCTCTATATTTTTTCACGTGTCATACGTTGTAATCTCTTACTTTTGTGGTCCACACACGGGATATGGGGACAGCGTGGCTAGGTACGAGGGTATACAAAGAATAGGTCACTACTAGTATGGTAACCAATAGCACACATTCAACTCGAGCGCTCGAAATTGTAGCGGTAAATACCCGCATAGAAGTCTGGGGCCTGTTGAATAGAGAGAGAACAGTAGTTCTCTTGTATGGATGAACGTACGACAGAGAAGCCTGCGTAGGGGCGCCGCGGTTTGGCCACCACAGGAACTCCGGATGCTGCATTCGCCTGGCGAGAGGACTAACAGTGAACTGAAAATAAAGGTTTAATCGGCGAACTTGTGGCAAACAAAATCAAGATCGAGCATCGCGGCAGCACAAAAGCGGGCTGCGATTAGACGGCGAAACAGCAAGCGAAAGCGAGACTGACTTGACAAGGTCGCGGGCCGCTCCTTATCTGGAGTGTGTCGGCATCTGGAATGTTCGGCAAAGAAGCTTCGAGAGTCCCGGACTCGGGGCGAGAATAAACAGGCACTTCTAGAAGAAGAAACAAAGACGAAATGATAAAAGTTACGCCTCGAGTAAGAGTAAACGGGAATCCTAGAATTCCGTGGCCGAGCGTTGTTTGCTCGGCCCTGAGCGCAGCAATATGGCATATAATAGTATCATTTTGGTTTTGTCAAGCTGATTCACTCTGGATGCTTCATAGCATTGATTAAATGCGTAAATACCTGCCCTATAGTAACATTCTGCAACGTCAACACGTATTATACACGTGAATTTGGATATTTTAACGCAATGCTCGACGCCATGAATTCTAAAGAAAAGCGCTGTGATACATATTTTTATACATCCAATTTAAAACGTTCCAATGTTTTTTATTTTGTCAGAATATTAAGCAATATTTACTCTTATAATTGAGAGCAAAGAGAAAACGAATATGCGTTTTCCCATAGGAATGCATCACCGGAAGTCAAATTTAGACTGTTTTCTGTCTGCTTCAAAATGCCACAGTACACCAGCACCACCTGAACCTCTAGCCGCTAGCGTTTATTGTAATAACTCTATGGTACCAACTATGGCATTGAATCTATCAGATCAGAGCCTCCTATTTAAGCTTCGCTATGGCTGTCAATGGGAAGCACGCGCCATAGGAAGGGGCCGGGCAAACAGGGCTTGTGGGTTGTGTGTGGTGGCGCTCTTGATACAGCTATGCGGTGAAAACCATGTCCCGCTTCGTCGGAAACAGGGTTCAGTCAGTCAGGGCATTAGAGATCTTGAGGCCCCAGCAGAAAAATATAAGTTCGTCTTCTCCGGTGTAAGTCCGAATTTCACGTAGTATTTGCATTTGTTGTAATAAGAACTGGAACCGAGAAGCTAACACCCTAGAAAATGGTAAATCCGCAGACTTCGTTTGCTACGTCTATTGAAAATTGTGTGACCATCGGAAAGTTTTCTAACTATTTGTTTGTACAGTAGAAGGGGGGTGAGCTGGGCTAGTTGGTATGATGATTTGTGAGACATAACAGAGCACAAATAAGGAGGCGAAAAGAGAGGAGCACACAAGACAAAGAAGCGTAGACTCGCAACAGTAATATAATACACAAAGAAAGAAGATGAAAACATCATAACGGCTCCTATTACGAGAGCGCGGACACAGACACAGCTTTAAAGGCAGAGTACATATTGCATAAAAGGTAGAGTACACTGTTAAGTAACGAAGGATTTTGTTAGAAATAAGTATGATTTGTTTTAGAAAAAGTCAATCTTTCTACAGTTGCGTCGGCATTGTTGTTTTTTTTTTTATCTGCCTATGTTGGTGTGTGCATTTTTTGGGCGTCTTCCGCCCCCACGCCCGGGGGGGCTTCAGGCAGTCGCGGGGCTCGGTGAAGAACAGTCGGACCCCGGTCGTTAACAAACGGATTGGGTTTCAGTTTGGGGCGCCGGAACACCCATGTCTTGGGCCTCTGTCCGCGCTTGTGGCCTTTAAGCGGGTGTGCTTGTGTCTGGCGTATTTCGCCGCTTAGTGTGGAAACTTCGCTTTTAATCGACGCAATAACTTAATTTGGCGGCGCCAGCCAGACGGCAAAGAAAGCATGTAGGACTCTACAAAGAATTTGGGTTTGACCGTAGAGGTGTCGGAGGGGGTCACGTTGACAGCTCGCTGGTCATTGGGTAAGAGTGTACCACGTGGCAATGGGCAAATTTGAAGTGATTGGTCCGTCTGTGGAGGGAAGGGAGGCCCCCACGAGTCTAGAATAGGGCTGCCGAGAGGATTCTCGGGGATTCGGCTTCTGATATCAGGGGAATTCGGCTCTTGAGACTGGGTGACTAAAGAATTGGTGTTAATTTTGGAAGTTTGTCATGTAAATTACTGTTGACTTGTTGTCGTTTTGTTTTCAAATAAACGTGGCCACACTGGCCATCGTAAACCAACCAACGTCGTCCCAGCGGGATCGAACAATTTTTAGTTTTTTTTTCTTATTCGACTTCCCGGGGGACTTGCATCGGGCGAACATCATCATTGGTCGTCACCATCCTGACCGGTCCCCTCTGCCCCCTCCGAAAGTTGACTGTACACAAACATAAATTCAACGTAGAAATTAATATTGTTACACAGGGACCTATCAAAATATTAGATTTCTTCATCTGACAAACCCACGAAAGGCACGCTAACCCAGCGTTCTCACAAACTTTTGATGATATATGCTTCAAAAATTTAGCGGGTGTGAGTGTCTTTTCATCTATGTATTATAAAAATTGTCGCGCCCTGAAAAGATTGTGAACACGAACAAGATCTGCAGTGCAAAGGGAAGTGATACCCCGCCGTTGATTTAGGGATGTATCATATTCGGTAAGGCAGTCATTTACTCCCCGACCTGTCTGACCAACATAAATTCTACCACATGCCAAAGGGAAATTTCAGTTATATTGAACTGTCATGCTTTTGGCGCGAAATACCATTTATCTGGTTTTGTTTGTGAAACTTTTTAGCATATTTATATCATTCCAGAGACATTGATTGGATTAATAACCCGCTCATCGCATTATTAACCCACTCATAAGCTGATACTTCCAGCCACATGTTCGTTTCCCCGCAAATCACTTCGGGATTTGCGGGGATAATAATAATAAATAATAAATGATAAATAATAAATATTTATTTTCAAGTGCCCAAAAACAACCAACAGGTATTTTCTTTGGTACACATAATAAATGAGGAATTAAAATAATAGAGACATGGCAAAAATACACAAACGTTACAAATTGGCGACAAGCACTTTCATTTTCATCGCGAACACCCGAGAGTCGCTAAATATATCCACTTCAGCATTGTTGATGCGGTTAAAAAGCAGTTGGCAGCGTGATAAAGGCGAGAGATCACAGACAGTATTAATGTAAAAGTACTATGATTTCTAGTGGGTCGGGAGGGAACATGTAAATTAACATCACTTAAAAGCGAGCCACAATCAGATACACCGTTTACTAACTTATGAAAAAAGACTAAGTCACGTTCTGCTCTTCTATCGGACAAGTTTGTCAACGAAACTTTTTTAAGAAGAAATTCATATTCAAAATAGAAGCGACGATGAGAGTGTCGATCATACACGATGCGTATTAACCTCTTCTGTACATTTTCAATGTTCAATGCCTGAGTTTTATTTAACGCATTCCAAGCTACTGAAGCAAATTCAAGTCTGGACCTGACTAGGGCACAAAATAACCGAACCAAGGAAGCCGGGTTATTAAAGTGCTTCGTAATACGAGATATGACACCAAGCATTCTTTTTGCACTGCCAACGACAAATGACACATGGGCAGTAAACGTTAGAACATTATCAAGGTATACGCCAAGGTCTTTTATGACAGAAAGACGTTTGATAGGCATCCCCTCTAAAACATAATCACAGTCTATTATGGTGTGACGCCTTGAGAAAGATACGACTTTTGTTTTCAATGGATTCAGAGATAAGTTATTCGCTGTACACCAAATAGCAATCTGTGAAACATCATGCTGTAGAGCGTTGCAGTCGATAGAAGAGTGAATATTCATAAAAAGCTTGATGTCATCGGCAAACAACACAATTTGAGCGTTATCAACATATGACGGCAAGTCGTTGATGAATATCAAAAACAACAACGGGCCAAGGATGGAGCCTTGAGGGGCACCAGATGTGGAAAAGAAGTGGTCGGAATGACTGTTATCTACACGAACTGAGTTCCGTCGAGATGACAAATAACTACGGAACCAGTTACATAGCTCTGGGCAACAACCATATGACGATAATTTGTGTAACAGCAATTCATGGTTTACTTTATCGAAGGCTTTAGACATGTCAAAAAAGATACAATCAACTTGTCCTCTGTTTGTAACAACAGGGACAGAGTAATTTAAAAAAGAGCAAAGATTTGTTTCAACCGAACGTCCCTTCAAAAAACCATGCTGACACTCTACAAACTTATGCCGAAAATAAAAAAAGAATCCGGGAATACATAACCCGTTCAAAAACTTTAGAGAATCCAGATAGCAAAGATATTGGGCGGTAGTTGCTTTTCACAGAGCTGTCACCTTTTTTCAAAACTGGTACAACAACCGCTTTTTTCCAAAGGGAGGGAAAAACACCAGAAGTGAGAGAGAGGTTGAAGATGTGCAACAAAATAGGTATAAATAATTCGCTACATCCCTTAATAATAAATGATGGAATAGAGTCAGCTCCTATAGATAGCTTCGGTTTTAACTTTTTTATTGCTTCCGCAATTTCAACGGCATCTACTCTAATACCAGACAAGAAATCATGGCAGTTGGTTTTTATTTCTTGCGGCTGAGTGCTTTTCTGAAAGGTTGAATAACAACTGCTGAAGTAATCAGCAAAAATATTGGCAACTTCTGTAGGCGAAGATACATAGTTAGCGTTGTTATCTGTGCGCAGACAAAGACCTTGGTTAAAGTTGCGCGTGTGTTTCTTGGCATAGCGCCAAAAGGTTTTAGGGCACCGGTTTAGGCTACACTCCACTTGTTCAAGGTGCAAGCGTTTGTCCTTAGCGTACAGCTCTTTAACTAGAGCCCTGTAAATGCTAAACTCAGTATAAAATAGAGACAAACCAGTACGTTTGAAGAGTCTATGAAAATGGTCTTTTTTACAAAGGTAGATTTTCAACTCTTTGGAGAACCATTCAGGGTGAATTGAAGGCTTGGAAATGCGCCGTGGTACAAATGCATCAATTGCGTTTTTAACTATGGACGAAAACGTCTCGGTCACCAGCTCAACATCATTTATGACAAGAAGTTCACTCCAGTCAAAGTTTTGGAAGTATTTGTACATGTTCAGGTAATCGCCTTTATGATAGCAGTACGTAGTGTAGGGATTTGAAACTGGCATCTTACGAGGAAGAAAGAGCTCAACTGTGAAAGGTGTGTGAAACAGATCCATTTGTACCATTGGACTCAAAGAAGGAGTTACATAGTCAACAGACAAGTTAGATAAAACAAGGTCAAGGGTATTTCCAGCGGTGTTCTCAGTTGTGTTCAGTTGATTCAACCCACAAAAGTTCATAAACTCCAACAAGCATGTGGCCTTATAGCGTGTTATCAGGTTGTTGCTCTTTACATGACCAAGTGTCCAGTCTACTCCTGGAAGGTTGAAATCGCCATAAATCTGTACTCTATACTTGCTGAAATCTATATGAATCTTAAGTGCCTCCAGATGCTCAACGAAGACCATTTGATCAAAGAGTGGTGGGAAATAGTAGTTACCGACTAGATAGTTGAAACCGTCACGAGATTTTATTTCTAACCATACACACACAGAATAGGATTCTAAGTTGATACGACGATGAGAACAAAGAGATGCCTCGGCAGCAATTAAAACACCACCACCAAGTTTTTGACCAGTGGTTTGATAATCTCGGTCCTTTCGGTACACTTTGTAATTAGGTGTAAAATAGTTTGAGGTAGGTATCCCATTGCACAGCCATGTTTCTGTAATGCAGACAATATCAAGCTTAGTTGTTATCAAGTTAGACATAAACTCGTCGGCCTTTGTACGAAGGCCCCTCACGTTTTGGTAGAAAACGCTAAGCGTTGACGCCATTATCGGGTGCTACTGTTTCCACGTTATAAACACGCGTACTGTCAAGGCGGCCAAAAAACTGGTGGAAGATGCTACCCTCTGGCCAGACTTCGGGTTTGTTTAGCGCTGCGAAAACTGCCTCGTCACAAGCCAAGTGAAAAGAAGAGTATGAAGGAAATCTAGTTTTCATCTTTGAACAGACAGGTGTTCGTCCCTCCAGAAAAGGCTCTATCAGAGCTTCGATATCATTCAAATACGTTTCTGGGTCTAGTCTAGACACAAATAGTGCCATATGGCTTACGGGCGGTGGCGCGGCATTTACCTTATCAGGTGTAGCGGTGCCCGACGAAGGTTTCACACGTCGCCGAGACTTGACAGGGACGAAACCGTCATCCACCATATTAGCTGACTGTAGTCCATTCAAACCAAAGTTCCGTATTGGGAAATCACGTTCAACAGCACTCACTTCGTCTGGATGTGAAGTCGTTTGGCCAGGGTGCTTTTCTTGACGGAGGGTGGACGAGGGTTGATGTTGCACGTTCTGGGGCAGCCATGCTGACCGAGGAGGACTGTTGGGTACAGGTGTAGGCGTAGCTGGCGGCAGTTCAGTGACAGTAGCGTATAGCGGCCGCGATGAAGGAATTAGAGGGATTTTGTCCAAGACGTTCTTGCGGAGTTGCAGAACTTCAGAACGAAGACTTCTGTTTTCAGCGCGGAGGCACTGGAATTCCGCCGTCAGTATGTCCAGTTTGCCGCTCAAAGTTTCCAAGACACGCATGAAACTTGCAGGAAAATGTAGGCTCTCTTGCGCAGAAGCCGACTCACCGTCCATGACGTTCAAGTTTTCGTTGTTGACGGACGTTGAAGCGCGAGCAGCTATTGGCGACAAGCTGCAACGCCGAGTGCAGCCAGAGCACTTGAAAGTGCTTGTCCCGGTTTCCATATACGTGTTGTACTCCACGAGCCCCACGTTGAGGCACTTACAGTGGAATTTTCGGCTGCAGCCTGCCGAACACACAAGGAATTGCTGCTTCGAGTAGAAGCGTGCAGCACAAGAGCCGCACACGTCCTTCGGCAGAGCTCCGCTAGACACGTCATCCTTCGGCGGCATCATTCGCCAGAAAGATGCCCCGAAGGATGACGTGTCCGAAGGATGAGCGGGATTAATAACCCGATCATCGCATTATTAACCCACTCATATGCTGATACTTCCATCCACATGTTCGTTTCCCCGCAAATCACTTCGTAGACTGGCGCAAGGAACGCGTTTTCTATCGAGTATTTGTTTTGTGTTTGCGCTTTTCATGTGCCGCTGCAATGGTGGTCTTGAATCAACCTCTGTGAAGGGGTATTCAGTCATCTGCAAGCGATGCTTCACCGGCAGAGAAGTCGCTTCTCGACTAATATGAATGTGGTCAAAGCCGCCATTCGCGGCAGGTGTTGTGTTCGGCTAGCTACGCTGTGGCGACTTCCAACTCAAGTTGACCAATAGCTTCTCGGCCACAAGACGTCTCTCTACTAAACCTATCCGGCTATAACAGAAGGAAAATTTACCTAGCGCCATATCGGTTTTTATGTTTGATTTTGTTAATTGCTAAAGTACCAAACTATAAATATACGCGCTTTCTGTCATATTTCAAGCCTGTCAGCCCTTCCCTTAGAATGCAACAGGTTTCGTCGAGGGGACAACGGGGCATAGCAGACAACAGTTACATTAAGCCGTACGATCGGAGCTACGTCTCAGACCAGCGTCTCAACATGACTGCCCGCAGATCGATCGATTGCGCCGTAATCGCTCAAACAGTCTTCTGAAACTCTTGAACGTAAAGCAGAACGCAAACCTGCGGCAGTATGCGTCATCTCATCTTGCGGTTGCACCACAGGTACGTGAAACGCACGATGAAAGCGGCGATGATTTCGTCTTCGTTAACAACTCACGACACTGTCATGGCGATGTTGGTGACACGTGGAAATACAAAACCTCTGCGATCTTCGTAACAGGAAACAAAACTGAACGTAGTAGCACAAAAGACTCGGGGGTACACGGCAGACAAACCTGCCTGTGTGAAACGCAGAGTTGCCATTACATTGTTGCCGTTGCTAAGTAGTTGCGGAGTTAGGTTCCGAGTTTCGAAGACGGCCATCATAGCCCAGTGTACGTCGCTGCTGGCACTACACTGAAACATCGCTGTTCCTAACGGCTTCGTTAGCTCGTTTCACAAAATTATGCTAAAAACGACAATACATCTAAGCTGCTTTGCGTGTTTGGACCGAGAGACCGAATTACTGGCGGCCTTTACTACCGCTGACGCTGAGTCAGCCCAATATCGTTTGCCAAAGAAAGCGAGCGACGTGCAAGAAATACGAAACCAAAAAAAGATGAGCCGGGAGAGTGGAACTTTTCTCCCGTCTTCTTGGAGAATAAAGAAAACGTCTCGTTCCCTCCTTCTTCTTCTGTCCGCTTTGGGACGCGTCACTAGAAAGGAGGAAAATACGTCGTTGCGACTTTTTTCAACTTTTTTTTTTCTTAGAATGTATAATCTCAAGCAATTTTTGTTGCCAAAACGTATGACCTAAAATTAATTATGTGCTCACATATTTTGCTAGTGTGGTGATATTGTAAATATTTAATTTTATTGAGTGTATATCTACCAGTTCAGTGTCTTTAAATGACAGTAAAGTCAATTACACGTAAGTACCACATTAATTTACCTTAGACAAACTGCATCACACAATGTTGATCATCGCCTGCTTTCTCAGCGACAGAAACTAGTTATGTTTACTCTTAAAAAAAAAAAAAAAAACTAGTAGTATCTATTAGGTAAAAGCTAGTAACCGCTTGTCACATATATTACTTGGTACGTAGCAACCGTAGGTACTAATGGTCAAGGTAGTAACGTTTACTAACAAGCCTCGCATATTTGACTACTTTTAGCCAGTAATTAGCACTAACTGTCGCGAGACCTAAATGGCGCAAGTCAAAGTCGAAATAAAAATTGGCAAAACATTATTGTCACCGGGATATATATTTTGTCCGCACCGCTTACATATACACTTGGCGAGCATTTATTTCAGGCTTGCACACGTAATATACATTTAAAACTAACAAGAAATTTGAACACAGAAGACCCACGAACGCACAACATGAACGCAACGACGCTGTAACCTAATCGCTGCCCCCAATGGCTAACCCTGCGTCTTTTATACTGATCATTTGAAAGAAGTTGGTTGGTCAGTGACCATCTCGTCCGTAAACGTTGTTACAATATGGTGCTGCTTCCGCACCAATAGTTTCTCCAGTATTGTTGCTCAACATTCCAATGGATGTATCTCTTACTAAGAAGTAACGGTGCGCACAGTATTTGTTTACGACAGACTATAAAACAGCGTCCCATGTTCTGGCTTCCTCGCATATATTGCCCCATTTTGTGCATGCGCGTCTCCGTGGCAACCGCATCGCTTCTACGCTGCATTTCCGCTTCCTCTCACGACCGAAGCCAGCTCTATGAAAATCATCCAACACCGAGCACACACAAACTGTGAAGAAGACGTTATCAATATCAAGTAGGAGCGAAGCAGCGAAGTTTTTTGTCCGGTGAAACCTATGGCACTGAACCGGCTGAAGGATCGCCGTCAAGCGGCAGATCCAGTGACAAGCGGAAGCTCGTCACCGGCTTTTTAGGAATAGTCCTGGGAGTAGACCTCGTCCACGCAAAACACTTGCCCAGTCGAAAGCATGAACGTTAACTATGCACACCAACACGGGTACGCGAGAACCGCACGGAACACACGGCCAAAATGGCAGGTTCAGATCGCAGAAATGAACGTCTCGCAAACCCCGATTGGCCCGAACATGCTTGTCTTACTATGTTACCAAGCGCCTCTTGTGAAAGAGAAACGTATTTTAAAGAACACAAGCGTACAAAAAATTAACTATAATGAACCTTTCTTGTTTTTGGAAACGTTTTTAGCACGTGCTACGTGGCTATTTTCATCCCAGTTAAAACCCAACTTAAAATGTAAACGCTTCCAAAGGACTGCAAACGGGAAGGAAGGTCAGAAGCCGCACGGCCTTTGCAACAATGATGGCTGCGCTCGCGGTAGCTCTGGCTGCTACGACGGGCTGGAACAGAGGCTGCGATCCTTATAAAGCTCCAAACTTTAAACATGCCACCTCTTACAACATTTGATGTTACGATTGGGTGTGGTATACCTCCTCCTTGCGTTCCGAAACAGCAAGTACGTCTCTATAACGCTGGCCATCGGCGATGCAGCAGACGCTGCCATCTTTTCTGCGCCTTTGGGGTAGTAAATATTAGTGCCACTAAATAAGCTACGCTTCAGAGTAACGACACTTGGCCATATTGTGTCTTCAAATCATGGTTGCCAGTTATCTGAAGCTTTATCTGAAATCACAAGAATTGCTTTTCCGCCCTTCACAAATGTTTAAACAGTTCGCGACAGAGCAAAGCAATATTACAAGAGCTTCCTAACGCCGAATTTAATGCTTAAGAAGCCGCACTTTTGAATCATAACGATCGGCAGTTGCGTCTGGTCTGCATACGAGCGAAAATGGCGGCGCCCACAAGAACGTCGGGGAACGGAGTGCCGATACTCTAAGCGGAGGATATTTAGTGGCTCTAGTAAATATCAAGTAAAAAGGTAGGAACGGTCAGAAAAAGGTAATAACTGCTGCAGTACTAGGTTTTTACTATGCTTTGTTTTTATGGAGGGTGTGACGGAACACTAACACTGGATTTGTCCAACAGTTCTAAATGCGAGTTTATACTTTCGCCTCCACTGGAAGGTAAAAGCGATGAGCTGGGTAAGATACAAGAGCGATGAACAAGCTGCCCATTGTTCCACTCATTTATCTCGTGTCCCAGGTCAGGGCTTCTGTTCCATTGTCTTTTTCTTCCTCGTTCGCGTGGCACCGAAGTAGAAGTGAACGGCTCACCAAACAAACAGCAAAAAACATCCCGAACACCGGCCGCCAGTTGGCAGGCCGGAAGGGTGAGAGGAGCGGCAATCCGTTGCCAAACAACGGAACTCTCGCGGGGGTCCCGCGGGACTACACGGGAGCGGTGGCGGGCGGACAAGCGAAGCCAGGTATACGTGTATCGTCGATAGCGCGCGCCCTTCGCCGTATATCAGAGCTGCGCACACGCGATCCGGCAAACCACCCGGGAATCCGGCGAGATTGGTGTGGTGGTGGTGGAAGGGCACTGAACGTCGGCGTCCGCGGCAGCCAGGTGCTGGCCGGAACGCCGGCGTGATCGGTTCCTTCGTGACTGGCTCTCTCTAAGGGGCCCGAAGTTCTGGGGCTGATGTCGGCTGAGGCCATGCACGCCGCTTGGACGGGCAGGCAGTCAGGCAGGACTCGTGCGAAGATATTTTCCTTTCCGTCATTGGAAAAGGCCCTCGCAATACGGAGATTCGGTCACGCGCAAGGCGCTCGCTGCTTAACGCCCTCTAATTGAATGCGACTGGGTTCCTTGCGGCTTCGCCCGCTACGTTAGCTTTATTGTGGATTCCGTGGAGCTGGAAGTACCTTTGTTTTTCCGTCCTGGCTTGAGGGTGATGTTGGAACGACTCCGGGTCGTAGGTTAAGACTTCCTTTTGATTTTTCGGTTTAAATTTGTTGATTATATTATTCTCATTACGTCACGTAGCCCGCTATTCAAGTGGTGGTATTCCCATGTACACACAATATTATTACTTCAAAAAAGAGTTTTCAGTAGCTTCCTAAAGAATTGAATTTGGTTTCATATAAATAATGCCGGACATCATGGCATGCATAATTCATTTTTGGGTTCCAAAAAATATTTCTTTTAGTACCGAGTTTCTAGACAGAACTTACATCATAAGTACTATTTGTTCCATGAAAAGCAGGAAAATATCAGTGACACCTTTTGGGGCAATGTGGCAACGACATTACTTACAAATAAAGCCTTTAATCCCGTGCGCCCTTGTGTGCTGAAACATTTATTCGTCGCTAATGAGATTAAACGTTAGCAACTAGGAAGGGGACCAAGGGGAGGGGGGGGGGGGGGGGGTACGGACGCTGTCCCCGGGTCACTCTTCTATAACTCGGAGCTCGCTGGGTAATTTTGTTTCGAGCGCAATCAATACGTGCGCGCCTTGCTTGGTGCATAACATGAGAGTCCTTCATAAAAAAATTCCAGTGCAAATACCGCGCTGTTGCTCATCTTTAATTGTATTTACGCCGTCGCGCTAACTTGAGTGGCATACATCGGCAATTGATAGCTCTTGCTTTTGCACTTATTTTTTTTTTTTTAGTTCTACTATTAAGGAATGACGTTGTTTACTTTTTTATTTTTATTTAATATCGCTTAGTTTGGTGAAACGGTTGCATATGCCAGCAAACAGCTTTGTTTCTAAGCTATAAATTCATTTGTGATTTAAAGTTACGTGCTCTTCGCGGTGTGGACGAAGTTGCCACTATCACTCACTTTATAGTACAGAGAAGCAAACCGTCCAGTTGTAAATTATCGAGAATTTATTTTTCTTAAATTCATGATATTTTTTAAGACGGTATGTTGTGACAAAAACACGCCACTTGACCGTTGATATATTGAGATCTGTCCAGAAGACTAGTTGAATTAAAAAACAGATTTTTTTAATAACGATAAGAATTTCAAAATATGCAAATTACCCATCTGCTCAACTTGTTTTTGTTGAAATATTTGCCTTCAGTTACATGTTAAGGCCGCAAGTGTGCTAAAATGAGAGCAACATAGTATGATCAAACAAAAATGAATGGCAAACTGCTAAGCAATTCGTTGCATACGTAAAACGTTCTAGAATTAAAAGCGTTCATGTTTATCATCATATAGCACAGGGGACTAAAACACGCGGCCCGCGACTCGCTGGGACGGCGGCCCGCAGGCAACCGGCTTCGTCCCTGTTTTTATGCCTTGAGCGTTAGAAATGACATGCGCCGTAGTGCTCTCAACTCGACGATTCATTTTCGCTCGAAACGTTGCTCCGCTCTTTTAACGTATTGACATAGTTCATACTTCTCCGTGTTCAATTGCCCTTTGTTTCACTTTATTTTTTGCTTCCCAGCTTTTTGTAATGTACCACAATTTTCGCTACTAGGCTGCAAGCGCGAGCATCGAAGGGTGCATCTCGGTTGCGCGGACGTTTGATCAGGAGAAGCAACTGGCGAAGACAAACCTACGAGCTTGGTGTTCTCGTCTTCAAGCAAATATCACCATTAATAAACAAGTATTTTTTTCAGAGTGTTGCAATAAAAATCTTCGGGGAAGCGAAAACTGTCAAATTCTGATTGTTTTTTTTTTTTATATATATTGGGCTTGGTGAATTCCTGAGTGCATTGAGTAACGGGAATGACAGTGAAGTTGCTCTCTTTTTCTATTCAAAATGCCAGCACGTTGGTGGAGCGGTCCCATTTGAATTATTAAGAACGCGTCAGGTCAGGGCCACAAAGTTGTTATATAAACAAATCAACTCTAAAAATGCCACCTGCAAAACTATATGTTTGCAAACAGCATAAGGCAGGAAGCCTCTCCCCCCCCCGGGCCTTTCCGGTGTGGGATATCTGGACCGCATACTTAAATGAGTTTGAGACCACTGGTATAGCAGCACGTCTAGCCTGTTCAGAGATATACGTACGTTGACGGTGCTCTTTGTCGGATGACTTAACGCGTGGCATGTGTACACGTGAAATGATAAACCTGGGGATCTTCCAGAATTTCCTAACCTACTCCTCCCCTACCGCCTCGCCTCCTCACCTACCTCTCCTCCTCAATCTATCCTAGGTAACCTAACCTCCCAGTTAACTAATCAACGTCGAGAACCTGACTCCTCCTCTCCCTCCCGTCAAGCAATCAGTGTCGAGCCTCGCGGCCACGCTTTTATCCAGGCTTCACTTTTGCGCTTCACAAATTGCCAAACACCTATACGAAGAACGTTTCGCGTTAAAACACGAAGCCACTCGAAGCTGGCAAGAAAAAGGAAGGCAGGAAAAACCAAGTGAAGCTTCATATATACAGTCCGTCCACCTTTATGCTCTCAGTGCGGTGGGAGCTACGCGCCTCCGGGCCAATCAACCGCTTCTTTTTTTGCCACTTGACCCTGCGTTTTGCACGTGGGTATAGGCAAGAGCGCGATCACGTGAGAAAAAAGCGAAGCATTACTGGTCCAATGAGCTTCAATTTCACTGTCAGTATGGGGGTGAACGTAGTATAGTGGCCGCTTACAATTCGGTAAAAGAAGTACCTACTTCTTTTGGCAAAAAGAAAAAAAAAGGAGGCAGTTACCAAGTTTTATTTCTCCAGCTGGGAACACAGATTCAGAAGATACAGGCGTGAATACCTTCACCAAATGAAAGTGGCTGTGGTACCTGTTGTGTTAGGTAAAAACAAAAGCACCGTACGCATTGAAGTTACTCTCATTTTGTTTCCGCAAAAAAAAAAAGAAAGATCATTTTTAGTTTACCATTATTGAAATCATCAGCTTATACTTTTTGTCCTTCCCATTTTCTAATTGGTCGTGCATCACGACTCTCATAATCAACGACAACGGTTTCCTCTTTTTTTTTTTTTTTTACTTGCTTTATGTTTCACACTGCCTAGTGCGCTTCAAATCTCACGTTGGGAAGCGTGAACTTTCGTTTTACTAATATATTCCGTCTCGAGCGTTTTCGCGCGAAATATTCAAAGCGCGAACTCTTCAAAGGCCGAAAACGCCCAGCAATGAGCCAGCTTGGCGGCTGCGATAAATGGAAAGGAGATCTCTTCGCATAATCATCCCCCTCATGAAACATACAACGCGGGGCGCTTCCCGCCGCAGTGCGAACATGACTGACGATTGTAATTCATGCAGCACCTGTCAGCCGACGCTGCTCTCTCCGCAGTGCCGCCCCAACTCGTGGTGCTCTCGACACTCTGCAGAGTGCCCCGATGCTCTCTTTGAAATCGGTCTATTCCCGGAAACCCTGAAATGGAAATGGAGCATATTGCCAGACTCTCGTGAAGACGTTTCCGGAAGTCCGCATGGGTTGGGCAGATCAGACGCAGGTCGTCCACTCTTCCGATAACAGTATCTCAAGAGGGGAGTTGAAGAGGCGAAAGCTCTTTTTTAACTAATGGCCAATTCATCTTGGCCCGCACCGCACCCGTCCAGTGCAGCACACTCTTTCCACTTTAGTACACGAAAGACTGGTGGGGAGAGAAGGATGCTCCCCTCTCCCCTCTAGCCTTCCGTGTACCACGAACCGCACTGCACCGGTGCGATGCGGGCACCAGACGAATTGGTCATAAGAGGCACAAGGACAAAGATCCAAGTGCGGTCTGAAAAAGGCAGTGCCTGAAAATCACGTCTGTGCGCGAACCTCCCCAGAACAAAAAAAGAGATTTTGTTTTTTGAATATTTTTACAAATTCGGTCAGAAACCTTCTGAATATGGGAGAGTTTCAATAGTTTAGACATAGAAACTTCTCAAGAGATTTATCGGCAGAAGAAGAAAATTGGACAATTAAAGAGTGAGCGTTGTTCTTAAAAATGGAAACTGGACGTGTCACGAAAAATGCAATAAAACGATCGTGAAATGAAGTTAGGAACAAGTTGCGACAAATGAAGAGTGTAGTTTCCAATACAATTTCACACAAAAACATAAGGTTAATTTGGAGACATAATGTGAACCAGGAATTGCTCGAAGATGCTTTAAGATATTACGGTTATTTTGCTGCTATCCCCCTAGTCACCGGAAATACATACATATATATATATATATATATTATTTATTAAAGCTAATCAAGGATTACCGTAAGTTAATTCGCTGCCTATTTTCTATTCGAAAATGATTGTGTACAAAAAAAAAAAGCTATATTACGCAATACGGCAAATCTTTGCGCTACCTGATGTGGCGACACCAACCAGACTGAAAAGCGTCTTCGTGTTTACTTGTGCGTACACGCACACACGAAAACCAATATCTATTGTTTAAAATGACAAATTTTAGATATGGTGACACAGAAATATTGTCCCTTTCGTTTAGTTTAGATTTCCTTGTCCCCAACAATATCGGTAGAAAGGCAATTTTAAGATTTATCGTTCAGAATTCCCAACGTGAATTCGGGGTACGGCTCCCATACTCACTACCTCAAAAATAAAGAGATCAAAATTTAAAGAAAACCGAAAGGTACTATGAGTTCTTACTTAAAGTACGGTACGTACCATTTATTGCAGAGTTTAAAGGAACCGTGTTTGCACATCCGATACTGTACGATGGGCCCTCCGGTACGTAGTGTGCATATGCGAGTCTTCTGTGGTAGCGCATGTGCGGTTCGAACCGGAGAGCCCATCGTGCCGCATCGCATGTGCAAACATGCTTCCTTAAAATGCTCTAATGGCATCTAGAGACTCACCGTATTAGGAAAAACGAGGGCGTGTTCGAGGGTCCTCGTGCGTCTGTGTTGGATGCGTGTACACTCGCGGGATGGAAACTCGTGGCACATCTGGAATTCCCAATATTAAGCCTACCTACTGCATCAGCTCCAACAACTAAGAACAAACAAGCTGGATATATTAAAAAAAAGGAGTGGAAAAAATGGTAACTAGATATATCGTTTTACATCGCGCATTTATGGGACCCAGTTAAACACATGATGTTTTTATATGCCTATTTTTGAAGGGCTGGAACATATATGTTGTTATTTGAGTGTGCATTGTCCCAAGAAAAACGACCCCAAAGGTTTAACCGTCTGCTTGTTATTGCTGCTCCCCACTCATCCAGCCGCAACGTTGTTCATTCCACGCACAGCACCATTCCTCTGCGTTTCTGCACAGCGGACGGACCCGCAATAACCTCGGAATTCTTCCTAACTTGCCCGCTCCATTTCGTCTGACCATTAACTAAAGGCAGCTGCGTTTTGTCACGAATGCGCTGCAGTACAGTGGGACCTGCCTCTCTGTGCTCTAGACTCGGTTGGTATAACTGGGCAAGGACGCGTGTTTCTACCGTAGGATATACGATGGAAAGTGTGGAAGTAATGCCTCTAATTATTTCTTCCAGATCAAACAAATCTAACTACGTAAATATAACGAACTACAAGGACGGTACGCTGAATGATAACGCTAGCGGAAGTTAAAATATATCCACATAAGTTGGCTCCGAGGCAAAGCGCCGGTTTATGCGGATCCCCAGTTGACGAGTTCGAATCCCGGCCAAGTTGCCCGACAATATGACGAAGGTTTGTTGCGGACGAGGTGCAATGCAACTGAGATTTAGGTAGCGTGTCGAAGGATCCCCAGAGAGTCGAAATTATTCCTTTGTTCTCGCCTAGGTTCTGCCAAAAACCCTCCGTTACTTGGTGAGGAAAAATATCTATTTTTTTTTTTAAGTAAGCTTAGCGAAAATAAACACTAATCTCCTTTCTACATCACAACCTAGAATTTTCGCAGAAACCCCTGAAGCGTACATTTTACTGTTTGTTTTAGTGGTATCGTTACGAGAGTGCAGTGCCAGTGAGTTCCTAAAAAGATGTACGTAGCCTGCCTTGGCACAAACTCGCCAGCTTAGGAAGGCCCGGAACGTGACAAAACAGCACACGACAAAACAGCACGCGACAAAACAGCACGGTCAAAACAGCACGCGTCAAATCAGCACAACGTCAAAAGAGCACGGCGACAAAACAGCATGCGTCAAAATAGCACGCGACAAAACAGCACAGCGTCAAAACAGCGCAGCGACAGAAGAGCACGTACCAAAACAGCACAGCGACAAAACAGCTCGCACGTAGCAACTTTTTGCGCACTCTTCACCTCTCTCTTCGCGAATAAGTTAGAACCTCCTTGACCCCTTTTTTATTGTAGCTAGGGTATGAAGGAATTTATTGCATATGTCACTGTTAAGTCACTGTCCTGAGAGCTGATGCTGTGTGATTGCTGAAAACAAATAAAGTTAGCTGTAGTTACTACTACTTAACAACGCTGATCTCTGAAGAGATCGGGTAGTTAGAGGTGATATCTTCGTGTCGATGTTGGCCGCGTTGGCTGGTCTTTTTTGTAGAACCAGCGAAAGAGGAAAAGTTTTTTAGAAAAAGAAATCAATAAGTTCAAGTTATGAACCGTCTAGTTTTCGGTGGTCCGGTGAGCCTCCGTGGTACTCGTCGTTTAGTAATTACCACCTAAACGTAAAACGCCAACATAAATCTCCAAACACAGCTAGGTGACTGGTGAGCGACCGAAAAAATCCGCCTGGCCCCCCGCTCCCCCCCGCCCCCCCCCCCCCCCCCCCCAAAAAAAAATAAAATAAAGCGGGAGGTGCACCGATTACAATGGATTGATAGCACCACTAAGATAAGTTGACTTTAATGTCGAGCGTATTCAAGGTGTAGAATTATGTGGGGTTCATTCGCCGTGAATAAAATGTCCCGGAAACACGCGACTGGAGCTTGCAAGCGAGAAGTTGATTTGAGTTAAATTCACAGATTATTGCCGACGAAGGCTTCGATCGAGTGGAAACCGGTGAAGCCTCAATGCAGTTGCTCTACAGGACTGAGCACACCGTAGCCGCACATGCTTTTTTTTTTAAACAACTAACGACAACACATTGCGATTGATTCATTTATTGTAGAAGACATCACTAGCAAACTTGCGCGTCAAAATGAGCAGAACTGGTCGAGAAATAGCCAGAATACGCACCAGCGGGGTCTTCGGTACTGCCCAGGCAGCCTTCATGTGCGCATCGAGTATACTCCCCACTCCCAACTTGCTCCTAAGAGAATAGATTCGACAAATTGGCCGTCGACGAATTGGCTTTAGATAAATTGGCCTAGACCCTCCATTTCAGACGTGTATTTTTTAAAGGGAAGCTACGGCGGTTCTTATACAAAATTAGTTAGAAGTTAATTCAAGTGTATTTTTACCCCGTGAACCCGAATACCCAACCATTTGCTGCGCAAGTATTGTTAAACGCGAAAAAACGCGAAAGAAAGTCGCTGTACGTGACGACATTGACGAATCTTTTCCTTGCCCAAGGCTAGGGAGGCGGAGCTTCAACCCTATTTTGAAATTGCTCTTATGCATGGCTCTTCCGCGCGTCGCACTGAAACATAGTTGTGATATTTGTTATTCTAAAGGCCAAATGAACGCAATACAAGTGTTTTTTTTTTCCTCAAATGTAGAACTGCCAACTCCATACGCTATATTTAGGGGTTCAGCGTCTTCGGTAATTAAACCGGTAAAAGTATGCCGAATTCCTTTTTTCCATATTCGGTTTTGACTGAAAACGGTCAGTATTTTCTAGGGCATTTGGAGGGGGGGGGGGGGGGGGGTGATTCATTACTGACCGTATAACCACTTCCTTTCGCAGTTTTCAGCTTGTCTCCGAGATCGGTTCAACTTTCAACAGAAACTCCGGGGCCGCAGGGGTCTTCACGACGGAATCTGCGTTTTTCACCTTATGGGATTTGTGTGCCAAATTCATTCTTCAAAGAAGAGATTTTAATCTTGAATTGAACAATGAAACTTAAAAGCGTACGGAAAGGCGGCATATTTTTTAATACCCCTACCTTTTGTCTATAGAGGAGGGCATAAATACGAGTGTTTTATTGTCGTTTCTGTGGTCGGCGCGAGTTTACCACCTCTCGCAGTCGTGAAAATGGGTAACGACGCACTGAGCACAATGCTTGCTAATTTCTGGATTTTGATAATTGCCTTTCCGACCGAAGTGGTAGTGAAGCTCATGTTCATCCTGTGTACAAATGCGAGCACACGACGATAATGTCAGACCACGATAGGGCCCCAGTCCGTCTTGCAGAACAGGCCGCGTCGGCTGTCACAGACAGCAACAAATAAGGAAACCAATACCTGGTTTACTCACTATACATTTTAAACAAACGCTTTTAAATATTGCATTTTGGCCAGTATATTGGTTTTCGTCAATAAACCGAAAAGAACCGAGAAATTTATGAGTCTACCAATATCCAGCGCAGTAAACCGAAAACTTCTGTTCGGAATAAAAAAAAAATACGCCGAATTTAAAAATAATAAAAACCGAAAACGCCGACCCCTAGCTATATTGTCAATTACCTGTTTTGACACTGTGCTGTTTTGGCGTTGTGCTGTTTCGACGCTGTGCTGTTTTGGCACCTGCTCTTTTATCGCTGTGCCGTTTTGACGCTGTGCTGTTTTGTCGCGGGCTATTTTGAAGCGTGCTGTTTTGTCGCCGTGCTGTTCTGACGCTGTGCTGTTTTGACGCGTGCTGTTTTGACCGTGCTGTTTTGTCGCGTGCTGTTTTGTCGTGTGCTGTTCTGTCATGGTGCCAGGAAGGCCTATTATTTATTTTTTTTATGACCACAGTAACACATTTAGAATTCTCGCGTGTCTACGTTGCCATAAGAAAGAAAGGAAGGGCGAATTATTTTTGATGTATGGATGATTTCTAGACAGTAAAAAGGTCGAATCAATACTTCTAACTGATCCCTAGTACATGTGCTGCGAGACTGATCAAGTCAAGTGAAATAATATCTGGGCTCTAGCCGCTGGTGGCAAGGATTTATATTCCACCTGCCTTTGAGGCCAGCTTATGGTCGAGGCTTTTCTTCTTTTTTTACACCAAAGTAAAAGCTCGTTGGAAAGATAGGGTCTGTACGTTTCGTAGCATTGAAAGTGCATTAAAACACGACGAAGTGGACGAGCTTATTCAAGATAGTTTGACACTTTATGTCAAATCAGACCAAATCGGTTTACGTTTCCACACTACACATATATGACGACGGGGCCAGGAAATTAAATCCAAGCTTCAGGGTTCGTGATGTATATGCTCCAAGAGCGGCACTAAAACAAAGAGAAGAGTATAACACAATAAAGCTAACCAGAATACCTATCCAAACTATCCATTCCTTTAACCGCAAACGGCTAAGTAAAAATAAATAAATAATTACTGCGAGCCACAAGAGGTTGGCACCGGCCAGCCTTGGGCCTCATCTCCCCTCCCCCCCCCCCCCCCCCCCCCGTAATTTTCGAATGCAGTTATACAAGCCCGTAACACGACCCCTCACCGCCGGCCCCACTAGACGGTTCTCGCACAAGCTTGCCCAGAAGTCTCACAACACATTAGTTATTTAATAACCTCTTCCGGTGTTATCCACGAACGCCAGTGTAGTTTCCAGAACAGAAACTGAACAAAAACAACCCGAAAGTTCCCGCATTCGCGTAATACAGCTTCACCCAGATATCGTTTCCATGCACGAGGGCCAGCCACCTAACCCCACATAAACGATTGACATAAATATGTCGTTCTTCGCCCTTCGCCCACAAAGCTTTGTATGGCAGATGCGCGCTGATTGGACGTCAGTTTCGCGTCTGCGTAAGCGCTATACTCGGACAGAAGATAGTCGTGGAGCCTCTTCTGTCCTTCTGTCTGGACGTTGCTTTCCCGGGTCGGCCCGAGAACGGCGCCGGACGAAAACAAGGCGCGGGCAGAGATATCGCTTCTCAGCGCCTCGAGACATCGTCGGCAAGGAGCGAGCGTCTAAGCAGATTTTGATCGCGTCTGGGGCACTCCCCCCTCGGGAAGACGTCGACTTCGGGACAGGCCAGATGGATGCGCGGCTGCACCGCTGCCTCGCTCGTTCGAGACGTCTGTGCCGTTAGCTTGATAAGGTCTTTTCCCGCTGTCGCGCTGTTCCCACGTTCGGGCAGCGTGTGCGCGTGTAACTTGGTGTGCGCGTAATCGCTGAAGCGTTCGTCACATCCAAGACTACCGGGAGCCTTCGTCCCTGCACTGGCTTAGGGGCTTGGGGTTACGTTTCCAAATTTTCCTTCCTTCGTCTTTTTTTTTTTTCTTTTTGAAAGAGGGGGGTCGTTTTCTGGAAAAGTTTAATGGTTGCAACGAATGTGGTTCTCCTTTGTCTGGCTGACGGGTTCTATTGTAATTCGGCGATTTGGCACGTAAACGTTAGCATGAAATAGGTATTATTTGAGGTGCAAATCTGTGGGTTGTTCATTTAGTGTCGACATCTTCTGCAATCTGCGCTGGATAACGTGCACCATGTCTGTGTACCTTAAGGAGTAGAATTCTATGGATTGCAACGTTCATATTGAAATGTTGGGTGCCTCGCGCATGCTTTAGCACTTGATAATATAGTTTTTAAACATCAGTTATACTTTCGTAAACTTTATATGTATGACATTTTATTTTGTCCACACGTTCTCTTGGGCGATTAAATTTTAGCATCTCTCAGCCGTTGTTCATTCATTTCTCAATCAACGTAATATCCACTTCTGCCATGATGTCAAATTTACACCATTTTGTTATTTTTGATAGTCTTCTATATGCGTTATTAAGAGCACTATATCCTTTAAGGCGTACATAGTTCTTTAGCGCTTTTATTATAATTCCCATCATCATTGGCCCAACCAAAATTTGAGGTTCGGCTTTTTTTTCTTTAATAAAAATTAGATTCAACAACGAATCAGCACGTGCAGATACAAATGTGTTCACCAAGTTTGCTGTGTTTAGAGTCTCTAACAATCTAAATACAAAGGCAAGGCTCGTTGTCTTTCAGTTTTCTAGCGACACCTCATTAAAACAACTCAACAAACCTATAATTTTCGCGCGTGTGTGTCTGTGTGTGTGTTTTGTTTAATATCTCCAGAATACCATGAAAAAATTTAAGTCTACATTGGTTCATTCCTGGAGAAGACAATTCAGGCGGTAAATTAATCAATTTTTAACGGCTCGACGGCCGCATAAGTCTCCTGCTTTAAAAAAAAAAAAAAAAAAAAAAAAAACGTACCTTGTTACACTATAGCAAGCACAAGCGTAAACATACATATAGGTATATTTCAAACATCGAAGAGGGAGGACCTTGATGCCTCGTCTCGTCGCTAAATGTCACAAAACTTTGGCTCAACTTTTAGAAGAGTCTCGGAAGAGGGAAGGCCGTTAAATAACGACGCCTTGATGGGACTCATCCGGGCGGAAAAAAAAAGTTTTCTTTTGTGAAGAAGCGGCAAACTTTTGCCGGAGAGTCGGAGGAGCGCAGTCCCTAGTCGCGCGTGGAACAAGGGACCCTCCAAGTTTGCTCAAAATAGATGGCCCGGCGAGGAAACAACGGGCCCCCGCTGACAACACCGCAGCGCTGTTTACCCCATAGCGGTGCCGTTGCTCCCGCCATGACGCACACCCAAGGTGAGCGCGCGGCCCCTTCTTCGTTTCGCCTGACGATGGACCTCGGAGGACGCCAAGAGCCACCGAAGCCGATACAAAGCCGCGTGAATGTCACCTGACTTCCGGCTGGGCCGCAGCGACGCGTGGGGCCTGCAATCACGTGATACATTCACAGCACTGGATTGGCTGCAACGGCTCGCGTACGACCCGCTGCGCTCCGTCGTAAGCGTAAGCATAGGCGGAAGACTCGGCTCCGAGCGGGCGCTTTCGGCTCGGGCCCACCCACGGACAAAGATACGACGGACGCATCGATCTCCGAGCGTTGCCCAGTGTGCCGTGAGTTTGAACGGATCTCGGGACTCGCAAAGCTTAAACGGGACGCGCGGATCGAGAAGGTTGAGTGACCACCGTTGATTGCGTCCGAAAAGGAAAGACACGCATGACTTCTTGCGTAGTGTATAGGTGCTTCAGGTTTTGTCCACCTTGGTGGCTGAGCTGCGTCGACACGGCCAAATATTGGAGCCCGGCATTGTCCGCGCCCAAGCTCTCATCGCCTCTTTTGTTTTCTTCTTTTTTTTAATGTAGCTTTTCTGTGACAATCTTTTTTTCTTTTTTGTGTACCGCACAGCTTCATCCTACTGCATAGAGGTGAACGCACGGCTGAGCATAAAATGCTCGTGAAATGCTCCATATGCTGGTCTTCTAAAGCAATCTGCGTAATCAAAAATTAAATATTTCCGCCGTTTTTTTTTTTTTTTTTTTTTTTTTTCCTAGAGTTTTGTATAATATTTCTCTAATATATGTGCTTTTATCTCGTTCCTTTCTCTGCTATGGTAGCTCGATTTGCATCGCGCATACTTACGCCAATGTTTGCGTCATCCATCCTTCCGATTTGATCGGACATCAGTCCTCCTTGATATGCGCGGACCTGTGACTGCACAGTGTGTTTCAGAGTGGCTGGGATTAGAGTTGCTTGATGTATACGCGTCTCTTTTAGAGCGGTATAAGTGGTGACGTCATAACATGCTCTGGCAAGCTACTTTATTTATTCTATCTTCCAGCTCGTAAATAAATATATCTAAATGCCGGTACGGACTGCTGGCTTTGGCCAGTGCTTTTTTACCATTTCTGGTGGAGTTATTTTTTTTTTTTTTTAATTTTCTCCTTGCTAGCATGCTGTAGGCATCGAGTGCTGCAAAGACTTGCGCCGTCCCACAAAGAGCAGCACTAAGCCACCCTAGCAGGCAAACTGACGGTAGACAGTAGAAGACAGTTTCGCAAGTGGATCACTCCTCATTACCTGGCACCTTACACTCGTATCCTGCTATATATATATACCAGACAAATGTAGCTAGATACAACATACAATGGTATTCGAAGCAGGAATGAGGATAGATATTTTTGGAAAGGAATGCCTCTGCCACCGTCCAAACGATACATTCTATAAATTTGATAGACGACGCGTGAAAAAGCACCAAAATTAACATGAAGTTCTCATTGGATGGACCCATTTAGTTTGTTCTTACCCCGCCAGAGTTATAACAGTTTATGTCTTATCAGTATTGTTTCCCTAATAATTAAATTAAGAAAGAACCTTACCTAGAGAGCATTCAGTGTTCCAATCACCGAGATTTTACGTGAAAACTCAGCGAACGAAGAAACGAGCAAAATGCTTTCCATGAAAATTGCACTCTGCTTTTCCAGTATAAGCCTATACTTCTGTAATAGGACAGGCCGAACTTTGGTTCCAATATGTTATCCGCTCTACATCATTTTTTAGCTTTCCTCCAAAGATCACATCGACTCACAATAGGCTCGAGCCCTGTCGGTGAGAAGACGTGCGATCAATTTTTATGAATGTTGCAGCATGAGTGCAACGGGCGAATTTCCAGGGCGACATCCGTAAACAGCGTTCTGTATTTCTTTCATAACAAGCTCACTCGTACATTTTTCTTTTCGTTGTTTGAGAGTCGTACGTAGAGCAGACACAACTTATATATATATATATATATATATATATATATATATATATATATATATATATATATATATATATATATATATATATATATATATATATATATATATATATATATATATTCTTTTTGCTGGTGTGCCCTTCTTCAGTATCGCACTTGATGAATGCGCTTAGCGTAGGGATGCACATTGCCGAGGGTGTAAGTTCCTGCACACTATACCCAGCAGAGACGACAGATCACAATTGAAGAGAACGGCAGAAGCGCGTCTCCGCCTTAGCCGAGCGCGACGCACGTGTAAATAAACCGAGATTCCTGGCGGAAATACCGTTTCCCTTCGAACGTCCTCTCTACTTTCTCGTGCGATACTCGCAGTATCAACCGAGAACGAGGCTTGGGCACCACCAGAAGAACAGTTTCTTCTTCGGCATTACAAAAGGAGCGTACAAAAGAATCACGAAGATTTCCCCTCTGCTCGTTCCTCGTATCAGCTTCGTTCATCCCTGTCGAACACACCTGGGCTCAGCCACCGTGAAGCTGCTACTCTCATCTTCCGTTATTCCTACTCGCGCTGCAGCCTCAGGTCATAAAAAAAAAAAGAAGAAACAGTGCGTGTGCTTTGTTTTGGTGGTGTTCGCGGGAGCTGTATACAACAAAAAATTTCACGTGGTGCCAAAGGAAAGAGACAGGATTTCCAAAGAAACGAGCACGCTTGCATCCCGCTATCCCGGATGCAAGCGATCGAAACAGCGGCCTCGCCAAAACTTGGGTAGTGAAGAGGAGGATGCTGGCTGCCATGATTCCGTGCCGCTGCGTTCTCCTCGGAAGACAATGAAGCGCAGGAAATAAACTCGGCACCGACGCGCTCTTTGTAACGCTGCCAACATTTTTTCCTCGCTCCTCGTTAGGCGAGCGGTCGCCCTGGGAAAGCGGGTTCTTTTCCCGGCCCCAGGTTTCTGTCTTTACCGAAAGAGCCCTAGCGGACCTCGGGGCACACGTTCTCCCATTGCGAGCGGCCCACTGGGCACACGACCAATGGGGCTTAGACTTTCTCTGGCGTCGCTCTTTTATTTCCGCCGGCTTACGGAGGAAGGGCTGTGTAGAGGAGAGTCACCGTGATGCTAGCGACGAAGCGCTTCAAAGGCTGAGAAGATTGACGTCGGCCTCGTTTCGCTTTATGTGTCCCCTTGCAGCGGGTCCCGGCGTCGTATTGCGGCTTTCCGGCCGCGTGAGTGGCAGGCTGTTTGGGATTGCAATTGGTGTTGTCCAGACTGGACGTGCCGAGGATGCGGGAGTCCCGGAGAAGGGCCGGATTGGGCGGGGTGCTCGCTTCGGGGCTCTGATTTTGAATGGACCATTCTTTCTCTTTCTCTTGGGGGAATTAATCAAATGGGGTGTGTTCCTTTATTTGCAATTATGTTATGATAGGTCGTGTTCTAATCATTGCGAAATCACATTTGATTTTTTATTTACTAAAGCGAGTTTTAGCAGTTTACGCTCAATCAACAGGAGTTAGTATCTAACGATGTGAGGTGTTCCAAACTAGCCCCAGTGGGAACTTCTTCACTTTCCTACAATTTGTCCGCAGGATATTATACTGAATCCATTTTCACTCTTGGTGCTTAATATCATAGACGTGAGGTGAAGGTGAGTGAGTTCATAAGCCTCAAAATCGAATGAGTTTGGAGTTGAGTGAGGGGGCGTGAGTTCGGTAAGGGGCGTGAGTTCGGTGAGTTCATGCGTTCGGTGAGTTCATGAGTTTGGTGAGTTCATGAGCTCAGTGAGTTCATGAGGTCGGTGAGGAGAGTGAGCTTATGATGTCGGTGAGTGAATGAGTTCGGTGAGGCGTGTGAGTATGGGAGTTCGGTGAGGAGCGTGAGTTAGGTTGCTGAGTTCGTGAGTTCGGCGAGGTATAAGGTCTCTGGGAGACAATGGCTTTGATGAGCCCTTTGCGGGTGGCGTCGAAGAAGAGCGTGTCATGTGACTTCTCCAGACATCTCCGGGGAAGTTGAGTCGACGCTCGCTTCGCAATGGTGCTATTAGCTCGTACGACTGGTTCTCTACGAGTAATATGGAAGGAGGGAAAATGCTCACTGATATCTCTGCGCTCTTCGGCTCCGGCTCCCTTCGCGGCGGCTTGGCGTGGTCTTTTGTCGCTGGTCGCTCTTTCGTGGTGGGGGGACGAGAGACGGGGCAGGGCTTCCTAGCTCGCTTCGGCGGCTCTCGTGAGACTGCAAGGCACCGATGTACGAGCCGCGTTTTCTTGTTTCGTGAAGGAGTCAAATGAGTGCTACGCCGCTACGGTTGAACGCAGACGTTGCGATTTCGAGTGCGCTCGTCTTATGCACGGTCGATAATCCTGACGCCGATATAAAATAAAAGCCGGCTGGGAACAGTCGCGATATACTTTTTCGTTTAAGTTGTAGCCTGGAGTTTTGTAAAAAAAAGTACACATACACGTCATCGTGCTCGAGTACGCCCGAAACATCGCACTTGTTCGCAATTGGGTTTAAAGGTTGCGACATTTATTTGGTAGCATATAACATTAATTCGATTGTGCATTTTTATAGAACACTTGCAGATGACAAGTTTCTAGATTACATTCAAAGAGATATGAAAATAACTTTCTTCTTTCACTTAATGTTGGTCATATCAAATATACATTTATAACCTGCTGTCCGACCCCCCTTTAGTTGCTCAAGAGGAGAGAATAGTCCTTGAGCATAGTCGGAATACTGCTGCACTTGGAAACGTTTCGCTTGCCGAAGAAAGTGTTTTTTACTAGCTCCAAGGGTGTTTATATGTTAGTTATGATTCCTATGTATTCTGATTTATCAACCGGTACATAAAGGAGCACGCTGCAGTCGTTTACGAGGAGCGCCATTTGTATTTTTAGCAACACGATATGTATTTTACGTTAAAAACAGGGGGGAGAGGGTAAGCTCCTAAGTAATCAAACGATATCTGATATGCGTGCATATGCGCGCGTGCACGGAAGCAACCTTTCCCCACCCGAAGAAATTCATCGCACCATTTTTTTTTTACATCTAACAAAAAAATCTTGAAGATTTGTAGACCATTTAACTAAGTATCATTATCGCACCTTTCACCCTCCTCACGTATAGCATGAATATCCGAATTAGGCTGTGAATAGTTGAAAGTTAAATAATTTAAATATCGATGGTAAACGAAATTGCACTTTATTAGTATGCCTTTTATTCATTGAAATTTGAAAAGACAGAAATAAGAATTACCATCCACTGAAAAATGATAAATGATTTTAATAGACAACACGACTTTATACATGCGGTGGTGATGTTCATGGTGGTGGTGGCGGTGGTGGTAGTGGTGTTTCCCTGACGTGAAGTTTTTCTCACTGGCTGTAGAATAGTCTTACGGACTTGGGCTGTTGCACGTTTGATTACTACGAATGCTGGGGGAAAAAAGGAACAGATTAGTTTCTAAATATTTTATTCAACATACTGAGAAGTTTGAACACAAGCACACACGGTCTAAGCAACAAGAATTCTAAAGGCATCCGACACCGAGTACGTTTCTATGCCAGGGTTCATAAAAGATTAGAACGTTCCAGTTTTATTTGGCATGTGCGGTGAACAAGATAACGAAAAACACCATAAAAATAATCTGCAATATTGTGGTAAGCACAAAGGTCATCAATCGCTCCTTCTTCCAGAAAAAAGAAGATATCCGCCAGGCAGTTCTTCTAGGTCAAATAAATTTGGGGAACGGCAATAAACATTAAGACAAACCGTTCCGAAATCGTTCTACTCGACAAACAATTGCTGAGCCATAGCCTCCTATATACTGGCAAAGCCCGGCAGATTGCCACGAGAAACTACCGCTGAAATGGAAAAGGTGGAGCGTCAGACAACGGATGAGAGGAGAGCCACATGACTGGCGCCCGCTGCGGCGAGATGCCGAAACGCACTTCTCCCGAGCGAACAAGTGGGTTTCGGGTCCTCGCCGCTGCAAAAGCTGCCCGCTGATGTCCAGGTTTCCCGAGAAATGGCTCTTTGATGCTCTGTGCTACCAGATCCTCGCGCTCCGAATCTGCGACCGGGCACTCGATGGCTTCGTCGCCGAACTGCCAGGCTTTGTAAGTGTACAGGAGGCTATGATCGAGCAAACCATCCTTCCATTAAGGAAAAGTTCGCAATATGCATATTTGAATTACAATAATTTATATCTGCATAAAATGCGATACAGACGCACAATTCTTTATCGCATGAAGTTGTCTCGGTTGCTTGAAACAGAGAGTACACGCCATGAAGAATTCAGCTTCACAAAACTCGCCATATTGTGCGCCCTTGTATCCCAACAAAACGCGCCTTTCTCAAGCGCTCGGCAGGCGCTCGGCCGGCGCGCGGAAGGATTTGAATCTAAACCAACAAAGTTACAAAACATTGCTTCACTTGGCGACGCGACCTCTGGCGCCGGAGCGGCGGAACACGGCAGCGACCATGGCGGAGTTGTAAAATTCGCCCAACACGCGGACAACAGAGCGCTAGCGCCGCAACGACGGTGAAAGCGAGAACTACTTCTGAGTGAGTGAGGTCGGTGAGTGAGTTAGTTCATGAGTTCTATGAGGGGCATCAGGGGCGTGAGTTCGTGAGTTCAGTGACTTCATGAGTTTGGTGAATCTAGGAGTTTGGTGAGTTCGGTAAGTTCATGAGTTCGGTGAGCATATGAGTGTGGTGAGGGGCGTGAGTTCGATGAGTTTGGTGAGTTCCTGAGGGAAAACTTAAAGCTTAGTAAGGCCGCGAGGGCGAAGGTGAGTGAGTTTTTTACTTGTTTGAGCTAGCTGTGAGTGAATTCAACCAAAAATGCCGACCTCTGCTGAATGTGCCTATAGAAAGGGACTTTCACAACATTTTGGTACCGAAAAGCTGATTAGAACGAGCAATAGACCGATCTCACCAGCCAGTTTGACTACGCCACCGCTGCCGCAATGCCTCGAGGGAACTTCAATCTTTCTGCACGTGCGACAACCCCGCTGGAGCTCTGCTCGTGTAGAGCACGAGACATCGCGAGCCCCCTCGTGCACTGCCGTTTGCCTCCTTTGAACTAAAGTTATGGCGGCGTCACGCATGCGCTGAACGCTTGGTGAGATCGGTCAATTAGACATGGAGCTGTAGATTATGACAATAAGTGACAATTATATCTCTGTGGGATTCAATATGTCCGCTTTAGCACCGACATGCATTTATGTTAAAAGAACTGCGTGATTCATACAATAAAGTGTACGTTAGCGGACTAGAGTTTTCGTCGTGTTGTCAACTTGGAAAACCTGACGAAACCTTGTAATCGTTGTTTCAACGATTTCTTTGTGCGCCGTTTGATGTGACATAAAATGTTCTTTTCTTTGTCTAAAATCAATTTTGTTATTGCCAACTTACAATATCTTCAAACCACCGATACGCAGATACCAAAGGACCCATCTTTTAGGGTCCCATTGATCCTTTGATGTGATCGATGGTCAGTCATTTCTTCGGTTTAAGGCTGGTTCAGACATGTACGACGAGCGCAATGCGTCCTTTGCAACTAGAGCGACCGGAACGACCGCTCTGCGCCGCGCGTACACACACTCAGCAACCGCTGCAACAAGCACAGCGGGTCGGCAGCACCGCGACCGCTTCTACGCCGCCGTCAGCTGTTTCAGCGGTGCCCCTAAAAAGGGGCCGCACTGCCACTCAATACCGTAACAGAATATAGACAGACATATTTCTATAGCCTAAAGCTTTATTAATATTTTTTTAATGATAGGCTTGCAGGGTACAGTGGTTAAAACAAGAGAAAAGAAAACATGCAGTACGCCGTCTTGGACGATCAAGACTTTAATACACGACATTGCCAATAGACAAATCTCGCCACACGCCGTAAAAGGCGTTGTAACCCTATCAGCAATATAGCAACGTAGAAATATGATTTCGTGATCAGATAGACGTTGCGAGCGTTCAGGATAGCTAACACTAATCACTTTTGTCCGGTGACGAAAACGCGTAAAAAGTCGCATCCTTTATACGGTACGCACCAGTAATACCTTGAACCTGAGCACACGCATGAAATGCGCCAAATAAGAAATCCGGGCGATGTTCGAGGACACAAATGCTTAGAAAGCACCACTGTTGTCGAAGTAAACAAACACGACGGCACGGGCGTTTCTGCTGTCTTGAGAGTGCCGCCACGACATCACCGCATGATTAGGTGGATCTTCCCTTCTAATACGTGCTGGGTTATCATAGCGACACACGACGAAAATTCAGTCAAGGATAGCGCTTTTACGCGGAACGATGAGCTTTCACCACGCCGTCCACGTCGACGATCACCACCGGCGCCATGTTTTTAGACAGGAGGAGCTGGCCCGCGACCGGCATGCAACGCGCGCGACCCATTCTCCTCGACCTGTGATTGGTCTGTCGTTGCGGTTGTTTCGGTTGTTTCCAGCGCAGCAGGGAAAGTTTGGCTCGCTCCAACTCCTTGCGTCGGGAACGACACGCGCGTGGGTCCCTCCGTCGCTATGGCAACTGACGGTTGCAGATCCTTGCAACGGTCGCTTCGGTTGTTCCGGTCGTTCCAGTCGCTACGGACGCATATGTGTGAACGGGCCTTTAGTTTCACGTGTAGATATATTCCACCCTCTAAGTTCTTCCATTTTTCTTAAGCGGTCGTCTGTCCTATTTCATAACAGTGATCCTTGCTCTTTTCACTAACTCATGATTAGCCAAATCGTTTTTTTAGTATATATCGATCATGGCCATGAGCATCTAAACATAACTGGAACAAATTAACAATATTTTATGTAGTATTTAAAGCGGAGTTAGATCACAGGTGTGTAGACTAATTTAGTCATGTATAAAGTGACTTCAGAATTTTTTAAATTTTTTTTATAAAGAATGATTTTCGGACACTTTTTTAAGCCTCACATGGTGCACGTGGAGACTGAAACACAGAGCTTGTTTCAGTACCCGCGTACATAATCCGACCTGTTTCCACAACATCCTACCGTCGCCGCTTCCTGTTTGAACCGTAGATTCCTACCGTCTCGCGTGCCTACTCGGATCCGCGTCTACAAACCTCGTACCTCACTACCTTCTGTTTAAAATCTAAGGTGTTCTTGTAGTTTTCTATAACTCCCTATTCCTCCCCCTCCTCCTCGCAAATTTAATTGTAACACTATTCCGGCCGAAGGCCGGACTCTGACCGAAACGCCGAACTAAACCCGTCGGTTGTTGTTTTACAGAAGGTTTTCTATCGCATTTTACCTACGCCTTCGGCCCCTACGCCACCCATTCCCGTCATATATATATATATATATATATATATATATATATATATATATATATATATATATATATATTTTATATATATAGATATGTGCCGCTGAATACGGATAACCTAGACACCCGAAACTTGCGTATACCGAAGGTAGTGACTTGCAGTCTCAGATTCTTTGTCTGCTTTTATTAAAACTATTATACATTGAATTTGTTAAAATCATGCATTACACTTCTCAAGGAGTGTTAACTGCATTTTATCAATAGCTTCTCTAACCTGTCGCTCAAAAAAGATGTAGAACCTGTAAAGTTAATAAACAGTTAATACTGTGTATCCCCGAGAGTTGAAAAAGTATTGCGCCACGTGATTTTGACATAGGTTTTTGGACATTCCTTACGTGAAGATTTCTTATTCGACTTTAATTTTATTTTTTTGGGAATCCAGGAAAAATGTTAGGATGGTTTTCGCGACGAAACTGTTTTTTAATAGCCGATGCCGCCTTGTGTTTTGATTTGAAAGCAACTCAAGAGACTCATACGAAACACTCGTGCAGAAAGACAATTTAATACCTATCTCTGCCGTTGGACCCAGACTCCTCACGCTGTGTGCTTAATTCAGCGCGGAGCTATGTCATATAAAGTATTATTTCATTTGCGTGCTAGCGTAGGTGCGCTTTTGAAAATGTGACAGTGGCATTCAGCCAAACCTGAATAATATAAGATTTCATGTTCTAACTCAGTGGTTCTCAACCATTGATGTTTTGCGGACCCCTTGTAGATTGACGGTGAGGATGAAGGATCCCGTTCGTGGTGAGGGGAAGGGAAAGGAATAGGGTGATTGTTATAATGATCTAAGAAATAGATATAGCTAAGGGCTAGTGTAAACTATAGACTTTCCTTACAGGCTAAAAAACTCACCCGAATATTGAAACATTTCTTATCAATCTAAAAAAAAAAAGAATTTTAATTACCGGGTTTGACTGATAGGGCAGGGCTTGCCGGACCGCCATTTAAGAAGTGCTATTCTAACTGATTATATACTATGATATCTGATGACATTTTGGTATTTTTAGGAGGTAAAACGATATATTACTTTCGCATCCCTGGTTTTGGTGTTGCCATAAAATGTTTAATGTTGCTGTTTCGCAGCTTTTGTTTTTAAAGATACTGTTTTTTGTATTTAAATTATGCTCTGGGTTTTGTGAATACCCTGTTGTACGGGTTTAGGCATATTTGCATGTCCCCATTTTTCTGACCACGTGTAGAATCGTTCTTTTTTGAAAATTAAATAAGCGCTGCAGTGCTTTATTCGCAACTATTTGAACTTGTCATGTAACCCCGAATATTGATCGTTCTAATGTATAAAGTGAAATATATGTGTTATATATTTTTTTCTTTTACTAGATTTAGGTTTTAATTAAACGTACTTAAATGGCGGAACATATATTACCCATCTTGTTGCTTCTAAGATCAGTGAAGACCTGGATATATATTGATTATGTAAATTACAAGCACTAAACGCCGTAAAGCGGGCATTTCTGGGGCCTCTTACATTCGTTTAAATTTTTACCTCAATTTGGGAGAGTGTTTAACAAAGTAGGATAGATTCTCAGTTTTTAGAGTATGAACATGGAAATGTTCTTGTCTAATTCAGTTTTATTTAGTTTTAGCGGTTATATCCATGGCACATGGGTTACAAAGAATCGTCACTGAATGTAATATATGAGTGTTTGCACAAGACTGCGTTCTAAAATGTTTCTTTCTTCTTTCTAGGTAAGCAATCTCTCGTGGGATGCCGTACATTCATGGTTTGGTGAGTTTGACGTGACGAACATAAGAAGAGCCTGTTCGGTGTGAATATTTAGTTTGCTGAATAATTATAACAATGATAGTATTAATAATGATAACAGTAATAATAATAATAATAATAATAATCATGATAATAAGATTAATAATAATAATAATTAATAAACAGTAAATCCAGTCTAAGTAAATGATAAGAATATTCGTTATTTCTAAAACGAAAACTAACACTTCTCTGCGCTACTTCGTTAATTCGCGTGATCTCAAATGTTATAAACCGTTGGCGATAGTACACGGTTTAATGTTTTGTCCCTTGGCTTGACTGTTTTGGTTTTTTATTTAGAAAAATCATCATTCATTTATAAAAATAATTATATTCAACAAGCTTGCTTGCGTGTGGATAACGAGCAGCGTAAGATAGAAAACCCATTGCTGTCCGAGCAAGGCCATGGTGACATGCTGCGCGGCGAGTCTTTTAAAAAGACTTTAACCATCTGTATAGAAAACAAAAAAAGATAAATAACTATTTTATCATCATATTTTGTTAGTGTGAAGAGCCACCTATGAACAGGTACGAAGCTTGTAGGCCATGACTGGTCAGATGCTTACCATGACCCCAGTGGAACTCGCACACCAATACTTTTTTTTATTTGTACGTGCTTAGATCATTTCAGGTCAAAAATTGGAGTCTGAATAGTGGTTCTGATAAGCGCACTGTGAAGTAGGTATAATTTATTGCAAGCTCATGACACCCAGGTGCATTGTCTTGCTTTAATACGTGAATGTATGAGCGGTGCTCTCAGTGACCAGTAATAGCGAATAATGAATACAAGAAAACATAACGTTATTACTAATGACGGGACGTCTATAAGGTTCACGAGAGCAGCTGAGATGACGCTAAGAAGGGGCGAAGAAGTCTCTAGATATTTATCGGACGTTGTGATCTCAGTGGGAATTCATATTGCAGTTAGCAGAAATAACCTAACAGTAATTCACATGAAGCATAGATGAATACTCACAATACGGTGCTAGAAGTAATAAAAAATACATAGGAGCTTCCTGATTTCTAAGATGGAGCTCATTCTTCGTCACTACTTAGTTTCTCTTCCAGTAAATTGTCCGGTTGAATATGTTTCTCCAAGGTAAGTTATCACAAATGTGTAATTAGCCAATTGGCATTCGCAATGTCACCAAGCAGAACATCAGTATAATATAGTCTTTAAGGCTACCAGTGATGCATCTTGTGAACTGTATTCATTTTAGAGCGCAGCTCTTAGGGGCCCGTTCCCGGCTTGAGCGGCGTCGCCGTCGGCGTCGGCGTCGCCGTCGCCGTCGCCGTCGGCGTCGGCGTCGGCGTCGGCGTCGGCGTCGGCGTCGGCGTCGGCGTCGGCGTAACCGCAACCCTCGTAACCCTCACGAGGGTTACGAGGGTTTTTACCCTCAGAAGGGTTACCTTCACAAGGGTTACCCTCACGAGGGTTACTTACCCTTGTAACCCTCACGAGGGTTACGAGGGTTAGTAACCCTCGTGAGGGTAACCCTCGTGAAGGTAACCCTTTTGAGGGTTACGAGGGTTAGTAACCCTCGTGAGGGTAACCTTCACGAGGGTTACTAACCCTCGTAACCCTCAAAAGGGTTACGAGGGTTAGGTTACCCTCGTGAGGGTAACTCTCATAACCCTCGTGACCCTCAAGAGGGTTACTTACCCTCGTAACCCTCACGCGGGTTACGAGGGTTAGTAACCCTCGTGAGGGTAACCTTCACGAGGGTTACCCTCACGAGGGTCACGAGGGTTATGAGAGTTAACCTCACGAGGGTCACGAGAGTTACCCTCACGAGGGTCATGAGAGTTACCCTCACGAGGGTCACGAGAGTTGCCCTCACAAGGGTTACTAGGGTTACCCTCACGAGGGTCACGATGGTTACCCAGGTCAAGTGACCCCCCCTGGGGTCACGTGACCTGGGGATACCCCCCGAGGTCACGTGGCTCCCCGTTGACGTCATAGCCACTGATGACGTCATCAGTGACGTCACTGATGACGTCACCGGCATCCGCATCGTCATCGTCACTGATGACGTCATCAGTGACGTCACTAATGACGTCACCGGCATCCGCATCGTCATCATCATCACTGATGGCGTCATCAGTGACGCTACTGATGACGTCATCGGTATCGTCACGTGAGCCCCCGACGTCACGTGACGCCCCAAGGTCACGTGACTCCCACAAGGTCACGTGACCCCCAAGGTCACGTGACCCCCCGCCCCCCGAGGTCACTTGACCCGCCCCCCAGTACCCTTCCCTCCTCCTCCTCAAGAGCTGCGCTCTAATTCGGCGTTACAGGGAGTTGTAAACGGCTTTCATTTTTTTTTATGTTCCAAACAGCTGAGTAGGAGTCACATATTCTGGCAGACCCATTCGGGTTTTCCCCCCTTTTCCTCATGGAGTACTGTTCTTTTCATCAAATGATACTGAAAATGTTTCTCTACTCCTTTTTTATTCTGACAAAGAAAAAATAGTTAAGATCGGACTATTGCAAAAATGCTAACCCGATTCAAGTGATTAAATAGATTTCCGAGCGCTTAAGATTGCCTCCTTCACTAACGGGTAACACAGTCAATCCGAAATCGACCGAGCTATGTACATTACATCTCATTATCTAAGCTGTCTAGCAAGCTCAAGTATTAAGAAAAAAAATATTAATGCAAATACAACAACCTTTACAACTTTTGTTACTTGATGCTCTACCTAAATTCAAAAAGCAGTCACTTCTGGCATAGTGGCGTAGCCAAGAGGAGAAGGCTGGAAGGTGGGAGGGTGTTTTGGCAGTTATATTTTGGCGTCTCCAACAATGCGATTCTTGCCTGGATGCATCTGATAGATATAGCTTTCCCTAGAAATCCCGTGGCAATGTTCTCGAGTGCAAGGCATTAAAAGATACAAACACCCGCTATACTTTGTTTCTTCTTAAAGAAGTGATTCCTCCATATTTTCACGATTTTAGGGTTACGACAGTGGTTAGTGAAGGAAGTATCCCTAAATTACGCAATATCTGCTATTTTTTTTTTCTTTGGTGCTTTCTTCGGTTTTGCAGATGACCTGTCTCAAAGGTTTGTTTGAAGGGGTCTATGGCGAAACGAAAACTACCGCCTCGGGGATGATGGCAATTCTTGTGATCAGCTGCATGGCAATCGTGTGACGCGAAGTTTGTACCGCGGCACCGCAAAACATACCACTGACCTAGTCGCAAGAGCAGTTGCGATCAGTCAGATAATATGCTACGCTGTTTTACTGCTTTGCTTTGCAGATATCAAACATCTGTAGCAAATCTCAATACACATTCATAAATTTTCCGACAGAAAAGCGAGCTTGTCACGATGAACGCAGGCTTAGAACGAGCCCTCACTTTTCTTCTGACAACTGCAATCTCGGTGGTGTGAAATGCGCGTTGCAGAAGCGTTGTGGGAGCTAATCGTGTGCTCGCGCTAAGCAGGAACGGACTAAACTATGGCAACGCAGTGAATGCCCCGTCTTTGGCACCAGGACTCTCTTCAGCCGAGCAGAGAGTCAATAATCCTCGTGCACGATCGCCGAAGGGCACTTACGAACTACGGCCACTGTAAAATAACATAAGAAGTAGGAGTCGTCCGCTGGGACGCCTGAAAATGCAGCAGAAAAACACGGCGAGAGGAGTGGCAGTACGAACGGTACGAACAAGAAACCTCCTTGAAAACCAGGATGACATCAGGTTTCAGGAGGGTTGCACGACAAACAGCCATGCCGCTGAATGCCCGCCGAGAAGCTAGTGGTAGCATTTTTAATAATGGCTTTAGAGTGGACCGCTATTTCCCATTCGAGTATTAGTTTCACAGTGCTTGTATTTAGTCTCAGGAAATCTGTATCAGTCATTTACTTTGGTGGGACTTTTGGCCAGAGTTACGCTTTAGGTAACTCTGGACAATAGTAACGCAGCCGACGCTAAAAGCTGATGGGACCAATCAGAACGGCGTCAAAATCTCACTATCATAGCGCACGTCATGTTCATGTATACGTGTTCGATCATCGTTCAACCAATCACAAACAGAAAAGTTCTAGTGACTTGCGTTTTTTACACTGCTTGATTAGTTCAATTTCTAGTATCGTCGGCTGCATCTGGACGTAAGCTGAAACGAAGTATAGACCAACTCAACTCACTGACGTCACGCCGGTGAGATGGCGCTGCTGTTGCTACGGCGCATGCGCGAACGGTTCACTCCTCCCGATTGGATTTCTGCCCAGGCGTAGTGCCCACACGTGGTGTGGGCAAAGCAGTCTTGTTTGTAAAGACCGCGTTGGTCTTTACAAAACTTCTTATGCCTAGTAATTTGATCTAGGTTTTATCTCTGACGTAAAAATCTCTGCGTCCCACTCATTCCTTAAAATTGGCCTGCACAAAAAAAAAAGAAAAAAGAAATACTTCTTTGTAAAGTGAATACTTTAATTTTAATTAAGTAGCGCCTTCGGGGCATCTAAGTTGCCGTCCTCGTTTGCGCACTTTAAGAAATGTATGTGACGTTTAAGTTGTCAAACTCTGACGATGTCTGTTGTTATAAGGCTGCTAGAGATTCTGGAAGCAAAATATAACAGGGAGAAAAACGCTGACTACGCTCATATTCAAGCGCCCTGATATTACCGCCGTTCCCGTCAGGCCAGTGGTTCTCTCTTCACATTTAATTTCTCAAGTTTTATTAAGGAAAATTGGGTCTACTAGGGTGTCTCTAAGATATTTTGAAAAAAAGAAAAATGCAGACTAGAAAATATTTAGTAATGATCGAGGCCTTCATTCTGTCTAATTGTTTCCGAAAATGGCTTTGCTTCTTAATTAGCATTAAATTAAATATTCTTAGTCCCGCGTGAGCGTTCGCATTTGTTTGGGAAATTTGAATACACCAATAGCAAAATCATCTTTTAACATGAAGTTGTTTTTTAATGTTTAGCACACGCTTGATACAGCAGAACAGTCTCTAATCTAGCGTGAGTCAATGAAGCATTCTGAAATTGTACTGAAGTGTGATGCTTACGTTTACAACACGCATTTCCGCGTCAACCAAGCGCGGCAGTCTCTGCTATAATTCACTCTGCTTAAGTTTCTTGTAAAGAAAATATTGAGTTGGCACTTTTTACGAACATTTTTGTCGCCAACAAGAAAACAGCGAGTTTTAAAATAGCCGACGCAAAACCTTTGGACATGATAGCGTCGTCGCCACTGCGCTTGCGCCGAGCACTGGCGACGTCTTGGATTGGCTTTTGGCGACGACGCCGTTTCTTTCCGTAGGTACGATATTCGGAAACTCGCTAGGAGACATTGGGGAATTGTAGTAGACCGTTCCCGCAGCCCGCTAATCACCCGAATAGCGCTCCGTAATCCGCCACAAGACCTTGAACTATGCAGACAAGGCTGGCGGCGCGCATGCGCAGCTGCGAAGTTTTCTTCACGGATACCGTAGCGGAGGATAAAAACGGTCTACTACAATTCCCTAGTGTTAGCAAAACGTACGCTAGAGCTTTGCATACGCAAGGAAATTGCGGGTTGAGGGTGCGAATTCGCAAAACGCAAAACGGGGGAAAAAGACAACTTGCGCATTGTGTACATAGGCAACTCTGGGGATTTTGTGCTGCGGGCTTGAGGACTTGCGGGCTTGCGGGCTTTTCGGGTCCCTTGCGGGAACTTTTTGGGGGATCGATCGGGTCCAGGGAGATCACCAGTATTAATATGGCGGCTAACTCGACTCGCAGCATGGGCGACCTGCATGGTGTTCGTGAAGTGCACTGTGGCGTGAATTTACGTGGAGTTCAGCTCGGCAATTGTTTTCGAGACCTGCCGCAATCGAACCCGATCACCGCACGGCTGCAGGTGTGCAAAGTGAAAACGATCACCAACCGCAACGTTCGTGAGCGCTGAGTTCTGCTGACCACTAGGAATTACGTCCATCCCAGTTTGTGGCCGAAAGACGGCCGATTCTGCAAAAATCGCCGAAGTTGTTACACTCCATTGAGCATCAGTAGGTGACGACTTTCTTCCCAGTATAGCATTGATAAAATATGCCGTCTCAACGGGATCATCGACGGAGGCACCGTGGTCGCCTTTCGCTACGCACCCGCACTTGTACTCGTACCCTCCGTGCCCTTCAAAAAAACAGGGTTGAACGGGCAGTGCCTGCTTGGCTTAATTAAAAATAGCACGATTAGAAACGTTTTCATTCTCTGTTTTTATTTTTGAGGAGCACGGCGGCGCTGCAATGACGAAAAACTGAATAAAAAAAAAAAATCCTGCGACACATTTACTGGCTAACATTTACAACTATAATTGTATGAAAATGTAGTTTTTTAGCGTACGCTATACTAATGGGAATTGCGTACGCAAGAACCAGCAACACTATACTAAGACTGTATATAATCACCGATTGCTCATGTCTAGAATATTGTGTCCCCGCCTGCCGACACACCGACTTTATTCGGAGACGCGGGTCCAACAGGACCACTAGTACCTCATTAATCTGTTGTATTTGTTTTTTAGTCCGTTACTAAGTGTAATTTGCGCGCTGCGCACTCCGAATACGGCGAGCGCTTGATTAACGGGGTGCAGTTGGACCATGTTTACATTTATATTTTCTCACGCATCCCGTCTCCTGGTTCCCCTCCCCGCATTTTCGCTTGACCCCGTTCCTTTGGAAACCAGGGACCGGCGCATTTTCGGTATTCTAATGAGCCCGACTCACGCAATCATGCATCCACAACGAGCCCCGGGAACCGGCGCTGCTCCGGGCTTCAGCGAGCGCCGCACACGGTGCCGACTTCCTTGGGCATTCCACGAGTACCGCAAATTCCCAAAAAAGCAATTCGCCACCAGGAGACCGAGCCGAGTTTACACCGCCTCACCTTTCATTCGCAGGGCGACAACGGTCACCGAGGTATTCGAGAAAAAACTTTTCCACATCATGCGGTTCCTCCGGACACGTGGTCTTTATTAGCAATGCGATTCTTGTAAAGACTTGATCGTGAACTTTTGGCAGGGGTCTGTCCGATTGGGTGGTATGACTTTAAAATGAGCCACGGAACGTCAGGGCTTGGTTGGACGTCCTCCTTTCGTAATTGTTTTCTTTTTAAATCATGCCAAGGATAACAATAGCCTTTGTAACCGTTCACTTGTAAACACATCCACTAACAAACACAATTCAAGTCGTTTTTTTAACGATGTCAGGGGTTTTGCATAAATAGAGGTGCAGCCTATCTCTCGGAACAATTCCTGCCAATATATATTATTGTTGAATATTCTAGAAAATTTCCCCGCTTGCAAAGCGGCAGTACATACCATTATGGAACTTCTGTTCATTATTTTGTATAAGCATCCGCAGGACTATCAGTCTGCCAGGAAATCAGATTTTTTGTCTAATCATATATGACCAACCTATCATTTTAATTAAACTCACAAAAAATGCCGCCTAATCATTAATGTGTCTACTCTGCTACAAGACGTGAGCATATCATTCATCAAATAATTATCCAGATCGTATATTCTGGCGCCTCTAAAATAGATGGTCACTAATGTCAGGATTCTCCGTCAATACTATATAAATAATATATAAATATTGTCTGGACTCCTATTGCTTAAATTGTATTCAAAAGAAATGTTTGCTCTGTGAGTTTCGTGTTACATTTCTGGACCATGAATATTGTTATAAAAGTAAAGAAAGTAGAGCATATATACAAGCCGAACAAATTCAACTCCGAGCCCAACCAGATATTTTTTGCGATATTTTTTTTTTGTTTTGTTTTATAAAAGATAGCGGAATCCTTACAGAGAGATTCGACCCTTCGCATTGAATTAGTTGTTATGGGATTTTTTTTTTTTTTTGTGTGTAGCCGGTGTTAGAACCCGATAAGCGAGGCAATAAATGGGGGCTTCGAAAGCAAGGACGAATTCCCCAGAAGCAGCTTAGATTATCCTGTCTAGCGGAGAGAATCGTGTCCCTCGTAGGGCTCGGGGCTAGTCAGGCAGACCATAGTAGTTCCATTTTCTTATCGGAAAAACGTTTGAAACCAAATCAAAACGCTAAATGAACAACGCTCATATACTGCGATTGTCAAGTTTTCCGAAAGATTGTGAATTATATATAAGCTCCTTTTCTCGCAACCGAAAGGAGAAAACTTAGAAAAGTATTCTCGCTTGATCTGTCCGGAGCCCGATATTAAGGACATAGAATAGCGCAAACGAGAAGAGACTAGATTTCTGTTTTTTTTTGTTGTTTTATTTTGTTTCTTTATGCGGCTGCGATACAAAGCGTTCTTCAATTGTTTAACGTAGATTCACTGCAGTGTATTTCTTAACAGAAAAATAATATTAAGGGTTATTGACATGCGATGTTTTAGAGCTAATTTCTTTATGCGCTAGCTGGTCTTGTGCGTAGCACGGCGCACTTAAAGATTGAAAACGCGAGCACCTTTTTTTCCGATACTACCACAAAGAATAAATGTCCAACACCAAATGCAACAGTGCAGTGAGCTGCGCTTGCTTATATACGGGACTGCGCTCGAAAATTTTAGTGTTGACCGGTAAACTTTAAAAGTAAATAAAAAAAACAAAAAAAAACGCAAACAAAGCACCTTGACAATCAGAAGACCATGCACGGCCTCCTCACCGTCTACAGTCAGATCGATCGAGACCTGAGATATGACGCGAGTGTTGTGTCAGTGTTCGGCTAGGGCTCGTGTTCAATCAGCGCTTCGAAGGTCGGGCTTGGGATCAATAGCCGAGCAATGACGTTCCCTAGAGGGAGACGAGGCGATGCAGAGGCTTTGATTATTTTGGGTGGTGGTGTCAGGATACGTCCCCGGATGACCACGAACAGCGTACATTCCATGACTTAAAGACCGACCTACAAAATCGTTTTCTGTCCTGCAGAAGAACGACTCCCACTTTCCCTTTTCGTATAACCCATCCCTCTCCCCTCTCCTCTTCTCCCCTCGGGAGTGGATCTTCGAGCTACTCCCCGAAGGAAGGAGGAGGGTCTCCCACTTTCTCAAATGGAAAGGAGGAATTGAGGGAGAGTTTGCTCCTTTCTGGCTGCTTGTCGGCGTTGACGCCTCTCTTCCCTCCAAATCAAGACAGCAGACACCCATCATTGGAACCCGGAAAGGCGTCTGCAGAGCAAAAATAATTAGTCACGTAATTTTCGCCTTAGCTAAGAGCCATGCTGCCATTACGTGGTGTACGCGTATTCACCATGCTCCTGTATACTCACTGTCAGAATACGTTGGCGCGCATGGGATGCTACGAGCCATCGAAGCTAGTCCCAGGCACTGTGAGTGTGTGTCACGCAAGTTTTGATGGGGGACGTAGCGAAGTTCCGGAAACGTCGTCGGACGATACGTTCAGAACGGTGGACTTCCTGGGATGGTTTGTAACGTCCGCTGTGGTCCATCGTATGCACAAACGGAGCGTCATAGTCAACCGTCTCGCGCGGTGCGCCTTTCTCGCTCAGCTTGATCGCTTTTTCTATTCTTGTAGCGCTGGCTATGCAGCCTCGCCCCGTAGCCGGCTTCGCCGCGGAGACATTTTATGACCCGTGCTCGACGTTACGGTCTTGTGTGTGCGCGCCGCGGAGGGGGAACCTTAGGAGGAACGACCGTAATAAGTAGGTCCGACTGTTAGGCCTATCTCATTTGGCACGCTCTCTTGTGTGCGTTTGTGTTTGTGTTTCGGTTATATTTCTTCTTACTCTTCGCTCGTAGTATGCGTTAATGTATCATGCCGTTCGTACTAGAAATTAGAGCTGTCTTGGCGAGAACTCGCACACCCGCCCTTGGAGGTGGGGCTCGCGTAAACAGGAGCTGGGCGAAGGCATTTGTCCCGGCAGAAGCAGAGACCGCGGGCCGAGGAGGATGAGCGGGACATGAGCAAATTGAAATCCCCCGGCCCTCTCGTTTGGGGGGGAGTTCTCAGGTGGGTGGCGCTACGGGGGACTGTTCCCAAAAACAACGGCCAGTTTGTCTTTTTGACTTTGTTTTAGAAACCTCCTCCGAAGCCGGATGCGAAATTACTGTTCTACGAAAAATTCCTCACTTAGTCGCAAGTTCTGCTTTACTTATTTTCTTAGTTCATGACTGTTCCTTTTTTTTTATTTTCGTTTTTTTTTTGTTGTGTGCAATTTATTGTTCTAAATATTTATCCCTTCCTACTTCGGAAAGAGTTTGCTTCCTTGCATCTGCTCTCTTTTTCTTGTGATAAGTGCGTAATCTTTTAAAAACGTCAATTTATCTTTTTTTTTTATACGCCTAGTGAATTTGTGCAGAAAATACAACAAGCTGACAGCCTATATTTGTTAACAAGTAAACATTAAAATCGTCAACACACGAGTGATGAGGCGCTTTTGGAAAGTATTGACTAGATTAGTAAACAACCTGACACCATTTTGTTTTCCCTGACAACATAGCAATTAAGTGTTACTATTTCGCACTCGTCACTTTGTGGTAGTTTTTTTTGTTTTCTTAAAGAATTAATATATTCGAACAAGTATTCTTAGAGTACTAAGACGAAGCATCACTGTTCGCTCGGGGTGCTTAATTGTGCTAAAAAGTGAAAGGTTCCAAACATAATTAAATAAATCGAAAACTAACATGGTGCTATTGGTGTTCTCATAAATTGTTGCGTAATCTGCATGGAGTGTAAAAAAAAGGAAACGTGACTGATTTTGATTTTATATCCACTATTGATAAAGGATTACTTGGGTTGGAATTTTAAGTAATACCCCTGTTTAACATAATAGAAATTGAACACCACTTGAGAACGGGACTTGTGTGTTTCTTTTCTTAGTTCCCAGTCTTAAGCGTTATTTAACTTTTATCGTGTTGAAAGTAAACTATCTGACCCAATTTCTGACTTTGTAACCGTTGTTCAAGTGCGTCATTCTCCCACCAAGTAGTTTAACGCAATGAGAAACCCTAGAAACGCGACATATCGTACCTGCGAGATAATATCTGGTAGGATAACACTTCCCAGAGACCTAAACAGGCGGAAAATAATGACACAGTCAGAGGAGTTTTAGCGCACTTTAGCCAGGCCCTCCCCGTGTTGCCGGACCGCGCCCTAGGAGGGCAATGAAGCTGCCGCGGTTCAGTAACCAACATTTATAACTGCGTTTATCAAGGAGAGTGCGGCGGCGGGGCGACCAGAGCCGTGAACATAATGCGCGCAGTACGCGAATTCGGCTGCGGAAAGACATCTCTGCGATAGTCCGGAACATGTCGGCGCAGACCCAGTATATGAGAGGAAACCGTCTTTGTGAAGATATTCTCTAAGTATCGTTAATATCCCAATTTTCAATTTTTTTAAACATAAATCTTTTGAAAGGCCGGCGAACATTTATCTGCGCCACATGACTACATTAAAGGGATGCTGAACCGAAATTTGAATTTCCCAAAACACGCAGAAAAAGCGTGCAACGGGATGCTACAAAACCAAAAGATCACTCATACAGCGATATATCGAACGGATGACCGTATTTTTCAAAAAAGGAGACGCATTTGGCAGGAGTGTTGACGTCATGTTTCTCCGAGAATGAGAGGCAAAGGCCTCGCGTAATCTCCCCCTCGCGGCCTTGAGGGAGTGAAGCGGAGAGAGGAGGAAACACGGTATATTGAAGTGACGCGCCTCGTCGGCCTGGTTCAATCTCGACCTCTTTTTCCAAAAATACGGCCGTCCATTCGAGATATCGCGTTGCAAGTAGTATTGTAAGGATTGTAGCGTCCCGCCTACATCTCCTGCATTGTTTTTTTTTAAATCCAAATTTCGGTTCACTATCCCTTTAAGTTCTCAGCAAAGTGCAGCAACCAGAAAATAGCGCAAAGTCGTTTGCCGGAATGCTACGGCATTCGCCGGAGATGTACCAAAAAGTAAGTTAAATCGGAGCTGGAAAGATATGAATAACACATTTCAGACAATGTTTTATTGATTGTGCAATTGAATGCTATGAGAAGTCACGAGCCAATACTCGATAATCAAACTTATAAAAATTAAAGAAGTTTACAAATCTCTGTAATGCGAAGTTAGAGCGCAGCTCTTGAGGAAGAGGAGGGTAAGGTACGGAGGGGGAGGGTTTTCCCCCTCCTCCTCCTCGTACCCTCTCCTTCTCCTCTCCTCCTCCTCCTCCAATTCAGTTTCCCCGCGAAATTTTGTGGGGAAAATGACGTCACATGACTTGGTGTCACGTCAGCTGTGAACAAATTCAGTTTCTCCGATAGATATATCGGGAAAATTTACGTTACGTACGCCAATTTAGTGGGCAATTCGCCCGTAAATTTATTGGGAAGTTGAATTGGTGTTGAGGTGACGTGAAATTAATTTTACCGCTAAATTTAGCGGAGAAACTGAATTTGCCCACTAAATATAGCGAAGAGTCTGAATTTCCCCGCTAAATTTCGCAGGGAATTGAATTGGTGTTGAAGTCACGTAACGTCAAGTTTCCCGCTAAATCTGGCATGGTTACGCAGACGCCGACGGCGACGGCGACGGCGACGCCGCGAAACACGGAAACGGGAGCCCAAGAGCTGCGCTCTAAAAACAGACAGCAACATTCGCGAAGGGAGGCTGTGAAGACAATTAGTGAAACGTTAATTGTCGGATTGAGGCATCTCAAGGGAATCATTTTTTATTTGATATATTCCATAAATTTCCCAACGTAGTCATGACACTCAAGCCAAGCCAAGGCATGGAGCAGAAACAATGTGCCTCTCCCTCTGTCTTCCGGGTATTAATGCATTTGTTCCGGCTGATGCATGCTGCAGTTTAATTAGACACTCAATATCTGCAAGAATAAATACGCGATATATATTTCGGTATTTCCAAATTATTCATCTTAAGCGATTCTTTCAAATTTTCGAAGCATCTTGGGCGGATTTGGGGGAGAATAGAAGGGGGTAAGAAAACTTATCGCTACCTTTGACCTGCATAAATACTGTACTTTTTAACAAACACTCCCTTTTCGGCATTTTAACGCGATTGTCTAGTGCATTCGTAGCCTTCTTTTTTTAGATAAGTTTAAGTACGTCACGTGTCATTCTTCAGTGTTCGGTGTAAGGTAACTCAACTTTGGGCTTCTCTGAAGTAGAGCTGAAACAAATGAGACGCTTTTGCCATACGAGTTTGGTCAAATAGTTTAGTCATTATAGGCCTATTTAAGCAACCGCCGTGGGAGGAATCGGTGCGTTTTTCCCCGGAATAGTTATTGATATTCTATTATCACCAGCTCTCCGCAGCAAAAAGCAGCACTAGTGCAGCACACGTGTTTCGCTCCTTAGCAAATATCACGAAAGACACAAAAAAGCCTTCCTATGTTTAAGTTTCCAAGAGGAACAATGAGTGCTTGGAGTGCTGATAGAAAGTGCAGATAAGTTATTAATTCAGAGATGTATACCATTCACAATTCAAATGAGGAGATGCTTTACGGAAATACAAATGTCTTTTTGTACCTACCCCGGATGAAATAATTAACCGAAACGAGCGCAGCAGAGAACTGGAGAACAATTTTGGACAAACGTTAATGAACGTGGGCGTTTCTTTCACAGGGCCATGGATTCAATCTCAATCTAGGGGTTTTTGCTTTTTTATTTTCTTTAATTTTGTACTCTAATGTTGGAACGGTCCCGGCGTCGATCGTAGGAATTAAGCGTTGATAGCAGCATTTGGGCTGGCGCTTATAAAATTTTGTATTGCGTCTTCTCTCGCAGTTTGAACGTATAGCTCGTTTTTTGTTTCAAACGTGGATGTCGACCAAGTCGGGCAAGGCGACCTCGGTTTGCAGCCGTACTAAATTATGTTTCGACCTCTCACTTTTTGATTCACTTGTTCATTTAGGTCTGCCTTCTTTTTGTACGCTTTTTTTTTTGTTGCTTTCTTCAGTTGATCGCTGTTCACCTAGCTTTTGAGATGGTCGTAAAACTGTAAACCAATAGCGCCATTCAACCATCGGCGTAATCCCCCTGACCTTTCTATTGGCGGACAATTAATTTATGGCTGTTGTTGAGACTAAGATTCCTATGCTGTCTCGTAGATATAGGAAGCCATGGTTTGAACTACAACGATTTAGGTCTTAAGGACCAGTCATTCCTACTATTTAAGGTTATGTTGCTACAGGTTTAACATTCGAACATATATGAAATGCGGAGACTCTCGGGGCGTTGCTACCCTTATTTCCTCATGTTAGTTTGGCGTTTTAAAAAGTCTTCGCGTAATTGACAGAGACAGCTCGGGCTGTGCCGAACAGATATTAACCATGTGGCATTGTATACCGCCCAATGTCTAGCAGTAAAAAGAGGGACGTTCAGAGCCACCTTTGGGGTACGTCATTGTTTGTTTACTTATAATATACTCTAGCGGTAGAACTGTTAGGTGACCGGAAACATTAATCATGCGCCGCTTTTTAATCATCCCTCAACGCCTGTATGCAGCTACAGAGTTCTAGTTTTTATCTGTTCCAGACGTTACGCCATCATAGTGAAGTGTGGAAACGTTATTCGCGATTAATATGTTCTACTTGTTCCGCATTTTTACATGATAGCAACTCATGTCATGTAAAGCATAATGGTTGAGACGAACCTTCGTTTTCAAAACTCAATCGGTAGAACCACTCACTAAAGCAAAGTTATGAATGCATGACACAAGGACATAAAAAAAAAAAAAGATTGTGGCTCACATAAACCAAGCTGAAAAGTGGCATTTAAAATTTGCGGGCTTCTAGCTCCGATTCTCACAGACCCTGCCCCCGGATGAATATGACACAGCAATACTTTGCTCTCGGCAAACGGTTTATTCACTCCCTTATTGCCTTCGGCGTTTCGGAATCAGGAGACGGCCATCAGCGAGGCTGAAGAAAGTCCGCTGCCATGCAGCTGCTCCAAGTCCCAGTGGTAGTCGTCCAGGGTCGCTGTCCGGTCCGTTGATCGAGTCCGCAACTCAACGCTGCGCCCGCACTGCCCCGCTGCAGCGTCCGACTCCCCGTCGATTCCCGCGCCAGCGTCTTCCTCTCCTGTCACCACTGCCGGCTCTTGCTATCCGCCGTTCTAAAGAGCGTCACCGGACGTCCAAGAGCGCATTCCTTTGTCCGGCTTCCCATTTTCAAGCCTTCACCCCTTTGTTCTGGGAAGCCAGTCGCGTGACGTCGGTTCGGCTAGGGGAGTGGTCCAGTTGGACCTTGTAGTGCGCGAAGCCATCGAAGCCCCTCCCCGAGGCAGGACGCATCTCGGAGGTTTGGCGCGCTAAGCTTCTGCCGGAATTCGGGGCTCGAAGAGTCGGCGCGGGGGAGGGCAGCCAAATCTCCACACCTCCCTCCCCTCAAGGCTCAGACTCCGGGGGGCCCGACGTTGCGTGGTCCCCAGGACCTCCGGCAGGGAACTCGCTCAGCTGAGTGTCACCGATGGTGACGAGCACCCTCGGCGATGATGGTGGTGGCATCAAACCAGGCAGGCCAGCAGTGGACGTTCATGCACTGGGAAGTCCGCGACCGACGGAGCACGATCCACGAACTGGTCCGGAGCACCGCAGCTCACAACACGCACAGGTACTCAGGCACACACAACACGCTCTCTGAAAGTTCACTTCCGTCCCTAATGTTCCAGACACCGGATCGCACAAAAACGAACACCGGAACGCTATATCAGACAGTGCGACGAAACCAAAATCTTTTAATCATTGGACATGCCACGAAATGAAAACAAAACTCTTCATTTTAATATACCAACAGGCAGGCAAACATCAAGAACGCCACGCTACACGTTCAAAAGGTACCTAAGAGGAAATCTATTCCTTAACTAAAAAGTATGAGCACTCTTTATACTCAAATCGTACATACTACCACTATACAACGTTTGCTCCTATAGAACTCCTACCGCATTTTTTTAAAACAAAAAACAATCTCCTAGAGCATCAGGAAGCACACCTCTGACAACAATATTGATCTTTAACACACTCGCGAGGAACGCATAAAACCTCAAAAATTAACAATAACCTTCCGTAAGACAGAAACGGCCAAAAATCCAGTCCCGTTCGCGAGGTGCGACTCGAAAAAAACACTCTGCCAACAGTAGCAATTACACAAGACGGGCACTCATGCACTCGGCTTTCGCGACACCCGAGCTACAAACACGCTACGGACGAGCCACGCAGCACCCCATCATCAGAAGGGATAATCACCTTACTAAGAGGCTGGTGTTCCGTGGTACCGGCCACTAATACCAGTACGAAGGAACAGTATCTAGATCGTGCGAACAGCAGATCTAATCGGATAGCCTCCTTACACGGCTATGCCCGTAATGTCTGGGCATGTACCAGATGTTACGGCTTCGCTGCTCGGAGGTGACCTCCCAACAGGACCGACGAGCGTGTAACAGCGGTGCACGCCGAACCCCGCACGGGCTCGACAGCCGCGATAAGCGCATCGACGTACGTTACGGTTTTCGCCCAGCCAAACCCCGACACTACATGACTAAAAGTCTTCCAGCTGATGTCAAGGCCGGCCGGGATCGAGCAATAAAAGTGCGCCGTCAACGGGTCTCGCGACTCTTGGACGTTCTCGATCCGAGCAACGTGTCCACATACAAACGCAGTAGGGTACGCACAAAGCTCGCCCCCAAACCAAGTAAACAAGCCGCATAACTGTAAAAGTCTTCTTCCGACTGTAAAGACAGCCAGGGTTCGAAAAATGTAAGTATCCCACATGCGCACCTTTCATCTTCCGCGCAACGAGCGCAACACCGAAATGCCAAATAATCTGAACTGCCGGTCTTGGAAATGGACGAGCCAATAAACTATAATTCCTCTGCATAACCAGTTTCCGCAGCGTCAATGTGCCTACCGCATTTTCCGCTGTATTCCAACACCCGCTACCCATTCATGCAAAGGCTGCAGTTTGTACAGCGACGGGCTGACCCAACGCACAACAGTCACAGGCCGCCGACGGCCATGCCGCTGCCAAGATTTCTAGGCTTCCCGGGCACGTATCCGCCGAAGTGAACCGTGCGTTTTCCCGGGCCAACCGCGCATCTGTGCAGGATAAAACTATGAACAATTCGTCACATCCTTACCAGACCACCACTTCCCTCCTGCAGCTTTCCACTGCACAAGCACAGCTCTTTCCCCTCCTAGCTGTCGTTTCTTCCCTTAATCTATAATTTCACTCTACTCCAGGCCTCTGCACGACAAAATACGGGCTCTACGCCCTCGCGTCCCAACGCGAACCCAACCACGGCCGAGAGCCATACTGTATCCGGCGGCAGTGCAAAGCGCGCGCTAGCCGCCGCTCCTCCGGGGACGGAGAAAACAAAATGAAAGAGTAGCTCCCGCCGCGAGGCTCAACCCTCGATATGGCGGTGTGAGATCCCGGAACCAACTGTACGCACAAGTAAACGGGATCAACCTCGCGACTCTACAACGAGAAACGCACAGAACATCCCCATGGCGCCAGACCGGACTCCGGAGAGCATTACACACACACTGAGTCATTGATAAAGAGAAAACGAAAACTGAGGTTTTCTGGATTCCGATGTCTGCGCACCAGACATCGCGTATTCGGCACGATTTAGTTGGCTTAGCCCCTAAATGAATCCTCTGTCCACAAGGTAATCGTTTAAAGCGATCTTGGCCGGAACCACAAGAGCGCATACCGTACCCTAAAACGCTGTCAACTAAGAAAGCTCAAAACCGCGCTGACAGCTCAAGCAAGGACATCTGGGAGCTAGCATGCGGTCAAACCGAGACGCCAGGCTCCTCCCGGACAAAATGCAATGCGGGAATAATTTCCAAACAAGGTCCATGCAACCGCCATCCGCAATCGTAACGTTCTCCACCCAGAGCGATGCCTCTCTAACGCGTCCGATCGGTAGCAAGCGGTCCAAAACAATACGTCGATAAGCGAGAGAAGGCGGTTAGGCGCATCACATCCCCCAAGCCGTGAGGTGGCATCTTTCCCAGCAGACGTGGACGGCCTTAGGCGTAGGTGGGGTGGCACCCGACGCTACAGGCTTCGAAAGGTGCGGTAATTTCGACGCACACAGCGCTCCTGCGTAGCAGGATCAACCTGCCAGCATCCAACGGTGCGCTGAACAGCAAATCCTCAAGGCGCTTCTCGTAACGGGGGATAAGTAAATTCCTGATATGCTGGGAAAGGGGTTAATCTCTAAAGGCGACGGTCAAGGTCCGCGCCTTGTCGTCGGGCAGGCGAAACATGTCAGGACCTTCGTGCGGCGTGCCCGCAACGAAACTTTGTGCGGCACTCCCGCAACAAAGATGACCCCCAAAAAGAGCGTGAAACAGTGCCCTAATTCAACCGGAAACAGGTTTGGAACCGGAATGCCGGCCTGATCAAACATCGGTCCCCACGTTGCGGCACCAGTTCATGCGGGCTTCAAGCTCCGATTCCCACAGACCCTGTCCCCGGATGAATATGACACAGCAATACTTCGCACTCGACAAAAGGGTTTATTCACTCACTTATTGCCTTTGAGGTTTCGGGATCGTGGGACAGTCATCAGCTAGGCTGGGGGAAGGTCCGCTGCCATGCAGCTGCTCCAAGTCCCAGCGGCAGTCGTCCAGGGTCGCTGTCCGGTCCGTTGGTCAAGTCCGCAATTCAACGTCGCGCCCGCACTGCCCCGCGCCAGCGTCCGTCTCACCGTCGATTCCCTCGTCAGGGTCTTCCTCTCCTGTCACCATTACCCACTCTTGCTGTCCGCCGTTCTAAAGAGCGTCACCGTCCAAGAGCGCCTTCCTTTGTCCGGCTTCCCATTTTCAAGCCTTCACCCCTTTGTTCTGGGAAACCAGTCGGGTGACGTCGGTTCGGTTGGGGGAGTGGTCCAGCCGGTCCTTGTGGTGCGCGAGGCCATCGGGGCCGCTCCCCGAGGCATGAGGCATCTCGGAAGTTTGGCGCGCTAAACTTCTGCCGGAATTTGGGGCCCGAAGGGTCGGCGCGGGGGAGGGCAGCCAGATCGCCACAAATTCTGTACTCGAATGTTCAGGTGGCATAGGGAAATGTATCGGTCAGAATGACTCGTATTTAAATATTTCGTGCATTCATATTTAAACCTTTCTATTTCAAATTTCCCGCTTTATTTTGACGCAACATATTGCTTTCGCCATAATATTTATTATTTATATGTTCCTGAAGATTAGCCTCTCGTTCTGACCCCCATAACCCGCAAAAACCTACTTCCCTTGTATTAGAATAAATCAACTGTAGCAAACTCTCACGCACAAAAATATATGTATCTATATATAAACATACCTTTTCAATTCCGTAGTCACTTGACCGGTGGACAGAGGGCACCGACATACGAGGCGTTATAAGATGTCTTCAATTTGTGTTGATTTCGATTTCAGCGTGCTCGCGGCTGTGTTGGTGTGTTATGTCGTTTTCGCTTACTTTTGTGATACAAGTATATTCCTTGTGGTACATACAAAACCAATCACACAGTGGTAATGAGCAAACTTGAGAACTACCACGTAGTTATGAGCCTAAATTGTGGTCGTTTTAAGGAACACCTTCATCTGGTTATGTTCCTCGTTCGGCAGCTTTTGCGGCGAAAACAACTGAAACGGTACCGGAGGAGGATTACGAATGTCTACGGCCGTATGGGACGTACCCGCTGATACTACTTTACATGAAAATAAACTCATGAGGAGGCTAATTCATGGAGGCACATTTAAAAGGCAGGTCGACGACCTGATTAACAATGTGCTGACTCGCAGAGAACAGATCAACTCGCATGTTGATCTGTTAATGCATGCCATAAAATCGTGCCAGGCAGAACTTCATGGAATGCACAAAAAGAAGCGATATTGTTTCCATCGGTTTCTTTAAAGAAATTAGGTTCCCGAGAGATGCTTTAATGAACCATCCTAAGTATAGTAAAAATTGTTTTCAACTATCAACCCTGCTAAATTATTCATTAGCAACATATCACAATGTTGATTTTAGGAAACTATTTGTTAAACGGATATTTCCTTATAACGTATTCAGAATATGAGATAAGCGTACCGAGAATTTAAGTATGACACCCGTCCTCTATATAGTTTGAGAAATAAAATTAAAGGGCGCAAGAACAATTGACCTCCAGCAAGTTTGGCTGGCTCAAGTCAAATGCCAGGCACCACCACATGGATTTGGGTTGACAGATATTTGTTTGTTTGAACAGATACCCTTTTTACTTTGAGCGGCGTCGAGAGGAACTCCTCCGTCTACAACGCTCCACTCGATTGATTTTTATGCAGACGACTTTTTTTCGGCGTCACATATTGCTTGTCCCAGGCGCTTTTGTCAGGCACTCACAAGCTGTCTTTGACGCTTTTTTCAACCGGGAAGCCCAACTCTTTATGTCTAAGTAAATTGAATAAATTAATTAAATGGGATATCTAAAGGAAACTGAATGACTGCAGACATGAGACCGAGCATAGAGTGTAATTTCTTTGAATTCATAAATAAACAGACCAAAAGAAAGTTTATACCACAAACATTATTCGCCCATATAATCAAAAGTAACTGTATTGGATTTGATATGAAGGAAGAGCACGATGCTTTCAAGAAACACACATAGTGCATCTCTACGTTGACAATATTTGAATGCTCCTTTAAGATCATAAATGCGTGATCATAAATTTACCTTGCGCTTGTTATTGCGCCACTATCACAAAGCCACTATCAGTTAAGACTTAAGCAAATTTCCGCTGTCATATAAAATTTGCCTCTCAAGCCTCGTGTGTCTTAGCGTCATCTGCATACTGAATGTGCGTCAGTGCTAACGCTGATTCCTTTCCTCACACGTATCAGTTACGCCGACTGTGCAAATAGTCAAGATGTGTTATAAAATGAAGTGCAGAAATTGTACACATAATGATGGCATGCTGTTAGGTATAGTAAAAATAAGTATCAGACGACACGGCACAAAGCAGTGCTAAGCATCGCGGTAAAACGTGACAGAAAACACGATACCACGCATTCGCCAAGGCGTGGAGGGGAGAGGAGCGACGAGTTGAAGCCACCTTATGGCTGCCGCGTCACGTGATTCCAAGACGGCAGCGCCCATCCAACAAAGAGTGAAGAGGTCTATACAATACCGGGTGTTTCGGCAAAGACTAACAAAAATTATCAAAATTTGTTCATTCCAATTAAAAAAAAAATTCTTTTTGGGGGGATTGCATTGTTCCTGGTGGCGGAAGTCAGAAAATGCGGGATACTTCCTAATTAGTTCTCTAATTTAAAAAATGACTAATTGGCTTTCAAATTAGTAAAAATAGACAGATGGAAATTAGAAACCTTCTGGGAGTCAGCGAAAAGACCTCAATCTATAAATTTTATAAAACATTTAGCGCGTGAGAATCCTAGTATTGCGCTAAAATTACCACTCGTGGAGCAGGTACAAGGCTAACGGTCTGATAAGGCACCCGCTCGATTTTTGTCGTTTATCAGGGCCCCAGCCTTGTACCTGCTCAACAAGTGATAAGTTTAGCGCACTAATACGCTTTCCATGTGGTCAATGTCTTTCTGAAAATTACTGAATTAGTGGTTTTCGATTGCGCTCAGCAAGTTTTTAATTGCAACCATACGTCCATCTGTCTAGTTTTACCAATTAAAAGTTAATTAGTCATTTCCAATGAATTAGAAAAACGAATTAAGAAGTATTGCAAGTTTTCTGACGTCCACCACCACAAGTATTGCGGTCCCTACAAATTGATCTTTCTACCTCGGATACAGAAATGTCAGGAATTTTTGTCAGTTTTCGCTGACACACCCGGTAAATATATATATCTCGGTTTGGCCGTTATATCGCCTGTTCACATGATGACTTCTTAGTCATACCCGTCACGTCAAGCTTACTATTTCCGGGATCGTGTGTCCAGGTGACCTTCTCAGTCATCGGCAGGCTACCACTAGAATGCTAGTCACGAGTTAATGCAAGTGAAGCAGTAAGAACACAAGAGCAGGCACGTAGCCAGAGAGGAGGTCCATGGGGCCCGACCCCCCCCCCCCCCCCCCCGAAATCTTCCATTCTGCTGGGACCTCCTCGCCCCCCTCTCCCTCATACAGCATTTTGTCGTGGGCGCCCCCCCCCCCCCCCCTCCCCTCGAAACAAAATCCTGGATACGTGCCTGCCCAAGAGTTTGTGAACTGTAGAGGCGAGGCCGAAAATCATTTTGGCGCAAAGATATATTCTCAGCTATCACGTTTAAGCGAGGCCTTTTTTATGTTAGGTGGCTTTAAGCAGATCACACCTTTATATCATGTGGTGTTTTTGCCCACACCATTCACAGTGTTTCCTCCAATTCTCATAGCTACTGACATCCTGTACGATCTACGGGACAGAAGGGGGTTTACTACGGTTGATCGAATGCTATTTCATTGAAGCGCGTTTTAGAGAATGGGCACGTTTAATCAAAGCACGGTTTAGAAAAAGCAGAGCCTCAGTTTAGAAAAACGCCGTTTATCGAAAAAAGAACGCGCTAAAAAAAAAAACGAGGCTTTGCTATTTTTCGCGTCTATCACTGGCGCGCGTGTTAAGCCATGCCCCCCGCTGAGCTCCCGCCGCTTCGCGGCTGCAGTCTGCGGCGGTTCATCAGAAAATTGTTAACTGACCTGTATTACCCATACACGCCGCTTCGCGGCGGCCGAATTCGCTAAAAGAAGGCTCATCGCCACTTTCTCTAAACTGGGCTCTCTATATAGGCATTCGATAAACCGGGGTCGGTAAAATGGCGTTCGCAAAAACGAGCTTTTCTAAACCGCATGCCTCCGACACAGAAGCCTTTGGGGATTACGCTTTCACAGAGTGAGTAACCTCGTGTTTTAGCAACCTCACAAATGAACAATGAGCTCGCAAAAAAGAAAATATGTTGAAGATTTTACTTATTGGGGAGAGACACGCTAGAATGCACATACACACACGTGTTCTTTGCGTTCGTTTTGTAAAGATTTATGTAAAAAAGGGGAACATAAAAAAAAAAACAAAGAAAAAGTTCAGTTTTCTAAACACAACAATTTCAGGTTTTCAACCAAACAAAAAATGCAAAAAGTACATAGGGAAATCGGGGTACGCCGAGCAGAAGGCGCAGTGTCGGGATCACGATCCGGTCCGTCGCTCGCCCGAACACCATTTGATTCTATTTCATTTGAAATGAACGCGTGGGAGGGGTATTTGATTTATTTTATGACGCCTGAATTCTCGCGGGAGCTTTGATAATATTATCCATGTTAGCTGCTCTATCTTCGAAATAAATAAAAAATACAAAATTTTGCTTTCGTTTATATTATATGTTGTTTTTTTTTGTTCTGTATTGCCGTACTATAGCTAAGCCAAATTTTAATATTAAATTGATTTCAGGAAAAGGTTGAAGATATAGACCTTTCCAAAAAGAGCGCTTTGGCCCCCGCCATTTTGCGAATCGAGCGACCCCTTTTAGCCAGAAATTTCTATCACGCGCCTGAGCTACGGAAACCCGGTCAGCGTGACTCCCCACCTGCATTGTGCATTCGGAGTTCGCCGGCTTTTCTTGGAAGTTTTTGCTTTATTTGCCTGTCTAGGATGCTTACCATTTGTGTGTTATCTTCCACTGTGAGAACCAGGGAATACCCGGGCTCGTAGCCTACACGGCCTTCGCAGGAAACGTACGAAGAGAGCGAACGTCAAGCAGCCCGCGACGTAGGCAGTCCGACGTTCTTGGAGGATTATTTATGTGTAGATAATCTCCAAAAAAGCATTCCCGGCTATGTTCCGGGTCTTCGCGAAAAATAGCTGATAGGGTCGGGTCCGGGTTTTGGTGACGGAATAGACATTTGCTTTGGAGCTGTGCGAAAAAACAGCTCTCTTTTAGATGTTCCCCAAAGCACAGCGGATTCCGTCAGATTGTCGTGAAGTGACTATCGGCGATCGTCGGCACTGTATATTGGACATGCCGTGTTATTCGAGACCTTTCTCAAGTCCTGTTCGGATAACGCGGCACCGTGGGGTACGTACAATATATTTCGATCGATGATACTGGTTGAATTTCATGTTGTAGGCGGGGAATATCCATGCAGTTCGGATATCCTGTGGTCAAATATTTTCGGCGGCTAAGACCTTCGTAAGTTAACACAGCTGAGTGTACGGTGCCGTAAAAAAGTCAACATAAATTTAAACAAATTTTTTAGTTGCATTTTTTCTGTCGCGCACGAACTCACCCAAACAGCTTTCAGTTCTTCGTTTTTGTTCCCCAAAAATAGTACCACGCATTTTTAAAAACCCCGAGAAATTCTATTCGCCATAGAAAGCGGCAATTTATCCTCCACCAGCGTCCGGAAGTGCGCCTACGCAGGCTGCCACAGCCCACTGACTAGAAAACCCACAGCTCAGCGCAGTCGGGCAACACTGACGTACCCTCTCCAAACCAGGGACTCCCGCTGTAAGTTGCTTCGTTCGAGACTGCCGCTGGAAAGGTCTATAGGCGAGCTTGTCTACATGTAAGTATTTTTTTTTTGTATAGATGTGACGCGATAGTTTTTTAGGATGAGATAGTCCCAGAAAAGATATGCCAAGTCTTGCACATGCCAGCACAGATATGAAGCTCTTATGTGCACTTCGCGATGCAGGTGGCTCAAATTCGACATCCACGCTTTTTCTCATTTTGATACAACCGGGTTTTGACGAGCACCAAGCTTTCCCGACTTCGTTGTCGCGCAGACGGATGGTGTTTTAGCAGACTACTATATCTGATAACAGCCTTTCAGTTCTAAGAGGAAAGCAGGTAAAAACAGCGATCGCACGTTTGTTCTAACAGTGTGAGTCCCTGCACTAGGAAATATATTTTCTTGCGTGCTAGCGTGTTGGTTGAAAAGGCATTAAAAATATAGAAACGCAGATAGGCACAAGCTTCGCTTGTTGTGGTTTTAACCTCAATGCCTAGTAGTTCAACATATAAAATAGCGCATAATAAAAGACGACAAGACAAGAAGAAATCAGAACAAGCGCTTGTCCTGTTTTCTTCTTGTCCTTTTTTTTTTTTTTGCTTTGCGTTATTTTGTATGTTTAACTAAGATGAATCGACTAGCCCAAGAACGTACCCTGCTAGACTAGTAAATCATTTGCGTAAAAAAATAAAAAAAGATGACGATGGCAATCGGGTATGAAGTATATATCTCAAGAGCCTACTCTAGTAACCAATTTAATCGGACTATGGCACCGATGAAACTAGTAAATTTATTTAAATGGAATAACATCCTGTCGGAAATAGAACATTGATGACCAAGGAAGAATGGCGTCAAAACCCAAACCAGATTCCCGAAATCCGACACGTCGGCAGCCTCTCGCGGTAGACAGCGTGTGCGCGGCTCGGTCGGAGAAACGAGATTTCAAAACAGTTTCGCTTCCTTTTGTAGCTCGCCCAATGGGGCACGTAATGCGAAGCTCTTAAAGATTTCATATAAGGGGCCGCCCAATATACTCTCAGTGCTTCGACGAGCCCCGCATTCCGCCGTTATTACGGAACATCTCTCCATCTTTGTTTCAATTTGTTTTCTACTTGTGTATGTCACCGTTTCCCTCTCCGATTCTCCCGCTTCGAGCTCACACCGCGCGTTTCATTTTTCTATTTTTACCTCTAGCTTTAGATTAAAATGTTAAATATATAAAAGAAAGCAACAACGAAGGGGGGTTTAGTTGTTTGGAGCAGAGCGCGTGGATGGGGAGGGAGAAGAGGAGATTGGGGGGGGGGGAAGGGGCGGTTTTTCCCCCAGGGCTTTGTCTGCTTTATACATATGATGCGTATTCGGGCGCATCGTGAATTGTTTACGAGATCATCTGTGCCGCCTTTCCTATCTCAATTCCCGTTTAACCGGAAGCGCACGTGCGCGCAGTGGGAAGTAAATATTTGGGTTGCATTACATACGATATGAGTATTCTCTTTGGTCTTGTTACTTTTCCTATTTCCTATAAAACATTGCAAACTCGACAACCAGCGCCTTTAGAAAATATATATCTACTTCACTGCGCACGCAGAAGCGCTGTGGAATACAAGTTGTAAAGAAAAGTGAGCAACGTATCGAAATGTGTCTGCAATGAAAACATGGCTTTCGTGTAAACACCGATGACCCGTGAACTTTCTTTGCTGGATCTTTAGCCACATATTATAGTAAACGTTTTTGGTTCTTCTACGTCGGATGCAATATACTTGTCCGATGACGATGGTCCTCGGCGTCTTCCTTTGGTAAATGTCGAATCCAGGAGTAGTCAAATGATTGACGTTTTCAAGGTGTTTATTAAGCCAAATAATTACTGACTGCACATTCGTTTCTTGCACAAAAAGTCAGGGACCCGCCATCATTGCTGTGCGCCTCGAAGTGCTCGCGCGCCCAGCTCATGCCAGAATCGAGCTTCCCTCGCCCGACACGGGTTTGTGTAGGAAAGCTCCTTCTCTCCCTCTGGCCAGGACAGACCAATAATTTTTAACCGAACGAGATCAGATGGTACACACCTCTCCAATAACAACCGACAGCGAATCCAACACCTCGTCAGTTCTCCAACCGCCAGAACCAAATTTCATGTAGATTCGGCCCGTTCATTGCCAAAGGCGCTTGACTGCCGACTGCCCATATCGGATAGCGCGGTCTCCGAAAATTCGAGACGACGGTGTCGCGAGCGAAAGTAAATAATGAAATAACACACACACCCGACAGCGCAGCAGCCATAACGTGCACGCTATCTACCGCGGGTTTACGATGAGGTGCAAACATTTTACTATACTCTGTTCAGTGTTAAGCTGAGACTGCAACAGAAGCTGCAAGCGCGAGATAACCCTCCCTCATGACCTTGAAACGTGCATTTCTAGCGCGAGTGCTTGTTCTGCGGAAGAACGCTTGAAAGAAGCGACCTCGAACTGTCGTGCTTGTTGCATTGGCTACAGTCTCAGCTTAAGAGTGAACGAAGTATAATGGAAGTACAGCTAAAGTTGACGTTTAGGAGTATCACTAATTCCAGGATAAATATAAGAAACCCTCGCAATACGGGTAGGTTATTTGTTGTAAATCTTCAGAATACCATTTTTTCGAAATTGTGTCAGTTAAGAAAAATTAACATTTCCGAGTACAACTCAACGAAATAACGCACATTTCGGTCGGTTGTACAATATTGTAGGATGCATTTGTCGTTCGCCGCCACAGAAGTATGCGACGCTATCGAAAGCCTTGTAATAACTAATCTCCACAAAAAAAAAAAAAAAAAGAAACGTTCTACAGCTTAAAGTGAAAGACTTTGTACTTGAGAGCAGTTTGTTTCATACATATTTTTGTGTGCCTTTATATAGAAGCCATTTGGTCAAGTATTACCTAATTTTTACAACAAGACGTTTTAAACGGCCTTACAGTTTCTGACAAATGAATGCTAGCAGACGGCTGAACTATTTTTACATTTGCGTGTACACTATAATAAAATGCGCTATTATTTTTTTTTTCATGACGAGTGTTGGTCTTCTTTTATGTCAATTAATATTTTACCATATTTAATTATATTTAATGGGTTGCATATAACACGTTCCACATGAAGAGTACTAGCCTGCTGAGTAACGCCACATGTGATGTCGGGCACTCTCGGTTAAAAAGATTTGAAGCCAATTGTGGGTTAGATTCCGACAAGTCTTACCTACTTTATAGCGATATCATTCAAATTGCATATTCTGATCCTGCTCTTCTGATTTGGTGCGTATCAGTTTCAGTAATTGTGTCTCACACTGTTTCTTTTTTTTTTCAGCTTTCCGTTTTGCATATTGTTCCCGCAAATTGGTCAACAGTGAAAAATAATATCTTGATTAATTACCCGAGACTGGAGCGAAAACTGGGACACATCAAATGTGGAAAAGAAAGAAAAAGTGACAGCAAGACAAAGTCTCAAACTCAGCTAAAAGTTTGTTCAGTAAACCTCCCTTATATACATACTACCCTCAAGGCAGCCTTCGTTTCCACACAAACAAATGTCAAAATCATTCACTCAGCACAAACCTAGGACACTTTTCCCTCACCACCTTCTCCTCCTTTTCTGAACAACGTGCACAACAAACACACACACACACACACACACACACAAGCACTTCAAATTGTAGGATGGCTTTGGAAGCGTTACAGAGCTGCAAAGATGCTTAGCATGTACAATTACCTGTAGTCTTTATTCTGAATGTTCCTCTTACCACTCATTTTATAACATTTTTTTTTTTGTAAGACTTCTGTTTCTGCCCACTGGATTGTACAATTATTGCATTCCTGGGTGTGCTTCACTACTTCTGAGTCGGGAGCTTTGATTTTGACGTTTTTCCATGTTCGGTTAATCTGACTTTTTGACATCTGGAAGTCTGGCCCACGTATTTGAAGCAGGGAACGGGTTCGTCAAATAACAATTCTAAAAGGGTAACTTGTAGCAGGGCAATTCGTCGCAAAAGACAATTCGTTATAGGGCGATTCGTCGCTGGGACAACTCGTCGAAAAATTGGTTGTAATGTTTGAAGATTTAGCTGCACGCGTGCTAGGGTTTTTATTGTTTGGTCTCTTTTGTTATTCAACTTCTGTGTAGCGTCCTATTTAGAAAGATTAGATTTTGTGATCTACCTTTTTTTTTTTAGAATTTTTAACACTAAACTCGGGGAGCGGGGAGACTGCCACCGGGCAGTCTCCCGCTCCCCAAAGTCAGTGACCATGCGGAGTGAGGGTCGGGGAGGGAGGTGCGGAGAGGGAGCTGAAATACCCAAATTAGCTAAATTTGGAACTAAATTTTTTTAAAACAAAGTCAATTAATTTAGGTGCGGCCACATAATGGCCACCACCAATATTCTGCCGCTCTAGGCAGCTGCCTACTCTTCCTATAGCTAAGTCCGCCCCTGTGTATTTTTGATAATGAACACATTTGCTGAACTTGTTCGAAACAAAAGACGTCAAAGTATTACTCGAGGATGTTGCGCTGAAAGGGAAATCATTGCAAGTACATATGCAGCATTGTACTGGAAGACCAAGCACCCACGTGATCATACAATTTCCTCGTCTGTCGTTGCTGTTTTTTGTTTGTTTGTTTGTTGGTTTTGTTTTTCCGATAATGAATTTACCACTTATCTTGTTTCCAACAGTGCCGCACTTTATCAACACCACCTAGACGGAAGGCCTCCGCACGCGTCATCACAGTCAGATCGATCGAGGCGCGAGATTGGGCACGAGTGCTGTGTCAGTGTTCGTCTGGGACTCGTGTCAAATCAGCGCGTCGAAGATCGGACTCGGGCCCAATAGCCGAGTGAGCGAGATCCGACTCTGATGACAATTCACAGAGGGAGAAGAGACAATGCGGAGGCCTTCTATCTTGGTGGTGTTGGCTTTATCCAGATCCAACGCAACCATACCCATTCAATCTAGAGTTTTTTCTCCGCGCAAGTGCCGATACGCCGTCAAACTCGTCTATGCGCGGGAAAGTGTACCTTGCCTTCTATCAAAGTTCCCTTCCTTTTCAGTCAATGTTATCCCATCTCCAGGCACTGGGATGTGAAAATATTATACTATAGTCGTTGTCAGATTACAAAGCGCACCGGCGCGTGAGGTTAGTATATGCTCATACTTTTCGCCTCCTGAATGGCTTTTGGGCGTTTCTATCGGTATATGCCGCAATCTCATTGGCTTCGTGGCGATCTCAAGGTGCCACGCCACACCCTTCTTTTCTCGAGCTTTCAGTGGCTACACATGCCGTCTCCTGTGTGCGTAGTTCACCACGTTACACTCTAAAAAAAGCCCGTGCGTCTGCTTTCGCGCACCACACTCGGAGAGCCAATCACCGCAACTTACGGAGACAGCTCAGCGAATGACAATGCCGAAACATATGTTTAGACCGAAAAACGTAGTCTGAGTTTTTACATTAAGCAATGCGAAACGTCACGCTCGCACTGCTTAATGTCACAACTCAGACTGCGTTTTTTGGTCTAAACATATGTTTCAGCATCGTCCTTCGCTGAGCTGCCTCCGTAAGTTGCGGTGACTGGATCTCCGAGTGTTGTGCGTGAAAGTAGACGCAAAAACCTTTTTTAGAGTGCATAGTCTTTGCGAAGGGCGAGGCTTCACGCTTGTCGCGTGGTCATTTCTTCTTGGCCGTCTTATCGACCAATTCGGCTATCTGATTGGCCGCTCGGCGATAACTCGCAGGTTCCAGCACCGGTGTCGCCACCCTGGCGGCCAAATTCGAAATCGCAAAAGGAGGGATTTGGTTTGCTCGTGTAGGCTAATAACGCGAATAACGGAGGCTCACGAGCACCACCAAAAGCAGTATTACGCGGCGATAGTGACGGGCAATGTGTCGTGCTACAAAACCCAGCAGCGCCCTTCGGGAAGCACCAGCTTGTGTCCTGGTTCGCCCTCGCCCCGCGTTTCCTGAGGTGTCAGTGACTGTAGCATTCTACGATTTTGTGTTCCAAGCGTCTTCGTCGCAACAGCCCCAACGTGGTGTATGGGGATCTATACAGATCCCCATACATCTCGCACCTGCGTGCACTCGGGCACCCATATCACAACAGGGCGTACATATCGGCGGTATTTGTTTTTTCTCGAGCCGGTGCGAGGATGGCTCTCCCCACTGGGGCATTCGTTACGCCAGAGATGCCCCTCTAATTGGTGCATCGTCGGGTCGGGTCCGCCCGTTCGGCGCGCCTTTGAGAACCGCCGAGCGGCGGACATCAAACGAGTCCCGTGACGCAACTCGTGACGCAACTCGTTCCACGTGGCGCGAGGGTACCCGAGGTAGACGCTCGCGCCCGGTTAGTGGATAATATTAAAAAAAGTATGAAAAAATAACAATCGATTTCAACCCAACCACGCCTCGGAGACACGTACTCGGGGGTTAGTCGCACGTCCAAGCGAGTTACCGCCGCTGTGTGGAAACGAGGTTTGAGAATGCAAATCTCCGTTTTCTGGAGTAAGGAAGCCTAATCAGGATGCACCGCTGCTCTGCACTTCTCTCTGTTGTGTTGAGAAAAAGAAAAAAAAAGTGACTAAGTAAGAAAGAAGAAAAAAAAGTGTGGCCATACCCCCCCGGGAGGAACTGGGCTCACATCAATGGAGGTTTCACCACCGAAAGGAATGGAAATGGCTTTGAAGAATTGGCAAAAAGTTTCTATTTTGAGAGGGAAGGCAGATTGCTCAAAGTGCCTCAAGTCTGTCGAGGCGCGAAGTTTGTTTACCTCAGTTGGTTGACACGACTTCGAAAGATTAGAGAAAAACCTGTTTTTGTTTAGTCTGCGTGCCCCGGAAGTCCTAAAAGCTTCCGTTATTTCTTTAACGATTACACAAGAAAGGCGTAAGTCTCGAACTAGCACTCTGGTTTTCTCTAAAATCACACGTTTACACAAAAAATATCTGCAAATGAAGCTAAGTGGCAAAGAAGGCAAATGCCCTTTAAAGGTTGTAATTCTGCTAGCTGCTATAACATTGTAACCGATGGGATATGCCCAAAGTGTAAAAACACTGCATGTACGCCAGAGGCTGAATATCTTCAAGATCTCTGTAGAGGCATGTGCGCCAGGAATCACGAACTTCCAGCACGCATATTGCGCAATTTATCGTACGAGAGTTATTTGCCCCAGAACTTGAACAAGAAGAGTTGTTTTAGCTAGAACCAATCCTCCATGAAAGCCTCATTTCCCTAGTATCCTTCATTTATATATTCATCGCATGTTCGTTACATGTTAGGTCCCTCCGCATATTTGCTCTGTCCGCCAGTTGATCTGAACTCCAAGAAGGAAAACTGTTTTTTTTTAATTATTATTATTTAGTTCTCATAAAGAACATTCTTATTTTCCCTCTACCCTCTCAAACTTAAAAAAAAGCAAGTTGTTGACATATATACTAAGAAAAGCATATGAAATGTAGTCACTGACAGCATAAACAACGTAGGGTGTGGCTTATTGAGATCTGAACTTCCTCCTTCGTGATTGGTTCTTGAGGATTCTGGACAACTCAGGCCGCAACCTCATTGCTTGCGGCCAAGCGATAATAAGATGCTCGGGTTGGGCCACGCCCTGAGCTTCCCTAGCGGTCGGTGGCGATAATCGCGTTGCTCTAGACTTCCGTCTGCAAAATACCTGGTGATAAGAGTCTGATGTCGAAGGTTACTCGTTTGAAATGAAGTACTTTCTGATCTAAAATACCTTCTGGTAGCTTACATATTATTATATTGAAAGACGCAGGCCGATAACTTTCAAGCAAATCACATTTTGCGTTTGTATTTTTGTTTTGCTCTTTGTCAGCAAAAATATCTCTATCGATTAACCATCCTTCAGAACGACGAATATTTCAGCGATCTAGGAAATATATGCCCCTCAGGTATTTCGAGACTTATATGGGGCCTTTGCCCTGAGGATGTTTGTCAGATCGCCTAAATATGGTGATAAATCCCTCTACCTGCTCTAAGCATTCTGTAAACACCTTAATCATAACGATACGCGGCCGATTTTTTTATTAAAACGACAATCGAAGATCGCAGAACACCGAGGTCATCTCCGGTAAGGGTAGGAGCATGTTCTGAAATCAGGACCACTGTCAGCAAATAGCGAGCGAAGAATCCTCGCGCCTCGACCGCTGGAAGAGCGGACTGATACCTCGAAAGCGCGCGGCTTGTTTTCCATACAGCCTCGACTGCGACGATGCGACCCAGCGAGCGCGCGCTCGAGAGCTGACGACTGGACACATCACTGCCGCGGAACACAAAAAACGACAACAACATAGTGCGCTGTGTTTTAGTCGATTATTGCAGTATTATGTTCCCTTTCCGCTAAAGAGTAACATTTTTCGACTGCTCTTACTTTCTTTTATCATCTACATATTTTGTAATAGCAGCGTTTACAATATCAATGAAATGTTGCGTTTTCATTGGTCAGATGTCGTCCTGGCTGCCGAAACAATGTTCCTCCAATCGTTTGATGAAATCGGTTTCTTCAATCTTTGATTGTTTTTTTTTTAACAGAAACGTCTGCCGGGCATTGTTAGGATTTATGAATTTGTAGGACGCTTAAAGGTTGCAGAGTGAGTTATCGCCATATTTAGCCGATCTCAGAAAACTCCTCAGGGCACCTTTAAGGAACGCGCTCTGCATTGCGACCGGTCCAGCTTCTTTTCGCGTATTGGGTTATTAAAGCATATACGCCGTACTCAAATCGCCAGACTCAAGAAAATCTCCGCACTAAGGATTTTATTGTTTGCTTAATTGTCACGTGAAAAGTGGTCAGTGCTAATAGTATTCACTTCAAATGTCTCCATCGCGTATATGATGTTGCCCAATACTAGTACCTAGTGTTTGTAAGAAATGCGAACCCGCGGCTTTTCGCAGCGCAAAAATAAACTAGACGTGGCGGAGAGCTCAAACTCTGTCAGAACGTAGCCCCAGCTGTTCCAGCAAGGTGCCAAAGTTTTAGCACTAACTGTAATTATATTCAAACGTTATAGGCGATTTTCTAGACATTTTAATGTAAAAATGGTGACCGACGTAACTTTTTAAAGGAGCTCCATGGCGCCACAAACCGAAAACGGGCAAAAAAATGGGCCCCATTATTCCACTGATATTTTCAGAAAATCGCTTCTAACTTTTGAATAGGATAACGGTTGGTGCTGAAACTTTGGCACCTTACTCGAACGACTGGGGCTACGTTCTGACGGAGTTGGAGCTCTCCACGAAGTCTAGTTTATTTTTGCGGTGTGAAAAACCGGGTTCGAATTTGTCGGAAACACTCTATACTTCACAGGACTAAGCAATGCCAGAAGTTTTTATCAGGTGATAAAACGAATTCAGACAATGAACATGTAAAAACTTTTTATAGAATCTACATAAATATTTTCAGGTTTGCTTAATGTTTATCTGTGTCAGGTTACCGACGCTTCCGCAATCTTTCTAGCAATTTTTTTTTTTTTTTACGTGCGAAACATTTTATTTGGTTGAAGAGTTTTTGACAGTGACTACCTTTTTATTACGTGGACTGCACGCACCGCAAGGCGCGTCCAGTCTCGACAATAGAAAAATAAAAAAAAAGACAGTCGTGCGCGATAAGCTCACGAGGTCCAGTTCCTTCCGAGACATCGGCTAAATACAACTTTTTCGATTGCCCGCCTCTTGCCTGCTGTTCTTACCACCCTATCATGATAAGTTTTGTGTTTTTAGCATATAATTACGTTTTTCGTAGGGGTAACTTGGTGAAAATGTAAGACGCAAAAGAGGGGGGGGGGGGGGGGGGAGTAGGGGGGAGTAGGGGGGAGCAGGATGCGAAAGCTAGACGGAAAATTTAGACGCGAATGCGTTACGGCAGAAATAACTATTTATATCAGGTGCGACAATGCAATTTTCGAAATGAGCTTGACGCTGGGGTGGTGAAACCGACAAACTTTAGTCCCGAAGAAGTACCCGGACAGGTTCCGACTTGTGCTTATCTGAGAGGCCGAATAAAAAATTCATTCGCTGCAAGCTAGCGGTTGAGGTTGTGCGTGTGCGTGTTATACGACCGGCGTAAAATGAGTGACATCCCGCCTGTTTCCGAGCTTTGCAAAACCAGCTGACATGCGTCATTTATTTATTTAATGTTGTAGTGTAAAACAGCGGGCATCTCTCACAACTGGCATGGTGTGAGCAATATCAAAACATGAAGATAACAGCCAAACATTTTTGCTTTCGGTAATGACAACATGTACAAGGTAAAATTATTAATTTTGGGGGGAACAGACGGCTCAATATGTTTGTTTTTTTACCCGTGGCCGTGTTTGTTTGTTTGCTCGAACATAGGTGCTTTGCAGCGCAAAGAAATAATCAATTAAGCATTCATTTAGGAAAGACGAAAAGAATATAAACATTTGCATTATTGTAACAACCTTCAGTGGCAAAACAACGACCGAGGAAGAATTGCAAACGCTACAACTAACCATATACCGGTAGTGGCAAGCCACTTCCCGAACGAGACTTGACAAAGAGCTCCGGAATTGAGAACACTCGACATGCCGCATTTCGAAGCAGATAACGGTTGACACTAGACAGCCGCATGCCCTTCTTACGTAATTGAAGGCAGAGCTACTATCCACTGCCCCGAGGCACGCCCAGGATGTAATGTGCTACCCCACGGGGAATCGCCAAATCGAAAAGCTGCCATAGTCCAGCCACCGAGTGTTCCTCTCCACTGATAAGGATGACCGAGTAACAAGAGGAGAGGCAGCAGCCAGGACTCTGAGCAATGCGACGCTCCTCGCAACGGAAGTCACATCGAGCCAAAATGCGAGCAAGAATTCTGGGAGGGACATTCTTTTCCATATCTCAGCGCGGAAGCATTCCAATTGGAGTGGTTGGCCGTCGGCGATCGTCCTTTGCATGTCGGGTTGGCGAACGTACGAGTTCCCTTGACGGAGACCTCCGGGCAGTTGGCATTCTCGTCCTTCGATTTCGCAGGCGCGTCTTCAGATGGGCAGAGGAAACAAGGAAAGGGCCATCTTTCTTGCGCAAGGTTTTCTTATATTTTGTTTTTCGGAAAAGGCAACGGAAAGCAGATATGCAATCTTGAATATGGAGTGGATTGGGGGCTCGTGGAACGAGAAGACTTTTAGGGCGAGAATAGGTCACAGCTGCCTTTATCTTTATGGCGATAAGGGAAAGGGCGTCAGCACAGTTTTCAACGGGCTCTCCGTGGCTGGAATACAATGAGGTAGGGTTTTGGGTCAGCGACTGCGTTCAGGGTATGCGAACTCCGTGTTAGATGGGAGTGGCCGAAACAACGAAAAAAGAAATGCGCGTGAGGATGCGTGTTTAAACAAAGTGTCGCATTGTTTTTGTGTCAACTGTAGATTTTGGTTTTACCAAGTTTTAAAAGTAGGTTTTTTTTTGTGATGACAGGCAATATATTTATTTGATGTGAAAACAAAATGTTTCACACCGCCTTTCAAACTAATTATCGGACCGCCATTATAACATATTGTGCTTTGATTGAAAGGACCTAACAAAAGAGCCGAGTCAATATTTAATGTGCTTGGTGGTTTCTTAGCGGAAAGTAGTTTTCCAAGCAGCTATTAAAAGGAAGCGACAGTTGACTTCTTTCCTGGGTCACATCAGTAGCGAAACGGTGATCCTAGTTCTAAATTTCTACCTGTTACATTGTACCTGCATACTCACTTCCTGACAAAGATGCAGCACCAGAAACTGCTGTGGAAACAGGTCATTCTTTTTATTTTAGAGATACTGGACACACCTTGTCTACACAAAAAATTAATTTTAACTTCAATTTAATACTCCTGCCCTCGACAGTAGTCGTTGCATATATTATCTTATACTTCCCGCTTTTTTGCCGCTGACACAATCAAACATTGTCATCACGGCCGCCATATTTGTATACTATAGTTGTTAAAGGCACTCGACGTGGCCCGGAGGTTTAAGCCAATGGATGTCTATGGCAATTCGTTGTTTTCGTTGCTGTGCTAAGGTATCACCAGACACCATTACTTGAACATGACAGGACGTATGAATCTCCCTGGACTTTGCAAAAATACCTATAAATTGATTAGAAAAAAAAAAGAAGTATAGCTTAAAATATTCCTTTTTTTTCTAATTTTGAATAATTATACATCTTTTCTTTTGAGTGTGTAACTGAATTTAAAAAAAAAGTTAAATATTTTAATCTCGTTAATAGTCTACTAGTTCTCAGTGAGTAACATAATCATGTAATTATGTACGATTGGAACGCTGTCATTAAAGTGCAAAGTCAGAACAGCAATTAAAATAGCATACAAAATAGTTCGCCGAAGGCCAGCACTACGTTCAAAAATCTCCCGCTGCAAGATTGAAATAACCAAGCTAACGTAGAATATTTTATTGTTATAACAATTAATATTTTAAAATATTATAAAATAAAAGTGGAGTTTCGGATATAAGAAAAATTTCCGAATAATTATCTGCGTCTTGAAATAAACAGGACATACTTTTGTACTCGATTCAAGATAGCTGCGTGAAACAAAAAGTTGCTTATTTTGTTTTTCACTTTAAACTTTATTATTACTGAATAATTGTTCGTTTTATGAACGCACACCCGCAGGCGGGCACAAAGGATACAAGATTAAAAAACGCGCTAACCTTTTAATAACATTCGATAGCCGCGAGGAAATTCTTGCTTTTGCTCCTCCTTTGTAATCCTTAGTCCGCCGTGGCTACATTCTCTGCGAAAATGGATTTGAAAAATTAATTTAAGTATGAAATAACGCTGCCACGTCGCTCGGAGCATACGAGAGATAAATGAAACCCGATATAATTTCTTCTAGTTCTTTGGTCCTGTTTTATTTTATTTATTTTTTTGCGTTCGTTTCAATGATTTTTGTTTCTCCAGTGTACATTTCATTAACACAAAGCATTTTTTCATGGCATTTATTACTGTCGTGGGAGAGCGCGCTTTCCTTTTTATTTAAGTATACAGTGAATAATTGTGTGAGTCCAATGCGGCCTGGTTAGAGCATAATTGCACTGAGAAATGCAAGTAAACCTAAAAATGGGGAAGGCAATGAATCATACGCTATCATAAATTACGTTGGAAATTTGAAAACGAAAATTACGCACTTGGTTCATATAAAATATTATCCTAAATTTTACCATTTTTAAATCTTGATATTTAAAAAAATAAGCATATATATTCGGATGTAAAAGTTTTTTCGGAATAATTCAGCATTAGCTTTTTTTCTACCTTATGGAATTGGGTCTGATTCTACGAAGCTCTCAATTTGTGTGAAAACGTGTGGGAATTCTGCTTTAAGGAAAAAACGCCGCGCACATGAACCTCCTAAAGCAATCGTTCTGTTTCACACAAAGTTTAAAAAATATAAATCGGCTACATGGAAACTCGTTTACCTCTCTCAATATCCTTTTTTTATTGACTTTCTTTGCGCATTTGGTGAATACTAATTTGTCCATCCGTAAAGACAGGATAATATCTTTTTCTTGCACATATTACGAAATAGTTCGCTTATTGTTCGCCCCTCCCCCCCCTCCTTTCCCTCCCCCCTCCTCTCACCCCCCTCCCGTACACTGCAGAACCCGCCTTGGCATAATATTCATGTGAAGACCAAATATAAAAAGTAGTGTATAATGTCCTGTTAGTGTAATATTCCTGCATCACAAATATCTCTATGGGATGCGCTCGAATAAATGTAATTGCCTTCCATACAATTTTAAAATTTTAAGTTATTATGTCACGTACATTCGCAAGCACAAAAGTAAATATGTACACATATTTATTGATATATCTTTGTTTTAAAGAATTCACTTATTCGTTTCGTATTCTAGGGCAACTATAACCAGCGTTTTTAAACTTTATTAATCCGCCTTTTGACCGTGCCCCACTGTCCCTACGTGTCGAATGCGACCAGACGATTCAACCAATCAACAAAATTGTGAACAAAGGATCACCCGTTTCGAGCTCATACAGGCCACCATTCAATGTTTGTTTTCTGAACACGGTTCAATTACTTTTTTTTTCTGCAGTTTCTCTTCAATGGGGCTGAATTTGCTTCCTTTTTTTATTATCACACAACCGAATTTGGTGTTAGGGAGTGCATCCTACTTCGCATAGCACAATCATGCAACGTTAAAAAAAAAATCAATTGGTACTTAACTTTTGCCAAAAAGCTACGCAGGTTCAAGCCTGTCATGGAAGAAACCTCCCATTCAGGCCTACGTGATCTAGGCGGCAACGGCGCCTTGCAATTCAACCGTTGTTTCGGAACGAAAAGGCGGACAAGGAAGGGAAGGGTGGAATGGATGAAGGGAGGAAGGGAGGGCGTGAATCTAAAGGGTTCGGAAATTCGTCCAATTTGTTCGAACGCGATAAGGCGTGCAAGTCGGTGTTTCGCCCCCCAAAACACCCTCGTGCAAGATGAGTTGGCGTCCGTTCCAGTCGCCCTCTTGCCAAGTGCTCCCTAGGGACCGCCGCCGCGTGGGATGGCACTCATTCCTCCGTACGCGTAGCGCGCCTCCCGTTCGGCGCCGGCGGACGTGTCGGCGGGGAATGGGTGGGCGTTCGCTTTCCAAAAAAGCCGATAATCGGGCCAAGCGTTCCGGTCCGGGTGGACCCACGGGGGTCCTCGCCCTCCCACCCGTAACGTCCGGAGTAATGGCCTACGGCAGCGGTGGCCCTGGGACGCTTCGATACAGGAGGTGCGCGGCGGCGAGAGGCCCAAGTTTCATCGTCGATCTGGTCGCCGTGCAACCGTGACTGCCTGTCCGCCGGTCAAGCGAGGTTTTATTTTTTGGCGCTTGGGAGTGGACGCAGTTTTTTTACGTGAGGAATTTGTAAATGGGTAATGTGGCGGACTGCTCGGGACACGGCTCGCGCGTTTAGGAACTGGCTCGGTGGTGTAGAAGCCTCGCTTTTTACCCAACAAACTGTTAATCTGCACCGAACCGGGCGGGCGTCGTCCTGTTGTGCTCTAAATCAAATATACAACTTAGTTTTTATGTTTATTATTTTATATATAGGTAGAGTCATTTGCTACTTAATACGTGACAAGAAAACAAGGCACCCTGTTTTTATGTAACTTAAGCACCGATCGAATGGTAGCGACGGTTGACACTAACACGGGATTAAAATGTCTGCTTAAAAGCAAGTGCACCTTGACGTGTATGCGCTCTATTGATACTGCCGCGCGCCAAGGAGGCACCGCGGCCGTAGCATAACGGTTATCGCGCTTACCTCCCACGCGAAGGGCCAGGGTTCGATTCCTGGCCGCGGCTACTCATTTTTGTTTACACTGTAATGTGATGTTCTAGTGAATTCGAGAACTGTCTAGCTGATTCGAGGTTAGAATGTTCTCCGCGTTGAACCTTCTACATCGAACGCTCCAGAAGCCAACGCGTGTACAAAAGCGGCTCCGCCTGGCAAGCAGGATTCAGTTTAGCCCCAGCGTTCGACTCTGCTGCTACGCCGACTTCGACGCCCGCAACGCTCTGTTATTATCTTTTGTACCCTTTTATTTTCGGCACAAGTTCGCCACATTAAACGTTTATTTATTCCTGTTTATTTCTTGTTTATTAGTCACCACCCGTGACATTTTGGTGGTGGTGCGGGGTACCGCATGCCCGTGCAACGTTCCCCTCCAAGGACCCGCAGTGAAAGTCCGATACCCGGCTCGGTGAGAAGACCACTCACCGCGAAACCTGAAACTCGGACCAGCCGCCGCACCAAGGGAGAGGATCCTGAGTACGGTTTGCTGTTGGACAAGCCCAAGCCGCAGAAGACGACGATGGCCAACCAGTCGCAAGCCCCCGCCGCTTCTCCCGTCGTCTACATGCCCGTCGCACCTCGGACGGCTACCCCCCCCCCCCCCCCCCCCTTCCACGGTAAACTCTACGAAGACGTCGAAGACTGGATTGACCAGTATGAACGCGTTGCCCGCCACAACGGCTGGACCGACGAGCAACGCCTGCACAACGTCTACTTCTCGCTTGAGGGAGCCGCCAAGCACTGGTACGAGAACCATGAGTCCTCTTTGACGTCGTGGGGCATCTTCAAGACCGACCTGAAGGCTACGTTCGTCAACCACCACCGCCGAGAGAGAGCCGAGGACCTACTGCGAGCCAGGACCCAGGGCCCCAATGAAAGTGTCACGAGCTTTGTGGAAGACGTGCTCCGCCTGAGCTCCCGCGCCAATCCTCAGGCCACCGAGGGAAAGAAGCTGCGCATTGTGATGCGGAGCGTGAAGGACGACATCTTCGGAGGCCTCGTCCGCAACCCGCCGGCAACCGTCGACGCCTTCGTCAGCGAGGCGACAAACATCGAGCGCCCCCTCCAAGCGCGCGCTTCCCACTTCCAGCGGCAGCCAAGCGTCACTGCAACCGCGCTGCTTAGAGGTGAAAACGTTCCAGGTACGGACATCCGCGAAATTATCCGGGAGGTTGTCCGGGAGGAACTGCAAAGGTGGCTGCCAACCACCAGCCGTCCGCCAACCATTTCCATCGCCGAGGCTGTCCGAGAAGAAGTGCACCGGGCGCTCCAGCCAGAGGTTCCCGTCACCAGGGTGGCACCGGAGGAACCGACGTTGAGCTACGCCGCCATGGCCCGACGACCGCCGCAAGCTTCCCGCCAAGCCACGGTGCCACCCCGAAGAGACGCCCCAACGCCGCAGTACCCCCGACGGCAGGAAGATCAGGCGCACGTTCCCCCAGAGCGACCTGCGCCGAGGAAGACAGACGTCTGGAGGACGGCCGACCGACGCCCGCTGTCTTACCACTGCGGGGAAGCTGACCATGTGTATCGCCGATGCCCATACCGACGACTCGGGCTGCGCGGATTCCACCCAACCGACCCGCGCCCCCGGTATGGTGAACGCCCTCGGGAGATCGACGAGTACCTGCGACGACCCCAGTCCCCCGAGCCTCCGTCACGCCGAGAGTTCCGGTCGCCGTCACCGCGACGTCCAGCTTCGCCGATGCACCGACCCCGACGTGAAAGCCTGTCACCCCTCGCTCCTCGCCGGGGAAACTAGGCGCGGCAACCCCTGGAGGTGGAGTTGCCGAAGACGACCGACGCCAAGATCCTCCACGAACGTCGGAGGGCCCTCACTCGAACGCTACCAGAAATCGAAACGACGCCCCTGCAACGGTGTCCAATAACCTAAACGTCGTCATCGACGGCCACGACGCATCAGCGCTCGTGGACACCGGAGCAGACTACTCAGTCTTGAGTGGGAGGCTCTCCCGCCGCCTTCGAAAAGTCACCACGCCGTGGGCCGGACCACAAATACGAACCGCCGGAGGGCACCCCATCACACCAGTCGGGAGATGCACTGCTCGCGTCGAGATCCCCGGTGAGACGTGCCCTGTTAAGTTCGTCGTTCTGCAAGGCTGTTCAAGAGACGTTATCCTCGGAATGGACTTTCTCTGCGAGTATGGCGCCGTCATCGACCTCGGGGCAAACCAGCTGACGCTGCGAAAGCCTGTTTTACCGTCGGTGGAGACCAACACGACGTCAACCGCGACCCGAGTTATCGCCGACCATGTGAACTTACCTCCCCGGTCGAGTGTTTTCGTCACCGTCATAACCGACGCAGCCATGCACGGTGAAGCTCTTCTGAAAGGCAGCGTCCAACTGCTCCTTGAGAAAGGAATTGGCGTCGCACGAGGCGTAACGGATCTCCAAGAAGGACGTACAACTGTTCTTGTAACGAACTTCCGAGAGGAGCCGCAGCACCTAACGAAGGGTACCACTGTGGGCCACATTGAGGAGCTTCAGGCGCCAGTCGTGGTCACCGCAATCTCTGTAGAAACCTCGTCGTCACAGCAGAACAGCACGCCGCCGCCACTCGACATCGACCCCGAGCTCCCAGCTACGAAGCGCCGGCAACTGGTTGATCTCCTTGCCGAATACAGCGACTGTTTTGCCACGACATCGAAGATTCGCCAAACACCAATGGCGAAACATCGCATTGTTACCGACGACGACGCACTTCCTGTCCACCAGTCGCCGTATCGAGTCTCCTTAAAGGAAAGGAAAGTGATTCAAGATCAAGTCCCGGAGATGCTCGACGACGACATCATTCAACCCTCAAGAAGCCCATGGGCGTCCCCAGTCGTCCTTGTAAAGAAGAAGGACGGAACCCTGCGGTTCTGCGTGGACTATCGTCGACTGGACGCTGTGACGAAGAAGGACGTCTATCCGCTCCCCCGCGTCGACGATACGTTGGACCGACTGCGCCACTCCCGATATTTTTCGTCGATGGATCTGAAGAGTGGCTACTGGCAGATTGAAGTCGACGAACGCGGCCGGGAGAAAACTGTCTTCGTCACTCCCGACGGACTGTACGAATTCAAAGTGATGCCGTTCGGGCTTTGTGCTGCGCCAGCCACCTTCCAGCGTGTCATGGACACCGTGCTGGCAGGTCTGAAATGGCAGAGCTGCTTCGTCTACCTCGACGACGTCGTGGTATTTTCACGAGATTTCGACGAGCACCTGGAACGACTTCGAGCCGTGCTTCAAGCCATCAAGACCGCCGGCCTGTCACTCAAGCCAACAAAGTGTCGATTCGCCTATAGTAAACTTAAGTTCCTTGGCCACGTCGTGAGCAACAAAAGTGTTCTCCCTGACCCTTAGAAGACCCGCGCCGTGGCTGCATTTACGCCGCCGTCTGACAAGAAGGCCGTGAGAAGATTCCTTGGACTTTGTGCCTACTACAGACGATTTGTTCGGGACTTCGCCAAGCTGTCCGCACCGCTGACGCACCTCACGAAGGACGCCGTAAAGTTCGAATGGACAGACGAACACCAGCAGTCATTCGATGAGCTGAAACGAAGACTCCAGACGCCCCCGATTCTTGGCCATTTCGACCAGTTCGCTGATACAGAGATCCACACGGACGCCAGTAACACCGGACTTGGCGCAGTGCTAGTTCAAAGGCAGGACGGGGCAGAGCGAGTCATCGCATACGCGAGTCGGACGCTGTCTAAGGCAGAGAGGAACTACTCTACAACTGAAAAGGAGTGCCTTGCTGTCGTCTGGGCAATAACAAAGTTTCGCCCATATCTGTATGGAAGTCCTTTTCGCGTGGTCACGGACCACCACTCGCTCTGCTGGCTCGCGAATCTGAAAGACCCCTCCGGACGCCTCGCCCGGTGGAGCCTACGACTGCAGGAGTTCGACATGACCGTTGTGTACAAGTCCGGCCGGAAGCACCATGACGCCGACTGCCTGTCAAGAGCTCCTGTCGAGGCCGGTCCTGCCTGTATCGAAGACGACGACGATGAGTGTTTCCTCGGCGCTTTAGACGTCAGCGACATGGCAGCACTCCAACGAGACGACCTTGAACTGCGAGCGCTCATCGAGCACTTAGAGGGACAACCGAGTTCGGTTCCCCGTACTTTCTTAAGAATCCTGCACACATTCTCCATGCGGCGAGGGGTGCTGTACAAGGAGAACTTCGTCAAGAACAACACAGCATGGCTGTTGGTTGTTCCTGCCAGCCTTCGAGACGAAATATTCCAAGGATGCTATGACGACCCAACGGCTGGACACCTTGGCTACAGCAGGACGCTCTCCAGGATTCGAGAAAAGTACTACTGGCCGAGGCTACCGAAGACCGTTCACCTATACATTCGATCATGCCACGAGTGTCAGCGACGCAAGAAACCGCCAACGAAGCCGTCAGGACTTCTGCATCCGATTTCTCCCCCGTCTATGCCATTCCAGCAGATCGGAATGGATTTACTTGGCCCTTTCCCATCGTCAACGTCGGGAAACCGCTGGATTATCGTCGCCACCGATTATCTCACACGGTGCGCCGAGACGAAAGCCCTTCCAGCAGGCACGGCTGTTGAAGTCGCCAAGTTTTTCATTGAGTCCATTGTCCTCCGGCACGGCGCCCATGAAGTCCTCATCACAGACCGTGAATCTTCGTTCATGGCCCAGCTGACGCAAGAGATCCTTCGTCTCAGTCGCACCGGCCATCGTCGAACCACTGCAAACCACCCACAGACCAACGGGCTGACCGAGCGACTCAACAAGACAATCGCCGATATGATCTCTTTGTACGTTGAACACAATACGTGGGACGAGGCGTTGCCCTACGTCACGTTCGCCTACAATACGGCATTTCAGGAGACCACTGGATTCACCCCTTTCCAGCTGGTACATGGTCGGAAGGTCACGACCATGCTGGACGCAATGCTGCCCCATGAGCCATCTGAAAATGAGAGCGACGACGCCCAGGCGGTTGCTCAACGTGCCGAAGAAGCCCGCCAGCTCGCCCGACTCATGATTCAAGACCAGCAACGCGTCGACGCGGGCCGCTACAACCTTCGTCGCAGGGACGTTCACTTCCAGCCCGGAGACAGGGTGTGGGTGTGGACGCCCATCCGTCGCCGCGGCCTCAGTGAGAAACTGCTGAAACTGTACTTTGGACAATACAAGGTACTTCGTCGCCTCGGCGAGCTGAACTACGAGGTAATGCCCGACTGAACAAGAACATCATCACGCCGCCCACCACGACCTGAAGTCGTCCACGTCGTGCGCCTGAAGCCTTACAACGCTCGATAGGACTGTGGATCGTATGTGTTTCAAATTACTCTTTAGTCTGCCGTTATCTTTATGTGCTTTGTTTTGTGTTGCATCGAGGCGATGCACTCTTTAAGGGAGGAGTAATGCCGCGCGCCAAGGAGGCACCGCGGCCGTAGCATAAAGGTTGTCGCGCTTACCTCCCACGCGAAGGGCCAGGGTTCGATTCCTGGCCGCGGGGACGCATTTTTTTTACACTGTAATGTGATGTTCTAGTGAATTCGAGAACCGTCTAGCTGATTCGAGGTTAGAATGTTCTCCGCGTCGAACCTTCTACATCGAACGCTCCAGAAGCCAACGCGTGTACAAAAGCGGCTCCGCCTGGCAAGCAGGATTCAGTTTCGCCCCAGCGTTCGACTCTGCTGCTACGCCGACCCGACTTCGACGCCCGCGACACTCTGTCATTATCTTTTGTACCCTTTTATTTTTGGCACAAGTTCGCCACATTAAACGTTCATTGATTCCTGTTTATTTCTTGTTTATTAGTCACCACCCGTGACAATACTATGCTGATGTGAATCTGCAGGTATCCGGGTAATCAAAGCATGCCTTATTTCGTACCCTTTGGCGCTTTTTTTTCTCTGCCCGCATAAATTGAGTGGGTAGTGTTTTCGGTAGCTAAAATTCACAAAGAAAAAAAGGGGTTTCCTCCTTCCGTGACAAAGGAAGAACGACAGGAAGCAGTGCTTCGGCTAAGGATGCACCGCAGTAAAGGCAAGATAAGCGAGCTCTTTATTAAAGGGAGCACTTCGGTAGCAGAAATAATTAAGCAGCAAGAGGTCCAAAGCGAAAGCTACGAGCTCGGGTTTCCAGCCTGCACTTCAGCTCACATTCCGATGAAACACTGCACATGCATGCGATACCAAACCAAAAATACGATGACCGCTTCGCGTAACGTTGGCTTCCTCGCATATAGAGTCTCACGGCGGGAAAAGCTGCTTCCGGGTTTTGTCGATCGATTCTCTGAAAGCTGCGTCGAGGAACAGACGTACACACTCGACATGCTATTTCCTGTCAGCGAACGTAAATGAACCCCATATAAAGTTGAAAAAACGAATGTTGGTATTATGAGCAGTAATATACGACGGAAGGTATATGTGCAAAAAAATAGCTTGGCTTAGGCGTTCCGTGTAATGCAATGACGCTGTGCTGGCACCGATACGCTGTTTTTACCCCACTCGTGGCCCCCGTTCGTGCGCAGCGGAGAGGAGAAAAAGGAGTGTTAGAGCACAGCTTCTCCGCCTCCTCCCCCCCTTCTACAATACACACACAATCAGCAAGTCGCAGCGCCATTGGTCACGCACACTTCAACGTCAAACCAACAGCTGCACTCTGCTTGACAGTGACAGCTGTGGGGTTCTTTACGGAGGTCGATCTACTAGTAATCGACCTCCGTTCGGGATGCGCTCCGCCCGTCACCCAGGGAGTTACACACTGAAACGAGAAGACAGGGAATGGGTTTACTGTACATCTCGGTTGCCCGTCGTCGTGAGCCGGCAGTCCGGGCCTGCCGACCCTTGTCGCCCGTCGATCAGAGCTCATAGTCGGGGTCCGTGTCCAGGCCCGCGGATCGCTTTTCCCACGCCAGCGCTGCGTAGGCTGGCTGTCCTGGGCTATCAATGCCCGAGTCTCGCTGCGGAACTACCCCGGGATTGTCGTGGCCTAGGCCAGATGGCCAGGGCTCGCCGTTTCCACCGGTCTTGCTCCAGACCTCGCCGGCGGACCGCTCCAGGCTTCGCCATGGGCCAGGCCTGGTAGCTCGGTCCTGACGTTCTTGTCCAGCTGCAGCCTCGCTCAACCCGCACTGTCTCGCGCCAGCTTGTGTCTTCTCCGCCGGCCGCCTGTAACGTGCCCTCTGCCTCATCTTTCACCCTCGGCTCCCGCACAGCGCAGAGAAAACCATTTTTCCCTACGCCAAGTGTGGTTCACCGTCAAGTATGGTTCACCGTCAAGTATGGTTCACCAACTAGCCCAAGTATCCATTCTATCAAGTTGCACTTTGCTGCTGACACTCTTGTCCACGGCCTTGGTACGGTGCGACCAACATTAACACGAGCAAGAAAGGTCCGTGCAGGGGTCAAGCATAAAACTATAGTTTTACTATGCTATTTCATTTTGTCACGAAACCCCTTATTTTGATACGGCTATACGACTGTTTTAGGCCTCGTTGATTTCCTGTCGTCGAGAATTCTGAAAATAATAACGCCAAATTAACAAGAAAAAAATAAACAGCTGTTGCATTTAAGCTTGACTTTATACGGGTTGTGCCGTACGCCATTTAAGGGTAGTATTCGTTCTTGCAATAGTCTTCAATTTCCAATACAAAAGAAACTGAGACTTGCTGCGAACATTTGGACCCTTGCGCTCTAAATCGACAATAGAAAAACGCTGGTTGACTTCTGTGGTATTACCTATCCAACTTCGACGAGTTTCACGAAACTGCGGATTCTCAAATAACAGCAATGATGCTAATGGGTTTTTTGTTTTGTTTTTTACTATAACGCTTTGGTGCCTATGACGGGGACTGTGTAATGACCCAGCAGGGACAAAGCGGAAAATAAGGCAATAACAAAAAACAAAGCTTATGTGGCTTTTTGCATTATTTTTGCCTTGTCTCTGGCCTTACAAATTAATTGGGAAGATTAAATAAATCTGATAAATTATAAAATATATTAATTTTCAGATTTCTAAAACTCTTTCAAAACACAAATGCGAACACCAACAAGCATTACAAGCTCGACGACGTGCGTGTTCGCCGAACCGTCTTGAAACATTTCATTACGTCAGTCAAAGGCTTCTTCTATACTTTTTCATCGTGTTTCAGTCACGCGTTCCAGCTTACTACGTATAACGCGCATTCATATAGTAATTACAAGATTACCCTCTCTCTCGCACTACCTATAACAGCTAAAATAAAAGAATACGCTTATTTTTCGCTGTATAAAAGGCAATGTATAATATCTCAACTTCTTAACAGTCAACCCTCTTATGCAACAATAAACCTCGAAGTCGTGGAAGGTGATATGTACCTTTAATGTTAACTACCGTAATACCCCGAGTCATCGCCCACCCCCCTGCCAAACAAAGAATGTATACGTACTCCACTCTTTTATGTGAAATCCTAATACATATTGTTATCTTTTTCTTGTAAACTTACGCTGAACGTAACGTGGACGCAACAGGCTCACGGTCGCTTGTGGCGTCTCCTAGCAAATTAATTGTTACAATGAGCGGAATTCACTATACATCATCGGCCATGTGCTAATTCGTGGACGCGTCTCGGCCATGTAGAGCGCTCTGCAGGTTCCTCGAGGATCGTTTTCCGAGCCATTAACTGAAGTCGGCTTCCAGGCCGATCTTTCAGCTGCCGAGGACAGGGCCTTCCCTCTGTTCCCTGACCCCGTCTCGCGTAAGTAAGCATTTTAAATATTATACCCCCATCCGTTTTTCCCCGAAGGGGCCCCCTTCAACGCGCTTCGCCTAAGCGCCACCCCCCCCCCCCCCCCCCCCCCCGCGAGCTGTATCTGCTCATCAATTTCAATTGTGTCGGGGTTCGAAGCCTAAGTAGCCTTCTTATGAGATGTGGTCGTGCGAGTCGTATGAGTAGTACTCGCGCAGTGAGTGTGTGTTTTTAACCTCGAGTTTAAACCGTGGACGGGCTATGGGAGGGCCCTTCGCGAGTTGGCGCTCTTCCGGGTGCGTCGCATCCGACGGCAATTGCCAGAACGGTAGCTTTGAGGAGGTTGGGGTTGCAAAAGGAGGAGTCTGTATATGTCCGTGCGTGGGGAAAAGGGGGGAGGGGGTGGACGCGGTTCTTAATTGCACGTGGTAATTTATGCGTATCGCTCTTTCGGCCGCGCTAATTTTCGGAGCGGGACCGCGTGTTCTCTTTGGATTTAGGTGGGTGTTTTACAACTACAAAACTCAACTTGGTTTTGCATATAACGAATATAAACAGTAGAAAAGAGTAGTCTACGGGAGCATGTGACGTTGTTTCAGAACAAAACTTAATCAGTTCACCTCCTTTTAACAAGTTATATTTCGTTTTCTCATAATACTGCGAGGAGCCTGCGCTGAGGTGTCAACCTGTGGGCAATCACTCAACCGCTCTTAATTTGCGGGCAGTATGTTGCCGGTGAAACCGCTAGAACGAAATGCCCACAGGTCATACAAAATCATTAGCGTACTTGAAAAAAATTTGACTTCATTAGCGAGAGTTAATTCCGATGTGAACGAGAGAGTGGGGCCAGCCTGTAAATGTGACATCCGAGCATTTCAACTCATTTTGTCACTAAGGGCGAAAAGAGTGACGATCATATTCGGTAGGCGAACACTCATCATTTCTGTTGCGCATACCTTCCGTTTAAGTAAAAATTGAAATGCACAACACGGAAAACGTATATACAACATCATATCTTAAATAATGCGTCGATTAGCTTATATATATATGTTGGGAGAGGCGTAGTCTGTGTTATCTAATATGCTACCATAGCCAATTGTTATCGTCTCCTTAGCTTTTTTTTTGGCTTTTGCAGTAATTGGGCATTTAAATTCCATGATTTCTAAAACGTCTATTCTGCATAATTCTTCTACTTCAAGACTGGTCATAAACCAGCATAATTGTTTACCTCTCTTTGTTACCAAAATACGTTCTTTGATCGCAGCGTGAAAAAATGTACTCAGAAGCGACATAATGTTTTATTATTTGGTTCAGCCAATCAGCGTATGCGTCCATATTGTTAACCGAACTCCGAAATCTCCTTTAAGGTATGAGCCAAATTCATTAAAGCTGCATCAATGTTAGGTCAATGATTCCAAAACCAATTTTTAACGCAAATTATCTGTTGAAGCCTAAATGTAATATCCGAAAACTTAAATTTACTTTAGGATGTTATGTTTCAGTACATTGTAGCCCCGCTGATGGTAAAGAATAGCCAACATATCTTTGAAAGAATGACGCACAAAAAAATAGTCAACTTATCTTTAAAGAATGACGCGCTAAATAAATCGAAAAATTTATTTAGTTGATATTTCAATCGATGCACTAGACTAGTGCTCTGATATTTTCAACATTTTTGAGTGGCGATAAAATAAGAAAATGGACACCATTCTAAGGTCAGCAAGGAGCGCTCGATTCTTAACCAAAAACACAAAAACCAAAAATTGGGTATTGCGTTCGTTGAGATTGAATAATTTTTTCACTTCCGTAGACATTATCTATCTTGTACAGTCATCTTATGCCAACTTCAGCTCAATACTTTTTCATTTGCGGAGGCTTGGCGGGCTTCCTGTGACAGGCTTGGCAGACTTTGTCTGTTAGACTAGAGTATGATATACAATCCTCTTAAGCTTACTGTCTGCTTTAGCAGACTTTAGACCTTATACACACTCGCTACCTGCTAAATTCTTTAAGATTCAATTTCGGTTCTAAGGACGACCATTAAGGCTTTCGCCTTTGGGGCACACTGAACAAAGCAAGATATAGGCACACGTTTATTGTTTATACGAGAAAAGTTTTCTTTATTTAAAGACATGGGCCGAATAGCTTACATTTGAAACCAATTATTCGGCAAACCTGGATATCATACGAACAACATATTTATTCGCCCCTGTTGGCCAATGTGCAAAACTTCGCACTTGTTCCTCCAAAAGAAAGTATGTAGAAACATAAAAATAATAATTGCTCGTTCGTGAATATTGTCAGCCTTAAGGAAGACAGCCTCAAGCCCGCCTCCACCTCAACGTATTTAAATGAAAGAATTATGGTGGAAGGGAATCCATATTTTGCTTTTTGGGACGTATAATTTGGCCTAGAATCTTTGCTCGAAACCTTCATAAAAATATAAAGATTCGTTAATACAATGCATTCGAACGATTTGACGGTTTAATTACAAGGCAACCCTTCAGAAAACGAGAGAAGCATACCGACCAAAAAATGCAATTGAAAAAGCGAATACCAAGCCAATATTTCATTTCATTTATTGTTCTCTCAGGGCCCGAAGGCATTACAGAGAAGAGTGTTTTTTTTTTCTTTTTTTAAACGGAAACATATGAGTATAACGATACATAAGGCAAGACATAAAACAAAAGTTATTGAACATCAAAAAACTTAGTAATGGCAATTTTAAAATCAGTAGCATCAGTTATCGAGACTATGGGTGCAGGAAGGCGATTCCAATCTATTGAGGTCTGAGGGAGAAAAGAGGCATTGAAAGAAGAGGTGTTACACTGGGGGACGCCCACTTTTAGAAGGTGATTAGTTCGTAGCGAATGTAAAGAAAAAAAGGCTCGAGGAATGTTTTAATTTAGCTTTCACACTAAAACACATATAGTAAAAATAAGTGTCACATATCCAATTTCTGAACAAAGATAATTTGTACAAAAAAAAAACTAAATTTTATTTTGATGGAACAAACTTATTATGGGCTCTACAAAAGGAAAAACCGTGGTACCATGTATGGATAATTGGGGGCTGTGTGTATGTTTACACAGCCTAGAGCTTGGTCTGCCTCAACGTGCAACGAGTCTGCCAGCTGTAGATGATAAATTTAGCCAGTGTAGTACAGCCGCTAGCCTGGGGTTTTTAACGTGCATCGCGCAGTAGTGATACACGACCGCATGCTAGTACAATGTTCATCCAGATCGAAACAGGCAGGGGTGGAGATTGAACCCAGGATCCCTGGGTCCTGCAGTGCATGCTTTCGCTCCACATGCTCCGATCTGGTAGGTGCTAGCAATGGAGAAACAATAATACGCATTGTTTCTCTTAGCACCGTCATACTCCTCGCACGCAGACGAACGTAACAACTGTGAACAGAAGTGACAGAGCACTGAAATCTTGCATACGGGGAGAGAATGCAGTGGGCGAGTGCTAAGACGAACGATGCATATTGTAAGCCCCGAAAGTGTCTCAGTGAACCGCCTTTGTGTCTTATTAAGAGAACGAAAAGTTACATGGGTTTCTAACTTCATCACTTTTCATTCTTTTTTTCTTCTTTTTTTTCTTTGGGGGGGGGGGGGGGGGGGGGGGCTGTTATTTGCGGAATTTTATGTTTGACCACGCTAGGTGTGGGTAGAAGCTTGCAGTTTGTGTTGATTCTTTTGTCTGTGCACTGTTCTTGTGTGTTTCGGTTTTTGTGTGCGGTGCTTCTTTGTTTTTGGAAGTTAGAGTAGACGGTGTAGTTCGATGGAGGGAGTGTTTTTTATTATTTATTAAGGAGGAATGAACGTGTATAGTAATATAAGGCGATTTTTGTTGAATAAGCTTAAAAGCTGTGTGTTGCAACTTCACTGTTCTGTCCGTTTCCTTTTTTGTTTATTATTCCTTTGTCTCAGGGCACTAAATTGGTGAGACATAATAACGCTTGGGGGAACCGCAGAGGGAGGGAAAGGTCGAATTGTGTGTTTCAAATCATATCGATTGTGATTGTACGTCGAGTGCTACGAAAATAATTTGGGCATGTGTCTTCTAGAAAGCGTTTCTTCTTAACATTCTCAGTTCATTTTGGACGAAGATGACGCGTAAAGCGTTTTGCGACGGGGACCTCGAATATAGTAATCGATGCCAAAACATGGTCCGGACACGCAAACAATTCGTGCCCTATTGACAAAATATTAACCGCCTCAGAATAAAAATAAAATAAAAAAAGAAGAACGTTTAGAGATCCCATGAAATGTCGGAAGTATATTGCTCAATAATTGGTGCTGGCCTCACCTGCGAAGAACCGCACTCCGTATCCATGGCAACCTCACAAGAAAACACAGCAGTGTCATTTGGTTTTGGTGGTTTTCTTCTTTTGTTCACGGGGATCAATCTTGTTGACGTCCTTGTTATTGGGAAACAGATTTGATATCCCATTTTAAGTGAACTTTAAAATTAAGTGGAGTGGTGCGAGGCCGATCCTGAGTTGTGTCGCTTTGTCCTCTCAAGAAAACACTGTATCCAGTTTGAAACTTACAAAAAAAGAGAGACATTGTACTTTTATTTGTTTACCATTCCACTCTGCAGCTAGATTAGTTGTATTTCTTTTCAGCGTATTCTTTGTTCTGAATCCCACGACGAAATTTAATATTTTCCCTGCACATTTCTAAACAATAAAAAAAAAAAAAAATCGGCGATTGTATTTCCAGAAGGCTGGGGGCGAGCTCAAGAAACCTAGCGTACCCTTTTTTATATTTTTTGTTCTGAAATTAGACCTTGCCGTGTTTACAGTTTACAGGGTCCTAGACGAAACCTAAATTTTTCTTCGTTTACGAAACCGGAGAAGTTTGTAGCTACCCAATCTGATTAAACTCCGTAAAATACCACTCTCCGAACTCTGGAAATAAGAAACTCGATTCAACCTTTAGTTCGTCGTTATTTTTGTGTGTTTTTGATGAGCGTTTTTATTGAGAAATCGTAGCTATTTCTTTCTTTTGGGAGACGTTTCAAAAATGAACTTTCGCATCGTGAGTATGTGGTTGCTGTTTTTGGTGGCAGTCTGTTTTATTTGAACTTTTAGGTTTTTCGAGAGACATATTTGTCTCTGTATGACATTCAGCCTTCTGCGCAGATAGACGGTGCTCTATTTTTAGAAAACGTGTTGCCGAAGAAGCCCCTGTGGCACAGTTGAACCTCCGAACCTTTTCCTGAATTAAACGTTTAGGTAAACTATTTTTAGCCCCTGTCGCCAGAACGCGAAAACTTTTGGTGGCAAGATTGTATTCGCGCTTCATCGAATTTCTTACGAGGGGCATGAGCTGAGCTAGTTGGTTGCATATGTTTAGTGGAACCAGCTGAACCTACAGAAAATTATAGAGATAGCAGAAAAGACACCCTATCGTTGGACTCCCAACTATTAATTAAACCTACGCTTCTTCTTCTACTGTTGTTGCTACTGCTATTGCCAAGTCTTCTTTTTCTTCTGTTCGTTCATTCTGCCGTTTCTCCCTCTTTTTCGTTTTCTACATAAACATTGGCGCCCCGCAGGAACTTGTTTTCACTTTGCTGTAGGGTGATGCAAGGTGAATTGACGCTAGGGTGCCTACACGTCTGTCTGTCTCAGGGTGAAGACATCCATTGTCGCCCTGAGTGTGCCAGCGCGTAACACTCTGGCGCACCCGGTGCGTGACTTGGGCGGTAAAATGGCGTCTATGCATTAGCCAAAGCTATGCGCTAGAGCTGAGTGACACCCGATTGCGCGCACTTCAAAATGCATAAAAAAACGATTGTGCGGTAAAATGGCTGAGATGTCACCACTCAAGCAAGGGCGCGAGTGTTTATGAAGGCACTCTAACTAACGCAGTTTTCTTTTTTTTTTTCTTATATGGCTAGAGCCTTTTAATATTTCTCGTGCGAACCTGTTCTTGTGGTGTCCTAAGATGGATGTAAGCTCGAGCTTGGACTTGCACTTACCCGGACACTTAGCTGCTGATTGTAAAGCATGCAAGTGCAAGATCAAGCTCAAGCTGACATCCCTTCTGGACACCACAAGAACAGGTTCGCAAGGAAAATATTAGAGGCTCTAGCCGTAGAAGCAAAAGAAGAGAACTCCTTTTTTGTCTTTTTCACGAGAAAAAGTAATAAGAAGTTCCCAGGGGGTGCCATTGTCCATATAGAAAATCGAAAAGGTGGACAAAGAACATAATGAACCGTACAAAAGAAATAGAAGACCTAACAATAGCAGTAGTGACAACAGTACGAGAAGAAGTTGAGTTTTAATAAATAGTTGGTAGTCTAACGATCGGCTGTCTTTTCTCATATCGCTATGATATCCAGTAAGTTCAACTTGTTCCACTAAAAAAATATTCTTAATTACACGACTATTCAATTAGCGATCCGATTTCCCCTAAGTTTCTTCTACTTTAACCAAGATATAAAATATATTATATATGGTGCGTGTCGGTAAGCGTGGGAAGGGAGAGGAGGGCCGTGTCTCAATACTTATTTTATATAAGTATATTCGAAAGTACCACTAAACGTATACCCGTGCCATACGGGCCACTCGATTGCCATTTACAACGAATGACATTTGAACGATCGGCCAATCAGCGCGCAACACTCCGAGCGTGGGGCGTTCCACGTGCGACAGATTGCGAGCCGATTTGTCGATCACACGAATGTCATTCGAGTTGCCCGTATGGCACGGGTATTACTCTGTCCGAAATTTCAAGGAATTTTTTTCAAACCACTCGCACACTACAGGTTAAACTTTTTTTTATGCAACTGTACGGCATTTATTAAAGACTTTATTGGACATGGCAACCAACCACCCAACCGGTTTAAGCATTAACACTCAATAGAATGTATTAACCGGCTGTTATAGTCGATCAGGTTGCTGTGGATATCATGCTGCTGAGTGCTTTCTTTATCAGGGTGTTTAATTTAAAAAAATCTATATAGGGGCATAGAGTTATATGAGTTTCGTCCTCACCGTGCTTTTATCAGACTCGTGAGACATTAGATGAAGAAATAATTGTAGCAGTAAGTTTACTAATTCAATGAAATCTAAAAATTGGCATTTCAGTTATTAGTTTCAGGAGTCATTTTAGAATCGCAGTATTGACCACAATAAATATTAGGAATCAAACAAATTTAAAAAGCTGGTAAAAAGAAAACATAGTAATCAATCAATTTTTGCGTTTTGTTTTTAGGCCTGCCCCCAATGACGCTTGGAATTATGACGTCGTTGTTTCAATAACGTCGTCACTACCTCAGCAGCGTGTCCTGCTGAGATAGTGACGACAATGGAATCATATCCCTTAAAACCAATAATAAAAAGTGAAGTAACAAATATGAGTTAACTGGTCAACTTTGCGTGTCAATTATCACGTCACTTTATAAATAAATGGTGAACACGGCATCCGTCAAACTCTCGACTCCTTTACTTTCAATAATGTTCAAATTAAACTCCGACACCCTGCATATCTTTCTAATATTTTTTTTCTGAAATGTTCTACTTTTGTTTTCTGTGAATGTTGTGCTTTCCTGTGTATGATTGAAATGTTTAATGCCCAGTGAATGTGAATATCACGAGCGTTTGATCCGAACGTATCAGAAGACGTGAGGAAAACCGACAATCCAACCGCTGGTGCGACGTCACACAGAGAGCTTAGCTGACTGACCTGAAGGAAATTAAGTTCACTTTTACAGCGAAGCTGTAAAAGTGAACTTAATCGTCGTTCGAACTTAATCGTCGGGTTTTTTCGTGTCCGTCATCAGAACAGTAGTCGACATATAAAATAGTCGACAGACAACCATTGTGCGCGCCTTATCTCTTGTCATGTGGTTTTGACACTTATTTTAAAGAGAAAACCACAAAACAAATGTCAAAACCGCGTGACAGATGATAAGCACGTAGCGTTTTCCGCATTTGTTGGGGGGTAAAGGTTGCAGTCACATAAGCTGCTTCAGCAACGGCGGAGTACGAAGTCTCCCGTCGGCAATCCGCCGAAAATGTAACTCCCCCCAAATCTCCGAGGTTCGTCAGTCTGTCGCTCCATCAGTCCGTCGGTCTGTCTGCATTTTCTACTAAACGTAACAGGGAAAATTGCGCCACGTGGCCTGATGTAACGTCACCTAAACACCAATTCAATTTCCTCGCTAAATTCTGCGGAGGAAAGGAGATCACGTGACGTATACACCAATTTCCCTATTGAAAATTCCATCAAGCTACGTAATTTGGGACACTGACTGCCAGTCAGCAGCGTTGGTGGAACGTGATGGACCATCAGACGTCATCTGATGGTCCATCAGATGACGTCTGACTGCCACTGCCAAGGGAATTTCATCAACAAGGGCAGCATTTATATAAGAGTAAAGCTATACGCACTCATAAATATCGCCAAATGCAAAAATAAAACAAAATGTTCGAGAAAAAAAAAAAAAAAAAAAAGCTCGACCACCGCGGTTGGAACCCGCGCCCGCTGCGTAAAAATCGGCCACCTTAACCGCTATGCTACGTACACCGCTACAGAAACTCGATTTCACTAATCGTTTCATACGAGATGCTTTGGCTGCAAATGCAGTTAAGCCGTCAGCATGTTATGAAAGCACTCGTACATCACTCGCCGTACTTCAGTTCTACTCACCTGCCATGTAGAGTACTTTCGCGTCATAGAATGATCCTTTTGTTCGCGCGACATCGGCCCAGTAGACCTGGTACACCTTGTCGTCTTTAACTACACCGCTAAAGTCCCTTACATCGTCGGAACTCACAACAGGCTGGGTCTTGTCGAGTAGAAATTCTACTAAAACATAAGACATTGTAGAGCCCGGGCAGGATCGACAGGTTGGAGCAAGCGGGCAAACAAAACGAGTCGAGAGCGACCGTTCATGAAAGCTCGGCGAAGCCTCCAGGGGCGAAGCGAAGTGCGAAGTGTCGCGTTCGACGCTTCGGCGGCTTCGGCGGGCTTCTGATCAAGGTTGTCGGTCGGTTGCGTGTCACATCTCTAACGTCAGCGGTTTTATGGGCTCACGTCCCGAAATCGTTTTCTCGTGCATAGATTACTTTTCGTATTCATAGATTTGACGAAATAGTGGTATCCGAACGAACTTTACGTCCTTTGACCGTACTTCTGTCTACACGTCAAAGCTTTCTGACGTACAGTCAGAGACAATCGATGTACAGTCAGAATCACCACCAAGACATCCTGATGGCATTTCGCGGCGGCCGACTGCCACCAGGAAACCATCAGAAAGCCGACAAGCGGGGTCTGACTGGAGTTTGACTGTCGGTCAGAGTAACTTGTTGTCCAATCAGACATGCTTGACGTACAGTCAGGCACAGTCAGCGGTCCACTAGAAAACATTGACTGCCAAACAGCGTTACATTGATGGATTTTTCCTTCGGGTTAGTTTCCCCGCTAAATCTAGAGGGCTAGTGGGGAAGGGATTGATTAGGTTTTTATCTTGACGAAAGAAGGACGTCAAAGAAAAGCACTCACCACACCCCCGCGCCCTTTTGGCCAGATCGAAGCGCGCTCACGAGAGACAGTGTAACACCAACGGTCTCTTCGAACGACGCCAATAGACATCACGAATCTAGTGTAAATATTTGTAAATACTGTAAAAATAATTAAAAGTGTAAACCTTCTTACAGAGTTATTAACACCACGTGACCTATACCCCAATTTGGTTTCCCTCTAAATATAGTGGGAAAAGTTATGTCACGTGACGTACTAACCGAATCAGTTGCCCCGCTAAATTTAGCGCGGAAATTGATGCCAAAAAACTTATATATATGCCTCACGTCACGTAACACCGTTTTACTTCTACCCCCGCACTCCTCGGCCCGTCCTCACAGCCCTTCTCCTTTCTTCCCTCTTCCCATCTCTCCCTTCCCCTCCTCCCTCCACACCTCCTTCTCCCTCCCTCTCCTGCCTCCCCTTACTTGCCTTCTTTCTGTCCCTCCGTCCCTCTCCCCACCTTCATAACCTACTCCCCTTCCCTCCCTCGTCCTGCCCCTCTTCTCTCTTTTAGAGCGCAGCTCTTAGGGGCCCGTTCCCGGCTTGAGCGGCGTCGGCGTCGGCGTCGCCGTCGGCGTAACCGCAACCCTCGTAACCCTCGTGAGGGTTACGAGGGTTACGAGGGTTAATCTCATGAGGGTTACCCTCACGAGGATCACGAGGGCCACGAGGTTTACTTACCCTAGTAACCCACACGAGGTTTACGAGGGTTAATTACCCTCAAAAGGGTTACCTTTACGAGGGTTACCCTCACGAGGGTCACGAGGGTTATGAGAGTTACCCTCACGAGGGTCACGAGAGTTACTTTCACGAGGGTCACGGAAGTTGCCCTCACAAGGGTTACTAGGGTTACCCTCACGAGGGTCACGATGGTTACCCAGGTCACGTGACCCCCCTTGACGTCATAGCCACTGATGCACCAGCATCCGCATCGTCATCGTCATCATCACTGATGACGTCATCAGTGACGTCACTGATGACGTCACCGGCATCCGCATCGTCATCATCAGCATCACTGATGGCGGCATCAGTGACGTCACTGATGACGTCATCGGCATCGTCACATGGCCCCAGGTCACGTGACCCCCCCCGACGTCACATGACGCACCAAGGTCACGTGACTCCCACAAGGTCACGTGACCCCCCCGCCCCCCGAGGTCACTTGGCCCACCCCCCCAGTACCCTTCCCTCCTCCTCCTCCTCAAGAGCTGCGCTCTAATTCGGCGTTACAGGGAGTTGTAAATGCCTTTCATTTTTTTCTTTTCCTGCCTCTTTCCATCCCTCTCTCCTCCTCTCGGACCTATTGCCCGTTTTCACTATCTCTCTCCTTCCCTCTCCCGATCACTCAGTACGCCCTCTTGCCCTCTCCTCCGTTCCTCTCCCCTCCCTTCTAACCGTCTACCCCTCCCTCCTCCTCGTCCTTCCGTGCCCTCTTACGGTGCGACCCAGCACGAGCAATCCCCTTCCCATCAACCCTGTCAGGAGCTACTGCACCTTCATTGCGTTTGAAAGAATGGGGGATCGGTAACCCAGCCTTTTAACGCGAAAGTAGAAAAAAAAAATCACATGAAATTGTTTATATTACATTTATTTGATTTAAATCAGATTAATCTGGTTTGTATCACAGCGATGAGCAAAAATATTATTTTTCACTAAATGTAGTTTAAACATAACTGATGCAGTGACCAATACATTAAACTATAAAAAACTCTGCGGACGAAAAGATTACTATACTTTTAAAACACATACTAAAGGAGTAATTGTATTGATTCCCGTCATACTAGAACAAAACGAAAATTAGCTTGTTTTTTTTTAGTCAGTAAAAAAAGCTTTAAAGGGGCGATGCAACAATTTTTTCTACTTGCAATAAATACAGGATATTATTATTTGTCGACATTTATAACCTATGGCACAAAAGTGGGTTTTTTTTCTTTGCACAATGACAGCCGCAGAAAACATCCGAGAAAAACGAACACTTAACTCCTCAACTCGCAGTCAGAAAAGGCGGCAACGTGGTCTGGGGCCGATTATATGCTGCCAGAGGTTTTACAATAGCCACACGTTGGGGTTGGCAAAGTACGGGGCACGCGCTGAGTTCCAGGCATTGTTAACGTACGGCTATTTCCGTCATCCCAGCGATGTGTCACGGGCCACTACCCGAATTCATGTCGAAACATTGATTGTCACAAGCCAAAATCGAACGCCTACGAAGTCTTCGCGTCGACTGCATGGGTAGCATTTAAATATTGTGACAGCGGGCATCGCACACGTTGATGACGCACTCCCGGGGATCGCGTTCTTGTCATTGTCCCCACAGCTCTCTGAAGTTTTTGCGAAGGAGGGACTGAAATAAAAGGCCCGCCTTTATTTTTGGAATACAGCGATCTCAAAAAGCGTTCATGTCATAACTTTAGGCCACATGAAGCAGGTGGCAGTGCACAAGACGGCTCATACCGTCTCGCAGTGCGCACGCGCAGAGCTCCAGCGAGGTTACCCCACGTGCAGAAAGACTAAAGTTCTTTTGATGCCTTGCGGCAGCGATGGCGTAGTCAAACTGGCCTGTGATATCGTTCTATTCCACCGCGACAAAGAGACTTATTAGTTGGTGGCGTTGCGTTCGAGCATTATTGGGCTTACTAGTGCCAATAAGCTGGTGTAAAGTGAGAAATGTTTCTACTCAATATCGTTGCACAGCTCTTTAATTTAATTTTTTTTACGGTTTGATTTGCTTGCATTTTGACACTACTAGTGGTTTCATTCTGTCGCGTTATGATTTGCTTACAAGAAAACACCGCGTAACTTACGAATGAAGTGGCGGGTAGATAGAAAGCTTATCGTTCCGATTCGCTCAGAAGAGCATAGCTTTTTACTCGTGTTCAGCCTGCTGCAATCTTCCTTCTTTAATGATTATTTGATGTAGATACAAAAACAAATGCACATAGAAAGCACCAAATGCGGGACAAACGTTAAGTAAATTATATATTTAGGGAATTATGTGTGTGAGGAAGGTTTTATTTACACGATAAACAATATAACCGGTGTGCTTTACATCATGATTTAAATCATTATTTAAGTCGCGAGTTAAATCATCTTGACTTTTTGTTCGCCCTGCCGGAAGAACTATGCCACTGTCGGCTATAACCACCTCAAAACGTAATATATGAAAATTAAGCGTTGTTTAACCACTCACGCACCTAAAAATATAATAATAATTGTTTCTTTTTTATCGTACGTTTGCTTTTTTGCCACAATTGATCATGGCCAAGTCAAACGATCATTTGAAATCAATAAAAGCTTTCGTTGGCACTCAGTCAGGTGGATAACACCGAAGCCTTCCAGGCCCTCACAGAGCGACTCCTCGAACAAAAGTGGTCTGTGTTTCCTGCTCCGTTTTGAAATGAAACCTCTTGTCCAACTCCGACGAACGGGTGAAACAGCACCGGTCAGAGTTGTTAAGACGCTGCAGACTATTCAATGTGATTTGTATTTGACTTGGGTCTAATTTCCTGATATCGTGCGGAAGGCGAAAGCGTCCCCCTCCGTCCGGTTCGTTTCCGACAAATGGAACAGTTCGGCGCTCTCACGCTCGGTCGCTCGCTCGCTCGCAGTTTCCACGAGCGGGAGATAACTGGTATATTCCGGAAATTGAGCGCACAATGGTGCGCGGAACATCGAGAGGCTCCTCCAGGATTTCTTCCGGAGTGTCATGGCCGAAGGTCCTCGGTTCGTATTGGTGCCCGTTTGCGAAGATAGCGAGTAACAGATTCTTCTGGGTTCGCCGGTGTGTTGGGGCTATTTTGTGCCATTTAATTGGGTACCGTAAATGTTCCGAAACCAAACCCCGCGTACGCGTCATTAGCCGCGATTATGCAAGTCTTTAAAAAAACAATGAGCTTTAGAAATTTATGTTTGTTTCTTTGCAATGAGGGCTTTTCCTCCGTATACCAATTAAACAGATGCCTTTGCAAATTCAATATTCTTAATGTGTTGTTGTTGCTTTCATTGTCTTTTATCATATGGCAATGGAGCTTTTAACACAGAGAATGAAGCTAATATTCTGTTTCCGTGACCTCATTAATCCCTGCCAATTTCAGCGCAACGAAGGGAGAAGGAACGAATGATGCTATAGAGAGGAGATAATGCAGCGGCTGGGTGCGATTATATTTTTGATGGTTTCTTATACAACGCCCAGAAAGAGTGAGTAGACAAATAGAGCACGGGTCTGCAGAAGGAAGATCCGCAATTTCGAATCTACAATTTGAGTATCTCCGGCTCAAACTTATACGTAAAACAATGCCCCCGCCACGGCCTCCTAATATGAGAGAGGGGAGTGCCTCTGCTGTTGTCGCCGACTGTATAGCCCAAATTTGCGCTTCAACTTTCCGGAGGTTCATAGGCAATACTCAAGGTTGTTCGATTGGCAATATGTCTTTGATCCTGCAACATTAGGTATGGCCGCTGCTGTCTCAGATGCTTCGAGCGATCCAATGGCGTCTGTATAAGAGGCCTCGTTAGGCCTGCCAGATGCTTCATTCACTCGCAAAAAGATGCATCTTACTTAATCTCACGGCTAGCTGAGCCGACGGGCAAGCGGTGAGCTTCTACTATTTTCTCCTGGATTACACCCGATTACGAGCCTGGATAAATTTCGGTGACAGAGCAATTACTCGTGCCATTTCCCCCGAATTCATGCAATTAAACTCAACAGTGTTCTCGTGGCGTCTGAGAAAAAGAACACGCACTGGGAAAAAGTAGTGGAGGGAACTAAACTTCATCCGGCATAGTGCCCGCAACCCCAGAACATCACCCACGCAAGAGCCGTTCAGATTTTATACGCGAAATGCCGACCTCAGTGGCTAATACCCGTGCCATACGGGCAACTCAAACGCTATTTCCAACGAATGACATTTGAACGATCGGCCGATCAGCGCGCGGCACTCCGAGCGTGGGGCGTTCCACGCGCGACAGATCGCGAGCCCATTCGTTGATCCCACGAATGTCATTCGTTGTAAATAGAATTCGAGTTGCCAGTGTGGCACGGGTATAAGAAGCACCAGTGCCAGCGTTTGCTGCCAGTCCAGAGGATAGAGTAAAGTTTATCAATATTTAAATTATATTCAACGTGCTCAAGCAACCAAAACCTGTAGATGCCAAAATCGTCCAGAAATAGACCGCACCGACATTAGCAGAGTGCAGTTTGTTTTTCTTCTTTTTTTTTTTACTTACAAAGCCAGCTCAAAAGTCGCAATAGAAAAACAAAATATAAGAATGAGTCGTATCATTCAAATGGCGTCTGTCCTGAAACGTCCTAAGAAATGTGCAATACAGTGTTTATTCCATAAAAACTTAGTCTTCTTTTTCTTTTCGAGGGGCAAGGAGTACAGTTATTTCATTTATCCACCTAACGGTTGAAGTGACACCCCGTGCTAAGATCTTGTCATGTCCTTTGTGTGGTGCAACATCAAAGAAAATGCTGTCTTGTGTTGCCATCTTTCTAGTTTAGTTTACCCAACTCTCTCAATTACATGTGTTTGTGTTTCTGTGTGTGTGGGGAGGGTGAAGATGCTGCCGTTCTGATATTACAGAGGTGTCTCTGGTTGCATTAAATGGGCCCAAGTTGCGATTTTCTTCATTGTTATGAAATTGACATTGACCGTTAATATTGCCAACTCTTATCATTAACATCGAGGGAATTATTCAAATCCGGCTAGAAGTGTGCACAGAATATTGTTAACATAACACATATTATCTTGCGAACATGCATATCATTAATGTGGCGTCCGAATATATAAAATCTCTGCTGCGTATTTGTTTGCGTATTGTTAAAAAACTCACGTGCTCACTGCTACAGTTCTTACCTGGATAACGTTATATAAAAATTACAGTAAGAAACGTGTTTTCAAACATAGTAAATGTGCACAAATAAACATTTGAGCTGCAGGAGCACTAGCAGTATACCTGGAGCAGCAAAAAAAAATATTCTGAACAGTCAAACAGGACAAAGTTTTCGGCACGAACACCGTGTTACAGATCTCAAGCGCAAACTCATGATGTGGTTTATGCGTGGTGTATTCAGTACCGTATTTGTGTTTTTCGCCGTTGCTGTTGAGCACCCTATGCTAACAAGCTTCCACTGCATGCATTTCTCACTGTCAAGTCCGTCGCTCAAACCGAAAAGTAATTAACCTTATTGTCTTCGCGGCATTTTGATCCCACGTGAACACCTGCGGCCGAAAGTTCTGAGCCTCTCAATGTGATCTCAATGATGTGCCTGAAATCACCAAGCATGCGGCACGTGTCAAGCCCCGTTTTCAGGAAGCGAACATCTAAAATCGTAGCTCGAACTGAATACGTGAAGCTTTCCGGAAGCGCTGATAACGTGCCTCATTCACTGCATATGAATCTCGTGGCGGACCGCGCCCACGTTTAGAACCATGTGTTGCGTGCAGGTATAGTCTTTGCGTTCCCGGCGATCAATTATTCGACGCCGGTCGCTGACGAGGCCCATCTGCTCGGGATTAGGCACTCATCAACGCCTGGGTGTTAGTTTCAGACCGGATGCTCGAAGGACGAGGGGTGCGAGGGCTCAGCTGAAACCATCTCTAATCGAACAGGCGATTCTCCGTCTGGAAAGCCACCGGAGTGACGGATGGCAACCAAATCGGAAGCGTGCGTCATTCTATCATTACGTGGGCCATCCCTCCATAAGGCCGGTGGAACTCCTATTACTCGATAACCTTAGGCGGAAGTAGACCGGAACTACCACACATCACCACAAGCTCGCGGCCCAAGTTATGGACGTGGCGAACCTCTACCACTTCCCAGCAGGATACAAGAGCTAAACTCTCCCTAGTTCTTCACACTTTTGTTATTTGTAACTTTATCGTTCCTCCCCAATAAAAACAAGTTCCCGCTCCGCTCGCAGCGGGGAGCTTCTCTGGTCGCCCGCCGCTCCACAGCGGCCAATTCTCGAGCCTTCTGTGTTTTGCCTGAAACAACGCTCCGCGTACGAGTCCGAACGGAAAGCCTGTAATGGGCTGGGGCAGCTCCCGCCCGACCGCTGGACGCTCGACTTTTTCTATGTGTGATCTGTTCTTTGTCCGGTTTAGTACGAAGCAGGCGGTCTCCTCCGGAAACTGGCTGGAGAGGGAATTGTTGGGCGAAATGAAGTTATGGATGTTTGTGTTCACTGTCACGGAGTGAAAGCGAATGCCCGGTTTCGGTGCGGCCTGACAATCTATATTCCGCGGTCCCGTTGACCGCTGCAACTCCGGGGAGATGAAGCAATTACGTTCCGGTTTTCTTCAGACGGGGCTTGTCCGTAACGGCCCTACGAGGTGCAGTATAGACGGCGACTTGTTCTTGCTCAGGGAGATGCTTGGTTTTGGGTAGTTGCAAACCGATGATAAAGGTAATGTGTGTGTGTGTGTGTGTGTGTGTGTGCGTGTGTGTGTGTGTGTGTGTGTGTGTGTGTGTGTGTGTGTGTGTGTGTGTGTGTGTGTGTGTGTGTGTGTGCGTGTGCGTGCGTGTGCGTGTGTGTGCGTGTGTGTGTGCGTGTACGTGTGCGTGTGTGTGTGTGTGTTTTCATTCAAGTTGGAAGGTGAGACCTCGCTGTGTTTTGCGGATGCCTCCTCGCTACCCTAGTTTGTAATTAATAAATGCAAACACTGTCACTCGAAGTCATCGGATACTTTTCTTTTCAAAATTGTTTACAAAAATCAAAGAATAGGCGTTCCTGATGTACCAACGCGAAACGCGTTGGAGGTAGTCAATGCTGTTAAATTTGTCAGAATAATCTCAAGGATAATTTCTGACTAGATTTTTCTGCGGTTACGGAGTTTCTGAGACTACATCAAACACATGTTGGTATCCGATTTTTTGAGGAGTACCTTCCACCTTAATAATAGAAAACATATCTTCATCACTTTGTACACTACTTAAAGGACAAAGAAAAGTAAAATAGGATAAAACTAGCACGTGTCAACTTCAAAACACTTGGAGGCTTTTTAATAAGGTTACGTATGTACTCTATAGTTTATATTTCTTTCTTCATGACGGGGAGAAAATTTTAAATTACGCTGACTTTGTGCTGAATAAACATGCATACTGGCGACCTGGCTTTCAGGTTGCGAAGAGCGTTCTTTTGTTTGATGACCAATTCAAAGACTCTGTTTCTACAAAACCTTAGCAAATTCATAGGCGAGTAATGGTCGAAGAAAAGCAGATACGGGGAAAAGACAAATACGCAACATTCCAACTTTTGGTGTCGCAGACCTGGTAGCCGAGCGGGTCGTGACACCTCTGCTTGGGACACGTGAAATGGGAGCTCGCCCTGAATAACCCGATAATCCCGAGCCCGGTCTCATATCTTACCCATATAGATTTGAATGAGGCTAGTACCGGCGTGTATCTGTAGACCAGTACTGCGGATTTGTTTGTTTGTATGTTTCTTTGTTTGTTTCTTTATTTCCGACACAAAGGCCTTAATAGAAAGGGCAAAAGGCAAATGTGGGCTAGCAGCCATATATCAATGGCAAGGTGTTTCATTGACAGGCTGGTGTTCATACTGCAAGTGCTAAATACCTCATCTACAGCCGGGGACATAAGGCCCCCCTCCCCTTTTTTCGGGTGGAAAGCTACAGAAGAAACAAAATATAAAAAAAATATGCTGTGTTCTGAAATGTGTTATCTGTATGGCGCCAGGTTATTGTGCAGATGCTTGGTAGCTCTATTTCTGTCTTTTGAAAAAAATAATGTGCGGGTTTATATATGCGCCCGCGGGGGGATGCAAACAGAGACCGGCACGTAAGTTATCATCTCCATTCTGACTCTTTTTAGCTTACATTATTCTTACGCTTGTGCTAATATTCACAGATGTATTAGTAACGTTTCTATACGTGTTTTTTATCAACGCGTAATATGTGTACACTGTCTAAATCAAAATTAACGCTTCTAAGACACGGTGGCATCTCCTTTCAAACCCGAGTAAGAATTCTACTCTGTCGTCAGACTCAATAGACTGATTCCAAAATTCCTACACGCAGCACTGCGCGCTTTGCATTGTGGAACCTTGTTGGCCATGAAGGGGTGTGGCATAGTTTCGTTTTCGATCGTCCCGTTGACCAAGTAGTGTATTTAAGTACTCCATGAAAATAAAGTACGTGCTCGCTTGCACTGCACGCACTCATTTTCGTGAAAGTTCCGTTGAAACACGAACCTCAAGGGGCCATAAGGACCTGCCTAGACTAAGCGAAGAGTAGGAGCACTGCCTGTCGCGTCTCTCACCTATCTGACGGTCTGTCTATACCACTCCAGGGTGCAGCATTGATGTCCCGGCTCACGGATAAATTAAGAAGCCTAGGACATTGAGGAGCCGATGGAACAGGATGAACGGCCCAAAACACTTCTTCCATGGGCCATCGTCGTTCCGTGTTTATCTCCGCACAAACTTCAGCACGCTGGGGGTTCGAATATACACGCTCCAGAATTCCATCCGTATCGGGAGGCAACACCTACATCATTATACATTTAAGGAGAGTCAAACATAATGAAATAAAACAGCGAAAAAATATTAAAAAGAAAGGGACAAACCGGACAGGACAGAGCGCTGTCCTGTCCAATTAATCTCTTACTTTTGTATCTTTTTTGCGCTATATCATCTCATTTTGTTTAACAACTAACAACTAGCCTATCTCTCAACCTTAAGGAGAGTTGCATATTTGAAAATAAAAACACTGAATTTCGTCTTTTCGTGATGTCGACCACTGAGGTTGGCCAATCGAAACCGAAACCGAAACTTAGTTGGCCAACCAGTATTCAAGATGCTTTGTGCGGCAATACGCCCCTAGGATCGCTTCAATTCTGGAAGAGGTTTATGAGGCTTATTTGAAAGAGACGTGCGAGCGAGGCTTATAGGCAGCTCTAATCGGAAACTGCCAAATTAGACCTTAGATGTCTGGACAGCGTGAGGTTTATCCACCCTTTTCACTGGTTAACGCTACGGACTGGGCACGTTACCAGTGAAGCAGGACTATCAACCTGCTGTCTTTAATGTGTATCACGCAGTATTAAAATGGAGCTCCATCCGTCTTACCCTCAGTGGCTGAGTTGAAAACTAAGCTGTTGGGGGTAGCAACAATAATTGTTAGTTTTTGTTTCTGGCGCAGCGTTCGGGCTGACGTAACCAAATGCTGCGTCTCTTCGGCTGGGGCTTGTGTTTTATCAGTGAAGCATCAATCGAACACGAGTTCCGGCCGAACGTTGACGCAGTGCACGAGCCCAGTCTTTCAGCCGCCCTTGGAAGATGACGTGAAGTATCCAGTCTACAGGGCTTCTGTTGGTTAAACACCGAGCTCTTCGTAAAAAAGGTGGAAAAAGGCCTTCTTTATATAGTTTCATCCGTTTGCCAATAGTGATACTCGACAGAAGGCCGCCATAATTATCGGATAATCTCCACTTTATTATAAGAAACAGAAAATACGTCATTTTTTGTGACTCAGGTCTAATGATAGTGGGAATATTTTAGCACACAAGACAACGATGAAGACGCAGCCGCTAAGGTGTCGTTGAAGGAACGGTCACGTTGCGAGGACAGCGACACTGCGTTTAGAGAACTACAGCGTACAACCTCAAATCCTCGGCTTATAAGAAAAAAATATAAAAAAAAACAATGATTTGGCAACCCAACCTCTAAAAATTCCCAAGAAAAAAAAAAAAAAAACACCCTCAGCACATGTATTTGGGCACATTTAGACAGATTTTCATCCCTGACTACTCTGTTGGGTTCCAACCCACTTGCGCAAAGCGGGTTGCGCTTGATCGCCCTCGCAAAATAGGGCCACTCATGTCCGAAAGCGAGAAATATGTGCCTTGTCTCCTTTCACAATGAGGGACGTGCATTTGGACGGCGTCCGAAAATCGCCGTCTTTGTCGTTCTGACGGTCGTTATGTAGATGTTGCATTACAATGCCCATCGCGCTTCAGCTGAGTTTCTCAGACTTCTGCACTCACGTTTCGCAAACCGATCCCGCTGAGTCACACGGCGTCTGGAATATATCGGGTCCAGCGTCGTGAAATCGAGCTCCGCATGAGAAATATTATTGATTCATGCCGCGAAATATGGGTCCAAGTCTGCCTCATAAAACATCAAGTCAATGTTTTTTTGCGTTTTATTTCCCTGATTTAAAGCGGAAAAATATGTTTCTCATGTTTTTTTTATAATTATTGTTTTCTTCAGAGTTTTTGTTTTAATGTATTTGCTTATCCGTACACCTCCTCCTATCACCGCACGCTTTCTTCTTCGTTCAAACGTTCTATTTTACTTTATTTATAATGTTTATTTTTGTTTGTTTTTGAATGTGTGTTTATGGGCTTCAATATGTAGATTACGTAAGTATCTGGGCGTAAGATAAATAAATAAAGTATCTGCAGAGTGGCCCTTAGAAATGTCTCACCCATGCTGTTGACTTCTGGCTGTGGTGTAAGCAGGTACGTTCTACTTTGCTATGTCGGTACACTTACAACGGAACAGCATATTCAAAATATTTCATGTAGTATTCTATGTAAATTTAATGCTTGCGGTGATATTTTAGCACGAAATAAAGCCCATATTGCAAACATAGCAATTCATCGCGTGAACATTGGCCTGTAATTGGTACCTATACTTCAAGATTACATTTTTTTGATTTAATATTACTTTACATAGTAGCCTTTGGTGAATTCTATAGGTATAAAACCTCATTTAAGCAATCAAAATTACAATTCAGTGATTGATTGAAAACAAAATATATTGTAATCAAGTAAACGACATCATTCACGATGGGATTAAAAAATAAACAAAAACTACATTTACATCATTGTCTCTCCCGGTGCCCCATAGTTCACACAAAGTATCAATCGTTTTACTTTTTTTTTTCCAAATAATTCAAAGTACGTATTCTTCATTATGTTTCAGAAACAACTACTTCTGTAGGTTCCGGCATTTATCGCAGATGGTATCTGAACAGTTTACGTGGTAGCTAAAGAAAAGAAAGATATTCTTCTAGACTGTAAACTTTATACTAACTAGGACTGAAAAAGCCTGGGTTGGCTAATATGCAGGACCATGCGTCAAGGCAAAATGCTTATACAATGCTAACACAGCCTGCATAACTTGCACACAACAAGACACAAAAAAAACGAACCATAGAAAATATCAGCAGGACAGTGAGGTAACACGAGTTGCATACCAAATTAATTACACATTTTTTCGGTTTATATTTGAGTTGTTCTAATTATTACGTAGTTTGAATATTTTATTAGACTTTATGAAATAACATAAAAAGTGGCACGACTTTAATCTGCATAAGCCTTGTGAGCAACAAAACTATTCCATGTGCGTTAAATTTGGTGTTTCTTAAACTTGGTCAGTTTATTCAGAAAGAAATATATATTTTTATTTGGTGGTTTATATCTTGCCCAGATGACGAGTGATACATCTTGATTACATAACAACACCTCCAGAACTTCGGCGTTTTTTTTAGAATACATAATTTCATGTGATATCCAGCAGTTTACTGTTAATGCAACTACACCTCTGTATATGAAAACCAAGTGAAATCCCACGAAAAAAAATTACTAGCCTTCGATGCGTCGATGTTTATTTCAGTTAATCTTCATAGGGTTAATTACTCATAAAACTCTGTTTTGCGTGTGTATAATGGGTCCCAATATTTTTTGCGAACTCCTTACATTTGCGTGCAACACGTTAAGATCACCTTTATTACTTTCTTCGTCAGCTAATGTGGAACAGAACAGAGAAACTTCAGGTGACTTTCAGCAACAAAGACCAAGGAAAGACTGCTCCCTTATCAAAAGCAGGGATCTGATCAGGCACACACAACAAACAGTGTACAACATATCGTGTTTTGACATTGCATATAAATGTGCTGCCATATGTGGTGTTTCAGAAATTCCAACCTTAAATGCTTAACCCAGTCGCTATATGTAGTACTCCAATAGTCCAAGTGTATCGATGAATGAGACCAAGATGCGAGCAAATTTTAACGTTGGAAACGTCCGCAATACATGTTACCGGTAGCATAAATCAAACAATTACAGGCGCGCGTTGCCAGAAGTACACCAGAAATGCAATTTGGTCCATGGTGATAGCCAGAGCGAGACCTAACCTTCAGATTTCGAGCTAAGATACCTTCCGCAGACAAATCGTCTGTTAACCCGAGTGAAGGGGTCTGTCTTCTAGAAAGCGTCATTCGCAGAGGAGTGTAAAACCAGTACTACGTACGTCCTCTACTAATAGACCAAAGCGTACTGGATCGTCTGCTACGATCCGAGTGTCGTGGCGTTGTCAGATCACATAAAGACTGGAATTATGATTACCTGCTTTCTCACAGCGGAAGCAATAGACAACTTCCGCATCCTTTACAAATTTCAAGTTTTTATGCCATCGTACCGAAGCTGAAATTCATTGGACTATAAAGGAAGGTTTAAGAGAAGCGTACCAAAGGCAGCGAGCCATCTGTGTGTTGGTGAAAAATTGTTACTGAAATACGGTCCGATCGTGAATTCAGGAGCAGGCCAAAATTGAACACCGGTTGATTACGTGCACCCAGCAGAAAGCTGGAATGCCACATACAATCAGCAGCCGATGAAGCTGTCGCTTCCTCCTTAAGCAAAATGAGACTCCGCGTAAGGAAATCACTGGGAACTTTATGGAGGGGCTCAATAAATAGTCATATTGAAAAAAAGTTGGATCGGTTGGGCATTGACGCTTGTGTTGTGAACTATAAATGATGTGATGATTTCAAACGTAATCTTTTGCGCCACATATCGGATATCACATTTTGTCCAAACGTTGTTGCGCAATAGGTATTTGTTTTGTAAGAACTGTAGATCTCATTAATTATCTCTCCAAGTGACGCGCGGTGAAGGGGCTGCAAGGAAATTTGATAGAGCGTGTGATTGCTTGGTGCAACTTAATTACACCGGCCACGGTGCAATTAAATTTTTTTTATTTTTTTTCAAACTTCATTTATTCCTATATTCAATGGAGGCTGAAACTTTGCCTGTTAGCGACTCTTCATTTTGAACAAAAAAGATAAAAAAACTAGAACCAAACCTAAATGGATCTTGAAATCTTTTTTTTCTTTTTCCCATATATATTACGCTAGAAAGATGTAATGCACTGAGCAATCACCGAGCTAATTAACTATTACATTTGATCTAGCGGATTGTTGTTTTGTTACAACTACTGATTTGCGAAAAAGAGTGTTCATCCTATTAGGAAAACAAATTCATGTGTGCTCATAGCGTCATGTTCCTGAAGGAATAAAATGAAAACTTTTTCGAAATTTGATATCTCTTATAAGGATTGGTACGTTATCATCGTAATAACAAATATTTACAGGAGGTTTCGCAAATATTAGATTATACAAACTTCGGTTCAGAAATTATTCATTTTTTAAATAATTAGTTTGAATATTCATCGTCCATGGGTCGGTGGTAATATCTTTTTTATATATGTCGAGCACTGACTGTTTTTATATATTTTGTGTCAAAATTCGTGACGCCAAAAGTCAGCTGACATGCAGATATAAATTAAAATAAAATTAACTTTTCTGTTTCTTTGTTTGTTTGTTTCTTTGTTCTGTCTGTTCAGTTTCGAATGAAAATCAGGATTTTCATCCAAATGTGACCTGAACGGACTCATTTCCCATGTTCATAAGTTCGTGTTTTTAATGTGATTTTCATTATGTGGGGCTGAATTGCTACATTATACGTTACCATAATGACGCTCACGTAAGTATTTGCTTTTTTCCCTCAGTGAGTGAGTATTATCAGGACCGATTTTATGGCCCCAAAATAAACTTTTGGGGCTGTGAGATTTGGGGAAACACGTAGAAAGAATAATGCAAAGCACACACCTTTGAACACAAAACTATTATTTACTCAGTGAAAATTAAATTAGTTCTTTAAAACTTGAGTAAGGTAGTATGAAATATTCTAATATATATATATATATATATATATATATATATTATTCAGAGTGTCAATTTAAAGAACCATACACAATTGTACTTCGCTCAGCGGCTGTTTCAATAACTGTGTCGAGAAAGTAAATGCTCGCTCAAAATTTTAGGGGCACAGATGACCAGTGACAAATCTCGGTTAGGTAACAACACCTCCAGAACTTCTGCGCAGTTTACTATTAACGCTGCTACACCTCAGTATACGCCAAGGAAGTGAAATCCCACTAAAATAAATTTACTAGCCTTCGGTGTATCGATGTTTATTTTTGTTAATGTTCATAGAGTTAATTAGACATAAAACTCTGTTTTTCGTGATAATATGTTATAGGTTTCAATGTTTTTTTTTCAAACTCTTTACATTTACGTGCAACACGTTAAGATCGCCTTCATTACTTTCTACATCGGCTAACGTGGAACAAAACAGAGCAACTCCTGGTGACTTTTAGCAACAAAGGCGACGGAAAGACTGCTCCCTTATCAAAAGCAGGGATCGATCAGGCACACACAACAAACAGTGTACAGCATATTGTGTTTATGATATCACATATAAATGTGTTGCCATATATGGTGTTACACAAATTCCAAAATAAAATGCTTAACCCAGTCGCTCTATTTAGTACTCCAACAGTCCAGGTGTACCAATGGAAAAGACCAAAATGCGAGCAAATTTTAACGCCGGAAACGTCCGCAATGCATGGTGCCGGTAGCATAAATCAAACAGTTACAGGCGCATGTTGCCAGAAGAACACCAGAAATCCCATTTGGTCCACGGCGATAGCGACAGCGAGATCTAACCCACATAGAGCGACTTAAGATACCTTCCGCAGACAAATCGTCTGTTAACCCGAGTGAAGGGCTCTGTCTTTTAGAAAGCGTCATTTGCAGAAGAGTTAAGGAAAAAAAAACTACGTACGTCGTCTGCAGATAAACCAAAACTTTGTGGATTTTCTACTACGGACCGTGTGTCGTGGCGTTCTGAGGTCGCATGAAGGGTGGAATTTTGATCATCTGCTTTTTCACAACGGAAGCAATAGACAACTTCTGCATCCTTTACAAAGTCCAAGTTTTTAGGAAGTCGCACAGAAGCTGAAATGCATCGGACTATAAAGGAAGGTTCAAGCCAAACATACCAAAGGCCGCGATCTGTGTGTTGATGAAAAATTCTCACTAAAATACGGTCTGATTGTGAACTCACGAGTAGCTCAAAATTTAAAATCGGTCAATTACGTGCACCCAGCAGCAAGCTGGAATGCCACATACAATCAGCAGCCAAGGAAGCTCTCGCTATCTCCTTAAACAAAATGAGACTCGTGAGGAAATTACTGGGAACTATATGGAGAAATTCAACGAATATTGATATTGAAAAAAAGAAAAAAAAAAAAGCTTTTGGACCTGGCATTGAAGTTTGTGTTGTGAACTAATGATGATGTGACGATTTCGAACGTAGTCTTTTTTGCCACATATCGAAAATCACATTTCGGCAAAACGTTGTTCCGCAACAGGCATTTTCTGTGTGAGAACTGTAGATCTCATTAATTATCTCTCCAAGTGACGTGCGGTGAAGGGGCTGCAAGGAAATTTGATAGAGCATGTCAGGGGCTGGCCATGGTATAATTAACAATTTTAGTTTTGTAAATTTTACTTATGCCTATATTTAATGTAGGCTGAAACTGTGCCTGTTGGCGAGTCTTAATTCTGAATAAAACAAAAATCAGGAACCGAATTTAATTAAATCTTAAAATCTTACTTTTTTTTAGTTCCCACATATTTTACGCTCGAAAGATGTAACGCTGGCGCACTGAAAAAACAACCCGATATTAAAATATTGCCTTTGATCTAGCGGATTGCTGTTTTGTTTCAGCTACTCATTTGCAAAAAAGAGCGTTCATCCTATAAGATAAGAAAAAGCTCATGTTTGCTCATAGCGACGTGTTCCTAAACCAAGAATTTAAAAACCTTCCCTAACTTTCTATATTTCTTATAACTCTTTGTACTTAATATCGTAATAACAAATATTTAAATGAGGTTTCTGAAATATTCGATTATAAAAATTGCGGTTTCGCAATTATTCGTTTTTTTACGTAATTAATTTGAATATTTATCGTCAATGGGTCGGTGGTAATATATTTTTTATGTATGTCGAGCATTGGCTGTTTTTATATATTTTTAGTTAAAATTCGGAAATCTGAAAGCCACTTGACATGCAGATACAGATTAAAATAAAATTCACTTGTCTGGTTGTTTGTTTGTCTGTTTGTTTGTTGAGTTTCAAATTAAGATCAGGACTTTCATCCAAATGTGACCTGAAAGGACTCATTGCTCACGCTATGAGTTCGCCTTTTTTATCTGATTTTTAATACATGTGGCAGAATAGCTGCATTATACGTTACCATAATGACGTTTATGTAAGTATTTACTCTTTGCCCTCAGAAATTGCGTATGATCCGGACCGGTTTTACTGCTCCAAAATAAACTTTTGGAATTACGAGATTTGCAAAAACACGTAGAAACAATAATGTAAAGCACGCACCTTTGAACACAGAACAATTATTTACTCGGTGTAAGTTAAATTAGTTATTTCAAGCTTGAGTAAGGTCTTCTGAAATACCATGCTAAAAAGTGTACATATAGGCCTTTTTTTTCGTTTTTTTTATATGTGTTTAAAAATGCCATGAAAGCTACACTTATGTGGTTTCTGCGAGTGAGTTATACGTCCAGGGGGACATTTGTGGGTGGCTAATCTTCGCGATACGTCAAGGAATTAATTATATTTCGTTAATTAACTTTTTTAATTAGTGAAAACAGTTCTAAGGTTCCAATTAGAAAGTGGCTGAGCGTCTTCTAAAACCCCTAAATCAGTAAATTTTAGAAAGACTGAGCGCGAGAAAAGCGCAGCAGTGCGCTGAAGTTACCACTCGTGGAGAAGGTACAAGGCTGGGGCTAGATAAGAGACGGAAAAATCGCGCGGGCGCCTTACCGCAACCACTAGCCTTCTACGTGCTCCACGAGTGGTAACCTTAATGCACTACCACGCTTCTCACGCGCTGAAAGTATTTCTGAAAATGACTGATTAAGTGTTTTTTGATAACGCTGAGCATGTTTCTGATTAGAACCATGTATCTATTTTCACTAGTTAAAAGTTAATTAACGATTTTTAAATAAATAGACGACTTATCGCAAAGATTAGCCACCCACATAATGCCCCATTGGGCGTATAAAGGACTCATACAAACCGTGTAAGTGTAGCTTTCATGGCTTTCTTTAAACAAACCTGTAAGAATAAAAAAAAACACCCTGTATATTATCCAGAGTGTCAATTTAAAGAACCATAGACAATCATGCTTCGTTTAGCGGCTGTTTAAACAACTGTGTCCATAAAGTAAATGCTCGTGCAAAAGTTCAGGGGCATATAACGGAGTAGCAGATATAATTTTAAGATTACAACACCACAGAACAAAGATTGGCGTTTGGCCGTTTAATTTCACCTTCAGGGAACGGGTGCTGAGGTGCAAAGTGACTGAAGAGAAGGCTTTGGTACGGTTAAGTCAGGCAAGATGGTTACTCTCGCTTCTCAAGCAGACGTCAACCACTCTGTTCGTTGATTATATTGAGAACCTAAAAGCGGTGTTTTTTTCCACGAGCCTAAGAGACGCTATCGAGGCTCAATAACTTCAGGAGTTGAACTTGGAGACTCCTTCTTATTAGTGCTTTGAAACTTTGATGCTACTAAACATCCATGCTCGGGCTTCCAGAGCTTAGATTTAAGAGAGGGAATATCTCAAACCATGGGGAGCGTTCGCAATTTGATGGCGGGCGCCTCATTCGCCGATAGGTTGCAATTGCACGTGCCTTCAGCTGTCGCGTGGTGAGAGGAAACCGGGCGAAGAGGCGGAGACGCTTGCCGAAAGACCTGCGCTTTCGTCATTTCCTCGTAAGGTAAAAAGAACGCAACTGGACAACAACGAAAAACAAGAAGAGACAAGACTCAGCGCCGAGTCCCGTTTCTTTTTGCTCTTCGTCCTTGTACCGTGGCGCTGTTTTTACCTCAGCATGTCGAACAACCAATTAGCCCAAACAAACCTTTCAGGAAACCTCCTCATAGCTCGTATCGCAAACAAGCCCATGAAGCGCGTGACTCCGATCGACTAGTTGGAAATACTGTGTAATCTACGTACATTCTTCGGGTTTCATGCGGCTAGCGCTATCTGGAAGGTGCACGGCCTGCGCACGAGAATTTCGACATCATCAAACTACGACCAAACGATGGTGGGAATTACACACGAATCGTACGTCAATATTTTATTGGGACTCTCGTTGAAGTCGGCGGGCGCCGAACTCAGAAGAAGTAGTTGCGTCGATGCCGTCGCAACATTGGGAGAGAGGATTAAGTGGACAGGCCCCCAAGACTAGGGGGTCTCAATAAGGCCGATCGCGCAGAGACCCTCTAGAACACACAGGAGATAATCTATAGCATTTCAGAGGACTATACTCGGACTGCTTATTCGTTTCAAGTTGTTTTCTATTATTTCGATGTAAACAATACACATAATTTGTCTTAAATTAGTTACTAATAATGAAGGTCTAGCAAGGCACCAGCACGCTGTGCTATGCCTTCTACTGAAGTTTGTGGGAAAAGTCGCTTTGCTTTATGTCCAATCCAGAGGAACGACATCGTGCTCGTATTTCCAAAATAAGAGACTGCACTTAAATCTAGAAATATGAGACGGGTTGTAACACTGAAGCCCTTCAATGAGGGTCGCTCATACTTTTGTCACAATCGAAAAATATAATTTCTTAGAGCGGTGGTTCTCAAATAGGTGTCCGAGGACCCTCCGGGGTCCGCGTAGCATTCAAAGATCCGCAAGGCCCTGTCTCCTCAGTCAAGCCAGGTAATAGAAGTTGTCTGTTTTCAGATTGAGAAAAAAAAAGTTTCAATTTTCAGGGGCGTTTTCTCCTGTGCATATCAATGAGAGAATTCTACTTCACATTAGCCCTTAGTTATATCCATTTATTAAACATTATCATAATTAACCTATACGTTTCCTTCCCTTCACCACGAACGGAGTCCTCCATCATTTCCGCCAATCCACAAGGGGTTCGCTGAACATCAGTGGTTAAGAAGCATCCTAAGCGAGAATCAGCGAAACCGCGTTGTTAACGGCTAAATTTTCGGCTCGAGTTGTTGAAAAGGGAGAACTGCGCTCATATAGTAACTTATATCTCAAGGAACGCGGTATGTGGCTCATTGCCACCACGTTCGTGATTCCTTTTCTGCGATTTTTATCGGCGAATGTCGTAGTCTAATTGTCCATGGAGTGGTAACAAGATGTCCCTAAGACCCACCACGCCCTGCTTTTCTTAATCTGTCCGTACTCCCTCATTCCCCGCCCGCTTCTCTCCAAGACCAAGGCCCTACTTTGTGCGCGCCTTGTCTTCTTCCACACCTACAACCGTCTGGGCCACGACCTCGCCGAACATAGCAGCACCGCGCCGTCGGCTCTCCTCATCTCCACTAACAACAGGGACGCCCACGAAATGCTAATCCCGAAGGCGAAGCAGCTGTTCTCTACGTGTCAGGGTGTGTATATATATATAGAGAGAGAGATATGACTGAGGGATGCATGCATGGGATGTCGGTATAATTCAAAGGGAAGACCGCGAAAAAGCGCTTTTGTTTTTAACGCGTAACGGTGTAGCAGGTAGAGTGGGCGCGAGAAACGTGAAGGGGAGGACACGGGGTGTTGCTCTCCCTAGGGAGCTCCTAGCTGGGCCCGTCGCTTCGCAGTAATCATCCGACAGGCGATGCTGAAAGATAATTTTAGGGATACCTCGGTCCCAGACGCGTCCTCCAGTGCGAGGCTTTGTAATCCCAAACCACATTATTTTTTTTTACTCTTTGCCGTATATTAATGCTCAAATGTGCGCGCTCATGTTTCTGGACTAAGGGTCGTTGCACCGCGCTTGCCGTGGTAGGCTCTAAAACGGAGTCGAGTTTCGTTTTGTAAAAGCGAGCCGGACGTCAAGTCTGCACACTCTCGGTACGTTGAACTTTGTAATTACTCCGGTAAAACGCACCTCCGCGCCCGCAAACCCTCCTGCTCTGAAAGCTGTAACGTGTTTCTATTGCGTGAATGTTCGATACTATATTTTGTTTCTTCACTCTTCCTTTTTTTTTTTTTGTTATTGCTTTAAAAAAAAGGCGCTTAGGCGGTGTGGGGACAGGGATCACTACAAGCGTGAATTTATGTAAATTGTATCTTCTCTGCGCCTCCCTTTTTGCAGCAGGCAGTGGCTCGTCGCTCTGGATGCAATGCCCATTCTCTTGTATTCGTATTTTTGTTCGAGCCTACAAACCTTATTTCAAAAGGAGGCACCTCGAACACTGTTTAGGTGCGTACAATTAAGAACCCATTTTTAGGACATCTACACCATATGATTTTTCTTATACTATATGCCACATGTACTTTATTGAAATTGTATGACCGTGTTCACAGTTATCTGTCCTCTCATGAGTCAAATTTGTCCCGGATAGGAGACTGGTCAAGACCAACCTTAGGGTCCAACTCCCTCCGCATTCGACTCTAATTTTCCGGAGGGTCTTTCCGTCACTTAGCGTCCGCATAGCCCTTCTCTTCATCGTAGTTTTAAACTAAATTCTCAAAGCGCCGACGGGACGGTCCATACACATTTTGTCGGCTGACATCCTGCGAACTATTGTTGCGCTATTGCCCGACAGAAGGCGCAGTCCCAATGACACCCCAGTCCAACGCCTAGCGCACTATATATGCCAGCTCGAGTCTCGTTAGCGGAACAAGTGACAAGTACCTGACGAAACAAAATTTTAAACCTCTATAGTGTGCATTAACGCGCACCGGGAGATCGATCTCTTGCAAGTACCGAGAGGTACTTGCGAGATGTACCAAACTTCCTTAGTATCATGTACTCGTATCATAACATGAATTCTTAAAAATGAACTAAAAATGATGAAAACCAGACGAGAACTCGCCATTATATAATTCTAACACTTATGTACAGCGTTAGAGACGTAAAGGATAAAATGGACAAAACGTTTATTCCAAATAATCTTTTTTTTTTAAGTTACACTAAACAGACAACGTACTTTTCTTGACTGCTCTATACAAAACCCTATGCAAAACTGCTTGACAACAAAATATTGAAGACAAAAAAAAAAGTCCAGATGCATATTTTCGCTTTCACGCACATTTCACCTCGCCCTCAATATGGACATGAGTCAGCACAGCCAGCCGCGACCTGATGCCGGTTTGCGTTATCCCGAACAGCCCCCGTATTAAAAAGAGATTCGGCGGTGGAGCAGCGAGGTCCTCTCGCACGACAGCGGGGGATCCCGCAATCGCGGCGCGCTGGTCGCCCTGCCCAGCCCCAGCGAGGCCCCCCGCCCCCGACGCGGGCTGTCCCGCCTCCAGCCGAGAAATGTCCCTCAACGTCCCCTCGGGGGGCAGACGGCCCCGCGCGCTGCAGCCCCCCAGGTCGTCCATCTTCGACGGACCGTTAGGGACGAGAACGGAACAAGACAGGCCGCGAAGAACGCATCGCGGCTGGTGGTGGCTGACCCCTCTTTCCTCGGCGCTAACTTTGTTGACCTCTTCTCCCTCTGTAGATTTCTAATAGAGTTGCCCTCCTTTTTTTTATTGTTTTGATGTGACACGCCGGGGGGTTACCGTCTGTTGCGAACGCTCAGTCTAACGCCTGCCATCGACTGACTGCGTGTGGGCTTCTGCATCTCTATATACGTATTTGTCTGGTACAATATTTTGTTTTGTTTTAATGGCGGTCGTGTATTCTGAATATGGGACGAGCTGACGTGATGCCGTCCGTCACCTGTCAAAAATTCGAGCCGATATTGATCTCGTTTGTAACGTAATGGCCGTTGTGTTTCTTCGACGAGGACTGATGAGACGGGGATGATGGAAACTAAATTCAAAGGACGAGGTCAGTAGAAGACTAAGTGCGGCGTCTCATTGAGGAATTTTTGGGACTGCGAATCGTTCAAGAGCGTCTAGAGAAAAAACAATAAAGGTAGGAAGCTGACTTTTTTATGTTTTTCCTGAAAACTAGATAACGTACGAAACGAAATGGAGAACATTATTTGCGTTCATTCTGACGTCTGGTTTTTATTTGTGACAAACTTACCGAACCAATGGATCCATGTTTTTTTGTATTTTTTTTTTGTGTGTGAGTTTTCAAATGGTGGATGTAATATTTTCTCTGTTTGATTACTTACTAAGTGTACTGCTCCCAACGCACAAGTTTATTTTCTTTTTTTCCTTTTTTAAAAATATATTTTTAGCCCCATTTTTCTAGGGTTGATTAGAAATTGCATACCCAAAAAACAGTATAACACGTACAAATACCTTATTGTAAAGTTATACTGTAGTATGCCACCTTATAAAAAAGAATATCTCCACAGAAGACTACAACGTGTGCTCGCTGTTAGAGGACGCCATTAGGATTTTTGACAGAATAATATCTCAATGTCCCACTTAGTAAAAATATAAATGATATCTAGTTGATCTAAAAAAATATGTGTATGATTCTAGAAGGATGCGTGCGGGTGTCTTTAGTAAAGTGCTTCCCCCATGCAAGGGCTTAGAGAAACAAACATTTTCCAGAGCAACATTTCGCCCCCGGTGCATCTGACAGCACTGCACACTACGTGCAAGATGGAGTGGATGATAAAGTATTACCTCGCCGAGTTTTCAAAATTAAAGCAAATGTTTATTGAACTGGTGCGCTGAAAGCTTTCCACAGCAAACAATTTTTCCAGTTATACAGGAAGAAGATATAACTATAAAAAGAAAGGGTAACTGACAATAAATATAAACTTCTCGTTTGAGGTTCGTCTTTTGTGGGGAACTTTATAGATCTATTTACCATAAAGGGCGCCGCAGTATCGGGGATAGAAGCTGAGGAAGCATTCTTGACCGTTTCCGAACCCCTCAAAAATTTCTAACAGTCGAAAGTATATTATTTATAATTATCATTGTAATCCATTCCTCGTCAATAAAAAAGAAAAATGTCAAGGAAAATTACAACGGCAAATGACAGCAGATTGTTATTTAAAAAACAAATGCGCGAATATTACGTGTCTTATAAAATACTGTTATACTTTTATGAATTAGAGTTTTTATTAGAGCTGGAATACCAGTTCTAGTATTACAGAAGCAACAATCCGCATACGGTACCTCTAGTGTGTAGAAGTAGAAAGGACGAAATAAGAGTTCGACGTATATTGTGGAATTCGTTTTATAATTAATTCAGGAATAAATGCATAATGTGAATAACAGTTGGATACCCAGCTTCTCAAAACAACGCATTGTGTAATTGGCTAGATTTTTTTATAAATATAAATATGTGCAGATAGCTTTTTTGTCTCGTTGCAGGTCAAAATACAAGCATCAAATTCGATAGAACATAATCATTTGTAACTAAGCATTCATTTACTGTTTTATTATAACCGATTTCGTATCACAACACAGGCGCAAATAGAGAGCAATACTGTATTTTCCGCGGTGGCATAGCTTGGCGGGAATTGCAACAACCGGAGTTTACAAACATTTACAATTTTGTTTATAAAAAAATAAAAAGCAGAAAACACGAACTTTGATTCCGATACCACACTCAGGGCACTGATCTTATTTTTCAATGTGTACAATACTTTGCCTCTCGCCTTACTTGACCTACACTACAGACTTCTCCAAACTGGCGTTCTTTTTATCTACACGACGGCATTGTGTTTATGCTTTTAAAATGCCTAAAACTGCATAGAAACTTGACCTTGCTAGTTTTCTTCTCCTTCTGTAAAACTAAGCGTCAATGAAAGCAAAACCAGTATGAACCAAGAAAGTAAAGTACCCTTTTCTTAAAGCTTCTTTTGATGTGAAGCGCCCAAAGTGACGACGGTATTCTCGCAATGCATCTTGAGATTTTTTGACGTCGCTAAGAAAAAAGTTCCACTCGCTCTTTGGGGCGCAGCTTCAAAAGAAAACATCCCGTGAAGGTATATCCCGAGGAAGCACCGAAAACTAAGTAAAGGTCCTCCAGAGGGGCAGGGAATAGTCTGTTTGTGTACGTGTATGTATGCTTAACCAGGGAAGTAAAAACCTTACAAAAAACGGTAAAAAGCTAAGGCACAGCAAGAAGCCAAACACTCCTAACTTTTTCCTCTTTTTGGACGGTCAAATGCGATTGAAGTTGGTCAACACTGCGGCAGACAGCCATGGTTCTTCGTTTTATATGTCGGCTTGGATGTTCCTCTAGGTGTTTGCGTTTCTCCGTTTGCTTCTGAGGGCAATGTTTGTCTTCGAAAAGCAAAACAAATGCTGGTAAAAAAACAGCGGCTCGTTTGGGGGACAGTTTCTCGTAAATGAGTGTAGGCTGCTTCCCTCCCAGACACAGAGAATGTAGGGTGGTTCGACTGGAAAGCGCTCCAACTTCGTTAAAGCTTTAGAACGTGCGCGTTCTCTGCGACAGTTCTTGAGTTCGCGGTAAACACGATCTAGGAGCCCATTAATTCCGCGAGGCGTCGCAGACATTTTGAATGAAATGAGCACGATTCGTGATGAAAGCTTATTGACAATACTAACCAATACGGGTTAGTTAGTTTGGGCTTTGCCCCGCAACGCCGATGGTCATTGTGGTGTTCAGTCATTCAGGCAACAAATGTTCCTGTTCGATATTTGCTTTTATGCCACTTCTTAATTCTCATGGTTGGATGGCATGCTCGTTTAAGCTGACGTGTGAAAAATTATATTGTATTTTCGACGTAAATACGAGTTCATCTTCCACTTTATTCCTGAACTTATTGCGACACCAATTATTAGTTTGTTTTTAATTTCGCGGATTTGTTTATATATATATATATATATATATATATATATATATATATATATATATATATATATACCGTACAACTATAACATTTCGGTGAAAACTGTATGCTCCCCCAAAACTACCACTTGTAAATAATATTTGTCCTGCGACTTTTCAAATAGTGTCCACCAAGAAAAAACGGCAAATACAATAGAATCACGTATCGGTGAACTTAGCTACTGCACGAGGCAGGGCAAATGAGTGCTTTCTATAACTTACTGCACTCCAAGACCTTTATGTAATTGGAGTTAGTTTACGTTAAAAAGGGTGTTCATGGAATGGTTAAAAATAAATGTAGTGCAAGTGCACACGCAGCTATTGTTCCTAGGAGCGCCCGAGGGCCAGTCCTTGCGAACGTGAAGTGTCTTGCAAATAACAATGTACCAGTGTGCTTGTCGTACTGAAGTACTACTTAAGCGACAATAGTACGCATAATGTATTGTCGCGCAAGCATGATGCGTGACATCTTCTATACGTCTGCAGCAGATATTTTGTATTTACTTGCTTCCTCTGAGATGAAGTATGGAAGTTATCTTTAAACAGCATGGGCTGCTCTTGAATAAAAATGTTAGATAAGCTGCGGGGGCTTGTCAATTAAACAAAAATATGTCGTTCTTGTTTTGCAATACACCAAGGCCCAAGAACGAAAATGTGTTTCGGCGTGCCAGCGAATGCAGTGCAAAACATTTCGCCACATATTGTGTGCGGCTTAAAGGTGCCCTGAAGAGGTTTCTGAGATCGTCTAGATATGGCGATAACCCACTCCGCTGGCTCTACGGGTCCTAGAAATACCTAAATAATGACGATACGAAGCGGATTTCCCTATAAAAAGCAAAAGTAAGAATCGTAACACACCGATTTTATCTCCGGCGATGGGAGGAGCATGTTTTTAAACCAGGACCTCTGCCAGTCAATAGCGAGCGAAGGATCCTCGTACCTCCGACCCGTGGAACCGCGGAGTGATATCTCGAATACGCGCGGCTTGTTCTCCAGACAATCCCCACTACGATTCAACTCAGGGAGCTCGCGCTCGAGCGCTCGAGAGCTGACGACCGGACTGCACTCCGGCGGCAGACAAAAAAAAAACAAAAAAAAACAACGAAAACAACAACATAGGTTTCTGTTTTTGAGACGATCGCTGCACTATTGTGTCCCCTCTCCGCGGAAAATGAACACTTTTTGACTACTCACACCTTTTGCTATCTTCAAAAAGAATGCACATTTTATAATAACAGCGTTCGCAAACTCAACGAAACGTCGCGTTTTCATTCGACACATGCCGTCTCGACTGCCGGCACAATGCTCCTCCCATCGCCGGAGATAATTTCTATCATTGATTGTTTTCTTTAAAGGGGAAATTGGCCGCGCATCATTGTGATTTATGACCTTCTAGAATACTTAGAGCCAGCAGAGTGAGCTATCGCAAAATTTAGGCGATCTCAGAAACCTCTTTAGGGTACCTCTAAAGTATTCTTCAGCTCTGATGATAATGCAATTAATGCAAAAGTGCATTAATTGCATCGTTGCTCCCCTTGTTGCCCTTCTCTAGGGATTTATTTGGGTCATTCTTCAGCTCGTTATATTTGCGGTTTATTTTTGTATATTTTCTGTTCAAATAGCAAAATGCAGGAACGAGAGGCAAATTTGTTTTTGGCCTTCTCTGAAAAAGATTTAAACAATTTATTTGGATAGCGGTTTCGAAACTGTCCACGACTTAGAAGTAATTGAAACTTCATACATATTTTATATGCTATATATTGCATGTTTTGTCCACTTTTTGTTTCAAGTGTGCGGTGTGCTTAAAGACGTCTTCCCGTATAATCGGTCACCGGTGGCCGCTGATGCGCCAATCGGCGTCGCCGAGAAGAGGACGCGTGCCGCCGCCGCACAAAAACTGGTCCACAACGAATGCGGAGTCGAAACCGCTGAAAAGGGAAGCACTTTGTATAACCTGCGAACCCCTTCCGGGTATCCATCACGGGGCTGATCGCGATAGCCAACACTCAGAAATATTGCCTTAAGGACCACGATGAAGAGGGCATCACTAAGAGAAAAAGAGTCGACGGAAAACAAAGCGAGGCCATAACAGCCCACAAAGTCAGGGGCACGTGCGCGAAGAATGCTGCAGATAGAATACAGCAACAACAAGGAAACGTACAGCCGGGTTCTTCTCCCCCGTACTCCAATCCATCACGTTCAGTCCGATCAGGCTCTGGCGGTTCTTTCCGTCAGGAGCTTTCGCGGTTGGCCCCGACGCGGCGTTGGCTCTTTCAAAGGTTTCGTCTCTAGATGCCGCCCATTTTCGGTCTCATCCCCTCTACCTTTTTCTTTTTAAAGCGTTTTTGCCGTTGTCGTGTGCATACGTGCGTGATTTCCCCTCCTCTTGGTCAAACCCGCTTTCCCGGGTCGCGCCACTCAGAAAAATTAACCCGCGTGCCGCTGCGCTCTGGTTTCGATCGCACTCGCAGCCGCGGTACTTGCTACAATCGAGTCGCATTAAAAAAAAGGATGGAAACCCAGAAACAGCGTTGTCTGCCCCGCGACGCCCATGCGATGGTTTGCTGGGTGGTATCTGTATAGGTGATGAACTTGTTCGCACCAATGACCGGCTTCCTTTACAACACTATACCGAAACGCTCAACTTAATGCGTCGAAGAGTGCCTAGAACGTTCGCGTTCTCCCCGCCTCTTTTCGTCATATTTGGTGATTACAATTGATGGGGATCGCGTGTACCCTATGCAGTTGTGTTTCTAAATAAAATAAATTTTTTTTTGTAGGTTGTCATTTAAAGTGAAGACGATGAAAGAGGGATAACGAACGCTAAATAAATAAAGGAACAAAACGTTTTTAGCTTGTATGGTTAGAACAAGCTCCATTGCTTATACGATATGATATTGGGGCGAAATATTCCCGCAATAGAACATTATAAGAACGAATGATTCATTGAGAGCACTGCAGATAATGTTTCTTCCCAAGGTTAGATTCCACAGTTCACGTGAAGGCTAGTTTACACGGTTCGTCTTTTTGCAGAGAAACTGCATGTACGCCGTTGTACGTGCTATTTTACAAAGGACTACTTCATATTAAAGAGAGTTCAAGTTCAACATAAATATCGCGAAGTCGGCAATTTATCCCCATAACATCTTCCTCACTGTCTCATATTAAAGAGCAAGGACTGCTTTCATAGCAAAATAACTTTTTCCTCCTCGTCACAGAATGTCTTCATTTCATCTCTAGACAAGAGTGGACGGTTTCCAGTCGGCGGAGTTATCCCGATAAGTGAATAAGGCCATTAGAAGCTTCAGAAGACCGCTCACTTACAAATAAGGTCGTCTCGGGAACCGTCCAGAAGCCAGCCATCCAAAGCAAGATAACACACACACACACACACAGTGAAAGATAAACATTAACAACGACGGCGCAGTCGAAAAAGAAGCAAGAAAAAGACGAGGCTATCGTGTTCCTCCACCGGTGCATTCCGCGGATGTAGTTAGTTCGGCTGAATTGATTCATAAGAAGTGCTAGCCTCATGCGCCGCGATGAATCGATGGCTGGCTCGTTGTGCTCCTCAAGCCTCACTCCTGCTGCTGCTTCTGCCGTGAGCCTCGCGCAAGAACGCCCCTCCAAGTCGGCTCGTTCTCTGGGTGGGTGTGCATTGGTGTTGATAGCGGACAGTCGTCGTCATCGAAGCACTCGGAATGCGCGTATGACACTGACTGGCTGCCTACTTACAAGCGAAAATAATTGAACCCACTCCTCCCATTGACAATCCTATTCCAGACAGGGTTATTGCAATACGTGTTCCTTTATAATGCCGTTAATGCTCGCGCTGTAGCTGGATTGCTTTGTGATCCAACTCGTGTGATCCCAGCTTACTGAGCCCTGCTTCTAATTCGTAATGGTTGAGGCTTTCGCATATATTTTCATCATAGAAACTAGAACGAGGGAAGCAAGGTCAGATAATACTGTCAATGTGCAACCCCAGCCTTTATATTGCTACATGATCGATGGAGGAACAAAATAAGACCTTCCACCGCTCTGTTGTGTCTGCATCAGCTGCTTTTGATCCCCCCGAATGCTCCTCATTTAACTTTCGGAATCATTTGGAGGTATTTTCTTTAGTTCCGAGTACTATTTGTATTTAATTTTGTACTTATTCCAAGGGGTAGAAGCTAATATAACAAACGCGACCCTGTGACGCTGTAGAAGCATTCTAGCGATGCCTCGACTCAAATTACTAAAGCTGCAAGAATTATTTCTTGATTAACTTTTCAAGTAAATAAACTTGACAGGTGCATGTTTACGTTATGGGTGCATTTTTTCTCTTCATTTTATTTCGAAAGTTGCGAACAAACCTTCATGAACACAAACGTGAAACATATTGCCAAGTTTTGTTTTCCGCTCCCTGTAAGGGTTGTGGGATTCGCCCTTTTGGGGCTGTCACCACTTAGAAACACAGAGGGTTCTTTGGGTCCGGATAAAGACGTGTTTATTGACTGAAATGCCAACACGCTTCGCTCTTAGACAATGAAAAGTCTGGGCTCTGGCTCAATTGACCTTTTTCAGAGATCGCTGGGCGCATGCGCCGACCCTGAGAGAGAGGGAGGAAAGGGAAAGGCGCCATTTTTGGTGGCTCTCTCGTCCGCTCGGTCGTACAGACAGTGCTGGTTCGGCTTGACTCCTCCGCTATTCTCGCGGCTTGGCTTCATAGTCGTCGCGCGTCACCACCGCGCAGCTGTAGGTTGCACAAATAAAAGCAAAAATGGTTTAAATGGAAGCCTTTATGGAGTTTCAGCAGCCTTTGCGGGTGGTGCACAAAAAGACTCGATGTCAATCACCCCGCCATTTTGCCCTGGTTTCAAAAGCCTAGGACGCCAATCGCCCGTGTCAGCCGGCTGGATCATCAATGTGACGGCGCTTCATTCTGTTTTTGACTAAAATACAGTAAATCGGAACATGATGGTAAGCCGGAAAGGGGTAGGAAAACGAAAACGCGTTGTCCTTTTCCTACACCAGTCTCAGGTTTAATGCTTAAAATTGAGCTTCTTGGTGAATAGATACGAATACATGAAAGGATAAAAGATCAAGGACACAGGACTTCTTAAAAGAAGTCCTGTTTCCGTCCCTGTCCTCAATGCATATTCGTATATTAAGTTTACCACCATGTTCAACTTACACCAGCTCGCCTACACTCTCGATTATTTTCCCGTTAATAGTAAATGTGCACGCGAGGTTGTGTGACGAAATCACGCCATACACAGTACTCAAGTAAAGAATAACACGCTAAAGCTTTCCGTCCTTCAGACGTGCGCTATAGACATTCGCGTCTTGCCATGTGAAAAGAGAAGAAAAAACATAAAAATATCAGTCGCTGGCAAAACATTTAAAGCGTGCGAAACGAATTTAAGCTTCACGGAGACAGAACCCTGATGGAATGCCTTGGCAACCAACCGTGAACTCCTTTGTTTGCTGGACTCACTTTGTCGAAGGTTCGTAAACGTTCTGAATTTAAAGAGAGATTTTTTCTAACGTACCTTTCCTTACTTTTTGTTGGTGCAGGCGAGCCTTCGCGATATCAAGACCGCCCGTATTTCACACCGCCCTAAATTCCCGAATACGGTGATGCTCGTGCGTTCGCGCGGTACACAGGACGGCTAAGTGACGGACGCAATAAGCTCGAATAACTTAAGCGATCAAGGGGAGAAAAATCAACTGTTTGTAGTGGCCGGGCGTTATAAACGGGGCTCACGAGCTCCGCACAGGGTAGATGGTTGGGTCGGTATCGAAACTGGTCACCAATACTTTCCTTACATAACACTCTGCGACTCTGCCTTGAGAGCGGACCCCTCTTTTAGTAGCCAATTGCAAGACGCGATACCGAAGTGACGATTAATTGGCTCCGAGTCGATGGTAGAAACTGACGCAGCGTCGGATGTCTATGCACCCTTGAAGGTATAAAAACGAACGAGGTCCTCTGTATCGTAGACAGTAGCTTTTGTTAATCCTCCAGGTCGTCCTCAGCAATTTCGAAGAAAATATGCACGCCAAACTAAGACAGAAAGACACGTTCAGAATGGGGAAAGACGGAACAACGCCACCAGAGAAGACACGTAAACACATGGACCGGGAGGCACGCCGGGCCTGGTGCGGACGACGGAGAGACGGTGCCAGAGCCACCAAAAGTGTTTCGAGCGATTCCCGCGAGGGCGCGCCACGATCGTGGCCGAAGTATGAAAAAGGTCAATTGCCAGTATCACCCGGTCGGTTTCCCGCGCTGCCGCATTAGACAGATTCACGGGAAGTCGGAGGCCCACAAAGAAAAACCGAGCTCCGTAGAAACAAGGCCTCCGCCGACGATAGCCCCTGGCCCACCTTCGGGGCCAGCTTATGTAGCCTCGGAGAATGGACGCGCCCGGGGAGGCCACCTGCAGTCGCGTCCATTATAACTCTCAAGGGTGTGCCGAAGGCGCGTTCACCCAAAATGGCCAAGGGAGAGCCGGCCCCTTCGGGGAATTCGGCCTCGTGGTTCCTTGTATCCGGGAGGCCGACGCCATTGGTGACGACGGCTCCCACGGCCTGCTCGAAGCTAGGCCTGGATAGGGGTAGAGGGAACCCCATGGTTCCCACAGGGTTTAGACAAGAAGCGTTTTGTTTTTGTCCAGATTAAATTGTCTAGTGCTCTAAAGCAAGCAGCTGAATATAGTGAAATGATGACACTTTTAAACAATTCAAAACTTGTAAAAATGAAACAAATCTTTGTGGCGGCATTGTATGCTAACGGCAATCAAGTCTAAAGCGAACACCTATGCTTCGAGGTTAGAAGTTAATTCAAGAATACCACTAAGCCTAGTCTTCGTCAAAGATTTGAACTTTTAATTTTTCTCTACAATTGTCGACGCTATAGTAGCATCGACCATTTAGATATGAAAAGGCAGGCATCCTAATAAATAAATTTTTGAGCACTGAATCTAATATGAAAAGAACTGCCACATGTGCAATGAGAGAAGAGTCCCTGTACCGACTGAACTATAAAAATAAGTAATAGGAACCCACTTAACTAATAAATAAGAAATTACCTAACAAATTAACCCTCCCCTTAACTAATGTTTGAATCAGAACTTTCTGAAAATTTCTTAAGTTGGAATTTCGAAAATTAAAAAGGCAGCTTCTTTTGGATCATGCAGGACGCAACGAAAAGAAGCACCTGCTTCGGAAGTTGGAAATTAAAGGGGTAGGGAAACGAAATTTCAGCGTTCATTTTCTGGCTTTAATGTGTTGCATGTTGCACCCTAACCTCAAAAACACCAGTCTTCCGTTGAAAAGCACAAGAAAACTAATTTTAAAGCTAAATAAACGATCTTCAATGTGCACCTGGTGGATGCATGCGGAGCCTATTTGGGAGGTAGTCTAGCAACGTTGTGGAATCTGCTACGTAGTCGTGACGTAGCAGATTCCTTCGGAGCACCGCCACTCTTTGGCATTTCAACATTTTCCTTCTTAGCTTTCCTCCTCAACTCACAAGTCGCGCATTGTACTAAACGGTCCAAGAAGACGGAAAGGAAGGACTCCCCTCTTTCTCGGACCCTCGTTCGTGCAACCGGACACAGCCATCCTCCCCCTAGAGCATTAGCCCGTCGCTCAAAACTCGAACAAAAGTTGCTTTCCCCACCTCGTTCAGCCCTAAGCTGACAGTGTTGTGGAAGCTACGTGCTCCTTGGGCCAGCCACACGCTCGTCACCCCACGAGCACTTCGAGCGGCTCGGTTGTAACGCGCTGACGCTATTGACACCATCACAACGCTGACAACGCCACCTAGGGCAAAGCTCATAACCACGCCTGCCTTGCTACTCCACGAACGCGGGAAATCTTTTCTTTCTGTTTTTGTTTTTGTCTGTTTTTGTTTTTGTTTTGTTTTTGCGCCGGATATCCCATGAAGCATCGCGCTCTCCGTTCGCTTCTCTTCGAGCGCTTGCTCGAGTGCACCGTTTGGAACGAAAAATATGGCCAATCGTTCAAAATACAAACGCGCGATTATCATTTACGGTTATTATCCGTCATGCTTGACTCATTTCCGAACGAAATCTGAATATTTCAATTTTTGTTTCCGTACCCCTTTAATAAATATATATATATATATATATATATATATAGATAGATAGGTAGATAGATAGATAGATAGATAGATATACAACGGGCATGGCGGCGGGGGGCCGAAGGCGTGGGTATAGAAGATGAAAATAACCCTTAGTGGAAACAGCAACAACGGACGATTTAATCTTCGACGTTTCGGCTGGAGTCCGGCCTTCGTCAGGAAGGCGTTAGGAAGATACATATATATATATATAAAGAAGATTAAATCGTCCGTTGTTGCTGTTTCCACTAAGGGTTCTTTTCTTCTTATACATATATATATATATATATGTATAAGAAGAAAAGAACCCTTAGTGGAAACAGCATATATGTATAAGAAGAAAAGAACCCTTAGTGGAAACAGCAACAACGGACGATTTAATCTTCGACGTTTCGGCCGGAGTCCGGCCGGAGTCCGGCCTTCGTCAGGAATGAACCTGAACCTGTTTCCTGACGAATGAACGAATGAACAGAATGAACCTGAACCTGTTTCCTGACGAAGGCCGGACTCCGGCCGAAAAGTCGAAGATTAAATCGTCCGTTGTTGCTGTTTTTCACTAAGGGTTTTTTTCTTCTCAGTTTTATACCCACGCCTTCGGCCTTCCGCCACCATGCCCGTTATATATATATATATATATATATATATATATATATATATATATATATATATATATATATATATATATATATATATTGTTATTTAAAACCCCGAGGAAAATCATCAGGGACATTTGGGGGACTATGCAACCGCATAACCGGATGCTTTTAACCGTTTCTGTCCTCCTTCCAGTCATTCACTAGCACTTTTACATTTTGAAAGTTTGCTCTCATTCAAAGACCATGTTAAAACAAAAAAAAACTATTTTGTAAACCAGTAGTTGCGCTGATGACAATTTGTATTTAACGCCTTGTAGCACAGTTGTACAAGGGTTGCTTTCCTTATAAAAAGTACATGGGGCCGTAAACATACATGCGGTTTTGTAGTGCGTTCAAGGGTGCTTTAAAAAAGAACACAGGAGAGCAGTGGCGATCGAATAGCGGGGTTTTCGGGCAAACGATATTGATGACATATACATCGCGAATATGATAAACGACTTAAACTCGATGGCCTCTTGACAGTCCATTAAACAAAACCTGATGTCACGGACTAATGCAAAGCTAAAAACAAACCCTCGTCTACATTTTGATCAATTCCACGGCCATCATCGCCCATGAAATCGTAAACACGTCGTGCATTATATTTGGTTCCCTGATGCTAACAACACAACCGCAAAATCACCGAAAGCCTAGCTGGCTTGCTGCAATCTTTCAGCATCCCAACCGAAAAAAAAATAGATGGAATAACCGCGACCAAGACAGAAATGTATGAATGGCGGTGTAAAAGCAAAGGAAAGAGAGAGCTTGCATCGTCCGCCAGGCATCATAAGTCATCGCAGAATGCAACCAGCGGACTCGTCTCTCTCGTTGCCACATTAAAATACAAAAAGTAGCATCATCTACAACGCAACGGCTTCCTCTCGCCGACTCGCTGAGGTCTCACTCCGCCACTTGGCCCCGTGCCCTTCTGTCGGCGGTGTCTCCGGCGGTCTGCTCCTCTGCAGATGAATTATGGTCCGGTACGCGTGCACACCCCGACGTCCTCACGAGACCTCGTCGACCGCGAGACATCGCGAGGCTACAGAATGAACCTGTTTCCCACGAAAGCACCGCAAGGCGTAGATGAGACAGCAGTACGTGCCGGGCAGATTACCCGTCAAAGACCCGGCAAGGAGGGTCCGCTCCCGTCCCTCCAGGGTTCCTCTCGATGGCTGGCGCACGTTTCTACGTATATAGAATATACCACCGCGTTTCCCTTGCCCCGTCCAATCGGCGCTTTGATCGAACTCGCCGCATTCTATGCTGCTGGCATCACGGCAGGCGCACAGTGCACACTCTCAGAACAAAAGGTGTATTATTACACCCCTTGTCCCATATAATACACCCCAAAACTTCAATTCGACGTACAGCGCCCCATAATCGAACAGGCGGCCCCAAAGTTTACAAGGGGCTTGATAGCCGTGTGGTACAACTTATTAAGATAGCTGATATACGTATTATTGACTACAAAAAAGATTATCGGAGTTTTCTTGGCCGTACTGCAAAAGCTCCGTGTTTTCTTTCTTTGGTCTTTGATACGTACTTTAGCAATTTAATAAGTTATATCGCACCGTTAGCACGCCCCTGGTAAAATTTGGGGCCGTTTGTTCGACTATAGGGCGCTGTACGTCGAAATGAAGTTTTGGGGTGTATTATATGGGACAAAAGGGTGTAAGGTGATACCCTTTTTTTTGAGAGTGCACTCTCGGACAAGGGGAACTCCGGCGGGCACCATTCTTGTTTTTTCTTCGCCCTCCCCAATTCAATGGCTCGTGTCCTTCCAATACAAAGATGTATAATTCTAAAAAAAGCTTGGGCGGGTGGAGTGGGCGGGGGGAGGGGGGGGGGAGGGATGGGGGACGATATTTGGGCGCAAAAGGAAACCGTCAGAAATAATAGAGATGGTATGTCTCTCTCACTCCCACATCTGTTCCTTCTCAGTGTCGGGCGGACTCGTGTTCAATGTAGGGTGTAGAACATTGTTTGCCTTCTCCCCGTAAGGCGTGGCAGTACGCGATGTAGGCCTGTCAGGTCGAACTGAAATAATTGCTCGGTTCTATTGGATTTGGCACGCGGGGAGGGGCGCGCGTGGATGCGTTTTGGGCGGAAAGCGCGTCTACGTTTTTCTATGTTTTGTTTGTTGCTTTCCGTTTTTTTTTTTTTTTTTCAAGAGTAATTTCTCAGTGCGCCCGTAAACACAATTGTCTCGAAATCGATGACAGGCAAGCCTTGTCTGTGAGAAACAAAGTGCTTGTTTTCGCTTCACTGCGTCTGTTTAACTAAGGCTTTTTCCGTGAACCACGGATTTTGTATATTGTTCATAAAATAGCTGTTGCCACTGCTTGTAACTTCTGTTGCTTATTTTTCCTGTAGCTTATTTGTATATTTGGAAACGAGTATCACTAGTCGGGAAGTCTTTTAAGCTCTGACTTCCTCGTCGAACTATCAGGTAGCCGCCACCCGAACGTTTTCTTGTTCCTAGGGGTATAACTGATCGACAAGAAGGGTTCAGGCCACTATATTTTAGAGTACCATTCTTTTTGATAAATGGGATAAAATTCATAAACAGCTGCCGAATAATATAGTTCAAGTTTGATTTTTTTTTTTTAAAGATCTTCGAATTTAGCAACTGCAGTGTGCAAAATTCCGACCGGTTTTTATCTTTCCCAAACGTTGTTGGTTGACTTGCGCAAGGTTGTTTTTGTTTTTATATTTGTTTGTAAGTGTCACAAATGAATCTTTTCTGGCGCTTTATACGAGAAAGAAGGTTACCTCCCTGCGACAATGCGTGAACACGCACCAGTCACTTAGCACGCACCCGTCCACCGCACCAGCCCAACGCTCCTCTTATAGCGTTTTCCTTGGACACGTGATTACGCTCGCCGGGTGTCTCCAGTCGAAGGGGGGTGTAAGGGTGCGCGATACACCCACATACACCCTTTCTATCTGAGAGTGTAGACGTTCATTCGCATTTCTTCGGCCTCCTTCTGTTCACTATTGAGCTTAGTTTTCATCCGCACTGATGTCAAGGGCTCGAAGTATTCTGTCAAACTCTTCAGTTCCTACACGCAATGTGCAAGAAGCTGAATCTCCCAGGTAATAAATACCTAGTTTTTGAAGAAATTGGCTATGAAAGTGTGATTACCTGACAACATTGCAGCTTGCAAGTTATCACGTATAAAGGGAAGAATGCCCTTTGCATCGCTGCGCGTCGGAATCCCAATCGACACAACCATCGGAAGAAAGTCGCCTCAAGACATGATACAACTGAAGACGGCTCAGACAACAAACACGAGGAAGGAGTGGACGGGAAAAACGCTGGACTTCACCTGATTATTTAACATTAGAAAAAAATACAAAATAACCATCTACATCACTATCGCGTCGACACGTGCTTCAATAAGGCTACCCATAGCCTCCTCTATACTCACAAAGCATGGCAGTTCGATGACGGAGCCAAAGAGTGCTCGGTTGCACATTTGGAGCGCGAGGATCTTGTAGCACAGAGCATTTCTCGGAGAGTCTGGCATTCAGCGCAGAGCTTTTGCAGCGGCGAGGACCCAAAACATGGTTTTCAAATCCGACGAGAAAAGAAGCGGTAGCCCGAGGAACGCGGGAAGCACGAGCAGACATTCCATCGCTCGGGACAAGTGTGTTCCGGCGTCTCGCGGAGCGCCCCTTACATGACTTGTGTCTGCCCGCTCCACCTTTTCACTTTCGGCGGCCGCGTCACGTGACGATCTACCAGTCTTTGTCACTATACACCTTTCCAAAAAACACTCGACCCCAGGGGCAACAAACCGTTTTCGAGCCTAGTCACTGAGTTTGAGGCTAGGCTCTCACCGGCGTCCCCCCTAACCCTAACCGAGCGGACTGTGATTTCAATAGGCGCAGCCTGCGCAGGCGCAGTTTCAAACGCTGCTGGCGGCTAAATTCTCGTATTTTCCCGCTATATTTTGTGTTTCATGGTACATGTATGTTTCCGAGGACATTGAGAAAGCATTGTGCCATATTTGAAAAAACAAAAAAAAGCAAAATAAAACTAAACTATTTTTGTTGGGCACGCGCGCGACAGAACGAATGCGACTGGAATGTACAGTGCTACGGTAGTTTTTTTTTTTGTTTTTTTTACGATAAGTTTTGACGGCGCCGCGGGATTCACCGCATGTGGAATGACAAAGCGCTTTGCTGTCAAAAATAAATTGCAACAGAAGAGGGCCGAAAGTCATGCATTTTTCACGCTCACAAATAACGTGTTTGCCGATGGACAGGACACGGACATACAATTGAGGAAGTGCTTACATTCGAACAATATATCGTACGTACCACACGATGGAGCGTTATCCGTAAAGAATTTATTTGAGAAAGATCTCAAATAACACTGTCACAGTCGACAACAGTCACATCTTGACGATCGGACGGAATCCGAGATGACTTCGTTTTGGGGCACGTCTTGGGGAGAGCTTCCTTTTTTCACAACCGCACCAAGGCAAAGAAACAAACGCGACTGACCCGTTTTTCACCCCAACCCGGACAACTATTTTTGGAGATGACTGAGGATTCTACACAGATTATCTCTGGCAGGGGGGAGAACATTGTTCGCAAAGTCGCGTTGAGGGTCGTTCGACGTCCTTCACCTTTTCGTTTCCCGTGAATGTCCAGCAGAAAAGTTTGAAAGGCAGGCACTTACCAGCCTTATTTCTCACAATGGAAGATAACACAAGAAGGGTACGCAGCACGCATAAAAAAAAATTAAGTGGAAACTTTCAAGAGGGGCGAGAAAACGTCGAATGCAAAACCGCAAAAACGTAGGTAGAGAACCGCGCTGAGCGGGTCTTCACAGTCCCAGAGAGTGGCAGAAACTTTCTAGCTGATAGAGGGCGCGAGAGTCGCACCAGCCGCATCAGCATCAGCAACATGGCGGCGGCCTAGGAGCGTTTTTTGGAAAGGTGTATAGAGGAGGCTATGGGCTGCCTCGTTCTTATGTAAACAAACCGAAGTTTGACTGATGCATTTTTCGCCTTCCTTTCCTATCTCAAACGCTTCCAGCTGTTCTCGTGCATTTATATCAATCCCTTACCACAGAATCGTGGTACAACCAAAGTTCGTGTTCCACAGACACGTCACACGGTGTAAATGCTCGTTCGCGCAGTTTCGTTTAACGGCTTTAAGACTGCTTGCGTCGAGCTCTTGCTATGGTGCCCCTTACGACGAGCCAATGAGGGAGTGCTGTGCTCCACGACGCAACGCTGCCCAACGCAGTCGACGCAACTGCGTGAACGAGCCTTCTAAGCACTTACGTGCCCTTCCACAGTTCATCTCAGCCAGAACGCGTGCTCACGCTCGCGGTCGTTGACGTAACAGGATGTGTGCTCGACCACAACTTCCATTGTATCACGATTCTGAGGAAAGGGGTTGATGAAACAGCCGAAGAACTGTTGAAAGCGTTCGAGATAGGGAACGAGGACGCAACATGCATCAGTCGACCTTCGGTTTGTTTACATAAGGATGCGGTAGCATTTCTGAAGCAGTCGACGCGATAGTGATATAGATGGTTATTCCGATGCTTCTTCCTTTCATTGTATAATCAGTTGAATTCCAGCGTTTGTCCTGTCCACACCATCATTGTCTTTGTTGTTTGAGTGCTGCCTTCAGTTGTATCATGAACCAACTCGCCTGCATCGCCACTTTGATTCATAACACGAGTATATTTAAAGGGTCACGACAGAGTACTTATCCTCGCCAGGGTTTTAATTTGGACATAATGTACGAGAGCCCAACTACCCAAAACACAGCTGGCGACTGTAAATTCGATTTCTTCCCGCCGGAAACCGCCAATAGAGTATTGGTGAGTTTGAGTCGGGCCCACATCTCTTCTCCGTGGTCACGTGTTCTCTATGGCTTAGACACACACACTAAATATTATAAAAGTCGTGGGTTATCGAAGGGACACACTCAATATTAAAAATAAAAACAAATATCATGCCTATTTCTTGCGGCTTTTAATACCTTCAAACACGTTGATTGAAACAATAAAATAAAAACTTGCACAGAGTGCCGGAGGCACTCGGTGCACTCTCTGCGTGATTCCCATCATGGCGGCGTATCCCGGGAGTCGCGGGCTGGACGGTTCGACGAAGCGGGTTAAGCGATGGCGGCGGACATCGGGCTTGGGACCTCTACTTCAGAACTGTTGTTCGCGGTACAGGCAAATTTGTCTTGCTTCGAAAGAGAAGTCGTTTACCGATCGAAACAAATAGGATTTATGCTTTACGACTCGCCCGGCCACCAAGCTGATTCGCCCGAAGACGTCGCCGAGTCGTCGCCCCTTCCCCTGGCTGAAGACACCGCTTGTCTTAGACAGAAATATGGAGAGAGCTTGAAAAATGCGCAAACGTCACGTTTTGCTTGATTTCATCGTTTTTCGTGGGACGTGCCAATGTTTCACCTTCCTCCCACGACAAAAAAAAAATGGTGAAAAAAAAAAAAAAACGCTGTCGGGTGTCGCCACGTGACTTCCGGCAACTTTCTCCTCGTCTACATTTCCTTTTCCTCCCAAGTACAGTTTTGGTTTCGACTCCGAGCAGTTATGTTTTTTTTTTTTTATTACTTTATTAAAACATACATGACGCTGTAGCGAAAATATTGATTGAGTTGTATTGTGTCGCCATATTAAATTGCCTGGCAAAAAGTTTAAAGCGAAATTCGAAACGCTCAGCTCCCGTTGCGTTGCATATAAAAAGACTATTTTACGAAACTTGATAGCTGCTGTTCTCTGCAAATGAAGAAATCTGGAACTCCTACCTTGCCGCAACGAGACGCCACCCATGTGTACACGGCCCTGTGAATCGGCCTTTCTTGCCTATGTGATAAGCGCTGGAAAGGTTTATAGTCCAAGGACACGAAGCGTCCGAGAAACGGTGATTTAGACTAATTTGAACGAAAGCTCCAAAAAATTCAAAACCACTTCAAGATTTGTTTTTTTGTAAAATAAAAAAAGTAATTGAAAGCACTTTCCTATTTTGCTGAAACAAAGTCCGAAAACTTGGAAACTTTTATTGGATACGACAGAAGGTCCACTTCTGTCTTGCTTTACGTTTTTATTTTCAAAACTCACCTACCGTTAGCTTCGAGTCGGCAAAAAAATAAAAAGGCGTAACTCGTGTTTGGTTTATATAGGCGAAAGTCAACGTGTGTAGATGAAAAATAACACGTATGAGAAGTTTCTAATTCAATGCGAAAGAACGCTGTTCCGAATTCCTCTTCATAAAACTACGACCGATATGAGGACCCAAGTATTGTGAACGGCATGTCAAAATTCCTCTAATTTAAACAATATATGAGATAAAATTAAACGATATAAAACCAATTGCACCTTTCTTCTCTCCACTCTAGCACCACTCTTTTGTATTTTATTTTTATTTTACATGATTAAATTTCATTCTAAGGAGAACCGAAGTCAACGTTACTCTTTTCCAAACCAGCGGGATCGTGCCTGACAAGACACAGTTCTACGACGTCATCAGGCGGAATTCGGTGGACTCCTCTTTTTGGGACTCGGTAAACACGCCAGTCGAAGATGGGTTCAAGGCACCATCCCGCTGGTTTGGAAACGAGTAACGTTGACTTCGGTTCTCCTTAGAATGAAATTTAATCATGTAAAATAAAAACCGCCAGGATCGCGGCAGGTGACCTGACATGTCAGGTCACCTGCCGCGATCCTGGCGGTGTTACAGCAGCGGTGCTGGTAGACGTGGCAGTTGCCCGTTCTGCTCCAGGTCCTTCCACAGCTTAGCAGTCCTCGGAAGCATTCGCCACCAGGAGTTGGGGCCCCGCGACGACAGCGACACTCGCGTTCTCTCGTGCTTTCTTCTTCTTCGGAACTTCTCCGCCCAACCGCCAGGATCGCGACGCTGGACATTGTGACACTCCGGCCTCTGTGACCTCATTTGTTGAGACTCGGGGACTAGTTTCGATGCCTGAGCGATATGGATCGTCCAACACACCAGTCGGAGACGCGCTCCAGGCGCCGTAGTTGCGGAAACCGCGCAGTTCGACCTTTGTTCCAAAATTTGGTTTCAATCAAACTTTTAAAAAAATCCGGGTCCTCTCTCATATAGCCTTTCTTGAATTTTTCTCGCTCTGCAGCTAACTGAGGCTTCAAAAAAATAAACGAGCACTAGTTCTATTTACCCGAATAGAAAACGTACCATCTGTAAAAAGAAAAAAAAATGTTTTTCAGCAATGTTTCTTTAGCCTAATATTTACGTCGCGGGACACACGTCGAGTTAGGAGCGTTTTCAAACATGCTTACCAAACCTACATACTTACCAAACATACGCACCAATTATACAAGACAATTCCGAAATATGCTTCTATTTTGAGACGTCTATCCCGAAATAGAAGTGCTTCAGAATCGCTCAAATAAACCTCGCGAGATAGATATTGTGCTGAATGTTTATCTCGGGGAAAGTTTATTGCGGAAATAATCAAGCAATGTAATTTAATTATTTATTCATTTGTGTGGAGAGGCAATCCAATTTTGCAATAATCGTTTCAAAAACAACAAACTACGTCTTTTTTTTTTTTTTTTTTGGGGGGGGGGGGGGGGGGGAGGCTTTTCGCGGGAGTGAGGTGTTCGGTCGTGCGCTCCCTACGTTGAATCGTAGTCTGGGCTGTTTCGGCAACGAGCCTCGCGCATTCGAGATTCCACCCCGCGGTTCCAGCGGCCGGCGAGACGAGGATCCTTTGCATGCTCCTGACTGACAGTGGTCCTGGTTTCGTAACATGCTCCTCCCATCGCGGGAGTTGAAATCGGTGCGTTGCAATCTTTTATTTCCTTTTTTGTTTGGAAATTGGCCGGCGAATCGTAATGATTCAGGGATTCCTAGGATGCTTAGAGCCAGAAGAGTGAGATATCGACACATTTAGGTGATTTCAAAAACCTGCTCAGGGCACCTTTAAGCGTTACAGCGCATTATGGCTACAGCTTGACAGCGACTGCATGCGGAGCTTTCCTGCACTGTCTATACATGTGTGAGTGAATGGGGGCGGGAGACAAGAAGACCTCCACCGATCATTTGTTCGAGACTTTCCAGCCCAATTGGCGTAGTAGAAAATATAAAAAAAGATGACGGCTATATGGTTCAAGGTTTATTATGGTTTCAGCCGTCCCGGCCTCCAAAAACTATAACGGGTCCAACCGAAGCTCGCTAGTGCAAGCCGGCACGCGAGCCATAAACGCATTCGGAGCATTCTTCCCGGAGGAAGCCTTGGGGAAGGGACCCCCTTTTTTTACTAAAAACCTTGCCGCCGAAGTTACACGGAGGCTCGTAGCACTTTGCTCGGCTGAAGCTTTTGGCCAGAGCACCCCCGAGGGGACGCTGACGTCGATCGCCGGACACGGCCACCGCCGGCACTCCCGCCGCGCACCGGGGAAAAACAAATTGGTGCTGTTGCCGCCGCCCTGTTTACCACACCTGCACGACACGGCGAAACAAATGGGTCGCCTCCCCAAGGTACCCCGGAACGCGGACGCCTAAGTTGGCTTCTTGACGCAAATACGCTTATGAATGGAGTCTTCGTGCCCGCCTGATCGAAGCGATGGATGGGATGGGCCGCACGGCGTCGCTGAACGCCCGCTCTATAGGAGCTCGTTATTCATCGCGCCGCTCTCTGTAAAACAATGAGAACACAAAGGAAGCCGAATGGAGGCCTCATGAAGTTACGAAGTGGAGCCAAGTATGGGCTGGGGAATAACATCAAACAGTGGGGAACAATGGTAAGCCGTTTTGAATTAGTCCCAAGCAGTCCCTTGACTTCCAAGTAAACTATTGAAAGACTAATTTAAAACTTTGCGTAAAAACCCGAGTTAGATGCAACGACTTTTATCCAACCTCAACGTAACTCTCGCATACTTTTTCAGACAAAAATAGATCCAAAACTTTTAATTGCGCGAATTCATTTGCCACACATGTGGTATGTGGAGCAGTCTGAGCACGTGATCGCGTTAGGAACGCTGAAAATCAGCAGTTCGACAAATTGTCAAAATTATAGGCCCGGAAACGCATGTAATTTACAGGACCATTTTTGTTGAAGAAGCGTCTTTTGAGCACAAAATCTAGAAGCTCTGCCTAAATTTCAGTAGGCCTCGTGTGATTGACGTGCTGCTGGCGTCTCACACGTATGCTGGCAGGGCTCCTTGTCCCGAACTAATACCGCTCGCGAGGACGCTAAAATCACCCTGTTAGCTCCTCACTGATATCAACAAAATTACCTACTTGTTTGGAAGCACACAGTCTTGAAGATGACAACAATAACCCAGAAAAAGAGCTTCTTTCTATTTTTTTTTTAATTGTTTTTCTATCAGACAAAGTATATGGTTTTTCGATGAAGGGGTTGGGTTAACGGAAAATTGTGCGCAGGTGTGTTTCTTGTTTGTAGGTGTGACGTGGGAAAGCAATTAGGAAGAATGCCTTGTTTTAAAAATGAACTAAAAAGCGCACGCAAAACCTCCAAACATTTCCAGCGAAAGTTAGATCGATCTGATCCGCCCGATCACGCTGCCGCTCGTATCCGCGTCCATCCCCTCAAATAATTCCAGATCCATTCCGCTCTTCAGGTGTCGGCGTCCCCTTCTCGCTTCTTTCACCCCTCTCGACCAAGACCGCCCGGCAGCTTGGGCCATCGATCGCGCCTTCGATTTGCGGCCGTTGTCGGAACAAAAATCGTACGCACCGCGCGCAAGTTCCCCCCTGTTTGCCGAAAGCATTTTCAGGTGCCCGTCCACATCGTAACACGAAAGGCACACAGACACACGAACGCACACGGTACCTCTTCGCGCAGTGGCCGCAAGTAGACCAACCTCCTTTCCAGCAGCAACCGTTTTCCGACGACTCGCGCCCACCCCCACGGAGGTCCATCGATTTTCAATCTGCAGCAATCCGAAGTGCCCGCCAATCGTTTTAAACGGGATCGAGCGGTGACGCCTGCAATCTCCTTCGTTCCCCGCGCCACCCGAGCGATACCGTACACAAGTTGCCGTGAAGAAGACCTCTTCCCCAGTCCCCCCACCCGGGCTGGAGAGACGGTGCTATAATGCCCTTCGGCGCCCGCGGAATCCCGTACGGGTCACTGCGTTGCCCGGGGCCTCACAATGCCGCTGTTACTCGGCGCGCTCTTTCTTTGCCGGGAGGGGACGAGAGGGCGGCATCGTCGGGGAACCTCAAGGGCGGCTCGTCGTCGCCTTCCATCAGGGAAGACACCACTCGGGCTTGCTGCCTTCTCCGTGTTTAATGGGATTTATTACTGCGACAAAGGGGGCGGCCGCGAGAGAGACGGGAGGTCGGGGCCCGGCGCAATCGGAGGAGGGCACAGCGAGGTAACTCCGTTCGCTGCTGCCGGTGAAGGCAGTGGTCAGGGAAGAAGACTCCCAGGACCGTGAAACAAGAAGAGTAAAGCGGGAGGTAAATGAGAGCCCAAACTTCGTTGTGCCCGGGCCCCGGCTTTTATCCGTTTGGCGGTAGGCCGCCACGGGTATCATCAGCGGTCTCTTTCTTTGGGATTATTGCTTTTTTACTGCTTTATATTTGGTTATGCTTCTTTTGTCGGGCGCTGGGGAGTGCTCCCGGTCGTAGGGCGCATTAGCGTCGTCGTACTGGGCTCGTGTTCGACGCATTAGGGCCCTAGGATCGGCTGTTGCCCCGGCGCTCGCGACTGCGTGGACGAGCGAATGCTGCAGCAGCCAGCTGAGGCGGAGTAGTAATGACGTTACTAATTCGTCATTTTGTGGCTGTTAGTCGCGCACAAATGGCTCGGTTTTTCGTCGTTGACTTTGGAGAGCGCGGAGTCGTAGATTATATTGTCGGTGGACATTGGGGAAAAAGCAGGCTAATATTAATAATCGCTCCGTGTAGCGCTTCCTAATCAATCGAGCTTACCTTTCAAGCATCTTCTAAGCTTATTTGTATTTTCCTAATATATATATATATATATATATATATACATATATTGTTACTTTTAGATAACGTCGGCTTTTAGCAGATTGTGAATTGTTTTCATGACCGGGGAGCTAGAGCTGTATCCATGAGCGCCGTCGAGCCTTCGAAACAATTTTAAAATAATACAGCTCTATCCTTTATAGAGACGGACGAATTATACAATGAGCTTCACGCGTAAAAAAATATAATAAAATAACACATCTAAAGTAGAAATGAAATGGTGAAGCGGAAATCATTTCTATATGTAAATGTGCTGTTTCCCGGGTATGCCGGTTTGCGCATATTTCCGTAAATAATAAAGGCTTGTATAAACAAAGGCGAGGTCTAAAATGTTTTAAATATTTTCGTACGCATGGCGCTTTCCATAGAAATTAAATATATGTCATATACGAGGTAATTTCTTTCCTCTACATACGATGAACTGGGTAAAAAAAGTGTAATGAAGAAACTTTTAAAATACAACGAATGCGGATATGAAGTAAATGTTCTGGATACTTCTCCAAATAATGACCGCACAGATGAGGGTAGTTATTATGAGATGCCAGATGCTTTTGGGTGCCATCCCGAAAGAAGGTAGCCGCCAAGGGCCTTAGTTCTTCCGATGATCAAATTAAAAGATGAAAGCCGTTTACAAATCCCTGTAACGCCGAATCGGAGCGCAGCTCTTGAGGAGGAGTAGGGAAGGGTAGTGAGGGGGGTCACTTCACCTGCGGGTAGTCACGTGACCCCGGGGGGTCACGTGATCTCGGGGGAGGGGGTCACGTGACCTCGGGGGATCACGTGACCTCGGGGGGGGGGGGCACGTGATCTCGGGAGGGGGCGTGACCTCGGGGGTCGCGTGACCTCGGGGGGTCACGTGACCCCCCCCCCCCCGGTTACGCCGACGCCGACGCCGCTCAAGCTGGAAACGGGCCCCTAAGAGCTGCGCTCTAAAACAGAAGGAGTCATGAAACATCTTTTATTATTCCCACAATGTAGATAGCACATACTCTAGCTGCGGGTAGCCACATAATCATCGAACAGATTTATGCAGCAATTATTACGTGGTATAAGCTTTTAAATCCCCCGCAACCCGAAAAAAAAATCGCTTCTTTTGGCATTTTATTTATTTTATCTCCAGTTCAACAAAACTGTCAGTCGCCACACCTCTTTTTCTCACCTCAATTATCAAGGACGTATGTTCGTCCTTCCGAAGCTTTGCACAGTTTCCTCCAAACGTATTTACATGGCTTGTGATCAGAATGTCCGACAGGTGACGTGGTAAGCGCGTAAAAATGCCCATCGCGACCAAATGTCTATCGAGCCAAAATGTCCATCGAATTATAAAGTCCACACAGGTAAAACCAAAAATATCCAACGAGTCAAAAGTCCCATCGAGACAAAATGTCCAGTCGGGTCAGAATGTCCATTGAGACAAAATATCCGAGTCACAATGTGCAGCGAGTCAAATTTATTATTTAGGTCAAAATATCCAAGTATGTCACAGTGGTCATTACAGTCTTCACCGAACTAAATGAAACAAATTCTAAACCTACTCTTGATACATTTTGTATTTTTCTAAATTCTCGGGGATGGTTCGGCGCTCATTTCGAGCCCCAAGGACGCACGTGCAAAGAGCTGTTTGTATAACTTTTTGCTCCCGAAAAATTGCTGCTGCCGACTCCAACACGTGCAGCGCGTGAAACTATACTAGTTATACTAGTTCAGTGCGCATTGCTGTCTGGGTAATTTGTGTAAGGTTTAGTAGAGAGCACAGCCCACCCGTTAAAAAAAAAAAAAAAAAGAAAACGCAGTTGTAAATTTTAAAATTTTTTTATTCTGACCTGCGTTTATCTCTGTTCTTATCTCATTAAGTTTATAAAACGTGTGGTCTTTGTCACACTCTTATAACGGTATAACGGTGTCATTTGTAAAAGAAGAAAAATGATTTGTCACCGATGTGAAAGTTTCACAATTCCGGCAATGGATGAGATAATGACAGTTTTATTACGAGCGCATCTGCACATGTTCAACGCGTCTACAAATGTCGGTTTCATTAACGGTTTGAACGTGGATCGAGTCAAAATGTCCGTCCAGATCAAAATGTCCACCGAGGCAAAATGTCCATCGAGTCAAAATGTCCGTCCAGATCAGAATGTCTACCGAGGGCAAATAAATGCCCATCGAGTCGAAATGTCAACCCAGGTGAAAATGTCCAACGAGGCAAAATATACATCGGGTCAGAATGTCCAGTATTGAACATATTGTATCGATGGACATTTTGACGTGTAATCATTGTACTTTGCGCAGGTACCGCTTAGAACGAATCCATGACGTTAATGACCTGTGAGACACCCGTCTGTGGCGAATGACGGTCTCGATGCAGCATGATGAAACGACTGAGAAGCTAGGCGTCAACCGTCTCTGGAGATGGCATCTAAAATCTGTGCGGCGTCATGTTAACTGCTTAAAGGGGCACTCAAGTGGATTCTGAGATCGTCTATTTATTGTCATAACTCAATCTGCGGGCTCTAAGCATCCTAGAAATCCCAAAATTACATTCAAGGGCGGCCGATTTCCCTATTAAAAATTTAATCAAAGATCGCTGTTCTGCGCCTAGGCGCACGCCGTCAGGGGCGCTGTCGGACGGGAAGGCAGCAGGGAAGGGCGTGCGCCATCCAATCACGAGTGACGGCTTCCCGGCGGATTGATCCTTCGAACCGGCGGAGTGATCTTCCGAATGTGCGCGTATTTGATGGATTCTCGTTGGGACACATTTCGTTTACTTCGGGTCTTGCGTCGTGCGGAGATGGACCTGCCAAATCTAACACCGTTGGAGGTGGAAATTCTTCGGCGGACGGCAGATATCAGCTCAATCTCCTACGACGCCACTCCTACGCGCGACGCCGATGCCTCGAACGCGACGGACTCGGAAGACAGTTCGCGATGCTCAATGTCGACACCGGAGGAAGACGACGAAACCGACGACGCAACCCAGCGGCTTGGGAACACCAACTGGTAGGTGATGAGCTGTTTATTATACCTCTCATATGTATAGCTGATGCTGGTTTTCTGTTTTAAGGTGCCAATGCAGTTGCTGCGTGCCGATGGAAACCGTCGCAGAGTGTGTCTGCTGCCGTGACTACCCGGCCGCCGTTCGCAAGCAGCAGGGCCGGCAGAGCTGCGTGACAAGCCACCCGGGTTTCGAGGGGCTCTGCCTCGATCCGGGTGTGCTACAGCTGGCCTTGCTGAACATGCGCCACTATGGTGAAAGAAACATGGGGGCAACCTCGAACGAGTGAGTACAACTTCGTGTTACCGGTCGCGAAACTTGCTGTTCTGCCTCGGCCCCCGTTTTTCTTGCGTACGCATTGAAGCGGCGTGATAGCTTTGAATAGAAATCATCATTAGCGTTCAACTGCTTTTGAATGTTTTTCGCTTTGCGTGTCTGCTTTTTTCTTGTTTGCCGTGCGTTTTTGGTTCCATGCCCATGCCTCCCAAGCCGCGGGCCAAGGATAAGGACGGGTAGCTTTATGACAGCGTCTATTCTCCCGGCAGCTGGGAGAATAATTTTTCGAAATTCTACCGACGATCGCCTCCCATTGGTTGTCTGAAATCATACAACTACCGGTAGAATGCTGATTTTCTTGTTCTTCTAACATCTCATGGAAACACGTTTCATGGACAACTTTTCCTGGACACGTATTGTCGACGCTGACGTTTCATCGACACTCGTTACGCGAATTGCACGCTGTAGGGACACTTCATCGCGCGTGTACCCCTCGGGCCAGTGTTAAACCCTCCCTCTTCGCCTCCGCTTTCCCTTGGCGACAGTCAATGGTCCAATGGGAGTCAACTGCCGGTTGAATTTCGGGGAAATTATTCTTCTGGCTGCCGGGAGAATAGATATTACGTGGTTTATAGACTGACATGGAGTCAGAGTTGGACTACTGTCTCTCGTCGGTTCTTGAGGCTGCTCAAGTAGTCAGACATTGCAAGGAAAACGTAGTCAACTATTCAAACGCAAAACAAATACAAGGGGAGTCACACAGGCGCCGGCAACATCGCATTTCAATGGTTTGTTTATGGGCAAAGGCGAGCTTCTTGCCCACACTCCATTGCGCATGCGCGGCGCCGGTGGCGTCTGCTAGGGGCGCTCCAGTTTGTTTATAAACATGAGTTGGTGTATAGTTAGTTGTGCCGATCATTTGTTTGTTTGCAAATACATCACATGCACAGCGAAAGGAAACATAAAAGAGAACCATAATATATGATGGTCTTTCCGGGGAAACAATCACAAGAGAGGTGTAGATTTCAGAGTAGCGAATATTGCTTAATACATCTGATTAGTCTGGTCATTGCCTCAGGTGTATGGCTGGTGGGTGTTCCTTACATTCAATAAATGTGGACATTGTTTCAGGCGCTTCCGGTTCGCTGCCTATAGGCAGTGTGTGCTTTGGCTGTGGCGGAGACTTGGACAGAAGAACAGGCGACCACTGCCCTCCGGCATGGTCAAGGCAATTCGAGGTCACTTTGCCTGCGACACCTACTCCGGGTTTCGGTACCCCTCCCTTTAAAAAAATAAAAGCGCTAAACAATGCATTGCCCAGCAGTCGTTCTTCGCCCAAATGTAATGTTAGGCGTTAGAACCAGATGACAACTTATTTTTGTCCAGTTCAATGTCATTATCGATTTTCATGTTTCAGCGAGAACATTAAAAGTTTTCATTGGCTGCCATCTTCTTGGCGCCTTTGAGCACTTACTGCTATACTCCGTGTCACCTAACAACCGACTGCTGTGGATGCTACGAGCCATTGAGGCGAATCCAAGGCACTTTGAGAGTTTCCCATAACCTTTGAGAAAAAGCACGTTTTTTCAAGATAATTTTTTTTACCGACTTGACGGATTTTGTGAATAACACATTATTTTTGGAACAACGCCACTAGATACAGACGAAGGGAAAGACTGGAGAACACGAGCATGGACAGATTGTTTTCATGTAAAGCCTGGCCAAGTGCTGTGTTCTCGGAGCCAAATTGGCTAGGAAGACTCGAACACTAATTAGGAATTCTTGCTCTTATTACTGCAATACACATACAAGTTACCCAGTAAAAAGGCATCTTTACTTGACATTCTTTTCAGCTAAAATTGGATCTTTTGCTAACACACAAAGGAGCCTCGGGAAGAAGATCCTCTTCCTTATCGTTCTGGCGGCGAGATAAGCTGCGAGCCACGCGCTTTCCACGACGGAGCCGCGTCGCCGCGTGGGCACATCACTCCCGCGTAACAAGGCGAGGAGAAAACGTAGTTCGCTCTTTTTCAAACAATAATAGCTGTATTACGTCACCTACAGCCAAAGATTTGACGTTTTTGTCAAAATATAATGTGCATGTGTCTAAAAAGAGCAATAATAATAACTTTAGCAATCTTTTCGCAGTTCGCTATTTCTATTGGTCGAATTCTACGGAGGTGGTGGAGACACGGGATGGACCCCGCAAGAGGATATAGTGCCTGTGTATTTCTATTACTGTGAGTTTACTAGGGCGCCTTGCCATTTAGAACTGGTCATTTTTATTGACTGAAGCCCAACAAACAATATGCTTCCAAAAACAAGCTTCTCCAAAAAGCACTTGAGTGCCCCTTTAAGTCTGTGCGCTGATCGCATGGATAACTAGCTGGGGTATGCATACACACTATGTGTATGGTATGTTGAATTGTTTTCATATATAACTCTTCACTATATTGTTTAGTTCATCGGAAGTTGAAAAATATAAAATAGCTATTTCATATTAAATGGGCTGTGCAAGGATATCCACATGGAATATTTTACTCTTTACACGAGCTCACTGGAACTAGCGGGACTCAAGGATACTCCCACGCAACGCCACTGGCTAGGAAACTCATCTGTTGCGGCGCAATTTCAAGGACTAAAGCGAGCGTTTTTATTCGGTCTTCGCAAAATTTCACGTAACTGGGCCGTCGCAGTACCACCCAGTGTCGATACTTTAATTCGGCTCATGAATTGAACCCGAGCACTGCGTGGGCACTCGATTTGGGTTAGTGATATTCGATAGCTTGAAAAGCATTAGGGTCGTGACCCGTGCCCAATTGCTGCATGACGACAACAGCCGAACAATAACTCTGTCTGGAACTCAGCGCGTGTCCTATGCCTTGCTAATCCCAGCGCGTGGCTATGGTCAACATTGGCGGCATATAATCGGCTCCAGATCACGTGACCGCTTCTTCTGGCTGCAAGTCAATGACATGTGAACGCTACTATATGGAAACGCTACTTGCTTTTTTTTTTTAAATATTTTCTGCGACTTATATTGCGTGTGGTGAAAAACGAACGGGTGTCTCACAGGCCATTAACGCAATGGATTCGTTCTAAGCGGTACTTGCGCAAAGTACAAAAATCGTTTCATCACTCCTAAGAGGTAATCACTAAACAGCTTAGAAAAATCATCTGTACCATCTCCGACAGTTAAGTGTACGCATCTGGCGTCAGCAAATTTTTCCACTCACTCCGCTACTAGAGGGTTTTATTAGGTCGTTTCGGATAAGTCCGATAATAATGTCTTTTAGCAAACCGTTACCTCGTTTCGCCTATCGCACTACCGAAGCCTTTCAAGCACGCTTTTAAATGCGCGTCCCGTGGTCACGGTAGTCACACTATCTCCCGGGCGCGAACTTAAAGGGGCCCTGCAATCATATTTAATCATCTACCTTTTTTGCGGATTCCACATCTCTTGGGGAAAGAGTAATAAATATCAGTGCGTCACATTTTAACCGGACGACGCGGAAACCTCCTCCAGCTACACTCTAAAAAAAAAGCCCGTAAGTCCGCTTTCCCGCACAACACTCGGAGATTCAATCACCGCAACTTACGGAGGCAGCTCAGCGAATGACGATGACGAAACATATGTTTAGACTAAAAAACGCAGTTTGAGTTGTGACATTAAGCAATGCAAGCATGACGTTTTTTCATTGCTTAATGTCACAACTCTAACTGCGTTTTTTGGTCTAAACATATGTTTCGGCTTTGTCATTCGCTCAGCTGCCCCCTTAAGTTCCGGTAATTGGCTCTCCGAGTGTTGTGCGTGAAAGTAGACGCACAAACTTTTTTTAGAGTGTACGGGGGCGACAAGCGGTGCCGAAAGCGAGCGATATGTGATGTCTTTGGTCCTGGGCTGACTACTGGTTAGAGCAGCTAAAAGTTTCTTTTTAGTCGAAATACAAAGTATAAGTGGCGCGAACAGTTTCAATCATTTATGAAAGTAGTTTTTGTTCAGTATTTTAGATCAGAAAAAAAATTACTGTGTGTATGTTATACAGCCGGAAGTTAGTCTGCCTCAGTGGGCGTCTGGTGTCTCAGCTGTAGATGAGCAATTTAGCCAGTGCAGTACAGCCGCTCGCCTGGGGTCTTTAGCGTGCACCACGCAGTAGTGATGCATGACCGCACGCCGGTGCAATGCTCATCCAGATTTAAACGGGCAGGGGTGAGGATTGAACCCAGGATTCCTGGGTTCAGCGCGAGCTTTCGCTCCACTTGCTCCAAGCTGGTGTGCGCTAGACCACTCGGCCAGCGTAAAGCCCCTTTATGTTTCAAAAGTAGCGCAAGGTGCGTCGATGCACGACGCACGTGCAACGTGCAGCCCTTTGGAAGAGCATAGCGGCACAGCGCAGCACTTAGCTAAATTTCAGACGCCATGAATTTCCCAGAAGTGGCGCGCGGCACGTGCCTCGAGCATTTCCACAACAATGAATGACGCCACTTTGCCCAGGATAGAGGGGCTTTAGGCCACCGAACTCCCTAGATTAGAAAAGAAACAAATACAGTTTATAAAGTACGGAAATAAGAAAGGACCCGTCGACATACCCGCCACAAAGCGGTGGAAAAGGCGGCACATACTAGAAAGGGGTAGTGGGATCAGGCACCGACGAGCGGCGAGCGTAGAAAGGTCCCGGATGTACGCGGCGACGCTGCGGTCGTATACGGGCTGGAGGATCCGACCGGTTCCGAGCGGTCCGAAGGCCTGCGGCGAGCAGTTTGGCTTGCGGTTTGGGCGTTTGGTAGTATGGCAGCGCGAAGTGGCTTTCGTTCTGAGCTGATCTTCACCCCGTGTTTGCTGTCGTTTGTGGCCGATGAAGTGTCATGCCGAATTAGTGTTTAATTGAGGGATGTCGCGAACCACCCTAGGTTCGATTTTGAAAAGTTTCGATATTTTCGAAGCGAACTGAGGTTCGAATTCAAAAACTTTCGATATTTTCGTACCGACCGAGGTTTGAATTCGAAAAATTCGCAACTTTCGATCACAGTGTAGTTTCGAATTCGAAAAGGTCGAAGATTTCACGGTTTCTAAAATTTCGGGTTCGAAGATTTCTTTTTACTTGAGGTTTCATAAATTCGAAAATTTCGAACTTGAAATTCGACATATTCAAAAATTTCGAATTTATTGGATTCTGAAATACGAAAATGTCTAAGATTTCGAAATTCTTTGAACATAAAAGTTCGAAAAATTTGAACACTTCACATTTTTATAGAAATAAAGTTCAATAAAGTCAAAGATTTCGAACTTATTTCTACATAAAGTCCGAAAAGGTCGAAGGTTTCGATTCTCTTTTAACGCTAAATTCGGAAAAAAAAAAACTTGCAAGATTTCGAATTTCTTTTAGGTCCAAGTTTTCAAATTTCAGAGTGGTTTTCATGTTCTTGCTTGAATCCATATGAAACCGCCCGCCGGTCTTTCGAAGTTCGACGAACTTTGAACTTTTACCCCAGCAGTTCGAAGTTCGTCGACATTTTGACTTTTCAGGAATCGAAAGTTCGACAATTTTCGAATTCTTTAGATTAATAAGTTCGAAAGTTCGAAAATTATCAAATTTCTTAGCGTAGGAAGTTCGAAAGATTAAAAAGCTTCGAACTTATTAGTGCAATAAATCGAAAGTTCGAAAATCATTGATTTTTTGGTCTATCAAGTTCGAAAGCTCGACAAGCATCGAATTTTGCAGCGGAATAAGGTCGAAAGTTCGAAAATGATTGATTTTTTTAGCGTCATAAGTGTGACGGTTCGAAAAGCGTCGAACTTCTTAGTTTAACGAGGTCGAAAATGTTACAATATATGAAGTTCGAAAATGCGAAATCTTTTGAGCCGCTTGATTCGATAGTCGAAAATTCAGTTCGAAAAAAGTTCGCGGCATCCCTAGTTTAATCGCGCAGCAAATGCAATGCGAGCCGCCCTACCAAATCCTCGCGCTCCAAATTTGCGACCGGGCACTCTATGGCTCCGTCATCGAATGGCCAGGCTTTGTGAGTTTAGAGGAGGCTATGAGCGGACACATCACTCCCGAGAAGAAAAAAAACGCACACACAAACAAACCTGGTTCGTTGATTTTTTAGCCGAATATTGCAGTCTTATGTTTCCTCTACGCGAAAAGTTAACATTTTTCGACTACTCATACTTGCTTCAATCGACAAAAATATAATACATTTTGTAATAAAAGCGTTTCCAATCTCAACCGAATGTCGCGTTTTCATTGGTGACATGCCGTCCTGTCTGGCAGCACAATGTTCCTATCATCGACGGAGATAATTTAGACCTTTGATTGCTTTTTTTATCATGAAAATAGGCGCGTATCTTTATGGTTTTTTGATTTCTAGGATTCCTAGAGCCCGCAAAGTGAGTTATCGCCGTGTTTAAGCTATCTCAGAAGCTTCCTCAGGGCACATTGAAAGATTCTTCTTCTTCTTCTTCTTCTTCTTCTTCTTCTTATTATTATTATTATTATTATTAATATTATTATTATTATTTTTATTATTATTATTATCTTTTAAAAAATGTGGCGTTCAATTAAAGGTATTCAAACAGCACGAATCTCTTCGCCGATCTAGAGATGCCAAATTTTTTTCTCTGTACCAACAAACAGTAGTTCTTCGGTATTTTTGGACAGACAGCTACAAGATCCCACATGTGTCGCCTTTATTCTTAGACAATCGATCAGATTTGAGAAACCTCGCTGTTTCACGAGATGCGGAATGAAAACGCGAGACTACTACGTTCCCGACACGTTCAATCGGCTACCCGATTGTGTATTTTCCTTAGATTCCAAGAAGAAAGTTAAGACATGGCTCCGCGCATATATGTCGGACGCAGTGTAAACGGTCTTAAATTTACGGTTTCTTTTTTACTTTTTTGTTTGTTTGTTTTTTGTTTTTGTTTTTTTTTGTGGGTGGGAGGGGGATAACCAGGCAGGCTTTGAATCAGCCTTTAGTGCAGCTGAGTTGAGTTCGCGTGTGTGTGTCTGTATAGTACCTTTTGTTGATTACATTTCCAGCACTTTTGTGTTCGCTCGCATTTGGTGACTTGCAGGGCCCCGTCGCACAAGCCATCATAGGCTTTGACGGGCCCGTAAAAATATTTGTACCTCAGCGTTGACAATAAAATTATTATTATTATTATTATTATATTACCTTAAATCACAAAACTTTTAAACAATGTATAGATTAACAGGAACTAATACGTTTTCATTAGTGTTAATGTTGTATGTTTATTCATCCGGAAGTTAGTCAGCCCCAATAGGCGTCTTGTGTCTCAGATGAGAAATTTTGCCAGTGCAGCGTAACCACTAGCCTGTGTTTTTAACGTACACCACGCAGTAGTCAATCACGACCCCTCCTCGAGCTCCGAGCTGGTGTGCGCCCCCAGCTAGTGCCACTAAACTATTCACTCTAGCATCACTGAATGACTCTGGCTCTTTTCCACTCGGCCTCCGATCCCCCTGATACTTTTTCTTCAAATAAATGAAAGCGAAAACAGTGATTTAGGCACTATTGACTAGCTTTTGCCAAGAGCTGGTCACCAGAGAAAGGGCGAAGGATAAAAAATATTATCATTACGGACTGTCTTGGGAAAACGTTCCTTTAAGTTTCCAAAGGAATCATCTGCATGCCTGGTCATTTGACGCAAATTCTTATTTTAGGCGCTACAGGACAAAAGAAAATTAATAAAAAATGTTTATACTGAAGAAAAAAATTAATTGCAGCTTCGCTTATACTTTGTTTTGTTGTTTTTTTTTGTTTTTTTTTACATCCACCACTTCTTGTTTTTCTTTTTTTTAACGTACGTTTTATTACGCGTTCCGGTTTATGAAGTAGGGCTTGGCGTACTGGTTTCTGACTTTGTTTATATTAAGCAGCGCAATACCTTAAGAGCTGCGAGGGGTATTGATACTATTTTTTTATCAGGGTACTTTTTTGTGTAACTCCCTTCCCACGCAATACAAAACGAAACAATAAAACCTATATTATGTTGTTCATATTGAGATTTTCTTATTCGTTCAGGAATATGGGTAATTGCAAAGACTACTATCGAGATTTTGAAGGAAGCTCGAGAACAAAGCTCGAAAAAGGTGGATAATTCTAGACTCCAATGACTTTAATAAAACACTGTAGTAAAATTGCCTAGCAAGCAAACAAAACACGTACTGAACAAAACAATTAAACCAGAGGCATGATATTTGTTTGGTCGTCATCAGTTAAGGTACGATTTTTACAATTTGTAATTGCAATTTTTTTTTGAGAGTTGGACCAGTGGTAAACATTGTTGTATTCGATTATTTTTTGGAGTGCAAAAATATATTTTATCAAATCTTTATATCACATTATACTAAGCCGTCTACGCTGCTGTGTACAAATGAAAAAACCATTGCTAGCAAATACTGCAAACAATAGATTTATCTGAAGGCACTAATTATAAGGCATATTTACACAGCTTTTTTATGCACATAGAAGTATGCCCCAAACACACACACACACACACAAAATCTATCTGAGGAAGAACTTTTCCTTTTTCCTTCCCTTTTTGATTTTTCAGTAGGGTCGACACGTAACCCGAAAACTGAGTTGCAAAATTAAACATATTTCAATTTTGAAGCACTGAATTTATCGCAATGTTTGAAGAGACCTAAATATCACGTTGCTGGAACATCGAGAAAGTAAATCACACAAAGAAAACATTTAAGTGATATAAAATTTAACCTGATTTATAGCCCTATTTTAAATTAACATTCAATTTTTTATTAGCACATTGTAGATCGTTTGGGCATTTTATTCTGTTGTATAAAGTTTAATAGTTTAGATAAAACACTACATATTAACTTTTGCTAAAGTTTTTTGTTGTAGACCATATTTAAACGGCACTAGTTATATTATCATTAAGACCTGAAATCACGATATCGCTGTTTTATACAGCACGAATCCTTTGCGTCAAGTGACAGAAATATTATATTTGCTTTTATTTATAAAACAGAATGCATGCTTTGGAGTAGAAAAACCCAGAAATTATTTTTAGCAAGACGATAATTTAATAATATCCTTCATGTCTCTTTTAAAAAAAACGAACACCCGAAAGCAACAAAAACCATACCCATTCAAGCTAGTAATGCTTTAAGAGTGCATTATGATAAACACACACTTTTTAAAGATGCATATTATATTGTCTGCTACATTAAGCCTTCATTTACTAAAAAAAATATAAAAATTTAGCTCCACATAAAATGTGTGTAGCAGAAACGCCAGTGTTTGAAGAAAAAATCATTTCAAGGATGCTTGTTGTTTAATCACTCCGAATAAATCACTGATGTAATTAGCGAAAATCGTCTCCCTTGCCGGATTACTGGATTATGCCACTGCATAATCCAGTAATTGTTCGACTGGAAGGGTTTCTGAGCGCGAAAGGATGCGTTCGCTGTGAGGGGAAGGGAGCTGGTTGTGAAAAGGAAAAATGGACGTTAATTTTTCTGGTGGCAGTGCCGAGCAACCTTTTTAATAAAGAAATAGGGGGAGAAAGAAAAGTTTGTAAAACGTGACATTCATTTTAGAAAGTAAAAAGAAAATAAGGAAAGGTAGATTTATATTAGAATTTGAATAAACCAAACGTAAAGTGGGTCAAAACAACTGAAGTCTAGCGGCGAGGACGGTTAAAAATGGCTCTAGATGAAGGGCAGCATTTGTTTAGAAAAAAACGTATACGAAGTGAGGCTAAAAGACGAGAAGTGTCATGCAATCTAGTTAACAACGTAAGCGCGGAGTGACCAGTCGTGTAGCTGACTGCAATGGAAAAGGAATAAATAATTTGTTCAGCTTGTTGTTTTGCATTAAGCTGCGAGCGATCATAATGTCAATACGTAAAACATATATATATAAGAGCAGGTTGATTGCATTTCATAACTAAAGGTAAATATTTAGTGCGACAATATATTCGTGAGTTAAAAGTGTCCCCCAAAATATAATCGCAATGGTGACTGAATACTTGGCTTTTTACAGAGTTTCTTTGGGGTAATATAAAATTCAAACCGGATTCAGTCGGAACGAATAATAAGTGAAAAGTCATGCTGGACAATGTAATGCATGATTAATCGAACTTGTCAGTTTAAAATTCTGCACAGAAAAAAAGAAAGAAAAAAACTTTGCCACAAAAAAAACGTGCGCAAAAATATGGCGTTGTCTTATAGCCTGTGATAAACTGGGAAAATCACTGGCTGTAAAAGTTTAGTCCACCTAATATTTTTATCTCTGGAAGTACTCTTCTATACACCCCATTCTAATAAGACAGAGTATTGTTCTGTCCGAGAAGGAACTTCTTACCGAAGCAACTATCGCAGAACACTGGGTTGTCTGCGTACTACCTACTACTTCACAAAGGCGATGAACATGCTTGATGTCAACTGCCGGTCATAATGCGTTTATGCGGAGTCTCGGCATCCAGCAGCTGCCTTAAAATTATCTCAAAGTCGAATTTGCTGTGTAAATGTTTATACGGCGGCAAGACAGTCTGTCTCGAAGGTTATACGACATCCTATAACTGCAATGCAAAGATGCAACGCGGCCATGGTCCAATAAACCGGAGCCTTTAACGTGCATCAGGCAATAAAAATTAAGCCGAGGAATACGGTTACGGTTCGCCACTCGGCCGTTTCGAAGGTTGCAGGAACATAAATTAAGTATCTACATAGGCTTAAAGCGTGGGTGTTTTCTCAGCGTGCTGGTGCGCTGCGTGTATTAGTAGAAAATGTCCTAGAGCCAAGTCACAAGAGCCCAAGTGTTTCCAAAGGGCAACGAAACTTGTTACCATTATTCCCGCAGTGCTAACCCAATTATAGACATGCCACATAACGAAGACACGTTCTATGACGATTAACAGTTTGTTCCTCTCAGTAGTTGTTTTTAACCACGTTGTTTTTAAATTTTCTTTAAACCTAAACCCAGTTTAAGTCTGCATACCAATCATTGAACAATTATATTCTTCCTTCTATCGTTCCACATAAAATTTATTTTCTTTTTGTTAGTTTTTCATACAAGCGAAAAAAGCCTCTCGTATTTTGCCGCTTTGTTTATCGGCATGAGAGTCATTTTTGGCCACGTAAAAGTCTGCCGTAGCTGTGTCGGAGCCTTTTTTGCTTGATAGTAGTATACATACGGCTACGAAACGTATCTCACTCCACCATTCGTCTACGAATAAATGAATGGACAATAACGGCACCTATCGGGTGGTTCTAATCCAGCGTAGACCCGTTCGTCTCTGAAAATATGTAAAGAGGCTAAAAGTTTATTTTGTGACTAACAAACAAGGTGAGGACGGCAGGGAGAATCTTTAGTTGTTCCGCCTCCAGCGCGAGTTTTCTATACATTCGAAAGCGTTTCGGCGTCTCTCGCAACTCGAAAGCGCGCTCGCAGCCAAAGCACGGCGGAAGCCATGCGGCGAAGCCATGCGGCGAAACCATACGGCGGGTGAAGGAGGCCGGGCTTTCGAAAGGCAAGCTCTGCCATTCTCACTCTGGCGGTAAGCCTATATTTCCTCGTTTTATACTATTCACGTAACTTTGGCTCTACGGCGTCCTTGGGCTACACCGCGTGTCGTAATCCGAGGGCGAATGCCCGGTCTGCTGCAGCAACCCTCTATGTTGGCCGCGTAGTCGATAGCTAGACAAGCTCCCAGCTCTAGCCTGTACGACAAGCTTGTTGCCACCCAAAAATGTTTCCCATATGAGGGAAACCTACATTTGCAACGCCCTTATCGACAGCAACGTTGTCGATACACGGCTGTTGCTTCGACGTCATTGACGAAGCCCGGTGGCCCCTTGGGAAACCCGCGCTAGTCCGGTCGGTCGCCTCGCAACTTCCGGTTCCGGGAGAAACCGCGCTTCCGGAGGAAAAGCGCCGTCGCTTCGACTATGCATTTCGTAAGAGCCGGGACAAAGGCGGAAGGAAGTGGTCCTGGTAAAAGAGCCTTTCCTCGTTAACCGGCGGACACCGGGCAAGAAAACGAATACCCGGAGGAACCGTTGGATCGATACGACGGCAGACCTGTCTGACATCCCCACGTGTTTTTTGTTTTCTTTTTCTCTGGCGTGGTCGGACAGCGGGCACGTGGAGCCCGCGGCTCCAACTCCCACTCGTCTGCCGCAGCTGTCGACCGTGCACAAGAAGGACGCTGTGCTCGCTTTTTTCACGCCAGGGCTGAGTTGTACGTGGTCGCTGTCAAGGCTGGCGTTTTCACTCGCGGCGGCGGTTGAGGGTGACATGGACGAATAAGAGGAAGTAACGAATGAGGACATTTGCCCGTCTTCCTTGTACGGGAGACGTCGGGTGTGTCGTTCTCGTCCGCGTCGCCTACAGTCGTGAACTATCCCGTTTTTTGAAACAATGTTAGACCTCACATCGATCATGCTTGAGTGTGATTTTTTTTTTCTCCCTTTTAATAACGCGGGAGACCAAGTTGAGAAAATTCGGCGGAGCGTAGCTTTATTTTGTCTGGAGATAGCTTTATCGCGCAAGGGAAAACGAGAGAGAAAAAGAAAAAAGATGGGGTTTAATGTAGCGGAAGTTTCAAACGTCCGATGCGGAGAACGCCATCGTGGTGGTGGGATGCAATTTGTGTTAAAGGCCAGTGGCTGCTTCTACGTAACACTTGCGTTGCTTTATGTACAGGGGAGGCGAAACAAAAATAGGTTAACACAAAGAACCGGTTCTTGCGAGCGACATAATGTTCAAATGTTGCGCGTTTGGGAGCGTAAACAAAAGGGCCATGAGAGCAAAAAGTAGACTTCTCGAGTTTGCGTGTATTTTTTTCTTCTTTTATGTTTCGTATTTGGTTTGCCTGTACATAGTGCGACAGAGTTAGCTCGACACGGGATAACTATTTTTTTTCTTTTTTTCCCAAGCTTTTATTTATGTTTTCTACAGGGTTTCAATAATGCGGTACGCGGGCGCCTTGCGTTGGCGCGTGCGAGAGCTGAAGGGAAGGAGTACAATCTATTTCTGCTCTTCACTCCTTATCTTTCGGGACATTTCTTTCGGAACGTTTCGTTTGAACATTTCGTTTAGAAATGACAAGCCTCATCATCCTCACTCGAGAAGCTATCAGGCGCCTGGACTACAGCTTTCCCAACACATCCTAGAAAACAATGCCCGAGGTCTCAATTTTCTACTTTACCTAAAGAGGCAAGCGCGCTGGTACAAATCGCACATAAGATCTGCGTCACGGTTAGGTTGAGTGTCGCGTGTTCACTCACTATAGAGACGAGTCTGAGACGAACGCTGTCGACGGGTTTCTGTATTCGCTAGGTGTTTTAATTATAAACCCGGCACGGCGTCCGCTTCCCCGATGGCGGTGTTGTCGTGAGGCTCTTTCCTGGCAATCGGGCCTCTTGGCCCGGCCCTGTATGTAGATGGGAAAAGGTCCACGTCAGTCTATCTCCTCACGGTAGAAAAACTGCCACTTGCCGTGTTAGTTGCGACCATCCCTTGCTGTTCGTGACTAGCGTCGAAAATTAATTTGAGAAAAGGGGCCGATATTATGTTCGTGTTAACTGTGTGGTTGTGAGTATTTAATTGTAAAGGAGAGCCATACAAAAATAGGTTGTTATGTAATAACTAACTTAATTAACAAACAAAAAATATTGATTTGATCGAGGTTTTTGTTTTTACTTTACCGCATCATTGCGTCCACAGTACATGCGAAAGATCAAGGCATCAGAGGCCAATTTTAAATTAATTCGACTTTTATAATAACATAAAATGATACACCGAAACCGCTATAACACCTGTAGTTTTTTTCTTTTTACGGGGTAAAATGTTTCAGCCGCTTTTCTAAAAGTCAATTAGTTAGTGGTTTTCGACAATGCAAACTCCTAACTGAAATCATTCAATTATTTTTTTCTTTTCAAAGTTAATAAAGATATAAATAATGCTTTACGTTTTCTAATTAAATTGTTAACTATTCTACATAAATTATGCTTGAATTAATGGTAGGTCCATTAACAAAAATCACTATTCCGTCTTTTTTTTTATGGGATGTTTATCTTTTGCGGGAAATCCGGCCTTTTGTGAAGCACCCTGTATAAGAATGTAAGGCGACAGGTTAACAATTGTTTTGTAAGTAACTATCCCTAATTTCAAGAGCTGAGGGACAGCAAGGATGATATGCTTTGGCAGCAAAAATTATCCGCTTTTGAAGTTTTGGTGCGATTTATTAACCGATGTTCTCTATTCGTTCTCCTCCCCTTTTACGTCGCCCCGGGCTGGCGGACATACAAAAAACTTGAAACCAATGTTTACACCTTTGTTAGTGACTTTAACGTTAGGGTTGACGGAGAACATCTAGCAACGTCGCAGTTTTCTTATGGCGCCGATTGCCTTCCGCTGCGTCGCGATCGTTTGTTTTTGTTGTGTTGGTTTTGTTGCGTACAAGAGAGCGCCTGACAACGCTGTCAATAGCGCATTTTAAATTTCGCGCCAGTGTTTTAGTTTCACGGGGCGTGCGATGCTCCTCGATTTACGTGCACATGTATCGCAAATAAGGCTGAAAGAATTTCTATGATGTCTCCCGAGAAGAGAAAAGTACTTTTGGAACCATCGCATGTGCCCTAAAGGTGAAAATGAGTGGGTGGATTCCCCCGAAACCACTCTCATTAGTGAAAGTCCGTTCTCCACCGCCAGCACTGCCTTGCGGTGTGTCTTTGGCAATCCGCGTAATTGCGTTTCACTTTGTTCTCTGCACTTGTGATACGATCGTGCGATGAAAAGCCAGAAAGTTCACGGGGTGTCCTGTGGCAACGGGAGAAAGAAACCCACATCGAAACACATTTATTGCGTCATGGTTGTTGAGGTTTAGACCGTTCATTTCCATCGTCTACAGCTATTGGCTCCTTGACTGCGGTGGCCTATTTAAAGTAAATCGCTTCCTCTTCATTTGATTTCAAAATATGGTAGATAGCCGACGACTACTGTGAATGTCAAGCTGCCTCGTTCTGCCCGGTTACGCACCGATTCGGCTGAAGTGTCCATTCGGCCGACGGATCAATTCGACTTAAAGTTTCGATTCGGATGAACGGTCCAACTCAGCTGGATACCCAGTCCGGCTTGATGTTTCAATTCGGCTGGACGTTTCAATTCGGCTCTACACCCAGTTCGGCTGAATGTTTTAATTCGGCTGTACGCTCCGATTTGGCTCAGCTGTCATCGCGCGACCCAGCCCCTACTGCGTCGCGCGATGACAGCGCAGCAGATATTGGTTGCACTATCTCTTCACGGGGCGTGGTGCCGCCGGGGCTGAGGTGCGCTCCGATAGGAAACCGAAACTTAAAAACCCGCCAATTTTGTGCGGTTTTTTAGAAAGCTGTAAAATGCCTTGCGTGCCTTCTATCGTTCGGCAATTTGTTGACTTAGTGTCTTTCGATGATGTTGAGCAATTTTCTAATTTAAACCATGCGCTTAAACACAATATTAAAAAAGGTAATTACGCAAAAATAATTTAAAAATAATTATCCCGAACCTTAATAACTTTCCTAAATGGGCCCCTGTCCCAGGACCAAAACGCCACAAGCCTTTTTTTCGTTGCGATCAGTAGTTTTCGCAGGAGCGATTTTGCCTGCATTCTCTGAAGCACCCTATATATATATATATATATATATATATATATATATATATGTGTGTGTGTGTGTGTGTGTGTGTGTGTGTGTGTGTGTGTGTGTGTGCCTTGGCGTAAACATGGTAATACAATTGACCCCTTAAAGTAGGCTTTAATGCCGAAATCGGTGAGAAATCCACTTAAGCTAAATGAAGTTTATTGATGTGCTCATGTGCATAAAATAAGCTAACGTAACTTAGAATATGTACCACAAGCATTACCACCTGGGGGACACAGTAAAGACATCACTACACACTTTTGCTATTGTGCAGGTTTAAGTTAAAAATAGTGATTCTTCTTCGTAAAACTTTACACGAGAGGATTCTCGTTTGTCACGAAACGCGGTTACCTAGAAGCCGTGTCGTGAACGTCGGTTGTTTAGCATGACCTACTAAGACAACATGATCCTCTTTTGACATGGTGTTGTTCTTCATGAAACTAATTTTTTCTTATGCGTGAATTGCTTAATATACTTTTGGAGCACATAAAATTGAGAATAAACATTGAATAAACATACTCTGTGTAGCATGTGAACTATGCGTGGTAGCAGAAGCTCTTGCATCAAGCCCAGAGCAATATCCAAAAGTGCTAAGTATAGACCAGTGTCCGCGCCAATTCCAGGGCGCCGCCATGTTTATCTACGCTCGCGCCACCACGCGGAGAGAACTGGCTGCGTTGGCGGTGTTGCCGTTGCTTTGGGGAGCTGGATGCGGCAGGGTGTCCGAATGCACCGGCACATCGTGAAAGATGTCTTCACCGGAAGCCTCCGCGGCCCGTTCTTCAACAGATAAGATGTCGTGAACATTCGAGAACCCATCTTGATCAAGAAAACAGGAGAAAACCTTTCTTGTCTTAAATGTTCTCGGTGTCTGCTGACCCTTGACATCCGCGTTTCAGTCCGGGTTCATTGCGTAGTAAATATTTCGTTACCGATTTCTTGTAGCTTTCAAATGCTTGATTGTTGGCTTCTTGTATACGACATTACATTTGTGGCACGTTTGAGACCGATTTTCGCGATCTGCTTGCCTTTCTGCGGCAGCGCGGCTCTGCCGAGCCGAAATAAGTGGGAGGCGTTCACTTGATCGCACGCCGTTTTAGCGAATGAAAACGAGACCACGACGTTTCATCAAATGACTAGCGAATGGGTCTAGTTACATAGACAGCTCGGATTAGCTTTCTTTCGTAATGTGGCGCCTTGTCTGCCGCCGCGAAGCGGCGTAAACGAGGGCTCCGAGTATGTTAGCACGCGTCCCCCCCACCCCCCCACACACACACAGCGAGCGTCTGGGTTCGAAACTATTAATTGCCAGTTCTAAAGGATGGTACTTACTTGAAGTGGGAGCTGGCATTCTATGAGGTACCAGAAAACACTTACTGTCGGGCAACGAAGCCGGGTGCCTGTGGGGGCGGAGTCTAGGAACGCTACTGATTAATATTGTGACAGGCGATCAGTTATGATAACAGACGAAACTTCGACTCGTTTGTTCAGAAGTTCGCGGTGATATTTTATTAGCCCACGTTACAGCACACCAAGGATCTTAGGCAGTGAAATTCACATCACGCAGGCTCGTCCGTCGTAGTCAAATGAGCGCAGTCGACGACGAGGTGTAATGAGCTACTAAGCTTCACAAGAAAAATGCGCGCGAAAAAGAGTTTTCAGGCAGTCCAAAACACCGATCCCGCAAACGCACGTACGTACGTTTACTCCGGACTCCATGAACCCGACGGCGCAAGATCAAAGCGATCAAAGATCACCGCCGCAATCGCCACCCGGTTTTCTCTGCACTTTGCGCTACAACGGCACTGCAACGGTGGGCACTCGCCTCGGCGTTAACAATCCGCGAAATAGATTCATTTCCCACTCTTGAAGCCATTCCAAATGATAAATGAAAATACCCCGGCGTTGTAGAGCATCTGACGACACAACTGTGCCGAGCGCCTGCTCGGCATCGTTGTTGCTCGTGAAGGCCTGCTTATTTGTAGTTGAGACGATGATTCCACATCTTTCGTGCCACTCGTGGTGCTTGCAATAACTTCGAAGGGCAGGGGAATCTTCTCACGAGGACGTTGAAGACACTCAACACCGGAGCCACCAATGCAATCGCACAAACCGTCGCCATGCTTGCTTCTTCTTCGTCACTCGCTGCGCGGTCAACTCGTCGCGAGATGTTTCTGGCTCGGCTACATGGAAACCAACAGCGGCAAAGTGGCGTATGGACACACGGCTCTCAGATCACGGGCACTATACTCACATACCGTGGTAAACAAGACCGATGCCGGCGAAACGACAGTCGGCACACCAGCGAAGAAGCCCTCAATGGGACGCGGCGGCGCAGGCCGACACAGCCCCCCCTTCCCGTGAGCGTCTGGGTTCGAGATTATTGTTCGCTTTTGCTCCTTGCGGTCGGGGCTAAAAAGAGCACTTCCGGACACTAGTCTATCAAACATGTTTACTCTACGGTATCGAAAAATTTTCTTCTTTTTTTTTCTTTTTTTTTTTTTTTGCCGAAAAGCAAGAATAATGTTTTCGGATTTCTAACTTGCATTGGGTTAAGCACAGGAAAGAAAAATCAGATATGTTTTGTTTTCCTATCTCAAACTTTCGGCGTGGGCAAATTTCGGCAAGTTTCGAATAACAAAATTCGCCTAACGAAACGTTTCAGGCTTTTTGGTGCTGCGCTCCTTACGAAGGCATTTTGTCCAAGTCGAGCTCCTTACAGCCATCTAAGCAAATTAGGTGACGATAAGTAGAGTTCTGACCTATTTCATAACAATGTTCGTGGATGCACGTAAACGCGATCTTTGAGAGTGAATGGTTATCACTTTGATGCTAACACACGAAAGGATAAAAACATAAAGGAGGGGGACGGAAACGTAACTTCGGAGTTTCGTGTCTGTCGGTCCCTTTTTGTCCCATAGCTCCAGGGTTACTATGTCTATCCTTAACCAGCTCGCCTGCCTACTTGCTTTAACTTTAACTTGTATCAATTTGTAGCTGAAAAATGAAGATACGGCAAATAAAAGAGTAACATGCGGTCCTATATACGTACAGCACACTGCTCATGCATCACACAAAAGACAGTCTTGAAACACGAGTCACCGCAATATCCGTGGTTCGAATGCCGCGTGCCAAGTTTCCTCTTGATCTCATTGCCAGGCGGCATTCGAAGTATGGATATCGCAGTGACACGCATTCCAATCTGTTTGCAGACTGTCTCCTGTATGCTGTAGAAGCAGTGTGACCCCTGCTTTAGGTTCAATCTTCACCCCTGCCCATTTCGAGCTCAATGAGCATTGTACCGTTGTGCGGTCGTGTATCACTACTCCGTAAAGAACGTTAAATATTACAGGTTAGCCGTTGTACCACACTGGCCCAATTGCTCATATACAGCTGGGACACCAGACGCGCACTGAAGCTGACTAACTTACCGCAGTCTAGACGAACACCCGATACAATTATTATTAGTATTTTATAGAGCAAAATATTATGAGCCCCCCCAATAGACCATCTGCTATAGACAATTGCAAGCATGGCGCCACAAGTGGTGCCCCATGCGTGCAAGCGCGTGCAACGCGCGGGTGAACGTAGCTTTGGCAAGCTCGTAATCGCACGGGCGTGCCTGCTCGAGCAGAGACATGGCGGCGGCCAGTCGCCCAGCTTGCAATCGTCTATATTACCCAAACATCAAGGAGAATTGCAGGGATTAGTGTTCCACGCGCCACACGGGCACGCCTTCACCGTAGAAAATATTCGAAGTAAATAAGCGAAATAAAGCGTTGACGAACGCGCGTGCAAAATACAATTTGTTTTAGGTTTTTGCTTTAGAAAATTTACTATTGTTGAGGCTGGCACGTGCTGCATGTAGAACACCAATCCCTGCATTCTCCTTGATGCTTGGGTAATATAGCAATAGGTCTACTATTGGCAGCCAATTAATAAGCATAACCTATTTAAATAATCGGGTTCGCTGCCAGCTGAATGTGTTCATTAAACTCACGAGGAAAAAAAGTTATTGATCTCGTCCAGCACTTAAATCCGCTCTACGCCCACGCCGTGTGCAAGACTGGCCCCTGCGAAACCTGCTAACGAGGCACCGGAGGCCGTTCGGGGCCGTCCGTCCTTCCTTTCACCTGTGCCAATTAGTTTAGAAGAGCTCCTTTGTGCATCGGACAAAGAAGTAGGAGTGTTCTATGTCCAAATGAATTGAATACTCACGGTCTTGCACGCGACTAATGGTTAGGAACTCCGAGCTCCTGACTGCTTCGAGGTGGTGTCGGAAAGGTCTATAATACCGCTTGTTTTAGAACATTATGAAGAAAATACGAGCAACCAAAAGAAAAAAAAAAAAGAAGATAAATACACTCGCTAAATCTGCCCGAATAAAAGAGACAAAGATGCAACTATGCAAGTGCTATATTAAAACGCTAATGCATGCATTAAAAAAAAAAAAAAGACGTGATATGACAACCAATTGAAATTTTGAAGGATGCATCTGTGTGGTGTTCGTATTGAAGGAACAGAGAGCCACGAGGCTTGCTCAACTTTCTGGGCTGATAGCACAAGATCATAGTTTTCACGTTTGGCCCAGAGGGCATGCGCGGATCCCTAGCGTGCCTTTACCGACGTCGCTCATTGCCAGATTTCGGCTTTCTACTACTGGAAACTGGAGTATCGACATAATTCCGGTCACTAGAGCGCAGGATTGGTGAGCGGTGGTGGTTACGAGAGCAACCATACAATGTGCTCCACAACTGGCGGAATATTACTACTCAAAAACTGCGTTGAGTTTGTCGCGAACAAATAAAAACAGAAATTAATCCCTACGATGAGGACGTTTCGTTTCTGGTTAGGCAATAAAAACAAATTAAAAAAAAACGATTTCCGATTTTGAGGAGTTAAAAAATCCCGGTCTTAGGGAAGCGTTCGGTTTTCCCAAATCTACTCCCCATTCTTGCACTGACTTTGCCCCCTTTCCAAAAGCGCTTGGGAAAACATGCCAAAAAATAGAGAACACTCAGATCTCGATTTACTTCCGCAGCAACCCCCGTCGGCGCCGCCCGGTAAGGAGCCCACCAGCCCGCTTACGCCCTTCAGGAAAACGGCATCGTCAACGGTCCCCTTCAACCACTTCCAATCGATTGGGAATCCGACGCGATATACTGCACCAATCAGATCGTCAACATTCTCCCTGCAGCCCAGAGGCCTATCGACGCGTCCGGGCGTAACGGCCGATGCTCCCCCATCGACGAGCAGGAACGGAAACAGCGCGGCCACGCCGGCAAGTCTCCTCGGCCGGCCGACTCTTCCTCATCGCATTGCCCGGGGTCCCCATCCCGTATTGACTGGGACGGTCCTTTGGCGGTGCCCCGTTTCGATCGGACGCCGATGCCTTTGACCCGTGGCGCACCTCCGAGTATTTTTTCGGTGGCGCGACCCGGGAGCGCCGATGACATTTCGGGTTTCCCGCCTCCCGAGCATCGACCACCGCCGCCGCGTTGGAGGCCCGAGCTTGGCCTATCGATTATTCGCCGACCCATCCCGCAAACCTGCGCAGACGCCCTTTCCCCCCACCGTATCCGGTCGTCCTTCCGGTCTTCCAAGGCGGTACTTACTGGCTTATATTCTGGGCTTGGGAGGAGAACAAGAAAAAAGGGCGGAGAAAAGGAAAGGGTGAACGTCCAGAGCGAACGTTTTACGTGCTCAAGAAATCCGAACCCTTTTTTGGGCGAAAATGCATTTCGGAGCAATAAGAAAAACTCCTTCTCTGCTTAGATTTACTTTCCGGTTCGGTGTTTCTATTTTTCCCATCTTTTCTGGTGGTGTTGTGAAGTTGTGCAGGGCGGCAGTTGAAAACACCACGTTTTATAATGTATTTTTAATGGTTTATATTTTTTTCATCCAGCTCGCCTCTGGCTTTAGGCGTGCTTTCGTTGTGTTGCTGTGACATTTTGTGTCATAATGATTCGTGTCTGACTTTCTAAGGAAATTTTCTAGCCAACTTCATTAAGTGATATATCAATTTTAAGATATCCGTGGCCAACATGTCAGAAAAACTATTACATTTCAGTTTCTAAATCTCCGGGGATTATACCAGATAGCGTCACAAATACAAGTAAGTTACTGAAACTGAAAAACCGTAGAATCCCAATAACAATAAAAAACGTGTCTTGGGCTCTGCGGAACCAGAACCTTGAACCCTGACATGTATTAGGGAACTGCAAGGAATCGCTGCAAGGAGGGAAATGATCCAACCCCAATAATGTCTGGAACTCAACACGTGCCTTGTGGTTAATGACAATATAACAACAATAATATTTATGTTGATCTGTCCACAAACAACACTAAGCCTAAATAGTCGTACACTGATGGGAATAAAGAAAAAAAAAACAAGTACAAAGTAGAAAAGAAAGTCAAGCAAAGTCGTCACCTTGCACAGACTAATGGCTGGATTGCTCGACGAAAAGTGTTCATGATCATAGGGTAGTGGTAATGTACGCTAGTGGTTCAGCTAGCGCTAGTGTGCTGTTGCAAATTGAAGAAGACAGAAACCAGTAAAAATTTACTTCCGGTAAAGCTTTTCTACGGTGAAAAGCGGGTACGTTTTTTCCAGTGCATGTTTATATGAGCCAATATTACGAATAAATATAACGTCGTAAAGAGCTCGGAACATTTCTCAATCAGGTAAATGAAAATATTGGTCAATTACGGTGTTTGTCTATCAAACTCAGGCCATTAAACGCAGCGCTAAAACAGCTCCATGCGTGCATTTATGAGCACTGTCGTGCACTATTCGCGCGAGCACGGTGTCGGCACTTCTCTGCATGGTGGATTTACGTACCAAGTGAACGAGCGACATGTAGAAAATCAAGAGAGCCGGCAAGAACTACGCAAGCAGTAACACTGGATCAGTAACTTCCTGTACATGTAGACGATCAAATTAAAGTGAAGCCAAAGTTAATATAGTTCGATTTGCAATAAGTAAGCATTGCTTTCATCTCTCTGCTCGCCCTTATATGCGAAGATACTTGTTCTCCGTTTAGAACATCACCTGCGCGCTCGAAATCTTTGAAAATAGAGAGAAGCCAGAAAACAGGCCCCCGATAAAAGCTGCGCGGCATAGGAAATAAGAAAACCACACACCTTTTTTATGTTTTTCATGTTTTGAAGCGCTAGTAAAGGTGCACGATGGGGTGATTTTTATATATATATGAGAGGACTGGGGGCATATTAGCAATTTATAAGCATCACCTGAATGTTCGCGAACCGTATAAACCCACTCTACATTACTTTCGATTGTTATTTTGCTTAGATTCTTCGCTCCTGTTTACAGAAGCTTCTGTGGAACACAGCTTTGGGCCTAAAGAATATTAGCATTATTCACTGATTAGGAAAAATGTTGTAACTAAAGCAATTAGACTTCCACAATGTCAATAAATTATGCATACTGTTCGGTCCGACCTAAATAACAAAAGTTATACGTGTCATTTTCCGGCGAAGAGAAAAAATACAGGCGCGTTTTACCATAAAAATGCACAGGAGCACCGCCAATGTAGACTAGTTGGTACAACTTGCATCTCCGAAGTTGCATATACGCTAGCGCTAATTAACCTCTGGCGTACATTAAAATAACTGTATGTCCATGATAATCACAAACATAACTGTTCCCAGCCGCAGCAGGCAACTGCAATTAATATTTTTGGCACATAATTTGGTTCGGGTCACGTGCCACTTAATTTTTCCGACATCGAGTTAAGGAAGTAAATACTGTCTAAGTACTTTTTTCCCCGTTGTGTTAGGAGGAGAATAATACTTTTTCGTATGCTATAGATGTCAAGGAGCAGTTTTAAGCCGTATTCACCGGCAGTACACAATTTGTTGCACCGCCCTTTCAAGAGGCCACATGCAGCTAGTTGTCTACGGCGTCATATTGATTAAGATGTTGGGTTGATCAAGCTTGCATTTGATGGTTTCGCTGGGATTGCGACCATGATGTTTGAGAGCTGCCAGTTTGACAATTGTTCTAAACTTTACGTTGTACGTGTCGCGTTGAGTGGACACCTTGTCAGTTCTCAGGACCACAAAGACATTGTGGCTAGGTTGCTCATTCCAGGCCAGAACCAAACCACAGTACCTGCAATGTAAAAAAATTAGATAAAAGGCATTCTCCCTCTGTGAGGGGTAAACGCACAATTTATTTATTTATTTATCGATAATACCTGGCCCAAAGAGCCGCGGTAGGAGAGGCAAAAAAATACGAATAATAAGAAGACTACAATTGAGCACCCGGGATACTCTGCCCCAAAATATTATACAATGTAAATATAAATAGCACCCAGCATACGAAACAATAAATATTAATAAGACATAATCCGAATTTGTCGCATCAGCCTGCGGAAATGAGGCCTAAAACATTATGCACTATATATAGCACCTATCATACAAAACAATAACTATTAACAAGTCATCTAAACACGAGAAAAATTAATTTCAATCTATTTTGAAAAAAAGACAGTTGCTTTATCGATAAAATAGTCAACAGAGTCTGAATTGGCAGCATCAGCGGGAAGCTTCTTCCATTCAGCGATGGTCGTAGGGAAAAAGGAGTATTTGAAGGTGTCCAATCCCACTTGATAATCCAGTATTGAACGTGCATGAGATGATCTGGTGTTAAACCTGCCTGAAAATGTAATATATCTGGAAGTGTCGATATTTAATTTACCCTAACTCATTAAAATAGCATCTTTAATCTATCTATCCGCGCTCTTTCGCTTAATGTTAGCGGGTTAGCTTGTTCCGACATTTCTGAAGGGGAGCTTCGCGTTTCATATTTGTTGCAAACAAACCGTATGGCTTTCCTTTGTACACCTTCTAGCTTATTAATATTAATTTTAGTGAACGGGTCATAGACATTTGCATATCCTAAGATTGGCCTTAATATCGTTTTATAGACTGTTTGTGCTGGGGAAGAGTGCTTCAAGAGACGTTTCAAGGCCCAAAGCGGCTGGGTCGCTTTTGTTTTAGTGTTATCAATCTGTTTGTCCCATAATAGTTTACTACTAAAATATAACCCTAAGTACTTATATTCTTCGACACGTTAAATAGGTTGACTATCAATGCAATAGGAGAACTCCAGAGGACACTTTTTCTGCATAATGGATATTGAAACACTTTTTGAGGTGTTCAGCTTCATTTGACATTTCGACACCAAGACTCCTCTTCTCGCCGAATCTAGACTCGATGAATTTCTCAAAAAACACGTGACTCCTGTCCAAATTTTAGCCATAATCATTCGATCAAAGCCAGAAATACATAAATTTCAACAAGGACTCACCCAAACTACTAGAGCGTCAATCCATCAACTCAAAAAAAAAAAAAAAAAAAGGCGACGAGTTCTTTTTGTCGAGCCGTTGAGCTCGAGCTGCTCGAGCTTCCAGCGGGACGGTGCAGAGTACGCATGTGCTGTGTGACACATTTTAGGCGGTGCCTTGCGCCACCTGCGGGTGTGCGGCGTCGCGCCGCCTTTCGCTAACGTCCTTCGTGCTGTCTGCTGGGTGGCGTGATTTATTCTCGGGCGTAGTTGAGCCTACGATACGGTGTACTCGCTTAAGAGTAGCAAACCAAATACAAGAGGAGCCGACATATGGCGCTGCCGGGAAGTTGCAAACTAAGAGTTGTCAGTCAGCGATGAGTAAGTGTTTCTTTTGGTTTTTTGTTTGTGTTCTTAGAGTGATAGTCGTTCGGGTACGCTGTTACATCAAACATCATAGATACGAGTTAATCGGACGCCTAACGCAGAGACACGCATGTTTTGTCCAGCGCCAGATACTGCCACCATGAAATATATCAACATGCCTGTGCGACGACTTTCATTGCCAACGGGTTCAAACGCGTCGTCGTCACCCCAGGGTTAATTTAGAACATACCGAAAGTCAACCATTTTCACAAAAACCTGGAAACGGAAATAATAAAGAAACAAAACTAAACTACACCCTGACGCATATATAGTGATCTCTCTCACAGACCTGCACATACACGGATTTTCAATAGGACTTTCCTATTCAGGCCCATAAAATTATTGTTTGTGGGAGTTGTGTGCTTAGGAGATCTGCGGGTGAAATCTACAAGAAAACACTCATGCCGGAGAATGGAGGGCATGTCTGAGTCACTGTGCCCGTGAACCCCGTAATGCTTTGTTCAACATTTACCTTTCACCATACGCGCATTTTCCGTAAACACCTTCGAGCGGCGTGGAAATATTAAAACGATGTTTCACCGCATACCAGAAGCGAGGACACTCAAGATGGCTGCGCCCTCGCGGAATTGTGTAAAAGGTGTATATAGCACGTATGGGCCGAATCCGCGCTTACCAATATCCTTGGTCTCGCCAAACCTGGCGTTTCGGCGCGATCATCAGTTCAACTTCAGCGGTCACTAATGGTGTTGTCTACACCTTCAAATAAAACAACGGAGCGACTAACCACGCCACTCGTACAGGCCGCAAAAAAAAAAAAGGAAAAAACGATTGCAAAATACGAAACGACATTTTATCGCCGGATGGCGAGCGAGAGAATTGCTTTTTTTTTTGTTTCATTCATTCCATTTTAAATAAGACATTTGCTTCTCATTTAAGTAATGCGCGCGAAGGGTATGGAAATGTGGTGCTTGTGCGCTTCTGAAACAAGGTAAACAAATGAGGTTATAGCAAACGAGAGAAAAAAAGCAGCGACGCATCGACTCGAGGTCAGAAACTTTCGACCGAGCAGAAAATGCGCGCTGGGGCGAGCGGCTGCACGACGCAAGTGAAAGCGAAGGCTTTTAGGGGGGATCGAGGCATTTACGCAAGCAGCCGGCTTTTTGGAAGGAGCACTTGAGCCGCATTTTCTAGCCGGTTCGTGGCGTTTCTTGAACGGCTGTTCGCATTAACGTTTTTCAGCCGCACGCGGTATTATACGCGTCGCAGAACAAATTCTCAGAGACGTCCATCAAACCGTAATCGTCGTAGGGTTTTTGTATTTAAAGTCACAGGACCAGTAGATTCGCTATGCATCCACTCATGTGCCCGCGTTATAGACAACGCGAACATCTTCGCGTTTGCACTATAGATGCTTAATACGATAGCATTTAAAAAAAATCTTTAGCGCAAAGGTGAATTCACGCTCATATCATTTATTCCGAATTCCCTTACCCAAAGCACTCCGTCATCCTCTTTGCTCCGCCAACCCCAAAACGTATTTTAACGATGATTCTAGAGCGATTCGGAGATTTTCTGAGTAACCAAATTTGTTAACTGCATTATAGCTTAGATTGAATTGGTTCTTGGCGTCTGTGAAATCATGCAGTCTTGTCACGGGTGGGTGGTGGCACCTTGACGTAAAGATGCATATTTGTAACTGCCGCCAATATGTGCGACTGGTTAAATTTCTCGAAAACAAAAAAGATGGTGGGAAAAACTTAGAATTGCCTTCTGAAGCGCGTTCAAATATCTGGTACCTTCTCCGGAGCAAATTCAGTCTTTATCAGGAAACGACCATCTTGGTCGGGTTCAAACTTACTCACTGGAGGTCCGTGTGGGAACGCGCATTACAAGGTTACTGCTGTGGAAAACTGGCCAGATATTTTTGTTGACAACGATGGTTCTGCTTTTGACACGTCATAACTCTTTAGTATTAGCTACCTAATTGGTGGTGGTCGCTAGCTATTATTTAATGAACAACTACTTCTATATCCTCAAGGGTGGTCACTGAACTATACATCAAATTAGCGGTACGTGCGCGGTGTAGTAGCAACAAGATTAACCTAAATGATAGCTTCTAATGAACTCTTTTTTACCGCCCATCTCGGTCTATTTTTCGCCCTGCTCTCCAAAGAGAGGTTTCTATCAGCGCTATCTAAAAAGCAGCATTAAAGAAGATATCTATATTTTAAATGTGTCCGTGGGTACTGGAACCTACCAGCGGAAAGCGCCAGCTGAGACATTTTTCGGTGCACCCGCGCCCAGGCTCCGTAGACTGTCGAGCCCTTTTTTGTCTCGTTCAAGACGAGCGCTTTTATTTCCTTCATACTGAGTGCGCACTGAGAAGGCCGAATAAAGCAAACTCAAAATAAAAAAAAAATAAAAAATAAAAAAAAAAACTACCAGACATTTTGAAAGAAAAAATAAGAGAACGGAAGATTCTGGAAGGAAGACAAAGGTGTCCCCATTCACGGCAGGGAGCTTTGTTTTTCGTCTGTAAGCGGAGATAAAAGAGCGCGGCGACTTGCCGTAACGAGCCGGAAACTGTCCCCGAGCCTGCCGCATTGTGGACGGCTGATTCCCATCGGTGGGGCTGCCAGGGCGGCGCATCGATTCGCCGTTAATCGCCCAGGACCCCTTTTGTGTTTTGCCCTTACCGCCGCTGTGTATCGCGACGCCCCAATCGCGATATTATTCGCCCGGGCCATTTTTATAAACCGCTTATTGTTCCCCCATCGGCTCTTTCGTTCTTCGCTCCGTCTGGGCACCGCTGCTGCTGCTGCTGCTGCTGGGAGAGAAAAGAACGACCCTATAAGGTCCCTTGATAATGAAATCTTATACCCACATGTTTCTATGTTAACTCGCGGGAGGAGAGCTGTCTCGATTTTAAAAGACCGTCCCGATTCAAACAAATCGCCTTATTTCGACGCCCCCCTAATTCTCATCGTTTTGGGTTTGCCGAGCCCGTGGAAGGAAAGCGCGCCGAAAACCGTCCTAAAGTGATTCCTCTGTTTTCTAGTGCGGCTGAATTGTTATTGTTCTGGTCGTGATTGAGTACCTCGATGTCGGGACGGACAAAGGCGAGATTCCTCTTTTGTGAACAACTTGAATCCAGAGATTTCGCAGACTCTATTCTTTTCTATTTATATAATCTCGAGTGATTTGTGCTGCGTGCGTCCGTGCATTCCCCGAGATATGAGCTAGAAAAGAAAGAGATGTAATCATATATTTTCTAGGGCATTTCACAGAGTGATGAGTTGTGTCGTTAAACGATGCGAGAAGGTGTGTGAAAGGCGTCCGGTTAAATATTATGTTTTTGCATCTTCACATCGACTTGCTGAAGTACTTATTATTCCGAAGACTAGGATCGGCGTCCTCAAAGCGAAATAATCGCCATTATCTATGGGAGTCTCCACAAAAAGTAGTGTACATTTTAAGACGGGGGCACTCGTTCACCAGCTTGGCAATGCTTCTTGCATTGCCAAGCTGGTGCCGTGTCATCTACCGTGTCATCTAATGAGCTCCATGGCGCAAATGAGATGACTCATTTACAGGGAGCTTTGATGAAACGTCACTACCCGAGGCGTTTTGTTGACGAGGTCAAAAACAAAATGAAACAAAATGTGGAACCGTGCGAAAGGGAAAGAGATAAGAATGTAGTGTGCATCCCCTATGTCAAAGGAGTCTCCGAACCTCTTAGTCGCGCTTTGAGGCCCCTTGGCATCCGAACTGTTTTCAAGCCATACAGAACTATGGGAAATTCCGTTTCCAAACCAAAGGACCCAACCCTGGCGAACGTCCAAAGAGGCGTTATCTACAAGATCCCCTGCAGTGACTGCTCAGCGTCCTACATTGGTGAAACCGGACGGAGGAGAGATACCAGACTCAAAGAACACAAGCGTGACGTCACGTACGCATCCCACGCGACGCGACTGAAGACTGAACTGGTGGACCATGCGTGGACAATGGGGCATTCTTTCGACTTTCCGGCCGCGACGACCTTGGCGAGAGAGGACAGATGGGGGCCCCGAAAGCTTCTAGAATCGTGGTTTCTTCGCAGGGACACATCCGTGTGCAACAAAAACCGCGGCCCTCTCCACGAAGCTTACACGGACATTCGTGATAAATAGCGTTGAGTTTAGGTTGAACCCTGCATTTGCTGTGTAACTACTGATGATGCCTCCCGCATGGGAGGCGAAACGTCTAATGAAGTTGTTTTTTCTGTTATGTCAAGTCGGTGCTTTTATTTTAATTATGACGTCTCCCGGCTTTTGGAGTATTTTTGCATTCTTTCTTGAGATTGGCCGAGAAAAGACCGCCGATTTTACTTCGAGCAAGCCGGCATCGAAAATGAAAAAAAAAACACATGCGTACGGACATTTTTTCACGAAAGAAGGCTATGAATGGGAATCTTGCAATTGATTAACAAACAAAACATTCTGCCAATACCGTGCAGCCTCATGAAGTGTCATCTAGAGCACTGCCGGGGCCCGGGCCAGCCCGAAAGCCCGAGCCCGGCCCGGCCCGCGGGCCGGGCTCGGGCCGGGTATTACGTATTTTCTCGGGCCCGGGCCGGGCTCGGGCTTGAACAAAAAAGTTCTCGGGCCGCGCCGGCCCGGGCCGGCCCGGGCCGTGCCGGGGCAATCTTGTGCCGTAAATCAGAAATTGTTGCTGATAGCAAGAAGTTTGCTCATTAATCTTTTAGGCTCATTGAATACAAAAAAAAAACGCCAATAACACTGTCAATTGACCTCTTGATGGTACTTTGACGAGAGAGATGCGAAAGCATATTCTAGAGCCATACCTCATGTCATAAGCGGTGTGGAGTGTCATCAAAGGGATAGCAAGCGGGTGAGAGTAGTTTAGAGGGGAAACAATAGTGTATAGGTGCATGCTCTCGCGAAAGAAATGCACTCTGCCATCACCTGCCCCCTTTAAATATAATACTCTGTAAATTCACTTACCCGTGTTTGCTTTTCCCTTTTCAGGTGAGTGAGAGTTTGCAGTTCCTATACCTGCGATTTCTTCAAGAGTAGGTAAGCGTCATTTTTGAATGATTTGCCTAACTGTGATTATCTCATATATTTGTCACTTAATATGCGGGAAAAAAATTGTGCATGCAATTTGTTTGGTGACACGTACCCGGCTATTGGCAACTCTCATATCCGCTCGACATTCCAGCAGCTTTCCGTCGACCATACCTGAAACAAACCAGAACTGCAGTGCTCGGCTCTTTCTACGTATTCTTTGTGAACCGTAAGCTGGGGTTACTTTGGCATCGTTTACCAAAATACGCTTCACATACGGTGTTAATTTGGAGATAGAAGTTGGTTGCTGTCAGATCAATACGAATAGCTGATGCCGTTTACACCGGAACGTGGGTTTCCTTGGCATGCTTTACGAACGACACAGTAGTTCGTTTTTTTTTGTTTTTTTTAGAGCGCAGCTCTTAGGGGCCCGTTTCCGGCTTGAGCGGCGTCGCCGTCGGCGTCGCCGTCGCCGTCGGCGTCGGCGTCGGCGTAACCGCGCGGTGCATCATGGGAAATGTCCCATAATGCACCGCGCGAGCCCCCCACCGGGGTCACGTGACCTCGTGGGGGGCACGTGACCCCCCCCCGAGGTCACGTGACCTCGGTGCATCATGGGAAATGTCCCATAATGCACCGCTCGAGCCCCCCACCGGGGTCACGTGACCTCGTGGGGGGCACGTGACCCCCCCCCCGAAGTCACGTGACTCCCCTGAGGTCACGTGACCCCCGCCGATGTCGCGTGACCCCCAATGACCGGCATCCACATCGTCATCGTCATCATCACTGATGACGTCATCATCACTGATGACGTCACCGGCATCCACATCGTCATCGTCATCATCACTGATGACGTCACCGGCATCCACATCGTCATCGTCATCATCACTGATGACGTCACCGGCATCCGCATCGTCATCGTCATCATCACTGATGACGTTACCGACATCCGCATCGCCATCGTCATCATCACTGATGACGTCATCAGTGACGTCACTGATGTCGTCACCGGCATCCACATCGTCATCGTCATCGTCACTGATGACGTCACCGGCATCCGCATCGTCATCGTCATCATCACTGATGACGTCACCGGCATCCGCATCGTCATCGTCATCATCACTGATGACGTTACCGACATCCGCATCGTCATCGTAATCATCACTGATGACGTCATCAGCGACGTCACTGATGACGTCACCGACATTCGCATCGTCATCGTCATCATCACTGGTGAAGTCATCAGTGACGTCACTAATGACGTCATCGGTACCCGCATCGTCATCGTCACTGATGACGTCATCAGTGACGTCAGCGATGACATCGTCGGCATTGGGGGTCACGTGACGCCAAGGTCACGTGACCCCCCCTGGTTAGTTTAACCCCCCCCCAGTGCCCTTCCCTCCTCCTCCTCAAGAGCTGCGCTCGAATTCGGCGTTAGAGGGAGTTGTAAGCAGCTTTCACTTTTTTTTTCAGCTAGAATAGAAAATCGTGGAAGGAAGTTCTTCCGGACTGAAATTATCTTCTTCCGGACCACTATTAGCGAGTGCAGTGTTGTACGTGTTACCGAAAAAAAGTAACATAGTACGTTACTCGTGACTTGCAATTATAGGGAACTCGTTACCGACCTGCGTTACCTCAAAATGAAAGGAACACGCTACCGCTATGGTACACCCGATAAAAAGTGACGCACATTACTTTTTATTTATGCATTCAGACGTCTTACGCTTTTGATGTTGCAGGTATGCGTAGGCGCCATATTTCAAGAGAAATTATATCCTTGGAGAAACATAACGTAATTACCTCTATCTTTTTTACAATTCCATTTTAAAAAGAGGCATCATTCTGAAGAAAAAAAATTGGGTTTTGGGTATGTTTTTACAGCCTAGAACTTAGTCTGCCTCAACGGGCGACATGTCTCCCAGCTTTAAAGGAGCAATTTTGCCAGCGCAGTACAACCACTAGCCTGGGGCTTTAACGTGCCCCTCGCAGTAGTGATACACCACCACACGACGGTACGATGCTCATCCAGATTGAAACGGGCAGGGGTGTGGATCGAACCTAAGATCCCTGGGTTCTGCAGCGCGAGCTTATGCTCCACGCCATAACATCATTTTCAAGTTATGGGGGTCAGTGCAAGATTGCGTATGCCTTGGCGCCTAAAAACGCTACAACAAATTAAAGGTAATTTGTTTCGTTAAGTCTTCGCCAGAGGAACGAGTAACGCAGATACGTTACCCGTTACTCAAAATAACTATCGTAAGTAACTAACGATGGTTGTTAAATAAATTTTAAGCTCTGTTAAAAACTTTGTTGTCCTGTCCGTTTTTTTTTGTTTTTTTTTTATTGTTTTTACCTTTTAGGGTTACCATGGATGTCATTCACCAGCTCGCCTGCGTTTTTTACCTTTGTTCAGAAGTATGACGTATCTTCTCAATATCTTTTTTTTTTTCATTAGCATATGTGTTTTTTTGTGCAGAATGTCCTCTGAAGTACGTACTGGACATTTCGTAACGATTTCCGTGGCGCTCCATTGCACTTTCCTCAATGATCCCAGGTGTTAAACACATAATTCATAGAATGTCATGCCCTCCACCACATAACTTTGGTTATCCTGTTCGTCATCATGTGCAATCTAGGACCCCAGGGTCAAAATTGTGTTAATAGTTAATGATCGTCAAACTCCAGGTGTTTTTATTATATTCAGGCCACAAAATATTCGGAATTATTTTAATTCTAGGATAGAACATGACAAACCTGAAAGCCCCAGATATTGTAGCAACGCAGAAACTTTAACACGCGGTGTCAAAGCCACATGTTCCTTCTTCTAAACAATTATTTAATCAATTTTCTTGTCTGACGAGATCATTGAAGCAAAAAAAAATACTTAATACATTGTTTTCGAGTAAAAAGCGATAGGAAGTATAATCGTTCCCTCAAAAACCTGCCGTTTGAAATGTTTATCATGCTTTAGCGTCTGCATGTGAATGGGCAAGGGCATATTACGTTGAAATCAGCGAGACAGCTGAATGCCCATAGAGCGGAAGCTGTACGTGTTGTGCGCTGCGGCGTTTTCCCGTGAAAATTGTTTCATTACCGAAGAAGATACAACTTTGGCCCAAGTCCGAGTGTCAAATGCGTGGCTTATGACTGCAAACACGTGGCTTCTGTCCGTTCGCGGATACCATTTTACATTGATCAGTGCCGTTTTATTTTATGGACAACGTAAGCCATTCCAAATTTTTATAATGATCTATAGACCCGTTTTTCACATATAAAACGAATATACCTCAGTTGTTCTGTTTTTTAATGGAAGTTTTAGGTCCTAATTTTAGGCTATATACGTAAGTCTGCTAGGCCTGATGTATAATTGAAAGCTCAAAATGCAACCAAAAGACTTAGGCAGGTTCCAACGCATATGACAGGTGGGCAATCGCAATATTCCAGACACCAGAAACAAATTTAAAATCACCGATAGTGCACGGCGTTTTGCCAGGCAAATTGGGATGAAAATATATCATTCATCGCTTCTTTTTGTTACACCACGCGTCATCTTGTCCTTAAAACGAGGTTTATCGTCTCTGAATTTGATCTAGGTCGTTACATATTTCAGAAGTCTCCCGATCTTGTGTCAGATATAAAGTGTGCAGTACCTGGCAAAGCTTTATTAGCTCTAAATTATCGTTCCCCAAAAAACCCGCTCCTATCTGATCGGATCCTATCAGTAAAGGACAGATAGCAACACTGTTTCCGGCGCAAATATGCCGTGACAGCTACGAATGTGGGCAGTTGGTCAATACGTAGCTATTTCGAAACGATTACAAGTCCACAGTAATCGTTATCTAGTCGACGATTTCGCGGCCTGGTGGCATTAGAGGCATTAGAGCTGATGCATGCGCGCATATTTTGAATTGCCTCATGGCACTAGCGTACATGTTTCACTGCGTAGCTGTATATGACTCGTTTTTCGGGGTTTTTTTTGTGTCCGTCGGTAGAACAGTAGTCGAGAGAATAATCGACAGAAAACCATTGCGCACGCCTTGTTTTTTATCATGCGGTTTTGAAACTTGCTTCAATAAGAAAACCACAAAACAAATGTCAAAACCACATGATAGATGATAAGGCGCGTGCGAACAATGCGAAGCACGTAGCGCTCCCCGCATGCGTTTCTCGGCAAAGATTGCGGTTGCATAGGATGCCGCTGCAACGGTGGAGCACGAAGCGGGGAGGGACGTCAGTAGCCTCGCTAACAATGCGAAGCACGTAGCGCTCCCCGCATGCGTTTCTCGGCAAAGATTGCGGTTGCATAGGCTGCCGCTGCAACGGTGGAGCACGAAGTGGGGAGTTACGTCAGTAGCCTCGCTAACAATGCGAAGCACGTAGCGCTCCCCGCATGCGTTTCTCGGTAAAGATTGCGGTTGCATAAGCTGCTGCGGCAACGGGAGCGTACGAAGTCTTTCATATATAAAAAAATGTTTTGGTACAGCGCATTTACTATTTTTTCGTCAATAGTCTGGTGCGGACCCTTTTGCTGTTTACAAACATAAACTGCCGCTTGCGTCCCGAGCGACTTCCGGTCGCACCGTCTGTGCAAGCCTGTTGAGCTTGCTTATGTCACCAGTGCTAGAAAGCATAAATGCTACACGGACAACAAAGTTGGAGATTTGACGAGGGTATCCGGCTGTACAATATTACATCTTGGAGGAGGCAAGTTGGTTTACAAGAATATTCGAAACATTTTAACACATCTCGCACCCCTTCGCTCTTGCGACGTTCGCCTAAATAAATGGTGGTTGAACGTGTCATCTACATTTCAAGCAGCGGTGTTAAGGTGGCCTTTGTTCATTATCTTTATAAACCGGAAGTTCTCGGGGACATCATAAAGCCTCTTTATGTTTTAAAAGCAGCGCAAGGTGCGTCGGAGCAAGAAGCATGTGCAACGTGCAGCACTAGGGAAGTTCATGGCGGCACAGCGCAGCACTGAGCTAGATTTTAGACGCCATGTTCTTCCCAGAAGTGGCGTGCGGCCAGTGTCTGTAAAACTTCCACAGCAATGGATGGCGCCACGTTTCCCAGGATAGAGGGCCTTTAGGACGTCAAAGACTGAAGCACCACCTGGTGGCGTTTGCCATAAAAATGGGTCTATAGTGCAGTGGACAATCGTTGCAGGTAATACCAAAGCTTCGCCCTCCAACCACCTTCACAGCGTTGATAGGAGCTCCAACTTTTCGTTTGTTTTCTGTCTCACCACTAAAAATCGAGGAACTTCTCGTAGGTTTCTAAGTGACATGCATCTGTTCTTTTGGGGTAAAATGTACTCGTAAAATAATTACCTGTGAAAATAAAAATAATGTAATGCTCCGACGAACATTATAACATCAGCTTACGGGTGGCCAACGGAAACGTATAAGAATTTAACAAAAATAAACTATTTGCAAAAAGTTTACTTGTTCAGCATTCAGTCAACCTTTACAACTGTCCACGATGTCTACCAACCTAGAAAACCTGGAATCGTCACGGAATCTCAAAGCACCTGGAAAAGTACGGGAAATGTCAGATAAATCGTCAATGACTTGGTTAAGTCAGGGAAAACGAGCAGTGTGGATGGCGCAGTCACACGCAACGAAGTGGGAGGGTGCAGCGGGCAGTACCTTGGACGGCCTTCGCACTGAGTAACAGTCGCTTGAGGCATCACTGGGCAGCGTAAACCATCACTTCATTTACCGGAATAAACGGGAATAGCTAGAACCGCCGCAACCCCATCCTCCGCATTTTCTTCTTTCTAATGTTCGGCGAATTTAATGGAAATATTGACAGAGAACCTCGAAACGTCAGAAAATCTAAGAGAAGCAAAAAGGACTCCAGCGCTGAAGCTTTGACGTATCGTAGCCCCCTTTCGGTGGCGGGAGGTAGAGTGTCGCAATAGTGCAAGTCGCGCGGCCCCGCAGAATAACAAACCTGTTCGGGTGGCTGTTTACCTCTGCATGCAGCTGTTATTTGTGCGTTTGCATGGTCATGGCACAAAATGTGTCGCCCGTAGTCGTCACCGCACAACGTTACCCAGGGGAGCTGAGCTCGCCGCAAGCTAACAATTTTTTCCTTCGTCCAAGCACGTCGAAACCGGGACCGGGAGCAAGCAGCGCGGCCTCGATGCGTGTTGCTAGTGCGAAACGTCGTCACTGAAGCTACTGTTGCGTCGTCAACTGTCAGGAACAGGAAGGGCTCAACCCCATGGTTAACTTCGACATTGAATGGTTGCACGATCATACATGCTCCCGGAAGAACATACACTGTAAAACATGTTTGTAATATAACAGGAAATATCCGGAAATTTCGGTCAAAATAAGGAAATGGTCTGTTAAGTTAAAATACAGACAAGCTTACCAATTAAAAAACAGGGCTTATGTTATTCGAAAAGAACACGATATTTTGGTAAATAAACAGTCTAAAGATACTTGTATTATCGCTAAAAAACACAGAGAATAATTACAAAACAAGAACGTCGTTCTTCTTTAAATAGACATTCTACAAAACGTCCCGTTATCTGTAAGAAAACAGAATTTCTGTTATTTGCATATCCCAAACATTTTTGGTGAATAAACAGGGTAAACAAAGTTAAGATTACTGAAAAAAAGCAACATAACTTTCCTCATTCCTGCAAGACGAGTTAGCATTAAATCAGTGAACGAAGTCATTGCTGAAATAAATTATTTTATGAAGGAATGTGTTCGCAATCGCAATACATGGTACATAACTATCGGGTTCGAATGAAATGGGAACGGAAGAGCGCGTGGCCGTCGACAGATGCTGCGCCTCCTGGAGGCCACTGTAAACTGATAAAACTGCGGGGTGTAGAGTAGGGCGCTGCGAGGGTGTGCGGGTCCCTGTCCTACTGCCACACGAGGAAGCTCGCCGGTCGCAAGAGGAGCAGGCTGCTAGCGCGCGCGTCCATGCGCTCGGTTTTTCACGAGAACATCTGCGTGGTCCTGATAACTGACGTCAATCAAGCTCCACGAGTCTTCCGTGCACGAACAAACTGTTAACTTTTATTTCACACTTCTGACACACGGGGTGATCATTTAATAGGCGCGCTGAACAAGATCCTGGCTGCCTGAAAAATGTAGCTTTTCAATAGGGAGTTTTAACATACCGTTACCGTACTAGCGTACCGTGGGCCCGACTGCGCATGCGCGACCACGTACCGTTCAAATCAGGCAAAATTTGATTTTACCATACCGGGCACTCGTACCATGGTTACAGTGTACTAGAATACGGGGTAGTGTCTGGACCGGCACGGCTTGGCAATGTGAGCTTGTGAGGCTGCGCGTGTAGACAACAATCGCGGCGCAGAAGTCGACCGGGCAGACAGGGCAGCAGAAGGTCGCTGCAGTCCGCACGTGCCGCTGCACGTGCACGTGCACGCGGTGCACCCGCTCAACCATAACCTCCTCTGTACTGACAAAGCCTGGCAGATCGCCACGAGACGCGACCGCCGCCGAAATCGAAAAGGTATACAGCGGCAGACAACGGACGAGAGGAGAGCCTAGGAGAGCCACGTGACGGGCGCCCCACAGCGGCGAGAGGCCGAAACACACTTGTCCTGAGCCTTGAAACGTCCGCTCGTGCTCCTTGCGATCCTCGCGCTACCACTTCTTTTCTCGTGGGGTTCGAAAACCATGTTTCGGGTCCTCGCCGCTGCAAAAGCTGTATACGCTGAAAACCAGGTTCCCCAAGAAATGCTCTGTGCTACCAGATCCTCGCACTTTAAATCTGCGACCGGGCACTCTATGGGTCCGTCTTCAAACTTCCAGGCTTTGTGAGTATAGAGGTGGCTAGGGCACAACCACTACCATACTGACACTACTACCGATGCGCCGGTGTCGACACCTATCGCGGTTTACACCACAGCCGCTCCGGCCGCAACACTACCCCGTTTTCTAGTACACTGTGCCGTGGTACCGGAGCTAGAGTGCCTTTATACACACGCGCACTTTTGCTTGAGTAATGACATCTCAGCCATTTTCCCGCCCAATCGTATTTTTATGCATTTTGAAGTGCGCGCAATTCGGTGTCACTCAGCTCGAGCGCGTAGCTTTGGCTAATGGATAGACGCCATTTTACCGCCCAAGTCACGTCCCAAGTGCGCGACAGCGTCACTCGCTGGCCCATTCAGGGCAACAATGAATGTCTTCACCCTACGACAGACAGACATGTAGGCACCCTAACCGGAGCTCGACTGGAGCATACCCTGGTGACAAAAGTTGACGGCAATATATACGTTCTCAAAATGGTGCCCAATAAAGTCTAATAATGATAAAACTAAGGATCGACATCCACCGGTTTTTGACACTCAGGAACAGCGTTCTTTTTTTTTTTTTGGCAATGCAGTCAAAGCTATAGGCGTATTTGAGCTCGCGCACCCAGGGCACCGATCAAATCTAAGCGCGTGCCCTCTTTATTTTTTATGTTTTTGATTTTCTTTTTCTTTGTATTGAAAAGTCCCGTATGTGTATAACTATATTTATATCTATTTTTCTTAGCCGTATGTGTGTAATTATATTTATATGTATTTTTCTTCGCCTGCTGTAAGGGCTGAGATGAGGGCTCGGACCTTCGTCAAGCTGCAGTTGCAGCTTTTTGTCCATGTCCCCTGTTTTCGTCTCCGAAACGAAATAAAGAGATTTATTATTATTATTATTATTATTATTATTATTATTATTATTTCTTCTGATATGCCATGAAACGCTGCCCCAGAGTGGGGAGCACCGGTATCATGCTCGCCACCTAAATGAAATTAAAAATGAAATTCAGCTTGGCTTTCTGCACAAGTGTAATGCTTTAGTTACACGTTCAGCCTTAATCTCAGTTAAGCTTACTGTAGTTTGCCGCCACTAATCGCGGTTAGACACAACTTTACAAAACACGGAAAAGCAGCGGATATTACTCAAGCCCCGACCAGGGCCGCCCTAGCTGCAAACATATCATTTTCCTTGGTAGGCCGCACAGCCACTAAATGTGCTACGGTTTAAGTATCGGTACTCTGTTCCCCGATATTGTTGTAGACGCCGCCATCTTGGTGCTTGTGCAGAGCAGACGAAACTGCCGATCGTGATTGATAATTCAAAAGTGCGACTTCCTCGGCATTAGGTTCGATGTTATCAAGCGCATTGATATGCTGTGTCACGAACTGTAATAACGTTTGTGGCGGACGGAAAAGGGTTTCCCGTGATTTCAGATAAAGCTTCAGATAACTGGCAAGCGTAGCTTATTTAGTGGAAGCGTAGCGTAGCTACGCTTCCACTAAAGCGTAGCTTATTTAGTGGCACTAGTAGGCCATTTTCAGCCGCTTCACTCAGATTACGTTCGCTCAAGTTTTGCGCCACGGAAAAAAGCTTGCAGAAATTGTAAGAACCTTAAATTCCGACGTAATAATTACGGACACACCAGGCCCGCTCAATTCGTCACGATTGCTTCCCGAGGAGTAGGCGGTGACAACTGCTAGGTGGCAGCGAACAGTCAGAGCGCTTGTATTACAAAGAATTTCCAACTGCTCGATCGAGGATACGTGGTTTATGGGCCGAGTTTGCAATACGATCTATAGGTGACGAACGCGTTGGTCGTCCACGAGCGCCTCCGCTGTCTGCCTGCTTTCCTCCTAGCCACGGGATAATGCAGCCTATGCGCACTTGCGACCAATTTTCGATGGAGGCGTCCCATTAAAACGCAGGTGCTCACTATGGTTTGAGTCTGAACCTCTTTACAATCTAGGCTCTCTACGAACAATAGGCGACTAAGGCGACGCTGCCGGACTGTTCCTTTCCTTGTTATGTCATCACTTTAAGGGCTGAAGCCGATTATATATAAAGACATTTTGTCTTGTTTATAGGCGCTTCAAAACAGTTCTAATAACTCGTCTGGCTCTCTTTGTGGCGCACAAAACAAACAGTCGCGGTGACAGGCGATGAGCGCAGTCGAAGCACCGCCTCCAGCGCAAGCCTTCTCATCTTTAAAGCGGAAAAGTGCCAAGGGAGCTGCACGCAGCCAAAAGCGCTGCGAAAGAGAACGAGCGCGTGATGGAGGCACTGACTTTAAAATTGTTTAGGCACAACAGAGCCACTGAGGAAACGTTTATTGTGTGAAGAGAAGAAAAACAACCCCTTTAAACGACGTGCCGGGATCGTTATAAAGGCAGCTTTCACTACAATATATATAGCTCACACAGAAATATTTGCTGCTACGACGGTTTCTACTGGTAAGCTAGGAGTGGGCAGGCTCTTTAAATCGACCACAAAATTCAGTTTGTTAACCTATCGCGCTACGATTTTTTGTAGCATTGCCCACAGAGGGTGCTCTCTTTTTTTGTAAAATTTGCAAAGAGCAAACTTACCTGAGGAAAAAGTAAAGAAAGAAAAAGGCTTAGCTCCTATGGAAACGCAGCGAAGCCACCGGTCTTCAAACAATAGCCGCCGCTTCGCACGGGAGGCAAAAGATGGCGCAAGCGGTCGCGATGCCAACTGCCGCCGACAAACGATTATACGGCGCCGAGAGCCGGCGTCTTTAGCAGACGATCGTTTCGACTCAAAAGTGGCGTGCGTTCCGCATGCGGCGACAGTCGCAGAAACAAAAACAGGCGCGGTAGCAACAACACTCTAAGAAAAAAGATGGTCTAAAAGGACTAACGGCAGCATTTGGTCCTCTGAATTCCCATTTGCTCGCCGAAGAGACCATCTGGTTCGAGCTAGGTACCGTGCGCAAATGCTGAGGACTAACTGCACTCTACCGGGACTAACAGAAAGGCGCGCGGGAGCAAAAGCAGCCGCGGGTGCAAGAGCGCGGGGGCAAAAGCAGCCGAAAGTGCGCGGGTGCAAAAGCGCGTGAGCAAAAGGCGCGCGCACAAGATGGCGGCGTCTGCTGCATCGCCAATGGCCAGCGTTAGCGACGCATTTACTGTTCGGAACGCAAGGGGAGATATCCACAGACAATCTTAGCATCAAAAATTGCAGGAGGGGGCATGTTTAACGGTTGAAGCTGACTTTATGACGGTCGCAGCCTCTGTTCCAGCACGTCGTGGAAGCTAGTACTGGACTCAAGCGCCGCCATTACTGATGCACTGGCCATGCGGCTTTTGACCATTGTCCTGGCGTCCTTCCCCTTTGCCAAGGAGGTGGAGGGGCTTAGAGTGATAAACCGGAAGTTCGGAAGTGGCACCCCCCCGGTTGCCGCCATGATGTACGCAAATGTGACCACTCGTCAAGTGACCTCCCAAGAGCCGTGACGTCACAAGTAAGATGGCAGCGCCCAGAGCTGGCGGATGCGAGTTTGTTCGGTGCGCGGTATCCGTGATGTGCAGTTGCTTTCCGACGACTTCGGGCTTCTTCGTGCTCGCCGACGGAGGTATAATGTGAAAATATGAAGGAATGAGACGTTATACCCTTTTTGCGCAAGATCGCTCTGAATCATCTGGATATTAACACCTGTGAGACAGCATCAGCCGTATCGCAGTGCCGGTGCTCGGATTCTGGGATGTGTTCGAGGATCGATAGAACTTTGAGTGCTTTTAGCATGAAATTTTTGCATTCTCTTAGCTTTGTTTGAACGTTGAAATGTTTGAGAACCGAGGCGAAATGTATGCGTCGGATGTTGGGCCTAGGGGAGTTTGTTTCAGCCCTAGGTAACTCCATAATCACAGCAACTTTTAGAGAGGAATCTCCTGCGATCTTTACGTTTTGCACTTATCAACAATTTTACGATATAACTTAAGGCATAAAATATTCGAATTATTTAGCTTCGTTTGAACTTTGGAATGTCTGAGAATTGAAGCGAAAGGTATACGTCGCGTTAGGGCCTAGGGAACGTTGTTTCAGCCCTGCGTCACCGAATAACTTTAAGCAACTTTTAGCGGGGAAGCTCCTGCGATCTTCAACCTTTTGAGCGAATCGACGATTCTACATTCGATCGCTTTTCTTCCTTTTTTGTGAGTGCGAAGTGCGCACTTATTTTCAGCTATAAGGATGACGTTTTGTTGAGTGTGGGGATGAATAAATCGTTGCAGGCACCTGCTTCAAAGCTATTCGACTTGCTGTAAGAACAACTGTTATGGTGTATGCATAGATTAACTGCACATTTTTCTCTTTCGTGGGATTTATTGCAGCAATACCTTTTTGCATCAAGAGTGCATTGTATTAGTCGGTTAATTATTTAATTATTCTAATTACCTGGATAAGATGATTCATATTTGTTTTCATCCCTTGCCTGGAGAGCAGTCTTGAAAAATGTTGACTACCATACCTTTCGGTATCTTCAATATACCTTTTTCAAAAGTGTGGGCTGCCTATACTTCGTATCACCGTAACTAGGAAAAGGGCAACCGCCACAGCCCCCTCGAGCCAACCAGAGAGACGGAGCGAAGGTGTGTGACAAATCTGTGCAGACGAGCACTTTGATGATATCTTATCATGTTCCTCTCTCCAATGTGCATATTCACTCACCGAGACTGTAGCCTTTGCCGTCTGCCAAATTCTGATGGAACGATTTACAGTAGTTACTACTCTAATTACGCCAGACTTTCATATGGGCATTTGGTCGACAAGAATGTTATGTCTGCCATCCCTGTGAATTCGGCTCAGCGACTATTGGACTGAAATGCTGCATTAGCGCTCGACGCGAACTGGGACCCATTCGTGTGCTTTACGCCGAAAACAATGGTGACAGTTGTGTTGCTTGATGGGGTTCTGCAAAGGGACTATTGCGTCATACGTATAGGTATTGTCCTGCTATATAACAATGCATCAACACATAATAATAAACTATATGCTCAGATTTGTGTTTGTTTTTTGCAATTAACAAGTTACAACAGTGCGCTTTAATGTTATTATCATGTGCGTAGTTTTGAGTATCCTCTCTGGAATGCCTACGAAGGCCCCTGGAGGGAATAAATGAATGAATAACATTTTCACAACACTGGAGTTTGTTTTCGGATGCACCACATGTTCAACAGAGGTAGAACAAGTGCAGCCCCAATCAACAAGTCTGTCAGTCTGGTTTGTCCCATTTATTAATATTGGGGGGTCGGAGATACGAGTGTCCTTAAAAGGACCTGCGGGTGCAGTGAACACAATTCTTGGTGTACAGACTCTCAAGGCGTAAAGGCCAGAGGAAATATGTTTATCTGGTTAGCGTATCAAATATGTTTATTTCCACTTGATTAAATTATTATTGATTCTGAGTCAATGGTTCCAGAACGAGTTCTTTCTGCGACAGCCTCGTGTCAGGCGTTCAGTCGTAGTACCTGTGGACCTTGTCGGATGACGCTCCTGGCACGTCTGTGTTCAGTTTGGCCGAGTGGCAACTTTGACCGACTAATCCTGTCTGGCAATCACGCGTCATCTGCGGCCACTGATATCTGATGCACTAAAGCTGCCGGGCTGGCTTCTAATCCGCAAATTTTCCTGGTACACTGTTAGCAAAAATAGCACGCCCAGACGTGTTAACCGTTGTCCCATAGCGGACACGTCGAAACGTGTTCGTCTTACACGCAGCCATCTGTGTTATTCGTCTGCACACGAGGTGCCGTGTAAACTTAACACGCTACACCGTGTCTGCCTTCAGCAAAACACATTTTGAGCGTGTTCCTTATGAAACATGGCGGCCAGTGGCCGAGAACAGGCGAGAGACGAGCCCAGCGAGCCGCGCGCCTTTCAGCCGAATTGAAAGCTCACAAGACGCGTTAGTTCTCGCTCGATGTCTTTTATACACAGTAAAGTCTCCAAGCGGCGGACGTAGCTACGTGCAAAGGTACGTGCGTCGTCGGCGGCGTCGGGAGCTTCAACGGAGCCGCTCGACGAAAAAACGAATGCCGAACTCACATGGATAAATAACTTGAGCAAACTATTTAGAATCGGGCGGTAACTTGCGCCACCTATCGATATGTCTAGCAGCCTATACTTAAAAAAAGACGAGTCTGCTAAGACACTGCGTACGACCACGACTACGATTAGACAGCAACCCTACATACAACGCAGGCACGGACTACACAGCACCGACATGTACACAAACACAAGAACGACACTACGCCCGACACTTGCTACTCGCTATTCATTTCTCCCCGCGTCGCATATGGGCTTGACATGCGCGGGTGAGCTCTTTGGTCGCTGACCATTACAGATTTATAGAAGAAGACACAAAACGCAGGGCAATGGACAGCCGTGTGTTAGAACTGTTTGCATTTAAAAAGTATGGTAGCAAAACATATAATGTTAGTCCGTTGCGACAAATAACGATATATTAACAATAGATCTTAAACCGGTCATGAAAAAATCCAAATTTTTGTTATTTTCTTGCTTGACAAGTGTTATGAGCAGTCCGACTAGTTTGAATCAGATAAACAAATTATTGGGATTTTGTCATTACGTATACAATAATAAATGAGAATGACCCTTGCGCAAAGCATTGTTTTTATACTTTTTTTGTCAAGAAAATCCGCCCAACACTTCACTTCCGCTAGTTGCAGTACGGGAGCAGACGCCTTCACTTTTGGGGCGTTTCGATGCAGTTTGTTGTCGTGTCGGTGTCCAGTGGAGCGGTAGGGCTTGGGAGTTTGTGACCGGTGTTATTCGTGAACACTGGTGTAAAACTATCTCGAATTTTGAAGATACACGGGCCCGTAGCATTGCATCATGCTGAATCGCGAGCTCCTTCTCCGTTGACGTCGCTTTCCTGGTACCACTCGTGGATACTGCAACCGTTTGAACAGTGTGCACCGTCTCGCCTACATCTCCGGTGACGTACTCGATCTGTTGAAACTTATTTCTTCCGTCATTTAGGAGTACGCAAGGCAGTTATCTCGTTGACCTGGTTTCGGTTATAAAAGCAAGGCAAGACGCTCATAGTTCCCGCCCTCAGTACACGTTGGACATCTTCCACACTCTGACACCGGATAATTTAATGAACGAGGATTTACATTCACTTCCGAGGTTACTCTCGCCACTTCCTCACCGTTGAGCAGCAGGAACAGCTGGCGACAAGCCGCGGATGAAAGGCTCGAGCATCAACAGCCCAAGCGCGCTCGGTGCCGATGCGGGCGACGCGGGTTTCTGTCAACCGGGAGACCAGCACAAACCGTGACCGTTCCAGGTCTTCGTCATGACACGGTGTTGCAGAGAGCAGGGTAAAATACAGCTACACGGATCACCGAAGCAAACGACTGCTATCTTAAATTTTGGCTTGTGATTGCGCCTTTGTAGGAGATCATCTTATTCGTTTTGCTGGAGAGACGCAAACAACGGGCATAACAAAATCACTTGCATATTCCGCATATCTCACAAAAGCATTTACCCTGTCACCTTGCGAAAAGCGCGAAACACGGAGTCCGCACCGTCCTAAGCTTCCCGTTTTTTACCTGCTTTAGAGCAGTTTGTACCTGCTAGTAGATATGCCTACTGCAACTGAAACGGGGCAGTGCCAGAGAGAAAGAGACAAAGTTGGGAAAGCTTGTTCGCTCTCCAATCTCCCAGCTCTCAAGTGATTGTACCATAATAAATGCACCCACGCCTCTTTCCAAAATAAAGAAAAAGCACTACGCTCACTACGTAAAGAATGGTCTCAGTACATGCATCTGTGGAGAGGTAGGAAACCTGGCTCTAATTTATTCACGCCGCATGATGAGCGCAACAAACTCTTTGCAGGACCGAATCATGTACTAGAGCGGTGTGCGTCGCTGTACAAACGCTGTCCAACACGAAGCATAAAAACGGTAGATTTAGGACAACATTCCGAGTTCATTATTCAATTAAAACGACGTAATTTTGTTGAAAACGCCCGCTGCTTCTTACTCACGGTATGCGTCGGGATACTTCCACAGTTTAAAACGGAACGAAGGAAGATTTACTTGTAAAAACGCTCGCTGCGTCGTCCAGGACGAGCTGGACCGGATCAGCTGACGACGACGGGACTGAACCCGCTAAACGTCAACACCACAACAACCAATTTGCGCTCCGTGTTAGCGTGGGTTTCTACCTCCAAGCACCGCACAACACACCACGAACGTTTCAGCTCTTTTTTGCATCGCCGTGTTGCACCAAACAGAACGATATCACCGAAGTCACCGCTGCGCTGTCGTGAACCTTGGCTTGTGGTTGCGCACTCGTGGACCCTGTGGCTCCTTTCGCTTTCAAAGCACACACGACGATTGCGATTGATACTTCCCGTCTTCTGGGAACATCACAAGGGCACTTGTCCGGTCACGTCTTCGCAACATGTGCTTGCAAACCTACGAGCCTCTAGCGTCCCGACAAACCAAAACAATACCGGAGCCATACTAAACGTGCGTTGTTGCCAGATTTTTACCGACTAAAGAAAAGCAACGAAAGCAAACCGGCTCTAGCTTCCAGCGTACATCGGCGTTGCGCCGTGGCCAAATTTTCTTTGTCAGCTCTAACTTAAAGATTACCTACAGATGCAGCAACTGGTATACATTTTTAATACGGCGACCACCACGGAGCGCCGTAAATTTTGAGGAGGGTGCATAAGAAGCCGCGGCACCTTCGCTTACAGTAAAAGGTTGAAGCCAAAAAGAAACCAACTGCCATATCAAGTGTTCAGATAGAGGGCACGCTTTTTATATCCATTTTTACTGTTTAGAACGAGTAATTAGGCCCATAATTTTATTTGGAGTGTGTAAGAAACAACTATCAAGACCCCTAAAATAAATACAAACATGGGCGACATGAGGGAAGCAGCATTGCCACCGACCAAATCAATGGCAGCGAGCACGGTAAGCGCGAGCTTCGCTCCCTCCCGCGACATGGCGTAATTGCATTTGGTGCGTATCTGCCTCCGAGACATGTTTATTTCCGCGGCATTTGTCTCCAAGGTCCTTTCTAGGTGTGGCCCCAAGCGTTCCGCTGCTTTGATAGCCGGCAGTGCTGCGGTCGTCGTCGAGGGTGATGCGTGTTTTCGAGGTCGGCTACACGGCTATGCGTGTATGACCGAACCAAAACACGTTTTTTACAACCTGGCATGATTTTTGAACGAATTATCCGTTGCTCAACGTGTAACTGTATGGTAATTTGTGTAAATAGTGTGTTTTTCGGCCCCAAATATTCGCTAAATACACGGTACTTGCTAACAGTGTAGTTTTCTGCATCAATGCGGCAAGCTCGGGCATGTATTGCTTACGTGGCTGTGCCTTTTGCTGTACTTGCATCAGAATTAATTGGGGGGCTAGTTGGTTGAACATCTAGACGGTGGATTTGAAAGCGCAAAAGGCTGAGAAGAGACGGAGGGGACAGGACAGAGCGCTCTGTCCTGTCCCCTCCTTCTCTTCTCAGTCTTTTGCGCTTTCAAATCCACCGTCTAGAGGTTTTGCTGTACTGTTGACTTGATAGCTGGCAACAATGTTTTTTGCTATGCAAGCCAATTCACTTCCATTTCGTAATGACTATTTATTCTTCATCCCGCGACCACTGCAACTTGTGTAAGTCTCGTGTGGCAAAGTGAAGCCTGGTGATGCTTGCAGTCCACTTTTGAGAGCAACCAACCATTCTATTCCTTCAAGTCACTCAGCGGCATTCTCCCTCAAAGTTGGAAATTGTGTGCTTCGTGGCGTGGACACAGATAATTAGTGTCGGCAAATTATTAGGTATTGTCCTTGGACGACAACCTACACAAAATAAACTGTCCTTGCATTGCAGCTCACCTGCTTTGTCATGCTTACGTTCCGTCCAGATGAAGGGGATCACGAGCTTCGGGGTAATGTCGGCATCAGGGACAAAGACCGCCGAAGATAATCCTCAAACTTTCGCGGACACTCGTCAAGACGTGGTCGAAGGTCGTTTCGCATGAACCCTTGCAGGCCAATTCATTGGTACGGGCACCTCCAATAGACATGGTCGGCCTCAAGCAGTGGTAGCAGAGTGGTTTTCCGTCGGGCATTCGCAGCACCTCCGTTTTCATCGGTGTACTTTGTTCAGCGCGGACCTCCACTGGTTCTTCACGGGAATCCTTAGCCGTTGGGTGTGTTTCGTTGAATTGGCATTGAATAGTAACAGGTAGCCGATGGTGGTCGTTGTCACTTTTTGGCATAAGTCGCCCTCGGTTCGTCAGATGCAGCTTCGCTCGAAGAAGTCTCCAGTTGAAAAGCTTGTCGAACTTGTTCCGAAACAATCTCGGCAATCAAAATAAAAGCCGGCAATTGATGGCAAGAACTAGCTTCCTTATCTCCTCCCGGACACCGTTGAGGATGATGTCACGGATGGCTGGGGGGCTGGCGTCGAAGTTGCAGCTGGACGACTTGAGTGTCGAGACACCGAGAAGTTGTTGACAGTGACAGGCTCGGGCCTGTAGTGTACATTCAATGTTGGAAGCCTCGGTGATATGAATCCTTCGACTTTTGTCATGGGGTTGCGGACAAGGCTGCCAAAGGTGTTGTCCCTAACATGAGGGACATGGGATTCTTAACTTCTTGTCTTCTGTAACATCAGGGTTGGCGTGGGTGCTCGATCAGGCGCAAAACATCCTCCACGGAGGCGGTGACGCACTCGTTGGGGTCATGTCCTGGACAGAATCAGGAATTTGGCTGTATCTCGTCAATGTTGGCTGATGAACGTGCACTTCAGCTCGATCTTGCAAACTTCCCACAAAGTTAAGGAGGATTCGTGGTCCTCAAACCAGGGCCTGGCAGTTTCTTCTATAAGAAGTATAGGTTCTGCAGGAGCTGGTTGTCTGTACACCCACTGTGGCAGGCGACACGGGCATGTTGTTCAATCCACTCCTCGACGTCTTCATACACCTTGCGTTAAATGGCGTAGGAGTGCGAGGTGCGACGGGCATGCAAACGATGGTGAGAGCGGACGCGGTTTGCTGCTGCAGGTTTGTCACTGTTGGCTTAGCCTGCTTCGGTTTTTCTGGCAAAAGACAGAATTCCGGTGGTTTTTGCTGGTAGCAGCGACTGGCTCGGATCTCAGGTTCTTCGTGGTGTATTTCTGAGGTTCGGCCTTGTGGTACTCGCTCGTCTTGCGGTTTTTCTGCCGGGCTCGGGATAGGACAGTTTACGGCTCGCTGGGGGTTTAAGACGCGGGATAATCTGCCACCCTTATCTTGTTACCGGTTATTTAATCGGTTATGTTATCTTGTTATGGTATCTTATGTTATGTTATCTTGTTATCTGTTCCCCACTACCGCCACCCCTCCAACTTTGTTGTGAGCTATTGTGAGCTATTGTGAGCTCCCAACTTCGTTGTGAGCTTACGCATTTGTTTTTGTGCTTTATTACAATTTTTGCATAATTTTACCCTGTTCCCCTCCCCCATTTTACGGATTACCCGGTGTTGCGCGTTTTTGACTCCACTTTTGTAACCCCCAATCCTGCTTGGGCCGCAATTGGCCTGCAGTATTCCTAAATAAAAAATAAATAAAAACTCGGCTGAGGAGCCGCCAGGGTCCACACAGAGTGAAGTGCTATGGGTAAAGTGCGCAGCACCTCCAGCAGAACATACGATGAGAGCTTAGCATGGCCTGGAACTTTCCAGAATAGTAAATATTCATAGAAAGTAGGACTGGAGCAAGCATCGGTGACAATATAACAGAGCAGATAGAAGAGAGCCTATCCTGACCACTAAAAAAGCTGCATTGCTTTAGTGGCATTCTGTCTAAAACAATCCTCTCCTTCAGGGTTTGGCGACTGCCGTAGACGAGCTGAACTGCAATGGATGTGGAACCACATTTCTTGTAATGAGCCACTGCAGACTGTCGTCGCAAAGCGGCGTGAACGGGTGGACTGGGAAGGTAACACGCGCGATGAAATGTCCATACAGCTTGCAATTCGCGTAACGAGTGCTGATGAAACCTTTGTGTCGACGAAACGTGCGACAGACCAGCGGAATCAATGCCAACTGCAACACCTGTGCTCCATGAACGTGCACGTCTACGCCAGAAAAATTTAGGAAGCAGCATAACATTACCTAAAGCACGACAAAGGAACTACCGTCTTGAAGGCAGCTCTCCGGTGCACCGCACAACCAAAGTGAGCCTTCGGTCATTTGAACGAAGCGGCACCACGATTTCACAGTGCAAAGTACGACTCACGGAATTTCCGTCGCTGAACTGTGTATCCAAATATATTGCACACGCTTCACTGCAGACCTTAGAGATTCAGATGGTCAACAAGAGTACAGAAAGGTCGCCTTAAAATTTATCCTAGCGGTATCCGAATCAATCCGGGGTCCGAGCAACGTAGGGGGGATTGTCTCTTTCGTGGCAATGTCCCAGTCGGTTCCTCCGTATTTTCACACCGTTCCTCTGTATTTTCACTGTATACCTACATCAGACACCACGCTGAACTCTGAAGTCGCTTTCGACCGGCCTCATATGACGGCTTCCGCGTCTGAAATCAACTCGCCGAGGGGACCGACAACGAACAAAGCATCCGATAACCTCCGGCCCAGCTGGGGCCAGCCGCTGCCTGGGCGCTGCCATCTTTCCTGTGACGTCACGTATTTGGTTTGGTCACGTGACGAGTGGTCAAATTTGCGTACAATGGCAGCGGCCTTATGGGGGTGACTTTCGAGTGCAGACAGGAACCCCGGTCTATCGCTTTAAGCCCCTCTACCTCGTTGCCCTTTGCAATCTTTTGAACGTGCTTTAAATGCGTTTATATTTTCTTTTTCGAGTTAACTGGGATGAAAATAGCCACGTAGCACGTGATAAAAACGTTTCCAAGGACAAAAAAGATTCATTCTGTTTTTTTTTATTCTTTTCAATCTATGTGTTTTTGTTCTTTTCGCCAGAGACGATGCGGTTACAACGGAGACGCGGATGCGCAAAGTAGGGCAGTCCATCAGGGAAGCGAGAACCTGGATGCTGAGAGTCTATCGGGACGCTGTTTTTTAGGCTGTCTCAAATAATTATTCTGTGTACCGTTACTTCATAGTAAGAGATACAGTCTTTGGAAAGTTTAGCAGCAATATTGGAGAACAATATAGGTGCGAAAGTGGAACCATATTTGTAACATCGTTCACGGTTGAAAAGGTCACAGACAAAACGATTCCTTTCATGTGTGCAATATAAAAGGCGCATGGGTAGGCTTTGGGGTGGCGATTGAATTAGCGTGTCGTCTCGTGTGTGTTGTGTATGTTGTGTGACTGTCATCTGTGTTACAATTCCTTGTCTATGTTGTATAATACGTGTGCAAATGTGAAATAAGTGTTGTTGATATGTGAGTGTAATGAGCGCGGAAAAGATCAAACCCAGAGATACCATGTTTGTTTTTTACCAATTTTGAATTTGACGTTGACTAGCACCACTTGGTTGTGTAAGGGCGCAACTTAGCAATAAATAAGCTAAGGGTGGAACATTTAGTCCTGGTGGCCTAAATGCAAGGGTGCAAAAGTTAGTCCTCGGGGTTGAACTTTGAGGGACTAACGGTAGATGAGCAAGTGTTGCTCCCGTTACCGTTGCTCCCCTAGGGGACCAGTGGTTGTGTCAGCGCATTTTCTCCCTTGAAGGAGCAAGTCACGCTACCTTTTTTTTTTAGAGTGAAGGAACTGCAAAGCAGACGACATCAGTACCCCGATAAAAACAGTCAAAATATCCCGACAACCATTTTTTAATCGATTATCTGTCCTTTCAATATGTTTTATTAGCAAGGATGATAAAGAATGCATTGGCAACTGATATCAGAAAAGCTCACGCCGCTTTTGAGTCGAAAATATCGTCTGCTAAAGACGCCGGCTCTCGGCGCCATATGCCCTTTCGTTGGCGGCAGTTGGCATCGCGACCGCTTGCGCCATCTATTGTCTCCCGTGCGAAGCGACGCCGTATTGCTTGAAGACCACTGGCTTCGCTGCGTTTCCCTTGGAGCTAAGACTTTTTATTTCTTTAATTTTTCTTCAGGTAGATTTCTAAATTTTACAAAATAAAATGCACCATCTGTGGGCAACGCTGCACAAAATCGTAGCTCGATAGGTTAAGAAACCGAATTTTGCGGTCGATTTAAAGAGCCTGGCCGCTCCTTCGGTCACCCAGTAGATTGCTCCTCCAGCATTCTGAAACAGAAAACGTGTCGTCAACGCTTGCAGTGGCGGAGCGTGGATGGTACCATGTTGAACACAGGGCTGCGGTATTACGGTAAGGCGACCACGGCAACGCTTTTTAGGCACGTGACGCCGGTACGAGTCACGCATTCGCAGTCTGGTCCACGGTAACGGTAGCACGGTAACCGTTTGCTAAACGTCCCTATTAAGACCTTTTAGCAAACCGCAACCGTATTCCTTGTACCGCACTACCGGAGCCTTTGAAGCGCTCTGAGACCCCCCCCCCCCCCCCCCCCCCAATTAATTTTTTTATTTCTTGCCAGGCGATTTATTATGGCGCCAAAAGACTACCGAATCAATAATTTGCCACAGCGTCACGTACATTTTAATGAAGTCAAAACCCTGAACTGCTCGAAATTGAAACCGAAACTGCACTGGGGAGGAAGGAGAAATATAGAGAAGAGAGTTGACGGAAGTTACGTAACTGTACAACTTTTTGTTTCCAATCAAAATATTGGTAGCTTTTTAAAAGCCACAAAAATGAGTCTGATATTTCTTTTCTATTTTTAATGTTGTGTGTGCGCCTTCGATGACCCATGACTTTGATTATATTTGGTGGTTGTCTCTAAACCATAGAAAACGGGTCGTGACCACGAAGAGAGAGTGAGCGCGATTTAAACCATCACTCTAAAAGAAGGGTATCACCTTACATTATTTTGTCCCAGATAATGCACCCCAAAACTTTAGTTCGATGTAGAGCGCACTATAGTCGAACAGACGGCCCCAAATTTAACGAAGGGCTTGATAACGGTGCGATATCACTTATTAAATAGCTAAAGTACGTGTCAAAGACCACAGAAAGAAAACGCAGAGTTTTTGCAGTTGGGCCAAGAAAACCCCAGTTACTTTTTTTCTTTTGTAGTCAGTAACACGTATATTAACTATTTTAATAAGTTGTACCACACGGCTATCAAGCCTCTCGTAAAATTTGGGGCCATTTGTTTGACTATAGGGCGCTCTACGGTCGAATTGAAGTTTTGGGGTGTACTATATCGGACAAAGAGTGTAAAAATAACAGCTAGTTTTGGATCGGCGATTTTCGGGCGGAAATAAAACTAATTTCGGGCCGCAGAATGTTTTCTTGGTAGTTGGGCTCTCATATGTCATCTACAAATAAAGACCTTGGCGGGCGTAAATATCATGCCAGTGTCATTTAAGCGCGCGCCCGGGTTCTTCCGTGACCACGGTTCGTGCGCTTAAAAGTATGCTTCAAAGGATCCGATAGTGCGGTAGGCGGAACACTACCGGTTTACTAAAACTCCTCGATGATAAAGTTACAGCATATCGTTAAAATGTTTGGTGAATGCAGGAGCTGGTGGACCTGCATTTTGGCAGTCCCAGCGCAACACACGAGACACAATAACTATAGAGATTACGCAGGAAGAGCGCTGCAAGCTGATATATAGAAGTCTGGCTAGTAATGGACTTCACTTAGACGTCAGCAGCCGTCTTGGGTGTCTCCTGTCGTTCTGTCTCAAATGTCGCACAGTTATTGCTACACTGTCCACACACACACACACACAAAAAAGATCACAACGCGTATTTAAAAAAGAAAGAAAAACAGAAAAAGAGCTAGTTAGGAGGGAGCATGACGCTGCGGCATGCTACAAGGTGCAGCACTGCACGGGCCGGAATTTCTAGGCCCGGCCCGACCCGGCCCGGTAGAGACGGGGTCCGGGTCCGGCCCGAGCCTGACAGAATATTTAATTTCTAGGCCCGGACTGATCCGGCCGCGTGGAGACACTGCGCTTGAAAAAGCCAGCAGGTTTTTTTTCGGGCGCTGTGTCTCCAATGAGCCAGAAAAAGTTTGTAGGCTTCAATCTAATAAATGCCTAAACAAAAAGCGGCCGCTTTCCCACTATGCTGGCGGGGTCCAACGTCTCCTTTTATTCACATGAAATCCCTCCAAGTGCAAGCGTCTTTTTATTTTATTTTTTGAATGGCGCCGTAATGACGTTTGTCGACGGCCATCCCCTGCGCTATTCGCATCTCATTTCAACGCGATAGTACATAAAAAGTGAGCAGCTCTGTGTTAATCTAATGTACAGCCACAGCGGTAGCTGCAACACGTCACAGTGAAGCTGGGGAGTTTAATTTTAAATGGAACAGATGTTTATAAAAAGAGGGTATGGCGGTTACATGAATGCTGCCTCTTCCCTGTGTGTTTTAGGACTCGGAGGGCGTCAGGAGAAGGGATTAATCGTCACGCTAATTGAATAAGTACTAAAATCTTATAATTCAAATAGCGTCTAACATAAATCAGCGTCAATATTTTATTTTAACATAATTCATGAAAGTATTAAAAGTTAATTAATCCATTTTAGTTAATTAATCTTGTCTGGCTTTTATTAAGGCGCTGTATCAAAATATGTGAACTACTCACCGTGAGATTGAAAAAAAATATTAAGTAATAGTAACATAGACGCTTTGCAGCAGCTGTGCATGGACGCCGCCATAACTGACCTTCAGTTTTTGTTTTCCCTTATTCCGTTTATTTCACTTCATCATTACCATAGCAGGCCAGGTTATTGTCATATTAGATTCAACTGTGTCCTTTTCTAAAGCATCGGCCTTTGTAGAGGATCGTCAACTACCGTTTCAGTTGCTCGGCATCTCGGTAAGACAAGAGAAGGTCAGCAATGGCGGCTGTAATTTGGCGAGTGTGTAAAGCGTCTATATGGTCAGCATCCATGTGTTTATGCGACAAATATAGCAGTCACTGGCCAAGTCAAATTCAAAATTAAGTCGAGGAGAACGTGATAAGCGTAGAGGAGGCCGCGTGATTGGTTTGTCTATTGTGTTGTTGTCATTTGTGCGTGTGTGTGTTTTTTTTGTATGTGTAAGTTCATTGTATCAGGCTTTCCAGGTTTTCTTTGTATTTCGACCTTGAAAGGCAAAGTAAATACCAGCGACACAAAGTTCTTTGTGGAACCTGGGAACGAGACTCTTTTTTTCACAAACTCCCAGAACAGAAACCCGCTTTATTACAAAAACTCTGTTTTTGAAAAAAAAAAAAAAAACATAAACTGGTTTTTCACAAATGTCCAGAAAAGACAATCGCTTGTATCTACAAAAAAAAACTCTGTTATTCTAAAAGCATAAACTGCTTTTTCACAAACTTCAAGAACAGATACCCGCTTTTTTTTTTTGTTAAGAAACTTTTATTTTCGAGAACAGAAGCTGTTCTTTTACAAGGCTGGGCAACGGAAATTTAGTCATTTTTGCAGAAAGGACCAAGAACCGAAAAGTTTGTTTTTTAACAAAAGTTACGGAAACAGAGGAACAGACGAAACCAGATAATTTGTAGCAAGACAGCTGCCAAGCGTTTGCTGTGTTTTTACCCAGTTATTTTTTACAGTGTAGTGAGCAGTCGATTATGAGTCAACCAAACCAGCATCAACAGTCGGCATATCGAGTATTCTACCGCGATATACATCGAAACGTGTCATGTGATTTTTACTAACTGAAACACGCTATACTGTCTGACCAGTGGAGGGATCCCATTGAACTACATCTTTTGCAACATGAGACCAGCTGTAAAAGCGCCGTCTCCTGCGAGAGCTTTCTACCTTTGAAAATACAAGAGTGCGCGCGCACCAAAGCACTACTGAGGGAAACGAGCATGTGTGGAAGGTGAAGCTCCTACTGCTTATCTTATGTTGCGTTAAGTTTACAGTGCCAATGCGCGAAAAGAGCTGCAAGAGCTCGAGGAGCACACGATGTGCTTGGCCGACAGAAGACCGGTCGCCGCCCTATCGCTTGCATCTGCTTTCGCGCATTTTCTAGGTTGCTTATTAGCTGAACGCGTTGGCTCAACAGAAGGCCTCCGCACGCGTCATGACAGTCAGATCGATCGAGGCGTCAGATAGGGCACGAGTGCTGTGTCAGTGTCGGCTGGGGCTTGGGTCCAATCAGCGCGTCGAAGGTCGGGCTCGGGCCCAATAGCGCCGAGTTAGCGCGATCCGACACTGATGACGTTCCATAGAGGGAGAGGAGACCATGCCGAGGCCTTCTGTCTAGGTAGTGTTGGTTGGCTGCATGGAGGGACTGCGGTTTGGGAGTTTTTGCTTACAAGACGCGTTAACGTATATCGTAATGCTCAACGCAGGCTCGCCGTCGTGAGAAGCTCGCTGTACCTGCGAGTGCTAGCGCGCCGACACCAGATTTGCGGCTTCTTGTACGGCGTAAACATAGCTCACGTCGCTGAGTTCCTTCGCTTTGCAAAGTGGTGAGGAAGGGAAAAAGCTTTCCACGTTAGAAATTGTCTTGATTCCGTGCCGTAAAACAATCGCAAGGTGGGAATTCATACCGCCGGCTAAAATTTTCACGAGGGACAAGTTCGAATGCGCAAGTTTGTACTATCCAATAGATAAAACCATCAAAGGGGGCGCTACCAGCCGGTTTTTCCGCAGCCCCACCCGGGCAAAGTCTATGGATAGACACCCTGTTACCTTAAAAGGGCCCTCTAGTAATCTTTAAATTTGTTTGAAATTTGCGCTGAAACGAACATCATCGAACGTACAAACACGGATAAAAAGTGTTTTCCCGAAATTTGTATTTGTTTAGATGGTATAAGCGAATTAAAATTACAAAAGGAAGCCAAACATTTTTGCTCCGTGACACAGTCAGAAATATGCAATGTATGAGGGTCGGAGCAAAGCGGCTGGCCAATTGGCTACAGGTTGGGCTTATGGCTGCCGCGCCGAGGAAGTGCATGCATCTTCACCTCCTCGGCGCCACAGCTAAAGCCCCTTGCTTCGTCATAAGTTCAGGCCCCGAACGCGATCGGCGTTACCGATGGACCTGGGCTTCGGCGTCGGGAAACCCAACACGCGCCGGCGTAGAACGGTGTGCATCGTCCACTTCGCCGCGCTCCGTCATAGAATCCAGCGCGGTGGGATCAAAACAGCGTTTCGAGGCAGGTAGTTCCACCGTGATAGGTTGAAACAAGCAATACAAAAAAAATTCTGGGGATTACCAGGGCAAATAAGCACTTTTTCCATCTTCCTAATGTCCCACAAGCGTCCGCGAAGAAAACAAAAAAAAAAAAAAAAACAAGAAAATATTGCGATGCTCCGTTTGATAAAGCCTCCGCCGGCCAGCTTTGAGGGATTAGATGCACTCGCGTTTCGCAGCAGCCTTCCACGTTTACCTGCGTATAACGTCGATGGGAGTGGATGATCCCTAAATTATGCCGTTTGCGCGTTCGAAATTGTAGCGCACTCCGAATAAACATTCCGGACTTCAACCTTGTTTTCATTGCATACCGCTTCTATGTTTGGCATTTGTTGTTTCAAGCGTGAACGGCTGCCGGCGCGATACGGCTAGCACATGATAGCTAATACACGAGGTCCTCCTGAATTCTAATTAACCCTACCTTTGGTTCGTTATCAAGCTTTAGGCTTTGGCTGACACGCCGTGCAAACTTTTAGTGCAACTGCGTCCGTCTGGTTAGACCTGCGAGCCTCCCCAGGGTAGCGCGTAGACCCGTCCAAGTACAGACTCGTCCAGTCGAGCGGACGGACGTTGTTTACACCAACAAGCAAACACGGAGGCACAATACTGAACGGCGAGAACAGCACGCGACACACGGTAGATTCCAATCGCTGAAATAATCGTTGCGCACTTGCTCCGACACGCCGATCCCCGATATACACCATGCACAGTGTTTACAAACAAACCCGTTTTGCCCACACCTTGTATGTGCACTGCGCCTGCGCAGAAACTAAACTCGGGAGGAGTGAAGCGTCTGCGCATGCGCAGTACCGACAGCAGGCCACGGCAGTGGCGGGGCGTCAGTTAGTTGAGTTGGTCTATATTATGGTGCCTGGAGCGCGTCTTCGACTGCTGTGTTCAGCGTCCTATTCCGCCCTTACATCAAAAGTGGTCCCGAAGTGGCAACAGATGACGTCACACAAGCCGGAGTGTCATGCTGTTGGATGTCGCGATCCTGGCGGTTGGTTGTAGAAATGCTGGCGAAAAGCGCTAGACGACGTAAGTGTCGCTGCCGTCAAGGCGTCTTAACTTCTGGCTGCCGAAGCTTTCGTGGACCGCCACACTGGAGAGCTACCTGCAGCAGAACGGGCGTCTGCTACATCTACCACAGCTGTTGGGACGCCGCCAGGATCGCTACCGGCGACTGCATGAAACTTCTATGATGTCATCAGGCGAAAATCATGGGATCACATTTTTGGAGGCGGTAAACACACCAATCGGAGACGCGTTCCAGGCACCATTGTCTATATCAAACACTCATTCAACTCAAGGCGCTAGCAGCGCTGGTCTTCATGCGTACCGGCTGGTTCTGCCTCTAAAAGGCGGGCGTGTCTTCTTTTTTTGTCCAATTCTTTGAAAGATACTTGTCCCTATTTTCCATCTTTCTCGCTCAATAAAAACGCTTCCTTGGAACAGTACAATGAATCACAGAGCGACACACGTTATTTATCATGCATAAAAAATATTGACGGCTCTTGCCAACTGCCAATTACAAAATCGTGACCGGTGATGTCATTGGTCGCGCGTTTACAACACAATGTGTTGAAAACGCAGTGCGTTTTTGCGCGATTGAATTAAATTATGATCCGCTAATACCTCGATGCTACTACTTGCTCTCCGAGTAGCCCGAACCACTAATGAGCTAAGAACATAAATAGGAGAGAAGCTCAAATATCATTAGAATTGAAGAACCTAAAATTATATCTAACAATTGGCCGTCCATCTATTATAAATTGGGGTGCCTCTCTGTGGGAGCATTCTGGTAAATATAAATATATCATTCCATGTACAACTCCTCAATGGGCAGAACGCTCTCGCATATATTGTTTCTCTGTACTCCCCACCTTTCTGCATCGCACTGTTGTTTACACTCTATGTTTGGCTACACGAGCATTCGATCAACCCGCCTCTCAAATGCACCCACGAAGCACAACGTTCAACGCCAAACAAACAGCCTCTTCGTGGTGGCGCCACAGCTCTCGTGTACCCTCGGGACGACTGTTCGTATACTAGTCTATACTCCGGCATGTCTTACGACGGACTGCAGCGGGAGCTACGAGCTACCCCAGCCGATCCAGTGCTATGAACATGTCGCGTGACTAGGCCCCCGGCGCATCGCTGTGCCCTTTCAGAATGTCAAGTGACACTCACACAGCATCGGATTGGCTTTGATGACTTGCAGTGTCCACTGCGGTTCATGGTAAAGTGAAACTAAGTATAGAACTGTGTTTGCTTTCTCCGTCGTTACTTTAATTCATTAAAAGTCCCAGTCGTGAGCCTTATTTCGAGATTGGACATTACTTGGGCATTGCGATAAGGCTATTAAAATGGTACTACGTACTTCATAGAGTCCTCGGTGCAGACGCGCCTTTGCTTCCATCACTTTGGGCGTTTCGAACACGCACGTCCACCGCTGAGGAGGCGGCTACGTACCCTGTCACAGGTTCGGCGCTTCTCTTCTCATTAGTGCTAGTGTCAGAGCACGTTTGAAATAAACGGGCATTAAAACTCACATAATCTGTTAGCCAGCGAACTTCCGAGTAAATCGGGGGTTTTATAGATGATACTGCGTGACCCCGTGTCAATAACGAAAAGAACGCGCGCAGAGTTGTAACTCTAGACATTTGTCTTTTAGTAATTGAAAGTGAGATAATAGTGGCGTTCTTTTGGAGTCTTCCGGAAGTTAACAATTCCTACTTATTTTTATATATAAAATTTCCAACTTATCACCCTTGTTCGCTCGTTCGACGAAATCGTAACGCCCAACTTAAAAAAAAAAAAAAAAACTGTTTTTTGTTTAATATTTTGGATGCAACGAATTAACAATATTTATTCCCTATCGAGCTTCCATTTTTAATTTTTTTTTTTTTTTTTTTTTTTTGCCATTCTTGGATGAGAATCCGCCCTTTAGCGGAACGCCTTTTTGGGTTGGGCCGCTCGAACGAGCACGAAACGGAAGGATCTCACCGGCGCTCCTTGCCAAGGCCTCAGCTCTACCTCTTCGATTTGGGGAACGACGCGGACAGAGCGCGCCGTTCCCTGCAGCTCTTCAAAGTTCGACTCAGTGCACTCTGATCGATAAGAGTGTCTGGTAGGCTTCGCGACAGGAAGTCCTGGGAAGGCCTTGTGTCCGGGGGAGGCGAAGATGCTGTAATCATGGAAACGCTCTCGAGACGACGTTTTCCCCTTGCTGCCCACGGATATCTGCGACTTGGATGGATTCATTTCCGCCGAATTCGAACAGCGTGGTCACGGCGCATGCCACGCTGCGCGTCGCACGTCTTCCTTTCTACGCCGTGCCAGCGGAAGCGAGCGGAGAACTCATAAAACCAGTGTCGCGTTCAACTCCCGATACCGCTTTTTTTTTTCTTTTTTCTTTTTTTGACATATCTGTTTTCTTTTAACATTTTTTTTTTATTCTAACTTTCCAGCCTTGGAAAGTAATCGGTTTCACGGGTGGCCCAATTTTCTTCTAACGTCTAAAGCAAACAAATAAAATTTAAACAAAAATTGCGAACAACGAGTTAGATTAACGACGCTATGCTAAAAACGTGAGCACCCCAAATAAGAATATCTTGGGAAACACTAGATGATGACGCCAATACATTACCCCAAAACTGAATCATTTCATAGACGCGTATTTTCTACGAAAGACGAATGAAGTCCTACCTAAACAAGACAAGCCGACAAGGAAAGTTAGCTTCATAGTGAGGACGAGTGGCGGGGAGTCACTTTTCGCGACTATTGTCCCAAATACCCTTAAATAGAAGCCTTCCCGGTGTCCCTCATGATCACAAATATTACGCTTTATGAAGCTTTTTACTTTATATTACAAGAAAAAAATATGTGCCTCAAGTGAGCTAGAAATTCGGAGGTATTTCCTGGCTGTGGTGTCACCGTACGTGATTGCGGGAAAGAAAGGGAAAGCAGCCCTGAATATTCGATCCCTGACAAGCGGTTCTCCTGCGGGTAAATGCCAGAGTTCGCGCCGAAAATATTTTTTTCTTGGTAGTTGGTCACTCGTATATTGTATTGAACTAAAACCCCTTGCAAGAATAACTACCTCGTTAAGGTACCTTCAAGAGAGAACCACTTACTTGACTGTAGTTTTATTTCGTTTTGAGAAATCTCGAAGTTCCCTTCGTAACATTTATTCTTTGGAAGAGCAAGCTCCCCAAATAAATACCGGTGGGCTCGATATTTATGGTTTTTCGCAAGAAAGGTTAGTACCTACTGTCCGGCACAGTACGGTTTGCCATTGTGTAGCCTTAAAGGTTTCATGTAGGCGTACAAATAGGGAAGACGTCGAACCTTTTTTTTAAACGCTGAATGGCTCGTTCACGGTTGCGACTTCGCAGGCGAATCCGCGGGGAAGTCGACGCCGGGAAAGGGAATCCTCTCGCCAGCGACGAAATATTCGAGCGGCAGAGAAATCGGTCCGGGTCGGATTCCTCATGCGCAGAAAACGTTTCCACGCCGCCGCAGCCGATCGGAACGCACGGAGGAAATAGCGCTTACCGGCTTCACATCCTAGACGAGCCGGCCGAGTTGTTGAGGTTGCCTCCGGAGTTGTTGGAGTTCCCAAGTTGAGCGAATGGCGCCGTCTTTCTGGTATCATTCTGTTGGCAGAAATACTGATCGAGACTTAATAATTCAACCCTGTTCGACAAGAGGCATCTGAGTAACGAAGACAGTGCCCACAATAAAAGATATGTGGAATAAAATTGGCGTGAGTGGTACGCACGCACGTTGTCTCCGTTTGAACGTGAGGCATCGGGAGCCTCCGAAGGACGCTTCGGTTGACCCCCACCACTAATTTCCCGAGCTCTTTCGGCTTAGCTCCTTCGGTCATCCCTACACTCGTTATTTTGTTATTGCCTTCTCGTATTGCCGGAAGAATGCTAGGCATTTTCTTGGCGCTGCGGGATAGCGTTAACTGCAAGAGAAAGTCTTCGAGAGCGCATTATCGAACAACACTCGCTAGGGGCAGTCTGCTTTGATCTCCGCGAGAGACCGGAGCCGCGCGAACGTGGCGGGTGGCAACAAATGTGAAAGGCGTCGCCTTTTTCTGCCCAGTAAATTCGGTCGGCAACAAGGGAGTTTTTCGCAAGTGTGAACGCGACTGAATGGAACTTGCTATGACGTCCCCCGTTAGAAAAAGTAACATAGCGGCCAACAAAACACGTGGGCAAGGCGACCCGTCGGGTATCTTCACGGCACAAGCACTCGAGGCAATCAGTATATGTAAAGCTCAATAGCCAAAGCCTTCGACGCTCCTCTCTCGTACCCGAGCACCGAGGCCTTCAGAAAGCATTTGCCATCAGCGTCGTCGTCCATATCTCGGCAGCCCTCTTATACACCTCCCCTCCCCAACGTTCTTCCTGGCAAACGCGCATCCTTTCAGGGGGTCCCATCTTTTGACGTCGTCATCCACTCCGTTATCAGCGACCCCATCGCGGTGCCTCGTTCCTTCAGGCGCTCCCTTCGGCCACGACTCTCGGTACACAAATTAAGAAACCCTTCTTGCAGAAGACCCCACCGCCGCCGTCCTCACTGCCGCCGCAGCGCCGGTTCGGTCGCTAATCGACGAGCAAGCAAGCTCCGAAAGGAACATTTTCAAAGGGATCTTCGCGTGCCATCGTTATGATGAGCGATAATGGTCTCGGGTGAGCTTTCTCGAGCCACCGCCGCCACCGCGCTGTCGTCGTTCGACTCAACGACACCGTGGCATCGCCCGAAGAAACAGCGCCAAAGTCATGCCATCGTCTCGTTCCCCCCTTTCCCTTCGAAAACCAGGTTTCCCTTTCTTTGCCGGCCGAAGGTTCTGCTCAGTTTTTCGCTACGGAATGCATAAGTAATCTGGGATCGGTGTCTCGAAAACGGCTCGCCGCCGCCGCAGCTGCAGCCTGCTGGCGCGCCGAACGAAGAGAGATCCGGCGAGTGGTGGCCGCTGGGGCCTCGTCGTCCGACTCTGAGAGCACCTCCCCCCGGTCCGATTTGTCGGAAGCGGGAGCCAACATTCCCTCAGGCGATTATGTATTATGTATGGTCTCCTCGGGCAGGCAGCCGAATACTGAGGTCTCTCCGTAGGTATGTGGGTGACTCCGCGGTTGCCTCTATGGTCTCCTCGGCCCCGGATTCCTATAGGGCTTGCATGGGTGCGCACTTCTTTCCAAGTCTGCGATATTTTATCCTGTTTTGTGTGTGAGCGTCTCTTTTGCGCTTGTGGAAGGGTGAAGGAGGATGGCCCAAAGAGCGCGTGTCTTGTGCAGCGTCCCGAGAGGAGTCCTACGCGACCCACGGGGCGTTCTGGGCTCAGCTTCGCTCGCTCGTTTGTTCTTCGGCTTTAGTCCTAGTATTTGAATTTTTTTTCTTCCTGCACGAAGTCGCTCTTGACTTCTTGTGGGCTGGTAGTGATACTGCTGTGATTCGGTCTTTTCTTATACGCTAGAGCAGCGCTTATCTCAATGATCGTTTATCATTCTGCGACAGGACCTGTAGACTCCGAGAGCGGGTGGTACCCGAGCTTTCAACGCAAGTTGCCGAAGGAAGTTATGCCACTGAAAAAAGTGCCTTTTCTGCTTTTGCGTTTTGTTTTTTTTGTTTTTTCTACTGCTTACTTGTTTTGCAAGAGGTGTACGACCTAGTGGGACGGCGACGTTTCTATACCAGCGTTCCCATGAATCATTAACAAAGGTGCTGTTGTTTATGGGCAACAAAACCAGAACAGCGAAATCGAATTGAAAGTTCGATAGAAGCGGCAAAGTTTTTATAAAAACGAGGCCCTAGCGTTGTTCATAGTATACTTGTATATTTATAGAAACATTATAATATCCATCCGCGAGGCGTAACAGCATTTACAGTTGCACTAATGGGGTTTCACTCTACTATTGAGAAACTAACGGAGGACCTGCGTTGTCTTCTTTTATGCGCCGAGTTGAAAATATCTTTGCGAGAGCAACGTACATTTACATTTGCGGCTACTAACGGGACACGTTTGATTTGTACGCGTACCGTTAAACCCGTGAGCTAATGAAAAATTACAGCGTTGAGCAACACACTTGGATTCATCTTCACGCCTTGTAAGAATAGCACATTATGGGACCATTCTTTCATTTTATATATTGATTTATTTCTGAATCCCCAAGCTGTTATGAATGTTTTGCTCCGTGATCAACTTTATATGAAAACAGAACCTGCACATTTAATAAAAAGAAAAACAGAGACAGAGGTGTGTGTCGCAAGACTGTAAGGCCGGCCTATTAATAAAAAAATAGAACATCGATGCTAATATATATATGTGTGTGTGTGTGTGTGTGTGTGCGTGTGCGTGTGCGTGTGCGTGTGCGTGTGCGTGTGCGTGTGCGTGTGCGTGTGCGTGTGCGTGTGCGTGTGTGTGTGTGTGAATTGTTGTAGGTATCTTCTACACATATCGGAACATAACAGCAAAGGTTCCCGCGAACCGCAAGCCCTTTCTCCACTGCCTAGGAATATAGTGGGCTCGGTACCTCCCCCACAAAAGCTCACGCGTGTTTTCTCTTTCGACTGCTTAAAGCTGTGTGGAACAATGCGAAGAAATTTAGCTCGATCAGAATTAAGAACATTGCCGGTTATTCGCATAGCTACCAACTACTTGCTCGTCTTCGCCTTACTATAAACACTCATACAATTACTTAAAAACTATAAAAAACTATGAAAAACTGAAAAAAAAACTATGAAAAAAAACGTTGCCTCTAATCTTCCATCTAGACTAGGAAACATCAGCACCAACAATATATTTTCACCCGGAGCATATGAAACGGCCCACTCGACAATTTTCGCCCACTTTGAACGAAATAGCGAGGGGAGCTCCCGATTTCTTTATGCAGCACTCGACCGTAAAACATATGCCGAGCCCGACTTGTTCAGCAGAAAAAAAAAGCTGTACAGTAGGCAAGCCGCGACCGTTCAAACACTCACATATACCTCTCGGTGAAATGCACGGCCCGCAGTGCAAAAGTGTCCTGGGGAGTGGGCGTGGGGAGGCGTATAGACACACAAACGGTCGTGAAATTACGCGCGTTCCTTTTGTTTCGCTGGGGGGCAAAGGATCGTTGCGCGAACCCGTGCCGCGACACCCCGGCTCATAAATTAGGCGGTGGCACGCCGGTTGGCGGCGCGACCCGGGGCCCGCGCCGTGGCCCGGAGCAGGCCCGAAATTACGTCCGCGATAACGGGCTTCCCCAGACCTGGGCTGTGGCTCCGTCCCGCTCGCAATGGAAGCTGGCCGCATCGGGGAATAATGGGGGCCCGGCCTGTAGCGGTGCCGAGATCTGGCTTGTATGACATCGGCCGCCGTGCTAGGTGGCTGGCCGGAGGGACGCTCTCGTAGATTGCGCGTCGCGGTGGAGGACGGCGCAGACGCGTTGTTTCGCGCCAGTGCTCTGCGGTTACTACATTTGCCGCTGTTGGTTTTTTACATAATTTTATATTGAACACGATTTTCGGAAGTGGAAGCGTAAATTGTGTACCCGGCCTTCATTTCGTGCCCTTGCTGTATCTCAGTACGGTTGCTGCCTGTGTGATGTGAGTCTGACAACTCAATTTGAGATAACAGCAGATGGATTTTTTTATGGAGTCATTTGCTTGTACTAGTTGTGAGCTGAAACCTGATATTGACCTAGCTGTGCTTCTCTGTTATGCATAAAACGAGGGTGAGACTATAAAAAAACAGGGACTACACTGCTGCGTTTACACGTCTGTGTCCTGTTTTTTATAGTCTTATCTTTGTTTAATGCACAATGGAGCAGCTCAGTTTAATGAGCGTCACACAAACCCAACTAAGTGATTCCTAATTTATAGATACATGGAAACGCGGGAAATAAGTAAGCTACAATAAGGACAACGTATTAACAATATTTTAGAACTGCGCGCCCTCAATCGCAAGTTTTGTTGAGCTGTCACGTGCTCTCACATTGTTTATAACGAAAATATAGCGTAAGAACTTTAGCCCTAGTCGTCATTTCCTCGGAAGTTGTAGAGGCAGTTGCTTTTTTTCATATAATCAGAAGGTGGATGCGCTATTGATAAATTACGGTGTTACAAGCGGTAAAATGAGCAGGCGATGAAATGTTCAAGATTGTACGTGCTACTCTCACTTACCGCTTGCCCGGATGGAGGCCTCGAGGCATGCACTCGTGATAAAAAAAAAGCTCGTAAAAAGCCAGTAACTGCAGCATTTACTACCTTTTTTTTTTCCACCGTTGCTACCTTTCACTAGCTATTCACTATATCAAACGCGTGATAGGCAGTAGAAAGTTGGTAAATCTGAAGTTACTAACTTTTTGATCGTCACTACCTTTTTACTAGCTATTTACTACCCCAAACTACACGGACAAGATGGCGACGTCTACTGCATCCCCGATGCAGTAGACTGTTTCGGAAGGAGGAGGAGGGGGGGTGCATGTTTCAGAGTTGCAGCTGACTTCATAGTGATCGCAGCTCCGTTCCAGCTCTTCATAAAGCCCCCCTATGCAGGGAAAACTGGCGCCATTCATTGTTGTGGAAGTGCTCGAGACACGCGCCGCGCGCCACTTCTGGGAAGAACATGGCGTCTGAAATCTTGCTCAGTGCTGCGCTGTGCCGCCATGATCTTCCCTAGGGCTGCCGGTTGCACGTGCCTCGTGCATCGACGCACCTTGCGCTACTTTTGAAGCATTAAGGGGCTTTAGCACGTCGTGGAAGCCAGCGCCGCCACGAGCGCAGAAATGCGCAGCAATTGCTGATGCAATCACCATGCGGCTTGTGACTTCCTTCGTTTTCATTCTTTTGGGAGCGTTTGTATTTTCATTTTGGTTTTAACTGGGATGAACATAGCCATGCAGCACGTGCTAAAAACGTTTCCAAAGACAAGTATGGCTAATTCTGGTTTTTTAGAGCACAGCTCTGAACAGCTCTGAACGAACGAATGTGGCACTTCCTAGCGTGTGACTTAGATGATAGATCTACCATAGCGCGCTATTAGTGCTTTAGTAGCACCTTGATAACAATTCTTGTACCGCGGATTACTGCTGCGAATTAGCGCCTGCACTGCAGTTCAAGGGTCCTGTCGTTGGGTGTGCATCAGCAGCACCATGGCGGACGTGTGGGACACTGAAATAGAAACGCGACAAATGCTCTTACATACGCAATTACTGCATATGTGTGCGGACGGCTTAATGCCCAGAAGAGCCTTCTGGGTGCGCGAAATCTTTCCCCTCCGACATATCGACGGGTATTCGGCAACCTTGTTCTCAGGCCGAGGGACCGGGACACAGAGTTCTGTCGAAGGTGATATTTTAACTGCGTGTCTTTGAGATCAGGGTCACGCATGTCGATTAGAAAGCGATGAGGCCGTACCCAATCAATTAGTCGCTCAAAGTCCACGACTCGGGATCGTCTGTCCTACCCGTCCTACCTTTCGTTTGGAGTACAGTGTTCTAGTTTGGAGAGTGGCTCTTTTACTCCCTCTTCTTTCACCACCAATACACAAATAACAACTGAATCGCCGTGCACGTGCTGTTCCGCAGCAGCAAGCACGGCACAAGGAGAGTGATACCCAATTACCACGGCAGGGTAAAGGTACCTTTAGCTGAAGTCCCTTAGCTGAAGGTACCTCTGGTAAACGGCGTTTTTGATCACACTATAAATAAACGGAGCACTTTAAGTTGATGTCGATTGCATTCCTGCTAAACCGTGAGAGGAGTACGTGATAAACAATTATTCTTCGAACTCGGTTTGACGCGCAGTTTTTAATTATTGTTTGTGAGATATCACGTCTAAAACCTAAATAAAATTTGTGTTTGCTTTTGCGGCGCTTTATTTATTTTTTTTTTTCTAAGTCTAAGAGCGCACCTAAATGAGTCTTGCTTTAAAACGTCCCACCCGTCTGGCCACACTGGCCCTAAATCATCTGCGTTTACGAGTTTCATTGCGAAGTGGGCGACCTTTTTCTGGTTAGCAGTTTCATTTTTCCCATTTTTCCACAAAGTTCTCACGGAAGTAGCTAAATAGTGCCCGATAGAAACGAACCACGTCGCAGTCTCACGGTTACGCCAGTCAAGCCATCGAAAGGGATCGACGACGACGAGGATAAAGGGTACTGGGCGGGAGAGTCGGACGACTCGTCTACAGCCTCGAGAAAGAGCTCGCATTGGTCCATCGCGTTCGGGTTCGTAGCAGACATCGTTTTCCTCGTGCCGCCCCTGCTACCTGCTAGCTGCAGTATGCGTTCCTCGTTAATGAATTATTCCATCATATTTCTGCTCACAATCATTTCATAATTTGCTACTTATATATATTCATTCTGTTATAATGCATTAAACAAGATATAATTATATATCTGTGATATTATTTTGAGTTCGTGGGACCGAGGCTACTCCCTGTAGATGTAAAGGGAGCTCGGCGAGCTCTGTTTAACACAGGACCTCCCTTAGCGAAAAGGACCTTTATACGCCGTATTAAAGGCACCTTTGCGCTGCCGTGTGAATTCGGTATAAGAGCGCTTACACTGTGCTGCTGAAGCGCTGCTGAAGCGCTAGCCAAGCGCTATGTCACGCACAAGTCGGTACCACATGAGCGCTGCTTCCAGCGCTCATAAGGCGTTAACTTAGCGCTCCGCTGTATGTGTGAACCGGCCTTTAAGCGCACGTTTCCGGGTTGAGCGGCATCGGCGTCGGCGTAACCGCGCATTGCATTATAGGACGTTTCTCAAAATGACGTCACGAGTGTAAACTTTTCCCGCCAAATTTAGCCGGGAAATTTTGCCACTAAATTTACTGGAAACATTTCGCGCTAAATTTGGCGAAAAGTTTTCCTGCCAAATCTAGAGGGAAAATCTTACCCTCCTGACGTCACACGTGATGTCACGTGATGTCACGTGATGTCACGCTAAATTTATCGGAAAAACTGACGGCACGTGACCTGAACACTAATTCAGTTCCCCTGCTAATGTTAGCCGGAAAGTTTTCGCTAAATTTTCCCGCTACATTTAGCGAGAAAATATCCCAACAAAGTTTGGCGGATAAATTTTCACGAAATTTGTAGCTAAATTTAGCAGGAAAATGTTGGTCAATTTCCCGCATTTTTCGCTTAATTTAGCGGGAAATTTAGCGAAAATTTCCCACTAAATGGGAGGGGAGCAAGAGAGGAGGAGGGGCTGAAACGGAGGGGGAGGAGAGGCATACCCCCCCCCCCCCCTCCGTACCCTCCCCTCCTTCACCTTATGAGCTGCGCTCTAATTCAGCATTATATAAAGTTGTGAAAGACTTTAATTTTTGTTATTCTTGTATTCTTCAATATATAGTTCTCTCTTGCAATAGACGCTTGACGACATTGAACGACAAGCAGGTTCGGGCTAGTTGGAGTTCGCGAGACGCTCATTTCTGCGATCTGAACCTGCCGTTTTTGCCGTGTGTCGAGTGCTGTTCTCGTGTTCTCGTGTTCCCGTGTTGGTGTGCATAGTTAACGTTCGTGCGCTCCACTGGACACGTCTGTTCGTGGACGGTGAAGGTGACGTCACGAGCCGTGACAAGCGGACACTCGTCACAAGCCGGTGACGAGTGTCCGCTCGTCCCGGATCCGGCGCTCGTGGGTGATCCTTCGGCCGATTTTGTGTCATGGGTTTCGCCGTCCAAGAAGCTTCGCTGCTTCTCTCCTACTTGACACTGAGAACGTCTTCTTCTCGGGCTCTGTGTGCTCGGTGATTAAATGATTCTGATTGAGCTGCCTTCGATCGCGACAAGGCATTGTAACAATTGTTGAGGTGCGTCGTAAATAGTGTATCTAGCTTCAAGACTAATAAAAAAAAATGTTTTGGCGTTTTACGAGTCTTTCTGAGTTTGCTTATATGATATATCTTATCTTTCCCAGAAACGCAAGCATTCGTCACTGGACTACACACAAATTAAGATACGAGCTGCAAGCGATATTAATTTCGCATGCATTTTTATCGCACAACGCGCGAAATTGGTGTAGCTACCATAGTCTTCACCTTCATTTACAACCTTCGTTCGCCGCGGGCGACGACAAAAAGCAATCTCCCGCCGACGGCGACCGCATTCGTTTTAATTCTCGATTAACGAGAGGGACGAGAAACCTGGTTCGCAGCTGGCATGCGGTGAAGCAAAGACATGGATCCTGAGAAGCGGTGGGGCGGTTGTTTTATAAACATTTGCAAATAATTTCCTTGTTTACCCTTGTTTTTTAGTAGGAGATACAAGCCTTAAATCCTTTCGAAACTTTCTTCAGGAAGGATATCGGTGCGAAAAGAGCACTACATTTGCAACATTATTCACTCACGTGGTAATGCACTACGACAAGTTTGCACACTTATATGGTCAGTATAAAAGACTCATGGGCAGTCAGATAAGTTAGCGCTTAGAGGAATTAAAGTAGGCATGCCACGTGTGTTTGTCGTATTTGTATGCGATCTGTGTTGAATGCAATGAAAAAACAGTGAAGGCGCAGGCCAGCTGGTGGATGTTGATCATGATGTAGAAAACTCGAGACTGTGGTAAAAGCAGGGAAACTTGGTCGAAGAAGAAGGACAGGGGAAATGAACTTTCCCCTGTCCTGACTGAACCACAGTCTCGGGTTTTCTGCATCATGATTGAATTCAATGTATGAATTGTTTGCTGAAAATGTTTGTGTGCAAGACGCGCATCTAACTGCATATGTGGAAGCGGTTAAATAAACTATATACAGTCGGCTTCTGTTTTTATTTTGTACTTTTGATTGGGCAGTGACTAGCACCACCTGGAATACTCCTTTCCAGTTTTAATGTTTTTTGCGCCTGCCCTCTGGTGGTAAGTGGTATAACCACACTCACATATTTTTCTTTCACCGTAAGTCAAGTGACTCGTTGCGTTTCCAGTCTCCTATCGGAAAGTAGTGGGAGTTACGAGTTAGACGTAGTAAAATATACGGGTTCTACGTTGAAGCTAGTAATAGCTATTAGCTTCTTGACTTAGTAACCGTTACTACTTACGATTACTAGGTACTTTGTAGCATATGTGACAAACATGCAGTTACTAGCCTTTACCTAGTAAATACTACTAGCGTTTTTTTAAGGGTGTGATGTTAAGGCATAGCCACCTTTTTTAAGGATTATTGAACGCCGATGCTCGGCGACTCGCGCCGCTGTGGCTGATCTGTCGCGCTCCAGCATCGATCTCTTACCGTTTCTCTTGCGCCACGATCACTCCTGGTTTTGTGCTCGCGTGGCACAGTGCCGATTATGAAGTGCTGGGAAAAAGTGTAATGTGTCATGATATGCTGAAATGCGGTAAGCGCTCAATTCTCGGAAACGTGTCTTCATGAATACACGGGAAGAATTTATTTTTTGTGATATTTAAGTAAGGGTTCTCATGTTTATTGACGAATATCTATAAATATATCTATTTATTTTTAATTTTATTTTACGTTCGGAAAGAAGAATCAAAAAGTTTGCACAATAAAATAACGGAGTTTCCCGTAGAGTCGTCATTTCATAAGTTGGAATATTGAGAACTATTGACATTGTAGGTGAGTAAATATACGTAATACCCCTTCTTCGATAATTTGATATTTGCTATGCAAGTCAATACCGGAAATCAGATATTCAAAAAGTTACTATTTTTTTAAGTGTGATTCATCCCTTAGTTACTTTAATTACTTTCAAGCTCGTTAAGAAACTAGCTGTGGGCAGTGTACGCTATTTCGACTTCAAGACAATTTCACGTCAATCTATTTTGCGTTTTTTGTTTTTGTTTCTTTTACGTGGAGACTCTTAAAATGGACCAAATGAGGGAAGTAATGGACTTTAGAAGTCGAACATAATTAACTTAGACTACAAATCCCAATGACGCTCAATTAAAAAAAGGGCTGAAGGACCCTTGGGGTTCATTGCATGCAGACAGTAAAACGAAAGTCTTCCACACTAAGCTTTCAAAATAACTCGCCGAGAGTGGAGGATGTCAATGACTTTTGTTAGACTTTAAGTGGAGTTCGGCACTCTAAACTTCCTGCTACTTCATCAAGGTACTAAAAAATACATAAAAATAAAAGAAAATATACGCCGGCTTGGATACTTTCAGAGTCTTTTCGTTAATGGGTCTTCTTCGTCCCTTTAATCACCTGCTACGTTGATGAAGCAAAAATACCTACTAATGTGTTTTTGTTTGTTTTTTTACTATAGTGATGTGGCTCACTCTAATGTGCTTTCGCAGCAGTTCTAAAATGTTAAATAAATAGGTCAATAAACAGAAAACAAAATTGCATCCAGAATTCCGCTCAGTGTGCAAATTTATCCTAATCTCAGTCCCACTCCGAAATGTTAAGCGATATATATTTTATCTCAAAGTTTCTTTTAAAAAGTGAAAGCCGCTTACAACTCCCTGTAACGCCGAATTAGAGCGCAGCTCTTGAGGAGGAGGAGGGAAGGGCGCTGGGGGGGGGGGTTAGACTAATCAAGGGGGGGGGGTCACGTGACCTTGGGGGGTCACGTGACCTTGGGGGTCACGTGACCCCCAATGCCGATGATGTCATCACTGACGTCACTGATGATGTCATCAGTGACGATGACGATGCGGGTACCGATGACGACATTAGTGACGTCACTGATGACTTCACCAGTGATGATGACGATGACGATGCGAATGTCGGTGACGTCATCAGTGACGTCGCTGACGACGTCATCAGTGATGATGACGATGACGATGCGGATGCCGGTGACGACATCAGTGACGTCACTGATGACGTCATCAGTGATGATGACGATGACGATGCGGATGTCGGTAACGTCACCGGCATCCACATCGTCATCGTCATCATCACTGATGACGTCACCGGCATCCACATCGTCATCGTCATCATCACTGATGACGTCGGCGGCATCCACATCGTCATCGTCACTGATGACGTCATCATCGTTGATGACGTCATCATCACTGATGACGTCACCGGCATCCACATCGTCATCGTCATCATCACTGATGACGTCACCGGCATCCACATCGTCATCGTCATCATCACTGATGACGTCACCGGCATCCGCATCGTCATCATCACTGATGATGACGATGACGATGTGGATGCCGGTGACGTCATCAGTGTCGATGACGTCATCGGGGGGTCACGCGACATCGGCGGGGGTCACGTGACCTCGGGGGGTCACGTGACCTCAGGGGAGTCACGTGACCTCGGGGGGGTCACGTGCCCCCCACGAAGTCACGTGACCCCGGTGGGGGGCTCGCGCGGTGCATTATGGGACATTTCCCATGATGCACCGCGCGGTTACGCCGACGGCGACGCCGACGGCGACGGCGACGCCGCTCAAGCCGGAAACGGGCCCCTAAGAGCTGCGCTCTAAAAGTCTGAGAAATCCATGAATTGTGTACTCAGTAGCAGTCATTGATATGTAATCCATGAATTGTGTACTCAATTTGGGTACCAGTCATTGATATGTTTTCAATCGAATCAACCAGCGGGGACGGCAGGTGACGTCGGACTTCAATCGACATTCAAAGTGGCGAGAGAGGGCTATACGAGGTGTGGTAAAAAAGTTACGTGCCTGATTTTGTAACGTAAAAAGAAATAGCAGCAATAGCAGCACAGTGATGCGCGCGGAGCAGTCAAAAGAAGAAAACTTCGTGTGTCGTTATACCAAAGGGCGTCGCCCTGTTGACATTTGGAACTACGCTACACGCGTTTGTTTGACCGCATGTACGAACATAATGGCGATCTCTCCAGCCCAGAGGTCAGATTCACGAAACGATCCTACGCCAAAAATATGCGTACGAAAAGACGTCAGAACCAATTCGTTTTCACCAAACGAAATTATCTTAAGTTTTCCGCAGGTTACGATGAAATCTTAGTGACAGCTCCGAAGCAAACTTTCGCTCTTCTTTTACGATCAAATCAACATGGCCGACAGAGTCGCTCAGTTACTTGGTCGCGACAACCAACGGACATTTATTTTTCTACGTGCTCTTCTGCGCGTCGCTACTTCAAGTAGCAAGAAAAAAGAAAGTACTTTAAACCGATCACGACGAATATGAACCCAGAGATATCTGGAATAATAATAATTTGGATTGTATGGATACTTATACAGCGTGTATTTTGTCAGCCATTTCAAAGTTTCGACGAGTCACTCTCTGTAGATGAGCAATTTAGCCACTGCAATACAACCGCTGCCCTGGAATCTTTAACGTGCACCACGCAGTAGTGACACACGGCCACACGCCGGTACGATGCTCATTCAGATCGTAACGGGCAGAAATGGGGATTGAACCCAGGATCCCTGGGTTCTGTGGTGTTCTGCAGCGCAAGCTGCAGAACACCACCGAGGTGTTCTGGAGCTTGCGATGGTGAAGGCCACCGAGAATCGATAGTGAGTTTTTTATGATCAAACTCATTAAACGAGTTTATACTGAGTTTCAGCTGACTCTATAGGAAGACATTCGAAACTCATTTAAAACTTATTAACAATTTTTTTAAGGGATAGGACTTGTAATAATATTTTTTGGTAAATTTAGTACGCTGTCACATACTTATGCACTATTTGTGGATTACTGAGTTGGTCTCTCCGCGTGTTTTGAGCGGTATTCTGTTTAGTGTTTTGTTTATGAATAAAAAGAAAACATATCAAAATTACTCAACGGCAAAACATGTGTCATTTCGAATTTTGCATCCTATTAGGAAGCTATAAAGAAATCCAGCTGAGAATGCCCAAACTACTAAAACGTGCCGCATACAAAAAAAAAGGACCGCAGTTTATAACTTTTTGTAACGCCAGTTTAGAGCGCAGCTCTTGAGTTGGGGGCGGGGAGGGTACTGAAGGGAGGGTATGCCTCTCCTCCTCATCCGTACCCACTCCTCCTCTCCTCCTCCTTCTTTCACGCGTGAAACGCGCGTCGTCACGCGACGTTTCGGTGCGGTGCCGGAACGTCACGGTGACGTTTTGTCATGGTGACGTTTCGGCACGGTGACGTTGCGGCACGGTGACGTTGCGGCACGATGACATAACGGCACGTGCCGAAACGTCACCACGCCGAAATGTCGCGTGACGTGTTGGCGCGGTGCATTATGTGACGTCCCCCCCCCCCCCCCCCCCCCCCCCCCCCCCCAGTTTGAGTTATCTTCACTACTTGTGGCCGCCCGATCGGTCTGTGCTTCGCTCGTCTCCCGGGAAGTGACACAACACAACGAGAAGGCAGCGAATGGGTTTATTGTACATCCCGGTTGCCCGTCTTCGAAAGCTGGCAGTCCGGACCCGCCGACCCTAGTTGTCGCCCGTCGTTCAGAGCTCACAGTCGGAGCCCGTGTCCAGGCCTGCGGATCGCCCTTCCCACGCCAGTGCGGCGTAGGCTAGCTGTTCCGGGCTATCACGGCCAGAGTCTCGCTGCGGAACGACTCCGGGATCGCCATGGACTAGGCCAGTATGGTCATGGTTCGCCGCATCCGCCGGTCCTGATCGGAACTTCGCTGGTGGAATGCTCCCGGAAATCGCCATGGACCAGACCAGCCAGAACGGCTCTATCGTTCCTGCCAGACCCCAGCCTCGTGCAGCACGCTCTTCCTCTTTCCTCGCCGGCTGGCCCCCGCTCGCGCCTCGCTCGGCCGTCCTCTCCTCCCGACGCCCACACACACTAGAATAAAATTTGGGTAATTAGAACCAAACTCTGCATGCTACAGAACCGTACACACATTGCAAAGCCTGGTGTAAAATGGCGACAGGCAACAAAGTGCACGTGTAAGAAGGTTATTTACGCTTCGCGCGAGATTTTTGAAAAACTTTAGCATCCTGCTTTCTGCACGCCGTCACATTTATTACCAAACTCAGAATTAAATTTCGTTGCTGAAACAAATAAAACTTTGTGCTACGAAAATCTACTATTTGAAAACTCGCAGGTTTGGAAGGTTTTGGTCGCGACCACGTGTGCCGAACGGCATTAGGAGTGCACGAACGGCCCGACGGGCCCTTCGCTTGAAGACCTGATTGCCCGATTCTCGACGTCACAGCGAAGCAACAATCGGCCCGATTGTTCCTATCGTATTTTCCTAATGTGGCCCTTAAAGCGACTCGTAATACAACTTGTATAAATATGTTATTTTGCCAAGTAGTCTGCAAAACGAGTTCGTCCGACCACTTTCCAAGCCTGCACATATATTTTCGTTCACTTCCGCCCCAACAGTTTCTGTAAAACTCACTTACTTGTTGCGTCGCACTGCAATAATCCACTTCTGTCGCCGTATCGCTTCCCAAGATCTCGAAGGGAAGCTGGGGAAGCGGTGAAGTTTGACGCTTGAGTCACCTTCCCGACTGTGGCCGTCTTTCACGCAGCTGTAACAACGTTTATTTTTGGGGGGAACTGTAGGAGTAGGCGAGATGCCAAAGGAACCCGGTGAGGTTATAGAGACGTGAAGCTGGGACTTACTTTTACGAAAAAACGGTTCCAAAAAAGCTCACGCCGATCCGAAATGCAACGTTCACACGTGGTTTCTGGATGCGACCGTCCGCAGCCCCCGCGTAGTCCTGGCGTACCCAGTTTCTTTATTTTGCAGGCGGTAGATGGCGCAACGAGTAGCGCCAAACTGCATTGCACGTTGCTTATTGATTGTGAAACGTACGGATGATTATTCCGTTAGCGTTTGCGTTCGCACGAAGAAGAAACGGCTACCTTCCTCACACTGCACGTAGTGAGAACCAACCGTAACGGTTCACTGAGAAGCGTAGCGAATTACGAAGCGCAGAAGCCGTCTGGATCTGAGTCCCAAAAACAATTTGCAAACATGTTCTGAATCCGTGATCTGTGGGGCGGTGCGTACGCGAGTTTCCAGTATGCGCAGTAGCACTGAATAAAACCTCGCTATGATTTGTTGTCTGTAATTTGTTGGTACCGCTGGCTCTAGTAGACGAAATGGCATTTTTTATTCCTACTAAAGGTTGGTCACTGACAAGTATTCCTTCACGATCGAGTGTTCACGAAAGCTGTATCGCAAGCCAGTAGATGTCGAGTGGTTTAGCTTTGTTATGAGAAGTTAGTGATTATAAACGCGTCTAATTTATAAAATTGAACCGCCTTTCCTCTTTCCATTCTCCGTGCAAGTATTAAATTAGCCAAGACCGCTCTCCTGGTCTAATTGCTCAAAGTGTCGGCCTTCAAAAGCAAGGCTAAACATTGTCACATCCTTCTAGATATCTCACTCGGGAGCACCCGCATATGTTTCGTACACTGCAGCTTCTGCTCCTCATAACTAAGGCATTCTTGCTTGTTTAATCGAACTTATTGATATTCAGATATTGCTTTAATATCGCACAATTTTATATGCCTTACTGAGGACACAGAGTGTGTTTTCCATTAAATATATTGGTTTTTGCAAGAAGGGCCATGTACGGGTGTTTTCTTATCAATAAGCAAGGCCAGAAACGAACTCATTTCTACAAACAAACCGGAGCGCACCTAGCGGACGCCACCGGCGCCGCGCGTGCGCGATGGAGTGTGGACAGGAAGCTCGTCGTCGCCCATAAACAAGCCATCGCAAGACGATGTTGTCGGCGTCGGTGTGAGTCCCCGTGCTCTTTTTCGCGTTGGAATTGTTGATTCTACGTCTTCCTGGTAATGCCTGAGTACTTCAGCGGCCTCAGCGAAATTAACGAGTCTCGTTGCATGGCAAAACGTCGCGTGAATAAGCTGACATGGGGCGATTCATTCCGCGCGTACGCCGCAGAATGGGCCTTAAAGCCTGATTCGCATGAGGAAATTCTGCTCGCTATTTTCAATCACGACGTCATGGAGGCTCCAAAAGCGTGGATGGTAGCTGAGATGGTCGACGTAGATATTGAAAATCGCACGCAGAATCGGACCAAGTTAATCCGGCATAAGAAGTTGGTGATGGACACTGGTAAAAACGATTAAATATCTAATTGTATCTGCTGTTTACACCGAGCCTTCCCACCTTCAAACTTTTGAGGACTACAGTTAATTTTTATCCCAATTACCGGGTCAACGTTTGGGCTACAGGCCGCTGTCATTTGAACGAGCAGACGACAACAAGCAGAAACGTTTGAAAGACCAGACGGCAGTTCGAACGGTCAGGCAGCCGTTTGAACTTGAAGACGCACTGAACATAGTCCGCAGGTGGTCCGTACAACTTGGCGGGTTTCCTGCGTGTTCATGTTGGAACAAACAATAAATCTGATGACCACAAGTATTCGTAAATTCAACCGAAGGTGCTTCCCGCACAAGCAATGATGGTCCGACGGCGTGTGGTTTTTACTTTTCACGGCACCTATCAACGTTCTCGGACGAACGGAGCAGACAGAAAACACATGAAAACTGACCTTCGAACCTTGCTAAGCTCTTTTGACACAGCCCCAGTGGCGGCGTTTTGACGAAGAGGCAGGTTTTTGTCCGACCTCTTATAAAACAACACAAGAATGCACGTCCCGCATGGTGACTTCCTCCCACATACCCCACCGGAAGTGTGCCCGACGCGCTACCACCAGTTAGCGTATACGAAAACCTTAACCCGGAGAGCGCTTTTTTTATTTTTAGTTTGCGTTACGTTTGGGCGTGTGTAAGCCCGTAAGCGCTGTTTGTTTTTGTAGTTTTATTTTCTCAAGTATACGTCTTATACATTCATGTCAGTATAAAATTGTAATCATTGAAGGGGTGTGTTGTTTCGTTTTTTTTCTTTTTTTTTTTTTCTTCTTTTTAGGGTGGAATCGGAAATATCCTGAGGCGCGTAAGATAAGAAAAAAAAATCGCAAAAAAAATAAATGCCATGCGGCGAAGGAGATACTCCCTTTCTCGTGTTTCCTGTGTTGTCTCTGGATTTTTCAAACGATCACGGAGAAGCGGTTTCATTGCCGAAAAATATCGGGGCGTATCCAAGGACTCCAAAATTAGAAAAAGTTAGCACTTGATTTCTTCCAGCATGTTTTTTTTTTGTTTTGTTTTGTGCGTGTCAATAAACAATAAATTTATACACAATAAAACAAATCTACAATTTGTTTTATTGTTTATATAGTTGTCATTGTTTTTTCTAGTGCTTACGAAATTCGTATATCGTCTTCGACCACGTTTTCATTTGAACGGCTGTTTGTGAGGTTTCTCTTTTTTTAATATGTTTTGAGACCGAACAGCTGCTGGAACCATGTTAGTCCCAAAGGAGTTGATCGGTTTCCATGTTCGTGTTGTTGCACGAGGTTTCTGTCGGCGCTATTTTAATACTTTAATATCTTTTTGTTCACCAACTCCTTTTTATTAGCCTTGTCTTTCCCGCGGGTGTTGTCCTCGCTGTTTATGTCACCGAAATGGTTCTTGATCTTCTGGGAACCTATCTAAAACACCAGGAAACGGTCTTTAAAAAACAAATAAACAATCCCAAGAAACTGGGCTCATTTTTTTTAAATTCATATCTTTGGGAATTTATGCTCTTTTTTGTTCACTTTTGACTTCATACTGTTTTTTTTTTTTTTTTTATTATTAACAAGAAGTAGGAATTGGAGTTTCTAAGCCTTGAAATGCGTATGTTCCATCGTGCGACGTAGTGAGAGCAGAGCAAATTTAAAACCAAACTTTGAAGTTTGTTTGGGTCCCTCTCCTCGGAAGAAAGACCAATTGTACTATAGAACAACCACTTTTCCCAAATATATTTTTTGTTTGTTTTCAGGAAGCGGTGGTAGTTCGAACGAAAAAGGGGAAAAGATACTTTGTGACAATAGCCGCGGCATCCCAAAAAGCGGGGGAGAGGGGGGGGGGAGAATAGAGGTCCGGGGTATAGACAGAATTCGATATCTCCTGCACAAAACATTAGGTCCCGCTTTGTACCGCCCGCGCAACCTGCGTTTTAATATTGATATTTGCCTTCGCATGTTTATGTTTATGTGCAATTCCTGTTTGTTTGTTTGACTGTGTGCCAACAAACGGGCCCCGGTTCGTGCATGCGTCGGGGGTGGTTCAGGACCCTCGTTCGTTCAAACTGCTGCCGTAAAACAATTTTGCTTTTTATCCTTTTTGGAAGCCTAGAAATTCCAACGTTCCGTATGGAGGCACCAAAACTTCAAAACATTTTTTCCCCCGGCCATTCTTTGGAAATTTTATGCAAACGGCGGCGTATTTCGACGACAAACGTTTGTGCCGACCGCGGTTCCTTCGGTCCCCCTGACGCAAGGCATCACCGCCATGTTGTCGTTTCATTTTCGTGTTTACAAGCCCGCACCAAAACATTTGTCGCGGCCTCGGGAAACCGCCAATAACGGCCTCCCTGACGTTCCTCCTATTGTTCGTGGGTCTCTAAGGTGTTTCCTTTCAACATTACATGTATATATGCAGGGTAAAAATGGAACCTCTTACATCCCGGACGATGCCTAAAGTCGTGACTTCGACGAGGGGAAAACGGCAGGAGGTTTCGAGGCTGGTGGCTGTTTCCTCGGCTGCTTAATAATAAATAAGTAAATTCGGAGAAAAAAAAGACGTCGTACGAAAGAGTTTGAAGAAAAACGAGAAGAAGTGAGTTGCAACAATATAGTTTCGGTGAAAGGGCTACCAGAACATCCGTCACAGCTTATGCCTTTGAAACAAAGTGAGCTGTATTTAGTCCTTCACGTTGGGGAGCAGGAAAAAAAAAGTTATAGTACAGTCGCCGGCCATATGAGCTCCCCCGGCCGAACGCCGACTGAATCAGCGAAAATCCCCCACGCGGCACGTCGAGCGTTGCCGCGTTTTGGGAGCCAGGCTATTGGGACCAAACCATTCCGTTATCAAAGGGGTGGACGCATAGCTTTTATCGGGATTCCAGCCTTTAGAAGTGTGAATCACAAAAGCATGGCCGATTAGAATTGCCTTCTTCGGGTGTTGGCCCCAAGTGTTCGGAGATGATATTACAACTGCTGATAAACTGGAGCTTGCTTTAGGCGTAGATAAAGCAGCAGTCTTCGATCGATGCTTACAAATGTAGAAGTCCCTTTGTTTGATATGATATTAGGAATGAAAACAATGATCCCTCGGCCAGCGAGAAGTGGCCGACCAGGAAGCCATCTGCAAAATCATCGTGTAGAGAGTCACCCATGGCGAAGCAACACGCTACTGAGCGCAGAACAATAGGTTCTCCTCGATTAAACGCGTTCAAGAAAAGTGCCTGAATCTTCATTCTTCTTTGACACAAATCTTTTTTTTTATTTATAGCATATCCTTATAGATTAACAAAATTATATCTAAATCGCTTGTCATTGTCTAGTCAAGGTTTAAGAAAGATTGTAAGAAAGGGGTGGCTTGTGCGGACGCTTACTCTTCGGGTAGGAACTATTTAAAATGACAAAACGGTTTCGAAAAAAAAAATAGCATATAACACGTCAGAGATATTATGCAGTGAAGAATTTCGATAGGCCGTCTGCGTTTATCTTCAACCGGAAGGGGGATTGTAATCGGCCGTGCTTCAGATTCACGTTCCAAAACGCGGAATGATATTAAACTTCCTGCGTCCACCCCTTTGATAGCGGAATGGTTTGGTCCCAATAGCCCGGCTCCCAGAAAGCGGCAACGCTCGACGCGCCGCATGCGGGATTTTCGCTGCTCCGGTCGGCGTTCGGCCGGGGGAGCTCATATGGCCGGCGACTGTACCTAAATTGTAGTAGAAAATATATCTTAAATAAAGCTTGCTGTTCTGGCTGATGATGGCTGATTATCCACCCAATTGTTTCCTCTCTTGAATATTATTTCCATCGAATTGTTATTGTCATAATCTAAGTCTTTGGCCGTTATCAGATTATCATAACCTGTTATGATCACTCTTTTAGCTTCGTGATTTATTTATTTATTTTAATTATTTAAAAATGCTATCAGTCTCTATTGAGACTCTGATAGGGTGGGTATACAAGTGTACAAAGAAAACAACAATGAAAAGAGCAGCACACACTTGAAAAGGTACTATATAATATATCACCAAATAATCACAATACTTTCTTCGGCGTTTTTATTGGCGGATATCTTTATCTCACTGGATACGGACTGATAATAAGCGACTCAGAATTCTTCATGCGCCGAGTTTCCTAAACTGCCGGTGACAGTAAAGCTGACCTGAAACATGTAAAACTATTCCAAGACAATTCTGCTCTTCTTATTGAATAAATATTTATTCAACAAATCTGAGGGGTCTTTCGTTGTTGTTGTTATCGCCTTTATGTCTGGAGCTTAATGTTCCCCGGCGTATTTTTTTTTCTTACTATCTGACGGTTTACGACAAGCACGATAACGAATTTAGCGCGCGCATCGTGCAGCTAGCCTACTGAAGAAAGCGACGACGCAACACTAAACTAAGTTCTGAAAGCGGCCATTTTTTTGTTTTAGAGCGCAGCTCTTAGGGGCCCGTTCCCGGCTTGAGCGGCGTCGCCGTCGCCGTCGGCGTCGGCGTAACCAAGGTCATCCCAAGGTCACGTGACCCCCAAGGTCACGTGACCCCTCCCAAGGTCATCTCAAGGTCACGTGACCCCACGTGACCCCCTGAAGGTCACGTGACCCCTCGAGGTCACGTGACCCCTTCCAAGGTCATCTCAAGGTCACGTGACCCCAAGATGACCCCACGTGACCCTTTGAAGGTCACGTGACCCCCAAGTCACGTGACCCCTCTGAGGTCACGTGACCCCCGAGGTCACGTGGTCGCCTCCCCAAGGTCACGTGACCCCCGAGGTCACGTGACCCCCAAGGTCACGTGACCCCCAAGGTCACGTGACCCCTTCCAAGGTCATCTCAAGGTCACGTGACCCCACGTGACCCCCAGGTCACGTGACCCCTCTGAGGTCACGTGACCCCCCGAGGTCACGTGACCCCTCCAGGTCACGTGACCCCCAAGGTCACGTGGGGGTCACCTTTGGGGTCACGTGGCCTTGAGGTCACCCCCAGGTCACGCCTCCCCGAGGTCACGACCCCCTCCCCGAAGTCACGTGACACCCCCCCCCCCGGAGCATATTAAAGAATGAGGGGAGGAGGAGGAGAAGGGGGAGGGGTCTACCCTCCCCTCAGTACCCTTCACTCCTCCTCCTCAAGAGCTGCGCTCCAATTCGGCGTTACAGGGATTTGTAAACGGCTTTCACTTTTTTGTTTTAGAATTCGATTGTACTATGTGTCTGGAACGTAGTCGCCACTATGTCGGGATCACGTTCTGTTAAATAGGGTAATGTGCACGGCGCTTCGCCTACTCATTGTTCCTTTGCAGATTGCCTTTCTGAGTCAACCCTTAATTAGTTGTTTTTTGTAGCGTGAGCTACACTGGCCGAGGTTGCACAGTTTCGCGTGGCTCCTGGAGAGCCGTGCTGCGCATGCGCGAGGAGCAGGGACGTCATACGGCGCACAGCTGGCGCGCCGGAGCAGCCGCCGCCGCGCGCGCCTCGCCGGTATGCGCATTCCAGAGGGGTGACGTCATAGCCGTGGCAGACGCACTGGCGCCGCCACGTGCCCAGCTGTGCGCCTCCGTTGCGCAGTAGCCAAGTCTGACGCTACACCGGAGCCGCTTGACAGCGCCTCTCATTTTGTGCGCATAAGCTCACGATCCGTATATCCTGGCATAGCCGAGCTAAGCCACCACAATTTTTCACTTCATTCGCGGGGTGCGCTCCGTCTGTCACAGTTATTTGTAAATATCATGCTCTCTGGTAAAATAAAGGCTTTCTATAATAAACATATAAAAGGTATGATTACGCTATTAGCAAAAAGAGCCGCGCGTTCCGTTCGAGACGTCACGGCACTTGTCGTTCTGTGCGTGTGTTACCGCCAACTCATCCAATCAAGCAGAGATCTAGAGCCGTGACTTGGCGTTATAGTTTGTGTGTATCCGTATATGTATTTGGTAGTTTCTGATAGCGCTCCCCGACTTAAGGTAAAATCATAGGTGTGATCCTATCACTTCTGGTGTTAGAAATATGCTGGTATTTGGAAAATAACCTTATACATCCCTAGGGCTGGGCACTAAGGTTAACCTCCAGATTAATCAATTAATGCTTTAATCTCGATTTATTTTTCTAACTGCTTCATTAGTTAAGTTTTGACAACCTAATAAAAAATGTAGAGCCCTTCCACTTCACGTGAAGACGGAGGACCAGCGAAGCTGTTATTTTTACGACGTCTAAGACGAACCCTAGGGGACGAAGTCTAGTGAGACCTCAAGGACGACTTCTAAGACGACCGGAGGACGATGCCTAGACATGAGAACAAGGAATCAGGACCTCACTATCTAATAATGCCAAGAAAGGCTGACTCACGCTGGTTGCCCCCTCTTTCTTATTTATTCATACTTGCCACGACAAATAGGGAGTTTTCTGTCAACATCAGCGGACGTATTATTTCCCAGATCCTAGCGCCATAACAGCTTTCTCTGTAAAAACAGAAACATAACGCTTTCAAAACATAAAACATAACGCTTTCATCACGCAGAAGTGGACGAGTACACCTGTATGAAGGCATACTTGACGTGAAAGTTTGACCTAAAGCAAGTTGCAGACGCGAGATTTGTAACTCCAAACAAACGCTACTAGATTATCTCAGTTGTGGAACTCGAGTGGAAGGGGGTAACCCCCGCCCCCCCCCCCTCCCTTCCCCGCTCTCACTCACTTCAATCCGCCTTCCGTCGTTTGAAACGCCATCTAATTTTCGTTTCATAACTGCGCGTTCCATAGGGGACGGTGGAACGCCATCAAGACAAACGTACGTATTCCGTAGAAAACACTGTAGTTACCATAGCAGCTGTCCGGCGCGTCGAACGACGGGAGGCGAGTCGTGGTAAGTAAGGGTTTGTACTGTCGGTGCATGCAGCGTCTATGAGGCAGTTCCGTAACTGAACTAATCTAATAACGTTGCTCCGAACAAATGGAGAAGGTTCTACGTGCCCCAGCCGCTCCAATGCCGTGCCAGTGTCCATTTAGCGCAGCAGAGACTATTGTTAACAATGAAAAAAGCTCGGTATGGCCGGAGATAAATCAACAAACCCCTTGGCCTCTGCAGTTGCAGCAATATTTTGTGAGTGTTCTTGTCTTCTGATTGTTCTCAACTGCAAATCAAGGTTGATTTAAAACCGGAAATTGCACATTTCGCCTTCTACGACATTATCAGCAAAAAATAATAATTTTGAAATTTTAAAAATTGTTTTATAAGAATGAACGAAATGGATTAATCGATTATTTAATCGGTTAAACGGTGGCGATTAATCAGGTTAATTTATTTGACGCCCAGTATTGTCGATTTATATACCGCTGTCGGTAGTTGCTTACTCTCGCACAATTCTGAAAAGAGTAAGGTTCATGATGGAAAACAGCAGCCAGTGCGGTCAGTATAAGACCGTATTGGTTGAAAAGTATATATATAAGGTCAACACACGCATTCATTTGCTTACATTCGAACAGAACTTCGACAAATCTTAAGTACAGCGAATTACGCTTGTTAACGACAGGCTTCATTCAAATTCTGTTGCCGAGAAACTCCAAGGTTCACAGAATAAAGGGCAGAGCATCTTGAGAGCCACCCTCCATGTATAATGGTTCCTCTACACTTATCCAGTCGAGGACGGATTGTGAACTCCAGTAGCTCGAGTGCTTGCCAAAAGGATGCTGAATTACATACAGGCGCCTTAAGTACAAAAAAATTACGCTAAAAAAAATAATCGAGAAAACAAATACGCGATTCCGTACCGATGGTTCTACGAGAGCGCTTCGCTTTACGGATGAAATGTACACTGCTTGTAACGCAATAACAACGGTTGTCGGGGCACAACTGCATCTATTCTTTTTCAAGAAAGTTGAACGAGACACCTCTAAATTATGCGGAATACATTTCGCTAGACAAGCAGTCCGACGAACGAGGGCTTTCTTTTCACCCGTGCGTCTGCCATCGTCAGCGAATTTCGGGCGCACCCCGCTAAGAGAGAGATTGCAAACAATCGAAAGCGGACTCGAAATGTCTCACCGTTTCGACCGAAATGTGCGGGAGGCCGTGTCCTCGATGTGCATGCACCGCTCCAAGGAATGTCCCTCGCTGAATGTTTGCCAACACTTTTGCACTTTTCCGCGCACCGCTTAACAGAGCGCTTTCTGAAAGTTGGGCGCCAGGCACTCACGAATGATGGACGAAAGTGAAGGTAATGTAAAGGGTATATTTTATTTCTTTTTTTCTTCTCAGGCATTGACAGCGTTGGAAAGGAGATCGGAATGCCGAGTGCAATGGTGTCCATACGTTTTCTTTACGGTAAAGGAGCGCCTTGAGCGGAGACCTATAGTGTGTGGTTGTGTGTATCTGTATGTTTTGTAAGGCAAACTCTGGAAGCTCTCACGACTTGCTGGACAACTTTCTGGAGCATACGGAACTTGGGCTGCAGCCAAAATACAAAATATCGTCAAAATCTACTTTGAGATGATAAAATAATAAAAAAAGCACCTTCGTCATTTTTTTTTTTTTTGGGGGGGGGGGGGGGGGGGTGGGAAGGGGGGGGGGAGGGGGGGCAAAGGTCTAAGACGCTCTTTTATAGACTTGCACTTTTACCCGCGCTAGATAGAATAAGGGTGTGGTCACACGCTCAAACGTAAAATAACTTCTTGAGTTCATGCATTCGGCGCTGGATTATTTTTACAATTATCTCGTCTACGGCGTTCGGAATTAGAGGGGGTTATTAAATTATATTAGATGGAATTTACGCACTTTACACAAGCGTACTCTCAAAAGTATGAAACAAGTATCCTCATCCGCAACGCTACTGTGTCTGGAGCAACGCGACAATATTGGGTTGGAGTGATTCTCACTTTAGGCAACTTAGAGTGGACAGCAGGGAGATCTGCAAGGAAGGCTAGAAGACCGATCTTAAGCTTTTTACAGTAACTCCTACTGTAAAAACCTACATAATTTGTGGCAGCCGAAGGGCATCCTTAAGTATGAAGCTCGCTCTTCTACCCTTCGTTGAGGTACATCTTAATGTGAAATAGAGTATTCGCCACACCAGTCCGCCTCTGGCCCTCTTGCGGACGAACAAAGAACCAGAGGAGCGGGAACGGCGGCGGAGACGGTTTCAAGGTTTGTCAGCCTTGGCGCTGCTGTTACCGCATGATTCTGGTCGGCGTGTTCGTGCATCATGTAATTTTAACACACGCACAAAACAAAACAAAAAAACGAATGTGTTAAATTGGGAATTTTTGTGTTCCGCTTCGCAACTTTTAAAACTCAACAAATAAATCTATTTGAACACACCGAATTGCGCCCCCGAGCAGGCGCACGCGAAATCCTGGAGACAATACCCTCGTGTCTCACGCCATCTTGGAACTACCACCGCTCCATCTACAGGGCGTTAGAGTTGCGAATAGGGAGTATTCAGTGGCGGCCAGAGCGTTGTCCTTCGAACTGAAGCGCGTGTTTACAGCGAGCGGTCGCCATGCGTCATTCACACCAACTGTTGTTCATAATAGACAGTAAGTTGTATATAATAAGTTACTTCACCCACAGTTAGTGTCGCAGATTGTGGCATGATGTATGAGCCCCCTTTGTTTAAAACTATACCATGAAAAGACTCCAGTTGAATGTGGCTTACGGAGTGCAAACGAAAATTGCGCCATTGCTTGGTTTACGCTCGGGTACAAACCTTGCGGAGCGGTGTCTTACGCGGGTTTGAGTTCGTGTAAAATATACGCAGCAACGGAAAGTGCTGAACTTTGAAAAGTGTTCAAAAAACAAATATGAACATACATTTTTTTTCCTAGGCTCGGGGTTTCGACGAACACTAACGTGAAGAACCGGCATAAAAAGATCACGTAATACCTTTGTTTTCAGCTCCAAGCTTACATAATTTTCTGTCCTCCAGTTGGTAAAAGTAAGATTGCCTTTTAAGTACTTGTCTAAATCTTCGTGTCCTGCAAGGAATAACGTGGATTTTAATATTTTTGATAAAGAATTGAAAAATGGAAGCAAAACACTGAACCTGAAAAATGCTTTACGTTCCTCTTTGATTATTGCTAAAAATAGTATTCCTTAATAAATTATTCAAACAGTGTATTAGCTACCACCATTGCACCAGACAACTAAAAAGTTTCTTGTTATACTTAAGTCAGAAGCATAATTTGTCGTGCTCACATCGATCAAAAAAAAAGCTTGCTTTAATTTTATTAATCCTTCGAGGGACATTAAATTGAAATAATCTTGAAAAAATATATATGTATATAACTGCGTGACAGAAAACCAGCATTCGTCCGAGCTTACGAGAGTCACGAGGCAGCAACTATTTCTCAACGTATTTCTTTTGTGTTTCTTACTTATTTCTTCGGTATATCTTCATTCACACTATTGTCACAGACACCTCAAGAACCGGCGGGTGTGGCAAGTCCCAAGCATCTCAATATCAATCCGCAACCAATGAGATTTCTGCGTTAGCCTATCCAGAACGCCACAGAACGTATCATAAAACATCAAGTAAGAATATCATGAACCATTTCCCTACGCTTCTGGAGCTGTCGACGACTACAGTGTTTCCGAAGAAAGCCCAAATAAACACCGACGAACAGTCCAAATGAACGTAGAGTCCCGGCTCACGACTGGCATGCAGGTACGGACGGGGCGCGACGTTCGATCGACGGCTGAAAGAACACGTCCGCGTCGCTCTTTATGTCGCCCCCATCCGGACATGCACGATCTGCTCGGCAATTTTCCCTAATCAGCGCCTCCGCATTTTTGCTTCTTCTTTCCCGTTTCCCCGATGGGCGTCCCGGATACCGTCGGCGGTGGGGGCAGTGCCGGAACGTGCTCGCCCGAGACGAATAAATGGACTTTGGTTGTCATTCTCGTCCGCGTCGCTAACATGATTACTCCATTTGACCGCGGATCTGCCTTCCGTGCCAGCCGGTTCTGTCCTGTTGTTCCGCGGCCGTCCCTTCCTTGCCGTCACATGACGTATACTGACGGCGCACCGGCGTGACAGGGTCTCTTTGTCGGGAATGGCAGGGACTGCCGCTCCCCAACAGACAAAAGAAAGTTCCCGTTTACGCCAATTGAACTGGATGCGCGCTATTGATGGGCTCGGGCAAGCACTAGAACCTCTTTTTTTAATGGGAAAGCATTAACTGTCCTTAAATAACATGACATATTGGGCTAGTTGGTTTGAACTGAACTGTTCCATGAATCGAAGCCGGCGTTGTCTGTAGCAACGAAAAACGGTACCGAACTTCCATCTGCAGCAGCAAAAAACGACACCTAACTCCCCATTGACTGAGCGAAACGCCACCTAAATTCTCATTGGCCGAAAGCACAGCAGCGCAGATGCATCGTCAATGAAGCCGTGATCTCGTCGCCGGAGCGCCGTGTAAAAAAGGAAGACGTTGTTCGCTGCTTGTAGGAATGCGAAAGCATTCTTACACGTAAGCAGTCTTAAGTATCTCCGTTTCATTTTAATCTCAAAGCATTAACTGTCTCATGAAGCGAGCTGACGTCATCAGTTTGAAGCGCGAAAATGGCTCCTGGTTTCCGCGATCCCAATAGGAGAGATTCGCCTCAGTTCCATTGGCTGGCGCGCGTCGACGGGGCTCCCATTGGCCGTTGCACTATGGTCTTCGAGATCCTGAAGCGCGCGTGCGCTAGTACGCAGCAGACGACAAAGGGAGTGAACGAGAGGCTTGCATGATTTCGCATTCACAACTGATAAGAAATGCTTAAGTGGTCGTCGAGCTTTTTTTTTTTTTTTCTCCCTTTCTGTCTGGTGGTTGTAGGATTATTCGTCGAAACATAATAGACCTATATCTCACCAGGAGTTGTGCGACGCCACCGCCGCCGTGGTGCATTCTGGTACCTGTAGTTCTTCCCAGTTCTGCCACGTCAATGCGCGTTGTACGCCCGGCGTTTGGCCATTTTCGGGTTAGCACGACACTCCTGATCTGGTGTTTACTCACGCTTTTCAATGGATGAACCTGTTGCAGGCTAGGGTGCTACAATAACAGCACCAGGCAAAACGGCATCGGATTTTATGTCTTCTGGGAAAAAATCAGCCCCCTAAAAGAGTGGCTAAGAAAGGTAAACAGAGCAGCACAGAGCGGCAGGAAAACAAGCGTTTTTCCATTTGTTTGTCGATTTGCTTCATAATTTACATCCTCCCCATTGCACGTTAACTAGAGAATGCAAAATTACAATGTACGAGGCATAGTATAGGGCTTGCCGAAGTGCTCCGTACTTAGGAATCTCCATGAGTACTCGCACCGTGGCGGGCTATCCCTTGATCTATCTCAATCCTCCACACTACTTTGCGCCGGCCGATTTTAATACACTTTTTGCTCAGTTTATTTTGGTAGTCCTAATTGTTATTGCGACGCCATGCTTCAAGCTCAACTGTGCTGCAGGAGATCAGGGCAAACACTAAAGAAAGAGGCGCGATTCCCGGTAGGCATTACTATGGTCGGGTACAAGTCAAGAAGTTAGGAGAAGCTCCTTCCACAAGCGTGATGCGCCCGTTTCAAGTTCCTCCGCAGTCGAAAGAAGAGTTCACTGGAAACGCTCCTTGTTCTGCTTGAATGGACAGATATTGGCTACAGAGTGGTGCCAACTTATCCCCGATCCCACTTTTTAAGAAAGCGACCTTTGTATCAATCGGAAAGGGAACCGAGCCCCTGAAAGCAACCTTTGTACCATGGGAGGGGGAACCTAATCCCCGAAAGTCGTATTTGTTTCTATCGGAGGGGGAAAACTCTAACCTCCCCCTCGTAGCTTGCACAATGCTAAGTCAAAGTCGACATAAAACTACTTTTTCGAAAGCAGTCTTCATCTTTGTTTCTTTGTTTGTTTGTTTCAAAGAAAACGTGAGAACCTTGCATAATTCAATTTAGAAGTGCAAAACTTAACTCGAAAAAGGTAGCAAATGAACCTCACCTACATTGTGGTGGTCTATTATGCCACAAATTAATTTTGGCTGGCGTTAATAATCCATTCTGCTTTAACACCATTCAAGATCATGGAAAAGAGCTTCCACCGTCCGGCGACTGTTAATGTTCTGAGCTTACGCAAATAAAATACAAATGAATAGAGAATGTACACGAAAACTCAATTCCAACACAATTTTTCGGGTATCTGCCATGGTTGCTTCTTTTCGACAGATGACGAGTTGTTACGAGGCGTCAGACGTGGTCTTTCTTTAGATCGTTTGGTTTTGTGTGTAGACTTCTACCCGCAGTTCATCTGTGCCCTGTCGCACAGGCTGTTAACCATAATGAAACGACCTCTAGTAGACTATCACTTCCCGAGAAGGTATACTGAGCTATTCTTGCTTTATTGTCGATTAACCATTATGCAGGAGACCGACTACTACCAAGCTCAGTTTTGTACCAACACATTTCATGCGATTCCGTGGTGCTAGACCGGGTCGATGGTTTCTCGATGTTTCGTGTTCTTTTCCACGCAACTAGAAGTCAACTTGTTTCCAAGTTCATTGAGACGTCGAAGCAGCGGGAGTAATCCAGTGGTGGCGTCGTTGTCTTTTCCGTGGCCGCTGTGGAAGCAGCGCATGAACGCCGTGAATTCACGCGTTCACGAAGACGAAGACGCAGATGGCAACGAAGCAGACCACAAAGCGATTTTAAAGCAATAAGACGACTGAAACTGCTTTTCTGCGCTTTCTGACAAACTAAGGCATCACAAAAACATAATCTTACGAAGTACAGACATGCAGGAAAATCCAAGCTGATTCCGGAGCGTCCCAAAGGATGATTAAGTATTATGGGCGCGCACCACAGCCCTATGCAGCGGGGAAGCAGAAAGTGATGCCGCCGTCATGCTATAGCACGACGGAGGCATCACTTCTGGAATACGCGCGCCTGCGCAGTTCGCTTGGTGACATTTTTCTATTCGTCGCATGTCAATTGGTAACATGGAGGTTCGTCATATAGGGCATTTCGTCATAGGACAGTTCGTCGCGGTGACTGTTCGTTAGATTATCAAAAAGACTTTGTTTTTTCATGACATTTTTTTTAGAGCCGAGCATATTTCTCCAAAATAAAAAACCTTAGGTGAGGCCCTACTGACACAAATGTCTTGAGTCTATTATAATTACTGATCGTAATAGACGCTGACTGATTTCCGGGGACTCCAGCACAATCCGTGTACGTGTCGTCCCGGTAACTAATCGAAAGACTGCAGCAAATATGAAAGTGCGTCAAAACTAATTTATTTAGAAATGGTCACTCTACCTTATTTCACTCATAGTCAAATATTTCAGCCGCACGCATTAGAAACGTCTGAACTATCGGTTCCGTCGTATCGTCGAGAAATAGCTTGAGCGCGCTTGACCCGTGCCTCTTGCTTCCTCGACACCCGCGTCTAGACAACTCCGTTTTTGTCTTGGCTTAGTTTTATTTCGGCCAGCGCCTGCGGTTGCTTGAGCAACTCCAGGAACATCTAGATATTCGGAGACGCACAGCCGTCGTATGCCCGAAACATTTCACTTTGAATAGAGGTATCTATAAGCTAGAGTGTCCTTTTCTAAATAAAGTCCTTTTGACAAACTCGCATATTTGTCGCTCTCTTCCGATTATAGTTACCGGGACGACTATTACCCGAATTTTGTTGGAGTCCCGGGAATTCAGACAGCGTCTATTACAAAAGTAACGGCAATTCAACCAGCTATTATAAGAGACTCAAAACATTCGTGTCAATGGGTCCTCACCCGGGTTTTTCAGTTGGAAGCAATATAATCGGCACTAAGATAATAACAGCGAAATACAAAAGTTATTTCGACAGTCTGAAGAACTGTCATCGCGACGAATCGCACTATGAGGAAATGCCGTATGTGACAAACTGCCCTTCTTCCAATTGACCTGCGAACGGCCCGTAGCCCTCTGTCTGGTGTGCCCCAACGGTCCGGAAACGCTGCCGCTTTAGAAAGTTGATCCCGATTCAACATTCTTGCTTTGCGCTGCGGCGCGCTGCTCGACGGCGCTCATTGTACCGCTAGCAGCCGCTCTCTACCGGAAGGACCCTATTCCCCAGTCTAACGCATTCAAACGCAAATGAGTGAATGGACCTTAGAAGTCGGCAACGGGCCGACAACAGGGAATAGCGCGCGGGGCTGGCAATTTTTTTACGGTTGAGGCATCTCATTATGCGAAAATTCGTGTTTAAGTGTAATTTCCGAAAAAAAAAAAGTTGCGGGGCTGTTTCACCACATTGCTAACATGGAAGCGGGCCTGTCGGAGCGAAGTGTAAAGTTTATAAAGAGGTTATATAAGGACCATTAAATGATCTCGCTTCAGCCGTATATGCATTTTAGTCTGATCACTGAACTCTATAACATTGCATGAGAGAAATCCGCTAATGCTCCGCTACACACGCATATTAATAAAGGATGCCACCGGTTCTAGCGTTCAATATTTTTCACAGCCTTGCGCCCTCGATGGGGAACACTAAAAGTCGGTTCCCACATGTAGTGGAGCGCTGATACAGCGCTGTATATGTGTCGTCAGCTACTTATCGTCTGCCATGAGCAAGTTTGGACGGTACAATACAAGTGTGGTGAACGCTCCCGTCAGCATGCGATTAGCGCAAAGTTAGCGATGCGACTATTCGCGACTCTAACTACCTATAGGAGGCGCACCTATCGGGCGAATATGGAGGTCTAATACAGGTCGTGCCGTTTGGTTCGTTCCATATGCCAGCTCAACGCACAACGCATGGGCATCAGCAAATAAGCACTGGACTAAAAATGGTGTGCCCCGCGTTATATTGCCGCTCGCTAAGTAGGCAGCGCGGCCGTGGCCGAACGAATATCGTAAAAAAAAGAAATAAAAAAAAAAAAGCCGAACTGTTATCGCGCTTCCCTCCCACGCGCAGAGCCAGGGTTCGATTCCTGGGGGCGACGTATCTTTTGTTATTCCTGCAATTTAGTTTTCTGGTAGATTCGAGAATCCTGTTGGCGTGTTCGAGGTCCGAATGTCCTACGCGTCGAACATTCTACGCCGATTATTCCAGCAGCTCACGCATGTACATAAGGCGCTCCGCGTGGCGAACCGGAGCCAGTTTCGCCCCAGCGTTCGACTCTGCTGCTACGCCGACTTTGACGCCCACGACGCTCTGTTATTATCTTTTGTACCCTTTTATTTTTGGCACAAGTTCGCCACATTAGACATTTATTTCTTCCTGTTTATTTCCTGTTTTTTGGTCACCACCCGTGACAATATCACGTTTCGAACCTGGTTCGATGTGTTAGGTAAGCGAGCTTCCAGAGTTGAATGCCCTTCCACGGCGCAGATGGACGTTGATAAACGCGGAATGCCCGGTTCACGCAGTTGCGTAGGTTGTATGCAGAGAAACCTGGATACAAGCTGGTACTACAGTTACGAGAGTCGTCGCGACAATTGTTCTATCGCGCGAAGCACCGACAACATGTAAGCAGGGAAGCCACAAGATACGACCAGAGATTTTCAAAAGACCTGTTCCGGCTAGTTCAGTGTTTTTTCGATAGGTGCCGTTCGTTTTGCTGGGGTCGCGAATAGCGCTGCGATGTACGTGTGAAGAGGCCTTAAGACCGTGCGATATGCTGCTAACAGCCCGGCGAAGTTTGTCACGGACCGGAGTGGATAAAAACGCGAACGCAGATAGCTGCCGACATTATGTATGTACCAAAGTTCAAAACGACAAACGACAGAATGCTCGCCTTTAATCCGTTGTCAGTGTTCGATTGTCGCGGTTCCGCGGAACTCCTCCCGCAGAGGGTCATGACGTTACAAAACCGCACTCTGGTTCGGAGGATGCAGTGGGTATAGACCTCAAGGCTGAACATCCCTGTGCGAAATTTTAATTGAAGAATAATCGTGAATAGACACAAACATAGTAGGGAGTTCGTCTGCTCCCAGGCGATGCCGTGGCGTCAGGGCGATGAAATGCCGAGCCACCGAGCTCCGGCGCTTCCTGCGAGTGGTCGCAATGTATACAGTCGCAATCCACACGAAGGTGAACCTGGGCGAGCGTCGACCGCTTCGGAGTTTGGGCAGCATCATGGAACGCCGGCCGTGGCGTCTTCAGCCCCTTGCCACGCTTGGTTTACAAAATGCTCAAAGGTCATGGTCGCTGTTTCATGACGTAGCCAGTGCAGAGCACCTTGCAATCGTGCGTTCGCGTTAATTGTAAACACAATAAAAGCGAGCCGAGGGAACAGAAAAAAAAAGTCACGCATAATGCGTTGCTGTCTGGGTGCTTTAAGAATGACGCAGACTTATTTTTTTCGGAAGGGCGGAGAGGGGAGCAGCTTCTTTGATTTTTACGCTACGACAGATTATACTCACAATGAACGTTCGTAAGCCCTGAGCCGTTCTTTTTCAGTTTTACTCGTTGCGACACGAGTGCAAGAGACTTACGGAGTATGTCGAGAGAACTTCGCCTCATTACAAAAGTGTTGTGTATATAATGATCCAAGATTTTTTTCAAGCTCTAGCATTATATTTCAAATATAAAGGCAAACAAAAACTTCAAAATAATACAATTTTTATGGAAGGAAAAAAGTTGTGTGTCATTGTAATCCTGCATGCTATTTTAGAGAATGTCATCCCCACATTTACCAAGAAAAATAACACGCATTTTCGTCTAAATCGCACACGCGAAAACTGCCTGATAAACAGTACAGCCAGCCAGGAAAAAAAGGATAGCTTCTTCGAAGGCCACACATAATCTTCCCGATGCCTATATTCTTGAAAGTTACGTGTTTTTTTTCTTCCTTTTTTATGTCACAGGACTCCTTCTTTATAAACTCATATTCTTCGGCGTTGATGTTCACGGTGGTTTTAGAATGAAGAAGGAAAGGCGTCTTTTTTAGCAGTCATAATAATCTTCACCATCATGTCTTATACCGGTTGTGCCGAAGCGATGCTTTTCACCCAAGAATAGTCACCATACGACACGAGCTTTATTTGTCGTTATGTAAATTGTGCGCGAATTTATATTCCGCAGCAATCATCCTTAACGTCAAACTTTAAATAGAAAAAAAAAAAAAAACTCTTTCTTATGGCTTTTTTTTTAAAGATAGGACATGCTTTTAATGAGTTGCCGTATGCACAGAGCAAAGGGTTTCTTCTGATTTTGCTACCTTAAAGCGGCGGCTACATAGATTAAAGTGCACAATATCAAGACCTCCAAGTGCTTAGCTTTAATCGTTCTTGAAAAACCAAAGCCGTTGCGAAGGAGCCTGCCTTATTTTTTAAACTTTACTTTCATGTTTCTAAGCCATTAAATAGGTGTTCATTATTTTAACGTGCACTCTAATGACCTATATAGCATGCAGTAGATGAGAATTCTTGATGTTTAACTTGTAAAGAAAAACTTTTCTTGGGCTACGTCGTCAAGCCGGCGATATACGAACAAGTGTGCGTACAAAGTGGACTCCTGTTTATCAATAATACTGAATACACAAGCGAGCCGGTAGAATGTTTACGCACCCTGAAAATTTGAAGGCGGAAAACAGGAAAAAATGATCTTTTTGTAGTCGGCCCGAAACCTTCATTGCCCTGTTCTTGTTGTTGTTGTTTTTTTGTTGTTGTTGTTTGTTTTCGCAAACGTTTCCAAAAATAGCCGCCACTGAAAAACTGGCATTGTTGCGCGCGAGCCAATATGGTACTGGCTGCGTAGCGCAAAAGGCGGCTTTTTTACGTCGGTGAGCCGTGTTGATTCTTTCGTCTCTTGGTTGGAGGCTATAATCAATAACGCCTAGAATACACGGCCTTTTTTTCTCCTTTAACATCATGAATGCTGGCTTCAAACAATATCAATATTTCGCAACTACAACGAAGCGCCCATTTAATCCCCTTTCCACTGTTTCACATTTCGGCCGCAGTGTCGCGCCAGTTTTTGCTCCATACTTGGACAGCCGGTCGCTCTACGATTCTATCCTTCGCGTCCTTTGCGTGGCGCCACTTCCTCAAGAATTCTCACTAATTTTTCTCGCCCAACGGCGCAGTGCAAGATGTATATATATATATATATATATATTGTGGAACACCGCGCGTCGCAGTGGCCAGATAAAGTCCTCTTGTCGCCTTGGTTGCAAGCGGCGCCACCAGACGACTCTTCAATAAGCGGCTGGATGGACTAGACGGTAGCCATCGCGAGGTTTGGTTTCCCAAGCTCATCTATGGAAGACAAAATTGTTTTAAGAGCAGTTCTTTTTGGGCGTGCCGCGTCATGTAGAACTTGGAACTTGAGCTACGCGTGTTGCTTAGACACAACTTCGTCATTGACCCTAGTTTCGTTCCTCAATGGCGGCAACAACCGTTTTGTGAACGTGTTGAAGCGGAGATAACTGACGCAGTGTTCAAGCCAGCGTCCGTCGAGGTCACATCTGTTGCGCGTGGCTGAAACCGAGAGTGCACTGGTGCCATGGCAACGAGTTACCTTTTAAAGTGGTATTAAAGCGGCAGCTTTGTAAGGCCAACAAACCTCAGGGACCGCGTAAGCACGAAATGAGTAGGTCGGTCAGACCGTAACTGTTCAACGATTTTGGAAAAAAGAAAAAAGAAAAAAAAAAAACAGGCGGCAATTGGTTTAGCGATTGAACCCCGATCACCGGCTTGGAAGCCGTCTACTTTGTTGACTGAGCTACGAGCCCAGCACACAGGTGCTGGGGGCGCAGAGGCAGGTGGTGCGAGAAAGCGCGTGGAGCGGAGAGGGGTGGAGAGGGCAAAAAAGAAAGGAACAGAAACAGGTGGTGCAGAAAGAGCGCCTGGAATGAGACTGACTTGAAAGGGCAGAAAAGCGCCTTCCCCTCTCTTAGTGGCCCAGAAAATTCAGCGCATAAGCTTTTTATCCTGGTGGTGCTGAAGGGAAGCGCGCGCAGGGACAAAAAAAAAAAAGACAAAGGCGTGATGTAACCATTTTTTTATGCAAAACGCTGCCTAGCACTACCTGAAGTGATTGCGAATCGCAGTGCAGCTAAAATACGTCACAGTTCGCTTCCGGACGGCGCAAGCGCAGTTTTCAATAGAAAATGAAAGCCCTCTACAGCTCAGCGTCTACTATCGCGCCATGTATATAATAACGTGCGCACTGAACGAGAAGTGGCCTGTGCAGTGTGCACGTCTCCGCCGCACAGGCGTTGAATAGTTGGATCTTGACTAGAAAGTGACGGGGCACAGCAGTTCTGAGTTTTCACGCCTATATATAGTTTAGACTTGTGAATCATGAGTGTGTTCATCCCTTCTTCGGGAATATTCTGCCATTTTCTTTAGAGGGCTTACTGATGACGATTGCAAGGACATGAAGCGAAGGTAATATTGTGTTGACAAACGCTACACCGTTCCCCGTGTCGACTAAGCATTTTGTATACGATCAATCGGTATGGTTTTGTAATGACGTGTTGTAATAATGTTATGGCGAAGATCTAATCTATTCGTTCCCTCTCGGAAGATACATGAATGTTGCGTTGGGATGGCTGTCACACGATTCCTGGACGTCGAATCGTAGCCAGTGGTTCCGCTCGTTGTCACATTCATTGTCGTTTCAAACAATCTTACTTCGAACAACGAGAAAAGCATATTCCTCCGATGACGACACGAGACACTGCTGCCATTTGTCGCATTTTTGGAGAAGAAAACACTCTTCGCTCAAAACGTTTCGCTTAACTGCTGTTCATCCAGTAGGAGGGGGAGGGCAAATTTAGTCAGCGAACGTACCCCCGCCCCCCACACACACACACAGAGAAACCCCGACCTTCTGACACCCATGTTGTAGCGATGGAAGAACAACCCATACTGCAAGCTTTTATTATCGTGTAGACGGCCTGGCATGATATAAAAAGGGTAGCCCTTTTTCCCATTGGATGCAGGCATATGATTTGCAAGCAAACCTGTCGATTGTTTCGGTGCATCGTCACCCACCACCCGTGCCCACGCGTGAAGTGCTCGCCGCGAATGGAAGCCGCTCAGTGCGGCTGGCCGGGTGGCGTGCGCCTCAGTAAAAGAGTACGCACCCGTGGGCTCAATGGAAGACGATATAAGAGCCCCTCCTACCCTAGGAACTGCAAGACTAAAGCACAGTTTGCCCTAGGCACCACCCGGACAAAGAGCACCACTCACCCTATAAAGTTACCGCATTTACACGCGTTTCGCAAAAACACCAAATGTGGAACCAATGTTTTGTTCTTCTCAGTTGCGCCGTCTGGCCGGCGGGGACGCTGTCGGCATAGGCAGATCGTGCGCGCACTAGAACTACTTTATCTCGTTGATCGCGTCGCAACGTTTGCCGTGCTGTGTGTCATTCCCTAATATAATATCTTACACCGCGCCCTAATGTGAAACAAATCGTATGAAAGCACATGCGGGAACAGGTGAACACATGTAAGCGAAGACACCGTTCTGCGAGACGACATATGCTTTCAGTTTTGTCGTTGAAACAACGACGATGAGTTGGCGAGACAATCGATTCTGTACCGCCGAGGTCGACCTGCCGTTCACTGGAAATATTACGTATTCTTTCTGCATATCGTAAACTGTTGTGCTGAATTCGCGGAGGAGAACAACTTCTCGATTTCTTTTGCATTTTCCATACTTTCCCCTGTGAACCAATTCATGTACGCAATATTCTGGGCCTGTCTATGTACCTGCGCTACGTCCATATACACTTGCTCGCCCGGCGGAATTCCGTATTTATATCATAACTTTAATATATACATATATATATATATATATATATATATATATATACATATATATATATATGTTTGTGTGTGTGTGTGTGTGTGTGTGTGTGTGTGTGTGTGTGTGTGTGCGCGCGCAAGCGCTTCTGTTTCTCGTTACAAAGTATGTCAACATTTTTCATGTGCTTTTTGTTTTTTGTTTTGCGCGCGCGCGTTGCAGCGGTTTTATTTACCAGCACGTTGCGTTCGGCTTCTCATTGTTTCCGGGTGTGCGCGCTCCCTCTCTCTCTCTCAGCGGATTTGCGTCTAATAAAACTCGTACCGGCGGCGAAAGCTCGCTGGGGAAATCTCGGCTCTTCTCTTCGTACTTGCTATTGTGCTCGCGCAGCAGGCAGGCTTTGCCGTCAGATGAAGCCGCTTTCGCTGGCAGACTCTCCTTTCCCCGTTGGGCGCACAATCACAGAGCGATACGAAACTACGTCGCTGCCTATTCATTCCGTTCGGGTTCCGTCCATCCTTTCGTTTTCCCCTGCCATCCGGGAAGGCGAGGCCTAGACTAGCGAAACACAAACAGTACGTAGAGGAGCTGCATTTACCGACTGTTCGGCATTGTGAGGTCTATTCTCTTCATAATGCATGTCCCTGGTTTCTACCGCGTGACGACGACAACACCCGAATAAATTAGAGGTATCATTACTAGGTATCATTACTAAACAGTTCGCGCGTTATCAGGAAAACGTCAAAGGTCCGGGCTTAGGCGCTTTCTTTTTAATACTTCGTGATAAAAAAAAAAATTCGGTATTAGGCTGAGAGCTTTGTCTGAGTACGGGCAAAAGGTACAAGGTAACTATGCGGAGGGCAAGTTCGTCTCCTTCTTGCGCAGGGGGTAGCGGTGACGTCAGAACGCCGAGCCCTGATTGGCTGATCGCGACCCCCTATCTAAGCGTCGTCTGCTCCTTTGCAACGTCGTCTGCTCGCAACGTCGTCTGCGTCTGTCTCACCTTTCCTGCGACTTTTGAAAGTGCAGAGGCCAGATTCACGAAAAATCTTACGCCAAAAATGTGCGTAAGACAAAATTTAAGAACAAATACGTATTCACGAAACAAAATTTTCGTAAGTTTTGCGCAGGTTACGACGAAATCCTACGACAGCTCCGAAGCTGTCTTACACACGTTTTACGATCAAATCAGCATGGCCGACAGCGTCGCGATCGCGACGACCCAAGGACGTTTATTTTTCTACGTGCACTTCTCACGCGTCCCGATTTCAAGCAGCAAGAAAAAAGTAAAAAGCACTTGAAACAGACCACGACGAACAAGAACGCTGGATCCACAGACACCCGGGAAAAGCTCTACCGGCCACGATTCCACCGAACGCGACCAAGCGAGCTCCGCAGTTAGGCCTAGCAGACACTCCGCAATTCGGCGACCGTCTGCCCACGGCCGGCTGGCCTGATGAATGGAATATGCCCGCGCGACCCTTGAGAACCCTTCCCGTATTATACTTTGATCGCTGACCTCAATTTTAGATTAAAAGGTCAATTTCTTCCCCTTGTTATCTCCTTGTTTCCCGAGGTAACGGTGACTCTCGCCGGTGAAAAACCGGTGAATCTCCGACAGACGCAGGAAAGGTAAAGTAGCCATCGCTTTGACTAGCAAACGTAAAGCAGACGACGTTAACTGCGCCAACCCGCCTACGCCGTTAAAGAGTGAGGGGTCTCGCCGCACACGAAAGGAGTGAAAAAGGGTTTGGGAGGGAACTTGCGGACTCTAACACGCTCACTCTCGGTTCTTAGCAAACAAACCTCGGCACCTCGGGACACCTCGCCAGTGAGTCCTTTGACTTCCCCCCTTCACGCGCGTCTGCTAGTTGTTAGACAAAAACAACGTACCGTTCGAGTTATTTCGTCTGCCCTCTCTGAAAGCCTAAGTCGAGCTCGCTCGTAAAGACCCGCACTTCCGAAAGTCGCAGGAAAGGTAAGACAGACGCAGATGATGTTGCGAGCAGACGACGTTTGCAAAGGAGCAGACGACGCTCAGATAGGGCGTCGCGATCAGCCAATCAGGGCTCGGCGTTCTGACGTCACCACTACTTCCTTTCTCATGCGCAGAAGACTAAAATGAGCCCACTTGCGAGGCGTATTTGGTCCTGGTTGGACGCGGGATAAACACTAACTCCTTTCTGTCCTTCTCCACGAAAAAAAAAAAAAAGAAATGGCGTCCAAAATCGGACATATATTTAAAGCATATTATGCTTTCTTAACGCTACACCCCCCTCTCCAAAATTTTGTCCGTCCGTTTGTGCATTTTCCGCTAAATTTAGCGAGAAAAGCGGTGTCTCGTTACGTCACGTGTCCTATTCACCTTGGGTTCACTGATGGCACGTGACCTATACGTCAACTGAGTTTACCCGCTAAGTTTAGCGGGGAAATTCACATCTTGTGAACCGAACATCAACTGAATTTCCCCGCTAAATTTAGCGAGGAACTGACGTCACGTGACCTATACACCTATTCAGTTACCCGTTAAATTTAGCGGGAAAATTCTCTTTTCGTAGCCCAGGCAACAATTCAGTTTCCCCGCTAAATTTAGCGGGGCAAAAGGACGTCACGTGACCTGTCATCACGTGCCTTCTACAACCATTCAGGTTTGCCCTTAGATGTAGCTGGAAAATATGGGTCACGTGACACACATAATTCCCCCACCGATTCCCTATAATGCATTTTATACATTATAAAACGTAAAAAAACACAAAAAAAAAACGTTGCCAACTTTTTCTCCTTTTTTTCTTAAGTGTGCGTTTGCAAATGAGAAGTGCGCACAGTTCGTGCTTGCATCACAGGTGCCCGACTGCAGTGTGCGCTATCGGTGCCTTGAATCTGTCGTGTTCCCGGTACTCGCTCGGGTTATCGGGGCCTACACCCCAGGCGTGTTCGTACCGCTGTAATCGAACGTCACGCTTCGGGAACAGTTGAACGATTGAAGCATGCGACTTCTAGCAAAGAAAGTCATTTCTGTTGTTTTAAAGCAAATCCCCATAGGATATGCACCTCTGCCGCAAGGACATCATTAGGACGCGTGTATTTCTTGTTAACAAAATTAAGGTGTCCGCCCTTTGTAAAAACAAATTAATGGAAGCTTTGTAAGACCCCGCAAAATAATATCAAAACCGTATGCCGCAAAAAATAAGAAGAAAAGAACACTACAGGGGAGCGACGTTTTAGAGAATCGGCAAGGACTGAACCCAGAACATAGTTCTCTTGTCTAAGAAACGAAACATGAATGGAACTCGGGCAGTTATTCCTTGACACTACACCTTTTCGTGCTTCCCCTAAGCTCCCTGACTCCGCTGGCCAAAATCAATTTCGTTATTGAAGGACTCGGCGAGCTGCAACCACGGGTCCAAGCAAAAGCTTGCAAAAAAAATGTTCTACTTACATAAGTTCTATCTAAAATTGTATTCCCTCGTCACATTAGTGTCAGAAGCTATTTTTACAAGTGTGTTTTGCCTCACACATATCAAACAGCCCAGAATTTGTGTTCATGCTTTCCCCTAAAAATGTGGAGGCGTCCTAAACACACACAAAAACAAACAAACAAAAAGAAAACTCAATAGGAAAGAAAAGGCACATGTTAGTAGATGGCTGAAATTCACTACCATTTGTTTCCTTCTAGGTACTACCACTGCCGCTTAGCAACCGACAAAACTTAGATTAATTATATTTCTTCAGCCAAAACTTTCGGGAACGATGACTAAATGGCCCGTCAAAGCCACTCGACGGGGTCTTTCCAGCGCCTCAGCATATCGCAGATGAAGGTTGACCTCCAATACAATATTTTTATGTGCCCAGCTGAAAGCAAAAGTTCCTACTATAAAACGAACATCAATAAAACGGGAAGTGAAATAACATGGTTTCAATTACTGATATTCCCCAAAACTGTCGTCTAAAATGACGAGATGCACATCACACCTGTTTGAATATATTTTTGCCGGGAAGGAAAAAAAAATAAACATCATGAACAATTTTCCTTCGCCAGGAAGGAAAATTGTTCATGATGTTTAGTGCTTCTGAAAATTGATTAAAAATATCAAGTGTTACATAGCCTAATTGTTGTGACCCGTAATTTGAGTCTATTTTATTTCGAGACTATTTTCATGACAAATTATATGCTGCTGCGTTTTCTTGGCACATTTCTATAAGCAGCGACTCACTTTTTTTTTTCTTTTTTTTGACGCAATTTCATATAGCTACACTTAATTTATATTGTTGTTTCAATGTGAGAAAAATCTCATTAAAAAACAAAGGGGTGGTGTGAGGCACCGAAGTCTAATAATAAGGTAGAGAACTGGGCTATCTGGTATTCGTAGTACATTATGAGGTGTAAGCAGCGAGGAAAACATCAACGGAGGGAAAGAAACAAACGTTGGTCAAGCCCCGAAAAAGGAAAAAAGTCCAAGTTTTGTGTGAATCGGGTCATTTTCCTTTGCCCCCATTTCATCGCCTTTTTCCCTCATTCTTTTCAGAGAACCCACGGAGTCTTTGCTTTTACCCTTGATTGTAGTCATATACACGACTGATCCCAGGAATGCATAAAAAATACGCTGGTGCAGGCCCTTCGCTCTAGTAACTCGGGAAATCTTTTCGAAAAAAATTTTGGGGCAGTTTACAAAATGTTTTTGTTGCTATCTGCGTATTCGATTTTAAAACTGTTACCAAAACTTATCATAAAAGGTTGCGAAACTTTTAATATGGTTCACTTTTTGCAATAAAAGATAGTTTAACCGCCAGCATGCTCAAGACGACGGTGGAAGAGCGTGCCATAGATTCGTTAAACCGGGGTCACACTGCTTGCACATCATACAAACGACAATCTTCATACAGAATCCAACGCCAGTCATCGCGATATCCGCGCTTCGAATGCCATATGGCAACGAGTTAAAGGAAAAACTTGGCACGATTATGTTCGGACCATTATTATTGCCATGACCCGTGTTTGCAAACTGTCTTTTGATTAATGTGTGTACCGTATGACCCCGGCTTGAGGGGTTGCACGAAACAACCTTCGATTTTATTAACGTTCCCAATATGACGATAGTAATCTCGTCAATTTTATCTGCATGTAATTTGAAGAGAGAGCATTTGCTACAGATTTGGGTTTCTGCTATTAACTGTCCCTGTCTCCGTGCAACGCATTCAATAGTCTCAAACACCTTTTTTTTTTTTACTTTTTATTTTAAACAGCGATCTGCCGCGCTTTTTCTGTTCATTTTCCGAGGATTGCTTTTGTGCAATGGGGGGGAGGCGCCCGTTGAAGATTACGGTCAATTTCTTTTTCGCCTCATTATAAGGAAAATAAAGACACAGCACCGGTACCGTCGGAAAGATCTCGGAGGTCAGGAACCCCCCGAAAATACGAGGGCCAAGCGCCGTCATTGAGCGACGCTCTTTGTATACGGCGACGCAAGTTACCACCACGAAAGGAGGACGTCCTGCCAAAGAACGACGCGAAACTGATGCGAGGGGTGGGCGCGCGCCTGTCGAAAAGACGACACACTAATCGATGGCGCTATAATTGATTGGCGCACGATTCTTCCGTCCACGAGTCGCGCGTTCGGGCAGGGCCTTGATGGATGCGAATGCAGCGGCGCGGCGGTCCCAAAGATCAACGCACGTCGCTGGAGCGGCGTCGGTCCGTGTCCGCCCACAGCCTTTCGCGAGGCCCGTGACGAATTGGGCAGTCGCCTCAGGGAGCCGTCCAAACGGCCAAGTCCTCTCCCCGCGCCGCCTCGCCATGGACCGAAGCGAGCGCCACGGATCCTGCGGAGCGGATCTGGATCCGTGAATTTGATCCTGCAGAGCGAATCCTGCAGAGCGAATCTCCGTGGGACTCGATCCTGCGGAGCGAATCCTGCGGAGCGTCGCTTTAGGCGGATTCACGCTCTTGGATTTAACTCTGTCAAAGTGTGTTGTGATCTGCTGTAACCGCTTAAAACAGTGGCACTCTGGAGACATGTGTCTGTCTGGTGGTCCTAGAAAACGTCTGACCTGCGTTGATGTTTCTTTGTTGTTTTTTTTATTGTTTTTTAACGCATATTTATTTCCCCGCGAGCTTAAAATTATCCCGACAATGTTATGAAAGGTTATTTTCTCATAAAAAGTGCGTAAAGGCAATGTCGTTGATGCAGCGAAAAAAGATATCTTTGCACGAGTCCCAGGTCCGCCCAATAGATGGCGCTAGAATGCCAGTGCGTCTTAAGAGTTTACAAAATATCTCAACACGCTCGGTACAGTCAAACGCAAATGAGTGCAGCAAACTTCAAAGTTTTCGCAACCAATGAGGTGCCCCGAACTGCGCCATTTCGCTTCGGCCTGGCTGCACGATTCAAGCTCTTGGAATCTGACGCTGCGTTCCTTCAGTGGAGAGGCGCTCGGACGGCTTTGCCCCGCTCCATCCCGGGATGAAACGGAATTGTATACTTGCAACCGCCCCGGACTGCAGTGGCCCGGATCAGAGCGACTAATCGGCTTAGTGCGGGAGCCGTGACTGCTAATAGGCGCAGCTAGGCGGCGAAACGACGCGCGAGTGTTGCATGCGGCTTTCTGGGCCGGATCGGTCCGCCTCAGTCTTGGGGAGGAACGCTGCTCCCTTGGCCTTTCGGGGTCGGCGTAAGGCGGACGTGGAGCGAATCGTAAGAATTGGCGTACACAGTGTTTCGAAGGTAGCCATTTGATACGCAACTTTCGGATTTGTTTCTCCCTGTGTTCGCCTAATCATAGGCTCCGTGAATTAGTTTTCCAACGAAATAAACTACTTGTTTTTGTTTTTGCTGTTGTTATTGACGTGTTAAGATGAGCAGACATTGGCGACCACTTTAGATTCACTGAGCATTTTAGTATGAACCTCCGCCACCCCCGGATATAATCTTTGCGCATCGTGCAAAGTTGTTTTTAAATTAATTTTATTATCCTACATTACGTTTATGGCCCAGATTTTGGGAGTTTCAACGTTACGGCACGTTGCATGACACTTGACATCAATCCTTTAAATTTATCGAGGCATTTCAGCGATATATTTAGAGGGAAAGATCCACAGACAAAAGCTTCCAGGAGTGGTGCATAATATGCACCAATTATACGAAACTTCCGATCGCGAAGTAAGCGCTAACCACTGAGCCACCGACGCAGCTGGTTTATGCTCCTTACAAAACCTTATAAGACCGCGTACAAGAACATATCGTACGATGCACTGCCCTTACCAGGTACGGGTTAAGGGGTAGAAATATTGCGTGTTTGTGTGTGTGCGGCCTTAAATATCAAACACCGTTCTCCCACTCACATTATGCATCCTTTCTTTGATGGGAAGATCGTGTAATCTTGGCAAGCTCGAGTTTGCCCCACGGAAGTATGAAGCAGTTTGATCCAAGCGTGCCAAGCCACCCTAGGCCCCGGGCGTGGACTCCTGGGGACAAAGTGGGCAAGCAGAGCGGCGTCTTCCTTTACGACAAGGGACTCGAGTTAGGAGAGGGAAGAAGGGAGCGCGTCATTTTTCAAGTCAATGAGCGCATGGATGGTCGGTCGCAGTTCCTTCGGGGGCAACGCCGATGTCCGGATTGGGGCTGGCCACTGGAGCAGAGGATCTCCCCTCTCACTTAAGAAACCCCCCTCCCCCCTTGCCTCCGCTGACCCGGTTCTCTCCCCGCATTTGAAACTTGGCCAAGTAGAAGCGAGGAGTACACTTTGTCCGTCGACTTCGATCTAGTCGCTTGATTGCTTTTCTTCTTTTTTCTTGAGGTGCTTTGTACGCCGCGTCCCGTGGTCTTGGCTTCCACCTTCTCTTTTCTTTAACCCTTCTGGCGACCCGAGAAGCGCGGGCGTTGCAGCGGCAAAAAAAAAAACTGCTTCGATGGCTTGTTTGGACGTCAGGACTCGGATTGCTCCCTCGATCGAGCGAGTTTGTCGGATAATATCTAGCGGTGTCTGAGGAAGTGTCTTTTTTGGCCGTGATAGAAAGGGTTTGTCCCAGATTTCATCGAGCTTCGAGCTTTTTGCTAGACGAGAAACTAGAGATTAAATTTATGTGCGTGTCGTGCCATCGAGGTCTATTACGTGAAACAGTCGTTCCTTAAGTATACCTGTGTGCACGCACTTTACCAGGTGCGCAAACCAAGCATCTTTCAGCTATTCAAAATGCTGTGAAGCTGTCCCATCCGCGAAAGACTTGCACTCCAACCAGCCTACGAGTACATATTCACTGTGATGGCGGAATAAATTGTTGACACTAATATCCTAGTCACTCAGATTGTGGTTGTACTAAATTTCATTTCATTTCATTTATTTACACCTTAAGGGCCCGTGAAGGGCATTACATAAGGGGGGGGGGGGGGGGTATTCAAGTTTTATACAACAGAGAAACGCAAGTACAAGAAAAAACAGAAAAGGAAACTAAAACACACTTAACACACTCAACACACTCAGGTCTGCTCAAAGTTACACAACTCATAGCACTAGTAGGACGATAAATGAAGTTTAATACACGATAGAAAATTATTCGGATCCACAATGGTGACAATGGACGATGGGAGGTTGTTCCAGTCGCTGATGGCCTGAGGGAGGAATGATCGATTGAATGCGTTTGTAGAGCCTGAAATACGCTTGATTGTACATGTGTTGTTAAGGCGTGAAGATGTTCGGTCGGGGGGTGATAGCAACTCATTTTTAAGGACTGGAATGTGGTAGTAGATTTTATGAAGAAGGCAGAGCTGAGAGACTTTCCTGCGGAGCTGCAAAGAGGACATAGTTAGTTGACTTTTCAAGGCGGAAACACTAAATGAATGATCATAAGTAGACAGGATGAAACGAGCAGCCCTGTTTTGAACTGCTTCGAGGTTGTTAATTAGGTAAATTTGATGGGGATTCCAGATGGTAGCGGCGTATTCTAATTTAGGTCTGACGTACGTGTCGTACGCCAGTTTTCGAACCAGGGGAGGTGCGGATCGTAGGTTACGTCTTATTAGTCCAAGGGTCCTTGATGAGTCAGCAGTAATGGCTTCAATGTGATTATTCCAGGAGAGGTCGGGTGTTAGTCTTACACCAAGATATTTATACATAGAAACATTCTCAATTAAGTTGGAGTCCAGGTAGTATTGGTAGGACAGTACAGATTTTTTCCTAGTGAAGCGAATTAGTTTGCATTTAGATTTATTTAACGACATCAACCAGTCATCGCACCATTTGTTAATTTTAGATAAGTCACTTTGAAGTTGGTCGTTATCTTGCACACATGTTACTTTGTTATAGACGACGCAGTCATCTACAAATAGACGTATTTTAGAGGAAATATTGCTAGGGAGGTCATTTATATATATTAAGAATAACAGAGGCCCTAAAACAGACCCCTGCGGAACACCAGAAGTCACGTTTGTTAGGGATGATTCTTGGTCATTAATTGACGTTAGTTGCACGCGGGACGAAAGAAAGTCACGTATCCATGAAAATGTGAGTGGGTCAATGTGTAGAGATGACAACTTAGAGAGTAGGCGTTGATGAGGGACACGGTTGAAGGTTTTTGAGAAATCAAGAAAAACGGCGTCAGTCTGAGTATGACATTCAAGGTTAGTGTGTAGGTCATTAACAAAATCACAAAGCTGAGTCTCGCAGGAAAGTCCCTTTTGAAAACCGTGCTGCTGCTTGAAGAAAAAAGAATTACTTGCTAGGTGAGACATGATATGGGAGTAAAGTATATGCTCTAGTAATTTGCAAGAGATGGAGGTTAATGATATTGGGCGATAATTAGACACAGAAGAGCGACTACCCTGCTTAATAACTGGGACTACCCTGGCCATCTTCCAGTCAGAGGGAAGGCAGCATTCAGAAAGTGATTGGGTAAAGATCAATTTAAGAAACTCGCTTGAAATTATGCTAGTATTTTTTAGGATTTTAGAGTTGATATTATCGGGACCAGCAGATGATGTAAGTTTTAATTTATCAATTAGATTTTTTATTCCGGCAGAAGTAACAGTGATAGGGGGCATAGGCTCGTAGGGTTGATCGGGGAATATGGGAACGCTGTCCAAGCACTCGTTTGTAAAAACTGAAGAAAAGTAATCATTAAAGACTCTAGGGCAGTCGCTCTCCAGGATGGGGTCGCCATTAGCGTTTTTAAGATGGATGACAGGGTTGGTACTTTTCGGCAAGATTAAGCTCCAGAACTTCCTTGGGTTACTATCAAGTATATTAGGTAAGTCGTGAAAAAAGAATTTTTTTTTAGATAGTCGAAGACTGCTGGTGTATGCTTTCAGGGCAGAATTGTAAGCATCCCAGGCTTGGGGGGTGTTCGTACGTTTGGCTTTTGTGAAGAGTCTTTTCTTCCTATTGTCTAATGAGAGCAGAGTTTTTGTAAACCAAGGATTTGTCGTGTCAGAGCGTATATGAATGGTTGGAACAAACATGTGTACCAGATTATTTATTTTACTCTTGAATAGCACCCAATTTTCTTCTACTGATCTACAATAAAAATTAGAAATGAAATGATCGAAGAAAATGGTCAACTCATGGTTAATTGATGCGTAGTCAGCTTTGTTGTAATCGTGAATAATTTTGGAAATGGGATGCTTCATGAGAACGGGAAGTGACAAGTCGATGTGCAGTACTTTGTGATCACTGAGCCCATCGCAGTAGTGAATGGATTTGACAAGGTCAGATGACGTAGTTAAAACCAAGTCGAGGATGTTGTCAGAGCGTGTTGGTTTATCAACTAACTGTGTGAAGTTTAGGTTGAGACACATATCTAGGAACAATTTTGATGCGGTGGAGCTTCCTGGTGATAGATTAGGCCAGTCTATGGAAGGAAAATTAAAGACGCCAAAGACGAGCATGTCAGCTTTCGGGAAACGATTTTTTATGTCCAGAAGCACGGAGCACAGTTCTGTATGAAAGGATGAAGCACAATCCGGTGGCCTATAACATACACCAAGAATGACTTTGCTGGACGATGTAGAAATGAATATACACAGAAATTCTAAACCATGGTTAACTAAACAAATGTTAAGAGGAAATATTCTTTTTTATTGCGATTAGCATACCGCCGCCTCTCCTGCTGGGCCGGTCCTGCCGGAAATTGTTATAGCATAGATGCGCAGGGAAAAGTTCTTTATCTTCAATATCAGGTTTTAACCAGGTTTCCGTGAGAATGACTATGTCAGACGAATTGTCCTCAAGAACACTATGCAGCGCGGTACGTTTTGGAATGATGCTACGGATATTTGTGAAAAAGACAGATAATGTTTGATTTTTATCGCGCGTTACGGTATGAGGGGAAGATGACAAAGCTTTGTTTTTTTTACGTGTACCTAGTTATTCGAGCTCAACTACAGACTGAGACTCTACGTTAAAGACGAAACGTTTGTTATTGATGTGCAGTCTGTTAAAACGAACTTTAAACGGCACATTTAGACTCTTTCCATACTCATAAAGCTTACTGCGGGCAAAGCGTACGGCCTCAGAAAAATCCTCACGGACGGCAAAATGTGTGTCTTTCAGTTTGAATCCGGCAGCCAAAATGCTCTCTTTGTCTTTAAACCGGGAAAACTTGACGATGATTGGCCTATGTTTATCAGGTTGAAATTTCCCCAGACGGTGCGATCTCTCTAGATTAGAGGGATCCAGTTGTACGCCTAGATTGTTAGCGCAGAAATCGATACTTTTTCTTTCCGATTGGCTCCATGTTTCCGCCTGGTCATCTGGGCAGCCAAAAAATAAAAGATTCGATCTTCGCAGCCTGTTTTCGTTATCGTCACACTGTTTCTGGATGTTGATTAGCTCGACGGACATGTTAAGAACGGGTGAAATCCCAGGTGTGGCGCTCGTCGCAACAAGACTAGTTTCCACAGCAGATAACCTGGTAGATAGTTGCTGGACGGTGGCGTCTGTTGCCTTCAGTCCGCTATCTAAGGACGCAACTTTTGCGAAAATCTCCGACTGTGAGGCCTCAATTCTCTGAACTGTTGCAAGAATGCTTTCTAGTTGCTCACTGACCGTCAGTGGGCCCGGGTTAGATTCCACGTCACCCGACAAAGCTAAGAGTAGTCGGGAGACTAAAGATATGTATGAGTAATGAAAACAGCAGTAACAAAGATACTTCCATGAAGTGCACACATTGTCGTAGGGGCTCGACACTAAAAAAAGGCACAAATCATTACTGCGGAAACATTTGGCATTCCTAAGGTAACTAACCTGAATAAACAAGTGCGGTTTCGTCATGGCGTCAGCAGCGATGTCGAGCCCCAACTGGCCAGACCGTTGAAGCGGCTTTAGTAGACCCTCCCCAGGCTCCGCAGTCGTTGCTCCTCGTTGCCAGCCGAAGTTGGTAAAACTGGCTGAGCATAGCAGAGTGGGCGTGTGCGGCATTTGTACGGTGTCATCCTCCTTGAACAGATGATGTGCGTCGTCGGTGGAACCACGGGTCACGGTCGGGCAATCCACGGCAAGCTTCGATGGGACGATAGCAGACAGGAGCAGCACCTGAATAAACAAGTGCGGTTTCGTCATGGCGTCAGCAGCGATGTCGAGCCCGAGAAATGAAGTTGTAATGTCAAAAACTATTATAGTTTAACGAATATCAATAACCCAATTGTCACTGTGCCAATCATGTTCTGTGTACGTTAAGGATAGCCGAAGCCGTTCGCAATGAAGAAAGAAAACTGTTCCTCCGTGTGTAGATACAAACTAACTTAAAACCAAACATCGTTAATTTGACACAGACTGGTGGTACTTGCTGTATATATTATACAGCATTCTACCTTTGCTTCTCATGGAGCCATTTGGGGCACCAAATATTGTTTATTGTGCAGTATTCTCAACAATTTCTACAGTCTAAAAAATTACAAGCAAATACTAACCCGCAAAAACAAAAATGAATGATAGAGGATTTTGTTACAACATACAGAGAGAGCTCGGCGAATGGCACGACTATAAATAGGTTTTCAACCTAAAGAATAAACCACCTGCAGTGTGACGCTGAGCATGATGTTTCACGTGCTTTCATAATCACCAATCTCGCACCAAAACAAAAAAAAAAAAACTGCGATTTTTGTTTTTTGAAACATATTGTCAACCTCGTCATTCCCCGAGCTCACTTTGTAGTGTGCAGAGATTGGCCCTTTCGAGTGCTTTGCAGGGAAGTAAACGCTCCAGATAAAGTGTAAGGGTTAGAAAGTATAATTTGTTGTGAACTCAGCGTTTCTGTCAACTACGACTGCCAGCAGCGAATGGCTTATGTCTGTGGTAAGCGGATGAATACTTTTAGGTAAACAGAACAACGGCAAGAAGTTTGTGTTAAAAATCCTATAGAAGCTCGTGGATCTATTGTAAATTATATTCATTATAACATGAACGTACTGTAATACCTCTTAAATACATATAATTGGACTTTCGTGCAAATCGGAGGGAGGTATATTTGTTTATAGCATGTTGATATTTGTGTGTTGTTGTTGTTTTTTTGTTGTTTTTTTTCGTTTGGAACTAGAATACTTTTTATGTTCTAACAAGTATTTGATGGAAAAAAAAAATTTTTCTCCGAAGTTCGGTTGTGTCAACATGCGTGAAGGCTTTCTCGGTCTTGTTGTTTTTGCTGTTTTTTTTTTTTTTTGTTTTTTTACAAGGAAAGTGATATTACAAATGACCTTTGACTGCCGTCGGGTGAGGATGTAGGAATAAAATAAACTATTTCTGCGTCAGGTTCGGTTCGAGGTACGAACGCGGTAGTTTCAGGGTCACCGACAGACGGTACAGCAAAACACACAACTATAATTGGACCACCCTCCCGCGCATTCGAGCATTTCGCGAAGGACACCTGAAATATATAAATAGTGCTGTTTTCACAAAATAAAGTTATTTTATTTCGCACCTTATTTGTGTAGACGTATAGGCGTAAAATTAATAGGTAACTAAGCGTATAATACCGTCCCGTCTATAGCGGTTTCCTAAATAAATTGATAATCGGCTTAATTTGTGTAAACCGCGAGATACTCAAAAATTCCCATTTTGAGGCAATTTAACTACACGGGAACGCTCATTGTTATGGTTATGTATTTCCCAGTGGGGCTAATTAGACTGGCGTTGAAACCTTCGTGCACGGTGACAGATTATCGAAGAAATTACGCGATTTCCTGATAATCAGGACATCCCATACTAAGTAACTGCAGTTTGAAATCTTTTTGCATGCAGCAGGACAATATATGTATATAATTAGCAGCTTGGCAAATTAATATGCCGCATTTAAGAGGAAACAATTTGTTGAGAAGGATTTCGCAATCTAATATTTCGAGGGCGCACTAAAATAATACAATGTATATATATTACAAATAGCTCGATTCATCGTATTCTACTGCTTTCTCTTCATTCACAAAAACATCCGGAAAAGCACCGCATAATACAACGGAAGTTACGAGCTATTAACCTGTTTCAAGCCGGGTTTTCCGAGTCGTCGGAAAATAATGATTACGTTCTGCGAACTAGTTGACCGGCAAGGCATAAAATTCTTTCTTTGCAAATGCTTGAGAAACGAAAAAAGTTTCATTTACCATTTTAAAAAAAATGTCTTTGTAAAACGTTGGTTAAGTTTGTTTTGTTTTTATATTTTGCATCACGAGAAATCCAACGTTTTGAATTGTCCTACACCGATGGAATCGATTTGATCAGGTTAATGACACTTGTACGATGTTCTAATTTGACAACTTGGTCAGTTCAATACGGTTGGTAACCAGCGCTCTTTAAAGTGCGCCACATGCTTTTCAACAGGGTTTCAACTTCCGATCTACCGCAAAGTACGCCACGAGCCACCTGAGCCAATCCGTAGAGCTCGAAGCGTGACACATTAGTTGCCTTCACGTTGGGCGGAGGGGCGACGCACCGAGCGTGCAGTCACGTGGTAAGTGTCGAACGCTGGATTAGTTGGACACCAGGCGCGCGATGGTCCCATCAGCGTGATGTTCAGAGCTCATCCGAAGCATGGCGAGGCATTAAAAAAAATATGGTTCGACTAGAAAACACGTTTCCCGCCAGGACGAGAAGAAGGGGAAACATCACATGCATCATTCCCTCACAGACTAGCCGGATCGGTGGCTCGGAGACAAAGCAGCGGCTATACGTATAACAGCACCAACATTATGCCACGCCCGTGCGCTAGAATTTTGACGTCATCGCAGTGAGATGGAGCGAAGACAGAGATTGGAGACGAATGCTGCGTCAGTGCTCGGCTGGGCCTCGTGTTCAATCAACGCGTCGACGGACGCTCGGCCTTGACCTCGGTTCCTGTTGCCGAGATGGCGGCCTCCGAGTGTGATGACGTCGCATGGAGGAAGAGTAAGATGTTCGCGGGTTTTGACTATTCTAGGCGGTGTTGCAACGAACCCGCAGTTGGTGGGGATCGAATCTCGCTTGAGGTGCGCACAATATGACGTAGGCTTATTGCGGACAAGGAGCAGTGTAATCGAAACTCCGGCTGCGGGCCAAAAGATTCCAAGATGGAGGAAATTAATCCTCAGTCCTTAACTGGGGCGTGCAAGAAGCCCTTGGCGGATTTGGCACGTAAAACGGCCAAATTCTACGGCTCCTCACACACTGCACCTTCTAACAAAGCCTCAAGTTCCTAAACACCCTTAGTGTCCTTTGCAAATATTTTTTTTTTCGCGCCGTCTGCGAGACGGCGCAACTTCTAGAAAGCGAGCGGCAGGGCATAGTAGCAGAAATAACTGCGGGACACCACTTTGAGTTCGCGAAAAAGGGCTTCGTCATTATTGGGTGCTGTTTCTCCTTGTAAAATAAAATATCGAGGGACTTTAACCAAACCTCCCTTTTAATCCTGGTCACTAGCTTTCTAGACTGCACGCGTCTGGGATTACACGACCGCACGCTGCAGTATCTTACTCGCCCCTCTGGAAACCGGCACTGCTGGGAATCGGACCTTCCTCATATTTTTTTTTTCATTTTCATTATTGTGGGACTATTTATTCTTCTATGTTTGTGTGTTCTATAATCTTCTTAGCCACGGGTCTCTAAACCCCGGCCCGCGGAGGTCTTCCGACCGGGCCGTGGCTGGCCGCGGTCATTTTAACGAAGCCCGGCTAGCGGCCCGCTTACAGCAAGCCCGGTGATATAAAAAAAAGCACGCATAAAAAAAAGTTACGATTTAAACAAAAATCAAAAAAGGAAGAAGAGAAAAGTGTCTATTGTAAGGCGTGTCCTGTCGTCATAGTATTCATTGGACGTTGTCATCACCATTTTTATTCCCCTGTTTCCTATCTGTGTAACTACGCATGTCAAAATTCCTCGGCGTTCCCATGTTTATTGTGCTTAGAGTCCTTCGTCGTATCTATTGCATATTGTCATAATCAGTCCTATTAATCACACTAGTATTCTGCCCTGTGTGAACATGTCAAAGTTCCTATACACTTTGATGTATGCTTGGTAGGTTTTCCGAGTCCCAATTTTTTGTGTCCTAATTATCTAAATATTGAATTTGAAAAGGGAGATCGGTGGCCGAGTGGCTTAGCGCACACCAACTCGGAGTACGTGCATGGAGCGGAAGCTCGCACTGCAGAACTTACGGATCGCTGGTTCAATTTCCACCTCTGCCAGTTTCGCTCTGGATGAGCATCGTTCCGGCGTGCGGTCGTGTATCACTACCGCGTGATGCACGTCAAATACCCCACGCTAGCAGTCGTACTGCACTGGCTAAATTTCGCATCTACAGTTGAGACACCACATGCCCACTAAGGCTGACCAATTTCCGGATGTATAAACATACACAAGATATTATTATTTAAATAAAAAAAAGTTTATACGTATTCATCCCCCCTTCACTTTTATTTTTTACCGTATTCTCTAACTTCCAGTTTTCTGTTTATACGCTCATCTAGGATCATTCATTTCGTTTTCCATCGTTTATAATTACTTATTTATTCCTCTCGAGGCGGCGACAGATCCCCGATCCGGCCCCTTAACCAAAACAACATTTTTGGACATCCTTGTGAATCTAAGCAAAGGAATCGTTCCACTTGATTCTTCAAGGACCCACGAAAGTATTTTTAACGCAATTATTGCTGTTCTACGCTGCATAAGACAAAGTCTTCTCTCAGTGTGCCGCTTGCGAGCAAAGACGAGTAAATACTCGCCGTTGTGCCCTTCCGAAAGGACAAAAAGCAATAAGAAAAGTCAGTCTCAACTCTTTTTTACTTAAAATTTCGATCGCAGCCGACGCTTCGCTCCGATAGAGCCTATCGGGCGAGCGGCAAAAGGGCATAATCACGGAGCTCTTCACCCTCGTGCCTTTGCTCATTACCGACTAAACGAATCATGTACAGCCAGTGCGCCTAAATCCTGCGCTTTTGATGTGCGTCATTGGTTTAACCAAGGGCTGAAAACTCACGAAAGATAACGAGCACCTTAATGATGCAATTTTGGCTCTGCCGGATTGGCTCCGTCAATTTGTGGCATCGCGCGCGATCGGGCTTAGGATGAAACGGAGTATAATCTCTTTCGACACGCAGAACAGAATAATTTTCAATCAAGCGCTAACAACAATGAAGCAGACTAAACACTTTTCCCGATGCAGCAACGGGATGCTGAATACCGCTGCGTAGCGGTCCGTCTTACACAAATATCGTTCCCGAAACGCCACGCTATTTTTGTTCCGAAATGGGATTGGTAGGAAATGAGGTTACACTCGCAAGCACAAATAATGATATTGTCTCGTTAGAGACTCGTATCTTTCTGTTGTTAACGTTGCGAGAGAAATGCAACGAAACGCCACTGATGCTGCCCCGCATCAAGACTGACGAGACAGAAAAGCCCAAGGCGCGGGGGTTTTACCAACCAGCCATGCGAATGTAAAACTTCCTTCTCGCTTCGTGTTTTTTTTTTTTTTTTAATTTCATATTTTAGTAGCTCGTAATGAGTTTTTACTTGTTTTAGTTCGAATTTGTTTTTTCGTGCTCACGGCTATAAATAGAATACTTGTTTCAGTGCACTGCTTCTCCAATTGGATTCAGGGGCACAGAAATGGAAACGTGCGAAGCATACTATAAATATATATCTAAACGTTCGTCGACACTTATTTCTCCTTTTTGACCGTGAGTTGGTTTTGCTTGCACAATATATAAAGAGACTGCTGCTTCTTGAAAAATACGTGCCAACAAACATCCAGCCCGCGAGAACTATTCTCTACGCGCTAACGGCATTTTTGCTTCCTATCTGCTTTTAGTTTTTTTACCTACAATCCCCGGTACATTGCGGAAGTGGCTACATCCGACGCACGACGCTTATGAATCATTTGGATTGATTTAATGCGCAACGATAATGAGAGTGCGTTCTTTGCGTTCTCAATAAAGAAAAGTAAAAAAAGCACGGATTGTTCAACTCACTCAACTCAAAGTTCTTTGCAGCGTTCGTTCTTATCTGGTTAAATAAACTTAGTACCACATTTCTTTTTACCGCTGGCAAAATATTTGTTACTGTTCGTTCGAGTTGGGTCTTTTCGAATTATATGCTATACTTACTTATGTCAAATGTGACAGCCCTTATGGCACGTTTCGAATAAGAGCCAGCAAATATTCACTGCCAGAAAGCCCTTGTGTTTACAAGATAAGGCTAGAACGATTTACCTCCCTACGTAAATTCTTGAGAGTTGAAATGAGGAGAGCAAAAATAAACGACACACCGCATGCGTATTTGTCTTGGATTGTGACTTGTGCGACAGTTCATTTCTGCCTAGAAGGCGGTACTCTCCCTTCACATAGCTCTTGTTATTGATGAAAAGATACGCTGGCTAACTGAGGTGGAGGAAAAAGCGAGCTTTGTTCTGTGTAATAAACCTGAAGATGGGCGGAATACAGAACGTCCCGTCTGCCATTGGGGGAAAGATGCGAAACTGTCGCATTAAATAGCTGAAAATTCTTCAGTTAGGACAACAAACAGGGAAAGAATCCCAATGGAAATGGACGAACGCTTAAGTTTATATTTTAGTTTTTTGCGTCAGGTCCCTTTGTGTTCCAAACAAAATGATACTGCATTATTCGCACTGTGTTGTATTTTCGAATGCTTCAAAGTATACAAGAACAAAAAAATAATGGCGCCGAAACTCACCAGGTTCCTCTTTAAAGAGGTAAGGCCAATTTGTTTCTCACTGGGATCCCTTGTCTTTCTATTCCAGCTGAAAACCAACAACAAATCCCGCAATCTCTTTGCACCATATAAAGTTGGTAAAATCTAAGTTACGGCATAAACGTCGGGAATACCCCCCCCCCCCTCCTTTTTTAGAAAGAAAAAGTTTTTTTTAAAGCAGATATTTTCACCGCGTGATTTTACTAACCGCATTTATGTTGCATCGACGGCCAGTTGGTACGCCGAGACCCGTCGTACGAGCTACGTCATGGTTTTATTACCACTTCTTATTTGTCCCTATGGGTTAATAGCACATCGCTTCAACATAATTGATAACCCGAGGATGGAGGGAGCAGCCTTAAAATGACGCCGTGAAAAGCTCCATTGTCTCAAAACGCTTCGCCAGAATGAACAAAGATGCGATCTAGGAAAATGGTTATTTAATAAGATGTTTGGATCCACTTCTAAGAGATCAGTTTATTTCTCTTCTTTATTTTTTGTTCTTAACGTGAAATATGATTTACTAGTTGTCTTTTTAATGAGAGCTAATTGTGCCATATTTTTACAAGAAATTGGAGTAGAGCCATTTGATCTATGCCCTAAAGTTTTATTCGTGTTTTTGTTTCACTTTAGCACAAGAGTTAGATACATGTATACTGACAAAAAGACACCTTCTTATAACACAAAACAAAACAAAACAAAATTTGGTGGACAATGCGGTCGCCGAAAATGTAATCACGGCAGGGAGGAGCTTTCGTTGTCCCGCATCCCCCGCTAGCTTCCTACTCTCGGCAATGCTTCGGCACCTCGAGCCCCTCGAGTGTGCGCGCGCAGCGGAAGCACGGCGGAAGACATGGAGTGCCTTCTGGAGGCCGTGTGTTTGAAAGAGACGCCCTCCTGTTCTCATTCTCTCAGCGAGTCACTTGGACGATACGTCTCCGTCTTCTTCCGATTTGAGCGGAGTGCGTAGTTACCACTTAATGTGTTGTTCTTGTTCTAATTATAGATACAACAACCTGCGTTTTCACTCTCCTTTGTATCTACTACATGAACCAGGCTTTGTTTTAATTGGGGAGCCAAACCGCCTCTCGTAAGAACGATCATATGTACTTCAAGCAAACTACCTTGAATCGTGATAGCCTCACTCCAGCTGACGGTATAAATCATCCGTGTCGTAATGCATGCAAGAACTTCATTCCGACACGCGAAATCTGATCATTGTCGCGGAGAGAATATCTATAATTAATTCATGATTGCTAACCCCCCCGATTTTCCAATTGGTGCAGATCCCGGCCACTTTCTAAACAGCCAAATTGATCCCACGATTGAAGCTACGTAAGGAATGACAGCAAAAACCTTCCCAGGCGTCATTTGTTTTTCTCTCTTTTTTCTTTTTTAATGTGCGCGTGCAGTGATGCTGTTTAGGGAGGAATGCCGCCACTAAACTGTTCGAAATTTCATTTCGTCGCAGTAAACGGCCGGGCACGCTCACAGAAACCGCGTGACACGAACACACACACACAAGAAAAAGGAAATGACACGCAAAGAAAGGGGCGTTGTTCGTGAGTCCCAAGTTCCGAACTTTTTCCTAGCGACGCGTGGCCTGACGAGCACGCCAAACTCGAGAGCGTGGCCCTCCTGAATGCGCGCATGCAAACCTCACCCAGTCTTCTAGACAGTCAACGAACCTACAGAAAATAAGGACGTGGAGAGAGGAAACGCTGAATGTGGCCAAAATGAGATATAGCCGCTCGGATCCTCCTCCTCCTCCTCTTGCTGCCTGCTCGCGAGCGCTTCGTCTCAGCGCTCTTCCCTCGAGAAACAGATTTCTGTGAAATGTGATCGATGGGCGCGCAGTTCTTCTTCCTTTCTGTTTTTCTTTCTATCCTCTTTTTTTTTTATTTGCATCGTTTTTTGTTTGTTTTTTTGCGTACAGATTTTTTTTTTTTTGTCTTTTGGACTTAGTTTTTATGTCGGAAACAGGAGTATTCATTTCTGGTTTCTTATCAATTTTGAATATGAGCTACCTAGAAGCTCTCTGGCTTCAATGCGTAAAGCCAGTTAGCCGTGAAAATAAGCAGCGCCAAAAAACCAAGGACAAAGACGGTGTACACACATAGCGCTTTTGTGTGTCTCAAAAAGAAATTAACAGCACTTCGTGTGTATGAGCAAAAAAGAAATACAAAAGGAGCGCTTCGTGCACGCAATATTTCGTCACCGCGCTTCGTGTGTGTACTTTCTCTTCCTGTCCTTCGTTTTTTTGGCGCTGTTTATTTTTACCGTTAACATCTACCCCCAACTCTGCCAACTTTCCACCGTATATTACAATGTCAAACCCAGCCACACTGCGTCTTCTCTTTTCGAACCGCTTATCTATTCCTTACTCGTTGTCGAAGCAATCTTTCTGCTCAGCGGCTTTTTTAATTGTATTTGTACACTGCATGCGATGATACATTATGCAAAATTAGTATATTTTGGTTGCGACGTAGCCCCCTAGGCATCGCCACTCAAAGAGAATATTTTACGAGGTTTAAACCTGAGCTCCTCGCAATCGGAGTTAAACAAAAAGTATATCAGGCAGTTGTGTTTAGACAACGAAAGGGCGGTCTGGTCTTGAGGTGTGGTGATGCTGGTTTACGCCATAGATGAAAAATTTTGTCTGTGCAGAACGACTGCTATCCTGGAGTTTTTAACGTGCATCCCACAGCAGTGAGGCACGGCTGCACGCCGGTACGACCCTCCTGCCCATTCAAATCGAAACGAGCAGGAATGGGGACTGAACCACGTTCTGAGTTTAACAACGTGTCCACCACTCGTGCTTCTTTTTGTTTTTTTTTGTTTTTTTTTAACGTGAGTATTTTAAAAGCCATCGCTAAATTATTTGAAAATGCTTCGCTCTGCTATACGCCAATTTTCCAGTTGATGTACAGTGTACTCCCTTCACGAACCCGACGAAGCCACAAATATTGGCATGCTACGTAATGTAGTACGTTCGGAAAACCACTAAACTTACATTCAACCATAATGTAAAAACTGCAGAGGAGGCCCCACTTCCCCATTCTCGAAAAAGAAAGATAAAGTCACTTTGCAACATCTCCAAGAAATCAAAGAAAGCCGTAGTGCTAGATTTATGACATCGCCTAGAAAAAGTCTAACGAGGGGGCACGGATTGGACAAGAGTGCTGCGTTATCGTTCGGCTGAGACTCGTGTCCAATCAGGAAGAACACGAGCTCAAGCCTAACTATAACGCAACAGTCGCGTTCAATCTGCGCTCGGCTCATTGGTATCCGAGAATCATACCTCGTTTCACTTTAAGTTTGAACGCTGCCGACGCTTAGAACCGACGGGACCAATCGAACCCTAGGGAGTTTTAGGGAACCGTTTTTGCGCATGCAATACGGGACGATGGGCCCTCCGGTGCGAACTGCGCATGCGCTACCGCAGAAGTCTCGCGTATGCGCACTTCGGACCGGAGGGCCCATCGTATCGTATCGGACGTGCAAACACGGTTCCCTAAGACTATCACTGAGCCTTCCCTGTACCTGATTGGTTCTGCGGTAATAGAACACGTAAAGGGCCATGACGATCGCCACGTTGGTGCGCTTCTGACATTGCAAGATTAGTTCTAGCTGCTTGTAGCGTCGGTTGCAGCCATACTTGAGGTAAAACGAAGTATAGTAATATAATATTAATTTAATAGCTTTATTTACTGGTGGAAGTTGAGGAAAAAAGCTGTCTAAGCAGCTTGGCTGGTCCTCGTCCCCTCACAGGTACACAGCGGTTGCAAAAGCATACACAAGAAATTATATAAAGGAAAAAAAACAGTAGAGGCAAAGAGCAAACAGAAAACACCTACGAGGGAATCATAATTACTTTGATAGAAAAATAGCCCCTAATGTCAAAGCAAAGAGCGAGCAAAAAAGAAAAACACCTACGAGGGAGTCAGTGTAATCACATATTTACTTTGATCGAAAATGTCTCCTAATATCACACATGCTACAGGATTCTATATCGAAATTAGACCGGATCATTTTGTTCAAAAACGTTGGATGTGTTTTTTAAATCATCTGTAGACCATAGTCAGTACGAGACGCACCTACTACCCAGAAATCGGAATGGCGAGTGCAATATGTTATAGGCTTTTTTTCGGAGGGATGCTAAGCGTATCAAAAAGCTGTTTATATCTCAATATTCCTTTTTATATTTTACGCACAGTCTAAAATCATAGTATTGAAATACATTCAGAACACCCAGCCCAACAAAAATTTTGTTAGTATGAAAATTATATGGCACGTTGCATATGACCCTTAGCACTCTTTTCTGCAGTAAAAATTGTTTTGGCAGATTACTTTTTGTGGTAGCACCCCATACTAGATGACAGTAGTTCAGGTGAGATAAAAATAATGAGTTATATAAAATCAGCTTAACTCCAATAGGAAGAATATGCGAGGTCTATGTGACACACCAGTTATTCTGGCAAGTTTAGAAATTAAATAGTCCACATGTTCGGTCCATGACATGTGCTTTGAGAAAATTACCCCCAAAATTTTAAACGTGTTTACTATTTCGATTGGACACAAATCTAAGAAAATGTCGATTGTGAGGATGACATTCCATTTCTAGGGCTGAAAAAGGTCGCCTTAGTTTTTTTCTTATTTATGATAAGATTATTCAAATTAGCCCAGGTTTCTAGACTTTTTTATGGTTTTATTAGCAACACAAGAAATGTCATTGCAATTTATAGCTGAAAAAAGAGGCTGGTGTCATAGCGTAAATGATAAACTTTGTTTGCTGCTATGTTAACGATATCATTGGTGCATATATTGAACAGTAGTGGCCCCAGTATACTGCTTTGTGGTACGCCAAATTTGATTGATTTTGTATCGGATAAGTGGCCGCTAATGTTAACGAACTGTTGGCGACTTTCTATGTAGTATTTAATGAGGAGTGCTGCATGCCCTCTGATACCATAAATCTCAAGTTTTCGAATGAGGAGCTTATGGTTAATATAATCAAATGCTTTTGTAAAGTCTATGAAAATGCCTAGGACTAGATTCCCATCTTCTATGTTGCGTAAAATATATTCTTTCTGGACCAGTAAAGCTATTTCTGTAGAAACGTAGAGCCTTTTTGTTTTAATTTTCCGGTCTTCCCTTCCCTGAATAAAAAAAATAACTTATACACTGTCATGTGCACCTATTTAGCTCTGTTTCGCGTATATTCCACAAACTATATACAACCGAAAGGATTGTGCTTTCTCTAATACTCAAACTCAACACGTGAATATTTCACGTATAATAAACGTCTATCCGGCTCATATATGTTTTTGTTTTCTGCCACACAGTAAATTCATTTAAAAACCTGTTGCGAACAGCTGAAATTAGAAAATCAAAAACGGCAAATAGTGGGAGATATTGCAAATTACGGCAGTGTGCACCAGATGTTGATTTTCAAAGCCGGCGCGTGCAGTTACCCGCAGAGCACGCGGAAAGCGAATTACTGCCAAGTGCAGAGCAGAAACGGCTTATCCCGCGACAAAGCGCCAACAACAATCCACCTTCAAGAACGTTCCCTTGTACCTGCATCTGGATGCCCACCTCATCAGTATCTAATGTAAAAGACGCTTTAGAATTGAAAAGTTAGTGGTGCATAGTTGCTTCCTTTTTTTGTTTCTTCCACAGCGACAGCTCGACCTTTTTTCATGCGAATTTCCGTGGATTTGATCGAAATGGCGCTCAGATTAGTTGAGTGTTTGGTAGATTGCGCTAAGCCTGCGGTTCACCCAGACCATGTTAAATTGCGCAAAAGAAGGACCTTGGTATGTCTCAAACTTCGTTGTTCCCGCAGCACTGCAGTGTCCCGTAGTAAACCGAGCTCAGAAGAACAACCTAAACTCGGATACCCCAAACCACCTGAAAGGTAAGGAACGACTTGTGTTTGTAAACACTAAACGGATCAAAAGTAGGGTTAAATTTACCGAATTTTGCCGATTATCCTTAAAGCGTAGCTGTCTACTTACAAGTTTTCAAGTAGTGCCTTTGCTTTCCGCCAATCGATCCTGTTCGACTGCACGGTCCACCTTTGCGGATTTATCGGAGCACCTGGGATCCCCGTAAACACCATAAGCCTCAACAACACCAAGAAAAAAAAAGGAGTCAAAGACGAACTTGAAAAAGAAAAGAAAAGAGAAATGTAAAAATATTAAGTGTCCTTGTTTTTTTTTTCTTGTTTTTTTTCCTGTGTGTGTGTGTGTCTTTTCTAGAGTATACTGATCTGTCTAAATAACCCAACGAAAGCTAAAAAATAAATCGTAAATATCTAGAGAGTGTCGCTCTTAGGTTTTCAAGACGTTAGTTTTATATTTGTCGTTCGCCGCGCGTCCATCCCACCCCTGATCCTAGATCCCTCGGCGTCTTCCTGATCCCTCTTTCGATCTCTACTTGCTGCTCTAGAATCAGGAACTTTCTTTCCTCTTACTTTTTTTTTCTACAAGTTCTTGGGCGGACGGTGAGATGCTCGTTAAAAGTATAGGACGCATGGTCTTTAAACTCGGCAACTTTTAGGTGTACTTCGGAAGAGATGACGGTGAAGTGGTGAGAAATCCTTCTTATGTCTCTGGAGCGCGGTTCGGGATTTCCGTTATTCGAGACGTGACATCGGCTCATCGCAGTGAGGAGTTCTTCATTTTTATTGACGCTTCCTACTCTCCCGATGGCTCACGGTGGGATGGCGCGCGGAAATAAACGACCGAAACCGTTATATCGATTAAGTCCAGTCATGCATCAATCTGTCTTCTCTTTTTCTTTACTTCTTTTTATATTCGGCGGCCGCGCACTCGCGCTAACTCACTCGCTCTCTATCTTTTTCTGAGTTGAGCACGACGGCCACGTTTTGTATGAGTTTTAACCTGCGGCGTTGTTCACGGGCATTATTTGCAATGTATATGGAGGGTTTTCATAAACCTCAAGTAGTAACGACGTAGTTAAGCGTAGCGATGAGCGTGCCTGTTCCATTACGCAACTAAATATTGCTGAAAAGCACTTAACTTAGTTTCTTTATGTCTCTTAGGTAAAACTTACTTGTGAGGTATTCAGAACTGTAGCGCTCACTAGATTTATACGGGTCACACCAACTGTGTCATATGTAATGGGAGCGCAATCCTCGCGGAAACCTAAGAACTACTGTATGATTTAGTTCTCATTGAACAGTTCGATCGCACAAGAGCGTAATCTCGGCTAGGTCGTGGTCAACGCGTCAGTGTTGCTTGCTGAGGGGTACGCACTGTCCCACCCCCCACCCCCACCCTGTTTCCCCGAAGTATACGGTGCATGGGTGACTGCCAAGATCGCGTTATTGAATGGCTTATTTATTAGAAATGCAAATGCCTACCGATCGGGGCATTTAAACACTGACCATTTAATTGTTTACTAGGGGTGCGCGAATAATGGTTTTGAATGGAATAGCGCAGTTTTATTGCTAACTTAGATACTGTAATGAGAGCCGGTATGCATTAGCTCTCCTTTCCACTGCAAGGGTTAGGGATCTTGCAGCGCTATTGTATTCTAACCGCTATTCGCACACCTCTAGCGTTTACCTAGTACGTCCATTCGTGTGGTGAGACGGCGATAAGTGCATACCTTCCGGCGAAATTGCTCCGATGTCCACGGTCCAGCAGCGATTCCGGCCGTGAGCGAGCGACCGCCCTTGCTTGGGCTGTTCCGATGAGTGCTACGTCGCGATACTGCCGTTCGACCCCCCCAAGGATAGTGAAACCACGAGATAAGACACCGTTCGCCTGTTCCATATAAACTACGTGAGCACTTTGCTTTGGCTCCAGAGAAAGCACGGTACGCCGCCTTGCTTCGCCCACGAGAGAAGCAATAGCGCCGTGGGAAACTGCTATTTTTGTTTCCTATTAATGCGCATCATGAGATAGGGATTATAGAAGCGCGAACCGCTACAGCAGTCTAGTAACTGCCAGGGTAAGAACGGCAGGGAGGTCCTTCAGTTGTCCCCATTTCCAGCGCGTGCTTAATAGCTCTGACAACGCCTCGATCTCTCGCCAAGCTCGATCAGGCGCAGCCCAAATACGGCGATGGACAGGGAGCATGTTCCGGAGGCCGGCCGTTCTAAAGAGGTGCCCTGTCCTTCTCACTCCGTTAGTGATTATGGCCTTAATTATGTCGGGATACAACTTCAATTTTGAGACAGCAGCATATGCAACATTTCGCGTACTTCAAGTACCGACGTGATTATTCGTAACCTACACTCGTTATGATAAAGAAAAGTAGTGGCGAAACCACAAAACGATGTCTACTCCCAGAATTGCTCGTACAATTCATTGACAATCTAGTACGCTACGTTCTAGAATTTCGCTTTAGAAGAAGTTTTATAGCATTCCTTGCAAACGCCGTATATTGTGTAAAGTACTAAGGGAAGCGCAGTTTATCAAATATTAATAAACTCCCACTAGTGTCTCATTTACTGCAGCGTTTAACGATGGTTAAGTGCAGGCTGGACGACTCTTATATTTACTTTTTTTTTCGTTATTCGTATTTTAAAGTTGAGCTCCGGGGAATGTCTATACATACGGAAAATTCCTCAACGTCCACCGGACGACACGTAATTTTTCTCCTCTACATGTAGCGCTGTTGCCTTTTCTTTTTTGCCCGTTTAACGAAGCGAGAAATGTCAAGATGGAGGAGGAAGTCAGATTAAAGGATTAAGTGGGATCAATAAACGGCCACCCGAGCGAACAAGTTCACGTCGAGCCCCGTTTCGTTCACTGAATAATTTGCATAGTTTCATACATGAACTCTAGGGATCAGTAAGCTTTAACGTTTTTGTTGTTTTATGTGTAAGCTTTAATTTTTACGAAGTTCGCGCTCCGGGATCGAATGCCGCAGGATTTAAATTTTGGCATGCATTATTATCAGATAATTTTAATAAATGTGAAATGAGCCTACAACAACCTCCGTACATATTTTACTGCGAAGCAAATTTCATTGTAGATTGGAAATAAGATCTTTACTGTAACATTGTTCAGTGACCGCGCTTTTGTTTCTTCGTACAACACGTAAAGTTTCACAGATCTGTTAAGGTTTTTACAGCATCACTTCCAAATTACACAGACCCAGGCTATATAAAAAAATATAGTCTACTGCTCGATAATTTATAAAATTACGCAAAAGAGCCGTGCTTACTTTGAGCCCCCGTCATTACCAATGAACATAATTCCATTGAAGAATTCATTCTTCGATAATACCAAGTCATTTTGTTTTTTTGTTTACACCGTGTGTGTCTCTTGCTGTCCGTGTTGGCCAATGTCTTAGTGTGAATGGAACTTATTTTGTGCTTTCGTGTGAATTGAACATATTTTCTGCTCATGTATAGTGCTGACTTCTTTTTATACCACAACTGGTTCTCGTTACCACACACTATCCAAGTGTGTCAGTATCTCCTGGATACAAATATAAATTTGCCATCCCTTGAATTCGACCCTTTCTAGATTTGATATCACATCAAATTGACAATGGTAAAGTGTCTGCTCAAGAAAACAAGCCATGTAGACTGTGGAGCTGCTAAGAGTATTAAAATGCATCGTTTTGACACCTTCCTTTCGCAACCAAAATGCGATTTAGATATTAGGTGTCATATCTCTTTGGTGTCAGTGTTTGATCTCACGCAACACTGAACTAGAATGTTTGTGTATGTGTGTGCGTGTTTGTGTGTGCGGGGGGGGGGGGAGGATACATTGTCTCTGATTGTTGTGTACGACTACCAGCGATAATGATTTCTGACTTTTTAAGAGACAGTCCAGCAGAGTCTTGAAACGGAGTCAGCGCAAAGAATGAAGCGCGCAAGCAGAAGCTTCTTGTTTTCACAACTCAAATAGCACAGTTCTTGGCTCCACATTTTGCTTTTTGTTCGTGAATGTTGGCCCTTAAAAAGCCCGAACAAGCCAAAGATAGAGCCAAGCTTGACCTTCTTTGGCCAGAGTCTTGGTGTCTTGGCCCTAATTCGCCCAAAGAAGTGCCGAAGTTAGGCTTCACTGTGGGTAGTTTGGATGTCATCTGCAGCATCTGTGGGCCCAAGTGGCCAAACAAGTGCGAGAGTTGGGCTTCACTTCTGGTTCTTCGATTTTCATCTGGCAACTTTGAGCCTAAATGGCCAAACAAGTACAATATTTATATGCTTCATTGCTGGTAGTTTGGCTCTCTTCTGACATTCTTTGTTCCAAGTCTGGCGTTTTGTCAATTAAGTGGCGAGCCAGAGACAGCTCCATAGAAACACCAGAGAAAAGTATTCTGGCACTAACTAGCGTCTTGGAGCAACACCGTATTGTGCCCAAGTTAGGCCCTTGGATCGCTAAGCTTGCGGTAAGTTGGGCGTTTCTCTGGCGTTCTACACCTGGGAAAATGTTCTTTTACAGCGGAGTTGTTAAAGGGGTTATGACATGAAAATTAAACGGATAGATTATTCTTGGAATGGAATGCTCATAGGCTACTTTGTATATCCTCCAAGTTACGCGATTTTTAGAGCTCTGGTAATTGCAATATTTAATTTACGAATTTTTATCATTTTCATCTGGCGACCAGGCAACACTGCCCAAGTTAGTCACACCATGGTGTCTATTAACCAGGTGACCATGAACACTCTCTCATTCTAGGCGCCCCCATGATCGCCCAACCTCTCCTCGTCGCGGTACGCTCAAAACCGCTCACACAACTCGATAACCCTAACGATATTCTCGCTCTCGCCCCTGCCCCTTGACCTTCCACCCTGCATGTGTCTGCGAGATATCCCCGGACAACGGCGACCACGGCGAGTTCGTCCGTAACTCGTCGTCGCTGAAGCTGGTCGCGAGCGGGTCGCAGTCAAAAGGAACAGCTTCCGACATCTCTTGATAGCAATCACTCTCATCGCTGTAGCGATCAATGTTGAACATTTCGACAAGGCGAGCGATGCCGTAGACATAATCGTCAGGCCGCTTGCTCGAAACGTGGAAGGTAAACGAGGAAGCTGAGGCTCGTACGCCAAGAGACTCAGGTCTGTGAGTGCGTGCAAGGAGACACCGCGCTGGAGGCTGGCTACGTAGCCGACCTCCAGCTCCGCCCGGATCTGCCCCTCCGAGGGGCCCGCATAAAAATCGATTTATCCACGAAACTATCGCGCCATTTTCAAAACAAATTTAGCAGGATTATAGGAACGCACAATGGGTCCTAGCGGTATAGTTATCTGATATTTTATTTTTGGCTTGTCATAACCCCTTTTAGGGCTAGTTTCCCCAGGACCGTGTTTGTCAGCAAAAAAATGTCGACACAACACTCCGGACAGCTACCGCCATCTATGAACGACGGCAGCAACCAGACAACCGGCTTGCCGGTTGTCTGGCTACTGACGTCGCTTATAGATGGCGGCAACCTTTCCAGCCTTTTCACTCTGGCTTGCCGACTTGCAGCCGGCCATTACTTCATGCCCACCACAGTCCAGCTTCGCTGGTCTTCCTTCTTCACCAAAACGGAAAAGCTGAAAGTTTTTTTTTTTTTTTTTTTTTTTGAGGATAGAACATGACAACATATTTGCCTAGTAGATTTTGATGTTACCAAGGGTTTTGATTCTTATAGCGGTTTACTCTGTGGGAACCACGTGTTTCCTGCATCCCTATCTAGGCCTAGCTCAGGCAGGCCGCGGTGCGTCGCTAAGTCGGAGCGCGTCCCGGATGCGAGGCGAGGATGTATTCTTTTGTGGACGGTTCTCCCTGGCCCTGTTCGGGTAATTTTCTGAAGGCACACCCTTCGGGATCTTGGTACTTGGACGATTCAGCCCCTCCGGGGAGCCAACCTACTTCCGACCGCCCCGGGCGCGTCCATTCCCGAAGGATATATAAGACGGCCAAATCCAACGGCCAGGGGCCACCCTCGCTGGAGGCGACTCTCTTTAGGGGAGGCTCTTCTCGACGGAGCCTTCCTTTCTTTTACTGACTCTCCCCCTTCCGTGATACTGCATATAGCGGCAGCGCGGACTCCGACTGGTGATGCCGTGAAAGAGACAGCGCCGTTATCTCGGACTTTGTTGGCCCACTGGCAAACATGTGCCGTAATCGTCATAAACACGTCAACATCCGGACCCAATGAACCTTCTTTTTTTTAAGTGGTACACCCAAAGGGGAATCCCACAACTTGCAGAGAACTATCCGCTTCGCGTTACTTGGCCTTGGGCTAGAGAAGTTTTTTTGAATAATAGTCATAATGTGTTTTGAGCACATGGTTGTTGTTTTTTCGTTTGCAAGCTTCGGAGTAACTAATAAACTATAGGCAATTCTACTTACCCCTGATTCTTTGTTGGGCAAAAAGGTTCTGTGATCACTCCTCCACACTTGTCACCATACTTCGTTCCACCCTAAGTCAAGACGCAGCCGACGCTGCGAGCCCATGGGACCAATCAAGCTGCGTCAAAAGCTCAACGTCATGATGAGTGTTAGGTGTCTACACATGTTCTATCATCCCTGAACCAATCATGTACAAAGAAGATTCAATGACTTGCGCTTTTTCCTTGCTGTTTGATTGGTCCCATCAACTCTCAGCGTCGACTTTTTGGACTTAAATTGAAACAAAGTACAGCCACATAAAGGGGGGAACATAGGAGCACTGTGGTAATGAATATTACAAAACCCCCAAATAAAGAGCCCTTCATACTGGTATTGAGGACCCCCTTTGGGATTTAATATAATCAGACGTATTTTTCCAGGTACATTGAAACGCCTCAGGAAATAACGATTATCAGAAGACACTTGGCTTCTCTAGATTCCGGCGTATTCTATGGCACATGGCAACCCTTTTCCGAAAAACACCCCTTCGGGTTCCAAGGGCCGTCATAAAAATACACCTTTTATCATACACGGTTATGTCTGTCCCACTCGTGAAAGTTTGGGTACAACAAATGATATTCAATCATGTCGAAGAATAATGAAAATATTCATAATATGCACGTCTGCGCCACAATCTGCGACGCCCCCCCCCCCTCCCCCAATGCTTTAAAAACAAAACAAAAAAAAAACACAAAAAAAAACGATAACGGATAAATAATCATGGGTACATGAGCAAGAGAGATGGAAAATAATAGAGAGGACGTGCGTCTCCATTTTTAATCGCTTTTCGTTACAGCTGTTCGGTGCCCGCTGTATTTGAAGCAGTTGATTATGTCTCGGGAACGCCCATTCAGTTCGAGCACGTATAAAAAATTTCAAGCATTTTTTTTTTTTTTTTTTTTGCGAACGTATTTTTTTTTATTTTTTTTTTAGGCACTGAGTTTGACGGGAGAAGAGCGAGAACTCCGATATATGACTCGTGAGCCATTGTGAAAAGAAGAACGCAGACGTACAAACAGGGACAGCCCTTCCTTCGCCATTCTGAGCATGCGTGCCTTATGTAAGGCGCATGTATTGTCCCGAACGGAAAGAGGATATGCAAGCATGAGATGTATGCGAAGGAGGGATGCAACGACCCTGTAATACTTTTCTTTTTCTTTTTATCTTCGGTTGTTGTGGCAGTCTCCGTGTTTGTTTGTTGCTTTGGGGCTTGGAGGAACGCCTCAGGCATCTTGCTAATGCGCTTTTGTTTTGCCTGCATTTCCCCCCCCCCCCCCCCCCCCCCTCCTTTTCTTATTGAAGGCAGCCTCCGATCCATGAATCTTCGTCGTTTTGTGTCTGGATTACTTGGCGGTTGTTATGCCGTTTCCAGGCTTATCACGTCGTTGTTTTGAAGTGCACGTCTTCTTCGAAACACGCAGTTGCTATTTTAATAGTTTGATTTACACTTTATCTTTTTTATCGGAACGGTAGACGAAGGAGCTCGGAGTGTGACTCGACTTCTTCCGGGGCGGAGAGCATAAACAGAGATGACGGGCGTCGCGTACTCTGACGACTAAAATTATTGTAAACGCTGTTGTCCGATTTTCGGCTAAACGAATTAGATTGAAATACTAGTTGGGCTCCTCACCTGATTCTTTATTTATTTTTTTACTAAAAACGATTTTTATAATTTCGTTTTTGTATTTGACTGCGCAAGGTTATTTGGAAGTTTAACATCGCATGGCTTTAGGTATTCGAAATCACCTTAGAGCAAGCGCAAATGCACCATGTGCTTTCGCATCAACAACATGAACACGATTTAAATCCAAGTTTCACTGATATAGGTATATACTGCCCGCTCCGGTCTCAAGGTCCGTAAAATTCTAACATAAAAGGCAATCCTGAATGTTTACAGGTATATTTTACCTTTAAGGTACTGGTTGAAAATACGCCAGCATATATAAAGTTTCCTGTCTACGTGTCATTCCGCACTCGGCACAGACAGCTTATGGTTGCAGCCTATAAATTATTCTGTTTCATCGTACATTGGACTGCCTCAGACTCCATGAGCCATCATAACCAATCCAGCGCTGCGAACCTATTACGCAGACTTGAAAAGTAATCTTTTACTTTTTCAAGTAATTTAGAAATTGCCACGTTAATCATTTCCGGTCGCCGTAAGCTACCGATATGGCGGGTGTGGTTGTAGCTTTCGCTGCCTTGGCAGCTTACAGGTGAACGGAGTGCACCTACACTCTTTCTCTCAAATTCAATATCTTATTTCTACAAGGACTACCGTAATGTGGGCGTATCAGAAATTGTAAGTAGTGTTGCAGAACATTTTTGAGAACATCAAAATTATTTCTATTGTATTCTTGATAAGTATACGGGAAAAGTAGCGTGAACATAATTTGTAACGTAACGAGTAAAGTAATCCGTTACTTTTCAGCGAAAGTTATTTGTAACGGTAATTCATTACAATTGAGTCTCGGTAATTTCTAATTGTGATCGATTACATCATTTTAAGTAACGGGCACAAGTCTTCAATCACGTGACTCCGCGTCCCGCGCGTCAATGCGCGCCTTCGGTGGGTCACGTGACACTTGCACAGCATTGGTCTGGTTACGATGACTCGTGGCGTCCACTGCCCACCGCCGTAAGGTAGAAAGTATGCGGAGCGCACGTTTGTCTGCTACTTGCTCAGTGGTTGCAGTGACATTCGGAACACCGAGCTGTCATTGACTCTGATTCGAAAGAGAGTGGGTAGACCTGAAGGATAATCAGCCTCGAGGTCTTCACACTATTCTTCCAATCGGAGCCAATCAGAGCTTGGCGTTCGGACGTCACCGTAACGCCTGCTCAAGAAGCAGACAAACTTGCGCTCCGCATAGTTAGGAAAGCATAGGTTATTGAATGCTGACTCCCATGCTTTACGTGCTCGATACACACGGGTCTAAGGTCGAAATGTGAACTGCTGCCGTTTAGAATTGTAGCCTAAATAACGGTAACTTGCACTCTGTACTGCGAAAAAAGAAGTATATATATACATATATTTATTCGTATTTTAGGAATATGAAACACGAAATAAATCAAGCTGGGGACTAAAATATAAAAGAAGATAGTAGCTCTCAGCATTTTGATTTCAGAAACTCTAATTCCCTTTCCGGGAGTGACATGTTTTTTGCTTGTTAAGATTAACATTCGCATTCTGGTAGTCACCAAATCCTTTAGAAACTGTCGGGCATGTTTGTTTTTTATTTCATTGTAAGTAGTTTTTGTTTTGTTTTTTTTTAGCATAAAGACGCCATCTTTCGATATTTCTCTTATTTTATAAAACGACTTCCAAGATATATATTTTTTTTTTTTTTTAGTTTGGAAATATTTAAGCATTGGTGGATTCTACTTTGCCATTAGGCGGGATCGGAATATAAAACCGAGAATTCAGCAACGTTAATCCTGAAAAGAATCACAGAGTATTTTCCTATGTAATCCCTCATGAAAAGTAGAACACACAGTAGCATGGAGAAATATTGTATTAGTATTCGTTTCTCATGCTCTTATTCTATAGATAAATATAGATAATAAACTGGAGTGTAACCACCTGAGCACGCGCAAAAGGCCCCTGATAACTAGTAAAAACAAACATAAAAATAACGAATGTCTATCTGTATGACGATCAATAATGTGCTTTTTAGCGAATTAAACTGGGTTCTCTTCAGTGTGTCCTACGCAAAACTAGATAAATCAAATGTAGCACTAATTCGTTTGTCTCGTAAGGAATAAAAAGGAAAACAAGAAACACTGAGTAAAACGCGTTATTCGGAAACGCCGGGAAGAGTGGGAACACAGATGGCTAAATTTCGTTTTTACCCTCGTTGTCTGAGTCTGAAGAAAGAGGTATTAAATGAAAGCGACACGCCCCCATCCTTCCGTTTCTCGGTCCTATCGTGTTCGCTTTCGGCAGACACGGGCTGTTGCCTATGGCGGAAACCGCTATAGGCAACGCGATTCCCCGGAGGATCCAGTACGAAGGTGGGCATGGCCGGCGAAGACTTCTTTCGAAGGGCTCGGAGTTGCTTGCTACATGCCTGTATGAAGCACGGGAAGGGCCTTTCGTGTACGCCAGGGAGGCACTGGGAGCTGACCGAGGAAGGCGGCATCGGTCCGAAGTTCCGCTTCCATGTCCTAGTCTGAGGTGGAGAGAACATAAGAGCTACGACCGAGAACCTTGTACCCGTCCAACTATTGTGCGCCGAAACTAGCAGCAGTTAGGGTTAGAAAGAATGGAAAGGACAAGTTGAAACAAATCTATACTGTGATTCATTCCTAAATTCTGTATACATTTATTATGTTCCTATTTTCTTCCTCTGCGTTTCGTATAGCGAAACTTCGGCTGACATTCCTGACTCTACGGCGACCAAATTTTGTATTTTGATTTAGTAAATATTAATGACGTTCTGTCAGCTGAAAAAAAGAAAGGGAAAAAAATTCAATTTTCGTAAAAAAAAAAAAATCAGTTTAGTGGTTACAAATCACTCTTTTTTTAATTGGAGAACGCTTTACGTGTTGCAAAAGCTACTTTGATGCATAATTAGTACAGCTTACATTTATGTCGTCCATTGCATCTTATGCGTACTAACACTGCCTTGAAAATCGAGAGCCAAATATGCGGTACATACGGGTACACGTGCTTAACAATTTAATTGTTCTGTAGCTAATAAGAATAATTTGACAAACTTGGGACGTTCTTGAGGTATAGCAGCTTCGTGGATTTACGCAAGTATTTCTTATATTTTGGTACACAAGTGTACCAAAGGCTCAGCAGCGTACGCAGAATTTGTTTTCGGGAAAACAAGGAATTGGGGGGGACGGGGCGGGACGCCCGTTGCCGTCGTTTGGTCTGTCGCTTGCCAAATCGCTTACATATGGTTCAGAGCCTTTACGGTCGGTGACAGGTTGAGAGTAAATTGGAAGCTCCTCCCACCTCTTTCCACTTTAGCATGGCGAAGGCTTAAGAGGTGATCGCCTCCTCTCCAGCGTTCGCCCTGCTAAAGAGGAAAAAGGCGGGAGAAGCTTGCACTTTACTGTGAACCTGTCACCGACTATTCTAGTAATATTTCTTGTGGATGAAAGTAATAGTTATGACTTACAACGAAAGGATCTATATCTTAATAGAAAATAAGTAGGTATCATTTTCAAAACGCTTTATTCCGACAGGTTTAGAGCTGCAGCATGCTTCTTAATGTACCTTGTTCGATTTTTAGAGACTGCAGTTTAACACTACAGCGGTGTGTGCCTCCTTTCAAACTAAATTTCGGTAACTGGTAATTTTGTATCACCAAGATACTTTTTTTTTATTTTTGAATACTCGCATAATACCGCGTTGCGAGACGCATGATTCATTGCATGGGTTAAACGTCTTGCATATTTTTTTTTTCTTCTGGGTAGCCGTTCTAAATGTGGTTAGAATAAAGAACTCTACTGTAGAAATACGGTGAGACTGATATCTATTGGAGTAGGCTGGATGGCGAATCGGGAGCCCTACGGTGGCACTACCGGCGGTCATTGCTTGACACCAAGCAATACATGCAAGCCTATGGAAGGAACGAATAAAAATGAGCTATTTGGAGATTGTGTAAAATGTCTTATAAGGAAACTTTTATGATATTTCGCAGCAATAGTCAGACTGAGTTTACAGTCGTCAGTAACTGGCGAGAGGTTCTTAAATTGCACAAACAGCGAGCCAAAATCTGTCGTCTGCTATCATCGATGGATTTTAGCGAAGCTCCACTGGCTTCTAGCGATCTTTTCTCAAGATTAATGACCTGAACTAAAAGAAAAAGCGATAGAAACAAAAACAATCACAATTAAGCTGGCATGTTCACCGTGAAAAGTTCTATCTAACCACACAGGCACACAATGTGTTGCTGACGCCGTTCCTCACACTTAAAAACACAGAAGCAAACATTTCTTGCTGCCTGCATAACGGCGTGGCCCCCACTGGCTGCTCGTGGGGCTCGTGGGGCCCGTGGAGGAAGTCAACGGAGGATAGAAAAGTATTTTTCCCCTAAAACTTCAGTGTGGAAGTATTGTCATCACAACACAAACATTTCTCACCATTCCAAAAAACTTCGTCATAATTTGGTCGTCCTAAGTACCATATAAATGAGAGAAATCTCACTTTTTCCATTTTTCCCATAGGGCTCAATGCATTTGCTGGTGTCAAGCAATGGCCACCGGCGGTGCCACTTAGCCCCAGCAAAACAAGAATCGATCCGCGATGCAGCCTACTGCAAAAGACGTCAATGTACGGTGATACGCGTGGCAACGTTCCATCGCAAATTAAACGCAGATAAACGGGAATTTCCGTAGATTGTTTTCCCTCCTCCGCTACGTTCTCCAGAACAAGACCTCACTACTGGGCATGCGCGGCACTAGCCTTCCCTGATCTCGTAGCGGGATCCAGAGAATGTTGCGGGACCAGCGGAAATTATCTACGAAAACTCCAAGATCTACCATGCCGCGCTTGCAACAGAAACAATTCACCAGACATTACCGTTTGCCAAGTATTATCCCCCTTGGAAAGTTCCAATTCCGGCAGATCTGGCTGCACTTTGTTGAGGCTTATTGCGTTATTCGCCTCGAGATCAAACTAAATGTGGCGCTACTGTCGCGCTATCATCATCAGCAATGTGTGGATAGGAAGATGGCTGCCCCGTCGGCTATCTGCGGTCGCGGCCAAGAACCTGCAGAATATCGCGTTTATTGCCTCGTACAGTATCATTGTGAAAGAAATTTTAACAGAAAATGATCCGATACTGTTCACAATTGCCTTAGTGCAATACCATTGCACCGAATTAGGAGTCAGTTTTCACCGAAATACAGCGGTCGGCGCGCTGAAGAGACAGTGGCACTCGAAGTTGAGATCTGATTCACGCGATGGTTTGCTTTAAACATTTCACCGCCGAAGACTTCAAACTATCGATGCATGACAACCGAGGTAAGTGGAATAATAAAACGTTTTACATAAGAGTCAAGAGTGGCCCAAGTTAGAGTGTACGTAAAGCGTGCGCGCTGATACTCGCTCGCTGCTGGGCAGTGTGATCGCCCTTAGTGTGGGTTTTCCCACTGCGGTGTTTTTGGAGAGGATACGAATCCGACTTTTGAAATGTTGTAAAATTGTAACTCCTACAAGCCCCCATACACTATGGCACACTAAAAGAGGCATCCACTGTAGCAAATGTGACTTGCTTAGTGCCCGCGTGTGCGTCGGACTCACCTGATTAATTTTCTTGAAGTTCGGTCGGAAGTACACGGTAAATAGTGCTGATGACAACTGGTCAGTCTATCAGAAGAGCAACAGGGACTATCGAGCCTAATCACTTGCTTGTTTACACTCTATGAATCTGGCTTACCCTCCGCGTGAAGAAGGTTCCGTGCCACTTCACTTGAAAAACGAAGTTTCAACGGCAAAACACGCTACATGAAAACGGCATGATTACACCTAAAGTTAACAGGTCACTAAATGCCATGGCTGCCACGTACGAAGATTGAGCTATTCTTTTTTCGAAGTGACTGCACCGCCTACTGCAAAACCCTTCGCGAGTCACATATTTTTGAGAATTACAAAATTAGCGAAAAATGAAGGCCTCTCTTGTTTCGAGGCCAGAATTCAAGTCTCAAGAATCTGCGAAAGTTAGGGGCCGCGAATAGATTCCTTTGCCTAATTTGCGAATAATTAGGATCGCAAAGATAAAGCGTTTTACGTATGCAGCGTTTAAAACAATCGGGAGGACAAATTGCGCGATTCTCTCAAAGACGATTCCGGTGGTTGGAGTTACAGAAAATAGTTATCCGGAAGGGCAAGTGCACGAAAGTTTATCAATCGTGGCATCGTTCGTGAGTTTCATGTTCACAGTGTGGGTATCCTTGCTGGGGGCCTACGACTGCAGCACGTAACTCCGCACGTGTATGCTCGTGGACGTCTTCGTTGGGGCCACGACGCTGCGCTGAATAATGCGCCCGGCATTCCCAGTTGTTCGCCTTCGACTAAGCACCGTTTTCCGTCGGCAATGTACTACTCAATGATAGTATGCAATGGCACTGAAGCTGAAACTACGAACCGCATCGCAACACAGTCGAGTCTATCATCGCATCACAACATCATTGTCGAAGTCTATCAAGGCCAGGTGTTTTGAATTGGAACAATTTCTTGACGTCATGGGCCACGTGATGTAACAAGGTGTGTCAATATTTCATCGCATGTAACCAGTCTTGAAAAAGGTCTGTCTCTGGCCGAAAAGTCCACTGACTTTACGAATATGTTATAAAATTCGAAACAAGCGTCGAAAGTACGTTTTTTTGCCGTTTATACTCTTCGGCATCCTGCGCTACGGTTCATCTCTCTCTCTCTCTATATATATATATATATATATATATATATATATATATATATACATATATATATATAATTTTTTTTTACGTATTGCGTTTGTGTTTCGTTCATATGTTTGCCGCAACCTCTCTGTCATTTCTTTTCCAAATGCCTCGTTTTGTGGAGCCCAGTCCCAGCTATGCTGGTCTTTTTCCCGTAATGAGAGGTATTATTTACCCACTGTCACTGCCCCTCTTCGCATCTGATCATTACTACAAGTCGTCAAACAACAAGGCCGACCATTAACCTGGTTTGTTACTCAGCTATTATGAGCGCTCGAAATACATGCGACGAATATAGAAAGGAGGTCAATGACATTATATAAGAGTAATTTGTCTAAATGGGCAAAAGTAATTTCAGTATGACAAGAGCCATCTCTGGCATTTCTTGTTTTCCTTTAATTGATTTCTTGCCCGCTGTTAGTGCTCTGATCAGTAGTTTCTCTCACTCGAAAAAAGCGTCGCTAAAACGTTCCGCTTTGTACAATGTTCTTTTTTTGATGAATGGTAGGGGACGCTACGTGCCATTCTATTCAATCGGATGTCGCGTGAGTGCCACATGTCCGTCGGGAGGGGCGCGGCGACAAACGGGGAGTGTAGTCAAGCGATGCGCTCACACTGCTTCATTGGCTGGGATGGCTCGTGCCGTTGGCCGCGATCCCTCGTAAAGTAGAGAGAGGTGTACAGCATATCTTTATTGTGCCCCCAAGCGAGGGAAATAAATGGACGTTCAAAGTCAGTCTTGGTTTTAAATAGACACATTTAATTCGGCGCACTGTTTGCAGTCACCCTTAACAAAAAAAAAGTAGCAGTTTTTTTGTTTTTTTTTTATTTCTGCTTAATTTTACAAAATTTTATAGAGAACAAATTTATTTAGATTTTTCTAATGCTGATATTGTGAAAGGGTAACTGCAAAAAAAAAAAAAAAGGTGTTTTCTTAAACAGCCTAATTGGGACAAGCATGTCACAAAACAAATGTTCCGTGAAAAAATAATTTTTTAGCAATATTTACCCCGCAGGGCCTAATTTAGTCGGAGTCAGAACCTCTCCACATTTGAAACTCCCGCTCTTTCGACCCCCGCGGAGGAGAAGTATGCCCCGCCCCTCACCCTTGGATTTGCTCTTGGGTTGACTTGGCCGTGGAGTTCAATGACGCAGCGTCTCGACTTTTGGTAAGATCTGGCAACAACGCACGTTAAACGTGGCGCCGGTATTGTTTTGGTTTGATGGGACACGAAAAGCTGCGTGGTTTGCGAGCACATAGCGAAGACATGACCTGAGAAGTGCCCCTGTGGTGTTCCCCGACGACGGAAAGAATCATTCGTAACCGTCGTGTGTGCTTTGAAAGCGAAGGGAGTCACAGTGTCCACGAGTGCGAAATCACAAGCCAACGTGCACGACAGCGCTGCGTTGACTTCAGTGATCTCGTTCTGTTTGGTGCAACACGGCGATATGACAAAGAACTGAAACGTTCTTGGTGCCTGTGGTGCGGTGCTTGAAAGTAGACACCCACACTAACACAGAGCGCAAATTGGTTGTTGTGGGGTTGAGCTTCAACGGGTTCAGTCCCGTCGTCGTCAGCTGATCCAGTCAAAATGGCCCTGACTCCGGGAGGACGCAGCGAGCGTTTTTAAAAGTAACGTTTCCTTCGTTACGTTTCAAAATGTCGAAGATTCCCGACGCATACCGTGAACAAAAAGCTGCGGGCGTTTTCAACAAAATTACGTCGTTTTAATTGAACAACGGACTTCGAATTGTCCTAAATCTGCCGTTCTTATGCTTCGCGTTGTTGAACTGCGCTTGCACAGCGACGTGTTGCGTTCATCGTACAGTGTGAATAAATTTGGGCAAGATTTCCTACCGGCCTACAGATGTACGTAGTGAACGTAGTGAACATAGTGTGTTTTTTTTTATTTGGAAGAGGCGTTGAGCATTTATGGCGGTACAATCACTTGAGAGTTCAGAAATTGGGAAGGACGAGCAAGCTTTCCGAACTTTGTCTCTTTGCTCGCTGGCACTGCCCCTAGTTTCAAGTCGTAGTTTCAGTAGATATGCCTACTAGCAGCCAGCAGGTACAAACTGATCTAGAGCAGGTAAAGGACTGTTAAGTGGGGACGGTGCGAAATCCGTGTTTCGCGCTTTTCGCAAGGTGACTGGGGAAGTGCTTTTGCTAGGTACGCGGAATATGCAACCGATTTTGTTATGCCCGTCCTTTGCGTATCTCCACCAAAACGAATAAGCTAATCTACAAAGCCGCAATCGCAAGCCAAGATTTACGACAACAGTACACATTCATTCAAACAACTTTACCCAAGATGGTTCGGAAGCCGAGAAAAATATCTGTCGGCTAACGCAGAATTCGGACGTCCGAAGGCTTCTGCGGACAACTATTACGTTGTGCCAGGTTTTTTACGTAACAGCTGTGTCTAGTCGCGGACGTCTAGTCGACGGCCTCCGGAGTGATATGACGAAAACGTAACTGGACACGCTTGTCGCTACGCGAACTCCCTATTGCCTCCAGCCAAACAGCATTCCTTTAGAGGCGACATAGCTGCTGGAAGGCTCGCTGTCGGGATCACTCATGTGACATCTCCAAAAAGTCAGCATTTGCACGCGCAAGCAAAAAAATAAATAGATAAATAAAGTACGCTAAGCAAGCAAAGAAGAAAACGAACGAACCGCGCTATGAAAGCCAAAACTCCGTGCCGCTTCCTATCAGTAACACCTGCGACAGCTGCTAAAAACGCACTACTTCACTTCAAGAAGTCTCACTTAAGCACTTGGGTCAGCACGAAACACTGATCACTTTGGCGAAACGACTAGTCGAGGTAGGCGAGGAAGGCGGGAGCAGAGACATCGGCGGCCATGAAAGAATGGCGAAGCTTTTGTTTGTTAGGGTATGAATCCAAACGGAAGTGCCCGTTTTGTAAACCTTTTTGACAGAATAATAACTCATCACGTGGGTTATTCTTTAAACGTAAAAATAAGACGGTAAAAAGGAAATTGCAATATATAACAAAGGTTTAACAACCAAGATCTGAGCTGTCAATCAATCTCTTAGCCAATGAGAAGTAAAGCAGCCAATCGGGGCCAAACGTCACAGAACACCAATTTTGTGGCGCGCGATTTAAAACGGACGAAATAGCCGCAAACTAAAATCAGTCTCACGCAATAAATATTGCTGTAATCCTTTTTCCTGGCCGAAAAATTTTTTTTTGTCATGGTTGTCCAAATTAGGCTGTTTAAAAAAAAAACTTTTTTTTTCTTTGCAGTTACCCTTTAACGAAATGATTATGTGTCTGAATAACAAACGCGGGCTGGCCGAATAAATTCACACTCAACTCCACTGCACAGAATTTTTTCCTATGATCTGTTGCGGATGTGTTGATCGATGATTCGGTGTGTGCTGTTTAGGAGTATGTAAGTCCGGGGACAATATTAAAGTTCTTGTGGCATTTTTTTTTATAGTCGATAAAGGGTCCTAATTTTAAGGGAGTGAGAAAAGACATGCACGAAGGACTATGAAGATGAAACCACTGGACCAGAAATGCCATTCGCGTTTTCTTCAGAAATATTTAAGAACAACCCCCATACTGATTTGCGTGAAGGCCTTTTATCTGGCGCTTTTATTAGCACGCAGTATCGATATGCCTTCGTTGTCGGTTCACTCCGTGGCGATGAAAAAAAAACAATATGCAGACATTTACCGTTTTCTGGTCAAGATAATGCAAAAGATAATGCATCTTTCGACGCACATCATTGTAGCTGTGAAGAGTAAGCTCAAGCTCCCCAATTATCAGCTTACCTCAAAGTCGCCTTTCGTAAATTTTGTCATTGGCGGGTATGAGACTTGCACTATAATGTCAACAAGATTTATTGAGAATAACGTTTTCAGGGCGCCAAATATTCACCTGAGCCTGTTGAATATATGCTTCGACGCCTGATTTGCAACTCCCGCTGACAGAACTAAGGTACTCGCTAGACTCGTTAGTTAGCTCAAGGCTCTTGATAAAGTGCAGCGTCCTTTGCAAATAGCGAAAACTAACATGCAAAATCTCCACTTCCTGAAAGAAAATAACATGTTTCGTCTTTTGTTTTTGGTATACCCTGCATTGTTGCTAAAACCGAAACCATTAGACTAGGCCGCATTGTAGAGTATTTCGCTACTCATAGTTATAGAAAGTACATATATCTTTTTTTATGGACTTGATACAAATTTGGCAGATGAGCATTGGGATACTTCCCTACGCATGTATGCATTGAGTGCTTGTGTAATAGTTGTGGTATATAGTGAATTTAGATAAATTTATTGTTTTTAACATAACACTAGCCCGTGAACATCAAAAGTTTTTTTTTATTTTACGAAACTATGCCCCTATATCGCGATTATAGCTAATTTGTACTTGAAGTGTTTGAAGAGTTTTAATTATTAGTTCGACAACTTTGTTGTTTTCATATTTTATTGTCTTGCGATCGGACTGGTTCTTTAGCATGTACTAAAAGGTGTAATGTTTAATTTACTAAATCAAGCAACTATTATGCTTAATTAATTAAAGAAAAACTCATCTTGTTAGTAAGCAACGAGTTCGCTTTCCAAAGTGGCCTTCCTGTATTCGGAGCATCGTGCGGTTTATTTTGATAAAAACAAATCTCTACAAAATTTCCTGTTGAAAGAAGCATGTCAACAAATTTTTCGTCCACGAATGCGTATGTCTGTCAGGAAAAGTGAAACATGTAAAAGTTCGTAAAGATTCTTTGGATGCGTAGAACGCCAAGCGCGTTTGGATTATGGCGCTTTGCGTTTGAAAGCATAAACGGTAGGAACACGTTAAGATTTTGATTTGGTGGTATGAAGTGTTGTCTGGTAGATAATTAGCACCAAATAATTAGCAAAATGAGCGCATACTTGCGATATACTGTGCACTATTTGAGAATATGTCTGAATGTTAGCGCTATACGCAGATGTAAAGCGGTAAGTAAAAACACTTCGATACTTGGCCGTGGCAATGTTTGGTCGCTTTAAAAAAGAAATTCAACCAGCAAACATAACTCATTTTGTCGCCAATGCTTTATTTACTTTCACGTTCTGTTGAATATGGGAGTCAACACCTTATTTTTAATATAAGATTTCCCTTTTTACGTTGCTGTAACCGGGTATGCTAAAATAAATTACTACACAGTGTATCTAAGCTGCCGTCTCATAGACTTTTTGTGAAAAAAAAAATGTGCTTAAGATACGCATATAAATACCTATTACAAAATTCATCTAGATAAAAAATCTCGTCCTATGTTCTTGTTTTTTTTCCATGGGTAGTTTATGTTTAGGTTTAACAAAGAAGCAACAACTGATATGATAAAACGTCTGGGCTGCCAAGTAAAAATTTAAGAGCGAAGAATTAGAAAAATAACCGAGAAATGTTCCTGATATTTACTCTTTTAAGAAATATATTTAGACATGCCTGTACCATATTAAGCTCTTAATTCATGTAGGGAATTAAATACACCTATCTCTATATATGATAAAAAACTCGTAATCTAAAGGAAACTTTTTTCTCAATTGCCTTACTGAGCAGGGCTCAGCCTCTCTGGTGAGTTGGCTCACATCATCCTAAGATGATTTTTATAATAACGCTTTGTTCTAAATATTTTGTAATATGACCACTTAAGTTATTATTGCTTATGTCTCTTAGATGATTGATTAGTTTAGAAAATACCTTGACCGTAGTGTCATGGCGGTGTAGCTACTATTACAGCTACAAGAATGTGGATGCAGCAGAGTAACATGTTCTTGTTACAAGTGATAAAAAAATAACTACGGTATATTTGTAGTTACGAAGAAATACAAATACATGCCAACATTATAAAATTCCATAACAAAACGAAGTTACTTCCGTATTTACTCGAGTAATAGCCGCACTGTTTATGAAGAAAAACTGAGGGTCCGCTTTTCCACGGAGCACGCGGATTGCCCATCACCGCGATCGACAGCATGACTCCAGTGGTTTACAGGACAAAGATAACGTCTTCGCGCCAAGATACCATCTGTGAACATTGCAATTGTATGGGGAACCGCGTTCTCGATCTAATTATTCGCTATGTTATTTATGCGCAACGCGATAATTGGCTGTATATGCGCTTTGTGGGAAAGTAAACATAAGGTCCTTGTTCATAAATAGTGGGGTTATTACTCGAGGAAATACGGGAATATCAAGTAGTTTGTAAGAACGTGTTTTACGACCTGGCCAGTCAGCTAAGCTCAAAATGCCTTAACCAATAATTAATATATATTACCCAAGTTCTCCAAATATTACAAGACTATGGATTCCCGTTCAGAACTCTTGCACAATTCAGGAAGCACGACGTGACTGAAATAATGCAATCAAACATATACCTTCGCCTAGACGTTGCGTTCAACGAACAATTCAAGTTTTTAAGGCAAGCATTGGGTCCCCATGCGGTGTTTCACAACGCAATATTGAAATTATTTTTACAAACATGATATATTCGTGTCTCGCTTAATTTCATCATTTTAACCTTTTAAACTCCTGTTGTGCTATCAGTTTTTTTTTTTCTTCTATTTTTTCATTGTTGAAGCAGCCACCGTTCCAGTACCATCTCAAAAATTCCGGTTGAAAATATACTGCTATGTTATTTTTTTTATACACACTCCCAGTTACTGCTTGTTTCACACGTTTTCTAAATTTCTTCATTTAGTTGTGCATTTCTGCGTCCCCCATTCTTTGTAATAAAAAAGTAAAATTATCTTTTTGGTTTAGTTAATGTTTAACTCATGGCCATCACCTTCTAAATGCCGTTCATTCGCATTTATGGTTTTGAATAAGTACACAAGGAAAGCTACGATCTGAGTGGAATTAAAAACCTGAACTGAAAAACGCACAAAATATTTTAAAGTATCGATTTATGTGTCCTCACGATTGTTTCAATACTATTTTTGTTTCTGTTATGTTTCCATTACATTTCTAAACTTTTTTTTAAATATAGCCTTTCAAACCAAAGTGCTCTCCCGAGCTATTCAGGGAAAATGCGATTCTTCAAGGAGATCGGAAGAGGTCGGTAATGAAGCACTTTGACAGCCATTCAGAAAACTTCGTACGTTGACATTGTTAGTTTGCAAAGAAGAGTGAAATGGAGGATGTTAGAAGTTAACACTATAGTATTTTTCACATGATTTTCACGATGAGCGCCCTGCGAAGCTACAGCCCTCATAATTTAGTCTCACTACATCTCGAGTAGATAATACGAAGTAACATGTAAATACAAAGAAAATTCCTATAATACACTGAACATACATTCACGCAACCGGCCGACTGTTCTCCGTGCTCGCGCGCTCGCCTTATAGTTCACTAGACAAAAATCGTTGAAAGGTAAGTATTCAAAGGCAAAGAGGGAACGAATAGAAACCAAAACATTGCAAGAATATTCACTTATCTATTCTAAACGTTAATATTGAACTGTTTAGTGTAATATTCATTGTATTTTTATATCTTTTCAAAAACAAACACCCTCGCTCTGTTTGGCGATACAATTAAAAGTGAGATAGAAAAAATGAAACATAAAGAAACAAAAAATAATACCTCTATTCTTTTTTCAGTTACGAATCTGTGTTTATATTTGAAGACCCTAATTCAAGCGACTTCAGACCTCGGTGCTGTGGACTACGGGGTCGAAAAGAACTTGTGCATCGACCGGGAAATACCCAGAAAGACGTCAATGTCTGTTTTATGGTTCCCGGTCTCTTATTTTCCTCGTGATTAATTATCTAGCTCTACTCAACATTTGAAAATATTTAGTTCTCGACTGCTTCTTACTCGGGCATGATGGAGCGAAGCGGTGCGCCAAATAAAAAGGTACTCTTTTATGCATCATTATTTTTGCTTTTAAGCTTTACCAGCGGAACTCAATACTTTTGGATTTGACGATGGCTTGTTCTTTTAACTCTTACGTTTAAGAATATAGTTTGAAAACTATGTTATCATTTTTTTATGACACAGGAAGAATACTCGACTGAAAAAGATTTCAACGGTTAACTTTTTAAACATTTCTGGTGCTGCATCGAATGCCATCAAAATACTATATTTCAGTCCTAAGACCTAGACTGATTTGCTAATATATTGTAAAATATTCGGAATCAAAGCATAGAAAGAGGTCTATGCGGAAACTATGCAGACTTAGGCTAAGATTTGGCGCTTGCAGGCTTCAAGACCGCTCCCCCAAAAATAAAGAGCTCGAAAATAGGACAATGCGTTTCCAAAAGAGAAATGTTCGCGCGTTGTCTTGACCGAATACGCCAGGAACAAAAAAAAAAAAAAAATAAGCGATATTAGACAGAATCTTAGATCAACTACCATCCCACAGTGCGCAATAAAAAAATACTGCCTCTACATTGCGCATTAAAATGACGCGTATACAACAGCACTTATCACCACCAAAGCCCAAGAGGTAGCCAGGCACTGTTCACATCTAGACGGATTGTGATGTCTCCCGTGTGGCGGTTAGAACTTCCTCGCTGCGTGGCCGTACTTCAATCTAAGAATCTCCCTCATTGCCTTCCAGCAAACACCGTTAAACAGTCCGTCCGGTAATAGTGGGTGAGGAAGAGCCAATCTCTAGGCGGCATCTAAATGACGAATTCCTGACGGAATAAGGGAGAGGACCGGAATCGACTTTCTTGTCCGCCCATCCTACGCTCGCGGCGAGGAAGCCGCAATGGCGGCAACCCTAGCTGCGTGGCATATGCATATTTGTGCAGGACAATTACTACAAGCATTATAATTAAAACTCTATCAATAGACCAATGTCAGTAAGCGAACTCCGCATGCGCGAGCATTCCAGAAGTGGTGCCGCCGTCATGTACTTGTAATCATCGCTTTAGGCTTCCCGGCTGCATAGTGCTGTTGTGCGAGTACATAATCGTACATCATCGTTGGGGATGCCCCGGTATCAACTTGGGTTCTCCTGCATATCTGCACTTACTACTTAATAAGATTAGGTTGTTTCTGATGCCTTGGCTTGTCAGCAGGCGCAGCAAAGCAGTTCCACTCGTCTTATCGCTATAGAATCGCTTTGTCTCCTGCTTCGTCGACGTCTGCTTCTTCGTTTTCGTGAACGCGTAAACCCACTGCGTTTACGCGGTGATCCCACTGCGGCCGCGGGAAAAACAACGACGCCACTACTCGAGCACTCCGACTGCTCAGGCGTATCAGTGAACTGGGAAACAAGTGTACTACGTCTAGTTAAATGGCAAAAAACACGATCATTCGAGGGACCATCGGCTCGGTGTATTACGGCAAACAGCATGAAAAGCGTAGGTTGATAACTGAGCTTGGTAGTTCTCAGGTTTGTTCATAACGTTTAATAGACAATGAAGTAAAAAGAGCTAAATAAACTTCCTCGGGAAGCGATATAGTTTTCTAAAAGTCGTTTCATTCTGATTTACATCCTGTACGACAGGGCACAGATGAACAGCGGGGAAGGAGAAGCCTGCAAACAAAGAAAAAATCGAAAGAAAGTCCATGCCTGACGCGCCGTAACGACTCACATCTTTCAAAAAGAAGCAACCATGCCAGATACCTGAAACCTTTGAAGTGGAGATGAGTTTTCGTGTAGGGTTTTATTCAGTTTTATTTTGTTTGAGTAAGCTCAAAATGCTTAGAGTCCCCCGACGGTGGGAGCTTTTTTCTGTGGTCTCCCTTGGTGTTAATGTAGAAAGGATCGCCAACAAAATCAAGCTGTGGCATAATAGATCACCACTATGTGGGAGAGGTTCGTTTGATACCTTCATCGTGGTAAGTCTTGCACTTCTAATTTGAATTAAATGGTGTTTTTACGTTTTGTTAGAAAAAAAAAGGAAGGCTGCTTTCGGAAAAGTTTTATTTCAAGTTATACATATCGGGAATCGCTGCTCTTTTTTAGTGATTGTCCTAGTTCCTGGAAACATAGTTGTGCTTGAAACATGTAGCACTAGCAGCTTTAACTAGCAAAATACATCGAGCAAAAAGTGTATTAAAAACGGCCGCCGCAAACCATAACGGAATCCCCGATTGAGATGAACAGACAGATAGACGGCTACGGAGCTAGTGCTCAGGGAGATGCAGTCGTACAGAACACTTCGTTGCGCCCTACTATGTTTCGTGCCCTGCAATCTCTCTTTTAAGTAACGTGTTAACTGTATTAATGAACAAGTCTTCAGCAAGAAAGTCGTAAACGTAGAAAAATGTTTGAACAGCAGTAGAGGCTTTAATACACGACGTTTCGGGAAGAGACTTCCCTTCTTCAAGTGTGCAGAAAATACAGTTGCAAAGCGCTTTTTTGGAGAGACCAAAGGAGAGGAGGAGCATTAGAAAAAGCGAAAGAAAAAAGTCATGTATAATAGTACAAGTAAAAACACTCGAGCATGAAAAAAATACATTCCAGCAAAACACATAAAAAAAAAAAGAGATGTGGTAGTTTTAAGGGTAACATCGTCGCGGCACTCGTTAGCGAAACCAAGAAAATACATGAAAATACATCACAGGCAACGGCCTCCGTCACGTTAGAGTTAGAGCTCCAGATCCAGAAAAATAACAGCATACAGGGGTCAAGTCGAGTGAGCCCAAGCCAGTATAACGCCGAAGAAAACGAAGGTCATAAATAAGCCCGAAGTGTGTGTAAACGGACACCAGAAATGTCACACGCGGGTGGCACCGCTCAACAGAATACCGAGAAATACTCCTTAACACGCCTCCCAACTCAATCTCCCACCTCCTCGCAAAAAAAAAAAAAAAAGAAACAAACGGAAAGAGGAGGGAAGTTAGCGGGCGACGTCCCCACATCCCAATGTTTCTAGCTCTCCCCTCAAAGAGCTTTAGCTCTCCCCCGCTCTCCTCCGCGATGGGGGAGGTGGTTAGCCTGTAGTATACTAAAAACCAAAAACCTACAACAGCCTATATAAGTTTCCTTTTGAAATGTTCATACCAAGCGGGGTTAGTGTTTTAAATTTAGATATATAAAAGGACTCTTTATTTTTGCGTGTAACATCATTTTTGAAACTGCTTTCCACGATGATAATTTTTAGGTGCGCATGAATGTCGTGGTCGTCGGAGTTAAAGTGTTTAGCTAATGGTGTTTGTCCTTTATTTACAATATCAGACTTATGGCCATAAAATCGCTCTTTCATAGAATTTTTAGTTTCTCCTACGTATTGCTTCTTACACAGCGTGCAGTTAATAATATATATCACGTCAGGGGTTTTGCAGTCGATATGCTGTTTAATATTTACGTAGAAATCTGATGCGTAGCTCGAAATTTTATCAGCGGTCGAAACGAACGGGCAAAGTTGGCAAGGAGTGTTGAGGCAAGGACCACAACCACCGCATGAATTGGGTTTTTTTATATACGAGGGACATAACATCCTCCCAAGATTCCGATGCTTACGAAATGTGACAAACGGTGATTCGGGAAATATTTTTTTAAGTTTATCGTCGGCATGTAGGATGTTTAAATGGCGCTTCAATATGGAATTCAGGCTTGATAGGTTCGAATAGTAGTTTATAACCAACGGAACCCTTGTTTCGTTGGAGTGAAGCTGTCGTGTGGATTCAAGGAGTGTGCTACGTTCCAGAGCGGATGCCTTTCTTGTGGCGTCGTCGAGAATAGAAGCAGGATATTTTCTTTTGAATAGTGTATTCTTCAAGGACGTTACGTTTTCCTTAAAGTTCGATTCTTCAGAACAGATTCGACGCAACCGGAGGAATTGGCTGTAAGGTATATTATTTTTTTGACATTTCGGGTGGTAGCTATCATAGCGTAGAACCTGACGTTTGTCTGTGGGCTTTCTGTACAACTCCGTTATCAAATGGCTTCCCATCTTTTTAACGTTAACGTCGAGAAAGTTCATAGAGTCTGATGAGTAATTACAGGTAAATTTAATTGTACGGTGGCAACCGTTGAGGTAACTTAGAAAAGAGAGGAGTGCATCTTCAGTGTCGTTCCAAATGATAAATATATCGTCAATATACCGAAGATATATCGCGGGAATCTTGGCGTAAGTCCACACAAAGGTCTCCTCAAACTTGCCCATAAAAATATTAGCGTAATTTGGGGACATTCTCGACCCCATGGCCGCGCCTTGAATTTGCAAATAATGATCATCATCAAACATAAAGTTATTGCAGTCTAAAATTAATTCCAATAATCGCAGAATACAGCTACTGTCTGCGAGAGACGAAGGGTGGAGGAAAAGGAATTCCTCCACGGCTGCCAGTCCCTCATTATGTGGGATGTTAGTGTACAAAGAGCTCACATCGATAGTGACCAGAATGCTCTCCTGTGATATTAAGCCGGATCCGTTCATATGGTCGATACGATTAAGAAAGTGCGTGGTGTCCTTTACGTAGGATTGTAGGAGGGGGGGTATATGTTTAATAGCGTGGTCTACAAATTCTGAAATTCGTTCGGTCGGTTTGCCTATGCCTGATATAATGGGCCTCCCTGGATTGTTGGGCTTGTGAACCTTGATGAGCATATAGAAGACACCTGGATGAGCGTTTTTTGACTGAAGGTAATTATATTGATCGCCGTTAATTTTATTGGAATTACGCAGATCTTCAAGTGTTTTGTTAATTATAATACTAAACCGCTGGGTAGGATCGTCAGGTAGACGTAGATAAAAATTTGGGTTTTCAAGCTGGGTCAATGCCTCCCGCATGTAGTCGGCCCTGTTCATAATTACAACACCGCCACCCTTATCCGCAGGACGAATAATGACGTCCTCCCTAGACTTCAAATTATTAAGGACCTGTTGCTCACGTCTAGACAAATTACCCCTCTGTGGGGTAGTTTTAGCAAGCGAATCAAAAATATCATTCCGTATAGCTTGTACATAATTATCTATGTACACACTGGTCTTGCTTGAGTCCGGGGTCCAGTGTGACTTCAACTTGAAATTTGGTGTTGTGCTATCAAGACCCCTAGTTTCATTGCATCCCTCTTTTCCATTAAAATACGTTTGAAGGTGTAACCGCCGGGAGAACTGCTGTAGATCATCTAAAAGTTCAAATTCTTTTGCTGCCTGTGGGGTGGGTACGAAACTTAAGCCTCTAGATAAAACTGAACACTCCGTAGAGGTCAGGGGAGTGTCAGATAGGTTAATTACTGCACAGTCGCTTGTTTCATTAGAACTACCAGCCACATCTGACACACTGTTTAGGGAAGGCAATATATTATCGTTGTTAACCTTTGACAGGGAAAGGCCATCACGGTGCGCTTTTTTTGCCTTATCAATTTTCAACTCATCAAGCTTTTTATCTGCAAATACGTTAAGGTCACTAATCTCCTCCTCGGTTAGTTCGGCAACGACAGTTTTTAGTTCAAGATCAAGATGTTTGATCACAGTTAGGCTCTCCTTAATTAGAATCTTTAAAAGTTGCATGGAAGTGGCCTCGAGAGTGTTGTCCCAGTTCTTGGTATTATCTGAATTTCTAAAATTGAACGACGGTTGTATAGAGAGGGCGAGTCCCTTTGGTATCACATTCTGATCAATGCAGTCCCTGTAGAAAGAATAATGCGAAACATACCTTAATTTCTTGTCTATAAGTTTCCGCACACGTAGAAACAAAGGGGTAAAAGTCTGGCCACCATATTGTCATCGTGCGAACTTGTGCGACTTGTTCTGCCGAATTCGGTGAGATCGGCGGGGGCCGTTGTGTCGAGGTGGTGGGTCCCGTGAGGTACTCGGCTTCGGAGGCACAGGGGGAAGGTCAGTGGGCGTTGTGTTGGATTGAAGTAGTGTATCCGGTGCGACGTCTGGCTTTGGAGGCACAGGTGGGTGGTCCGAAGAAACCGTGGCAAGTTGATGCGGAGAATTAGGTGAGGCGGTTGGCTTCGGCGGTACAGGTGGGCGGTCGGTGGGCGCTGCCTTGCGCTGGGGTGGTAGTCCTGCTGATACGCATGGCTTGGGAGGCACAGGAGGCCGGTCAGTGGATCCAGGACGAGTCAGCCCCAGCCACGCCCGATCGTCCACAACGGGCTGGACGGTGTATGCCCCGAGGAGAGATGGCGACGAAGCGTTCATCGCGGTCGTCCGGTAACGCGTCAGGTTTTCCGTTGTCGTCGAATACCGCGCGATGGTGTCCGAATCAGACCCTCCATTATGGCGAGCCGGCACGACCGGAGAAGGAGGCACTTGACCCGCCCCCGTGGTCGGCCCAGGGGCCAGGGTCCCAGCCGAAGCTGGCAAGGAGGCCGCGACCGAGGCGAACGTCTTCACGCGAGTCTGAGCGATAACATGGCGTTCCTGTGGGGTAGCCCCAAGTAGCTGGGGTAACTCTCCGGTCGCCAGAACCCCAAGACGGAAGTAGATAACATGCCTCAGGGTCTCTGCCATCCGCCTGAGTCCAAATCGGCTGGGGTGCAGCCCGTCACTCGCCAGCAACTCCTCGGGCCACCACTCCATCTCACGGTGGGCGACAAATCCCACATCTTTGTTGATAATAGACAAATACCACAAATGGTGGTTCAGCGCGCGGACACGTACGTTAATTTCGCCCAGTGCTTGAGGATCGAAGTATCGTTGGTAAAGGTCTGGAAGTCTTGGGGGAATGCTCAAGAAGACAGCCACGGCACCAGGTCTCGACGAACGCAGATGGCCAAGAAGCAAATGTACTTGCTCGATGCATGCATGAATGCCGACTCCCGCAACACTTTGCGTTCCGATGACGAAGATGAAGATTTTTACGGATGGTGGCACATTGTCCAGAACTTCGAGGTAGTTTTCAAACTTACATTCAGGTGTAGACCGATGGAAGATAAATTCCTCTGGGAGAGAGTTCGGAAGATGCCTCGTGAAGGAGTCTCCAATGATTGCAACCGTAGGTAAGCCCCCACTGCTGTTCATGCTTGATGAAGATAAAAATTATTAACTGTATTAATGAACAAGTCTTCAGCAAGAAAGTCGTAAACGTAGAAAAATGTTTGAACAGCAGTAGAGGCTTTAATACACGACGTTTCGGGAAGAGACTTCCCTTCTTCAAGTGTGCAGAAAATACAGTTGCAAAGCGCTTTTTTGGAGAGACCAAAGGAGAGGAGGAGCATTAGAAAAAGCGAAAGAAAAAAGTCATGTATAATAGTACAAGTAAAAACACTCGAGCATGAAAAAAATACATTCCAACAAAACACATAAAAAAAAAAAGAGATGTGGTAGTTTTAAGGGTAACATCGTCGCGGCACTCGTTAGCGAAACCAAGAAAATACATGAAAATACATCACAGGCAACGGCCTCCGTCACGTTAGAGTTAGAGCTCCAGATCCAGAAAAATAACAGCATACAGGGGTCAAGTCGAGTGAGCCCAAGCCAGTATAACGCCGAAGAAAACGAAGGTCATAAATAAGCCCGAAGTGTGTGTAAACGGACACCAGAAATGTCACACGCGGGTGGCACCGCTCAACAGAATACCGAGAACATTGGGGTGAATATAAATTATGAAGCAAATCGCGAAACAAATCTAAAACGCTCTTTTTTTCTGCCGCTCGATCCACGTCGGTTTACCTTTCTCAGTCACTCCTTTCGGGGGTTGCCTTCTTTCGGCAAGACTTAAACTCCAATGCAGTTTTGCCTGGTGCTATTATAGACCCTTTCCGGAATTCAGTCTGGCCGCTTTGATCCCTATCATCATCTGAAAAAATAATATATGTTCGATACTAATGGCGGCCTTCTGTTTACTGATCAACGAAGACGTTGAAGATGTTCCTAAGCAGATGATTCGAGGCCTAGACATGTTAGCGCGACGTGAATCCGGAATTGGATGCAAGAACTGCGTAAGCGTTCATTTCTAACTCGGGCCCAGTCAATCTGTTAGTAGCAGACACTCGGCTTTAAAGCTCCTTGAGGTATAGAATTTTATCGCTGCGCCTATGTGGGCTCGCGCTTTGTTCTGATTGGTTGCATCTTTTTCGTCATCAACATTGAGATTGAAAAAGAACTGTACAGTGAAGCACGCATTCTCATTTACCGTTGACATGCGAAAGTGACGGTGCCCCATCAAATACTCCAGACCACAGGTTCATTGCCGCCATTGGTATAGTACAAGTTAAACAGCCATTTGAGTCACCAGATGGCACTGAATTCCTTAAAGGGTCTATTGTAGCACCCTGGCACAAAACAGGTAACGCCAATTATTGAAAGACGTCAGTAAACACTAGATTAAAAAGTATCGTGCCAACCCGACAATTTCCAAACGCTGGACGCGTAACGCGCATTGACGCGGCAGGGAAACTGGGGAGAACTACAGGTACCAGAAATCACCGCTGTAGAGGTGGCGTGTCCCAACTCGTGTTGAGGTCGATCTATTGCTTCGCTTCTTCGGTCGACCTTTGGAGTTTGAGAATTGACATCTTTGTTTAGCTGACCTAAAAAAAAAAAAAAAGAGCACCTGTGTATTCCTTTAGAAGAAAGATCAACAGGATTTTTTTTTTTAAATAATGTATAATGTGCCAATTGTAAGTTCGTACATTTATGTTATTTTATGTTAGACTAATGAACAAATAGTTGTCTTCTAATCTAACAACTTTTTTTTTATCGGGACGAAGCAACATTTGTTAATCACCAGAAGGTCATTTTGTTCCTACATTCATTGGAATGAAATTTTTTTTCCGAAAAGGCCTTTCGTACGATGCAGGATCTAGGGCATTGCTTTTTCTTATCTTCTTTTTGTGTGAAAAACGTTGTTAAAGAATATAAAACAGACAAAGAACAATGTTGTGTCTAAAAAAACACGAACGTGTCACGAGCGCTGTTGTAAATTACAATTTATAGCACTCACTTTTAAAGCATGAAAAGCTTTTTAACGCTGCCCCCAATCCCAAAATGTTGTCCCTCCGTTCGTCCATCCTTACATTTCCCGGCAATTTAGCGGAGAAATTGATGTCACGTGACATGACGTCACAATACCTTCAGACCAATTCATTCCCCGCTAAATTTAGATGGAAAATGGACGTCACTTGACATATATACCAATTGAATTTCCCCTCTAAATTTGGCCGAAAAATTTGTCGCGTGACTTCAGGTCACGTGACCTATTCAGCAACTTTGTTTTCCCGCTAAATATGGTGGGAAATTAATGTCACGTGACCTAAGGTCACGTGAAAAATATACCAATTTAGTTTCTTCGTCAAATTTAGCGGTGAAATTGACGTCATGGGACCTAAACACCAATCCAGTTTCCCCGTTAAATTTGGCCAGAAAATCAATGTCAAGTGACCTGACGTCACGTGACCCAGGCACCAATGCAGTTTCCTCGCTCTATTTGCGGGACAATTTATGTCGCGTGACTTGTACACCAATTCACTTTCCTTACTAAATTCGGCGGGGAGATTAATATAGCGGGAAATTACGTCACGTTAATTGTACACTAATATAGCTTTCCCACTAAATTTAGCGGTAAATTGACATAACGTGCACCGAAGTCACCTGACTTATATATACGAGGTATTCCACGTATACAGAGCCAAGGTTTAAAATATTTTGGTGCATTTCAAGAAGCCGAAAACAAACGAATGAGTTTGTTCATTGTTTAGAGCAAATCAGGCTATTTTTTTTTTTTGCATTTCGCCCAATGAATTAATTAATGAAAATTAATTATTTAACTTTTGAAATATTCAGTTTAGAGCAAAAGTTATAATGTAAAGTTGTAGAGCGTCCTCATAAGCATCCAATTCAGTGGTTTTGATTAAAAACACCTGTAACATGGTTCGTTTTTCCGGGCTTAAAAAAAAATGCCCGGATTATAAAAAAAAAGGAAAACAAACGCGAATTTTTCAAAAGCGCTCAGTCAACAGTGCTCTATTCAGCATGCAGGCCTAGTTTATTCAACCTACGGCTAGGAGCGCTGCAATACAAGGTGCAGATGCATAAAATGAAACGTTTTTTGCATAGTTCCCCGAGGCCCATAAAAAGAAAGGTGTTAAGTTTTGTTGATAAAACCCATTCGATTAGATCTTCCTGAGGACGCTCTACAACTTTGTCATTGGAACGTTCGCTCTACATTTAATATTTCAAAAGTTAATTAATTCTTCCTAACTAATTATTTATGGAGAAAAATACAAAAATAGCCTGACTTGCTCCAAACAATGAACAAACTTATTCGTTAAGTTTCGTCTTCCTAAAGTGCACCGAAATATTTTTAAACCTTGGCTCAAAATACTTGTAATACCCTTTATACATATATACTGGGTGTTCCATTTTAATTCAGACAGATTTATTAGAAAACATTCGTAATAGAAGCACGAATACGATTTGTACAGGTGAGTTATACGGTCAGGGGGACATTATAGGGGTGGATAATCTTTGCGGTAAGTCGGATAATTGACTAAACTTCCTTATTTACCATTTTAGTTGGTAAAAATAATTATATTGTTCCAATAAGAAACATGCAGAGCATACCCGAAAACCACTTTATCAGTCAATTTTAGAACCACCTGCAGCTCTTGGGAAACTCGGGGGCGCGCCAAAATTACCCCTCGTGCAGCAGGCGCAAAGCTAGCAGGGGCAAAACGCGGATGACTAGATCATCATCGCGTTCCGCCAGTGCTAGCTTTGCGCCTGCTGCACCAGTAGTAATTTTGGTGCGGCCCCGAGTTTCCCAAGAGCTTCAAGTCGTTCTAAAATTGCCTGATACAGTGGTTTTCGGTTATGCTCAGCATGTTTCTTATTGGAACCATATAATTATTCTTACTAACTGAAAGCGAATTAAGAAAGTTTAGTTAATTATCCGACTTATCACGAAGATTACCCACCGACATAATGTCCCTGGCCGTATAACACACCTGTTCAAACCGTATAGAACTTTTGCTAAATCCCCCAAGCGCCCCGGCCCGCGCGCGAGGAATTGTGGGAACGACTGTCCCTCGCTTGGCCGCTCTGCCTTGGGATCGCATTGCCTTGTCGCTGGCCTCCTCTTAACCCTCTGTTTTTTGATTCCATTACCTATTTTTATCTATTCCAGTGTATTTTTATTGCTTCTAAGTGTTTCTATTCTCCTCTGTGCGCGATATTTCTTGTATTTATATAGTATTTGTGTCTTTATTTCGCCCTTTTCGACGGGAGTGCCGACGGTCAACACGCCGCTTCGCGCGTCGTTCCCCGGATGAGTACTATCGTTGCTACCGATTCTTATCGCGCCGTTAACTGTTCATTTTGGTTCATTTGACCCGCGTGCAATAGAGAGTAGCCGTTTATTAGCACCCTTGCACATGTCATAGGGGTGGGCAGAGCTCTGAATCAACAATTGCGACGCAAGAGCCGAGTGCGCTGTGATTTGGCCGCCCGCGCTCGCTCCGTTGACTCGCACTGTAGCGTGTGCCTTCGAGTTCCGCTTGTTTGACCAAGATACAGCACGCCGTTTTGTCGCCGCGAACAATCTGCCCGAATGTTTGCGAAGCTGAGGCATATGCAACGCTTTGGCGCCTGACAACTGCGCACTGCGGCGCGATCCCTTCACAAACGCCGACGGCTCAATGTCGCGGCTTGAATGCGCCTATGGCATGCCTTCTTAATCTGTCTGCTAAGCTGTTGTCAGTTGCAAACACCCTTTTTCAAGTGCAGAGATGTCCTGTCACCCAGGCAGGCACCTTGAAACTCGTAGTTCCTTCGCTAATTTTATTTCTCGAGTCAAGATGTCAGCTGATACTCGAGTCAAGATGTCAGCAACTGACAACCGCCGAGGAGGTTGATCATGAATGCATGCCAAAGGCGCATACAAGCCGCGACGTTGAACCGCCGGCTCTTGCTAAGGGCTCGCGCCGCTGCGTGCAGTTGTCAGGCGCCGCAGCGTTGGATACGCCGAACGGTGTTACGGTTTCGCAGGCATTCGGACAAATGATTCGCGACGGCAAAGCGGCGTGCTGTATCTTGGTCAAGTTAAGCGGCACTCGAAGGCATACGCTACAATGCGAGTCAATAGAGCGAGCGCGGGTGGCCAAATCATAGCGCATTCGGCTCTTGCGTCGCGATTGTTGATTCAGAGCTCTGCCTACCCCTATGACATGTGCGCGGATGTTCATAAACGGCTCCTCTCAACTGCAAGCGGGTCAAATAAACAAAAATGAACACCTAACGGCGCGATAGGAATCGGTAGCAACGGTAGTACTCACCCGGGGAACGACGCGCGAAGCGGCGTGTTGTCCGTCGGCACTCCCGTCGAAAAAGGCGAAATAATGACACAAATACTATATATATACAAGAAATATCGCGCGCAGAAAACAATAGGAACACTTAGAAGCAATAAAAAATACACTGGAATAGATGAAATAGGTAATGGAATAAAAAACAAACAGAGGATTAAGAGGAGGCAATGCGATCTCAAGGCAGAGCGGCCAGGCGAGGGACAGTCTCTCTCACAATTCCTCGCGCGAGGGCCGGGGCGCTTGGGAAAATTGCAAATCGTGTTGCAAATCGTGTATTAGAGCATCCTTTGGGAATGTTTTGTAATAAATGTGTTCGAATTAAAATGGAACACCCGGTATATGTCGCTGCCACGTGGCCTATATTGTGCAAGACTGCATACAGTCTTCTAAGCAAATTAAAACGATCGCTTCTTAAATACAGCATTTCATGCATTATACAAGTCTGTAGGAAAAAGTCGCTGCCAATATCTATAGCTCTTTTCTCTGTTCTGTTTCAATTCGAAGGACTCAGAAGTGTTGTACACGTTCCTCAGAACGCCAAAGCCCGTTCATGTTTCACTGTCACAATTCAAACGCGTTTCCGGTACACTTCTAAGTCTCGAACGTTTCGTCAGATTCACGTTACATTTGCTATATATATATATATATATATATAACGTCCCGTGCTGCATAATTTCTCGATACAATATAACTGTCAATCAGAAACCTTGGGATCATACACTATTACAAAAAAAAAATTAAATTATTGATGTAAGGATAATAAGTGCCGTGAATGGAGGAGGGCGAAGTTGTATATAGTAGAATGGCCACCAAAAAACAAATATCCGCGTTTTACGTTTATAATGGGTGTAGCTATTAATTCGGACCAACAAAGAATACTATTAAAATGAACCTTCCGCAAAATTCAGTTTAATATTAAAAAAAGTATTGTTACTATTTTACAGTATATTAAGAAGTTCAGAACATCTGAACTACTATTTCTTACAACTCGTAAAATACACGCGGGAAGAAATAATGAGAATAAATGAACGTCATACAAAATAGCATCAAAGATTAGGAGTAAATTTCCGTGTTTTCTATTTAATATTGTCACGTGGCGAAGTCACTTGGACAACTTGAAGGAACATAAACGAAGGTTTTATTGGGCGAACTTGTGCCCTTCGAAAAGAAAGACCGGCGGGAGGCGAGTGTGGGCGGTAGCCGGCGAAGAGAATAATAATAGAAGCGGTCGGCCGGCTGCTATCTTTTTACCCGCTCATCGAACTTTCTAGAATCTTCGGATAACAACGTGCTGTTTCGAGAGCAGCCTCTCGATAAGCGTATGAACGAAAAGCGCGCACTCATGGCGCGCGCGTGAAGGAGGATAGATAACATTACGCAGCTCGCGGCTTGACCCAGCACGACGCGTGGCAATATCTTCTTTCATTTTTTTATTTCTTTAAAACAAAAGAAGCTAAAATCGTAATTTTTTTAGGTTGGCGGGAGGGGGGGTGTTTAACGGTGCAATTTATAGCCGGCTACTGCAAACTGTGTATTTGAAGAAAAAAAGTAAAATTCGTAGGCTTAGGCACAATTCTATCGAAATTGGTGTTTGGGTAACTTTTTCATAAACAACCAATAAACTTCGAAAATCTCATAGTCTTAGAATGAATTTCAACCAACTACACTAGCCTATCAATATACCTATTTGGTAAGTTCTTCGTCAAGAATAGAAATATAAACAGAAGAAGATGCTGCTTGGTACAACACTCCTGATTGTTCATTAGCTTGATACGCCTGAAATCTTAACCAATTATTATTTTATAGTGCCTGGTTTTATCTGGAGTTGCAGTGAATTTTTCTCAATATCAAAATCAATATGCAGATCTTTTTTAAGAACTTGTCGTTTGAAATACGTGGGTAACTGTTGGTAACTGTAGCCCGACGAAACGAAACGTTAATACGTTTGATTGAGAAAGTTGGCAGTTCATGAAGTGTCCTGATGACTGTGGTCTGGATATAATGGATTTCACTGGTTCACTGGTGACGATGTAGCTTGCTTGAGATTCATGACGATATGTATATATATACATATATATATATATATAGAGAGAGAGAGAGAGAGAAAGAGAGAGAGAAGTTTAAGATATAATTTTCTCCATTTTGAACTCCTCTAGGTTTATATTTGCGTCAGCTGTCCCTTGCTTTAGAAGAGCGAGAGGTTCGACAACACCTCTATCTTGAGGCGTCGTCATTTTTTAGTATAGTTTACAAAGTAAGTACAGAAACCGCTAACGTTTGACGATGATATTGATTGTGTGTTATAGCGCACAATATTCCGTATTTTTTGCGATCACCTCAGCACCTGTGCGCAGGTACCTATGGCCGCTTTCGACCAAATGGGCTGTAAAGCCTGAGCACCCTGTCGTGCTACAACGCACCGATACAGAATACAAAGAAAACTTTATGGTTTTGAAACGAACGCAACGACCGACAGGGAGATGGGTTGCCCGTTATGTCAGCCCAAGCGGGTCGTGAGATATGAAAGTAAATATTATCTATCCTTGGTCGCACTTGTAATGGCGGATTCACACGGCGGATTGATCACGTGACGACCGCGCCCGCGGTTCTCCCGTCTTCCAAGCGCATTCACACGAAGGAGACGACGAGCAGACGACAGCGAGGACGAACCGAACCTCTTCGCGACCCCACAGTGCCGCGAAACTCCAACATCGCACGATCGCACAGCGGCACCGTTGTCCAAGAGCGAAATCGCTGTTTGCTACCGCGAAAAAGAATGGTGCGCCACAGTTATGTGCAGAGCAAGACGGAACGTAGTGAAAGGCTTAGCGCAAAGCGCCACTAGCTTTACTAACCCCAGGCACGACTGTGACAAAAGCATGCATCCTGTTCGAAGAGGCTTCGGCGTAGAAGCGACGAAGTCCTGGGCTCGTGAATGGCGTTTGGAGATGCATTTACGCACTCTGCGCTCACGCACAACACTTCAGTACACCACAGCCACAAGAAAGGTCTTGCTGATTGAAAGGTTCATTGGACGTGCCAAAAAGTGAATGGCGCGCTAGGCGAGTTCTGACAGAAGCTCCTTTGCACGAACCCGAAGGAGTACCGGGACCTGCGTAACGTCAGGAGGGCAAAGTTTCTGCAGCTTCTTCCAAGCCTGGAACCAATATTCGCGCTACAATATGAACCAAGCGAAAGTACAAAACACCATAATGCGCCATCAATGTTTTTGGTCATCTAAAAGCAAAAAGAGAAGAAAAACGATGCACCGTTGCCAGACTAAACGTTTTTCAAGCCAATCACTCGCCAAAAGCCGCAAGTGAAAACACGTTCGGCCATTTCACTCCGCGCCTCCGCGGACCACGCGCGGATTGCAGGAATCAGTGATGTGACGGTTACGTGGTACACGGTACGCGGCCGAAAATCGAAATTCAGTCCGTCGTATAAGTCGGCCGCAAGTGGCTGACGTTCGAAAATTTATGTGAGCATCTTGAAACCCCGTTTGCCTTAGGCTCTTCCGCTAGAATCAATGTCATCTGTGCGTGTACCTGTTCGTGGGTACATGCACTAGGTACTCAAAAGAAGAAATCCTAAATCTAACAAGTTCGGTCGAGCGGCCTTTCCCACGAATTTGACCGAGCCCCTTAGACGCTGTTAAACATTTAGTGCTTTCTTCATGGTTTGATATGAGCACCGCGGCAAGGATAACTTCAGATGCATTCGCCCATGAATCGAAATTCATACGCCAACGTTCGATCCAGCTTCAAACGTAAAGCGAGCGAAAACAGGATCGTCTATAAATAAGCGCACCTGTAAACCTTATCGCGAATGCGTTGCGAAAGCCCGCTGCGAGGTGATGGCCACATATCCTCATCGCAGCTGAGATCCGAGTCGACATTTGTTTCCTGGCCGTCCGGGCGAGAGCGAGCACGCCACGGCTGCAGTTGCCATTTATCATCAAATGCCGCTCTCCGTGTCACGCGAGGTAACTATACATCCCTCCTGCATAATGAATCCTGTCGCCGCCTTCCGACAGCCACCCGCCTCGGTAACACTGACGCGTGTTCCCCGTGGAATTCTCCGAGATGGCACAATCATAGGGATTGGGCGCAGCGGTCCTTTCCCCGGAAGGAGTCACGGGGGTTCGGTGAACGCGCGGAAGCGCCGAACTTATATGGTTACTTGGCATAGGGTGGTGTGAAGCTGAAGCGAGAGGCGATGCGTTTCCTTTGGCTGTCAGTCGGGCCATTGCATCTCTATATTTTTTAATTGTTTTCACCTTCGATCGTCGGCCTGCGACTACATCCGAGTGCTGCCTGCACGCGATAGTGACTGACAGCTTAAGAAACCTTAAGGCGTGGCCTATGCGGAGCACAAGTTCGTCTGCTTCTTGTACAGGCGTTACGATGATGTCAGAACTCCAAGCTCATATTGGGTGATTGAACAAATATAGTGGGTAGACCTCGAGGCACCTAGCATTTAGGTCTACCCCCTATCCTTCCAATCAAAGCCAATGAGAGCTCTGCGTCGTTCTCACGTTACCGTATCCGTTGCGCGAGAAGCAGGCGACTTGCTCTCCGCATAGGACAGGGAAACAAGGGCTGTTCTGCTTCGACCACGGTGACCAGGACCAAGGGTTGAGTGAGGGAACAATGTTCGCCTCGATTGTTTTCAGGGGAACATGGCCCTCATGGGAACGTCGAATCAAATTATGTACTCTGCAACAAAGCACCAAAGAACCAGATGTTTCTTTTTTTACATATATTTTGTTTTTGTCTTACTTGCCGAGTTTTCTCCGTTGATTGCAGCAATTGGTATATTTATGCGGGAAAGTAGACGCTCCAAATTTCTTAGAGTGTAGAGTCAAGGAAAAAAATAAATAAGAACAACCGAACGGCGACCGAATGTAACCGAACGATGCCTAGGGTACCTCAAATCGGCTGATGCGTTCAGTGTTTAAAGCAACTGACATACTCATCTTTTTCATTTTTTTTTTCAACGCTGGATTTCTTTATTTTACAGCGAAGCCGTACATGACTCAAAGGTCAGATTCCTGGAATTTTACTTATTGTCGTCGTACTTACGAAAAAAAAAAAAAAAATCTTCCTCGATTGAAGCGAAAAGTGCATGTCACGCATACGACATACACCTCATAATTCGTTTCCATAAAGAAGAAGCACAAAACAAGCATCCCAACCAGGTAATTCATTATAATAAGGCGCTCCTGATAACAATGCGAAGCGCGCTTACCGCGTACGTTTCAAGGGAAAGATTACTGTTGCACAAGCTGCCAAGGCGACGGCAGCTTGCGACGTGGGGAGTTACGTTACTAGCCTTTCATATTGTAAGACGATTTTGCTGTTTACAAACATATAAACTGCCGCTTGCGCCCCAAGCGACTTCCGGCCGTTCCGTCTTTGCAAGCCTGTCGAGCTTGCTTATGTCACCAGTGCTAGAAAGAATACATGCTACACGGACAACAACATGGGAGATTTAGAAAGGGCCTTCGGCTGTACGTACAGTTTAATGCTTTGGAGTATTCAAGTTAATTTACAAGAATATTCGAAAACGTTTAATAGATCTCGCGCTTCTTCCTTCCCTTGGCGTTCACCTGGAGAACTGGTAACGTGTCATCGCGATTTCAAGCAGCGTTGTTGATGTGGGCTTTGTCCATTACTTTTATGAATTTACAGTGCATTTACTTTTCTTTTGTCAATCACTGGTATAGTGCAGTGGGAAATCGTTGCAGGTGATACCACACCTTCGCTAGGAAACCACCTTTACAGCGCGGACTGGCGCCCGGATTTTTTAAATCACGCTGGCAGGGGCACATTCTATACCCCGTTTCACGATAACTTGGCGAACTATGGAGGCCAGGGCCCCACGACCAACAAGAGCGTCGGAGCGAGGCACGTGACCCGACATCACGGGAGCACTTGTGTCACTACGCCAAATGTGATCCGTGAGGTCCGGAGGAACGGCTGTCGTCTGCTAGGCAAGAGTCGTCTGCTCCAAAACCAACCAACTTCGGATGAACGTCCACCGCAGCAACACATCCGTCCGCTAGAATAGCGAGCACATCCGGAATAGTTCATGAGACAACCATACGCTCCATTTAGCCGCGAATCTGTGGCGAGTGCTAATGCCAGGGCACTGTGCGATGTTTTGAGCGGAAACGACCAATTACACAGCTGCGATCGCCGGCGATTGCCAACGGGGGCCCAGCGCTACAAGGCGAAAGAATTTGAGCGGATACGGATGTGGCGTCACTTTTTTTGGTTTAATTATAATTGAAACTCATATATTTGTGATCATTTATTCTTTGTTCATCATATCTTTTGGTAATAAATGGAATCGCGAGAGTTCAAATGCCGTAAAAAGAAAAAGAAGCCTAGAACTACTTTTTGTCGCGGAGGGCTCTGTTGCTCTGGAGACCCTGGAGTGTTATCACGTGCCTTGCTCCGGTGCCTTTATTGGGTCGCGGGGGCCGCAGCTTCCACTGTTCGCCAAGTTATCGTGAAAGGGAGTATAGTCATTGTGGCGACCGAAAGTGGAGCCGGCGGAGCTGCGTATTTTATTGGAAGACTCCGCTGAGTCATTCGATTACAGCCATTTGAATTTTGTTTATAAGAGGCGTCGTTCTTCAAGAATCCAAAGGGGCTGCACTCTAAAAAATGTTTGTGCGTTTACTTTCACGCACAACACTCGAAGAGCCATTCGCCGCAACTTATGGAGGGAGCTCAGCGAATGACACTGCCGAAACATAGGTTTAGACCAAAAAACGCAGTCTGAGTTGTGACATTAAGCAATGCAAAACGTCACGCTTGCATTGCTTAATGTCACAACTCAGACTGCGTTTTTAGAGCGCAGCTCTTAGGGGCCCGTTCCCGGCTTGAGCGGCGTCGCCGTCGGCGTCGGCGTCGCCGTCGCCGTCGCCGTCGCCGTCGGCGTAACCAAGGTCATCCCAAGGTCACGTGACCCCCAAGGTCACGTGACCCCTCCCAAGGTCATCTCAAGGTCACGTGACCCCCTGAAGGTCACGTGACCCCTCGAGGTCACGTGACCCCTTCCAAGGTCATCTCAAGGTCACGTGACCCCAAGATGACCCCACGTGACCCTTTGAAGGTCACGTGACCCCCAAGTCACGTGACCCCTGAGGTCACGTGACCCCCGAGGTCACGTGGTCGCCTCCCCAAGGTCACGTGACCCCCGAGGTCACGTGACCCCCAAGGTCACGTGGCCCCTTCCAAGGTCATCTCAAGGTCACGTGACCCCACGTGACCCCCAGGTCACGTGACCCCTCTGAGGTCACGTGACCCCCCCAGGTGACGTGACCCCAAGGTCACGTGGGGATCACCTTTGGGGTCACGTGGCCTTGAGGTCACCCCCAGGTCACGCCTCCCCGAGGTCACGTGACCCCCTCCCCGAAGTCACGTGACACCCCCCCCCGGAGCATATTAAAGAATGAGGGGAGGAGGAGGAGAAGGGGGAGGGGTCTACCCTCCCCTCAGTACCCTTCACTCCTCCTCCTCAAGAGCTGCGCTCCAATTCGTCGTTACAGGGATTTGTAAACGGCTTTTTTTTTTTGGTCTAAACCTATGTTTCGGCATCGTCATTCGCTGAGCTGCCTCCGTAAGTTGCGGTGATTGGCTCTCCGAGTGTTGTGCGGAAAAGCAGACGCACGGGCTTTTTTTAGAGTGTGTGGCTAATGCGCTATCAATGCGATCAATAAGTTGCAATAAAAGACGTCCTTGGTTGACTGAACCAAAACACTCACAGCGAGATCACTCACCACTACAAAGGACAACGCTGAATTTTGTGTGCTCTTGTTACTAGGCGATCACTGGCGCCACTTTGTTTAGGATGTGCAGCAATTCAAGTGTGCGCCTATCATTAAAACGGCGAGTGCCACGGAACGAGTAGCGTAGCTAAAAATGAAGATAATGCCACGGTGGTAAACACCGAATAAAATCTCGTCGGAGAAGTTCCCCCAAGTTCCGCTGCAAAATTCTGAATGGTCACGACGATACGCGCTCCGCTGTTTGTATCTTCTTATTTTAAAATTGCGGCTTGTCTTTTGGCGAATGACCAATAGAAAGAATTCTTTGAAAGTAACCTAGCTGGGAATGTCTCTTAAACTTATGCAGCTGGTTCAGACCGAAGTTTTAATTAAGCCCCCGGTGTTCAAAAGAACAAGCCACGACGTCGTTGCGTTTTATATTTTACTGGCACCGAAATAACTAATTACAGCATCATTTCCCGAAATCTTGTTATTCTTCTTTTTTTTTAATTTCCGAACTTTGCAATAATTATCAGCTGCGGTCGTGCACCGTTAACTAATTTTACCTCGTTTAATTCTGTGGTCAGTATAGAAATGTGTAAGCCGACTTAATCTGACACTTTAGGAAACCATTAAGAATTAACGAATAAAAAAGTAAAGTATGTTATATTTTAAGGGCAGGGCCTTGTACTCAAGACGACACTGTTTTTAAACCGGGTTCGTTTGCTTTGAGCGTCTTGTTTTTACTTTTATTCGTCAATTTCTACCACCTATAATAAACACCATTTCTGCAGGCCCCCTAATTATTTTTTTTTGATCGAGTGAAGAGATCATTTATTTTAAAAAAAGGTAAACCTATAGGATTGCCTTTAAGAAGCATAGTGTAACCAGGTCACGCTAATAGCAATGAGTCCAATCAAAACGTTCCCCCAATAAGCTTGTAGACCTCCAGTCTACATTGCCCACATTTTCGTAATGTTCTCGCAAACTTGCAGAGGCATAAATATATTCATATTTCAAAGTTTTAAGAAATCCCGGTAGAGAAATTGAGGATATTCATAGCCAATAAGTTACCGCGCAAAAAAAAAAAAATAAGCGTGCGTTTTTAAGAATAAAAAAAAATAGATAACACGGGTAAAGCACCGTGCCATACGAGAAACGTGTAGCATCTACAGTTGTTTACGTCATATTGCACCGAATCTTCCCAGCTCATTACGCCAACGCTGTGAAAGTAGAATGTAGCAACGTACGATTTTTTTAATTCGTCTCCATTCCCTCTTTCTTACAAGGCGTGTGCAACTCTACCTAAGGTAAGAGGGCGTGAGCAGGTAGATCTGGAAATATATATATATTTTTTTAGGAGAGCACTCGACCAAGTACAACAATTTTTGTAAGCACGAGCTCGCTTCTGTGCCATTAACATTATCTACAAAGAACACGCAAAATGATGTGATGGAGTAAAAATAATTAATACTTCAAACAAGGTCAGTAAAAGATGAAACACTCGTGTTTTAATTATAATCGTTTATTGCCACCCGGTCTGCGCACGAGATGACTAATATACATCACCGTAAGCACGAAGTCCTGCCGGGCACTCCATCCGGGCAAACACGTGTAACATGCATCCGAAGGTGTAGTTCATCACGTGCTCAATCTGAGATATGAAAGGATCAGAACTCTCCACATAAAAGTTCGTCCAACTGGCCGAACTGCGCATGCAAAATCCACATTAAGAAAGCGTCGTTCTTATACTAACGTGTTTTTTTTTCTGTGTGTCTTTGCAGGTAAGTTGTCCTCTTTCGGACCAGCTGGGCTGTAGAGCTACCGTGTTCGTCTCCAGTTTGTTTTCCTTTCTCACTTCGAAGTGATGTTTTCCACTTGTCTTCATCCACAAGGTGAGATCCTGTCCTACATTGTCAATTTCTGCGCTGTATACTTCTGACGAAGGACGCAAAGTGTGTCGAAATCCTGTCTCATTAATATCGACACCCCCCTCCCTAAAATAATAAAGATATCAAAATTCGTCTATAGAGTAAGTTTTTCAAATAGGCTTGTATTTAGCCACTTCGCCCCGAAAATTGTGTCCATATAGCCCCGTACGGAAATCTTATATCTGGGCCATATCTGGCCATATCAAACATTATATGATTGTATACGGCCTATATACAGTCTTATCTGGCGTATATACAGACTTATCTGGCGTATATACAGCCTGATATGGTGTATATACAGACTTATATGGCATATTTACAGTCTTATCTGGCATATACACAGCCTGATATGGCGTATATACAGACTTATCTGGTGTATATACAGACTCATCTGGCGGCCGGTTTTCAATATATTAAAAAGTTAAAACAAGTAAAAAAATTCTTTGTTAGAAAACTCTGAATGACTTATTGTTCGCGACCTAAATGTTAGCACAAATAATTCCAAACTTCAGCTTCGACAAGCTTAAGTTTAAGTTTATTTGTGCTACTTTTCGCTAGGATTTCAATGTAGCTTAAATATTTCAAAGTGTTAACATTACGCCCGAATAGACAATTTGCTAAATCCCGTAAGTGCCTCGGCCCGTACTCGAGGAATCATGGGGACGGTGTTTCTTCAGCTGCCTAGTGATCGAAAATTTTGAGCAATTCTATGGTTACACAGATTTGAGTGTAATTTGGAGTCGCCCTGAACATGTGCTGCACAGAACCCAAATACCTGCCATACCACTTTTAAAATGTCCCGCCAGTGTCAGTACTGTGCACTCCGTCCAACCTTCAACCTGGGTGAGCCGCAGACATATCTCTTACATTATTATCATTCTCGTACAACTTCAAAGACGCTGATATTAAGTTAGAAACGCTAAAAATGTCATAAACAGCTCCGCAGAATCCGAGCTAAATCCCGGTTTTGGTTCTTGTGATTTCTCAGCTTTTAAGTAATTCCTGCTAAAACAACAATCACGAGAACGATAATATGGTAAGAGATTTCGGCGGCTCAGCCTGGTTGAAGTTTGGACAGAATGCACAATATCCTGAACGCTGCCATTGACGAAAAACTTAAAAGTGATATGATAGGTACTTGAGCCCTATGGGAGGCTTGTTCACGGTGACTATGAATTACACTCGAGACTGTGTAATCATGGAATTGGTCAAAAGTAGCGACCACTAAGGAGCTGAAGGACCACCGTTTCCATAACTCCTCGAGTGCGGGCCGGGGCACTTGGGAGAATTGTAGACAATAAAAAGATGTAAAGTGCTGATTGCAGGCTTTTGTACTATTGAAATGCCTGGCCAGATCTGGAATCTCCTTACTTAGCCAGATCTGGGATTTCCATATCTGGCCAGGGGTATCAGGCTATATCTGGCAGATATACCATATCAGGTTATATGTGGCCAATTTTTGATATGGCCATATCTGAAATCTTCAGATCTGGCAAGATATAAATTTTCTGTAAGAAGCGGGTTATCTTTAATCATGATGAGCCCCGGCTTCTAGAACATTTTTTATGTATATTATTGGAGTTCATATTAACGAGACATGAATGTAGATATCGTAATCATAATCCCTTGACGTTGTAGCACCTCTTCTGCGCTCACCCGCGTGCGTGCTTTGCTCTCGGCGTGTGAGCTATTTTTAAATACTAATGAGTAATTCACGGATCGATATTGGCTCCATACGCCCGCTTCGCCGTTGGACGCAGGTAAACACATTTCAGGGCACTCTTCTTTTCTTTTTGCTCGACGTTACGCGGTTATTAATGTTACCGCTGCTTTTGCGCACCGTCTGTCCTACGCTAGGCAGAGTCTCTACAGTTCATTAGGCACACGTATACATTTCAGGAATGAATGCCACTCCAGGTGTATAGACTTCGAATGGCATTAAGTATTTGTTATAAATAATAATTTTGCACGAATAAGAGGAACAGTTGTAAACTGCGAGGATTTTTACGTCGTGGGGCTTCTCCAAGTGCACAGCGGGAAGTGTGTGAATGGGTTGAGTTAATACTGAACAGAACGTAAGGGCGCAAGTAAGCTGGCGTATATCAACCATTTTGGTGAAAGAACCCGAGACTGGTGTATTGACAGACGATGACAAGGAAGAGAAGGCGAACGTCTCAAACACAGCTAGATTTTTATTGAGGACAGAACCCTTTATATTGAGTTGAAAAAAGAAGGAAGGAAAGAGAACCCTTCTTCACATCATCTCTCTCAACAAAAAATACGACACCTGACCTCTAACAATGGGGTCAAACCAACAAACCATCTGACGGCACCAAGAATCCACACATCATTCACAAAAAAGAAAAAGAAACAAGGGAAAATTACAAGTTGCGTTGGACCCTTCACTGAGGGTGTGAGCTATAAGACTACACGAAGGGAGCAAAACGGGTTGTAACATAAACTAGGTAAAAAAAGAAAACACCTTTTAAGTTAAAAAATGCCATGCATTAGAGATTTAGAAACTGGTTCGATTCCGCTTCTACAGGCAAAGAAGGCTTGTTCACTGCACTCCCATGCTTGGTTATCGCGATTGATTCTTTCAGCAGGCGCTTGTGGTCGTTTCTTTCTGTTACAATTGTGGTTGTCGAGTTCCACAATGGCACGCAATTCTTACATTCCTGAATGTGCTTGGATACCACGGAATATAGATCTTTGTTTTTGACACATCGTTTATGTTCGCTTAGTCAATCATTAAGACAACGCTTGTTTTGACCTATATAGCACAAACCAGAATCAAAGGGGATATTGTAGACTACACCTGAAACACACGTAACACAAGTTTACCTGTGTTTTTTTAAGCAACCAACCTTTCTGGGCGGAAACGAAAGTAGTCAACTGTTTCAAACTACTATATGTGCTAAACGCATGCGTAAGCCAAACTTATCACCGATTGATTTTAGGTTGTGTGAAATCTTATGGAAGAACGGTATGACTGCAAACTTTTTGTGCTCGAGCATTTTCCTGTTTTATTTTTTTTTTGTCTTTTGCAAAAATGTACGAAAGCTGCTTGAAAATGAATTCTTCAGGATATTTTGCATCATTACGCCGGGAAAACACAACCTGAATTGATGTCATAATGGAGTGCCAACATGACCTTTGAACCGCGTTGTTAATCATGTCATGAGCCAACCCTGCCTTGACATGCTTTGAATGGCACTCCATTATGACGTCCAGTCATGATGCGTTTTCTCTGCTTAATAAATTGCACAACTAACATCAGGAATCCCACAGGGGTCGGTTTTAGGAACTTTATTATTTTTTTAATTTATGTGAATGATATTATGGAGTCCGTCACTTCATGCATCAGAATGTTCGCAGACGATTGCATATTATACAGATATGTAACATGGGATAGTGACCATTTCATCATTCAATAAGATCTAGATACTATAAACAAATTGTGCGAAAAATGGCGGATGTAGTTTATCCTAAATAAAACCGTGTGCATGACTTTTTCTAGAAAACAGACAACCACCAGTTCTTGTTACGATATCAAAAACACTCTTTTAAAAACGTTTTCAGATTACAAGTATTAAGGCATTTACCTTGCATCCTCGTTGAGCTGGCATCGGCATAGAGATCATACCGCAGCAAAAGCATCCAAATCTTTGGGATTCTCGCGCCGGAACACCGTAACTTTCAACAGGTTACGCGGGAACTATTATATAGAACAAACGTGATAGCTTTATTAGAATATGCCTGCAGTGGGTGGGACCCCCAACTAGTCTAGATAAAAATAAATTAGAAAATGTTCAAAACCTAGCGGCTAGGTTTGTTTTAGAAAAATCTGAAAAAGATCGAGAGTTCAGTGCAACGCGCTCATGACAAATGTTGAAATGGAATACACTGGAAAGCCGCAAAGCAAAACTTCGAGTAAAGTTTTTTTTTTTTTTTTTTAACTGTATATTTCACTCTTAGACTGGCATTCCACTTGAAATTTACCGGTCGCTCCCATGTTACCTATTCGCGCCTGTGGATTATATTCACAACGTACGTGAATATAGGTGCTAGACAGCGCTATTTAAGAATTATTTTTTTTTTTCGAAAAACAGTGTGATAGTGGAACAAATTACCCTCTGCTGTCGTTTCAGTTTTATCAAACGATGCCTTTTATACTGCTTTAGGCTCATTTGATTGATATGATTCCGTAAGCGATAAAAAAATCCGAGGCAGAAGTTAACACAGCAGATTATAATTTCTGAGAAGTCTAGGGTTTCGTGTATTGTTTATTTGTTTTCAATGCTTCGAAGTGTGATGGAGTGCGTTAATTGAGTGACGCAAAATCTGAAGGGAGCTTTGGATGTCGCGAGATGTGTCGGAATACTTTTGATATCGTGAGGTTTTAAAATGTTGTTGAAGGTTATTACCTGTTAATGTGTTTTTCTTTTTCTTTTTTTTAGGGGGGGGGGTAAGTATCCCCCCCCTCCCACCTTTGCTATTATACCGAAAGGCGCTGCTGGTACTGAATAATGAATATATGAAATTAAAAATCGTTATTTCTCTTTGCATGCAATGATGGGAGTTGAGAACAAAAAAAGCCGCGCTAGACGGCGGTTTGATGACTTTCAACCCCAGTACATTCTGCAGCAGTTAGGAATAAAAACAGTTATTGAAAGACACAAAATTAATCCCAGCACAGACAGAAGCAAGGCGAACATTAAAATAGTCATTTAGCATCAATTCATGAATAATATATGTACAACAAAATCAAACAATCAAATCTCTGGAGGTAAGTTATACTAAATTGCAAGTAATTCCTTGGAAGCTCATTTGTCAATAAAGATATTCAGATAATACAACAAATTTAGAAGTCTTGAGATTCGGTAGGCAAAAGTTTATTTTCCCGTGTTTAATCGACTTGTCGGTGCATGCCAGTAATCAAGATTGCAGATTTTATGTTATGACTTGGTGCTGTAGGCTGGACAATTCCATCAATTACGAAGTGTAATACCGAAATTATGTTCTAGGTCTTCTCGATAGCCTCTAACTTTAGAGGTTATAAATACTGAGTATGATGTTTTTTTTTTTTTTTTTTTTTTGTGTGTGAATCAGGTGCACTTTCTCTACGTTCTTCGCCGGGGTAGTACCCCAAACCAAGGAACAACACCGCGTAAAACAAAGAGATCGGCGACGGTTTAAAGGGACCGTATAGATAAAAAAGATAAGTATTGCATTATTAACATGTCGCGCTAGGATGAACTACAAAGGTACCCGAAGGTGGTTAAAGCTATCGCTAAAATTGTGGCAAGATTGGCTCACCAGAGTAAATCACGAAAAATCAAAAACTATGTGTTCCCTATACTTTGCATGTACAATTAAAAATATTTGTCAAACACTGGTGCTTACTTTGTCAAAATAAAGTGAAAAATACGTAAGCAAATGATATTTTATCTCCATTGCACCATTTTTGCAGTCGTAGTAAATGCCAGAATAGCCCAGGACAATTTTCTGATCTTGAGAACAGAAAAGCTTAGCGATAAATTGTCTATAAAAAGAGTAAGCTTCTATTTTCTCTTTTTTAACTGCGGAAGTTTCATGTGTTCATACATTCAAATAATGAATGCACCACCTTGGAGCACCTCTGTATTAAATTACAGCGCGATATGTTAAGAAACCCATTTGTACGGTCCCTTCAAACCGCCATCTATCAGTTTTACTCACGCAGTAGTTTAAATGGTAATAAAATAACGATTTTAATAACAAAATTTTAACAGGTTTTAGAAGTATACAGCGAAGGCGACATGCCGTTATTACGGATTTTGACTTTTGTTATTTAAACGTGTAACATGATGTTCCCAAGACACATTATAAGAAAACATCTCCAAGTGTCCTGAAATTGTGAACCAATTCAATATTAACTGAGTTTAAAATGATCCTATTTAAAGAAGGGGCAATTTCCTGTTTAGGTCTAAATTTTATGGCATTAGTTTTGCTTGCATTTATTTTTAATGCGTTCATGTTAGTCCACAAGCATATTTGATCCAACACTAAATTAACTTTTGACACTAGTTCTTCACCATCATAAGCAGCATGCAGGAGTGTTGAATCATGCTCATATATTATAAATTTAGTGTTTTAGTTCACGTTTATTATATCGTTACATTAAAAAGAAAAGGACCGAAAACAGTTCCTTATTCTGGTTAAATATGATGAAATAGAGCCTCAGTAAACATGGACATATAACAAGAAACGAATACGAAAGGACGGCGACGACAGGAATACGACAGGCGGTCGTCGTCTTTTCTTGTTCGTTCTTCGTCCGTGTTTACTGGGGTTGTATTTCATCATGTTTAACTGTTACCAGCTGGTCCAATTTACAACCGTAGCTCCTGGTGGTGTTTAGGGCGGTTATTTAATCTCAGCATCGCCAGTTTTTGAGAAAAAATAATATAATTATTTTTACGACCAACCTATAAAACACCAGCTGCAGAAACAACGGCCTAGATAATCTCATGGTTTAGGCACTGGGTTGATCCGGACTTTTAGTTTTCGCCTGTATGACGTCAAACCTCCTCATTTTATCCTGGCTGTAATTAATTGAGTCTACCCTAGTTGTTGTCCTGAACAAAATCGTTATTTATAAAAGAATCATATTAGCCAAAACTAGTTAATTTTATATTTGATTTCTCTGCCCTCTCCTTAATTTCTGGGAATATTAATGGGCTAGACTTCCTCTGGTTTTTGTTTGTGTTTTTGTTTGTTTTACCTGCAGTTTGATGTATTTTCCGAAATAGGTCGTTTCTGTCACCAAGTAGTGAGGAACTGAAATCTTGACAGCCTGTGTGCAACATCAAACTTTCAGTTGCCGAACAAAAAATTGGTCGAGAATGCCGCTCACTAATAAAAAAGCACCACTGCGGACCAACGTTTTTGCTATAAAAAGGTATGTTTGCACTGGCACTCTGCGTGTGAGAGGTCGTCCCAGTGTCGCAACATACTTCATTTCATCCCTTCACAAAAAAATAATAATATGTTGTGCCAGAAATTATATTTGTTCTACGGTCATCAGATCGCAGGGAATCGAGTTCCATAGAGCCCCGAACAAGATCGACATTTTGTTTCGTACATTACTGATGTAACACTCCGTTCCGACTTGAAAACAAAAACAAAACAGAGTCAAAAATAGAGTCAATTTTGACGAGTACTTCTCAAACCGCCCTCCATATTTTTCTTTTCTTCTGCGTTTCCTACGGACACATATTTCGCTACATCCATTATACAGCGGGTCCCAGAAACTGAGATAGTTTTCGACGAACCAATAAAAAAAGAGAGAAAAAAAAGGAGTCCCAAACGTACAGGGTGCAGGCAGGAAAGGAAAGTGACCAACCGCTTCCTTCTATCTGGCTCAACTCCGGATTCGTTGCCCGGCTCGGTGCTGCAGAAGTTGCAAGCAGCCACGTCGGCGGGCCTCGCGAATCACCCTGGCGTGTCGTTTCCGAAAAGATCTCTCAAACGACGCCGTCCGGACGTAGGCGACCGACCGCCCTAGTCAATGGGCTCTATCCCTCTGATCGCTTCCCCCGGAGCCATCAGGGCCTCCTTGCCGAGCGATGTTCTCGCTCCCGCATTGGGAAACCCGGCCGCTGGTTCCAATTACGCCCTTCCCGACCGCCGCTGATCGGCCAGCGACGCGCCGGCGCGGCGGCCTTTTCGATTGACGCGGACGAATTGGGTGCAGCGGGGGTTGCAGGAGGAGAGAACGAATGTTCCTTTGCCAGTTTCTTGGGAAAGCTTCGCTGGACAATTAAAAAAAGGCTGTCGTAGTAGGAAGAAGAGAGAGCTGTCTGAGCGGCGCCGACTCGCCATGGAGCTAGTGTGGCGAAGGCTCGCTCGAATTTCTGGCAAACGCCGTGAGATCGCGCGACATGATTGGGTCCATATAGCTTCCCATAAAGTACTTTTCGAAGTCAATCGGTGCAATTTACTGAGGAAGTTCGGCAAACTTCCAAACAAAAATTATGCACAAAAAAAAAAATCTGCGTTTAAACGATGGGACATGACGTTTTAGCATGTTCAATGACACGGCGCAAACCATTTTTTTTTTCCTTGTTTTCGTTTTATGTCAGCATATTTTACTCTTGTCATTCGGCTTACTTCTTCCGTAGGTTGCAGCGATTGGCTGTTCGAAGGGCTTTGCTGGAAAGTAGACGATTTAGATTGCTTATAGTGAGTGGCCAGCTTCGGATAACGTCATTTCCTCAAATTGTAGTCCGTCGACGTCTCTGCGCTCGTGGAGCGTCGATCCAAAAAGAAAACACTTCAGAAGAAAACTTAATTGGCACATACGTGGATTGCAATGACTACTCCTCAAGCCGGGTAAAAATGAATGATGCATGGACCTTCATCTACATAATCAGCGATCGCTATATCCGAGCACATACGTAAATAAAAACCACTGTGTTTAAAAAAAAGGCTGCTAGGACAACGTGTCGAAAATGGAGGTGGGGCAGATATGTTTAAACGTGATCTCTCATACTAAGTGCAGAAAACGGCAAACTTAGCGTGACTAAGCCAGTTTTTTTTTCTCCTACTGTTTATTACAATGGGACAACTGCCATAAACGCAATTAGGGTAGTGGAAAATCCCCACTATCCTAATCACTAACCAATAAACCGTCTAAACAAAGTGAGAAAAAAAGCGAAGACGTCCAGTGAGACGGGCTAATGTGCATATGCAAGACGCGAGACTTAAACGACGCAAAGGCTGTATGAATAGTTAACTTTTTTGTACATCCGAAGCCTTTATAATGCCAAAGTCCAAGAAACTGGAGAAAAACGAGGAGGAAAAGGAGGATGATGGAGCACATTGTTAAACTGCAAGCTGGTCATTAGTAAAATCGTGATATATATATGTATATATATATATATATATATATATAAACGACGTTTGTACCTATGTTTCTGCGTGCTGTGTGATTTTTACACTGGGACTTCAGAGAGCAAGAGAGAGAAAGGGAGAGAGGAAATAATTGCGATTTTATGATGCTTCGGAACGTTAATCATCATGGTAGCCTATTTTTGTATATTTTTGCATAGATAACCTAGATTTGAATTACAAGATACTGTTGCGAAGTGAGTCGGCATTGTCACGGCGGCTGCTAGGTAGCTGCGAAAAAGCAGTGGTAAATGGAATTTATTTTTTAGTCCGCAGTCGACTGCTGAGCTTGCACCATCCTCTAAGTGCAATACCTGCAACTTCAACTCCCAACCCTCGGAAGTTACCGTATTGACGCTAATTCACGGCTTTCTCCTTCCTTCCATATTCTTAATAAGCCTGGTCTCTTTTTTGGGCAAAAGAAAAATAGAAGAATAAAAAAACGTTTTTTTCTTGCAAGTTTTTATTGAATACCTTTCTTAAATCCCTTCGTAAGAAAAAGTACTTAAAGCTAAAATCATGGGGCCTTAAATTTCGCTAACCCAGGCAAATTTCCGACATCATCGCGAAGCACGGGAAAATAAAGGGTAACTACTATAGGCTCCGCGTGCTCCGATGAAAAGGCTGCGCACTCGGGCCACTCAAGCCTACGTAAGAGGCGGAGAAGGGGTGACCCTATACGCGCAAGCAAACCTGAAATCAATGTGGCCGCATGGAGGACGAGATTAGGGCCGCGCTGCGGACCCGGAGCAAAGCCGACTAGTACCACCCGAGCTCGCAATGGTAGCGCCGCAGAAGCGCGGCGACTTCCCCACAACCTCCCTTATAGTTTCTTTGTGTGCGTGTGTATGGGTGCGCCGTGCGCGCGCGTGTGTGGGCCGCGCGCGTGTGTGTGCGCGTAGGTGTGTATATGTGTGCGAGCGCGTATGTGTACGCATGTATGTGTGTGTGTGTTTGGGTATGCTCGCGCGTATGTGTGTGCGTGCGTGTGTATCATCGCTATCAGCGCTCTAGGGCCCGGTGATAGCGATCGATGCGCACCGTTCGGAGGCCCCGGCGCTCCTTGGATGGAAGCAGGCCGCCTCCGAAAAAGGCGAGTGCCGAAAGGCTATAAAATGCACCTCGGCTTTCGCCCCACGGCTCTCCGCACCTTCTTTTCGTTTCTTTCCGTCTTTTTAACTGCCTCCTCTCTGTTCGTCGGAGGAGCAAAGCGAGGAAATACACAAAGGGGGGCGGCTCTAAAAGCGCCGTGAGCCCCACGCTTTGCGGAGAAGTGGAGCGGCTGAAGGAACCAAAGGGCGGCTCGACGAGAGGTCGAGAGCGGGCCGTGTGTTCCCGCAAGCGCACGGTCAAACGAGCTCTTCGAAAGAGAAAACGGTTCGAAAGGAATTGGAATCCCGTTGGTGCCGCCGCCGCCACCGTGGCTTGCTCCTATTGCCACTGCCGCCGCCCGTTGCTGCCCGGTGCCGCTTTCGCTTTGCAGAATCAGCGATGGCGCCCCGGCTCTTCACAGTTCTTACACCGGGGGGGTTTCCTCCGCCGCACCGAGTCGCAGGCTTCGCCCGCGATGCTGAATGTCTTCTTTGCAGTCATTTTTGCTTTTATTTTTTTCTCCTTGGTTTCTTTTGTAAACGTGCTTTAACAGGGGGAAAAGGGGGGGGGGGGGGGGGGGGGGGGGGGGGCGTACAGTGTTGGCTATTCGAGGCGCCAAGGCTTCAACTTGTGTTTTATTTGTTTCGTTGTTTCCCTTTTTTATTATTATTAATCATACATTTCTTTATTTCCCACGACGCGTTCGTTTCAAAATCTCTGATTAGATGGCTTCGACAACGAAGGAAATTGCGAACGAGTCGGCAAAAAAAAAAAAAAAAAACAAACCACACACACAGAAAAAAAAAATTAAAAGCGAATTATTGCGCAGTTCTGCCCAGTCTCATTTTTTTTTTCTTTTTTGGCTTGATTTTGCTGATTTTTGGCATGTGCTCGACATTTTGTTTTGTTATGCTTGCTCGAATCACAGTTTCGTTCAAAACGTATTTATTCTGAGAGCTTTTCCATCTAGGTTCTACTCGCCCTATTACTTTTTTTTTTTTTCAGCGACAGCGTTTTTTTGCTTTCCTGTAGCCTTACACACGACTAGAAACCTTTTAGCTTCGTACCAACGACTTTGATTTTACAGGAGATTGAAGGCAGCGATTACAGAAAGCGCTTTCCTTTCTGTCAATTTTTCCCCCGCGTTTTCTCAGATAGATCTTTATTTTACCCCTTCGTTCTTTTCTTCCATTTGTCGTTCTTTCTCTGCGATCTACGAAAAGAAAAAAGACGCGTTTTTGTCAAAGAAGCTCTTTCATCTGGGTCCCGTTCCATTCTCCCGCGAAAAGTATCTATTTTGATCTGGTTGTCTCGGTGTATCCCCCTTTTCTTAGTTCAGCGGACGAAGCATTGAAAACGGGTAGTGATTGATGGCAGCTGGATGAAAGGCTGTCGTATGCCATGATTACAATATATAGGGGCCAAGATATTACAGCTCTCATTTTGACTAAATTATTTATGCATTACGTGACATCACGAAATAATCATTCGCGCGCGAGCGCTCACAATAAGGCTCTGACGTTTCGGATAATTTGGGTTTAATTCCGCCTCTGAACAGTCGGACTTGCTTGTTCACCGAGAATATTGAAAGCCAACGACTCCACTTAGATACTAAAGATGGTCAATAGAAGGGCACGAAAGCCGACCCGGCCCATCTTACTCTCTTAAAACTCTAAGGCATTTATACTTTCCTGCCAACCACTTGAGAGACAGGATTTAAGAAAGAATAGACATCTAAGACAGGGACAACACAACCACATCTTTTAGCTAGCAACGAACATATATACTATAGGAATTCCATACACGAGCATGTTTATTCTTTATTTAATCCTGACCCACACCAACACGCTCCTCCTTCACCAACATTTATATTAGTCAATCACTGCAAACTTCAGAGGGAGCTGGGTGAACCACGAGACTAACAATATGTTAACAAAACAAAAAAAAACAGCATGCGTTGTGACACTGAGAAAGTTGGTTCACCATGCGCAGTATCAGTAAGCAGACTCTTTTTAGTGTCTAAGCATATCATTTTCCTCGTCATGGATCTCGACAGATTGCAGCAATTGGCTCTCCCAATTGCTGTGCGTGAAAGCAGACGCTCCAGATTTCTTAGTCTACTTTGGCAGTAAGAGACTGCGTTTCATCTTCCCCCAAGCTGAATCCACAGATTGTGGGCGCCAATGTTGGGGTGCTTCGCTGAATATCCTTGAAGACATGCTCAAAACCAAGCTTGAAAATTGTCTGCATTATATTCTATGTCGCCCCCCCCCCCCCCCCCAAAAAAAAAAAAGCAACAAAAAAACCGGGTAGGTTGTTTACGACACGGTCCCAAGTTTAGGCGTGAAACCGAGTCTAGTGAAATGAAGCCCATTTCGTTTCATCTATTTTTCTCTCGGGGCCCGATGGCATTGCAGAGAGGAGGAGGCACTGTAACATGAACATAAAAAGAAAAAAAAACAAAACAATAAAAGGCAAAAAATACAAAATTTGTACGAAACACTATTAAACAAATTATAGTAACTGCAATTAAAAATCACCAGTTATTAATTGAAACTATGACTGAGGGAAGGCGATTCCAATCAGTTCAGGTGTGGCGTAACAAGGAGTCATTAATAGTAATATGCTGCAATCGGGAATGCATGGAATGTCACATTTTTCCATGTAACAGGATTCATAAAGTTAAACACACAAGTATAAAATGGAACGCATTTATTTGCTCGTCCACGAATCAATGGACCTTTTCCACATACCGACGGCACCAGGCGGTGGCTGCACGAACTAAAATCAAGGAAGTAATCTACCTGCGCTACCAATCGATAATGGGAGCGACACTACCAGTTTCTTCGCTCTCTGAGCAGCGTCGCGTGCCCAACGCGACTTTAAAGAGGGAAATCCGTAGCGTCCACCCAAACGTCGTGTTTTTCTTTCCGTCCACTTTCTTTTTTTGTGTAACACAATTGTATATATGCTGCAGTTACGTGTTCTACTCGCTGATATACAGCCTCCTTCCGAATTTCCTCGATTTTTCGTTCCGACTTCGTTTCGTTCCTTGGCATCGGGCGCTCGCGCGTGCGCAGAACGCTTCTCGGAAAAGGTCCATTGAACGAAGCAAATATTGAAATGTGAGGTATACTTGTACTACCGAACGTTGCACAAGAAACCGAATTATTCCATCAGAAGTCGCACAGGCAATCGAAACAAGTATAGATCGAAACGCGAGTTTCATTTGGTCTTCGGGGACGAAACGCGATTGATTACAGGACGGCGATAGTTGTAATACGAAATATATCGTAGCGTTCCAGCGGTGATGCGGCCTCGCACCTCCCCGAGCGTCGACTTACAGGTATTGCGCTGCCTCCGGAATCGGCTATACAGTTCACGACTTTGCGACGGAAGGCCGCCTCCCCGGACGCCGACCGTAGAGTTCATATAATAATATAGAGGGAAAGGTCCCATGCATTCGGTTCGCTTCAGAACTGCGGGGAACAGACACGGGCATTGGTGGTCTCAGTTGGTGGTCCCGATGGGCCCATATCATTGGCTATGCCTTACTATGCAGAAAGAACCAGCAAAACATCGCCTGTAGGGTTTGTACCCGGTTCTTTCTTTTGAGTTTATTTCGCGAGAAAACACCGGAATCGCGCGATGTGTAGAAATAAAATTGTAGGCATGTACAAATTCCTAAAAAAAGAGAAGCGAAGTTAAGTTACTCATTATAGACCTCAAAAGTAATTTGGGTGGAGTAGACGCTACTTAAATGGAAAGTAATGGAAAAAAAATACAAATTACTCTGAAAAAACAGCGAATTACATTTGTAGTTACTTTTATGTGTTTTTTATGGTAACAAGAAAGTGCTTAGGTTTTGATCCGTTAGCGAAATTGTGCTAGCCAATTATGAATCTGCTTATTTTTTCACAGAAATGCTTTAATAGCTGGTTCTGCTCCTGCGTGCCTAATTGTTTTGTACTTTTTTTTTTTTTGGTCAATAATCTACTGGGAATGCATCATTCCTTTTTTGAGGTTTAGCGCTGCCTGAGCTTGTTTTTTAGACAGTGGTTGCTTGTTTACAGTGTAGGGTAAAGTACATCTAAGAAGTACTTAAAGTAAAGAACTAAGTAAATTAGAGGTTATGTACTTCAAGTAAGGTAAGGTACAAGTAAGTAAGGTACATCGGGTCGAATGTACTTGAAGTAACATACTATGAATACAATATATTTCAAGGTAAAGTACAAATACTTTTAACACAACCTTTCATGATGGTATTTCATTCCCTATACAGTTCTTTTTTTAACTGGTATGCACTGCACCAGGGAAAATCGGAGGTGCATCAGTTTTTTACGGAAAGGGCAGCAAATATTGTATAATGTCAAGTCGCCACAGAGTAGTGTTTTTACTCTCGTTGGCGAGCTATTTGACACAATCAACTTATAATGCGCTTATTTATAGCCGCCATTACTTTACTCGGAGAAATGACCAGATGATGTCTCGCAAGAGCTCGTTTTCGCAAAACAATACACCATTTTTTTTTTTTTTTTTTTTGTGTTCGAATTCGGGTAATGGATACAATCAAGTTGGAAGCTTTACTTTTCTAGGAAGTTACCAGAAAAAATACTTTAGTAATGTACAAGTACGTGCTCAGAGAATGTGCTTCAACTTAAGTACACGTTTTCTAAACCGTATAGTACTTTAAGTGTCCTAAACTTATACCTCTGTCACACGGGCACTTAAAAGGACCTTTACTCCAAAGGCCTTTAGGATTTTCAAATGACCTTTAAGTTCTGCCGTGCCAGACAGCGCAAGTAAATGTAATTTAGACGATGTTTACAGCGATTGAAGTCTCGTAAATCGTTCAAACGCATAAATCCCGTTCACGCCAGAAAAAATATTATTTTGGCGACATAAATAATTTTTAAAGTGTTTCTTAAGCAAACAAAATATTAGAAAAGACTAAATGATGAGTTCAGTCGAGTAATTACAACAAAGTTCATTTTAAACCCCAAAAAAGTATGTGTTTTTTTTTTTTGTTTTTTTTTTTTTTTTGGGGGGGGGGGGGGGGTGGGGGGGAATTAGCGGCAACCCTGAGCGTTCCCCGCTCATTCAGTTCCATTCCGTTGCTCGGAGCTCCCGCTCCTTTCCGTGCTTCTGCTACGCTTTTGCACTGTACGGTTCGGCATCGTGCTCGCGCTTGAGTTTCATCGCACGCGTCGGAGGTCCTCCAGCCGATCCTCCCGAAGTCGTATCAGCGCTTAGGTCGCCTCAACGCTCTAATGGAAGCGCGGCGACCCCTTCCCCACTCGTGGACGCTCTTCCGCCGTTCGGCATGTCGCACGACGCGAGAGTGAGATACAGAAATATATATGTGCAAAAAACAGTTATCAATGCACTATTACATGATGAAAAAATATGAAGTAGAGAAATAAAAGCTAGATAACTATGGTTGTAAGGATAATCGAGAGGAGGAAAACCGAAGTGCCGGAGCGGACGGTGCGAGCAGGCAAGCTGCGGGACGACGAGGCCTACTAGATAGCTGAGGCGGTGAGTACAAAAAACTATTAGTAGAGCGAGGTCTGTACAGAATATACGTGAAACACGCGTTTTTTAATAATAAACGTAAAAAAAACACATTGATTTTAGGCAGAAGTACGATCTTTCATTTCAAATCGCTTCTCTAATGTAGACCGCTGTTGACGAGAGTACGCCTTTAGCATGCCGTAAAGTAGTTGCGTGAGCTCAGGTTCACGAAAACGACCTTTACCCTAAATGCCATTTGAGTTGCCGTGTGGCACTGCTTAAATGACATTTACACTAAATATCCTTTGGCGTAAAGGTCCTTTCAGGTGCCCGTCTGGCAGAGGAATTAGAGTACTTCCCAACACTGCTTGTTTATTATTTTTTTCATATAAAAACGTTGGGCGAATTACTAAGGTTTCTCGAACGACCTTCGAATTTTCGAAGACCTGCATATTGTAAGTTTTGCAAGGAAAAGCAACGGGAAAAGGTCACCTTTGCGTTGCCCTTTAGCACGCGATTCTTCGAGGACAGCACAAACCATGGGAGCACCAGATGAGCCCCAGAGAGGGCCTCCTTAGCGTGAGGATGCAGTGCGTACACCTCCTGTAGTGTGCGAGAGTTCCTACGTTGGTGAGAAGCGAGGACCAGCTCTTTCTTGAAATGGGTCTAGTCTTCCTGAGCTTCGGGACACAAAGAAATGCCAGTCTTCGGCGCTAATCCCACAGTCATTCGGCCACTCTCGAGTCGTGTTTGCAGTGGGGAACTGGCGAAAATTTTGAGGGGTTTCGGACTCTCCAAACCACTTTCTTCGCCCCCCTACCCTTGCTTCGCCACGTGCTTCCCCATCCTTGCAAATATCAGCTGATCTTCCAGCATCCTATCTTTTTTTGTGCAGGAATGTTTGTTGATAGGCAAAGTGGCCACTAAAAATCGAAAGTTATTTGTAATTTGAGTAGAAGTTACATGAAAAAAGTAATTAAAGTAAACTACTAATTACCTAAATAAAAATGTAATTGAAAGCTACTAAACTACTCAGGAAAGTGGTTAAACCAGAGTAACTTGAGTAGAGTATTTGAACTACGTGCAAGTGTGTAAAACGTTGACAAGCGCTCGAGCAACTTCAACTCTTTGCGGCAAAACAAACACACCCGTCTTTTCGTCGGCTTTTTTTTTTTTTTTTTAATCTGTTTTTTTGTTGCTTTCTTTCTCGTTTTTTCTCGTTCTTTCTCTCGAGACAAACGATGTCAGCGCTAAGAATTTGCGGAGTTCTGCTCCCGTCCTCAGCACCTTGCATCGACCGACAGGTGTTGCACTCCCTCCGGGATCGACAATATACGGCACGCAAGTTCGTCTGCTCTTTGCGCACCTCGTGCGTTTGTTTACCGCCGATGCGCCTATGTGATTTCCCTCCCTCCCTTGGCCTGAGCCAATGATGGTGCGCTCTTCAGTGCTCGTCATCGGCGCATCCCCTTCGTGTTCTTTATGTTGCGACCCGCTTGGTGCGCCCCCTGATTACGTTCCGATGCGCCAAAGAGGCATTTCGGAACACTTGCCCGCCGTGTATTTCACAACTGCGACGGAAGACATTTCACTAAAAAAGAAAAATTATTGAAAATGATAAGATTTTGAGGATCTTTGCAGGTAAAGACTTTCGAGTGGTTCATTGAGTGTAGATACCCAAAGACGCTTACATTGACAAGGATTACATTGCATTGACGCATCATTGTGATGGTGCGTCACCGCGATCTACAGGTGGCTCATTCAGGGGAGGTACGAAATTCCGAGTCGGAAGTGCGTCATGTGGATCGTGCCGCCCTATAGTGAGGTGTATATCTGGTGCATATGTCTTCGTAAATGAATACCTTCGGGTAAGACCCTGTCAGGTAAGAATATTTCCTCTATCTAATTGTTTTAGTTATCAAATTGTTTTAAACAGCACAGTCGCGCTAGCCGCCGAATTACTATAGGGTGATCACCTCAGGAAAATTATCTCGTTAAACGCATGAAACATATTTATATTTTGAATGCGGCGATCCTCTTTAGTATTGCAAGGACGGGGTTTGCATATTCCACGCTAGCGACAATGTTAATCGCCGCCAAAAACAAAACCAGCCCTTCCTTTGATCGGTGATTTTGGCATTCTGACTTCTATAGTGTGATGTGTATGTGTCATTATAGTTTTGGTGACACGCGCGGTTTTTTATATTTTATGTAATCGGGCACTCTTTGGCACCTGTCAAAAAGCGTTCGATATTCCATAAAGGGCCTTTGAACACCGCGGCACTGGAGCCCATTCGCCCTGGCTGCGCGCAGTTTCGGATAATCGAGGTTTTTAAGGTTTTATGTTAATACTGCCAAAAAGTGAGATACTTATAAAAGAAAATTCTGACGAAATGTTAAAATGCTGGAAAGAGCCTCCATGCTGTCTCGCTCTAGGGTAGAGCAGTTTGTAAGTGGAACTCTCAGGATGTAAAGCATTCACCGCTTGTCTTCGGATATTGATCGGCACAAAGCAGCTGTCGTGTTAACGTTCTGGTTGTTTTTCTTTCTGATGTTAATGTTTTTTGCAGTTCTTTCTAGAAATCCTACCAAAATCCTAGGGTTTTTTTTTTTTTCTAAAAGCCCTAAAATTGCATACGCTGAATGCAAAATTTTTGAGGACCATCGATTATCGAATCCCCTCGGGCGGGTACTGAACGCAAAATTCAATCCTTGTCCGAGGCAACATCCTGTCACTTTAGGTTTGGACACTTCTGTCGATTCTCTTCAAAATAGCGTTCGCGCAGCAAGCACGAAATACCCTTTCTCTCTTTCACTCTACCCACTTTCATTCTCCATTTTACCCACCCGTGTTTTCTACGATTTGCTGCTCAACGCCCACGTGAAAAAAAAAAAAAAAGGAGTAGTAGAGGAAGGCGTTGGGGATGGAGAGCGTGATCACTGGTGAGTCGTTGGAAAATAAAGATATCTGTTTTCTACCTTCCAAAGATACCTAATCTTAGAGGAGTGCTCAATCTTTCAAATAGTGTTTTCCATCACTTTGTGACGACTTGGTGCTTTTATTATTTTATTTTTTATAAAAAAAAGCAGGGTATCACATCTATGTGATACACCGCTTGGAAACTTAGTTCCTCGTGTTACACCGCTATTCATCAGTCAAACTTAAGCTCACGTTTTTTTTTGTTGTTTTTTTCTCTAATCGAATTGATTTGCCCATGGAACGACGACGTTATTCGCGCGTATAATTGATCAAGCAAATACATCAATGGCATTAAATATCGCATTTATTTGGTGTTCAAACTTTATGTATTAGGCGTAAAGAACCCTTCCTTACAAAAATAAAGGATTATTGTCTTCTAAAACATAGTTAGAAAACTCCTTTGTACTATAAATAAACGGTTGAGATATACAGTAATATTTCAAATCATTTACATATAAACCGCTTAAGCGTGAGTTAAGCGTTTCGAGACATTTTCTATAAACGCACCGTGGCGTACGTGCTTCCAACTCTTCAACGCGTACGTGTATGCACCTTTCGGTTTAAATGAAATGTGAAGAGTGACGGAACTGCGAGCCCTCTAGCGGTGCCGCTTCCAACCTTGGGTTGTGCTAGGCGAGGTTCAGAGACATCAGAGTAGGGCGCTGCGAAGTTGTCCGTTCTACTCCGATATGTTTGAAGCTCGTCAAGCACAACCCAAGCTTGGAAGCTGCGCCGGTACTGAGCTCTAAGTTCCCTCACTGTTCGCATTTCATTTGAACCCAATGGTACATGCGCAGCTATTCTTTAATTTCCATTTTTCATTTCTAGATGAGATGGATAAAAAAACAGCCTCATACCGACAAACAGGAGGCAAACAAACTACGAAACCGTTTATTTGTTAAAAGCTAACATAAATTTTCAGTAAATTTACGTGTCATCTAAATTTTGGCATCGTGTTCGTTTTGGAAGGTGTGCATGTAGCACCTTCTTACCTGCGTTGTTTCCAGATTTTGTTCACGCTTAAGGAATGTCTACATTTGCACTACGGCCGTGCTAATTTTTCCTCTACAAAAAGAAATGATGGTAGAAGACAGATTAATAAATTCTCTGGGGACCGTTTCTTTGGCTGTGAAAAATGCATTTTTGACTTAACCCCCATATTGGTCATATTCGTCGAAGGAGAATGGTGTATTTTTCCCCTACATAAATTATTCTTGTTGCGAGGTGTTTTATATCCTATACAATTGACATGGTTTCTTGCATATCCTTCTAAATTATTTTTGTTCGTAATTACCAAGACAGACCTGAATAACAATTTTCAATATGGTCGGCAGTTGCATCCAATTAAGCTTACATTAAAAGCACGGCTGATGTTCCAAGACAACTAGGCTCAAGTAAGTATTGTTCTCAAATAACATACCCATTCGCAGGGCCACAGATTCAGTAAAGTTTTTCATTTCTGTTTTGTGTCTAATTTTTGAAGTGATTAGCCGGCCTTCTCAATGTACTGTGCAATTCGCTTCTAATGGGTATCCCGGGATTGCTGCATTCAAGAACCAGTTCTACGAGGAAATGTTTCACTTTTAAAAACATTAAGTAATATATTCGACCCAAGTGCTATCAACAAGATTGATGCGTACAACCCAGTGGATCATATGAGCGACGGCGATTATCGCCCAGGAAGCAACGAAGGATTATTTATAAAATTGACCGCACTCGCTTAGGAACATTATTTTCTAAAAACATGGAAATAATTGCTTTTCCGTAATTACAAATAAATATTTATAATATGAAATTGCATTATCGCCTTGTTGATTCTCAACTCAGTACCCTCATTGATTTCTCTTCATGATGTGGAATACAACATCGTTAAGAAATCACGAGCTTAGTAAGACTGACAATAAAATGACGTACATAAAGGGTAACCTCGCTTTGACATTTATCCTTCTAATTTCGTTTTTACCACCTAATTTTAAGCGTTCCCATTCACTTTTAGACAATCACAATAAGTATGACGACAATATATCACCCTAATCTAATTCACACGAAGACTTCGAAACAACTGCCATAGCCCTGAAGATATTTCTGGAGACGCTTTAATTCATCACGCGATTCTAAATTGTGTTTTTAACATATAATGTGTTATATACGGCTGGCACCTAGCCATACCCCGTTAGGTGCCACCAACGGAAGTCGACTTGCCGACTGCCAGCCGAACGATGACGCAGAGCTCGTCTTTTCACTGATTGGACCAGTGCCAGCCGAACCTCTTCCTCAAGTGCCTTCGTGTTTCTCTCGGCGGGAGTAAATCACCTGGTGTGCAGACATACAGCGGCACTCTGCTTCGTGAAACGAGTGCGCTCCGGGCTTTTCCAAAGAAAGGGCGAGAAAAAAAGGACAAAAAGGCAGAGAGGAAAGAAAGCAATCTTTTGGAGCAAAAGATTTGAGCTGTACCGAATGTATGATTTTCTATTGCCAAGAGCTGGTGCCACGGGCTCTGCTCGGCGCTGACGCGTTCCAATTGTTCCGTTTACCGCACGCTTCGTCTACTGTGTCTCACACTCCAACAGGCTCCGAGAAATACGCGTTTAAGGCCCCTACGCACAGTAGTAGCCTTTAAAATCGTTTGAGTGCGTTTGACTGCTTTGCGGGTAGCCAGGACATCCCTGCATCTTATGTCGCGTGACAAGCTGATTCCTTAAATTGGATTCTACGCTATATAGAAAGCACAGATGTGCCGGTGACTCGCCTTCGTTTCTCGACGCGACGCGGTCAAACGCACTGAAACACTCTCAAACACAACCCTGCGTAGGGTCTTTACACAATACACACGGAGGGGATGGCACCCACAAGTAAGACTTCCACGGGGCGCTGACGCGCTTGCTATGCACGGCCACGGGGCTGCTTCGCGCTATCCTGTCTCCACATATGGGCACAGTTTCTCCAGACTAGCATATCACATATTGTGTTATTACTCCCTATGCCACGCTAGTACGGCAAAGAGGCGTCTTTTTTTTCTTTTTTATTTTTTTGTTTTGTCATTTTGTTTTTGGTGGCGTTCACTTCTCGGGGGGTAAGTTTGGTCTTCAGCCTAGAACAGTGTTTGGTTTTTTTTTTCAACCGCGCTGCTCTTGATCAAATTGTTCTGCCAGAACCACGTGCCTGCGAGACCGCGCACTCTTCTTTGAGGAACACTTGTCAGCATTCGAGAAGCTGCATCGCACTCACGCACTAGAAGATGAGTGGGCAGGGTCGGAGGTTTTCCCCGTGTCCAAAAGCCCCATCTGGCCATCTCGTTACCGCTGCGACGACGGGTCTGCACACTGATGCTGCTTTGTTGTCGATTTTTATTTATCTGCGTTCGTTTCTTTCTAAATAGCGAGACACGCCTAGGCCGCGTTTCCATCTCGTTGGTGACAAAGCTTTTTTGGAATGTTCTTTTATAAAATGTAATATTTGGTACATGAACTTTGGCATCCATGATTTGATTGTGTAAACATCGGGCTCCGGGAAAGTTTCACGTGATATTTCCAATATTACTTTTTTAAGACTATACGCTTTAATAGTCCTTATTTATTTTAAGTGAGACCAAGTAGAGTTTCCAATACTCTGCTCTTAAAATAATGCAATGTATTCCTTATATTGAAGTCTAAAAACCGTGCAGACATGTACACTGAATTTTTCAACTCGGTCATTCGTATAATCATGGTTGAGATTCTCTCGTTAACGCGAAACGCATTTGCTCGTTCGGCTTATGTCGCAAGTGAAACATCGTTACCTTCTGCAGGCAGCATACATGGGTAAATAGCTTCCAAAATGTAATTTAATTACAATTATACTTACTTCGCTTCAAAAGTAGTTTAACATCAATTACAATTACTATTACATGAAAAGTAATTAATTATAACTACAAATTACTTTTAAAAAGTAATGCAATTAATATACAATTACTTATTTCTGAGAGCGACCCGACTTGGTCCATATAATTTTAAACGAGTTGTATAGAATGCAACATATTTATTTGTTCATTCATTGCACCATTGTTTGAGGAAACTAAGCATCGCGGCATAAATGTCACGTATTGTACTTTCTTTTTATGAATTTTGTTAAATTCACGATAGGGCTTGACAGTTTGGAGCAATAAAGTACCTCATTCTTATATTTTTATTAAATAATAATCAATTAGTTCATATGCTTGAAAACGCCAGATTGCTGCAGAATAAATTGGGTTGACAGACTTTTGTTAGCCAGGCAAATAAAAATGCGACACAGAGTCATATAGGAATATTTTACAAGTGTTAATGTAAAAGGAAAATCCACACGCGCTGTTACGACCACATTCGCATACAAACATCACGGTATTGTAAATTATTAACATTCGAGTTGAAATTAAAATGACTCAGATATATATAAGTACCGAATCTGGGCTCCCGAATCAGGTGACAATATTTACAGGAGCAAGGTCCACCTCCAAAATGCTTATGCAAATAATATCCGAAGTAAAGCCAAGAGGAGGAAATTAACTTGAAAATAATACAAAGATACCCAAATGCGACAGTACTGGAAGAGGGACGTAAAAAAACTGGCAAAATAGAAAAATAACTTCATAGACAATTAAAATTCCCAACCTTAGCTGAAAGCTGAAGCTCAATGTTTTTTTTTTTTTCTTTTTTTCAATATTTTGGCATGCTTAGGTTATTGTCTTTTTCTAGCACCGCAGATGGCGCTACACGGAGCCGTTGAGGTCGGCTTCAAAGAGGATTTTCTCTTAGTCCTCAGTGTAAGCAACACAGCAACGAACAATGCGACGCTATTTGTGTTGTGCATGAGTGCAAGTGTGTGTCTGTGTGTGAGTGTTTCACCGAGAGCTAGGCCGCTTGTGCGAGCGCTGAGGCTTTCAAAGAGGTTTCGTCGGCACCTCAAAGGTTTGCAAAAGTAATTGTAATTGTGCCAGAAATTTTGCAATTAATGATGCTAGAAAGCAATTAAGTTACAATTACAATTCCTATTAGCCGAAAGTAATTAATTATAATTACAAATCACCACGGAACTAATTCAATTACAGTAGAGTAATTCAACAACTGTAATTGAATTTCTACTCAAGTATAACAGGCGGTGCCATCAAGTATTTGGGAAATTTTCCTCCAGATAAAAGTATAGCGCTAGTGCAAGTTTGAAAATAAGGGTCCTACCCTGCTTATAAACGATTGATTGCCTGCAGTAGTGCATAGTCGTCGCGATTAAAAAGATTTTTTCTCCATTGTGCAAATGAAGCGAAAACCAAAAATTGTGCTATATCATCTCTCCTCGCAAGAAACGCAGACTCATTGTTGTTGGGGGCCCAGAAATCAAATTAACCAGACCGTCGCTTTCATCGAACTCGGTTTGCTAAACATAATCAAACTCTTAATTGACAAAAGCGGTGACTCTGCTCTTTAAATGTACCGCGATGTGAGGCGCAGGTTACGCGTTTGCACTGAGGGGGACCTGCCGCCGGTCTTGTATCAGCTCGTGTGGGTTAGTATACGTGCAGTTGTAAGATTGCTAAAGCTACACATGCACGCGCACGATGCACATGCTTGCACGCATGGGACACCAATCAGTCGCCATAAAGTGCTCCATCATGCGTCTTTGCCGCATTGGAGCGCAAGGCGAGTCAAGCCAATCAAAGAGCGGCGTAGAGAACACACGGGGACGATTCAGCCAAGCGCGCGCGGTCATTGGCTGGCTTTGGCGGGGGAGGGGGGGGGGGGGGGGGGACAGAATCACGTGGGCGCAATTCTAGCGTAACCAAAACACGAGGTACGCAGAAAGGTTTCCGCCTCTCTAGAGAAAAAAAAAAAAAAACGTACGGTAATGTGCCACGTAAGATTGGGGAATTGTAGTAGACCGTTTCCACAGCCCGCTAAGCACCCGGAGAGCGCTCCGTAATCCGCAACAAGACCTTGAACTCTGCAGACAAGGCTGGCGGCGCGCATGCGCAGCTGCGGCGCTTTCTTCCCGGATACCGTAGCGGAGGAGAAAAATGGTCACTACAATTCCCTATTCTCACAGCGGCTACGTCTCACCGCAGCGATTTCTGTAGACGCTTTGCGCACGCGCCAGATTACAGCCGCCATTTCTGAGCTTTCGTTGTCTCACCTAGATGCCGAACAAGCGAGGAGGACGTTGACGAGCTTCCACAAATGTCTATGCTGGGGAGAAGGACACGGTAGAATCTAAAATGGCAATAACGTGTCCTGGGTCGCTAAACTCGTGAAACTCAAAGTTGGGACCGAAGTTCACGGAGCGCACCGATTGGCCTATCACGATGATGACTGCGCGCTTTTTTCGCCGACGTCCAATCAGCGCGCTCCGCGAACTTTCGGCTCAAACTTTGTGTTTAACAAGTTTAGGGCCCCAGCTGAGGTAATGAGGAAGTAAAGTGAACGAAAGAAAAGGAAACAAAAACTGAAGGTCCGTTACATGGTGGCGCCCATGCACAGCTATTGTGCAACGCGCCCATATCCCGTTGAAGCGTTTACCAAACTACAGACCAGTGCGCGCATGTTCATTGCTTTGAAAAGCGAGCAAAGCACGCGTCATACGATGCTGAAGATGGCACGGGTTAGGAGCCTTTTCTGGAACGGTCTATTAGCGTCGAGAAGTTTTGGTGGCGCCCTCGTGTGGTTCCCTCTTGTGACGTCATTACCTTGCCAACAAAAGCTTAGATGGTGTTTATAATGAGCACGGTGGAAGCTTGGAATCATAGCGTTCTGAAACCAGCACTGCCAACACCATCAAAATTGAAGTTCTTACATTCCTCTTATTTCCATCGATGAAAAATCCTTTGCAGACGTCATAGCCAGCGTTCGGCGAATCGTGGAAGGCCGACCACAGCGACGCTATTGATCGCGCACGTCGCTAATATATTCCGTTTAAATCCGACCAAGCAAGCGACGCTATGGACGATCCTGCGTGTAGTCAATCAAGCAGCGTCAAGAGTGCACCACGCTAGCTGACCCTGTGGGTTAGCCGTCAACCTCTAAGCCCATCACGCACCGAAAACAAAAGATTGCGGCGCATTCACTGGGTGAGATTGGTTTGCTCACTGAGAGGCACAAAAGCGACGAGCACCATGACGATGCACTTTTGTCGCGGCTCGATTGGCGCCGCAGGATCGTAGCGTTGGCTGCGCTAGGACTAAAGGTGTGACGGAGTAGATACTATCGTTGATTAAAAATGCTAACTAACTTCTCTAAAAAAAATTGAGTTATCGCGCAAATTATGCGTAATTGCTAAGGCCACGGAACGATGATCTTTCATTAGATTTTTGACTTCGTGATGACGCGATGTTGGGGGCGGGGGGGGGGGGGGGGGGGGGGCACCGCTTTACAGTATAACTAAATCAAGGTGGGGGGCCGTATATAGAGAGAGTTAGCCGAAAATATTCCCCCAGAGGTGGTAGCGAGAAATAATTATAATAAGTGCGTGAGGATTAAATGGAGTAACTCTTCATGGCTGAAACTATATATAGTGCACGTGATGATTCGATGTTATCATACAAAAAAGATGTAAGAATCGAATGTGCCGCTCGAACTCTCCTTTGCTCGGTCGGAGTCTGACGGCGCTATAGGAAGGCGTTTTCCCGGCCCTCGGCGCCTGGTGTACGGATCACGTCGATCGTTCTCCTATAATATGAATTTGCATGACCGTGATCGAAATATCGCGTGCACCAAACTTTCAGTCACCAAGAGTTACTCCGACGCACATAATAATTTTGTTTCTCGCTACCACCGCCTGGGCATTATTCGTGGCTTCTGGCTGGCCGCATTCGAACCTGTGGAGACGCCCTAGAACACGCCCAGCACGCTCTTGGCCAATGGCGCCTCCTTTTTCGCCTCCTAAACTTCCCAATCAATGGCCAAACTCTCACAATATGCGGCTCTGCGAAGGTATAGCGGCAAGAAAGACTTTCATGGTCATAACGGCGAAATTAGATTGCCCATTAAGGCAACAAAATACCAGCGTTGAAGTAAAAAACGCGTCATTTGGATGTAACAGGTCGTAATCATTGACAAGTGCTGATTGTTGGGCAAGTTGGTATGGTACGTTAGAAAACATGATTGCGCTTTGAAGACGGGGACGTAGTAAGGACAGACACCTCAGCTCTGTGGTGTCTGTCCTTCCTATGTCCCCGTTTTCAAAGCGCAATCATGTTTTCTAACGTAATCATTATTCATATCAAGACAATTTTCTTTTTTTTTATGAATTACGTAGTTTTTTACGTTTTTTTTTAGGACATGTGGCACTCTTTGGGGGAATATTTTGCTCGTTATTGACCCATCTTAGAAATATTACAGCTCGTGTGAGTTAGACCTGAGACGGTAATAAGGCCCGTGTTGTGTGAAAGTGCGTTACGGTTAAACGCATGCACAAAAAATATCTGCAAAAGCACAATAATTAACACATTTACGCCCTATAAAATTTTAAAAGTTCATGGAGAATAAATCTTAAGGTTTAAAAAAAGCTTAATGTTAAGTGGACTTTTGTTTTTATTTTATTTACTGAATCGCTTTTTTCCGTTAGCTTATTTTCATACATTAGGAAATAAGCCGCGAGTGCCTATGTCTTAAGACCTCGAAATAAAAATCCCCCCCCCCCCCCTCGCGTTCAATCTTAATTCATAGTCACTCGACCCAACTTACACTAAATTATTCCTGGGAGTTCATTGTCCACAATCGTTCTTTACGTCTTTAACCGACAAGTAAAAAGAACCGAATGCACCTAAAGCTACTATGTCGTTGTTAGGTTTTAGTCGTGTTATTTATTCTTAGTGAACTCATTACGAAAGGGCATGATGCAGCAGTCCCAACATTTGCGCTCTCTGTGATCCCTCTCACTCTTCCTCTGGGACGTGTTACGAAATTAAGTTGAAACACACGTAGAAATCTCGAACACCTAAATATCAATACTGTCCTAACTGGAAAGAAGCTTACGTGAGCATGCAGCGAGTTTTTTATATTTAATTTGTTTCATAGTTTCTTTGCATATAGCTTTTGGCTTCCTCGCTTCTTACATCTTTTCAGCTAGGTTGTGCGTTTCCGACTTTTCTTGCGATGGATTAAAAATAGAGAACCACTTTCAAGGGAATGGCCTTGCGAAGCAATTGTTAACAATTCATGGTGGTTGCGTCAGAGAGAATTGAAGTTTACAAGACCCCAGTGCTACCACCGCGAATGAAGATGGAGGCACTTTTCGCCGTATTGCACAAGGGGTTGCATCAATACAAGTGGTGTAAGTTGAGATTCCAGCTACGAAATAGAGCTCTGGTATAGACCTTTTCCACAAGGGCGACGCCATCTTGAATTGCTGTGACCTCCAGTATGGGCGAAAACCAGGCACGTAGCCAGGATTTTGTTTCAGGGGGGGGGGGGGGGGGGCGCCCATGACAAAATGCTGTATGAAGTGGAAGGGTGAGAGGAGGTCCCAACATAATAGAAGATTTCGGGGGGGGGGGGGGGGGGGCGTAGGGGGCGGCCCCATGCGCCCCCTCGCCCCCCCCCCCCCCCCTGGCTACGTGCCTGGCGATAACATTGTCTTGCCGTCGCCACGCCGATAGAATACATTTTAGGATGTCAGCGTAACCGTCCCCCATTCTCGTTTCAGCTTCCCTCTATTTTTTTTTTTTTTTTACTCGCAGGTTGAAATGCTTTGTTCTCATTTTTTCGTCAGCCATACAGGATAGCCTTCCAGGTGGCGAGAGTAAACGAACAATGCCGATAGACACATGGAGTTGTTACAATAAACGCTAGAGGCTCATGGTAGCGCTAGTGTGCTGTTGCATTTTGAAGCAGACAGCAGTCAACTAAATTTGACTTCTGGTAACGCATTCTTATGGGAAAACTCAAACGAATTCTCTCTTCGAGCTTGATTATAAGAGCAAATATTGGTTAGTGTTGTGGCAGAATAAAAAGCTTGGAAGGTTTTATAATCGCATGTACAAAAATATGTATCAGTTAGAGCGTTTTTCTTCAGAATTCACGGCTTCGAACACTGCGCTAAAATAGAGCAATACACATGTATAATACGTGTTGACGTTGCCGACTGCTTTTTAGGGCACCTATTTACGCATAGGAAGTACAAAGAGCAAGTCAGCTTGACAAAACACCAAACTGGACCAGTACATGTTATACTACAGATTGAATGGTATTACAGATTGAATAAACCCTAAGCAATTTTTCTAGCTTGAATCGATAGCTCGTATTGACATATTATGCTGTACAACATAGGCCTGGGCCTCAATTTTTGCTCAATTGAACATCGCTCAGTAATAAAAAAAAAATTCATTAACTAAATAACTTACACTTTTATAATGTGAATACATCTACATAGTACCCGTTACGAGTAAAGAAACTACACTGATTTCTATCATTACAAGACGAAGAGAGAAATATCACGTACGTTTTCCCAATGAAATACGCAGGAATACTGGAAAAGTAGACTGTTTGCTGTCTGCTTCAATTCGCAACCTGAAGTCCCGTAGACACTAGCACTAGCTGAGTCTCTAGCGTTTATTGTAGTAACTTTGCGCGTAGGCATTTACAATAGTCGCCCTCTGCGCGCTGCCATCTTCGCCTAGACCTCTGCAAATTCGCCTTCGGCGCGCTGCTATCTTCGTCAGCTGAGTCCATTGTCCAGTTACTCAGCATTTTTCGCCTAGGTGAGTACGCACTGGAAAGGTATATACTCCCTGTCACCTGCCACTTCAAGCCCGACCACAGCGCCGAAAGCTCATCGTCACGACGCTGGATGTTCTTGTCACAGGCTAAACCGACTGCGCGCACAAGAAAAAAGCGCACGATTTCTGTGCACTCACTGGGCGTGATTGATTGAGTCCATGATAGCAAACCCGTAAAGAAAAAGAGCACCGTGACGATGCACTTCCGGCGCTGCTTGATTGGTCCCGCCGGGTCGTAGCGTCTTGTGCGGTCGGTCTTGAAGTGAAACGGAGTATAACTGTAAGCACAAGAAATCGAGAGATCTCATGACCCCACAAACTTTCCCAAGCGACGTTGGGTGACCGTGGTACTGCTGTCCGTGATGCTTGCACGAGTTATTTCATATAACTTCTGGGAATCCCCTCGCTGCTGCCCGCCTCGGAGAATGACACAACGCACTGGTTCAACAACCCGTAAACATTTAATGCCCGTTATTGGCCGCGCCGTGAACCCAAGAGATCCCGCGCATGCGCTGTGGCAGTCTTTCATCAGTGGCGTAGTGCCGCTCCCGTCACCAATTGCACTTGGCACCCCTCGCGGTGGGAATGCCTATGGACGATTTGGCATGCGGGCCACCCAGTCCAACGCTTTGGATCCCCAGGTTGCCCACACACTCAAAGATCTGAGTGCCGATTTTAGTATCGCCGAGAACTAGGGACAGTTTTGAAGAAGAGTAACTTTAACGCAAGCGGGATCGAGACGTTCAGCAGTAAAAGCAGGCCAGTATGTACTCCAAATCGGTCATAAAAATAAGAGTATCAAGTGTTGCACTTATGCGATTCATACGTTAGGCACAGACAGGCACGTAGACAGCCTCCTCCCCTCCCCCCCCCCCCCCCATCGCCCTCGAAATTACATTCAGTGGGTCCCCCCCCCCCCCCCTTTCACCCCCACTAAAAGGTGCCGAAAGAAAGCGTCCGAAGGAGTACTGCGTGCACTCTATGAGGTTGCACAAGAGATACAAGGCAAAAGTTACCAAATCTCATCCTCTTCAAACAAGCTATGTATTAGTTATACGGTCCCCCATAGGTCTTGTTTGTAAATGGTGCCGCGCGGTCCTCTCTGTGGGCGAAGGTGTGCATGTGTGTTTGAATGTCGCGAACGGGATCTTTCACGACCTTCAAGACGAGTCGAGTCGTTAATCCTCTATGTCCTTCTTCCCCAAAGTCTCTCCTATTCATTTTATAAACTTAATGTAGGTAAAAAAAAATTTGCAAATGAGTGGTGCGACAATCTTGGTTAGGGGGCCTACACTTGGATACGGTATGTTCCGCGACGTAAAGTAGGTCGTTGCGTCAAGAAGGCCGAGAACGAAGACAGAGACACATACGACTTGAGACCCCGCAAGCGACAAGGATCAACACTAAAGTTGACATGCTTCTTCTCTAAGGTGCCAAAGTTACGGGTTGAATAATCGGCGCTTGTTTTTTTGTTTTGATTTGATACACGGTTTGTCTAATGTCGAGTGTAGAAACTGAGAACTCGTGAGAAAAAACACGCAACTTGTTTTACAGTTAGCACGTGCACTTGTAGAAAAGGCAATTACAATTAAGCATACTGAATGATCCCACAAGGTATCATAAATTTTACGAAAACACTTCATTGATAAGAACTGAACCTAAATATGTCAGAATAAACAATGAATAGTTTACATTGGGCTGGCAAAGAGCCCCTGCAATGCGATAAATTATTTTTCACCCCCCCCCCCCCACCGCCCTTCCCCTCGAAAATAAATCCTGGCTACGTGCCTGGGAATGGTACTATTTGATATGTAACTAAGGAGCAATTAAATTAACGCTTTTCTGCAATGTGTTAATAGTGACTTTCAATTGTGTGTCTTTCAACCGTTTTGAGACTCCATTGCCTTTTTTTTTTTTGTATTTTGAAATTTTTTGAAACGTTGCGCACTGAATTACATTCATGTTTATATTCTAGCATAAAAAAAAGCAATACACCTATACGTTTTTGCGATATAGAGAATGCATATTCCGCACAGTCAGGTCAATACGAGAAGGCACGTGCCATAATTAGCTAGATCGGATTTGTACAGTAGGGACATTTACTGATATGGCCGGCACGGCGCCGGCCAAATATTGGCTCTTAACGGGATTCAAGTTTGCTTCATACGCATATCCTGACTAACCATGATGAGCGGCACCGGAATATTTAATCTAAATTCTATAATCTAATATATTAGTGTTTTGGAAAACTGGATCTTTCAACAACTTAAAGGCCATAGTATAGAAAAGTATTTTATTCCGATTTAAAACACCAAATCTACCCAAGGAGTCCGCAGGACCTCAGTAGTCGACACCCTTTTACGACCACTGCCAAAAAATTGGATGAAAAAGTTTTCGGTCTCCTGAAAGCATAGCTTGACGTTTTAGCAACGAGTCGCTAACTGAATCGGGTTAAAAATTACTTTGCACTACCACGCCTTAGGTAATATATGTTGTTTTTATTTTCTTGCACCTAGTGCCTCATATGGTTCAGATTGGTTGGATAGGAGATTCTGACTTGAAAACCGGTCGAGATTTTTGCTGAAGTCAGCCGTGTTTCTGCTTTTTGGCAGAACACTGGGGAGCATCGTTTAGCATCATATGTGCTTCGTTTAAATATACAACGGACAGCCGTCAAAGCTAAGGTTTAGGTACCAAGTTTAGTCACGAGCCAATCAGACACCACAGTGTACATTTACCCGAAGTGCGTATCATTCTAGCAATAGGCCATCGTGTGTAACCAACTCGTGATTGGATCGAGTGGCCCGTAGTGTTGGTTGAACTTCATTGTAGAGTTAGACGAAAGAAAGAAAAGAATAAGACGACCATTTGCAAGTTTCAGCGATGGTGGTTCCGCAGTATCAGAATCGCGATCCCTAGCTCCTGGATGATGACATTGAGAACGAAGGTGCTTGCTCACACCTACCTGACTTGGAAGTATGAGGTAAGGCTCTTATATCGCTCGTATTTCACAAAATTAGAACGAATTACGCGTCGCAGATACAACCTCGTATGCTGCTCTACGACGATCAACGAGATGTGAACCATTTTGTTAGCAACCAGTGCGCCCTCTATAGGCCGTGAAATTTGCGAATAGAGTTTCAATTAAAGAAAAACTGCTTCCTACGATGATACCAAAAAATGACGCTTTCAAATGTGGTGCAGATGGCTGGCTTTTCTGCGGTCAAATATTTTCTTGTCATTAACATTTCGTACACTTCCGTTTGGTTGCGTTTACGGCCTCTGTGTTTTTATTATTCTTTTCTGAGGACACTATACCCCTGGGGGGGTCTCTTCTAAAAAAAAACTTTATCTTTTACTGAACAAATACGGCATTGGCTTGTGAAGGAGCTATAAGCGCAGTAGTATTAGCAGTGATAGCTTGAAACGCTAGCCTGCGGGAGCTTATTGTTTTAATGCGTTTGAATTGTTCCGCTTGATTAAACTCGCAGGAACTTTATAACGAAGTATAGTAGGACGAAAGCTTCTGAATATAATAAAACTTTAACGTATGGGGTGGGGTATAAACACACTGCTAAACTATATTATTCAACTTAAAAAAAAATTACTACGTGCTTTCTAGCTCTTTACCCCTAACCCATTACACATTTAAAACTTAAAGACTTTGTTTTTCTTCTCGTGAGCTAAGAGATTTTCTACGGTAATATGTTCAATTACATTTTTTTTCTATCGCAGCAGGTTATTGCCAACTTTTTGGGACATTCCGTAGAATACAATGATTTCAAGGAAATAGAAAAAATTAAATAATTCTTATTTTTATAACCGAGGCAATTGCAGCCCTCGGCAACATTACGATATTTTGTCGAGAAAACCATAAATGGATAATTTTGTGAATGTGGCCTATATGATTCAATGCAAAGAAACTGTAGAGCTGAGGAATGAAGACTATGCGTGTACAAAAGTTTAATTACTGCTTGGTGACGTTTTATGACCTACATCTGAAACATAAACATGACGATGTTTGTTGCTGTTTAGTTTTTGTTGGACATCCGCAACGCGTTGAGGTCCTAGAAAGGTAGGGATGTTTCTGTAATTCTAGGCTTCTTCTTACAAAAAAAAAAAAAAAAGACGAAAGCAATTGAGACTAAGCGACACACGCATAAAACTACACACGCATGAAAATATTCTTGATGTCATTGGGCACCGTTCGGGAAAATCAAGCAAATACAATATTCCTTCCTGGCGCTGTTTGCCGAGAAATCCTTCAACAATGGCGTGCATACCCACTTAGCGTTGTGTCCAGATCGGTAGAATTTCCTGCTCCGCAAGTACCGAAAGATATTTGATCAAACGCTAACGCAACCCCTAGCTGAAACACTTTCACGTCGGAGAGCGGCTGTGGGCTTTTACCTCTCCGGCTTCGATATCTCCGTCTCAACGTTGATGGCATCCACTTTGACTCTGACTGCATACCACCTCAGCCAGCTCCCGCATGATATAGGCAACGCTCAACGTTCAGAATCACTCAGAAATGACTGTTACGCAAATACATTTAGAAAATGTGTCTGAGATCATGCATAAAGAAGCTCGCCAAATAAGTAGATTTTGCATACGGAGATGCGAATCGGCAGGTAAAAGGTATTTCCTGCATTCCCATGGAGAAGAGCGTATTTATGTGAGAAGAATTTGACATGAACGCGCGAAGGCTCGGATCAGTCGATAAGTATATAGGCGATCATTGTATCTGTCATTCGGTGGAAGCTGCAGCGTATGTCACCTCTTTTCTTTTGGGGTGTTTTTACGATATTGCGAAAGGATTCCCTGCTTTTTGTATATTAGGAATCGCTCGTCCGAGTGACATCTGTAACCCCTTGTTTCTGTTTTATACTATATTCTTCTCTGCTTGAGAGGTTTCGATCAACTCCGATTGACGAATATTTTTCTTTGCTGTGAAAGTTAAAACATAAAGCGAGATTTACACTATCCCACGGTAGAAATCTTTCGCTAGTCAGGAATTTCTGTCGAGACAGGTTAATGTACCGATTCAAACCGTCTGCGTGAGAGCCGTTAACATAAATATTTCTATGAAACTAGGCAGTAATAAACAGTAATAAGCATGAAAGAATGTCGGTAGTGTTAAAGCACGTTGTGCTATCGCTTTCTTTTTGAAAGGCACAGACGTACTTCAAGCTGCCTGGACGTAAACATATGCACGTTTGTTTCTGCCGTTAACTATTACACGAAGGCGGGATGGAACTTTTTTTTTTTCGCGTGTTACGACTTGAACGTTTTCTCATTGTTACTTCCTGGTAGTGAATACATTTCACCCATATAAAACGCACGGACATATAAATTCTGTCTGTCTTTTTTTTTTTTTTCAAGTCTGCTCAGGCAAGGGGTTAGTTAGTGCACAAAAAGTAAACGGGTAAATTACTTTTTTAATGAAATATTTATGGCCAGACTTGGGAAATAATTGTTTACAAGTAACGGATTACTTCTTATCTATTACTTTTTCAAGTAGGTTTGTAATTGCCACATTACATTTTTGAGGCAGGAATTTAATCGTAACGTAATGCAATTACAAAATTGAAGTACGCATTACATTATGATTACTCGTTACTCTGATAAAAAAAATCTATGCTATAACTGAAATTTGATTGCGCAGTAATCTTCGTCTTATTCTGCTTTTTTTTTTTTTTTGGCTGTGTGATTGTTTTTTTTTTAGCGGAAAAAATGGGGGGGGGGGGGAGGGGCGGGAGGGGGGCGAGCATGCGGTCGCCGACTTACATTTTCCACTGCACGCAAACTTCGCAAAGGAAGGCTAGCTCGCATATTGTTCTCTTACTTGCTCATCTTGTAGCTTAAAGGCATGGTAAACCAAGATTTGAATTAAAGAAAAAAAAAACAAGGCAGGAGATGTAGGCGGGACGCTACAATCCCTACAGCACTATTTGTAAGGCGATATCTCGAATGAACGACCGTATTTTTGGAAAAAAAGAGGTCGAGATTAAACGAGGCCGACGAGGCGCGTGACGTCAAGACATCTCGTTTCTTCCTCTCTTCGCTTCGCCCCCTCAAGGCGGCGAGGCGGAGAGGACGCGTGGCCGTTCCCTCTCCTTCTCGGAGAAACAAGACGTAAACATATCTGTCAAATGCACCTCCTTTTTTTTTAAAGAAATACAGTCATCCGTTTGTCATATCGCTGTATGAGTGATGTTTTGGTGTTTGTAGCATCTCGTTGAAGGCTTTTGCCACCGTCTTTTGTGGAATCCAGATTTCGGTTCAGCATCCCTTTAAACCAACGCGGCCGACGGTTTGTGGTTTGTCGTGGGTGGCAGGCTGCGTGTAATCCGTTTCCCCTTACGATGACTCACAGCGGTTGTTGTGCGAGCCATCGGAACCAGTCCTAATGCCGCGTGTGTTTCACGTGAACTTCGGGAGGGAAGCAGCTTCACGCTGGTGCGTAGCCACGTGGTACATACGTCCACAGCGCGTGGAGAAACAACGTCCGGTCAGTTAAGCTGGGAGGAAGGGCATAACGTACCGCCGGACGTTAGTACGCGGGGTAGAAGCAGGACCGAAGCGTTGCTTCACGTCTGCGGTTGTGTGAGCGCATAGGCTACTGTCATTCAGCCACCAAAAGAACGCTGAAGCAAGGGCTTCTACCTTTTCAACCGGCAGTGCAAGAGCCGTGCTTTCTTCACCACCATCCGGATACAGATTTTATTTATTTATTTATTTATTTATTTATTCGAATACCTACATCGCCCATCTGGGCATTATTGTAGGGGGTAAGGCAATACAAAACAATAGCAAACGATACATATAGAGATACACAAGAACTATTGTGATGCAGAAATAGTGGATATGACAGGAGAAAAATACAACATATAACACTTTGTACAATATATGAAAACAAAGTATAGTGAATGGCACTATTAGAAGGGCAAAGTGAAAAATTATTCTAACAGCAAGTTTTTTAGGGCAGTAGGAAAGGATGAAGGAGCCGCAGAGATAACCTCAGTTGGTAAATTGTTCCATTCGTGTATTGTTCGTGGAAAAAACGAGTGCTTAAAAACGTTAATTCTGCATCTATATTCTCGTACTTTTAAGTGATGATCTGAACGTGGCGACACATAACTGGGCTCCTTAATATAACGTTCTTTCTCGATGCCGGTCCTACCGTTTACTATGTTAAAAAATAAAGTGAGCCTCAGGAACCTTCGTCTGTCTTCCAACAGAGGCCATCCCAGGTTGCGGCGTATTTCAGATGATCTTATAGAGAAATCATAATTGCCGGAGGCAAACCGAGCTGCCCGTTTCTGAATACGTTCGAGTTGTTCAATGGTGTGACGGGTATGCTTTGTTTGTTTCACTGCGTTTTTTTTTTAAATATAATTCGTGTCAATTTGTTTTCATGGTTAGAGTGTTTTTACGCCACCAAAGAGTAGCGGACTTTTTAAAATTATTTGTGTGTGTGTGTGTATTTTTAGTGTTTGTAAAAACAACAAAAGCAATGTAAAGTGAAGTGTTGTTTTGTCCTTTTTTCCCCCCAGTCTGGGGGCTTTGTCTAAAATTACGTAATTGCAGCACAATTTGCGCCTAACTGCGCCAAATGGTTTACCCTACAGCATCTTACTATATTTATCTCAAATATGAGGAATTTGCACACAGATTGCGCCAAACCCTGATTACACTTTATTAATACTGATAATATAATGGCTCAGGACCCGCCACATGTCCGGATCGTTATGGCAGGTTTGTGCGAATTTTCAGAATTTTCGAGCACAGCCTCAATTTACGCACACTCCTATTTGATCTCTGGCAATGTCAAACACCGACAATACTTGGAATTCTAGCAATATCATCTATGTTCGCAGTCTGCTCTAGCGGATAAATTAGCTTTGTTGCTTAGTTCCATTTGTTGAGTGCGCTTCTCCCTGCGTTGCGGTGAAGCAACAACCGCGAAGTAAGCATCGAGATTTTGTTGATTTTGCTTCGTGAATGTTAATGTAACAGCTCTTAGTTGCGGTAAAAATATCTTAACAAATCTGCGGCTATTATTTATTATAGACTGCGGTATTCTGCCGATATCTTTTTCAAATTCGAGATTTAGCGAGGGTACTCGCTATAGAGAACTGTACTACAGTTTTATTTTTATTTCAACTACCTTGTTTAGTTGTCACCTTTATATATATATTGTCCGTTCGATGTACAGTGTATACAGCAAATTAAAACTGAATTAGGTGAAACAGTGGGAGGAAGTTTGGAAATAATCCTAACTACTTCGGCTGAATTGTTTCAAGAAGGCATGCTTACCGTTCACATGCGGATCTTTGTTATCACGAAGTTATACATACAAAATGTAATTGATGTTCGTAGTTCATTGACAAATGTCTTCTCTAATCTTAATTAAAATTTAAGTTTTATTCCAACCTTCATAACTTCAATGAGGGATCCTTTATGTGTCAAAAGTTTCCGAACGTTATTTTAGCGGAATATATTTTTTGGTTTTAATTTTATTTCGTACCTAAAATAACGATTCACATCAGTCCATTTTATCCTTCATCGATGGACATCATTGTTTTGCCATTCGTAGTGCTTCCATGTGCAACTAAACAGCTGTGTTTGAGTGAATCAATCCTGCAGTTGCACAGAAGTGAGAAGGCGAAGTAGTCAAGTTTTTCGGTTGGATAGGCCAACACACAAATTTTATCATATAATATTCGCGGTGGTATGAATACAAATTAAGAGTCTGCTTGTGCTTCAAAATTAATTTTTGCTGCTCCATAGCAGACTTTTGTCTGCTCCGAAAGGTGCTACAAAGTTAGTTGGGCTAATCACATCACTGAGAGTGATAGAGTCCCTGCAATCTAGAAGTATTTTCGTTGTATTTGTTGACTGTGCTATAGTGCCCGCTCGCGATCACCCCGCGCTTCGGTCTTCGCCGCCCGAAAAAAAAAATTACAAAAGAGACTTTACGTAGACCGTATTCTAGAGCTACGCCTTGCGAGCGGGAGCTCATGTCGTCGCATCGAAGCGTGAAGTGAGCACGTGCCCGCTAGGGGTCTCTATCATTTCGTCGAAACTCGTTTCGTGCAATTACGCTTCGTGGACAACTTTTCAGGGAGACACGTTTCATGGACACACGTTTCGTCGACACGATCGTTTCATCGATACTCGTTCCGCGAATTGCACGCTGTAGGGCATTTCGTCACGCATGTATCAGCGGTGCTCACGTTAGCCCACCCTTCCGCCTGCGTTCACGCCACTGCGCGACGACGGTCTGCGGCTGCTCATTAAAAAAATGTTAACCCACCTGACCGGCCCGTACACACCGCTTCGCGGCGACAGTCTCATGCAGGTTATCACACAAAAAAAAAAGCTAATCTGAGCTGTCGATGAAACATTGCGTGCCGATGAAACAATCTGTCGTTGAAACGTCGTTCGATGAACTGATTGCCACCGCGTCAGAACCGCTGTGGGTTCGACAAGCTAGGATATTATTTAGGATGCCGGTTTCCGAGGCGATGTGCACAGACGGAAGCTATCGACGAAGTGTCGTAAGATATGCCGATAAAACAAACGTGGACAATTCTACGAAATTAAATGCAGATGATACGTCGCAGTGTCGGCGAAGCGATCTGACGATGAAACGCTGTGGGACGAACTCATTGACACTGGTCGGGAATGTAATAAGCACGAAGGAATAACATTCAGAAATGCTTTGATGCACTTTAGCACCAGCGCCACCAGAGCTCTGTCAAAACCTGCGTTCTCAGGTTTCTAACTTTGATAACATTTTTGAGTCTCACGAGCGCACAACCGAAGCACGACAAAAGGCAACATGTGTTGTCTGGAGGCAGAGCTTAAATTGCTCCCATTCTTTGTTACTGAGAACAGTCACAATAATGTGGCAGTGCGACATATTGAACAGTGTTGCGGAATGGGCACCCCCATTCCATTCCCATTCCATTCCGGGGAATTAGAGTTTTCGATAATTCCATTCCTTTCAACTCCTAGGAATGGGAACACTGGGCCCATTCCCACTCCTGGAATGGCTGAATCGTTCCATTCCATTCCTCTAATTCCTAAACGTAAAAACTGGCACTTGACAGCTACATTGTGTTGCCGACATGAGCAGCGTACTGCTGGCATTATCAAACGCATAAACAATTAAAAAAAACACAAAAAAAACGTAATTACCTTAAAAGCGCTGGTGGCACAAAGTGTTTGTTTACATTATACTGCGAACATCGAAAAAGCCCCTTGATATGTCGATGCTTGTTTAAAGCGCCGCTCACACATATGCAACTGAGTAAGACCGTGAGGGGAGGCACTCACTTGATCGAATGACGTTTTAGCGAACGCCCACGTTTCATCGAACGACACTTTAGCGAATAGTCGGACGCCGCGAAGCGGCGTTTTCGGGTGGGCCAAGTCAGTTCATATTTTTGTAATGAGTTGCCGTAGACTGTCGCCGCGAAGCGGCGTAAAGCGCAGCGCGACGGATGGGTTAACGCGCGCCCCCGTTATTCGCTAAAACGACCATTCGCTCAAATGTCGCCGTTCGCTAAAATGTCATTCGCTCTTGTGATATGGACCCCTCTCGGTCGTACTCGGTCGCAAGAGTGTGAACGGACCTTTAGACATCGGTCTCGCGACCAATTGGCTCGCAACAAACAGCAATACTTAAATCCACTATTCTTCTTTTTTTTTTTTTTTTTTTGCATTTGATTTTTAGGATATGTCTGGCGAGCGTGTTTGTTTGATAAGACCATACAAATATCCAGTTCGTGCGTAGCGCCAAAAATAAGCTATATTACTCTATTCTTCAAATACGTGCACAGCAACACGGCTAGTACGCTGCTGGAAGCGACTCCATGCACAGCGGCAAGATCACATCCTCTGACAAAGTGCATCCTCTATGGCGCAGCACGAAAGACCGTATTGGCCATGTCACGCAACCTGTTTTAAAACACACAAGTTCACGCTTGCTTTACGAATCTCGATATTTCTTATCATATTCTATTCAATTCTTTAACTGTTTTTCAGGCATTCAATATAAATGTGTGCTGGACTCAAATATATGTTTGTTCATTGTGGTTCGTTCATTATATGGACGTTATTGGTTTATTGGTTGTCATTTGTTGATCATCTTGATCATTATTCGGACATGAGCTAACACACTTTTCTGCGTACGCGTCCGAGGTATTGCAAGGTCATTCAAGGTGCATTCCGCGAGCTCTCAGTTGCCGGTGTTTCGCGGTGACCGAAGTACCTAGCTTTAACGCGAATGGGGTTGTATGTACCGGGTGATGTCGTAAGGACCATTTGGTACGCCTTGCAAAATTCGAATTCCAATAGAACATACCTCAAACTGGGCGCGCGAACGCAGTTTCACAAAATGCTTTATTTTTTTTTTAAAGGGACACTGACACCCCCCAAAATTTTTTTTTAATTTTTTGCCAGGCGCTTCATTATGGTGTCGGAGGACTACCCAATTAATATTTTGCAACAGAGTAGCGTATTTTTTTAATAAAGCCAAAAGACGCAACGGCTCGAAACCGAAACCGAAACTCGACGGAGGTCGGAGAAGTGGAGAGGAGAGTGAGTGGCGGAAGTCACGTGGCTACACCCGACCGTGTGTTCTTTTTTTTTTTTTTTTTCCTTCTTCCCGTAGCAGACGACATGCGGCGTACGGGAACTGTTCGCCGTGGGATTCTTTTGCAGTTATGTATGTTCCGCTCGTTGTTCTGTACTCCAAAATGAGTCTTTTTGTACATTGAGGAGTTGGAGATGAGTAGTGAGTGCCCGTGGTGAATTTTGATCGGCTCCGAGAAGAATACACCCAAGATGTTGCGTGAAGAGCTGGCTCACATGTCCTGCGTCCGAAACAGAAGTGGCATTGTGCGACAGAGTTTCCGATAGATCAACGGGATCGGGACCAATGGCTGGCTGCAATTCCTGTAGAACATATACGGGCACCTCGGAAAGCGGACGCTACCTGATTTATATGCTCCTTGCATTTTGTGGAAAGTGATTACATTGAGTTCGCAGGTGTCAAAAAGGATATCCCATACCATCTAATTCAGCGACGTGTCGTCCACAACATTTGTTTCTTGGTTTTTTTCTTTGTTTCTTCAGTAATAATTGTAAAAAAAAAAAAAGAAATGTAGATATCAAAAAATATTTAGAAAAAAAAAAAAAAGCTTCACGGGGGATCGAACCCGGCTCTACCGGGTGTGAAGGGGACGTCTTTCCCACTGAGCTACTGGGGCATTTTTTTTTTTTTTTTTTTTTTTCTTTATATCCTTTAATTTCAGTTTGAGCAGTTACAATAAAGTCATTCATTCTACTCATTGGTTACAGGCATTTCACTTTTACACAAAAGACACCCGCACTTTTTGTATGCATGAAACATGCTACCATTGTCACCGGTATTGATATTTCCGCATACGCAAGTCGCTAGCTAGCAGATAAAAACATCGGGAACGTTTCAAATAGAGTTCTATATTGTTTTTCCTAATCCTGGTAAACAGTAGTTGTAAATCGATAAAGCATAAACAGCTGTTACAATGGCTTCATCTGGATGATGCTATCCAGGATTGGCGCCCACTCTGGGGCCCGCTCTGCGGGAGCATAAATGCCCTTAATCTGGGTGATAATTTCACTGAAATAAACATTTACAGGCTGAGGGTTAATGTCCGCATGTCTCACTGCCATGCGTGATTTCCAAATACTAAAAAGCCCGATGACCATAAAAAGGTCGTATGGAATCAAATCTCGTTTGTCGACAGGAAGGAAACGAATGGAGTGTGGTGTGATAGGCAAATCTTTTTTCAAAGTCCGCTTTAAGATATCCCAAAACAAAATGGCATCCCAACAATTAATGAAAACATGTTCTATACTCTCTGGTTGTTTACACAGCAAGCAGTCGACTGACCACGGAACAAACATTCCTTTTTGTTGCATCCATACCTTCACGGGCAACGTATTAGTGTGTAGCTTAAAAAAGAAAGTTTTCACTGCAGGTGGAATATACATCTTTTTAACTCGACATAGCACATCTTGACCCGGACCAGCACTAAAGAGTGCCCTATAGAGCGGGACAGGGAATAGTGTGTCCAAAAGTGCTCTTGTAAGTTCCTTTCTGGTTACACCGGAGAGGTATTCTCGTGAAAACCGTACGGATAAAAAATTAAACGATTCGATTACTTCTTTTAGAAAACCTACGGTTGCCATAGGTTTCAAATTAACAGATGAGACCAGAAATGAAGGAAAGTGACATGCTAATTTTGTTTGTATCATTGTACGCACAAATGGTTGTTCCTGATCCCGTAGAAAGAAAAACCGTGACACAAGTTGTCTAACAAAGAGGTGTGGTAAGCCGATGCCACCAAGTGAAATGCGTCGAAAAAGGTTATCTCGTCTCATCGGCTCTGACCCGGACTTCCAAATAAACAAAGCACATAACCTGTGAATTTTTTGAACATTCATGCGGGCACAATGTAGTACTTGCAGCACATACATAATCTTCGCAATCAGAAAAATGTTACAAGCCGTTGCTCTTGCAAAAATGGACATATCACGAGACGGCCATTGGGACACACGCTTTTTTAAATCTCTAGTAACATCAGACCAGTAAGACGAGCTGTTGCGAAATTGATGAAGTGGTACACCGAGATATTTACAAGGATCCTCACTCCACTCGATGCCTTCATATTCTGTGGGCTTCGTCGCCCATGGACCATGCCAACACCCAGTGCATTTTCTCCAGTTCACTGCAGCTCCAGTTTCTTTGCAAAAGTGTTTCGTTAAAGCAACTGCTTCAGTTACACTTTTTTTGTCAGAACAAAATATAGCAATGTCATCAGCGTACGCTAGGACTTTAATTTCTACAGAGTTTAACTTGTAACCTCGGATGTTCCCACTTTTAATGATGCTCAAACAAAAAGGTTCCAGATAGAGGGCAAATAATAATGGTGAGAGTGGGCATCCTTGTCGGACAGAAGACAACATTGGGATACGTGTAGTGAGTTTATGGTTTACAATAAGCTTCGTTGAGCATCCTCTATAGGCCATTCTGACTCCATCGAAAATAACTTTTCCCACTCCGACGTGTGTCAACACCTGCCAAAGAAAGTCGTGATTAACTCTATCAAATGCTTTTTCGAGATCTATCTGTAGCATGGCAACCTGTTCCATTTCATCTAAGCAGCATTCCAAAACACTTCTTGCAACATGAATATTTGACTGAATTGTTCTTCCTTTTATGCCACACGTTTGGTGTTCCCCGACAATTTGGCAAATTACATGTTGAAGCCTCCTCGTTAGAATTTTCGTGAATATCTTATAATCCGTATTACATAATGTGATTGGCCGATAGTTAGTAACACAGCGTAGTTTTACAGAGTCTTCTGACTTGGGAATCAGAATGGTGTGTGTTCTTAAAAAGGACGGAGGAAGCTCTTTCACGGCGTATGCCTCGCGTAATACGTCAAGGAGTACAGTGCAACTACGGGTTTTGAATGTTTTGTAGAATTCCGACGTAATTCCATCAGGTCCTGGCGCCTTGTGACTGGGTAGTTCGTCAACAGCTTTTTGTATTTCTCCTAGCGTGATTGGTTCTTCAAGCCATTCCGTTACATCGTTTTGCAATTGGGGCACATGCATCAACAAATTAATCACACCCATCGAGCCCGTATGTGGTGTCTTTTTACCAAAAAGCTCGGTATAGTAATGAACAAAGGCCTTTTCGATGCTGCTGGAATCAGTCTTGATCTGATTGTTAAATTCAATTTCATAAATATCCTTTGCTAGTGCATACTTTTTTTCGGAAGCCAAAGATCGTTTGGTAGGTTGCTCCCCAAAAAGAAATTTGTTATTTCGAGAACGTACAACCGCACCTTCGTAGCGTTCTTTGTGCAAATGTTCTATCTCCGACTTCACGAACTGAATGTCCTTTAACCCATGGCCGGGGTTCTCACATTCCGTCTCGTGAAGTATGCGTAAGTCTCGATTCAGTTGCCTCTCTCTAGCAGTTGCTTTAAGTTTTATACTGCTTGATCTTTCAATTGCCACTTGCTTAAGTTCCTCCTTAAAGTACTCCCATCTTGTCTGTAAAGAGAGGTCATTTGCTTCAGTATATTTTTCAAATAGTGCATTTACGCTGGAAACAAACTGCTCATCTTTTAGAAGCTTGGCATTGAGCTTCCAGAGTTCCCAAGTAAAATTATTTGTTTTACGGGCTCTGCTCCCAAATGTTGCAGTAACCAAGCAATGGTCGGTGAAATGAAGAGTCTTCACTTCGTACTTTTGAAAATTACTTATTAAATCAAATGACACGTAAATTCTATCAAGACGCGAATGTGTGGATGCCTGGAAATGCGTGTACTGTAGCTGTCCTCTCTGTGCATTGATTCCCGCTGCGTCTATCATATCGTACTCATCTATTATCTCGCTTAACAGGTTCGCGCTACTGTCATTGACATTTCTTTGCGTTGACCTATCTGAAGCGTTGCAGACACAATTGAAATCTCCAAAGAAGACAACCATGCGGTCACATTCTAAGTATGGGCGAAGATAATTAAAGCAAAGTTCTCGTTCTTTCACCTTGTTCGGAGCGTAGATACAAATAACTCGCCAAGACAGTTCTGACATAGTAAAATCACAAATAATAAAACGACCCTGATCATGAGAAATTACTGACAAATTAGAAATGTTTAAGGTCTTTTTTAGAAAGAGAAAGCACCCTGCTGACACACCAACGGCTTGGCTGACACAAACCTCGTACCTCAAAAGAAATGGCCGCAATGCTCGTTCAACCTGTTCGTCTTCGGACATTTTTGTCTCTTGAACTGCCAAAATATCCAGTTGTTCTTTAGCTAGCAACCGCTGTAACTGGTACTGCTTTCGGCTGGAATTCAATCCCCGGACATTCAAAGACGCGAATCGACAAGGTTCGGGCATCTCAAACATTTCTAAGAGGAAAGGTTGCACATAGGTGGGATACCCAAGATACTAATAGTTCTTTCCTTTCCCCAATTATACTTGCCTAAGTTGATAGTTGCAGAGTGCCATCTGTAGATGAATCCAGTCTTTCACTTTGCATCATTACTGCGAGTTCTGTCGGGTACGAAGCGCGTTATAACGACCTTTTTTTGTAGTAAACGTTTTCCACGGCACCTCCTTTTCGCTGACTTCATTCTCGGTTTCCGGGATCTCGGATGATCTTTCCAGGGATCGCTTGCTAGCCTGACTCGCGTCAGGCATTTCGACGACTACCGGGGCCTCCTCTGTTGTTGAATGCTGCTCCAAATTGCTGTTTTCTTCAATTTGAGGCTCTGGTGAGCTTGAGACTTTCTTCTCGTCTGTTGCGACAGATGTCTTCTCCTCTTCACCAGGCTTTCGGTCTTGTTCTTCAAGGCGAGAGTCGCGGTCGTTGCATACAGGGCTCAGGACTGCAGGAGCAGTGCTGGCTGCTGTGCTCTCCGCCTCGTCAGCGTCCATGATCATTTCATTTACCGGATCAGTTTCTTGACGTCCGACAGCTGAAGCGTAGGTCCTCACGCAGTCTTCCGCCTCATGTCCGAAGCGATGACACTCTGAACAACGCGGCACACGGCAGTCTCGTCGTATGTGTCCAGTACGCTTACAGCGCAAGCATAACGGTGCGCGTCCAGGGACCACAATCAAACAGTTCGCTCCAAAGAGCCGTAACTGGTGCGGTAGGCTGTCGATCGTTGTCCCCTCCTGGAGGGTGATCCGCACAAGCCTTGTCGCAGACTCGATGCCCTGGAAACCTTCGGCCATCCAGGTGTCCCGGGTTACTTCTGTAACTTTACCGAAAGGCTCCAACGCCTTGCGTACTGCGTCGTTCGACACGTGAAATGGTATCCAATGGATCTTGACTCTAACTTCAGCGTTGCTCGGATCAATGACTAGGCATCGCCGGTCCTTGATTTTAAGCTCCTTTGCAGCGACTAACCTGAGCGTGGCAGCTGATGATCTCAGAGTGACGATCCAGACGTGATTCATCTGGTATGCTCCTATTGAAGCCACTTCTCGGAGGACGTTCAGGCGTTCCAGCTCACGTTTGAAGTCTTCAATCCTGTACGGGCGGCCCTTGACATCACAGTGCAGAAGTACAGTGTTCAGTGCTAGTGCACCACGCGGTAGTGGTGGCAGCACAACCTGGTACTCATCAGTAGATGCAGAATCAGAAAATCCGCGGCCAGCAAGGGCCGTTGTAGACGCTCCTACGGAGCTCATGTTTCGAACGTCTTGCACGCTCCGCACGTGCGCTCGAACTCCGAGCTACTGGGGCATATCGAAAGTGCGGTATCTTTTTCCTTAGTAATAATTCAGCCCATAAACTGTAAGTTGGAAAGTTTGCTGCCGATTTTCCTCTAGCAAAAGCACTCCCGGATCGAAGTCGGGATGCACCACGCATTGGCGACATTCTCACCTAGTAAAGAAATCGTACGCGTGCATATTCCACTCGAAGTAGACACGTCGCGCTTGACGTTTGCGCGAGCGATGTCTTCAGCCACAATAAGGGAGCGACGGCTCGGCGACGTCTTCGTGCAAATCGGCTTAGTGGTCGGGCGTGTCGTACGGGATGAATACCAATTCTTTTGACCAGTCCCAAATTTCTCTTTTAAAGGCAGACAAAATTCGCCGGTACCGCGAACGACAGTTCTGAAATAGAGGTCCCACGCCCGTCGTTCGCTGCCATTGCCGTCCCTGCGAGTCCCACGATACGCGAAACGACGCACGCACAGAATGCTTCCGGTTGTCTGTGGAACTTTTTTTTCAATCAACGTATTTGCAGCTTTTTAGAAGCCACAAAAAATGGGTTTAATATATTTTTCTATTTTTAATATTGAGTGTGTGCCTTCAGTGACCCACGACTTTGATTAAATTTGGTGGTCGCATCGATACCTTAGAAAACGGCCCGTGACCGCGGAAAAGAGAGTGAGCGAGACTCGAACCGGCCAGTTCTTGATCGGCGGTTTTCGGGCGGAAAGAAACCGAATTTCGAGCCGCAAATTCTGTTCTGGGTAGTTGAGCTCTCATATGTCACGAACAACTAAAAACCTCGGCGAGCATAAATACCCTGTCAGTGAGAGAGAGAGAGAGCTTATAGGTGGTGAAGTGGTTAAAAACAGGGCAAAAACGGCGGCCTTGCATTTTCTTTGCCCTCTACTGGATCTTCGTCGTTTGCACACTGCTTCGCGAGCTTGCTTTCAGGTGGCCATCGTTTATATATTTCGTCAAATTATTACGTTCCGCGGCTTTTTGCTCCTTGCAACCTCTACTTAAAGGGGCGGTGCAACGATTTTCGGACTTCGGTCAAAGATTTCTGGAAGTTGCCCCCTGACACTTCTGAAGTAAAGAACAGAAAACCGATTTCGCCTGCGTGTCCTAGTTTTTGCGTAAAAAAAAGATAAAGATTGGTATCTCGGGCACCCCTCAACTCACTCCCAGCCTTCAGGGTCACACCTGGTCGCACTCCCAGTGACGTCATTCGGAGTGCCGTGTAGCTTCCCGTGTGCTATCTCGGAGGACGCTTCCCCTCCCTCTCTCTGCGTACATTAGCGGGCGCTATGCTGCAGCTTAGAGCCGAGCGAGGTCACGTAATCTTTCCGCCGTAGTTCCTTCGGCTGCCACTTGGGGTTACAGGTGGGGGAAAAAGCTAGACTTTTGCTTTGCGATTATGCAGCGGAATCGCGACAATTTTAATGAAGGAAGTGTTTATCGTGTCCTCTGGGACACGATAAACAACGTAAATATGACGAGATGCAAATTCTTTTAATCATAAAATCGTTGCACCGCCCCTTTAAAGGGTAACTGCAAAGAAAAAAAAGTTTTTTTTTAAACAGCCTAATTGGGACAAGCATGTCACAAAACAAATGTTCCGCGAAAAAAATGATTTTTTTTATCAATATTTACGCCACAGGACGTAATTTAGTAGAGTCAGAACCTCTCCACATTTGAAACTCCCGCTCTTTCGTCCCCCGCGGAAGAGGAGTACGCCCCGCCCCTCACTCTCCTTTACTTGCGTTGCGGAGTTGAACCGGCGCAGAGTCTCGACTTCCGGCAAGATCTGGCAACTACGCCAGGCCGCGGTATTGTTTTGGTTGTTATGGTTTGACGCGGTTTGCGAGCACATGTAGCGAAGTCGTGACCGGAGAAGTGCCCCTGTGATGTTCCCGGATGACGGAAAGTATCGTTCGTAATCGTCGTGAGCGCTTTGAAAGCGAAGGGAGTCACAGAACCCACGAGTGCGCAACCACAAGCCAAGGTTCACGACAGCGCTGCGTTGGTTTCGGCGATCTCGTTCTGTTTGGTGCAACACGGCGATGCGACAGAGCTGAAACGTTCGTGGTGTGTGTAATGCGGTGCTAACACGGAGCGCAAATTGGTTGTTGTGGGGTTGACGCTCAACCAGATAAGTCCCGTCGTCGTCAGCTGATCCAGTCAAACTGGTCTGGGAGGACGCTGGGAGCGTTTTTAAAAGTAAATCTGCCTCGTTCTGTTTCAAGATGTGGAAGTTTCCCGACGGATACCGTGAGTAAAAAGCTGCGGGCATTTTCAACAAAATTACGTCGTTTTAATTGAACCATGGACTCCGAATTGTTGTCCTAAATCTGCCGTTTTTATGCTTCGTGTTGGACTGCGTTTGCACAGCGACGTGTTGCATCGTGCGGTGTGAATAAATTTGGGCACGATTTCGTACCTGCCTACAGATGCATGAACTGAGACCATTTTTACGTAGTAGACATAGTGCTTTTTATTTTCTGTCTAGTCGCGGACGTTAGGTGCACACGGGGCGAATATCGACGGCCTCCAGAGCGATATGACGAGAACGTAACTAGACACGTTGGTCGCTACGCGAACGCCCGATTGCCTCCAGCCAAATAGCATTCCTTTCGGGGCGACATGGCTGCTGGAAGGCTCACTGTCGAGATCACGCATCTGACATCTCCGAAAAGTCAGCATTTGCACGCGCAAACAAGCAAAACAAACAAAAACAAAAAACAGAAAACAAGGCTAAGCAAGCAAAGGAAGACGAAAGAACCGCGCTATGAAAGCCAAAACCCCGCGTCGCTTCCTATCAATAACACCTGCGACAGCTGCTAAACACACACTACTTCACTTCAAGAAGTACCTGGGTCAGTACGATACGACGAAACGCTGATCACTTTGGCGAAACGATTAGTCGAGGTAGGCGAGACTAGAGCACTATATAGCTCCTTCGGAGCAGAGTAGCGCAATCTAGAACGCCGCCTCTCGGCGACTAGCGGCGAACGCCAGGAGGTTCCAACTGCGGTCAGAAATGCATGGAGAACGTGAGAAAATCGTTGTTTCTTCAGTGTTGTGGGAACGTACGGCATCGCAATCATTTTTGACATAATAATGGAACACTCTAGAATAATTTGCGCTAAGTTTTGTGCCCCGCAAGGACCTGACTTTTTTTGAAAAATTGCCTGAGCGGCATCATGCAGCAGACGACACGGCGACGTCACACCATTCACGTGACCCGCTCCGGCCAACCCGAAAAGCCCATCTCCGCTGCGAGCAAAAATCGTCTGCTTCAAACGCCATTGCCTTGGAAATTGCCTTCTCAAAATTTGCACACGTATCCGATATTGTTAAAACTTTGATAAAGTGTTTAGTGCTTTACTAACTTCACGACAGATTAGTTTTGAAAAGTGTGAACTCGCCGTTCATTTTTTAATCAGCCGTGTTGTGTCGATCTCCATGTATTCTCCCATAGGGCGGGCCGCCTCCTGGAACCCTGAGTACCACGTGACTCGCGCCGAGCCGCTCTGTCGGCCATGTTGTCGGCAAAACACGGAGTTCAAAGGATTGCGCTACTCTGCTCCGTAGTGCTCTAGGCGAGACAGGCGGGAGCAGAGACTTCGGCGGCCATGAAAGAATGGCGAAGCTTCTGTTTGTATGAATCCAAACGGAAGTGCCCGTCTTGTAAACCTTTTGTAAAGAATAATAACTCTCATCACATGGGTTATTCTTTAAACATAAAAATATGCCGCTCAAAAGGAAATTGCAACATATAACAAAGGTTTAACAACCAAGATCTAAGCTGTCAATCAAACTCTTAGCCAATGAGAACCTTTTGGGATTGACGTCACATAATCACAACTTCGTGGCGCGCGATTTAAAACGGACGAAATAGCCGCAAACTAAAATGAGTCTCACGCAATAAATATTGGTGTAAAAAATGTTTTTTCTCGCGGAAAAATTGTTTTTTGACATGCTTGTCCCGATTAGGTTATTTAAAAAAAAACTTTTTTTTCTTTGCAGTTACCCTTTAAAGGGTAACTGCAAAGAAAAAAGTTTTTTTTTTTTTAAATAGCCTAATTGGGACAAGCATGTCAAAAAACAATTTTTCCGCGAGAAAAAACATTTTTTACAGCAATATTTATTGCGTGAGACTCATTTTAGTTTGCGGCTATTTCGTCCGTTTTAAATCGCGCGCCACGAAGTTGTGATTATGTGACGTCAATCCCAAAAGGTTCTCATTGGCTAAGAGTTTGATTGACAGCTTAGAACTTGGTTGTTAAACCTTTGTTATATGTTGCAATTTCCTTTTGAGCGGCATATTTTTACGTTTAAAGAATAACCCATGTGATGAGAGCTATTATTCTTTACAAAAGGTTTATAAGACGGGCACTTCCGTTTGGATTCATACAAACAAAAGCTTCGCCATTCTTTCATGGCCGCCGAAGTCTCCGCTCCCGCCTGTCTCGCCTACCTCGACAAATCGTTTCGCCGAAGTGATCAGTGTTTCGTCGTTTCGTGCTGACCCAGGTGCTTGAGTGAGACTTCTTGAAGTGAAGTAGCGTGTGTTTAGCAGCTGTCGCAGGTGTTAGTGATAGGAAGCGACGCGGGGTTTTGGCTTTCATAGCGCGGTTCGTTCGTTTTCCTCTTTGCTTGCTTAGCGTGCTTCTTTTGTTTGTTTTTTTTTTGTTTTGCGTGTTTGCGCGTGCAAATGCTGACTTTTCGGAGATGTCGGATGCGTGATCCCGACAGTGAGCCTTCCAGCAGCCATGTCGCCCCGAAAGGAATGTTATTTGGCTGGAGGCAATCGGGCGTTCGCGTAGCGACAAACGTGTCCGGTTAAGTATCTCGTCATATCGCTCTGGAGGCCGTCGAGATTCGCCCCGTGTGTACCTAACCACCTAACGTCCGCGACTAGACAGAAAATAAAAAAGCACTATGTCCACTACGTAAAAATGGTCTCAGTTCATGCATCTGTAGGCAGGTACGAAATCGTGCCCAAATTTATTCACACCGCACGATGCAACACGTCGCTGTGCAAACGCAGTCCAACACGAAGCATAAAAACGGCAGATTTAGGACAACAATTCGGAGTCCATTGTTCAATTAAAACGACGTAATTTTGTTGAAAACGCCCGCAGCTTTTTACTCACGGTATGCGTCGGGAAACTTCCACATTTTGAAACAGAACGAGGCAGATTTACTTTTAAAAACGCTCCCAGCGTCCTCCCGGACCAGTTTGACTGGATCAGCTGACGACGACGGGACTTAACTGGTTGAACGTCAACCCCACAACAACCAATTTGCGCTCCGTGTTAGCACCGCATTACACACACCACGAACGTTTCAGCTCTGTCGCATCGCCGTGTTGCACCAAACAGAACGAGATCGCCGAAACCAACGCAGCGCTGTCGTGAACCTTGGCTTGTGGTTGCGCACTCGTGGATTCTGTGACTCCCTTCGCTTTCAAAGCGCGCACGACGATTACGAACGATACTTTCCATCTTCCGGGAACATCACAGGGGCACTTCTCCGGTCACGTCTTCGCTACATGTGCTCGCAAACCGCGTCAAACCAAAACAATACCGCGGCCTGGCGTAGTTGCCAGATCTTGCCGGAAGTCGAGACGCTGCGTCGTTCAACTCCGCAACGCAAGGAGAGCGAGGGGCGGGGCGTACTCCTCTTCCTCGGGGGTCGAAAGAGCGGGAGTTTCAAATGTGGAGAGGTTCTGACTCTACTAAATTATGTCCTGTGGCGTAAATATTGATAAAAAAAAATAATTTTTTTCGCGGAACATTTGTTTTGTGACATGCTTGTCCCAATTAGGCTGTTTAAAAAAAAAAACTTTTTTTTCTTTGCAGTTACCCTTTAAGCGTTCTTAGCGCTTTTGCGTTGAGCAAGTTACCCGGAAGCGAGCCTGCAAACCAGTGGGGAATCAATAAAGAGGCTGATACAGGACATAGAAAATACACGGCCGCCGTATTTGCTTCTTTTTTTTTATATATATATATATATATTTCACCATCTCCGTGTTGAGCTCTAAAAAGATTTGGCGTAAAACTTCTTGCGAAACGGCCTTCGCGTGGCCAGTTTTAGGTACGTACTTACGTTTGGAATTCGAATTTTGCAAGGCGTGCCAAATGTGCCGATCCTTACGGCTTCACCGCAGCAGAACACTGCAACACTAATAGATCGAGCTCATTAAGCGTCCCTCGCATCCGATGCACTGCTTTGAGCTTACTCCAGAGAAGGCAGGGGACAGTGCACAAGTTACGCCCTGTCCTGCTCTGCCATCACAGACCAGCAGCAGGGTTGTCGTCGTACATACAGAAAGACTGAACTTTCTTGATGCATCACGGCAGTGGTGCCGTAGCAAAACTGGCTGGTGAGATCAGTCTATTGAAGCGAGCGCTGTGCAAGGTTTATGATGACGGCATTCCTCACAACGCATGGCGTGACAAAACCCTTATATGAGTGCAGACCCGTTAAAACAAATAAATAAATAAAGCCAAACAGTCTTCTTGCACGAACGAGGAAACTATGCGTAAGTAGCTTAGAGGCAGCTGAACAAAATCTGCCAAGAGAACTTTATTCTGTTCTCCTTCACAATTAAACGATAAACGAACTTCAAAAGCTGCTAGCCGATTCGTTATAAAACACCAAGTCTACGATTCACGCCGTGTAATCCCTACCGAACTATACGTTCCTCTTCATAAACATCAGTTGTTCGAACGAGGTACTAGACAGCCGGTTTCGCGTCGCTGTCATTATGAGCGACGCCGTCGAAAATACGCGTTCTACGTCAGCTGACGTAGCATTCACTGAAAACACTGCTCTTGCAACCCGTGCGAGCAGGGGAAAACGGGCAGCGTTGGCTTTCCAAAACTTAAGAGGTGTAATCGCGTCTCCACAAGTGCCTTCTGCAAGGTAGAGCGAAACCTCTCCTCCAATAGACCCGGGCTGATTCGCTTCGTGGGTATTTTCACTTTGCCTGATGCTCTTGAACATCAGTTTGCCTGGACGCACCTCGGGGTCTGCAGTCGGGACGCTGCTAGTGCTGCCATGACCTAGCAAAAGGGGCCCCCTTCCAAGCACAGCAGAACGCATCTCCTCAGCGGTTGCGGCTGGGCACCAAGACGACTTGAATCTTGGGTCTAGGAGTGTAGCCATTAAAAAAATCGAGTCACTCCACGCGCCGGCGAAGCGCTTCTGAATGCTTGCTTTTAAGCCATTAGCCATATCTCTACAAAGAAATGTGGCTTTGCTGAGGATTCCAGCGATGGAAACGTCAATGTTTCTCAATGCTGGAAGCAGCAGTCCGGCCGTTTCATGCCTCTTCTGGAGGAGTTCAGATGCCTCCTCTACTGGTGAAAGCAGCTCTATCAAGTCCGTGATGAGCCTGAGTTCGTACGTTGAGAGTTTTGTTTTCTTGCACGCGTGCAACGTGTCGGCAAGTTCTGGGTGATCGGCAAAAGTGCTAGCGAGCTTTCTCATCATTCGCAGCTGCGAGTTCCACCTCGTTGTGTTGTGGGCTTCTAGGTGCACGCCGGCCACATTCATCACAGTTTCTGTGTCGGCAGTACTCTTACGTATTGAAGCTACGATGGTGCCGCATTTTTGTATTATTTCCTCAGCTTTTGAATCCTAAAATCAAGGGAAAAAAAGATTGAGAAAAAAATGACAAAGAGCAACACGCAATGCCTTACGTTCATGGTTTCAAGAAAGCAATTTAAGATTATATATAACGATCGATAGTTTAGTGATCGACTTTACACTAAGTGTAGTTCAAAGGCGGACAACTAATTTCGATAGAGCCGGTCACAAAAAGCGTAACCACAAAAGATAATGTACAACCTACGTAAAAATAAATAAAGTCAGAGCGATAGAATATAACATACCTGCCGGATAGAGTCCTTTACGGCAAGCTGCAGATTGTGGGCGGCGCAACCAAATCGGAATTGCTCCAGCTTATGAAATTCGCTTAAAAGCTCCTTGGCTAAGCTCTCCGGGCACTCGCCGAGGATGTCAGCGTCTTCGTCTGCTTCCGTTCCCCAACCAGGAAAAGCAAAGGCCTTTATCATTGATGATGCACTATCTGTTACCACACGAAGCACCTGAAAATTCAAATTGGTATTGTTAGTCGAGACAAAATTGTAACAAAGATTTCATGTTTTACCTTGTCTGATATGTTCCACTGGACAAGCGCTGCGTCATACTCAGAACGAATGCGAGCAGCTGTGTGGCTGCCCGTCAGTCGAGTGAAGGTAAGGAGGAATGTGTGAGCCGTAAAGTCATTGTCGACGAACGTGGCTTCGACTCCTAGGTAGCCTTCCATAGTCAGAGACGTCCACACGTCGAGAGAAATGCACACGTGCTCTGCTCCCGACAAAGAGGCCGATATTTTGCTTTGAAGAGCAGACACCTTCGAGGGTAGCAACTTCTCTCGCAGGTCGTCACGAGACGGCAACTTGTAGCCCGGAACAGCGACCTGAATTTGAACAAACACAAATCAATTACTCTCATGCAAGGTTACGAAGAACTATATGTAAAACTCACCGATACAAATTGCTTGAACCCTTCTCGTTCTACAATACGAAATGGCTCCATGTCAATGCATATCATATTGAATAGGGCTTCATCAAGCGCAGCTTTTCGGTGAGCCGGTACAGAGCTGCACCCAGCGCTGAAGGCGGAAGTTATTTTTGGCTGGTTCGCCTGCCCTTTTCCAACTTTCGCGTACTCGTTGTCGTGCTTCCTCTTCAGATGGCGAATAAAGTTCGATGATACGCCGACTGCACCGTGTATAGTTTCGCTGCACACCTTGCAGCGTGCAGCTTGTTTGTTTCCTTCCCGACTAATATCGAAAAATGTCTTCCACGATGCCATGACTCGATCTATTTTTTTCTTGTAATCTTCCTCTTCGCGCTGATCGAGCGGCGGGTTCACGCAGGAGACGGTACCAACCGAATCATTCTTTGGCCTCGGTGTCAGGTTGTTCGCGTTCTGGCGACGGGTGCAGAGCCGGCGTCGATGGAAGCCAAAGCCTCAGTGGCAGCTAGCATCCAGCTCTCCTTTTCAGTGGCCCTCGCAACAACGGTCGCGCCTCGTCTTTCTTTCTGCAGGTCTAGTCAGTTCGGTCAAGCAAAAAGAGCGCTGTCGATAGTCTACTTCGCCTTATGATGGACCACAAAAGATAGCACGAGTGCCATCGAAACCAGTCCAGTGCCTTCTGAGTGTCACGTGACCCTAGGGCGCAGCAACGCGCCGTGCGTGTACTCCCGCTCACGGTGCTGGATGGCCTGGGGTGACTTGTAGCGTCCGCAGCGGTCCATCGCAAGGTGAAAGGAAGTATGCAGAGACTAAAGTCAAAGGAAATTAGCGGGCATCCGCTAGCTTGCTTGTAACCCTAACCCACTTGAATGCAAAACATATAACAAAGAAAACAAGCATCGGAACAAGGACCAAATAAAAGGCGGACTTGCACGTAAAATCACAGTACAAAAAAAAAAAAACAAGCGTCGGAGCCAAGCGCAAGAGGAGAAGGGAGAAGTGAACTTCGCTTGCTTTGTTTTAATGCCGAAGCAAACACACATTTCGCATTTCAAAGGAGTGCGCGCGAATGAACGTGGAAGGCGGCAGGGTTGGCCGCCGTTCGGCGGCGCGCGAGTCAACGAGTTAAGGGCTGTTTATACTCCGACGTCGACGAACGTGACGTGCGCCGGCGTTCGTCGTCAACAACGACACGACGCGCTGCGCTGAAAGGGTTGCGGTCAACGGCATTTATACTCCATCGCGGTCCAGCGCGCTCCGACGCGCACTTCGCGTTGCGCCTGCGCGTCGCCATGACAACCGCGACATAAGCTGATGGTTTATTTCCGTTTCCGTTTGCATTCTGTCCTGACTTGTTCAGACGGGAGGAACCATGGAGAGCCGATTCGCGATGTATTTAGATCAGCAAAAAAAGAAAAAAAATTGCAGCGGTGCTTTTATGGCGCCGAATACGGCGCCAGAGAACACGCACGATGTACGTACGAGACATATTTGATAAGCGCACAGTGTTTGGAGAATTTTACCATCTAGTACAGGAGCTGCGCGAGTCCGACCCAGAATACCACTTCCAATATTTCAGGTAAGGCGACGGTCGATAGTCATGTCGCTTATCATAGTGAATCAATTCTGTCGTTTCCTTTTCTGCAGGATGACGAAGGCTTCATTCGACGAGCTGCTCGGACTCGTCCACGACCGTCTTGTACACTCGCCCACACATCGCTCTCCCATCTCGCCCGCTGAGCGGCTGGCCATCACACTGAGGTATGTACTACTAGGGTGCCTTCATGTGCACTTTGCTTGGGGTGATGAGATTTTACCATTTTGTTTCGAACGCTTATTTTTTTTTTTTTTTTTTGTTCTGAAAGCGTGAAAGAGCGTGTCCCTGCACGCGCTGCTGGCGTGACTATGCTAAGGCAACATTTTGTTTCTTGCGATTTCTTTGTATTTTCCCTGTGAGCGCGTGCTGTCGGCATCGGGTACTACAAACGGTGGCATCCCCCAAAACAGAAGTACATTGAGGCACTCTATGTACTACATATTTGATATACACTTCATTTTCGAGGATGCTTGACTGATTAGGTTATGCTTCTAGGCGGTGTACTACCGCCGTACACACGCCCAACTCGTATTAAAATACCTCAAACCGGGAACTTATGCGCTCTCATCTACTCCGATATTTTATTTGAGAGGCCCAATCTTGACAGTGCGTTTCAAAATAAAGTTTGGGCTCTTAAATCGCCAGCAAAAATCAGGGACGCGACGTTTCAAGTAGAAACTTACCTCAAATGCTTCCTTCACTGGTTGGATGTACAGCACGCATTCATATTTTAAGTCTGAACTCCTAGAACGAAAAAAAAAGCCTAAAATGGGAAAGTTTTCTTTTTAAGTTTTTCGTACTTTAAATAGAGACTTGAATTTGTAATATGTAAAGGGGACAAGTGGGGTATGTATTCGAGGTAAGTTTCAACTTGATAGGTTCAGTTGCTGATGTTCGACGGGCCATTAGTACTACCTTGTAACTTTATTTTGAGACACTCATAAATAAGCGGATCAACGTATCATTGTAACACTTACTACATCAAACACATATTTTACTAAATAGAAAGGCTGACCCACTTGACAACATCGTCATTCATTTTTTTTTTGCACTTTAAATTGAGACTGAAATTTTTAATGAGGAAATCAGCACAGTAAAACTCATATTCGAGATCAATTTCCACTTCATGCGCCAATCCCTTGATTTTTGCGGGCGGTTTTAGAGTAGAAACTATTTCAAAACACCGTAGAGCGTCAGTCAAACACATTTAGTACATATTTACATATTGCGTGTATAGCAATATAAGTCTGACGGAGCACTCTCGTAGGTTGTTCTTAGTCACAAACAGTGCAAATGACTGACTAAACAGTTGCTCTGAGTTAGGTACTAAGTCTCAAAATTTTGTTTTTCACATTTCTAGGTTCCTTGCATCACCAGGATCCCTGGGCCATGTGGCCATAAGTTACCGGATGCATAAAGCAACATTATCGGGGATCCTCCAGGAAACGCTGCCAGCCATCTGGGACTGCCTCTCCCCGTTAGTGCTGCAGCCACCCACATCACAACAGTGGGAAGAGATCCGGAGGGAGTTCTGCGTCAAGTGAAACTTTCCTAACGCCATTGGATCAATAGATGGCAAGCACTTTGCGATCAGGTGCCCACCAAACACTGTCTCCATATTTCACAACTACAAGAAATTCTACTCGATGGTGCTGCTCGCTGTTGTTGATGCCCACTACAGGTTTCGACTGGTGGACATTGGGGCTGCCGGACACCAGTCCGATGGCGGTGTGTTGAGAGAGTCTAACCTCGGAAAGGCGTTAGCTGCCAACAGCCTCCAGATCCCAGTAATCGCAGAGCCTGCACCACCTCTGTGCCTCCTGGGGGATGAAGCCTTCCCGTTGAAAACGTACCTCATGCGCCCTTTCCCCGGAAGAGGCTTGGACTACCGAAAAAAGGTCTTCAACTACAGGCTCTCCCGGGGCAGGCGTACAGTAGAAAACGCCTTCGGAATACTTGTGTCTCGCTGGCGGGCGTTTCTGGCTCCCATGCATGGCACTGTTGAGCACTGTGAAAACATGATAAAGAGCGGGAGTCTGCCTCCACAACTTCCTGACACGGGATGAAGCCTACTGCCCTCCTGAATATGCTGACAGTGAAAGGAGGGGTGCCCGTGTGGATGGTCAGTGGCGAGCTGACATTCTGAATGTTGGTGTCAACAGGAGCCTAGGTGGCAACAGCAGCCCAGCAGCAATCAGCATCAGGGACCAGCTGGCAGACCACTCCATCTCCCCTAGGGAAGCCATCCCGTGGCAACACGACATAGTGACGAGGGAGTAGACGACGACACAAGGTTGTTATCAATGCTGTTCAATTTTTTTCTTTCCTTGCAAATAAATTGTATATATTTTCTCTGCTCTGCTTGCTTAACAGGGTTGACCGGCAAAATATATTTCGCAATCCCTCGTTGTTTTCACCTTCAAAGAGCTTACCTGCCTACCTTGGTGAATTTCGTTGTACAGGGGAGAGCGAGGTAATTGGCACAAGCGAGGAATATTGGCCATCCATGTTTTTCGCTTGCCACTGAGATACAGGCACGCATACCAAATGATTGGCTTCTTATTAAGTGAACCTCAGGAATGTAGTAGTGGCTCACTTGGAAAATAGGACAGCTTGCGTATTAATTACAAAAGTCGGGTTTAATATTTTCATTTACACAACAAAGGAGTAAAATAACATTCTAGATGTACTTTCGATAAGCCTGCTTTTCTACTTGCATTTTTCTCGGAAATATAAACAGGTTTCGAGCAATGCGTGCCATCCACGAAGCGAATGTAATGGGTAGAAAGCATGTTTGATTAACGGTATTAGCGCAGGCTGTGTGTCTGAGTAGCAGATGATGTTATTATGTGCACTAGACATTTTGCTAATTTACACAAGCACCAAAGATCATGCCGGGTTTGCAGGTACACTCGCTGTGCAAGGTATCGTCCACACTCGTGTGTACCTACATTCCAAGCCACTCCTTGACGCTTGGGGTAAATTTGAAAAATGTCTGTAGGTGTTCTTTCAAGCTATTTTATGTGATAGGCATCCCTGCAGCTTGCCTCCAAGAACAAATTCTGAAGTATTGATCTAGAGAGTTAATAATATTCAGATAATATAAGATTATGTTTTTTTTTTACTCCACTTTTGTAACCCCCAATCCTGCTTGGGCCGCAATTGGCCTGCAGTATTCCTAAATAAAAAATAAATAATTAACGTAGACGGCTTCACAGATTATGTTTTTTTTTTCTAACGATGTAGTAGAATTGCATAAGCAGAGATTGCTCTTCGAAAATGTAGTTCATATTAACAGAATGTGTATATTATCAAAACATGAGTGGACACGTGTGCCTTCAGATGCACAAAGGTCGGGGGCGTTTTATTTCTGCTGAAATTTACATTCATACTCATACACAATCTGTATAACGCAAGCCCTGAATTGGGCACTGGTGACCTCGTCCCAACGATCTAGAGATTGTGCTACAGAGTAGGCAAACGCCTCGTTCTGTGTCATTTTAGTCCTTAAATGATTTAGAAGTTCTCTCTCCATTGTGTCAACCTCCCTTCTACGTGCAGAATGGGGGGGTCCTGGGCACCTTTATGACTGGCCTGATGACCTCCTCGAGGTGCTTGATGTTGATACAACCGAGGTGGACGGCGTGGCTGGGACAGGAGCCTCGGGGCTGCACTGCAGCTCTTCTTGGGCAGGCTCGAAGTCAGTGGGAATGGTCGAGTCGTCAGGAGAAGATTCCACCATTTCCATTAATAGACACTGTGCTGTGTCGCCCACAGGTGGTGCCTTTACGTTGGTGGTTGCCCTGCAAGTGGGATTAACATATGGGAGAGAAATTTAGTTAGACAGCAAATAAGGACTCATGTTTTGTTTACATACTTCCTGGGTCGGATATGTTTATCGTAAAACGACATCATTTCCAGGAAGGCCCATTGTTTTTTCCGGACAAAGCCACTGCCACTCCTTGTGGCAGCTTCAATGGCGCGGACCTCCCGAACATACCTGTCGCGTACACGCTTCCACGCTTTTTGTGCGTCCTCACCTGAAATAAATATGTCGTATTCAGTTCTGACAAATGCAGACGTGATACAAAAATAAAATGCTGAACAAGTTGCCATGTCAGGTAAGCCGCTTGGACTGCTTTTCTGTTTGAAGTCCTACATAACTAGAGCGCCTCAATGTCTTTCTGTTTGGATGATGCCATCGTTTGTAGTACCCGATGGCGACAGCACGCGCTCACAGGGAAAATACAAAGAAATCGCAGGAAGCAAAATGTCGCCGTAGCTACACCGTGGCCGTAGCACAGTCAGCGCCACGCGCGCGTGCAGGGACACGCTCTTTTACGCGCTTCAACACACACACACACACAAGAAAAAAAGCGTTCGAAACAAAATGGCCAGATGTCGTCACGCCAAGCAAAGCGGACATGAAATCACCCTAGTCAACTTACCGGACTTCATGCCGCAGGCAATGCGCACGGACTCCCAGGCATTCTTTTTTCGCTTGGAATCCCTGTACTCTAGAGAACCGACGTCATAAAGACACTCGCGCTCTCTCACCGCTTCAATGAGCCGCTCAACCTCGTCCGTCGTCACATCGCTCGGTTCGCACTCCGCGGCACCTCCGTTCGCCATTTTTCTTTCCAACTGACGCTCGCGCGAGGAATTCTGGGTGACGACCGTCGTCGGCCGACGCCGATATTCGAGCAGCGCCTATCTCGACGTGAGCTTCGCCGGCGCGCGCCGAGGCGCGTTACGTTGCGAGGCGGTCCACTTGTGTTCGGAGTATAAACTCTCCTTTCGCAGCTACGTCACGCAACGCGCTCGGGAGCGCGCGGCCGTCGACGTTACGTTGGAGTATAAACAGCCCGCCTCGACGTGAGCTTCGCTGGCGCGCGCCGGGGCGCGTTACGTTGCGAGGCGTTCCACCTGTCGTCAGAGTATAAACTGTCCTTTCGTAGCAACGTCAGGCAACGCGGTTGGGCGCGCGCGCCCGTCGACGTTACGTTGGAGTATAAACAGCCCTTTAAAAGAGCTCTGCGAGTTATAAGTCGCCCCCGCTTTCACATCTCAGTCTGTGCGCGCGTGCCTTCTTCATGCCGTTGAAACAAAAAAAAAAAAAAAAAGTTACACAAGAAGGACGATGAGGAGCCATGGAGCCGCCGTGCCTGGCGGTTTCTTGCTTGGTCGCTCCTTCGTTTCTTTTGCTTGTTGCTTGGTTTCTTGTTTCACTCTCGTGTAACGCCAGTGAAGCCCGTCTACGCCTCCGTGAAAGGCGCCACCGCCCCCCCCCCCCCCCCCCCCCTGCTCTTTGCTTTGACGCTTGTGTTGTGTACTGCATTTTTTTTCTATTTTTTTTTTTTTTTTTGCGTATAAGTGTTTGGTAGGGCTCCACGCGGGCTAACAATTTCCCGCTGATTTTATTAAAAAAAAAAAAAAAAAAAAAAAACTAGGCCCATTCCATTCCCATTCCATTCCGGGCAAAAGGCATCTAATTCCATTCCCATTCCATTCCCCTCAACGTTCCCGCCATTCCATTCCCATTCCATTCCGGGGTCGTGAAAATGCGGAATGATTCCGGAATCATTCCAACTCCGGAGTGGCAACTCCGCAACACTGATATTGAATGCGGCATTACAATACGAATTTATGGGAACATTGCATTTTCGTTTATTTATATCTTGAGAAGTATCCGAGAAAAGTAACATGAAAGTAACTTGTAAGGTAACGACTAAAGTAATCCTCTACGGAAGTAATTAGTAACCGTAATTCATTGCATTTAGGGCTCAGAAATTTGTAATTGTAATTCATTACATTTTTCAAGTAACTGGCACAAGTATATACTCATGAGGTACTTAGTATGCACACCAAGTTTTACGAGCTTTAGAGCTCCAGTAATTGTAATATTCAATTTACGAATGTTAATCATTTTCGTGTAGCGATCAGGCCACACCGTCCAAGTTAGTCACACCATGGTGCCCATAAACCGGGGTACCCTGATATTTAGTTGAACGCTCTCTCATTCTAGCCGCCCCCATGCTCGCCCAAGCCCGCCTCGCCACGGTACGATCGCACACCCTCAGGCTACTCGTGCTACTCCAACGCTACCCTCGCTCTCGCCCCCTCGCCCTTCCACCCTGCATGGTCATGCGAGATCGTCGCGGACGAAGGCGAGTTTGCTGCTATCAGTGTCAAAGACTTCGACAAAGCGAGCGATGCCGTATACGTCATCGTCTCGAAACCGCGTGCTCAAGACGCAGAAGGTAACCGAGGAGCTGGAAGCGTGAGACGCCGAGAGAACGAAGTGTGCTAGTGCGTGAAAGGGGATGCCGCGCGTTGGGCGAGTGACGTCACCGACCCAACAAACATGGCGGCCTTCCCGAATGGGTGAAATCGAGGGTCCCGTATATAAATCGATTTGGCCACAAAACTATAGCGCCATTTTTAAAACAAGTTTAGTCAAAGATATAGGAACATAGAATGGGTCCCAGCAGTATAGTTATCTCGTACTTTCATTTGTGGCGTGTCCTCACCACTCGCGCACTGGTCCTAAATCTGCCAGTATTAAAGTTGTGGCTCACATGAGGCCAATAGAGTAGATCATTTCTAATCTGTCCACTATAAAAATATGTTTTCTAAGCTTGGTCAAGCGAGTCAGACTTCACCCAAGTCCATATCATATCTTAGTCGAAATTATATTTCAGTGCAGGAAATTATTCTTCTGCGTAGCCAGACAGTCGCCCGGAACGAGTTTTAACAGTTTGACATAAAATTCAACAGAAAACAGTAAACGAAAACCAATCAAACACAATGTAAAGTGCTTGATCGTTTGTGCAAGACAAACGTTCATGCAAGTAATTAAACCAGCCTAAACATAAAGCGTGTTGTGTTTTTCAAAGCCGTCGGGACACCTACTTCTGCAGTTTTGTATGGAGTGCACGCCAGTTTGCTATTTAAGCAACTTTGTAGCCTTAGAACGACAGCGCCCTTGACGCAAGCTGGAAATACTGTGGACATGATGTTTATTTCTGCTTATAGGAAGAATTTCGGGGTTGTTAGTTCCGCCGTAATGTGAGTATAGAAACACACAAGTAGCGATTGTGAACTTGCGTGCAGTGCTGTATGCGTTACCGAGAAAAGTAAGTATATAGGTTACTTGCTACTTGTAAATAAGAGGGACGGGTTGCCAACCTACGTTACCTCAGAATAAAAGAAACATGTTACGTCACCGTTAGCGTTAAAAAGTACCGCACGTTAATTTTGAGTTCCTTTCTATTTAGGAATTAAAACGTTTTATTGGCTTGACGTTTCAAGTAACCTTAAGCTCCATATTTAAAAAAAAAACAAAAAAAAACATTATGTTTATGCAAAAACTGGACATCGTATTTCGTTTAGGGTTCCACCTCAATACTCACGAGAAAACAACACGAAGAGGAACACAAGAAATCATGAACTGGCGCCTAAAAACACGAAAAAATTAAATTGTGCTTTCTTGAAGTCATGGAAGATGTAACGAGTAACGCAACTCCGTTACCCGTTACTCGAAATAAGCAACGTAACTACGTTACCTGTAACTGTTTTGAAGAGAAAAAAGTAACGAGTATGTGATACTTAAAAATAACGCGTTACTGGTAACACCGTTACTTGCGACGCGTGTCCCGCAACACTGGTCGCATGCACTTCTCTGCGGCAGCATAAGCGTGATTCACATTTGTTAGTAGTGCATAACAATACAAATAATGCTCCCTGTAAGTGTTTCTCACATCTGCGGCCTGTCGAACAAGCACAGGCTACAAGCGCATTTAAGAAATTAGTGGATGAACTTGTGATTAATTTTCATATTGTGAAGACCTTAGTTTTGAGTTGAGAAGAAACAGACGCCGTAACGTTTAGTTTAATAACAGTTTATTAAACCACACCACCCGAGTCCCGCTTTTTCAAGCTGTATCCTTGGTGCTGCGCATGCCTTGGGTCAGTTGGGTCTGTTGGTGATGCTAAAGTCCCTTGATGCTTCTTTTAACAAGTAACGACAACTAATACGAATAGCGAAGCACATTCCATTGGAACGAAATGGCGTCATTCAGTTCCCTCTCCTGCTTTTTGCTGCCATTCGCTTCCTAAAATCAGCATCGTCACGCTGTCGGTGTTTCCAAAGATATTGCTACTTGTAAGAATCTCTTATTTATGATATTTAGGTGATGCCACTAACTTTTTCACAATATTATCGTTTTATGCTATAACCAAAGCCCGGGGCACAATTCTGGCTAAGCACTTTCTTTCCATAGATGCTACGCTGTCAGCCTCAAACCAACAGATGTCTGTTTCGATAATTATATGCAGATATGATAAGACTTGCACGTGCCTTACAGTCCCATGTCATCAATCGTTAGTGCAAGAATTATGGTACAAGACCGATGCTGACATACGGTTATCACTTGATTCATACCGATATAAAAAAGCGTACACTTTGAATCATCCGCTGCGTCTTTCTACAGGAAACCCGTCTCTGGGTATTCTGTAAATGCAATTCGCACTTTTAGGTACTGCGCATGAGCTCAGCTGTCGACCTTACATGGGTCAGACCAACGTGCAGCGGCAGGAGCAGTAGAATGATCTAGCCGCTACTAAATTTGAAATCTAGCTTTTACAAAGCCTCCATTGCTAACGTATGATAAACTGGCCGTGTTTATCGTTAACTAGCTTGTTCAACGTAGCTGAATGATGCCAAACTCTTAATAAAATTATATTCTAAACATTAAGTTCAGTTCCCTATATTAAGTGGGAATACTCAAAATAAGCTAAAGCCTAACGTCATAAATTATCTCCGTCGACTTTGGAAAAGCACGGTGTCCCTCACAAATGATGCTATATTCTAATACGCAAGCGCGTTTTACAGTATGAGCGAAACCATCATCAAGGAAAATCATATGATTATTACGAATTTTCGTCACAAAGGGAAAGTAAAAAACAGAAAGCAGGAAATAGAGAGCAACATATTATTTGGAGCTTAAAAGTTAAAACTCGTATGTTCTAGTGCCTCATACTACAGATGTTGAGGGACGTTTTCAGATATATGTTTTTATTATAAGTAATCGCTCTTGCTTGGGAAGGTGTCCTAGGTATTTGGTAATAGATAGTATTTTAAATAACACAAATTAAAAAAAAACTTCGTTTTTTAGAGACTTTTTAGCTTTTCCGGTGCCGATTTGTGTTTGAATGCAAAATAGTTTTATCAGATTATCACAGGTAACTTATAATAGGTAAACTTATCATAGGTAAAAATGGCTATTCCCTGTACTCTAATATAAAGCTTGGGTTTCGTAAAACAAAAAAACCCTGAAGTTCACGGCGGAAAGCACAGATTGTGCTTGTGTTGTTGATTGACGTCTGAGAGGAGAGAGAAGCTGCAGAATCAAAATTACCACCGCAATATTTTGGTAGATTTCTTAGTGGTAGTTCGCATTTCATGTATGTGTTTTGGTGATACAAACGCACATCTAGGTCCATCAATTAATTTTAATGAGCGAGTTTTTTTGCTAACGTCGCTGGTGAATCGCGACCGTTCCTCGCCGGCAATTAGCCGAGGATGCTAATCGGGTGCTAAGCGAACATTTGCTTTTCAAATGCATAATTTTGCATACGCTAAAATCGGCATGCATGGCGGAAATTACTATGTTTCCCTCCGCCATGGACGTAAGATCCAGAACATTTTTGAACTGCTGCCGAGATCCCTGTAATTTTAAGTTTATAAGCCTTTACGAGGAGTCATATCATTCGCAGTCACGCCAAAGGACGCTGAAAACCTGTTTATTTTCGCTGAATCGTGTACCTAATTAATATTTACTTTGTACCATTTATATTCGATAATAACCAGATATTAATTTTCCGCGTGACGTGTTTTAATAGTAATAATAATAAATAATAAAAATAAAATCTATTATACATATTTTTGTTTCTTTTAGATATCCGCGACCGCAAAATCGCGATTCTTTACAATTTTTTTTTTTACATAGCAGAAAAGAAGACTTTTGTGGAGATATCTTTGGTGTATTTAGGCTTCTTTTCAAATCACGAATCAATAGCCACAAGATGGCAAAATGGAGATTAAAATTGTGAAGAAGAAATATGTTTACACTTTGGGCCATGGCGCATAAAATAAACCTATAAATACAGTGCACCCCCCCCCCCCCAAAAAAAAAAAAAAATGTTAAGTTCTACAATATATGCTTTTATTTTATTTTCACGTTTATATTTGCGTATACTATTCAGATAACCCCGACCCTTTTTACAATAGAATGGTGGAATTTGTGAGCATGCGGGTATCAAACATTGATATTCACAGTAATGAACAGACGGCTGAGTAGGAAAAGGTAATGTTAAAGCACAAGGAAGCAAGCTGCACAGGGACATCTAACCTAAATTATACATGTTCTCATTCCTAGCTCAGCATTGTTTAGGTAACGACCATAAGGCTGCTGTTTCTGCCGGTGAATTGGCGTCCTTCTCTAAATTAAGTCGATTAGTTTATGCGTTCTACTCAGGAAAGTAGATGTGAGGATCACATCCATAAAACTAGACAGTTTTTTTATAGCGTTGCTGGATCTTACGTACGCAATACGCAATAGTATAGCGTACGCTAAGAATGACCTGCTCGGACCGAATTTAGTTGTGCGTTACGTTTTCGAGTGAACACCGCGCATGATCTTGGTTAAATTTGCTAGAGCCGTAGAATTCCGCGTGCTTATAGCGCAACCATGCTCCTGGAAAGAAATATTGAAAAAGATAAAGTGTCCAATCATTTAATTTCAGATTAAACCAAGCCACAGCTGCCTCGTCAAGCGCGCTTTTCTGCGGGGTGCAGAGGCTACGAGTACGAGTGCGTAGCCAAATTCGATCACGGAGCCTCCGTCAGTCGTCACGTGGAAACGGCACCTTTTATCAATGGTATCGCGGAATGAAAATCATGACCCTGATGTCCAGTACATAGCGAGAACTTCGGCGATTTCTTTTAGAGTCGTTCGTCCGTCGGCGATGAACTGTGCGAATAGGCTTAGCGTTGAGCAGATCGCAGCGTCGACGCACACTGCGAGCGGCGAACATTTCCACTGTGCACTCCTTCAACTGCAGGGCGATCTGATTCGACCGCGGTAGGTCCCAGAAAGAATCGCGGAGCTGAACACCACGCAATTTCACGTAACACAGAACTTCGAAAACACCACGTCGCCCTAGCTGCGCCAGTTGAGGCAACCGCCATCTTGAAACCGGCGCTCTCGTTGGGTCCGAGATCTCTCGAGAGTGTCCCGCAAGGCCCGCCAGCCAGCAACGCAAAATCCCCAGCGTTGCGTGCGTACGCAATACGCTAGCCCTTCTATTGCGTCCTGCGCATGCGCACTCACGACCCGCAGTCTCCTTGCGTACGCAAAGCTATAGCGTACGGTCCACTAAAACTGTCTAGTGTGTGGGCTATACGCCATGAAATATGTTAAGGCAGTTAGCTTGAATACGTATTATTCTTATTATGTCCCTTCCAGATTATTAAAAAAAGTTCGTGCATTTACCTATTGCCGACCGAGAAAATTCACTACGTAATATGAATTCATCTTTACCTTCTAAATATCACATCCTGCAGCATTTATGCTGTTCATTTAAATATACATACGATTAAAATAGAAAGAGAACCTTTGTAGTTTTTTACTTTTACATTTGCCAAAGGAGACAACAAACGTATCGCTGGTTGCTGTCATATTTACTTATTTATTTATTTATTTATTTTACAGTACTGCAGGCCAGTTCTCTGGCCCAAGCAGGAGGGGCAAAAAATGCAACATATGGGTGCACATGAAAAAATGACAAAAAACAATAATACAAAAGAAGACAAGACCACTGCTGCGGTATGCATTATCGAATTAGGTACCGTTCTAATTCCTGAATGAAATTGGCTGACTGAATAATGGTTTCTGGTAGCAAGTTCCAGTCCGAAATAGTGCGCGGAAAAAAAACTGTGCTTAAAGGCATTTGTTTTTGCGAAGATGGGCTGTAGTGCGTGATCCCTAGTGTGTCGTGTTTTTCTTGAAGTTAGTTGATTGAGATATGGGATTGTATTTAGGCTTACTCCGGATGTCAGGATGTTGTAAAGAAATAAAATACGAGTCATTTTCCGACGTGTATCGAGAGGTGGTATTTGATTATCCCTCATAAGCTCCGTGGGCGAGTCCAATCTATTGTATTTACTGAATATAAACCTAACTGCCTTTCTTTGTACAAGTTCAAGCTGGTGGATATCTTTTTTATTGTGAGGATCCCAAATGACTGATGCATATTCGAGTTTTGACCTGATGAACGTATTGTATGCGAGGAGCTTAACACTACTGGGAACGTGTTTGAGCTTTCGCCTTAGAAAACACAGTTTAGCGAAAGCTTTAGAGCAAATATTTGAGATGTGTGTAGACCAAATTAAACGATTAGTAATGGTAACACCTAGATATTTATAGCTAGTGACCTCAGGAATGGCAATGTTGTGAAGCTGATACTCAAATGAGCTTATATGTTTTTTTCGTGTAATTTTTAGAAGCACAGTTTTTTCAATATTCAAATCCATATCCCAAGCTTCACACCAGTGCTCTATCTCGATAATAGATTCTTGAAGCGCAAGATGGTCGTCAGCAGTGTTGATGTCTTTAAAAACAATACAGTCATCCGCAAACAATCTCATGGAAACAGACGAAGAAACCACTTCGGTTAGATCATTTATATAAATAAGAAATAGTAACGGTCCCAACACACTTCCTTGGGGCACGCCGGAAGTGACAGATAGAACGTTTGAAACATGCCCGTTAACATCAACGAATTGGGATCGATTTCTTAAGTAGGCACTTATCCAAAGAATAATGTAAGAGGGAAGTCCTATGCGTTCGAGTTTATAAAGCAGTTTTGCATGCGGCACCTTATCGAACGCCTTACAGAAGTCTAAAAAAAGAACATCGCATTGCCCTGAATCATCGAGTATCGCGAGAAATTCATGAACAGACGTAACGAGTTGCGTGACGGTGGACATTCCCTTCCTGAATCCATGCTGCTTTGGCGATAAGATACCCTTTTCAGATAAGAAGCTTTTAATATAACCGGCCACGACGTGTTCCAATAACTTGCAGCAACTACAAGTAATTGAAATCGGCCTATAATTAGACACCAATAACTTATCCCCTTTCTTGTGAATCGGTACAACCCGAGCTCTATTCCAGTCATCTGGCACTACTCCGGTAAGTAAGGAAACTTGAAAAATCTTGGTCAAAAATTCAGCTAATTGCAGTGCATAACGTTTTAAAAAGGCATTGGGTAGACCGTCTGGACCAGAACTCTTTTTTACTTTCAGTTTACGCAACATTGACAAGACACCTTCGACTGAAATTACAGGAACCTCGAGATAATTTATAGGAGGGGCTGGTGTCCCGTTGTCATCTTTTGGAATAAATACACTTTGAAAATATTGGTTAAAAATTGTCGCCATTTCCTTACCCTCGGTCACAAGGTTCCCATCCACTTTAATTTTTGTTAACACTTGTTTATTTGATCCCAGATAACGCCAAAATTTCTGTGGGTCGCTTTTAATGAACTCAGGAAGCGTAATACTAAAATAACGTGTTTTTGCTAAATTTACCATAGCCACGAGTTGTTTTTTAAGTTCCTCAAAGTACTCTGATGCAGTGTTATGTTGTCTTCTACGACGCTTTAATTTACGCTTAATCTGAATAATTTCTCGGCTAATCCAGGGGTTTTGACGTTTATTTCGTACTTTCCTCGAAGGGACAAAGTGTTCGACGGAAAACTTTATAGCTTCCTTAAAATCTTTCCACAAGCCCGAAACGCTTTGCTCGGAGTTAATATTTAACTTATCATCAAGGTAATCGATTATGTCGATATCGTTAGCTCGTTCATAGTCTTTAACATTCACAACAGAACGATTCCGCGTACTTCCCACGTGTCTAGCAGTCCAACAAAAAGACAACAAACGATGATCAGAGATACCAGGTTCAACACTAAGCACTCCAGTGAGAAACATTTGACTAACAAAAAAAAGATCGAAAAGAGCATTTTCACGAGTGTGCTCACAAACAATTTGATCAAGGTTTAAAGCCAGCATAATGTCTAAGATTCTATCACTGCAATTGGACATTCCATAGGCCAGTTGATTCCAATCAATAGTGGACAAATTAAAATCGCCTGTTACAATAACATTCTGTGCATGCTGGGCTAGAAGATGATCGTATAAGTTATCAAGGAACAAGTCGGTCGCATTTGGGGGCCTATAAACAGCACAAAGTAAAACAGTGAAACCCCACAGTGATATATTCAAAAACAAACTTTCATGGTCGTCAATCTGATCAAGTAAGGTTACATTGATATGGGACTTTGCGATAACTGCTACGCCTCCACCGCGCGAACCACGATCACGCCTAAGTAGTTGATAACCCGGTGGAATTATTTCATCGTCACGGATTCCCTCGTGGAGCCAAGTTTCTGTTAAAACAACTAAATGGGGGTCATATGAAAGAAGCAACAGTTCAAGACTATCAGTTTTATTTACAATGCTTCTGGCATTCAATGAAAGCACACGTAACTGATGCGACGAGGACTGTAACTGCTAGGTGGTAGACTGTGTGCTACTCCCCGCCTGCACTGGGATGTGTTCATTAAAAGCCTCGTCCATGCTCATCACTTCTACTGAGTTGTCTTTATTATGAGTGTCATTCCCACTCGCCGCCTGTACTGGAATACGTGTGTTAGAAGCGTCGTCCCATACGTAGTACGTATCGTTAATGCGAAGTTTATCGTTTACCAGAGAAACCTTCATACCGTGATTTTTATCGGTTTTAGCGGTCCGCCAAAGTTCTTTTCGTTTTCGGAGTGTTTCTGGAGAATAGTCGTTCTGAATAAAGATACGCGTTCCCTTCAGTTTTCCACTATTCCGCAGAACTGCCTGTTTTTCATGATAGTCTTGGAAATAAAGTATGACCGGCCGATCTTTAGCAGGCCTCCCCAGCCGATGAATTCTTGCCACGGAAGAACAACTTACACCCAGTTTATCCAGGAACACTTCTTTGATCACATTATGACGCAGCACCGCCTCCGTTTCCTCAGGAGAGTCTTTAATTCCAAAAACAACCAAATTAGCTCTCCTGCCACGGTCCTCCAGCGCGACTAACTTTAGGTTCTGCAATCTCATGGCCTCCTGCATCGTCATGACGCATTGATTTAAGTTGTCTACGGTCTCAGTTTTCTCGAACATTTCTTTAACATTGCTCTCCAGCTGATTTATCCGCACACCAATATTGCTCACAGTTGACTCTGTCACTTCTAGCCTTTTCTTAACTTCGGCCAAATCATTCCGTATGGCCTTTTGACCTTCTAAAAGTGATTCAAACATTTCTTCAACTGTTGGGCCCGGGTTTTCTTCCACGTCCCCGCATAGTAATAATTTGCACACATGGATACAATCGGATGCAATGACTAGCAAAGTACGTGGGCAAGGCACAACAACAAGGCATTTATCATCACTTCTACACGAGCATGCGTAACTAACCTGTAATAGTTCGAGAGGACACATCATGAGCGCTCTGTTCCCTGCGCTTTCGCCTTGCCCACTGAAGATGGTCGTGTGAGGCGATGGTCTTATAGGGGTCCAGGCAGATGACGTCCCACCTCCGCTGATCACGTGGTAGTCCAGGAAGGATTTGATGAAATGGCTGTTTTCAGCATGACTGCAGCAGCTCGATGACGTTAGGTGACATGCAGGGTCAGCAAACTGTGGTGGCGAAGCCAATGCAATATCGTTGCAACTGTAGCGCATCAAATCAAGATTTAACGATTATGACTCAGTTAAAAAAAATGAGCGAGTGGCATTGATTGGGTGCGCGTGATTGATCCCCTTTTTCTGCGATGCGCTTCGGTAGCGTCCAAGTCAACTCAACCTTTGTGTAAATTGCAGTTTTCTTGTCGTTATATTTGGCAGCATTCCCACTTCTCCTTTTAAGCTAATCCGAATTAAAATAGGAAGGTAATAATTCCATTTGCTCTTCTACATTTTTCGCCGAGATAAATCATGTATTTCTGTGCGATATGCGAGAATTTGTTTTTTTCAAGTCGTCCGACACGGCAGCATTTGGCAACCTAAACATTGGGCAAGCACTCGCTTTAGCGACGAAGCTTCAGCTACCGTCGCTTCAGCCACGAGCACTTCAGTCACAGGCGTTTCGTGAACATGATTCCTCGACCTTTAGTGTTGTTAGGTCTATCAAGCTACTGCTTTAAAACGCCTTCTAACACTGGCTGGTCTACACAGCAGACTAGTGGGAACAGCAATGACAGCAAGTACGTGGGGTATGTAGTGCAGTGGTACTAATGGCGAATTCTAGCGGTTGCCTCTATCCTCTGTCCTTGATTCAACAAAGCGCACCCTTCCGACACCTTGTAGAAGCTAAGGCCATAGCGCTCTTCTCGTGACGTCGCAAAGGAAGGCCGCCGGGGGGGCGCGCGTCGAAACGCCGAAGCGAAAGCAACGCGCGTGCGTCGACCGTCGTAACAAAGCGCTTTTAGTAACATTAGCTTTGTCTTATTAGGTAGATTGACAGACAACTGGGCTAGAAAACATTTTATTAGGTGGGTAAAATATTGCACCGCTAAATAATCGGTATGAAATGGCAGGAGGGTCAGAAAAATTGGATTGAGTCGAATATATTGAGCCACGCCATTATTGCTGTAGGCATGCATATTTTATACGAAAATAATTCTTCAAAATGGCGACACAAGGAGATTGGACACGGCAATACGGATCACAGTAAAGGCAGTGACTGTTTTGATGTCCATCATCTAAATATCTCAAAAATTATTTCGACGTTTTACGGAAGTGACTTCCGTAAAACGTCAAAATAGTGGCGTTACTATTTCGATGTCCCCCTTAAATGCAGCCGTCGCAGGGGTAGTAATGCTAGCCGTTTCGCAGTTTCACCTGTTTCATTTCTGATGGTTCTGTCGGTGTTGTGTAGGTGTTTTGACGGATTCATATGTTGCGTGCCTAAGAAGCTTCGTCCTAGTAGGCAGTGGAAATGTCTTAATCAGCGTGCGTGTAGGACTGGCTCAGCAGTTGATCTTTTCGGACGTAACACGCCCGGTGGCGATGTTCTGGGTGTTCTCAGCCCGCATGTCTTTTCGGCAGGGGTCTCACTTAAAATTTTGAATCTACAACAAAGGTGAGCTGGACACTCCTTTCTTTGCCTTGCCTGCACGTAACAAATGTAAGTGCGTACACCACGGAACACTGGGAAATTCGGCACGCTTTTTGTGCCTCCATATCGTGCGAGCACATCTTCGTAGTGTGGTCGTATGGTTGCAGTCTCGCCTTGCATCTGACTCCCGCCCGGCTTTTAACCGGGTTTCGCGAGTGTCGGCCTTTAAGCCCCGACTACCAGGTAACCCCGGTAGCCGGGGTTTAAAGGCGGACACACACCTCGCGCTTTTCCACTTTTCGCCCACCTTCTCCTTTCCTATGTCCTCTCCGCTTTTTACCTTGCCCCATGCCAACCCCAACTGCCCCCAAATTGGCCAACACCTCCTAGATATAAGGCCATAGCGCTCTTCTCGGGGGCGCGCGTCAAAGCGAAGGCAACGCGCGTGGATCGACCGTCGTAACGCGCTTTCAGTCACATACGCGTGTCATATTAGCTAAAATGAATCCTGCACCTAGCAACGTGTCTAGAAAACATTTTATTACACGGGCAAAACATTACACCGCTAAATAATCGGTACGAAAGGGCACGAGGTATGCGTATAAGACGTCTATTGAAAAATGTGGTTGTTTTAAGTCGAAAACATTGAGTCGCAATTATTGCTGTAGGAATGCATGTTTTATACAGAAATACTTTGGCAAAATGGCGAGACACGCACTGATTGAACACAGCAAAACAGATCACAGTTAATAATCAAGTATACGTAGTCAACGCGGACACAGCTAGAGAAGTGTCAGTTACAATCATGTAAGCGATGTTAACGCAGGCAGTCACTGAATACTTGCATTGTACCCCGTCTACACGTTAAAATTAATCAAATTTATATAAAAAAAAAAAAAATGGTGCGCTGGGCAAACCAGCACGCGACGCTCACTCGAGATCGGGAGCTGATTTAATCCCATCATTTAATAAAAATATATTAACTTTTTTGTGTGGCAGGGGTACTTAACTTACATACTATTTACAATCAACTAATCCACTTCCCTCTGTGTGCTCGAGCTGCCGTGGAACAAAATATAATTTACTTTGTATTCAATATTAGACTTACCTTAATGCAGCAAAGACCTTCACTATGCCACCTTGATTCGCGGTAAAGGCAATAGAAAACATTAGTATAGATAAACACAAAAGCACGAACCGCACACTTTCAATAATCGTAAATTAGCTTGTCATTCCCCTTCCAGTCAAAACTTAAATGTTACCACGTATATTTGCAAATGTCTACGCTATTGCACATAAATTACGACGAAGAACGGGAGTAAATTCTTTCACGAGATTAAAGTAACTGACTGCAGCACCCTACTCGCGTCGTACATGACCAACAAACCCCGTATGTAATTAAGTTATTTTCCACCTGGTTGATCGTATTCATACGTCCCGCAATATCCGTCACGTAAAATTTGGACGCAAACTCGACTACTCGCTCCCTGTAGTGTAAGAGATGTCTATCGATAATCAAGTAGTGTCATCCTTGACTAGTTGCCCCCCTGTCACTCACACCGTAACAGGACTTGTTCCACGAATCCACGTAAATACCGTAGTATCAAGAGAAGACAAAAGAACCACACAAGAGCAGCGCCAGAAGCGTAGGACGAAAGGCTTAACATCGTCGAGTCATCTTGCTCGTGTGTGCTCTGTGCGGCAGTGACTGAATTTTTTTTTTTTCGTTTCCCTTATGTTCTGAAATGTCCCGGCGTTCCATTTCGGACAGTCAGCAGCTCAAACACAGCGTAAATTTACCAAATTCAGAGCCCAATGAGGGAAGAAAATGCCGCAGCTGGAGTCGGTTCATTCGAAAAGTGTGGGGAACTGTGGGACCGCACTGTGGTCCCGCGGTTACGGGATAATCATAAATATATGTATATATAATGTATATATATGTATATATATATATATATATGTATGTATATATGTATGTATAATAATAAATATATAAATATATAATAAACCGCATTTTTCTCACGGCGCGATATCGTATGTGGAAGAATAGAATATATTCCAAGTTTGATTCTGATTCATCTGTGACCTATAGTTTCTCTCTTTCGCAAGCAGGGTGACTGTATAGCCAACGTATACGTATTCCTTTGGTAAAATGGGCAACACCACTCCCACACGTCTTGGAAGCTCCCTTACGTGGCTTATTATTCTGCTGCGTATCCTGTAAAGTTCCCGCGCTGCCTCTTAATTATCTCTATGAGCAAATAGGTAACAACTTGATCGGGCGTTATATTGAAAGTGTACGGCGTCCATGGAAACTGATGACAAGAAACCGGTCAAAATTTGGTTTCGATTCGTTGTTTTCGCGATCGTTGCTCCCACACAGTCCGACCACATAATTGAAACAAGAAACTGATTCACAAACGACAAATTAAATATTAATTACCTCCGCGCATGTATACGTCGTGAAAGTTCGTCTGCTCCTTGCGCACCTTGTGTACGCCGCCCCCCCCCCCCCCCCCCCCAAATGCGCCCTCGTGCATCTGTTTTCCCATGACCTCATCCAATGACGGCGCAAGCCCGGTTGCTTCGTCATCGCGTGTTCTCTACGCGTTCTCTATGTTGTCCTGTGATTGGCGTGCCCCACTTCGCGTTTCAATGCGCCAAAGACGCACAATACAACACTTGCTCGCTGTATGCGGAGAGCAAGTCATCTGTTTCTTGCGCGAAGGTTGTGGTGACGTCAGAAAGACGCCGAGCTCCGATTGGTTCTTATTGAAGGATAAAGGGTAGACCTCAAAGCAAGCTGCCCTGAGGTCTACCCACTATCCTTCATTCAGAACCAATCAGAGCTCGGCGTTCTGACGTCACAACCCCTGCAAAAAAGCAGATGAACCTCCACTCCGCATAGCTTTATAGGGTAAACCAGACTCAGGAGCCGCGTACGCACGAAATGAGTAAAAAAGTAAATCCGTAAACGTCAAAAAAAAAAAAAATCAACGGTTATTATGAATTTCAGTCACCGGCGTGGAAGCCGAGTGCGCTGCTGACTGAGCTACGGACCTTGCACGTAGGAACGAGAGAAGCCGAAACAGGCTGTGCGAGGAGCGGAAACAGGTGGTGTGGAAAGAGCGCACTGAACGAGGAATATAAAGAACAGGAAAGTGGGCTTCCCCTCTCTTTGTGAGCCAGAAAATTGAGCGCCAAGGCTTTGTATCCCGGTGGTGCTGAATAAGAGCATGCGCAGCATTACAAAGAGAGAATGATGTGTATTCTGTTTCCCTGCAAAACCCTGCCCTAGGCACCACCTAAACTAAGAGCACCACCTATCCTATAAAGCTACCGCATTTAAACGCGTTTTAAGCCAATTTTTTAGCCTGTCCAGTGAGTATTGTTCCGGTTTGTCACTATACGAACATTTAGTTTCTGCTGGGGTCTGCGAAAAAGTAAGTTAGTTAGTATCCGCTGAACATTTGTCCTGTGAGCTTCTTACACGCCCCTTTTTGTCTGGTCACCAGAAAACACACATACTTGAACGCATAAATAGGGGTGCATATCAAATCAGGATACTTGACTCAAACTTTCCAGTTTTTCTCAGATACGTTTTTTCGTCGCATGATTCCCTCGAAAACGGCCGATAACGCGGGCCTCTAAACATGTGAAAAAAAGAAAAGAAGCTTTCAGAGTCACCGTGACACAGAAGCGCGTCTATCGGTCCCGAGCAGCTTTGCCAGAGGACGATAATGCGCTCTAATTAAACCGCAAATGAAAGATGACGTCCGATAAGCGTGTTGGCAGTGCCGCCAGCCGAGCCGTGTAAGAAGAGCGGCAGGCAGGGGCTGGCTGCTGCGCGTTGCCGCAGTGGCAGGGGTTATCGAGTGCGCGGGCCTTATACGAAATTAACCAGATTCGGGGATAACGAGCACAACTGGCGGCCGCTGGAACGGGAAGCGGCGCGTGTGAGTGCTCTTGCTTTGTGCTCCTCGACCGGCTGTGTGTGTCGGCGTGCGTGTCAGCGTCGCTTTTTCTCAAAGAGATAAAAATAGAGAATAAAGTAGCAGCGTGAAAAGATCTGCTTATCGCAGTACGCAAAAGCTCGCATGTCGCTGGACGGAACCCGGCGAATGGTTTAACCTCGTTACCCCGTTCTTTTTTTTTCCGTCTTTTTTGTTTTGAATGCGACGGAATGAGGAGGTGGAGTGAGGGACTACGAAGTTTGTATAACCGTGTGTCGTCAACTCGTAAACGAATGACTGGATTTGTTTGTGGAACTAGTTTTTTCTTTGCTACGGCCTAATTCTATTCAAGCGTTTCTTACTTTAGTACTTTCTCCGGTCATATCTGAGTCATGAAAAAAAAAGAGAATAGGGAATTCGTTGTCAGGTATGCCTTTAAAACAATTAGAAAAAGGAGGCCCATAGGGGACGACGCAGAGAGGAGACACCAACCACCAGCACGCTGGAATATTAAAACTTCGGTTTTTTTTTTTTTATTTTGATTCACTTGACGAAGACACTTCAGTTTATTTTTGCCACTTCCCTTTCTTTCTCTCGCGCTCTCGCTCTATCTGTCTATCGATACTTCTGTTCCTTTATTTCCTTTTTTTTTTATTTCTGAGACTGATGATACTGAAATCCATCAGTGAAAATTATCTTTCTTTTTTTTTCTTTGTCGCTTACGACTTTTAAGTATTTCGCCTAGCACTCTTTGCATTAACCAACACCGATATTGGGAGATATACGAAAGGCTTGGAGAGGGCAAGGCGGGACTGGTTAGGGGACTACTGTCGATTTTATTTTCTTTCTACAGTTTGTTGAAATTAATTAACCTTGTGGAGAATGACTGGCCTTTTTCCTTCGTCTGGAAGACGTTACGTATACCCGAAAGATCAGATAGCCAAGTAAGAACTGTCTTGCTCTTGTCGCTTGAAGTTTCGAGCTTTTCGTACTTTGCTCCGAGCTCCGCATTGGGTACCGCGCAAACAGAAGCCCCGGAGGTAGGTAGCAGGCCACGAGCAACCGTCCCGCCTCTACACATTCGAACGGGCAAACACAGCCGCCGTACCCATACCTGCGGACCACCCGCAGTCGGCGGTAAGACTTCCAAGTGCTCCCCGACAGAGGGACATCCTCTCTTCCTTCTCCACGCAATCTTGACTGCGCGAGCTCTTCTTCGTCAAAGTCCATCCAGCAAACGGAGAAGAACATGACGTCGGGAATAAAAAACTCTAAAAGCTCAAGTCGTTCTTTTGTCTTCCTTTCTTAATATTATTTAATGAGCCATGGGTACGTATTACATACAGATCTGCGAGTCGGCAAAGAGTCGGATCACTCTACGTCGGTACGAGTTGAGGCCGGGGCTCTTGACCCCTTGCCCGAAGGACGTTCATTAGGCAGTCGTTCCCCCAGAGGACCCGGGGACTGCCTGCCGCGTTCCTCCCTCTGCGAGAGGCTTTGTTCCACGTCTCCCTGAACCGTTTGCTCACTTCCCGGAAACAGACGAAATACCGTAGCAAAACACAGCTTCTTTTCTCTCGAGGATTTAGATGAAAGACACGAAAAGAAAAATGAATGAAACGAAAGAACGGAATGCTCGCGAAGTATAGCGCGCGCAGAGCCACCTGTTCCTGTTCCCACGTGCTGGCGAGCCCGGAGAGCAAACATTCGGGTCCTGTCTAATGAAGTAAGATGGTTCGAGACGCGGGCAGGCGGTGGATAAGTTCGCGTAGTGCGGTAACCGAGGCGCCGTGTAACTAAATTAGGGTTGCGTCACGACATGAGTTGAATGTGAGGTTGAGGTTGCGCAAGCGGCTTGTTTGTTTAATGTGTGTGTGTGTGCGTAGCTGAAAGAGAGTCAAAGGAGGACAGAACGAACGCTGGTGACAGATGCGGGGATCACGTAAGGACGGGTCTTAAATAGACCCGTTAGTCATTTGAAGTCCAAATTTGTAGAATATGGTAGGCCACGTGATTAAGTTGGAACTCTATTCTTTTTGCCGTGGCTTCAGCTTAACAGCATGGACAATATAGCCTTGTGATAAACTGTATCTTATATATAGTTAAATTATTGTTGCACGGCAGAAGTAAATTGCCACGTGAAATAAAGACTCCATTTATTTTTTATCTGGGAATCTTAATAGATATTACGATTCTATATTTATATTCCGTTCTGGTTTGCGACCAAATTGTCGCGAACCTCTTATATGGCTCATTTCTTATTTCAAACATCAGTCGCCATCTCAAAACAAGTTACGTGTCAATTTTCAATTCTAAGTGCGCCCTAAGTTGTCTTACTTTCTATGGCTTGGTTCGCGCTTTATTTTTTCCCCTCCTAATTTAAAACGATGTACGAACTACCTTGATTATTCATCTCTTCTTAGCTTTTAAAGTTATACTTCCATGAAGTATAAATGCTTTTCTTGAAAATTAGCAACAGAACTTAGCTATGTCAACTCGAAAGACAAGACGGTAAGGAGAGTGATTAGAGCCCCAAGCTCATGTACAAGGAGCAATTTGTTTGCCGGCTTGATGTGTATTTTAATTTCTTGTTCTCTAACTTATTTCTTCAGAACTATAGTTGCTGACAGGTTAAGAATTCAGAGGAAGCTCCTCCTACCTCTTTACATTTTAGCAAAGGGAACGCTGGAGAGTAGGTTGCCTTCTCTCCAGTGTTCGCTCTGCTGAAGTGTAAAGACGTATGAGGAGCTTCGCCTGAAATGTTAACCTCTCATCGATTGAACATCGTCTTCTTGTTTTAAACCTTAAGAGTAGTTGCACTAGTAAGGTGTCAAGTAGCACTTAATAATTGCGATTTTACGGGCCTTATTTTGATGACCCCCTAAATGCCCATGTTAAGATTTATATATAAACTAGACAATTAAGTAGGAGACGTATAATGAGTTAAAAGGACAGGTGGTAAAACCAGCCAGTGCTTTGGTAGCCTCAAACTAACGTTGGAGAAATAATAGATTAAAACTGCGCACAAAATCAATAAGCAAATTTTATAAATTCTACTTTCTGAAACATTATAAGCAGGTTCAATATGTAAACTACAGCTGATATATAGGTAATACATTACTTGGAAATGAGTAATGTTCTTAAAAAACTTTCATGCGTATGAGAGTCATATCACAATATATATAAATATATATATATATATATATATATATATATATATTGTTAGGGTGATGCTGTCGGCAGCAGAAACGACAGGACAGTACACGATGATAGAACATACAAACGATTTATGGAGACCGAGCCGCCATTACAGTGTACTAGAATACGGGGTAGTGTTGGGACCGAAGCGGCTTGCGGGAGGCGTTAGGTGTAGATCGCGACAGGTGTCGACATCGGCGCATCGGCAGTAGAGTCAGTATGGTGCGTGCACCACCACGTGCACGCGCACGTGCGGTGGCACGTGCGGACTGCAACGACTTTCTGCTGCCCTGTCGACAGCAGCACCGCAATTGTTGTCTGCACGCACAGCCTTACAAGTTTCCATCGTGGAGTCGCGCGCCTGCGCGCCAGTGCCCCGTCGTCGTCTTCACCTTTCACAGTATACTTCCTCCAAAGAAAACGACCGATCCGGCCGGTGAGTATATGAGCCCATGAAGCACACTTACGAAGCCACACACACAGAAGAACAAAGGACAGCTGCCCAGGACCCAGGATCCCCAGAACCCAGGATCCCTGAGTTCTGCAGCGCGAGCTTTGACTCCACGTGCTCCGAGCTGGTGTGCGCAAGCCCATTCGGCCACCGGTCGTGCACACCACTGACCCGTCGTCGTCTTCACCTTTCTAACATTATGCAGGGTGTTTTTTTAATATTTTATATTAAGAATAACATATTAGGGGCGAAGCTCCTTAAGATCTAGCTTTGTCCGTCCGGCGTCCGTGCTCACATCGATCTTGCTGGTGCTCGTGCTCGTGCTCGTGCTCGTGCTCATGCTCGAGCTTGAGATCGTGATCGTGCTGGTGGGCTCACGTGCTCGTGTAGAGCAAAAAAAAAAGATTAAAAAAAAAAGAAAATATGTTTGCGCGGTCGACAGGATTCGAACCTGTGCGGGGAGACCCCAATGGATTTCTAGTCCATCGCCTTAACTACTCTGAGATGTGGTAGTAACTCAAGAGCTGGGGATGTCATGGATGGAACGTTGCATGTAGCCACTCAACGTCTATACAGGAGAGGGCGCTGCGGTCAAATGCGTATGCAATCGCGTAAAACTTTGCATGCATTGGCTCAACGTTTATAGACGAGAGGGCGCTGCGGTCAAATGCTCAAATCTGTATATAACCACGTTTCATACCACACATTTTTTTTCTGACATGGATGAAAACGAACGGAAGGCTCGGCATGCTGCGCTCAGCGTCTACGCAGACAAGCACCACCAAAGCTTCGCCCCAATCAACATCATTCAACACGTCGAGATGCGGTCATTTTTGCTTTAAAAAATTCTTGAAAGCTGCACCTATGCAGTTTTTGTAGGTCAGTTATATCGTAAGGGGGACATAGTATAGGCAGCTAATCGAAATGCACTCTTAGAAAAAAGGGTATCGATAGTCCTCCCTAAGGGGAGGAACGGTCTTGTAATCTATGTTCTTTTAGAAAGAGAGGAACCTTCGTCCCTGAAGCAGGGGAGCAAATAGTTCCTCCGTCGTCTGCAGCTCATTATGGCGGCCCTGAATCGAGCAAATTGAGCTCAATGAGGCTTTACGAGGACGCTACGTCTCTTGTACGGGACGAGAGGAGCAGCAAATAAAAGCGTAACACGAGCTTTCCACGAACTGTGTTTATTTCCGAAGCCAGATACCCCCGCAGGTACAGAAACTTGCGTTTCGAAAGAAGTTACTCAGTCTTCTCGTCGTCAGCACTGCGATGTTAAACGGAGACAACCGATACCCGGTTACTTCGCGCACTTTACGTCTTACCATTGCTGGAACAGCAAAGGTAAGACGTAAAGTCACAGTGCCTTTTCGAGTCACAATTCGTCAACCGCACATCACGGAGGAATGGCAAACACATCCGCGAAACCAAAAGCCGCTTTCAAAAGAACAAACTCGAAGCCCCTGTTTATTGCGTAGCGTAAAAGAAGGTTCGCTTGCCACCAGATGGCAGGGTCAAGCAGAGTAATTGCAACTAGCTAGGCTAGGCGGCGCTAGGTACCACCCCATTCATGTTCTACAAAAAAAAATATTTGTATATCCGCAGGCCATCTCGCGCTTCGCTATCTTCGGGAACCTGTACTGTACACACATGTGCACACACATATGCATACTACAAGCATGCATGGCACTTACAAACATCAATACAACGGCACACTAACCCGAACGCTTCACCCGTGCTCTGCGTTTCCGTCTTTTATACTGGTCGTTTTGAACGTACGGAATGTTTCCGTGACTGCGTAAGCAATAAAAAAATATTCCCGGCGTGTTGATCTTTTTTTTTTTAGAAATGTCGTATTTGTGAGAGAATTTTGAATGGCTCAGGGGATGAATCTCTTGTTAAAAGTAAACACTCAATCATGCCGTAATTATTTGAAAGCCAATAAATCAAGCCGCTGCGTTGCGGTTCGAAGCCATGAGTTTGCTTCCATTTCCCCGCACGGCACGTCGTAGCCTGCATTTCTATTGTAGTGCTTGTTTTTCTATTTGTGCTGTTCGTGCACCGCCGCAATTGCCGTCTTGAATTAATATCTGTAGGGCGGATATTCAACCAGCCGCAAATGATGCTTCACGGGCAGAGAAATCGCTTTTCGATCACCTTGAATGCAGTCAAAGCCGCGACTTGCGGCAGGTGTTAAGTGTACGGAGCTACGCCGTGGCGAGCTGGAAAACTTCTAGCGCTCATCCCAGCGCGCCACTTGGAGGGCAGTTTCTCCAGGAACCGTAGTATATTTAAACAGCAAAATAAAGCGTAGCATTTTTTTTAATTTCATACTACTTTTTTTTTTATTGCTAACATTCCACATTGTAAATGCACGTACTTTCCGTTATAATTTCGTACTGTTCAGTCCTTTCCCCAGAGCGCAATCGAATCTCGGGGAGGAGACAACCGACAGTCACACTGGCTAATGTACGATAGGAGCTTACTATTCAGACCAGCGTTCGAACATGACTCTCCGCACGTCGATCAATTGCTCCTAATCCCTCAAGTGGTCTTAAACTTTGTAATGTAAAGCAGAATGTCAACCTGCGACACCCCGCCCCATCCGATCACGGCCCGACCAGCGGCATCAACGCCCGGCAGGTCTACGTCATCTGATCTTGTTGTTACATTACTGATACGCGAACACACAATCACATCGGCGATAATTCCAATCCTTTGTTCACAACGCACAACACTGCCATCACGATGTTGCTGCTATGTTGCTGACACCAACGTTATTAGATTAGCTCAGTTACAGAACTGCTCATAGACGCCGCCATGCACGAACAGTACCTCCCCTCACTCACCACGACTCGCCCAGCGTCGCTCGACGCGCGGCCAGACGGCTGCTTTGGTAACTGAATCAGGATACGTACGTTTCAACGTTACAAGAAACGTAAAAACCAACGGAAAAAAAAAACTCTTTTTGTAGTAACTTTTATTGGAGTTTAGTACAAAATGGGGGGCGCGTGATGTTTTCTAGAATCTTTAGTTTGCCAGGTTTTGCAGCAAAATAATATATTTTTCATACAACCATGCCTCAGCGGTAATTTCAGGTAGCGCGTCCCGACCTAGGCTCATCTTAACTTTGGGGCCGATTCGCGGCGCGTCCACTGGGGAGACGGGGGTGGCATCCCTTTCCACTGTATCTGTTTCGGCTCCGATATGGCCGATTGAAGCCAAAATAGATGTTAGGTGCAGTTCCTCGAGTGACCGCTGCAGGGTAAATGGCGGCGTTGTGATCGCCATTTGGCGCTTCAGCTGGGCGCTTTGGAACGCATAGTTATGAAACGAAAATATAGATGGCGCTTCGACGCTTGGCGGATTGAAGTGAGAGAGGGGGGTACCCCCCTCCGCGGGAGTTCCACAACTGAGGTAATCTAATAACGTTGATAATGTAGTGATTGCGCAGGCGAGCTGGTGGATGTTAACCATTTTGTTCTTAGCCCGAGACTGAGGCAGGAAAATAGAAAAGTTTCAAAGTAGAAGAAAAATGAACAGTCGAGGACACGTCTCTATTAGACGTGTCCTTAGAGACGTGTCCTCGACTGTTCATTTTTCTTCTACTTTGAAACTTTCCTCTTTTCCTGCCTCAGTCTCAGGCTATGAACAAAATGGCTAATAACGTTGGCTGACACGCAGAAATAGAGAGCCACTTTGATGGCGGGTTGGCACTCGGCATCGGAAAACAGAACCGAACTCAGCACGGAAGGCAGCCGGCAGCAAAACCTGCCTGTCTTGGACGCAGCTCCTGCGATTTCCATAACGTCGAAAACGTCGACACAGCTCCGCGTGGTTCCGCTACTGTAGTTCCGCGTGGGTCCCGCAATCCGGAGACTGCCATCTTACCCAGTGTACGTAGCGCTGCTGGCACTGCTCCGGAACTTCGTTGTTTCTAGCGGCTTCGTTTACTCGTTTCATAAAATTAGTGATAAAAACGTCAATGCAACCAAAATGTTCTGCACGTTTGGACTAGAAGACGGAATTACAGGCGGCCTTCGCTGCCGCTGAAGCTCAATCAACTCAACAACATTTATTAAACAATGTGCGCGGCGTGCTCGAAAAACGAAACCGAAAGAAGATGAGTCGGGAGGGCGAAAGCTTTCTTCCTCCTGCCTGGTGAAGGAGAAAAACGTCTCGTTCTCCCTTCTTCTCGTGTCCGCTTGGGGGCGCGTCAGTAGAAGGGAGGCAGACGAGCCGTTGCTACCTTTTTTCTCCATTTTTTTTTCTTAGAGTGCGGTCAGTTGGCTAACTAAGTAAAATTTATTAATTAACTTTTTTTAACAGTGAAAATAGGCATATGGTTCCAAATAGGATACTTGCTGTGCGTGGTCGCAAATCACTAAATCAATTACTTTTAGAAAGATATAACGCAAGGGTATCATTTTACGGCGTTCCGTAAAAAGGCTCCGTTTAGACGTGTTTCTAGGTTTCGGTTTCTTATCGGAGCTCACTCTGAGCCCGCGGTCCTGCTCCCCAGTGGCTGAGACGCGCAGCGCAGGTGCGCACTACTTCCCTCCATCTACGAGGAAGTCGAGGCGTTGGCTTCGCGCCGCGACCGCCGGGGAGCAGGACCGCGGGCACAAAAACGCGCTCCAATCAAAAAAAAACAAAAAAAAAAACACGAAACCTAGAAGCGCGTTCAAAGCGAGTATTTTTGCAGAACGCCGTAAAATGCTGCACCTTTCTTAAATACCTCTAAAAAGAGTTGATTTAGTGGTTTCCGATGATGCTTATCAAGTTTTGTATTTGAACCATAGGATGAGTAGCAGACCTTGTGATAATCATACTTTTCTGTGTGCTTATGAGATCCATAGCAAAAATAAATAAATAATTTAATAAATAAATAAAGTCTGAAGATTGGGCTTAGCGCAACTCGGCCCGAGACTGAAGGTAAGCAAAGGACCACAGATAAACAAATAGTCTCACGAATCTTCTTTAGAGAAATAGAAGAAATGTCGCTTATTGTGCAGTCGTCATGTTCCTGTATAACACCCAATATCCAGGGAAGGAGGTCCGACCATACATTTTCGTGACGACAACTAACAAATGCATAAAAACACGAAGGTACAAGAAACCCCTACGAACAAAGTTGAGCAGTCATGTGTTAATCCATAGGACAGTCACGCCAATAGCTGCGACAAGTCACGACAAGGTCGTTGGTCATCGGCGTCGCGTTCACGCAGCGTGAGATGTAAGAACAAAAGCGTTCGGAAAAAAATAACCATTTAGTTCCGAACGCTTTTGTTTCTTTTTTGTTCCTGAGTGCGTGAAGGCGCGTCTTCAGGCACGAGCTTTCGGCACTGACGGTGCTACAACGGCATTTTGTTATCGGGAATTTGTTTTCACAGTACGCGTGCAGTGGGCATTGGGTACTACAAAAACCCCAAGTAAAGAGAGCGGGTTATAAACGCTGCGGCATAGCTCGGATCTTTTTCAAGGATTTGGCAACATCTACGATGGACGCCCCACATCGACAACATCTACAACAACATCATGAACGGACGTCATTTACAGTAGTGGGAAGAGCTCATAACAGCTATCACTGTTAAACACGAAGTCAACAAGTGTCAGGAAACCAGCCTCGCTCCACAGGGAGGCGCGTACTAACAGTAGAAAGTGGTGCCCGAAAAATATGTATATCTTCACTAACTCTTACACCTGCGTTAAAAGTGTATTAGGTAAACAAATATATGATGACTGCTTCCATGTTATTTATAAAATATAGGCACGTATAGCAAGCAGTACAATTGCCTATTTGATCATTGTTAATATCGTATTTTTGCTATTAGTTGCAAGTTGGGGTGATTTCGTTCGTCTCGCATGGCTGCTCCGTTAGTCAGCAGCAGAATACATTCAACATGCACAAGCTCTCTACAGGAGACATAAATGTTGAAAATAAATCGGCAATTCGCTGGCATGAAGCGTTATTAAACACGAGGGTAAGAATTCCGGCTGATGTCCAGCGAACATCCATTTATGTATTTTCTTTCGTGACAGCATTGCTAGTATTATCTCATAAACAGTCAAATAGGACCGTACGTAAAAAGAACAAAATCTAAGGCAGTAAAAGCGCAACAATAAATCGAGTTCTACTTCTAATGGAGCTCACCTCGCGCCCTCTAGGCACCTTGTGGCCGGTAAAAAAAGCTGATAAACAATTTCCGGAACAGGTGGTTTCTTTGGCGCGAGTTGCGTTTCATTTTAGGCGGAAGTCAATTTGTTCTTACGTAAATCTTGTCAACCTTGGAGAGTTTCACTAAATCGTTGTATCTTAGTCAGGAACAAAAAACAAAGACAACGCGAAAAAAGCAATTGAAGCCAAAGCTAGTGAGTGCAAAATAAGGCCTCCAAGCAGTGACGTCAACTACGACAAACACAAATAAAAATAAAAAAATAACAACTTGATAACCAAGCAGCGAGGAGAAAAAAACACATTTTCTTTATTATTTTTAGTCTGCGTAATACGCACCAGAACGGTACGATGTTACACTTTCGCAGCCTGAACGATCAAATAGGAAGGACGCTACCCCTGTCGCAAACCCCTCTCTTTACACAACTCAACGCCAGCTAAAAAAAAAAAAGAAGATGTAAGAAAGTTGCGCCTTCTACATGTTTCTGGAGATCCCCATATAGACACAACTTTTGCCAACCCACTGAAGAATATAACGACAAAACAGAACAAAATAAAATCCACGCGCTGCTGCGCTTCATCAGCATGCAGCGCCGGACGCGCTCGTCTCTCGACCGATGGACAACATACACGGGTCCGCTGTCCACTGCTCCAACGACCGGGTTCCCCGTCGTTCCGTGGACACTCGTATGGCACCGGATACGCGATCGTCACCCGCCCGTCGCTTCCTATCAAACAACATGCTCAAAGAGCAACACGGCGCACATAGAACACCGGTACACACGGCTGCGCTGGAGGCAGCGAGCGTCTACGCCCCATTGTGTTAGTTCACGTGCCGCGGCGCTGCGACGATCGGCCCCGTCCGTCGCCCTTACTCAAAGGCGCGGTTAATTCAACAGCACGACGTGAGCGGACTTTCCGAGGCCGCCCGTTCCTTCCTATACCCCGTTGCACCTTACCATAGACCCCAAAGGAAGACTGCGAGCCGTCCCAGGCAATGCAGCGCTGTACCACATGACTGCGCACGCTGTATGTCGCTGCGCCCTTCTCGAAGTTCACGTGACACCCACGCAGCATTGAATTGGCTGCGATGTCTAGTAGAGTCCTCGTACAGTTCATCCTAAGAAGAAACGAAGCATGGACGTTGACTCGCATCTCAGATGGACCGCTGCGAACGTTATAGCGACATGTTTAGACCTGGGGACATACGGGACGTCGCTGAGAACGCGCCGCAAACGTCATCGCTGCTTCCATACTACATGAGTCCAATCAACTCTTCCGGCAGTGCGAGATGTTCGTCGCAATCTCTAACTTTCCGAACTAACTATCGTTATTTTCTTTCTTCTTTATTCATCGAACGAGACAGGATGAAATACGAGTTGGTCAGCGCTCTAGTGCACGCTTTTCCAACGCTCCACGTTGCCCTCCAATGGTCGGCGTAGTCGGCGTCGCATCTGTGGCGCGACGAAGGTTGCTCGGGGGAGCGCAAGTCACGCGGACCGCTTCCGGTGAGCGTGCACTGTTTCTTGAATACCGTTCTTGTGCGGTCGATGGAGGCAAACAAGATCCGAGCTAGGATAAATCCGCCCCTCGCACGAGTGACCAATTAACGCCTGTCTCCGACGTGACTCATACGAAGCCTTCATTTCCCCTTCCATCCTTCCCGTGAACCTGCTTCCTGACTTTTAGCTTTTTCTTTTCATCCTTTCTCAAGCTCAGCGTCGCTCAATTTCTTCTATTTTTGGATGGCGGGCTTGAGTGTGCTTCAAATTTTAAGTGGCTAAAGAGGGCAGAGTCTTTTGGTCGCTTTTACTTCACATAATGAGTGCAAAGTGTGGCCAAGTCAGGGTGTTTGTTTAAGCATCAGGGCGAAGACGGGTCGTGCTTTGAATACTTGCACTCCAACTCCTTCCGTGATGTGTTACGTACCAACGAAATTTGTCTGGGCCAGAGGCCAAGACATTTTTCAGATACATTTTCCAGGAACTGCTGCAAGTGTCAAGCTAGGGTGATAATCTTGTGTGCCCTTCAAGCGTATCATGAGGCCTGCCTTAGATTCATATGGTCGAGAAATCAAACCGGGTAGTGGCAAAAGAAGATTTGAAACACGAGACATAGCTAACGACCAATGAACGGCGGACAGATTCAGAAATGCCCTTGTGTGTGTCTTTCGATCGTACTTACTTTGTCTCTCTCACATTTTTTAATGCGTCAGCGTCACTGCCCTGGTACATGCGCTGGGCTTGGATTGGTTAGAAAACACATATTCAGCGTTCGCAACGTCGCCACAGGATGGCGCCACAGGCCCACGTAACACCTAGCAAACGCGCCGGCGACGTCCCCCCTCGCCAATCGGCCTTTCTCAGAGATCGCTGGGCGCATGCCCCAACTCTGAGAGAGGGGAGTGCTGGGAAAGGCGCCATTTTGGGGGGGGGGGGGGGGGCTTTCTCGTTCGCTAAGTCGCTCAGACAGTGCTAGTTCGGCTTGACTCCCTCCGCTATTCTTGCGGCTTGGCTTCACCACTGTGCAGCTGTAGGTTCAACAAATGGCAGCAAAAATGGTTCAAATGAAATACTTTATAGAGTTCCAGCAGCCTTCTGCGGGTGGTGCACGAAAGCACCTGATGTCAAACACACCACCCTTTTTGACCCGCTCTTAAAAGCCCCCGTTTAAAAAGCCTATTAAGCGAATCCCCAGTGTCAGGAGGGCAGGTCGTCAACGTGACGGCGGGACATTCTGCTTTTAACTAAAATACGGTAACTGTGCACGCGAAGTTGCGTAACGTAATCCTGCCGTACCCGGTACTCAATTAAAAAATAACTGGATAAAGCTTTTCGTTCTATAGTCGTGCGCAATACATTCACGTCTTGCAACGTTTAAAAGTAAAAAAAAAATAATAATATCAGTTTTGGCAATACATTTAAAGCGTGCGAAAGGGATTCAAGCCCTTGGGTGACCGAACACTGAGGGAACGCCTCGGCAACCAACCGTAAATTCCACTCTTTGCAGGGCCTACTTCGTCGTAGGTTAGTAAAGGTGCTGAATTCAAAGAGAGACTGCTTCTAATACCGTTCCTTACATTTTGAAGGTGCAGACGAGCCTTCGCAATACCAAGACCGCTCGGATTTCACCCCGTCCGAGTTTGTTTCACCGTCCCGGGTACGGCGATGCCCCGTGCGCTTACGCGGTACACAGGATGACGAAGTGTGTGAACGGGTCCTTCCCGTTCACACATTTGCGACTTCTTAAAACCTAGTGCCTTGAAACCTCTTAAAATCTCTTACGACGAGAGGACACACTGGCACCACCTATCGGGTAGCAGTAGAACATTGGGTGGTCCCGTATATTTTAAGCTTTTTTCGTCCATCATTCTTCTTTGCTTGGCCTGAAAAATGTTTGCCAGTGTTGGCGAATGAGCATTTCTGATAAGTAGTACGTACATTTGACCTCGCACATACCGCCAAACCTTCGCTCTAGTGAAATGCAGCTCCAGGGTCACCGCATAGATGGCGCCACCATGTCAGTGTTTTCTCCGTCGAAAGAGATTTTAATAGGTTTTAAGGCGCTCGGTTCTAAGGAGTCGCAAGTGTGTGAACGAGCCTTAACCTCAAGGAGACAAAACGCATGTGTGTATTATAGTGGCGGTTGGATCTCCGGAAGGGGGGGGGGGGGGGGGGGGGGGCGCACCTTATTTTTAACCCGTTGCCAATGAGCCTGTGGTATTCGCCCATAAGAACGTCGAAGAAAGAGCGACAAAGCCAGGAGCGTGAACATGAGAATCCACGCTCTGAGTTTGTTTAGGGGACCATGAAGGCAATTTAATTTTTTTTTAAAAAGAAGGTGTTTTAGGAAGCGTTTGGGTCCTGGCATGCCACACAATTTTTTCTAGAACGTTGTGACTCTTATTTCTGTTGCTGCAAATAAATTTGCAAAACCGAAACAAACATTCAAATTTCTTCCCTTTTTCGCCTCTGGAAAGAGAAGTGACGTCAGGGAGCACTGTCGGCATCGGTAGGATTTAGTGCACACTCAGTGTGGTTCCCGTGGTTCGCTCTAAAGCACGGCGGTCTGTGAAGAAAACCTGGAAGAAATGGACGACAACGCCGCGCTCGCAAACGAGTTCGAGCTCCCGTTCAGCGACCTCACGCCGACTGAACGGGAGATGCTGCTAAGGACGCAGAACTCTGGATTGGCGACCGATGCAGCAATGCTGCGCATTGCTGCATCGGTCGGCAGTTTATGCAAACTAACGTCGCCCGATCGACCACACGTCTTTAGCCGACCTATCGCGCAACCTACTACTGCACATAAACGCGGCATGATTGGTGAGACACCAGTTCGCAAAGCGAACACGAGACAACGCACGAAACCAAAACCAAAAATCCGCCGCCCCCGGCGCTCGTTTTTTTTTTTTTTTTTTGTCCATGGTTGCTCGATGCTTGTTACGCGCCAGAGGTAGCAGTGCGGGATGCGTTCAACCAGTAACAAACGGAGGGATCGCTTCAGATCATGCTTTTATACACCGTATGAAACCTATTAATTGCCAACTACAACTTCAAAATATTATCCAACGTTCAAATAAACTTTTTTCATCATATCTCACCACCGAAATCGAAACCAAGAGCGCGTCTATCGTTTGAACCAATCGCCAGACGAGGAGCCCGTTGTCGTCACGCTTCGACGGTGCACTTTAGTTCACCTTTCTGCCGCCGCCTCGGTGGGGTCTCAGGCATCGTTCCCGGCGCTATTATTACCGCGCCTGTTTGCTCGATTGGTGCGGCACCCAAACTTCTGTTCGGGGTAGAACTTGGTCAACAGTATCTGAGACGTGCCTGACATCCATTTCAATCGTCGAATAAAACTTAGAAACTGCCTTCATGGTCCCTTTAAGGTGTCATTGACTATAGTACTGATCGTACAGTGTTGCACTATAAAGGGCCGATTGCGCACTCGAGTGCCTTTTCTGACCTTAATCCCTGTTCATCGCAGAGGAGCCCCGCGTGCACGTTGTCGGCGTGCTGGGCGAGAAGGCCGGTCTCCCGTGCGACATGACCCCCAACACGACGGACGACGAGGTGTCCCTGGTGCTGTGGTACAAGGACGACTCGACGACGCCCATCTACTCGTGCGACGCCCGCAAGAGCCGCCTGGCGCTCGCCCACCACGCCCCGGCCGACTGGCTCGGACACCGGGCCTACCTCAGGGTCGACGCCGGACAGCCTTCGCTGCTCGAGCTGTACCCGGTGCTCGAAGAGGACGAGGGCCTCTACCGCTGCCGCGTGGACTTTAAGAAAGCGCGCACCCGCAACTACGAAGTCCTCCTTAAAGTCATCCGTGAGTACCCGCTGGAATAAGCCTCTAGCATGCCGCGTAGTCACGGAATTTTCTATTGACCTCGATCGCAACAGCCAATACAGCATTCTATCGCTTATCGTCCGAACAAAAAATGCCGAGACACGGCCTATGATCGCATGCGCTTCGCCTGATATTAAGCAGGACTGTTGTGCACGCTCAGTGTGCGTTCCACAGGCAAGCAGGCAAAGGTGGCAGCGCGCCGAAGGCAAATACTGAAATTGTCTTTAGGCATCTTTCTCTCGGAAAAGGGGCGCGGGCGGATTTGTAAGACGCGACCATGTAAGGCTTGCATCGAGCATAAATCGGAACTGCAGCGTTCGATTATGCACGAGCCACGGTCGTTTACAAGCGTGTGTCAACGTTAGCTTACGCGAAGAAACAAAGCGTTTCAAAGAATCAATAGAAGTTAAGACAAACGGAAAATGCAGCTCACACTATTCTGTGTCCTCAAAACGATGAGAATTCTTTTCTTGAAGCTTTTCCGTCTTGTTGTGTTCTTTCACAAATTTACATCTACCAACAAAATTCACCCAGATTAGCGTCCGCGAGTAATGTCAAAAAATCGTAATGACGCGCAACCGAAACTCGACCGACAAATATTTAGTACTGCTTGCTAGAGGCGCTTTGCAAACTTGAGAGCTACTAAACTATAGTATAGACCCTGCTTTTCAGTTCGTAGTTTTATCTTACTGGCCGTAGGCGTGCTGTGTTGAGCAGCGAGAATATATTCTGTTTTGGATTTACTCGAACCGCGGGGACTGTTTAGCATGTGAAAACCATTCAAGATGCAGTCTCACGCCGAGGAAACCATGGATAAACGAAAGTGCCAGTGAGGTTGATTCGTCCCCCCTCCACCGGCTTTGCACGCAAAGCAGGCTGCGATAGCGCCGACCCACGTGTCCGCATTGCAGGTGGACTGCCCCTTTCTGCCCCGTAGCGCCCACTACAAATGTTTTAATCCATATATCATGGCACGGCTACACTGTATTGAGATCGAGCGTCCATTTTAGATATTGCCATAGCGAGGTCAAATATACAACACACAAAACAGAAATGTCTGTCTTTTTTTGTATGTGTGTGTCCACTTCTCATTTTCTTTTATTTGTTATTTTCTTGGCACTCAAGTCTGCATTGTTATCGTAGGTCGCTTCCCGGCCCCACTGTGCCAATCTTTACTGTCATAAAACCACCCCTTTTGTTTGAAAAGTTTTGGGGGAAATCTCTGGTACAAAAGGCGCCTTTGGGAAGGCGAGGGAAAAACCTTAATTGTGCGAACTTTGGGCTGAAATATGAGTCACAATCGGCAAAAAAGATATATTTTCACGAGCTCAATCAAAGTCACCGTAGCTAATCAGAACTAGCAACAGGATTTCGTTGTCCGAAAAAATGTTCACGTTCCCTGGTGCCACGCCCACGCCATTTCTTACCAAAAAACTCAGAAAATGGCGGAATGTCAAAAATGTATCTGACATAATGACTACAAGATTCTCAGAAATGTAATTAAAATAGCGTATCAAATACTCTCGATCAAAAGTATTTGGAAGATACCAAGATACTTAAAAAGGTATTTGAAATACAGTATCTTGAGTAGAGTGTTTAAGACAGGCACAAGTCTGGGTGAAGCCTGGTGTTTCTAAACAGTAAAAGTGTTGTTATCCTTGGTCCCTATCCCGACCGAGGTCGCTAGTCTAGCCAGTTCGACGACTGACAGATTACCGAGTGGCCGGAAATGGCGCAGCATTTTTTTGAGGCTGTTGTGCATTACATTTGATGGAATTACGGAACATGCCGCTGCCATGGCAGGCATTTGTATGTTTCTGCCTCAGCCCTGCTTCGAATAAGAAAAAAGAGTCGGTTTGCTGATATTAACCCTACTATTTCCTGCCTGTATCGAGAGCAGTAAAGATTCCACAATAAAGAGGGGCTGAATTTTATTAAGCCGCAAAACTTCCCTGACCTTCAGGATGACCCCTGATTAGTATAAGACATATTTTTAGCTCATAAAGCCATGTGAAGAAATGTGATGAGAGTGTGTATTATGCATATTATTCTCTTGACGTTCTGTTTTTCGTCGCGTTCTGCTATTGCTTCTTTTTATACTATTCCCAAAGTGTCCTAGGACTCCGGTCCAATTACTTAAAAACATTGACATAGTTGCTTGTTTTACTCTGGCCGTTTGAAACATGCGGCTACATTGTCATTAAAATATGGGACTTCATAAAATAAAAAAATATATACTGAAGGATGTTTTTAATATACGTTTGAACATTAAGAAATACGAAACCACGAAATTTTAAAGTGGTTTTCATATTTGCATTTAGAGTGTGTAGTCCTTAACAAGTCCCCTTGCGCAACATTGCATGCATAAGAAGGCTGCACTGGAAGGGACCAACCTTCGACGCTGTTTTGTGCCCGAATTGATTTACATTTTTTACCCATGGAATGAAGCAGTACTGAATAATGAGCATCAAATATCAATGTGCTTCTAGACTATAACTCAAAAGTTGACTAGCGTATTGCCTCAGTCGTTGAGAGCTTGCAACGATTTGTGGAGTTATATCATCGACTTTTTAAATATTTTACTTTTCAAATTACTGCAGAGAGGTTGACCTGCTTCGAATTCAAGAAGTCTTCATTTGATTGCAGTTAAGGTGAATTATCCAGATTATCGTCGTATATTTCAAAACTAAAAGCTAATATTGAGGAGAAAAAAGTTCCATGTAAACATTGCTTGCCATAAAATACTTTCTGCGTGGTTCCACAGTTAGGAAACACTTTAGCTGATTGCTGTGTGGAATCACACATTCTCTCTTATTATTAAGAGAGAATGTTTTTATTAAGACGAGCTACGACCAAACGAACTTGTGTGCAACAAAAGTACGGGTACGTATGCAACAAACGTAATTAAAATATGCGTAACATATTTAAGGAGTAGGAGCCATGTCATGAAAATTCTCAATATTAACGTTTCCTAAAACGTACGGCGTCATTTTTTAAAAGCTTATCACTGCAATGTTTTTAACGTATAGGATCTGCTATAGTCCGCAAATTAAGCTAGCATGGAAAGATCAACACTCTACACCAGGAGTGACACCAGCGAACTTAAAAGAGGGAAATAATACATTATAAGCGCTGTGTTTAATTAAAGTTGGTTGTTTATTACATTCCATAATTGCGCGATAGAACTTCAGTATTTCGACCTCCCACTCCTGTGGTTGTAATACGATATTGCTCATTTTCCCTCTGCCTCACTCTTGAGGACACCTGCAAAAAATATTCACATCTCCAAGAGCCAAACAGTTGAACTCCAGCCGTTCGAAATAAAGTAGATGATATGAAAAATTAGCTGAATGGTTAGCAAAGTGCATTTCGCAACCATGTTTTCTACGAAATATTTGCTAACACAAATGCTTGCCGCGCCAACTTTTTTATATATATTTGCGTTGCGTCGCATAATTTTTAATTGAACTGCGTGGCCAGCAGCTTAAACCCACGTATCCCCCTACCCCCCCCCCCCCTCCCCCCTTGAAGAAACAATATTAACAGGTACGTAATTTGAAACGAGTCAGTGTCGATTAAGAAATATAACACGATAGCTTGAGTAACAACGAAGTATGGCAAAATATTATATATCATTAAGATGAGACAGGCAGAGTAAGAAAAATAAAGTGCTTCAGTCTGCTCCCGCGTTACGAAAGATACCATAATCAATATATGCACTATTGGGAAGCATGCGCAACTAGATGCACAGGTAAGCATTCTTAAAACAACTTTACGTCGTTCAAAAGCGGGGTATAACGTGTTCTCGTGTACTTAGCCTTAATCGCTATTGGCCGAGTAGGTTCCCTAAATTAAAACATCGTGCTTCGCTCGTGGCGAAGGCGTTGGGCAACACAATTGTAGGTAAGCTTCAAGCGCGGACAACCATCGAAGGTTGAGACTCAAATCAAACATTAGACGCCATGATCTGGGCTTGCGTAGTTCTTTTTGAAAAGTCATGTTCGAAGGGAAAACTAAGGTGCCCACTTTTTATCGTTAAATGTGAATTCATAGTCAGTAACAACAATGCGGAGCTCAAGTTTGTCTGCTTCTTTTGCATGGGTGACGTCAGAAAGACGCCGAGCTTTGATCGGCTCCGGTTGAAGGATAGGGGGCGTAAAACTTGAAGCAAAGCTGACTTGAGGCCTACCCAGTATTCTTCAGTCAGAGCCAATCAAAGATCGCCGTTCTGGCGTCACCACAACCCCCTGCAAAACAAGCAGGCGAACTTGGGCTCCGCATAGTCAATCACCGCCAACGTTACTAGAACTCTCAGTTGGGAAACTCACCGTTAAAACCAGGGCCGCCGGCGTTCACCGAGACCGAGCTAAATACGAGAACAGCGCCACCCTTAATCTTTTTTCTTCACTGTGGTCACCTTGAGCTTTCAGAAAGCATGTTTTTGCGACGAAACAAAAAGAAAAAACACTTTTTTGTAAGAACTTTTATTGGAGATTAGTACAAAATCAGGCGCGTGCGTGATGTTTTCTAAAATATTTAGTTTACGAGGTTTTGCGGCACAATTAATATTGTTTCTATACGACGATGTATTACCGGTGATTTCAGGTAGCGCGTCCCAACCTGGGCGAGTCCTAATTTTGGAAGTAATTCGCGGCGCGTCCGCTTGAGAGACGGAGGGTGGCATCCCTGAAGCCCCTTCAAACGCATATGTTTTGCCGCCAAAATGGCCCATTAAAGCCAAAACAGAACAGTCACTGCGGACGCTATTGAGTGCGATACTCTCGAACCAATACAAGCTGGCGTGCAGTTCCCCGAGTGGCCGCTGCGGGGAAAATGGCGGCGTTGCGATCGCCATTAGCTCGGTTCTCGAGTACAGATCGGTGCCACTCTTTCAGAGTGGGCTCTATGGTAGTTTCCCAACTGAGAGGTTCTAGTAACGTTGCTCACTGCTTAAAACACTCGGGGTGCGGCCTATCGTTGTTACGCTTCTTGCTTCGGAATTCGTTCTTTGGAATTTTTATATTTGTTAATACCGCTATCTCATTAGCTGCGGAGCGATAATTAGATGTTGGGACTCGCCACTTCCAGTGTTTTCTTAAGCTCCCAGTAACCACAGGACAAGCGCTTTTATCTAGGCGCATAATTTATTTATTATGACAGCCCTAAACGGAAGTTATAAATATTTCTCATATTTCTTTTAGAAGTACGAAGCCTTAACAGTTTGGCGAGAGTGACCTTCTGATAGCTCGTCAACCAATTATGGAAATAAAAATTAATAGGGATTCGTTTTTTAACTACTCAGTCACTAAAAAAATTGAGGCAGCGAGCCGAATCACCAAAGTAACACAATGACAACTGCAAAAGAGCAACAGAACCTTCTCTCGGTTTTAACGGGTTAGTCCGGCGATTTTTTTAGATACGTTTTTCTGAATCCTTGGCGTTTGCTATTTTTGATATGCTAATGATTATCGCGAAATTCAGAGCAGTTATTGTGAAAGCGGCAAATGAAAAGGTTGCAAAACTCAAAAATAAAATATACCCGCACTTTTCATTACCAGTGGAAGGCCGGCTTGCCAGTCGAGCAAGCAGTATAGAAAAAAGATTATGCCAAGCATTTGGTCCATGCTGGTGCGCGGGTACTGGAGCGAGCTTTGAAAGCATTCACTTGGGAGTATAAAATTACTTGTAATCAGTTTTAAAAAAAAACCAAAGAAAACATACAGTTTAAAAAGTTGAACCCATGCCTTTCACTTTGAGCACGTTTCTGTTGTTGCCAGTAGAGACTTTCAGTTTGAAAAACACGGTGGGGACCAAAATTGTAAATTCAATAACCTCGCGAAAAAACAGTCGGAAATAAACAGCGCGCATGAATCAGCTCACCTACATCTCGACTATTATTCGAAAAACAAAATTACCTAATACATAAATGCTACTTCAGCGATGTTCGTTGGTGTGTTCACAACATTTTCAAGCAAATCGGAACCATGAAAAAAATGGCAGGGTACACCTTCAAGGAGAAAATCACAGCCTGTATTGGAACTCGAATCATCATTGTTCAGCGCAAACGCGATAATCTTAGAGAATTTATTTTTATTTAATAAAAGAGGCCAGCGTAACTCTGGTTGCTTAATGTTTTTGGCATTAACAATTTATTCGAGTAAGGCGGAGTTTGTGCTGCTTCAAAATAACGTTAGTTCGCGGGTGACGAGTACAAATACCTATAGAACGCGCCTAACTAATCTCAGGAAATCTCAGTTATGGCTTCCTTTTCGACAATACTACCGTCCTCTTCCGCAGAGCTTATTTTTCTTAGAACTTTTCCAGCACTGTCCCCAAACGACTTTTATCGGGCCTCGCCGTTGGGCGTTCCAAGCGAGGGCTGTCATTACGTTATTCCCAACGACGTAATTACGGAAAACGGCACATTTTGAGGCAGTTATCGCCTAACGAGGAGACGCTGTGCCCAAGGTGCGCCATCAGTGTTCTAGAAAGTCCGGAGGTTTGCTCTATCTAGCGAGCGAATACTTGGAAGGAAAGCTAAAAACAGATATAACATCATCAAACCTGCTTTTTAATGGACTTCTGTTATGACTCGTGCGTCTTACTAAAAAAAAAAACTCGGTATTTTATTGGGCCCAGTGTTGCTGCCAAATACTCACCTGACTCCGGAATAAAACTGCTTTATGCAGTGTCGTCTACATACCATGCAATATCGTAACACAAAACTGAACAAAAAGAGAGGCAACATTGTGGTATCATTTTTCTTGCTCCATAAACAAATGTAAATATTTATACCGCTCATTTTTGAACACAGTTTCGCCATTTTCTTGCTCTGAAAACGCATGGTCGAAATATCATATTCAATAACTAAGTCCATTTTGTTTTATTTATAATATATCCCATAATTTTGTTAGTTATAGTACCTATTTAGAATGTTAAGCGGCGATGAACTATCTACTAGTCAATTATATATGATAGTATATGTGTATAAGCAGGACCTTCGCGTAACTACCGCAACGAAAACGCTCACAGAAACTTCAGGGCTCGTGCTCGCAGGAAACATTGCGCGCATTTTTATTCAACCATAATTCCTAATACATCTGTCGAGACCAGATATAATGAAGTCAACAGGAATCGAAAATCACTTCGCCATATCCGCTATTTCGTTATAACCGACTTCGTTATAACCGGTCTCGATAGTATTTGTATTTCCTCACTTCTGTACCTCTGACCATTCTCCTTCCTAAATATATAGAATAAAATGACTGCGCAATGCCAGCTAAGACAAAATCGTAGGTGTGCACAAAACATTGGTTTGGCGTTTAATGTTCCTCCGAGAGCTTTTAGCAAACACGAGAAATTCATGATAGTGATGCACTATAGTTTTTATTTTGTTTACGTACACCAGAACCACAAAATAACAACGCTCTTGGAACTGGTAATAATTTAGCTATGTGACAAAAGGTGTGCCATTTTGGTTTAACTGAATATGATGGCTTCGTTGTTCTTCCAGTTCCCCCAAATGAACCTATTATCACGGACCAAAACGGCGAGATTCTTCCCAGCAAAAGCATCATCGGGCCGTACAACGAAGGAGACCGCTTGCTGCTCGTCTGCCAAGTTGAAGGAGGTAAGTGGACCCCCTGCCCGAAGACGACTCTTTGAGGTCAACTATTGAAATTGGCGAGTTAGGAAACTGGAAACTTCGACAAAAGATATAGAGACGAACAGAGACTTCTGATCAGGCATAGTATTTTTGCTGCAATTTAGGATTAAATAACTATTCGTGACTTTGGGTGGTTACTTAGGTTCCTTTTCCTCAGTTTAGATTAGATAACTCTCTTTTTGGTCAGAAACACCAGATTATTTCTCAATCGGTCTCAAAACCCTCTAGCGTCTTCTATCCATCCTGAAGCAAAAACAAAGAAGACACGACAGGTGTTGTTAATCGAAAGACTACCAAATTGCGTGGAATAATGTGCGGTGGCTGAATTTGGCGTCAGAAATATAGAGGTCAAATCGCTAACTCTGGCCAAATAGAACACTTTGCTTAAGAATCTGGCGAAACAGCGCTTGTGTGTCCTGCATCTTCCTTTTCTCTGTCCCTGTCTTTGTGTGTGCTGTTCTGTTCTTCATGTCATCATACCAACTCGCCCAACTTACCGCACTTCTGAAGCAAATTCGCCCTTTTCACGCGCTATCAGTGCAAAGGCAGCGGAAACATCTAATGTAAGTATTTTGCCTCTCAGGGAGTTAACACAGATGAACTTTGTATGCATTTTATGCCTCGGCGGCACCAACTCGGTACTTCGCAACGTTTCGGCAAGAAAGCCTGTACCTGCCCCACGAGTGGTAACTTTAAAGGGGCACTGACACATCAAAATCATATTTTTTTTTATTATCCGAAACGATTGAAAACGATGCCGGGACATTCCCCTCAAAATTTGAGATTTGGGAATTCAGTATTCGTGAAGTAAAAAAACAATTTCCAAATGCCGAATTCGAAGTTCCCGCGCGATCGGCGCCGGTGCCTTGACGTCAAAAATTGTGGAGACCTGAGAGTCAACTTTCCTGTCACCACTCCCTGCTGTTGCCAGGGCGACCCAAAGCGAGGAGGATAGGAGCGAGCGCCGGCTAGCGCCGGCGTTGCGGCGGACCGGTTTTGAGCGGTGTCGCCTGTTTTCCGTTGGAGGATACAAATCCAGGAGACGGCACCACAACGAACTCCCGATTTTTGGTATTTCAAAAAGAAGGGCCGTAGTGCGTTCGCAATTGCGTTAAAAAACATGTTTTAAGATTGCCGTAATTAAATGTTATAGAGATGTCGCCTACAAAGCTTCTAAATTTCCTGATTTTTGACGTCACCGATCAAAAGAAGCGAGGAGGCGAGAGGCGGGAAAATCAAACGCCAAAAATAAAAAGGCGCGCGCGCGCGCGGGAAAATTTTTTTTCGCGATGCGGTTTTTTTTGCGTGGGTATGACTACAACTTGCATCGTTTTAGACAATAAAAATAAATACGACCTTTGGGGTGTCAGTGCCCCTTTAACGCGCTAATACGATTTTGACGCGCCGAAATTCTTTCTGAAAGTCGCTGATTTAGTGGATTTCGATGACGCTCAGCAAGTTTCTAATTGCAACCACATGTCTTTTTTAACTAATAAATAAGTTAAATAATCATTTCTAATCAATTAGCGAACGAATTAGTAAGTATCCCGCACCTTCTAACGTCCGCCACCACGAGTAATGCGGTCCCGAGAAACCAACTAAATCGTCTTCATTTGAAAAACACGAATAACGAAACTATTTTTTTTTTAATTTGGTGCACGGAGGCTGCAGAAAAAAGTAACTTTGAAAGTGCCGTCGAAGCCCCTCCTTCCCGGAACCTGAAGTCATATACAGAGTTTTCGGAATCTCCGCTCTCGCGCATCTTCAGCGCCGATCAAAGCTATGCACGTGTACTCTTGCTATTTTCAGAAAGGTCAGAAAAAGACGTCACGACAGGTGTCAGTGCGGGGGAATACATCTTGCTTTTGCGCGCGTTGTCCACATGAGCGACAATCGCTTGGCTGCCGAGAGGTCTGCGTATGGCGCCACTACTGGTCGGAGGGTTTTCGTGTTTTCTCGCGTTTAGTGTACATCTTCGGTAAAAACGAACGTGAGATTCAGACTCATGGGATACAAATACTCTAGCATTCACCTTTAAGTTTTATTTATTTTATTTTTCAAGAACCTCTTTGGCTTCTTTTTAATTCAGTTTACCATCAGGCAAATTCAAAGAGAAATCCTAAACAGCCAAACCTAGATTTTAAAAAAAATAGCGTTTAGCACTGAGCCTGTCTCGTAAATTTACTGCTTAGTTTACTAGATGTGATCAAAAAGTTCCGAGACTAATTTTGTAGCGTAAAAAGAGAGGGCAGTACGGTGATGAGCGCGCCAAAGCCGAAAAAAGGCACTTTCGTGTCTCCTGACGTCAAAGGGCGCCGCCCTGTATACATTTGTAGGTGCGCTATACGCGTTTGTGTGGCTGCGTGCACGGGCACAATGGCGATTTCACCGCAGATTGCAAATCAGAACGAGAGCGAACATCGATTCTGCGTCAAACTCGACAAATAATAAAAGAGAGACAGTTGAGATTATTTGGCATGGCTTATGTCAAAAAGCGGTGGATTGTGCGAAGTGTTTAAAGGAAAGCTGAAGAAAAGAAAAACGTTAGAACTGAGTTTTAGACTATCTCTATCCCGTGAATTTGAATATCACGTTCGTTTACCTCGAAGGTGTGACTGAACGCGAGAAAACGCGAAAACCCTCCGACCAGTCGTGACGTCATACTAGGATCTCTGGGCCGCCAAGCGCGTGTCGCTCGTGTGGGCAGCGCGTGCAGTTGCGAGCTTGCCAGGTATATTCCCCTGCACTGACACCAGCGGTGACTAGGGCTGGGCTTCGATTAAAACTTTGAACCTAGTGAATTGCCAACATTTAATCGATTAGTTAATTGATTCATCGACCTCCATTTCCACGCATAATATCTATTTATTTATTTACTTGAAGTCAATTTTACTTTTTTATATATAACAAACGGCGCAATATATAATTTCCAACAGTTCAAAGACACAGATTCTCCGGCAAGAGCGACCTCCTTTGATTGTCCACAATGGTCTCTGCCGAACAAAACGGACACTCGCACGTCATTGAAGTGGCAGGGAAACCTGTAATCTTCTGCACTTGTCTGGTGTCACAAATCTCGCCCCTAAAGTTGACTTTAGGTTCAAATATTACCTAAAGTTTGCGCTTCATACACGTGTACTCGCTCATGTCTGCGTGGTGAAATTGAAAAAATAATTCCGATATTCGTTGTCCTGGAGGCCAAATGAAGAATTGTATTTACTTGCATGCAGAACGGCTGCAGTCACCCTTAAATGACATACGCGCTTCAAGAATGGCAGAACATATCCGAAAGACAAAGAGAGGTAGGGCGACCTCCTCCGATGCTGGCCTCTCTGACTTCAGTGACGTACCTCCATTCTTAAAGTGCGATTATCGCTCAAAACACCTCGCACGCCTCACAACTTTTTGACAAGCCTTCTGAACAATTTCAAAGGACCTGTTTTATATCTGCCGAGTTTGACGCAAAATTGATGTTCACTTTCGCTTTGGTTTTGCAGTCTATGGTGAAATCTCCATTATACTCGTGCACGTGGTCGAACAAACTCGCCTAGCACGACACCGAATGTTCAAAGAGAGCGACGCCCTTTGCCGTTATGACACAGGAATGTTTCTGCCTTCGTCAGAGGCGCGGGCATCACTGTGCTGCCCTTTCTTTTTACGCTATAATATGAGTCTCGGAACGTTTTGATCGCACCTGGTATGTTGTTGCCGAACGAGACTGACAATCTGCTAGCCGTTGAATTTCCTCTTTTCCTCTGTTCGTCGATCCTTTTCCGCAATGTTCCATGAGATGCCTGTCTTGATGACGCTTTCCTTAATCCATACTCACTTTCACGGAACGGAATTTAGCAATCAAGCTCTTAACGACCTGGTGTCGTCCTTCTTCATTAGTTTCCAGGCAAGTGAGGATCCGTTAGTATTTATGTAACAACCATGAATCTGGTATTCCACTTTGCATATCCGACACAAGCGACGGTGACCAGGCAACAATAATAAAATCGGAAAGAAAAATAACTGGTTGGGCAGTATTTCCTGTTTTACATATTTTTTTCTTTTGCCTTTCTCGGTTAAAGACCTACGGGAACGACGCTACCGACGCGGTCGGATGCTCCCCCGAATTGCAATCCCACGAACTAAATGAGCTGTAGCCTGCGAGTGAGACTCCTTTGGTCCGATTGTTCCATAGTTAAATGTAATTTATCTAGGAACAAATGAAAACTAACAATTTCAAGGGTACTACTACTTCCCTGAAGTGCCTTAATGCTTACCATTTTCTGTCTCATTTTGCAAGAGCAATCCCGAAAATCCGACAGCACGATAATGACCCGGAAATTTCCATGCAGCGGCATTATTGCATGGGTATTCTACACATGCGCCGGTCGTTCCAAGTTGGAAGATCTGAGCCTATGATTGGACAATCAAAGTATAGGAAAAAGAAATTAATATTGTCAAGGATTTTTTTTTTTTTTCAGTTGAGTCAATGAAAGCAGATAAGTTAGATTTCTTCTCCTTGAAATTTATTTTAAAGGGGACCTGTTTGTCACGATAATTGGAATTTTGAGATCGCTTCAATGCTAGTTTGTTGAACTTTTGTATAAATGTGAGTTGCTTCTGCAACCATTTAAAGCAATCTAAACGTTGGAGGAGTGCCAATAAAAAAAATGTTTATCTTAAAATTTTAGTTAAAAGAAGCCTGCCTTTTTCAATCGCTTAAATTCCTTACTTGATGAAAGACTACGTCCCCATATTTTTAGTGAAGCTCCGGTTTATTGATGCAGCCAAAGATGTTTTCTACTTGATCTAAACTAAGGGTACCGAATAATTTCCGGAGTCTCACGGTACTTTGCTTTAATGTTTTATGGGAGATAAGCTTCTGACCTACTGAAGAAAAAAAAACAAGCATAAATAAGATTTCAGAAATAACCACTATGTGAGATCTACCAAAAACAGATCACCGCCAGCTTGAGCATGCGGCTTTCGCCAGAACTTACGTAGAGAACACCTGTCGTATATCTGTCAAATCCGAGGTGTCAATTCAAAGGTGTGTGTTGCCAAATGATAACTTTCTGCAATTCAAAAACCATCAACTACTATATGCAATCCACAATTTTCGCTTCATTCTTTGTGCAAATATCATGGAGGCGTGACTGTTCGGACGTCTTCTCTATATAGAGCATCTCGCAGGAGACATTAAAAGTAAACATGAACGCAGGAACAACGGTCGTTTTTGGGCGAAATACGAGACCTAAAAATACAGGACGAACTGAAGGGGCGTACAACGGTAGAAACGAAGGGTTTGCGCGGTTTAGAGTTCAAAACGAGAAAAAATAAAATAAAGAAAACCGAAGTCGGCTTTTCAAAGACACGAACAAGCAGCGTGGAGTTCTTTGTGGCTCATGTTCTTTGAGAGCGGGGCGGAACATGGCCCCGCGCCGAAGCTCAGCTGTTGTGTGGTGCACAGCCGCTGTTTTTGATAGAAAACAGTGGAAGATCGATTCCGCTTTGTGTTGGGACCCGTATATATATAAAAATAGAAAGAAAGGGGGAAGGCAACACGGGACTCGAGTTACCAGTCCCCAGAATCCAGTTCGTTGGTGTTCTGAGCTTTATTTTTGTGTCTGCTCTTTTTGAACTCCTGCACAAAACACGCTTTTCCGTGTTGATGGTCGGCCGACGATATTAGATAAACGTCTTGCTGTCCCCCTCTCTTTGAGAATTATATTTCTGCAGTGAGAAGGTTTTGAAACCAAATCTAAGGAATCGCATCAGGCCTCGGCACAAGCTCCCGTTCACGGACAAATATCTCCACTGGTGAGAGTCTCAACTTCCCCTTGTTCGTCCACGAGATTCGTGAAATGATATTGCGACTTAAAGAGTTCCGTTTCAGAACTGTGTAGCCTTGTCACAAATGAAGTGCACTCTACGGAAATTAAATAACAGCTGAGCTGCAAATTGATTCCGAAGTGACGCTTTAACGTCGAAAAGCACTTGCAAGTATTCTGTACTCTTAGGAAACAAAATATTTTACAGCTACTTCAGGATGAGTGTATGAAAGGTCACTGCAGCTACAAAACTTCTTTTGAGACTGCTAAAACAAATTTGGACATCCAACTGCTTTAACGTTTTAAGCAGGAAAACTAAGCTTGCGTCAAAAATTATGAAGAAATCGCAACTCATTGTAAAGTAAAATAAGGTGGCATCTGTACCACCACGAAAAAGTCCCCACCAACAAAAAAGGGTGTCTAGTTCAAAACAAAACACAGTAAAAACTAATTGTTTTGAAGATTGAAGAACTCCGTCACATGAAGGCCAATTCTGACGAAAGTATATCATTTTGGTTGAGACACGAGATAATTAAAACTCTGTGGTCCCAGCGCAGATTGCGTTGATTATCTGAAACGTTAGCTACAGTATTTGAAACATTAAGAAGCGCGGGAACGGGATCATTGCGTTCGCTCTTCTTGCTCCGTGATTCGGTCCTCGGTGCTATTATCGCCTGACGTGGCAGTCTTATCGGCTGCGAGTTATACTAAAAATGCCCGTACCGGGCATTTTATTAACGCTCTGACTTTTTAACCGTTCCAGGCTATGTGTCACCACGCCTTATGATTCTGAGCCTGCCAGAGACTGTAGACTAGATAAGTGTATAGTATCGATTCTATCCATACACTCTAAAAAAAAATCTGGTCGTATAAGAACACTTAGAGGTTCTTAGGCTTGTATATGTTTTGCACCCCGAAAAGTTACTTTAAGCTCCCCCAAAGAGGGTTCTTCGTGGAAAAACTATAAGGTGTTCTTTTAAGCTCCTTTTTTGATGCGAAAGAGTTCTTCATAGGCCGGTTGCCTTTCTAGTGCTCCAGAGGGCGATAGTGCTTGGGACAATACAGTTCTTCACGAGTTGAGAGTGTTCTTGGGGCACCGAAGAACCGAAATACTCCCCTAGGGACACACAGGACACTCTCCTCATTAGCATTAGAGAGAACGACGGCCGCGCCATCAACCACCCCTGGTGGAGTGATTTATTTAGCGACGCCTCTCTCCCCGACCCTCCCCTCGCCGCGACATTACATGAAGGCGGCGCCTCGGAGTGCGGTGGGGTTGACGGCGTCGCGGATAGTAGTGATAGTAATAATAAGTTAATTTCCAACAAAAAGTACAATGTTGGTGATGGCTTAGGAAAAAAGGTGCTGAAACATCTTGACTTGTCCCAAGCATACCTCGGCAATCTTCGCTCACGGGGCCCTCACTCAACAGTCATCTTCGCAGGTGAAGTAAGGGTGAGTAAGCTTCTGAACCAAGCACATTCATGAGTGTGAGGTAGAGTGAGGAACGTGAGGTCGTAAGGGGTATGAGGACCGTAAGGGCTGTGAGGGCTGTGAGGACCGTGAATGCATCAGGGCCGTGAGGCGGTGAGTGCATGAGGGGCGTGAGGACTGTGAGGTTCAGTGAGGGTGAGCGAAGGGCTGAAGGGGAGTGTGACTGTGAAGATTAGTGTGAGAGAGGGGCTGAGGGTGAGTGTAGCTATGAGGGTGAGGGTGAATGAGGGCGACCTGAAATACCGACCTCTGGTCCCAAGTCCCGATAACATCAGCAACAACAAGCGGAGTGCATGGGACATAGAAATACATTGAGAACGCTAAACAGAAATAAAGAGACTTATACAGTCGACAAGGGGATATGTATACAAAGCACTGGCTAAATAATAAAGATCATAATTGAGTTTGCGACAAAAAAGAGCACTGCCCTATAGTCAATAAAAGAAAAACCAAAAGGAAATAATGTACAGTATACAAAACACTCGCATATACGCATACATATTTAAAAAGGAAAAAAAATACCGACGAAAGGCACCGTTCAATCGTGGCCGATCTGCTCAAAAATTATCATATCCCGCAAATTTCTCACCGTTAGCGTGTCTAGTTCTACGTTTTGCATATGAAGGTGGTAGGGTGTGCGCCGTAGTTTGATGACCGTAATTTCTTCGAAAACGAGGCACTACCCTGGGTTGCAGAATGCGCGCTTGGTACGAATGTATACTTTTTCTGTCAGATTCGCTAAATCTTTAGGACGATGTACCACATGCGAAGACGGTATCGCTGCCGCCTTCACGCGTGTTTCCGCAGATCTTCGCTGTCGACTTTATTTTTTTTTTTTTTAGTATTCTTGGGGAGCGTTTTGTAAGACCGGATTTTTTTTTTATAGTGTAGGGATAGAGAATGCGTTTGGGGCAACAAGCGTTCAGTAGAACGAAATGTACTCGCTGACCGCTTGACAAATGCCATGCGTAACGAGTCTGGTGCATGTTGTTATTACTCCGCAGTCATTGATCGATTTATTAGGCTATGAATTGGTTAGTCAACAGATTGAATAGGTCATGAAAATTCCGAAAATAGTATCACAAAGCAACGAACGCGTGTATAACAAGCCATGCCCTGTGTGAGTAGCCAGCAACGCGAACTACAGACATCCTTTCACCTTGCGATGGACCGCAGTGGACGCTACCGGCCATCGAAGCCCATCCAGTGTCCCGTGAGCGTCACGTGACCTTCAGGGAGGGGGGGGGGGGGGGGCGCAGCGACGTGCGAGACGCGTATTCACGTGATGCATTGACATCGCTGGATTGGCTGAGACGGCTCGTATCATCCGCTGTGGTTCATCGTAGGGTGCAACAGAGATGTTGTCAGTTAGGTTTCAGAGAGGAATCAGTCCTCTTTTGCCAATATGAAAGTTCACACTTTCAATGGATGCTCTGGTGAAAATGTGCGACTTTAAAACGCAATCTCCGCTTGGTCAGTGAGGAAGCGAAAAGTCGTACAAGTGGGTCCTTTTCTGGGATTAAATAATGAATGGTTCGAGCTGAAACCTGTTTGGGGGTCCACTATTCGATAGTTAAAACTGCACAAAAAAAAATCGCAAAAAAGGAAAAAAAAAGACAGGACAGGGGACGACAAGGGGCGCATAAAACGATGTGCTCGATTCGTCTACAGTCTTGCTTGTTTCTTCCTTCTACGCATCCAGACAGTCACCAAGGAGTTTTTCAATTCCTTTTATTATTCTCGGTGCGCGCTTCGAGGATCGCAGTGGTTTTGCCACCGCACGCTATGCTGTAGAGAAGACGCGAAGTCACGTTTTTAGAGAACATCACAGCATGTGTAAGCGATTCTTAGTGTTAACCTGAACCACAACTTTCGCTTGTCCTTTCAACTCAATTCGTAATATGACTGAATATATTTACAAATAAATTTGACGCGGGGAAAACACCTAGCCGCAAACCACGCTTCACACAGGGTCACTTTTTTTCTCTTTTCTTTAACTACTACAGTCGAATATAAGTTAAGGCTGCTCCTAATGAACAGCACAACATAGCAGGGCACCGCCTCGAATCGCTCCGCGAATCCACCAGGAACCGCTTTAACCGTGACGGGTCATGTGACATCAGGGCGACGTGCACCTTTTAACGAACCATTTGCGCGTCGCGGAAGAACAGTGGCTCTCGGTAATGAAACTGCCAAGGGGCTTCTGTCTCATGCTTCACTGGCATCTGATCTGACTATAGTTCAATTGTTCAATGGTCTAAGAGCCTCACATACCACAATGCATAGACGACAATTGATTAGACAGGGCTGGCCTAGGAAGTGTGTGTCAATCACTGCTCTGCGAAACGTTCCACATGAATATACACCCTAAAAAAAGTCTGGTTTCACCTTACTGCAGGCCACAGATACATCAAATCATGGCAAGTGAGACGTCGTGCTCATAGTCCGTCCTTACATCGCATTTTTCAGGTCTAATAGTATTCTGAGCATCGTCATAGGTTGGGGCCCTCCTATTGTCCGCCGTGATTTGCTCTCTCCTTGTTCTGCAAGAAACAGCAGTCACAGGTTTTGAGTTCTCGGGGGGGGGGGGGGGGGGGGGTAGGGTAGGGGAGGAAAGGGGGCGATGAGGGGGAGTACCGTGGTTCAAAGAGCGACACCGAGACGGTGTGGTGTTATGCGGCCCCCGCAGGCAGTCCCCCGCCAGTGGTCACATGGTGGAGGGAGTCCTTCCTGCTGGACGACCAGTACAACGTGACCACTCAGGGGATTTCGAGGAACGAGCTGGAGATCCCGTCGCTGGGCCGAAACGACCTCATGGCCACCTTCACCTGCCTCGCCACCAACAACAACATCTCTTTCCCGGTGTCCGCCAGCGTCACCGTAGACCTCAACTGTGAGTATTCTCCCTGGCGCAAGTCGTACTCTAATCCTTATCGTCGAGCATTTGTTTCAAGGAAGGTTTCTTTGTTTGATCATCATGGGTGAGTAGTTTAAAAAAAAAACGCATTGTTTTATATTTTTTAGAAGTTCTGTCACTCTACATGAGTCACTCACTTAATTATAATTTTAAACGCAAGCCTAAGTGAAACAAACATATTCGATATTTTATTTTCAGTTATAACAATAACGAGGGAATAAGAAGCTAATTTAAATACTGTAAACGACTTATTTTTAGCGGGCTCAAAATTTTGAGATTTAGGTCAAAGCTGAAATTTTGGAATAATTCGAGGGTCCTAGTTTTCCCGACGCTGTGGGATCTCACTATAAATTCCAATCTGTTTACATTTACCTAAATTGTTCGCGGGGTCTATTTTTCGCGAATCGTAGGCGATTCGCGCAATTCGGAAAAAATTAGGTTTCCGCGAAAATTAAGTCATTAAACTAATTTAAGAAAACGTAGAGAAGCATCATATTAGCGGCCGACGTTTCGCAAAAGCCTTTTAATCTTTTCTTTCAGTCTGAGGCTTCTATGCGATTTATATTCGCTGTCTAATATTTTAACTGGTTGCACAAGTCAGTTGCGATTTACTCAGAAAATGCCAGATGTAACGCTCTTTGAGTTCAGTCTACATTCAGCGCCTAGCTACTGATTAGTCATTATCTTTTTGTGGCTCAGCTGTTGCCTTAGAGGCTACAAGATAATGATGAAATCGGCACAACTGGTCATGATGAGCGGTACTTCAGGTACCGATGAGTGCATTACGATTGACTCGCGTGCCTAATCCACTGAACTGGTCGTCTCTGCTTTCTAGGCCCCCGACATGCTGGTTTTTAGACGGAATCGCTACGTTAGGGAGTTGTGTGTCTTCCTTTCGGAAGTAATCATTTCAGTTTATCTCCGGCTGATCGGTATAGTTCTTCTTTTGATCAAGACCTAAACTTGCAGGTCGTTATATCGTCGAAAGAAGATATAATGAAGCTTTAGTTTGATACAGAAACACCATGTGGCACTGTAAAATTGACCAAGGTCGAAAATAATTTATTCATTGTTAAGCTAGCCTAATCCACATGCTCCACCGACACTCAAGTAGGAGTCGTTAATATCGAGGCAACAACACATATCCTGTCAGAGGGGCAATAATCGTCTTTCGACGAGAACGTGAATTTCTCGCCCAATAGCCGTTGTCACGTTCATGTTCATCCCTTCTACGATAGTCTCTGTGAGCGTGGTTTCGTGAAGTCATCTAAAGTAAACCGAGATAAGTTTTAGCCTAACCGAGTAACACACACACAAAAATACTAGCTTTTCTCAGCCATAACGATGCCCAACTCCCTCTGAAATTTATCTTGCATACTCCAGCTAAGTGACGTCGGATACCGCCTCCTTCTTCAGGGCATTGCTCTTTTTCTATCTATTTCTTCACAGTCTTTTGCTCTGGCCTGTCCAATGGCGACACGCCTTTTCCAGGTTCTGAAACTCTTCTGTAGTCTCGCTACGCTTGGAGAGTCTTGGCTTTTCCACAGGCTTCTCGATATTGGGTCGTGAGCAAGTAGATTTTAACTCTTTCTTCCCTCATCTCGAAAACCCATACTTAAACAAATCTGAAAAAAAGAAAAAAAAAAAAAACACTTGACAATGACTGTATTTTTTTCCCCTAATACCGCAGTGAGAAGCACGTCCGGACAAGAAAGCCGCTATAATTCGGGGTATGGCACTCCTTAGCCATGAAAAATAAATCAAAGTGGTGATCCTCGATTATTTGCTTTAATTATCTGGACATTAAGTTCGGAGATAGGACGCGTTTCAAATTTGGTGCTGCTTTTTTTTTTTTTTTTTTTTCGGAATTAGGGATTGTTTTTTTCTTTTCTTTTTCTTTTTTCGTTCAGTCGTATTCGGGGGGGGGGGGGGGGGGGGGGGGGGGCGGAGCGTTGCTACATTTTTTTTGTTTTTCGTGCCCTCTTATTCTTTATTCCCTTCCTAAGTACTGCGCACAAATTCCTCACTTTCCCAAATTTCTTTTAACTTGTATTTTTTTGTCGTTTTATTTTAATGACAGTGTTTTGAAACGAGGGCCTCCTCGGTTTCCCCCGACAGAAAGCCAGCGGTGGCAGCAGCTATCAGCGTTGAAATGGGAGACCAAAGTGCGTTGGAGATTTTAGTTTACTTTTTTTTTGTACCTTGCGTTTTTCTTTTTGACTCGCATGTTCTTAAGCGGCAAACAATGTTCCTTCACTCTCGGCGGCATTTTACAACTGATCGCAATTTGCATCGCTAATGGCGCACACCCGATCTTGGTTCCCAATTCCTATACGCATGCTTTTTTTTCCCTCTCTTTTTTTTTCGGAAAGGAAAAAGGATTAAGAAATACGTTCCGAGCGGGGAACTTTCAAGCTGCCATTCCCACTTCTAACCTCGTCTTTCTATTTATTTCATGTTTATTTTTTACCAGTTAGATGCACCTCCCCGATACCGTTCCCTTGTCTCCCCCCCTCTTCCACCCTCCCCCCAACACACACACACACTGTTTTAGCCTAACGGATGCGTTGTGTCACAATAAACAAACAAAACAGGAACACCTCATCTCAAGCGTCTAAATAAATACGGCCCACTGATAGAGTTTTATGCGGGTACCCAAAACAGAACCAAACTAAAACGGGAAGAGAAAAAGAAAAAAAAGGAGTAATTACGTGCAACAAAACAAACAAAACTTCAGCAGTGATTTTTTCTTTTTGGCCGTTTATGTAACAGTTTAGTTTCTATTAAGCTGATATTGAAATCCGTGGAAGAATCATGGCCGTGTGTAGCTCGTTAAGATTCCTATTTAAACCGTTATTAAGCCATTCATCTGAAACAAATTAAACATAAATACGCTTCTTCACATCTTTTTTCTGTAGTAAGCTTTACTTGTTTAGCAAATTCATGTAAAATAAGGAACATTCCTCAATCGCCAATGTGATTGCGTAACCGGCGTTTAAAATTTTTAAATCAAGTACCGCTCAGCATTTTCTACTCTCCGAATCCCGGCTGAATTGCAAAACAAAAATAGGCCTAATGGCAATATTAGTACACGACTTATAAGACCTATCTCTGTCTTTTATGAGAATCTCCAGTAGCACCAATACATATCTGTTATGTACCGGCGTCTCTACAGAAACCAGCTTGGCGCTGACGCCGATCCTCATTTAAGCGCAGTTGAATACTGAACCAACGTTTCTCTACTTTGTTAAAAAATAAATACGCAACAGCAAAGGTCTGAGACTCGAGAAGCCTTTACCACGCCCGTTACGAGAGACGCGCCATAAAAATGTGTCCTCAAGAACCGCATCGAAATGTCACGGAATGCATTAGGCACGTTTTCGATACCATCGGACTGAATCTATCAAGCTTTTTCCGTCGGGTGGCCGTCACTCTAGCCATCTGGCAACTATTGCGCGTCAGCCGAGTAGCCTGATTGAGTGAGCAGAGAGGCTGGCGTGACCGACGGCACGTCGCCGCTGAGCGCGGAGAAAACAATGGAACCGCTGGGATTAACCGCAAATCGACCAACACCCTGTTTTTTTTTTTTTTTTTTTTTTTTTTTATTTTATTGTGGGCGCGTAGGCCAAAGGCTTAAACGAATAGCTTTGCTTATCGGCTTTTAGGAACGAACGGATTTGCGGTCGAGCCGCCATCGTAATTAAGGCATTTTGGCGTCTGGCTGTGCCAACAACCTCGGCGCTTATCGTGGTTTGTTTGGTGTACAAATAAAGCGGAATGCACGGAGTGAAATAGGCCGAAAATCAATCTGGAATCCGGAAAAAATCGGCAGTCTTATAGACCGTTTTCGTGTGACAGTACCCACGTTAAAATACGACATTGTTAGGTTGAGTGACAGAAAGCGAACTAAATTGTGTAAGCATCAGTACAGTTATATATATATATATATATATATATATATATATAAAAGTAGAAGCCACCGAGGGTCAAACAAACTTGGAAGGTTTAATTCAACATGTGTAAGTCATACAGAAACCGCGACGTTTCGAAAAGGGACCCTTCTGTGTGTATATATATATATATATACATACTGTATACACACAACCGGACAAAATATTACTAGTGGCACAATCCCTCCGGATTCTAACGCCTTCATATCGGCAAATAAAGTGATTTCGTATTTTCCTCGACCTAACCATGTTAAACATAGAGGGCTAAAACAAAATATAACGTAAATCGAAATATAAATGCATAGTGACATGTTTATAAACGTAAACAACAAATCTATATACCTTGTTTTATATTAAGTTCGGCCACAGCCGGGGCCACGATTCGATGAAGCCAATCAAGAAGCACAAAAAGTGCATTGTCACGGGGCTTGGGGCTTGTTTCCTTTGTGGGCTGGATGTTACCGGCTAAACCAGCCACGCAGTGGCGTGCCAATTTGTTTTTGAGTGGGGGAGCAAACCAGACCCTACCCCCCCCCCCCCCCCCCCCCCACGGCCGGGGGGCGTTTCTTTGGTATCCCTTGGGCGCCGCCGGCCATTGTTTGCCCTGCCCAATGGTGGCTGTTTCAGGGGTGTGGGACAAAACACATGCCCTGCCCCCCCCTTTCTGGGAACTGGGGGGGGGGGGGGGCAAGCACCCCCCTTGTCCACCGGTTGGTACTCCCATGCAGTCACGCACAAAGAAAAAAAAAGCGATGAAGGGCGGCCCACTTGCTGAGCACGATTGGTTCTGGTCGATGCAGAGAAACACAAAGACGATAAACGCATGAACGCCATGACCGTTTAGCACAGCATGATTGGTTCCATTGGATCGTTTGGATTGCAGCTTTGGCTATGGGCATAAAAAACAAAGCTTTACCTCTTTTTTTTTTCTTTAACAGAGCGCGTTTTTCGGATATGTAGCCACATGCCTGCGCAGTGTCGGCTATTTTGCCTTCCAAGTGGAACACATTTCCTATTGTACCGTCTCTACCTTCTAGTCCCGTTTTCCTGTCGGTTTTGCCGCGGATGAGGCTTAGGTGCATATGCGGAGAGCAAGTCGCCTACTTCTTGCGCAGGAGTGCGGTGACTTCGGAACGCCGCCGAGCTCTGATTAGCTTTGACTGAAAGGATAGTGGGTAGACCTCAATGCTAGATGCCTCGAGGTCTATACCTATTTGTTTCTTTCAATCAGCCAATAATAATTCGGCGCTCTGACTTCATCGCAACCCCTGCGCAAGAAGCAGACGACTCGCTCTCCGCATTGAGTAAGAGTAAGCAGTTCCTTGGTCGTTTTCTGAGGAAGTCTCTCACGGAGGACTCGCGCGTACAAACAAGTATAAGGGTGACCTGCCCCTAACAAAAGAAACATTGATTGGTTTTCTAACGTGAATGTATCGATCAATAATTTTATTAACGCCACCCTCCCGCTTGCCTGCGGAGGAGGGGGCTGTTATACCCCTGGGGAACCTGGCTCGTTGCAGTCTGATCAGACCGGGATGCTTAAACAATATGCGTACATGTTTAAGTTCAACGAACATTGTTTACGAAAGTGTTTGTGTTATGGAACGACGATTGCGTGTCGCATGCTGACTTCCTAAGCTGTGGTTACGCAAGTCGAAGGTGTTTGTTTTTAATCATGATTCCCGGCTTTTAGAAGATTTTGGCATTTAAGCTGTGGTACCTGACAGGATTAGAACGGCAGGGAGGAGCTTCGGTTGTCCCGCCTCCAGCGCGAGATTCCTGCCTTCGATAATGCTTCGGTGTCTCTCGAGCCTCGAGCGTGCACGCGCAGCGAAAGCACGAGCAGCAAAGCGTCAGAAAGAGAGACGCACTGCTGCTCTGATCCTGTCAGTGTCTATAGTAGCATCCTGCTGGATTCAAAACAAATATATAGCCGCCGAGATATGTTATACCATACATAATGGAAATCTTACTCGTATCAAGGTGTCGGCAACAATTTTTATCTTACCAACCGCACTGATGCCACGAAGAAAAGATAAATAACCCAATGCTAAAGTATTTCTCTTAGCGTGCAGCACTGTGGATTATGGACTCTGTCGATTCGAGTTTAAATTCGTAAATCTACCGACATAATACGCGGAGTAATTCTGGACGTTGTGTAACTAAAATACCTTCGGCAAAAAAAAAAATAAAAAACGTGATTAATAATGGTACTAAAAATTCTTCTCAAATCCTTTACGCTTACTGCTAGAATGAGAGGAAATTTGCATTCATAATGAAACAGCGCGAATTATACAAGGAGAGAGGAAGGAACTGGACAGGACGAGCGCTGACTAACAACTGAAAGGTTTATTATCAGGGAACCACAAAGAAAACGTACAATAACACGACTCTCTAATCACGATGGAAATGCACATACGCCTCATAACATTGGGTGCTATCTGTTGAGGCGCATGCGCATTTCCACTGTTGTATGTTTTCTTTGTGGTTTCCTGATAATAAACTTTTCAGTTGTTAGTCAGCGCTCGTCCTGTCCAGTTCCTTCCTCTGTCCTCGTATCATTCGCGCTGTTCCAATATGGTGAATACATACCAACTCGCCCAGTTATTTTGTTTACTAAAATTTACATATGGGTGTAGCCTGTAAATTTATGCTTCCAACAATTTTATGAGCTTCTTTTTGAAGGAAACAGCAATTCCGGTATAAGATGTCTTCTTATTCTGACTTGTAAATTTAAAAACACGCGGGAGATTTCAGTAGAAATAATCATGTTCACTCTGCACTCTGACCAAGGAAGGAGTATAAAGACCGTATGTAAAATACTTTTAACCCTACATGAACACAAATTACGAAGACAAGACAAACATTATTACGTGCCAAAAATATGCATTGAGTTACCCGAAGAGATGATTGTGATAGAATTTTTAAGACCCTCAAAATTTCGATAAGCAATTGAGAATAAAAATAAAAAGCGAAATGAAAAATAAAGTTTAGGGAAAAGTTACCTTAAGAATACGCTTCAAAATTGTATTGTTTACTGGATCAAAGAGAGTGTCGATAAAAATCGACGGAGTTCCATCAAATCTTTATTATGCGCATGTACAGATTACACTTGTTTCCATGCTTTGGTCGCTGCGAATATAAAATAGTACTAAAATATGCTTTCTTTTGCTTTGTCCTGTTTCTTTTATTGAACATCGAAAATGTGTTCTCGTTACTTTTTCACCTGTACCGCTACTGGAGTGCCCGACGCACAAGCCGTAATAAATTGTATTGTATTTTATTGTATTGTATCTTTAATTTTGGGACCTTCGATATCCAAAATATTCCGCATGAGCCACACTGTACGTGACCAAATCTTCCAAACAGGTCAATTTTTTTTATAACAGTTATACCTATTTGTATAATTATTTTATATAGAAGCGTGCTGGCTCTCAAGCTACTTTGATTTCGTGTGCCAGACCGCTTCTATTTACATATTGAATTGACATTAAGTCTTAATAATTATAATATGCTATTTACCTTTTTAACTTTCCCGAGCACGAGGATTTACGAGGATGAAGGAAAGCTCCGGTGTCTTCTCACTTAACAAGAGCTGTACTCTGAGTAATGTATCAAAATGGCACGCTCAGCTTCTGGATTTGAAGGTGAGGTTAAAGAACCACACCATACCCGACATTACGTTTTCAGGAGCACGAACGGTTAGAATAGTTCTTGTTTCTTTTGGACTCCTCCCGCGGATAATTGTGACTAAAAAACCTGCATTAGAGACAATAGAAGATATATCGGCAGAAGTTTATTTTTTAGATACCATGCATCATACCACAAGTGCAGACCAACGTATTTGCACTTGTGGAGAAAAACACTTCATTTACAAAAAATTACGTCAAAGACATGATGCCATCAGTAACAAAAATTTTAAGGCACGCGAACATGGGCATCACCAGCAAATTACAACAGCTGTCTTTACGATATTGGCCGAAATATACTTGCACATTGCTTAGCACAGAACAATATTAACAATTCTTTGCAAGTTACGGCGTAAGTGGCTGGCCCGCGCCGGTTCGATTTGAACATTGCAAGAGCCTATAGTTACATATGTATCCCTACGACTGTGAGCAGGAATATTCAAAATTTAAACAGAGCATCTTTCATCCAACAAGGCTGCTTGGTCCAACATGACCATGCTGATGTATAGCCTTGGAAGCCCTTGTATTTAAAAGCTACGGAGCTTCGTGTTCAACTATAACAATTGTGTTTACAAGTGTGGTTTTTACGGTTCAACACTTATTGATAAGATAAACATTGCTTTCATAAAAACTTTTTTTTTTTTGTAAACTCGGTGTCTCGGAAATTTACTCTCGCTTAGTGCAGCACAATTTTCTCTAATAAAACATAAAATAAATTAGGTCAGTGTTAAAGATTTATTAGTTCGGGCTCAAAGAAGTGATTTCTTTTTTTTATGCGTTTGAAATATTTATACACATTTTTCAGCAGCTTTGTGTAATGATCCTTATAAATTCCTTCGAGTAAGTAACCAAACCAAAAGTTCTACATACTTCGCTGAATAGACTCTTTCAATAGGATTATGTATTGAGTCCATATTAGTAAAGCGAGAGTTCTCATTGCTTTGACTCGCATGTCCTCAAGGACTCAGGAAATAAAATACAAAAATATATTCGAACATCCACGGATCTGCCCGAAAAGAGAATTTTATCCCAGCTGGAGTGTTTTCAAAGTGTTCATTGCTCCCAAGAGCGCTGAGGCGACTGAACAAGCGCTTCCTGCGCGATAGACTGCTTAAATAACTCAGAAAGACTGTTTCAAGATTCAGATTAATAAAAAAGCCATTTAATCTTGTTCGTTTTTTTTTTTTTTTTGCTCCCAAGAGCAATGAGGCGACTGAACATGCGCTTCCTGTGCGATAGACTGCTTAAAACTCTGAAAGACTGTTTCGAGATTCAAATTAATAAAAGAGCCATTGGATCTTGTTAGTTCTTTTCTTTTATAGTTCGTTCCTCTAAATGAAACGATGGCTATATTCTGGTCTTAAAGGATTACAAGCAAGTGCGAAGCCACCGAGATCCTATGGTATCCTCACTTATCTTGCAGATGCCTCAACGAAGTGCGAAATATCGCAGTGCGACCGTTTGTTTTTCTAGTCTCAGATATCACCAGCCATCATCAGTACAAGTCTGACGTATAGTGGGGAAATATAATGGCAGCAGAGCGATACAGAAGCCACGATCTTGTAATGAACAACGTCCATGTAGATATACCTTTCGCAAACGACATGTCAAACAATTAATCGTCGAAGTGAATCTATATCAGACACCCACGCAAAATCCCCTTGTATAGACGTTTTCAGGCAGCTGTGCATGGGCGCCGCCATAACCGACCTTCCGTTTTTGTTTCCTCTTATGCCGTTCGCTTTACTTCATCATCGCCACAGCAGGACAGGTTATTGCCATTTTAGGTGTTACTGCGTCCTTCTCCCCAGCATGGGCCTTTGTGGAAACTCGTCAACTCCCGCTTCAGTGGCTCGGCACCTTAGTAAGACAATAGAAAGTCGGCAATACCGGCTCAATCTGGCGTGTTTAAAGCGTCTGTACGATTGACCCAGGGGCGGGTCGGTGCCCGAGTGTGTTAAGGTATTGCAGCTCGGGAGCGCATGCAGCGCAAGCTGGCGCTGCAGAACCCAGGGTCCTAGGTTCAGTCGCCATCCCTGACCGCTTCCATAACTGGATGAGCATTTTACCGGCGTGCGGTCCTGTATCACTGCTGCATGATGAACGTTAAAGATTGTGCAGTAGCGGCTGCACTGCACTGCATGGCTACCTTTTTATCTACAACTGAGAGCTACCGGACGCCCATTGAGGCTGACTAACTTCCGGATGTTTAATGAATTAAAATTATGACCGATCCCCGCAAATTGCGTCCGTGCACACTTCTGCGCCCCAGGGTAGGGGAATAAACACAACTCTCCGAAGTACCACTTTATATGCATCTGTGACTCCGAGTTCCAAAGTCAATTGACAAAGTGCTTGACCAAAAGCGTGCCTGAGGCGACGGTTTTGGTTAGCCCGAATCGTTTTGCTAAAAAGGGTAATGGCTGTGTTCTTGTAACAAAACGTTTAATGTAATGCGTATATTGTAATAATGACGAAACAAAATATATAAAAAAACAGAACGAATGTAAGACGCAACTACAAAATGAATAATTTTCCCCCAAAATTAAGAATGTTTTGTTTTGTTGTTGCAACAGCAGGAACTTGAACTCTTCTTTAACGCGATCGGTTGAAGCACCCTTTTTTTTACAAAATTATCAACCGTCAACTGCGCCGTTGGAATGCAGCTTGCTTGTATCTCGCATCCTAAACACAGTTCCTTTTTCCCCCACTCACCTCACGTTGACTTTTAAGCTCGGCAGTGGGAAGCAGAGGTAATGCGCTTCCGTTAAAGCGATTGATTCCCCCGGTGTTGAACCCATCTCTCAAGCATGCCACGCGGTCAATCTGGGTGGCACAACTGACTTTTAATCAAAACCCCTTAAATAAAAAAGTTAAAAAAAAACATTGCCAAAATTACTGCCTAGATTGTGGCTGAAACGCGAGAGAATTTTGCACCGTCTTGTACCGCCTAAACGTTTCACTAATAAATTACTTAGCTGTGGAATAGCTGTGGAAATTTAGGAATATTTTTTGGTGAGGTCTATTATGATTTCAATCACATTTCGAACTAACTCATAATCTTTTAATCTATTTAATTCCAGCAGACGGGCCTCTCGCGAGTAATCAACGACGTTTGTTGTAGCATGACTGTAATTCAAGAAGGTTTCTTTCTTACTGAAAAGATAAGTTATGCAAAAAATTAATAAAAAAAACTGTGCAATCTTTTTTTTATAACTGCATGCTATCTAGCTGGTGCACGTTGTGTAGAAATGTATTTGCGTGAGATGTTTATTGCCCCATACCTGTATGGATATTCCACGTATACCCTTAATCACACTTGGCTATAACAGGCGGGTTGTGGTTTTTCCGTACTTTCAATGCACCCGTAGCACGTGCGCTATGACACCGCGCAGTCTGACAAGTCAGTTGAGCTGCGTATGCGTGGTGCTTGCATGCACACCTGGGGCCCTAAACTCATCAAACACAAAGTTGGAGCCGAAAATTCGCGGAGCGTGCCGATTGGATGTTGGCGACAAAAGTGCCAAGTCATCGCCGTGATTGTCCAATCGGTGAGCTCCCTCAACTTCCGCCCCAACTTTGTGTTTGACGAGTTTAGGGCCCCTGCTATGTGGGCGCTGGGAGGACGAAGAAACCAGGACCCGCATGTTATAGCTGAGCGTGGTTAAAAAGTACCTACAGTATAAGTAACTAGGTAAACGAAACAAAATATTACAAATCATATTATCTATAGAAACGCAATACCCTTTGTTGCTGCATTAGTCGTGAAGAAACTAATATATCCTATTTGATTCGTTGGGAGCATTGCTCACCGTACGTACCATTGAAGTAAGTATATAACAGACGCGTGGGACCTGCCTTGTTGGTTACAAAGAGACCCCTGGACGCAAAACTGCGTAGAGTTCGCTACAAAAATCTATCGCATAAAAAAATAACGACAAGTTTTGAACGGTTTCCTTAGAGCCACCGAAGAAGTTACGCTTTACACAAACGACGCTTCAGCTATTGTCATGCTTGGAATCATTGTTTTCAGTTATCCGAAACTTTCTGTGAAATCGAAGGAAAAGAGTTTTTGACATCCAGAAATCTCCCCTCAGAGCAAAACACTATCGCCCGAGATCTCTGACATCGCGTACGCCAACGTTCTGTATACAAACAAGCCCCCGCTTGCCCACACCAACGGTGCGCACCGCGAGTGCGCAGAAATCGAATTCGCGTGAGAGAAAGCGTCAGCGCATGCGCAGTACCGACAGCACCGCAGTGGCGTGACGTCGAAGCCGTACTTTCAAATCGTAAGCCCGCCAGTTGCGCCGCCCGCTCTGCACAGAGACCAAGATGGCGACGCCCACGAGAACATCGGATAATGGTCCGCCGGTACTGTTGAAGTCTGCAGTCACACTGCCAATACATTGCACAAAAGACAGACTACAAACACAATCTGAGGCGTTTTCTTTTTTTCTCGTATGAGGGTATTGTCACATTTGTCACACAAAAGCTGTCTGGAGACATGTTCCAAGTGTATACGTATGCACGAACACAACATGCTTCGAAGATGCTTGAAGCTTATCCGCAGATAATTTTGTCACCAAGTGGGCAGGGAACACCGTGTTTTTTTGTTTTTTTTTTATTGTTTGCTATGTACGAGCAGTGTAACTGCGGCTTGAAAGGGCGGTGCAGCGATATTAATTTCTAATTTTTTTTTTCATTTTGAAGGAGCTTATTGTCACTAGTAGAACTCAAGTACACTCGCACACAACGACACTAACCCAGAACATTCTTTCATTAACTGCCCCATGCAGCGAAGCCGGCGTTATCGTTGTCTGTAGCCGCGAAAATAGGCACCTAAGTTTCCATTGGCTGAGCGTAACGGCACCGAAATTCCGATTGGCTGAGCGAAAGCGAACCTAAATTCCCGTGCTTAATAAATCACAAAGAAATGCACAGCAACGCAGATGCTTCGTCACGGAAGTCGGCGTAAAGCTGGCGCGCTTCGCAGCGCCTGAGCAGTGAGGAAACGTGATGTAACCGCCGGATCGCCGTGTGCAAAACGAAGATGTGGCGTGCTGCTTGTATGAATGCGCTGCGTGTACGAATGCTTTCGCATTCCTATACGTACACAGTTTTAAGTGTCTGTGCCGAATTTTATTGCGGTGTAATTTCCGTGATAAATGTGAACATTTTCTTTCTATTTCTTCTTCACAAAACTTGATAACGTAGCTCGGAGGTCGGAGTGTTGGCATAATTATGCATAATCCCCGAGTGACGCTACTTGAATGAGGCTCATAGAAGGAACTCGAGCATTACGTGAGCACCCGATCTGAGCTCGCGATTATCGATTGCTGCAGTGGACAAGAATTCGTGTAGTGGCTCGTCTGTACTCGCTTCAATGGCGACGATAGACGAACTCTCACAATGTCTGGAACTCAGCGCGTGTCCCGTGCTTTGCCAACCCACAGCACGTGGTTACGATAAACATTAGGGGCATAAAATCGGGTCCAAATCACGTGGTCGCTCGTTCTAACTGAAAGTTGAGGAAATAAACTTTTGTTGTTTTTCTCCAATTTTTTTTTTCCTGACTACCACCGCGTGGGGAAAAACACTAACGCGTGCTTTATAGGTTGAAACCTCCAGGGATTCATCTTGAGCGGTATTTGCGCAAAGCACAAAAATTGTTCCGCCGCCTAAGCTTAGTGTGCGGCTCTGGGTGTGTGGTGTCAAGACCCGGTGACTCTGGGTCTTCGTGGCTCGTAACCAGGTGTCCCCCGGGGTGTTCCTCGCAGTCCGTCCCCTGTCGGTGTGGATCGAGGGCGAGCCGCGCCCCCTGTCGGCGGGCAAGGCGGTGACGCTCACCTGTCGCGCCACGGGGTCCCGTCCCCCTGCGGCCATGGAGTGGTGGAAGGCCGGCAGCCGCATGAACGCCACCCAGCTGAACGGCACCAGTGCGCTCAGCTTCGTGCCCGTCAGCGAGGACTCCGGCAAGCACCTGTCCTGTCGCGCCGAGAACCCGCTGATCGCCGGAAGCGCCATCGAAGACGGCTGGAAGCTCGAAGTGCACTGTGAGTGGCGACATACCGACGGTGTACCCTTTAATGTGTATGTTGTGGTCGAATGTGTCTTCAATGGGTGAGTAGGCGACGACACGGTTCCTGACGTCAAATCTTCTCCGGAAAAAAAGAAATGTGTTGGGGGGGCGCAACACTGTTAAAGTAAAAAAAAGAGAAATGATGACCGTTTTCTTTTATTCTTTCTTTTTCAGATTTTTTTTTTTTTTTTTTAGAATCGAAAGGCTGTCGAAAAGCTAGGAGTGTTTTGGGACGTACTAATTTCAAGGGATACACTACTCGGTAGTGTTTTGTGCTCGCAAATACCGTCTAGAGAGAAAAATATGAAAAAGCGCCGATGTCGTGTTCGCGCTCACATTGTCGCACAGTGTCCGCATGATGAGTACGCCACATAATAATAATAATAGTAATAGTAGTAGCAATAGTAATAATAAGAATAATATTATTAATAATAGTTTGTCTGCACGAAATCAATCTCGTACATTTTCTTCTGCGTCACATATGCACTTGCGTGCTTGTGTGTGCGAACACGCAGTAAATGTGAACAAAAACGCTTCGCACACACACACAAATACAAAAAACACAAAAAACGTGAATATGTCGACCAGTCTCTTTTCATGCAAAACTGTTTTCTTTTTTTTACCTTCTGTAATGATTGCGAAATTTCTTTTGTAATAATAAAAAAACACGCTGAAAAAACAGAAGTAATGAAATGCCCTTAACTATTAGACATATATAACTTGCATTTTTATAGCCAAAATTTCCTTCTGTCATATTACCCAACTCTTTTAAGATAAAAACGGATATAATGGAATATCCTTCAGTATTACCCACATAGAAAACATACATTTCTATGGCATTTAGGCTAACTTTTCCACATACTGCAGAACTACATCGCCAACAAAAATGAAAAAAAAAAGTATAAAACAGTAAAACTTTGGCGCAAAGAACACTTTTAAATGCAGTCCAAGAAAAGCCATGCGAAGAAACCATTGCAAGCAAGAAGACAGTAGTAACGCCATTCATATATAATTATATGGACTCCGAAATTAGGTAGGAGACGTTCGGCTAAAAACAATGCATCGTGCCTATTTTTCTTTCTAGCAGCGTTGACGATAACGCGCTTCAATTAACGGCGTTACCGGCAGCGCGTTATTATTTCAATAAAGTGGTAACCTAATCGTTACTTTTTCAAAACAGTAAAGTGTAACGTACTTACGTTATTTATTTCCAGCAACGTGTAACCATATATACCTTACTCATTACTTCTTTTTCCCAAGACTTAAAAAATTACACTTCAACTTTTTCGTGCTTCTAAGCGCCAAGCTATATGAATTTTTGAGTTATTTTAGGTTTTATTTGCGTGTTATTTTTTTTTTTGTGAGTATTTAGGTGCAAAAAAAATGTTTTGTGTATGTTTATACAGCCGGAAGCTAGTCTGCCTTAGTGGGCGTCAGGTGAAACTGTAAAGGTGAAATTTATTATTTATGAGGTGAAATTGGAAAGAAAGATAAAGTAATTATGTTCAGTCTCTGCATTATCATAATGTTCCTTGAAATATGGCGTCTATGCATACATTTTGCCTGAAAAACAGTGAAACGTACTAATTCACAATGAAAAAGCAATAAAAGTAACGCGCGTTATTTTTTATCGCTAACGCGTTCTTTTTATTTTAAGGTAACGTAGGACGGTGACGCGTTCGTTTATTTGCATGTAAAGAGTAACGGATTTCGTTACTTTTTTTTTGCCTTTTACCGATGATGTGGACGAGATCTGGCAAATCAACAGGAAGCTCGTTCAAATAGCTCGGTGCACGATATTTTCTCAGCCTCTTCCCATAATTCGTACATGTTCTTGGAATGTAAATTTTTTCCGTGGAGCCTCAGTTGTTTTTGTGTGGTTCATTTTGTTTTCAAATGATACAAAAAGTAACACCTCGTTAAAACCACGAAGCTGCGGAGGTCACCAACCTTACACAGATTGAGTTCCGTGAGCTGTTCTTCGAATGTAAGGTGTTCAAGTTGACTGCCGTAGGTTAAATTTCTTATCATCTTTTTTATTGACCTTTTAATTTTTTTGTTTTTTGTAATTTCAGCATAATGCGTAAATTGCAATTCCTTATCTTAGTTTTGACTCGCCTAACATATGGTAGATCACTCGCCTTAGACCGATGTTTGCGCAGCTTCGTAATCTATAAAGATAGGAAATTATTCCCGGATGCTTGAGTAAGTAATCCACATGTAGGTTCCAGGATAGATACTCGTCAAAGTACATACCTAAACACTTTGTTTTTGAGGCGTGTGGCAGCGGGAAGTAACGACACTCCCTGCATTCCTTGGAATGCAAGAAAATAGGCTAGTTAAGATTAAGATGGTTTTGGTGGGTCCAGAAGCACATCGACACGTACCGCAGCTGCCCCTTCTCTCTTTCTGTATAAAACTTTTTCCTTCGCTCATCAATACATACTTTTAACCATGTGAACTTGCAAATTCTTTGCGCTCCAAAATAAAAATTGCTGAAGCTTGGTTAGACTTTTGTTGACAAAAATATGATGCGCCTTCGGTGTGATACGGTCGTTGACCGGCGGTCTTTTTCTTGCTTGTCATTGAAGCGCACGATGATCAGAGGGGGCCTTCCCTCGTTTTAATTTTCTGCATAGATTCAATCTTATCAGGCAGAGGCAGAGGAAGGTTTAGCTTGGTTTCTAGATCCTTCACGTCCGCTGACAAGTCCTCCCGATCTTCCTGAGCGATTCCACAAATTTTAATTTTCTTCATTCAAACATATTGCTCTGCGTTTTGTAACCCATTCTAGATATATTTTTTAATTCTTGCACTCTTATTTTTTCAGTGCTTTTATCTCGCTTGTTTTCTTTTTTAACTCGTTCGTGACAGATATCAACGAGTCCGTCCTTTTCAGCAAATAATTGTATTGCTTCGAAAGCATATCTGCTGTGTGCTCTATGGCTCTGGTGATTTTTTCTTGCATATCTAGTTTCTCACTGATTGTGTCATACTTGATCGATTGCAGATTCAGTTTCTTTCGATCTTGTCCATTCTTCTCAAAACTTCTATCAACGTTTGGCTTGTCTCTAGTAGTCGCGACAGCATAGCTGTTTATCGTTGCTCTTCGGTTTCGCAGGCTGATCTTACTGTCGTCTAAGGGTGATTGCTGTTGGTCATCTACTGTACAGGCTGTACACTACCACGACAATCTATCCTCAATATTATATTTTTTCTCAGTTTTGTTAACTTTTGCACTTTCGTACATGATAGAAATGCTTACACTTTGAGCGTTCCAGAGATTGGTTCCTTGGTGCTAGTCCTTTCCAGCACGCTAAACAATCATTTTGTTCTTCTTGCAAAGGCATGGTTTACAACAATAGGAATAGAAAGTGCAGTGGAGAGTCAGGTACAAACAAAATGTCAAGCGAGGACCTACACCAGTCTGAGGGTCAAAAACAGGAACGTCATGACCGCTGCGGGCACTCCGCTGTAGACTGGGCTGCTTCCACATTTCGAATACGCTAATATTCGATGCTTTGGTGTCTCTCGGATGCTGCTCCGTGGCTTCGTCATTGATTGACCGCGGCCCATTCACTGCGTAGCTACGGCTGCGATGAAAGTGCCGCCGGCTATCGTGGATACAGCTTGTGGTTGGCCCTGAGGGGTCCTTGGCTCCGATGCGTGTGACAATCAAAAACAGGAACGTTATAACCGCTGCTGGCACTCCGCTTGACTGCCCGCCGCGGAGTGCCGGCAGCGGGCAGTGATAAGTGGTTACGAATCTCAACGGCCCAAACAAAGTTGAGAAGCGACTCCAAGACAATTTTCGAGTGTTGAGAGGATCCTTGAGGGTGCTTGTTGGTGCGCGAGGAGGTGAAAGTGTTTGCGCTACTGCGAGTGGTGCACCTCGGCGTGTTTGCATGCGTATGGGCTGTGTAACTGTGGTTATAAATTAATGAATGACGAGGGTGTTCTAAAAAGCATTACTTGAAAGCTTGGTACCGCTACTGGCGGGAATTTCAAAGCATGCTTCGAGGTTACAACGCGAGCTTCTGATATCTATATTATCCTACGAAAAGTCTAGTTGTTACGACTTCCCCACGGGGATAGAATATACAGCATATGCGGGCAACGATCAAAATTAATGAAGCAGCGAAACTGGGCGGGCTACACCGTCTCGACCTCTCATTATGTGCACCTGTAATAATTATGTCCCCGAATATGTTAGGTACGAACGGCATCACATATATCGGATATAGCTGGTTTTTCCGATTTTCATGCACAAAGCTGTCGACTGTAGACACTGCTTGCTCCTACACTTCGTACTGAGCGTGTCAGGTGCCCATTTCTGCGCTCTAGAACTTAGTTTCATGGAGGCGATGAGCTTATCACTGCTATCTACGGAACGCCTTTAAAAAAATAGCGAACACAAAATTTTGAGTATCCAAAGAAATAGCACGAACCTAAGATCGGCGCATGCGCTGTGGCGAGGACGCAATTTTTTTACGTACTCAAAGCTTTGGCATAAGCTATTCTAAAACTAAATATAACGTTCCCACAAAAAAAAAAAAAAAAAAATCTCATCGATAACGCAACATGCACAGTTGTAACGCATGACGTTTCGCATGTTCATTGTACCTGCACAGATCTTGCTCCCACGTATAGCTCTGTCTCTGAGCATCATAATTCTCTAGTCGCTCTTTGTTGACCGCCGAAGTAGGTACACCATGTGCTTTGTCACAATATGGACTCACACTCAATTCCAAGAGTGTACTTTCAAGAAAATAAAAACACCAAATGACGATACAAAAAAAAAAGAAAAACATTAACACAGAAACGTAATCTGAGCTGATCACTGACCAGTATGTTCCACAGGACCCTAGGGTCAGTCAAAGTCCGGATTTATCTTCGAGGTGCGGTCGCTAGCAGCTACCGCCTGATTAATTAGCAACCAAGATAATGCACGTCAGTTCTATGTAATCCTATGTTTAGAGTTCTCGAAAGATAAGACAATTATGTAAATGACGTGCAAATGATGACCTTACAGTTAATCATACATAAAACAGCATCTAAAGTACTCATAAACCCGAGTGCTTCCGTAAGCGAGTGCTTCCGTGAGCTTTAATAAATGCAAGCGCGCCTAGGAAAAGAATCTCTCCGATCGACGGAGGGAACTCATCATATAACATGTGCCGACACACAATGCGGATCAAAGGTTGGACCCGGCAAAGAAAAAAAATAATTGTAAAATACTCCATGTCCTTCACGTCGGCTGTCCAAACGTTAGACTCGGGCTGAGTTGTCTCTCAGGCCACTAAGGCCACTTACGTTTGAAAGAGCGGCGTATGTCTGGTCATAGGCTCCTATATACTGACAAAGCCTGGCCGACCGCCACGAGATGCGGCCGCCGAAATGGAAAAGGTGGAGCGGCAGACAATGGGAAAGAGGACAGCCACGTGACTGGCGCCCCGCTGCGGCGAGACGCCGAAACAGATTTTTCCCGAGCAAACAAGTGTGTTTCGGGTCCTCGCACTGCAAAAGCTGCGCGCTGACGTCCAGGGTCCTCGAGAAATGGCTCTTTGATGCTCTGTGCTACCAGATCCTCGCGCTCCAAATCTTCGACCGGGCGCTCTGTGGCTCCGTCGTCGGACTGCCAGGCTTAGCGAGTATAGAGGAGGCTATAGTCCGGTGCTTTATCATGCGTCTTGGTGGCGCATTCCATCTTCCTCCTGTTATTTGCTTTGTCTTGGTGGCGCATTCCATCTTCCTCTTGTTATTTGCTTTGTAAGGTGGTACCATCGCTCGCTTGCATGTTATAAACTAAAGTGAAAACAAACGCCACTTTGGAACATCTATGATGTCACCTTGAGCAGGAGCCGCATTTTTTCAAATCTTTTGACAGAACTAAAAAGCATAGCTTCGATTAAAACATGATTTTGGTGGCATTTCAGATGGTGCCAATGATTATCGCCGTGGTGTAAATTAATCTCGTCTTCTGTTTTGACGTTTCAGGTGCCCTTCGTTGGTTTAACACTTAAACTCTCTTTACTGATATTTATTTTAATACAATTACTGATACAACCTTTACTCTATAATGCAATTGCACTCTTATGTTATGTCAGGTGCCATGTTATCAAAGATCCTTGTCACCCAAAAATTACTTCGACTTGAACTTCAAAGAAGCAGCTTGGTTACTTTGCGTAACCAACAAGGGTAAAAAAGTGGGCGCAGACACAAAAATGGCACTAAAGAAAACGAAAACAAGAAAAATGTATACGAAGAGCTTCGCACAAGCTTCGGCTCTGACCTAACAGAATCCTTCAGACTCGGAGGGCTTGGCGCAAAGCGCAGCTTTTTAGAGGAGAGACATCCGAGGAATTCGAATTGAAACAAAGGCGATCCCTGTGACGTACTGAAGAAAGAAAGAAAAGCAGAAAAAATAGAAGAAAAGACAAATTCTGCAGAAGGGTTTCGCAATCTCTCCCGGATCTTCCTCCGTTAGTGCGGTATGCGATCAGTCGAGCAGCCCTAAAAAGAGTTCCAATAAATAAAAAAAGATTTGTACAATACTTCATGTCCCCCACGTCGGCTGTCCAGATGTTGGACTCGGGCTGAATTGTCTCTAAGGCCACTGAGGCCACTTACGTTTGAAAGAGTGGCGTATGTTTGGTGTTTTATTGTGCTTCTTGCTGGCGAAGGTGGCGCATTCCATCTTCCTCCTGTTATTTGCTTCGTAAGGCAGCACCATCGCTTGGTATTGGAAGCGCCAGTGGTCCGCTGACTACAGTAGCCGTGATTTGTTTGGAACGCTGTCCTCGAAGATGCAGAACCGTCCCACAGAGAAAAAATGCAGCCATCCAACGGTCACGAGCTCAGCTTAAAGAGCTTAGGAATATTCAATGCACCATGATACGATCCTGGCTTTCGGACTTACTAACGGCATATGGCCTATAATTGTCACAGGAAAACAAACAAATATTCTGATGGGAAATTTCGAAAATAAGACAGGACTTAAAACTTGTTGTTGGCCTAGTTGGTTCATGATGCAGTATAGAGGCTTTTTGCGCGACACAGGGGACAATTACAAGCGAGTAGACACGGTTTTCTTTGCTTTTGTTTTCTTTGTTCGAAGAAGCTTGCTTTGTGTGATCCATCCGCTTTCAAATGGTGCCGCTTCGAGATGACCACATCCGCTGGTAAAGTTAGCTGTGGTTTAACTCGTGGTGAAACAACATATAGAATATTTCAATATTCACCTTTTGCGCGCCTGCCGTCCTCGGTCACTGGGTCGTGGTACCTGTTCTCAGAATACGCAGTCGATATTTCTATAAAATATCATACGCTACACGTCTGTCTACACCCACGTGACTCAATATGCTTTGACTAGATGCTAAGCGCAGGAAAGGAAGATAGCCAACGCTCTACGTTCTTCCCTTGTCGAACATTAAGAGAGAAAGAAGTTCCACTTTTAACGATAATATTTTTTTTCTCCTCCCGGATGTTGAACAGTTAAACTTCAAGTGGCCGCCGCCCTCCACAAAAACATAACTCTCTACCTGGTCAAAAAAAAAAACAAAAAAAAAACTGAAGCGCTAACATCGAGGAGCTTGTGACGAGTTCGCCGTATGTTGTTTCTTTTTGTGCATCTTCCATTTTTGTTACTTGAGGGTCGCAGTTCGAGGCATCAGAAACTTTCGGATGGCTACAAAGACCAAACGACTTCTCATTCGGGCGAGATAAAGGGAAGCGCAGCCCCGAGGGAGCTCCGAAGCCCTGCAGGCAACAATGAAAAACGGTTCCGGAGACGTTGGCCGACACGTCGTTGCGCCGAGCTGCAAGACGTTCGTCGACGAGGCCTCTATCTTGCTTTCGCAGGACGCCCAGGCGACGAGGACGAAGACGGCGCTGACGGCGGCGGGGCTCTCATAAATTTTCGCTTCTTCCCGGCGCCTCTTAAGTATAGGGATGCCCCGGTTCAAAATAATATCCTTCTGCCATGGCTCTTCTCCTTCCTCCGTTCTTTAATTATTCATGGATGCTGCTGGTACAACGCGAGCCCCACCCGGAGCATTTACACTCCTCGCAATCAATAATGGAACGACTCTCAATGATACGCCCGCTTTTGTAGTTCTTTCCAGCCGCTGGCGATTGCTAATCCACCGCCGTTTTGTTATATCCTTGTTTTTTTTCTTCCGTTAGAGATTGTTGTATTTGCTTTTGATGAGTGCAGTTAAAGAGGTTATTTTCAAACCAGCCCTACGGGTGGGATTTGTGAAGGCTTCAGGCCTCTTTTTAATCAGTTCTGAAATTGTGAAGCCGAAGAATACGAAGCCTCTTGGTGAAAAAAAAGTTTGTTGCTTTGCGTTATTTAGTATCGATATGCTTAAGTTGGCTAGTAAGTTTCATCCACTTATTTCACGGAGGCGATTACGGTCTCGAGCCCGCTGTTTCGCTTTATGGCAGTTTTACTTAGATTCTTTAATGACCTTTTCAAACTGGAACATTTAGTACATATTTCAGCAAATTCAATCAATCTCCAGTTCATCAAATGTCGCCTTTGAGTCCCTGGTGCTGCCGTTGGTACTATATAGCAAACATAAATGGCAATGCCACGACGGGCAACATTATAGCGTAAAAAGAAGTTAAGTATATGCGTTTGAAACACGTTGCGAGACGTGGTTGGCTTATTAACCTGCTCTCTGTTAATTTGATGACCTTAATCAGCAATCACAAACTAATAGAAAAGATCTAAAATCCAGGCGACAGGTAACACTATGAAGGAAACTGGGAGTCTATGGAGCAAAAGGTCATTTTATTTCCTAACTAAGGTCCTAAGAGTCCATTAATGTGCTTGAATAATTTACGCAAGGTATACAAGATTACGTTTCAATAGTCACCACTTTTGTTCCGATAGGTTAAGTATTTGTTTAAAGCGAAGAATGGTAAATTTCGCCATCTTGAACTTTGCCGCTTGTTTGGCGACCCTGCTTTCTCCTCTCGACGTTTGCAATTCCCGGAGCGAGAAGAAAGGGAGGAAGGCTACGCCAAGGCATTCGTTGCTGGCAATGGGAAGCGAGAGGAAAAGCGCATGGAGCAACAAAGTTGCAACAGAGCGGGAATCTGCTCTCGTGCAGGCAACATTGGCGCATATCCTTTCCCAATCCTCTCCCTTAGTTGCCGCCATTAAATTGCAAACGCTCTCGAGGTTTTCAGTTGTGCTCACCCTCATTAGAGCCTCCCTAGTCACAGGCGAGACGTCCAGCCTCTCCCTGCTGTCATCAGAGAGAGCTAGACGACGAGAGACGGCGATAAATGACTCGTAGGGCCTGAGTGTCCCGGAGCCAAGCGAGGGCGCCTGAGGGTTTTCCAGATATTTTATGAGTGAGTGTGATGCCGCGAGGAACCGACCGGGATCGGGTGAAGAAGAGGGTTGAGCCCCTCGGCGATAGGGGAGGAGGCAGGTGAAAGAGTGGAAAGCGCGTGACAGCAGACTGCCAAGTAGAGCGGAAAACCCCATAAATGGTGTCCAATGGTAGCGGGTGTGCGACAATGGGTTCACTCAGGGCTCAGTTGAATTTGAGGGTAAGTCTTCTTGAGGAGGACAACAGATAGGAGGACTCCCGACCGTGCTTGGTACAGGGGGCAGGTCTGGAAACGAGCCGGGGGAAGGTGAGAGAGAGAGGGAAAGTTCAGGGGGTTCGCCGACTTGTCAGATATTAGCGGCATTGGCCGGTTTGTACCTGCTTGGTTTCTTGAGCTTCCTGAAAGGAACCGGTTGTAAGCTCTGGTGGCATGGGCGATGTTGTGGCCCCCGCTTGCGAGGAGAGAAGTTTAGCGCGCGCAAGTCTGTGAGCCCTTTCATTACCGTGAAAGCCGCAGTGAGCGGGTACCCAGTCGACTAGGAGAAATTGACCAGCCGTCCAGATAGAGAGGGCGGTCCGATTAATTAAAAAAAAACGATTGTCGATGACTGGAATGAGTGTCGGAGAGTGCGGAGGACTTCCTGAGAATCCGTGTACATTTTAATGCTAAATGACAGTTCCAGACTGGCAATGTCGATGGAACTCAGCCAGTGACACAAAGTTCAGCGTAAACCGAGAAGCAGGAAGACGAACAAAATTGGGTGCCGTGGTGGTTGCCGTCGACTTCTTACCATGCAGTGCTAAAGATAGGCGTGGAGCTGTCAGAGTTGATGGTGGCGTCAGTGTAGAAAGTGTGGTACGCCGATGAGGAGCGAAGTTGAAGACAGTGGAGGTGTCATCGAACAAACTCGTTACAACGGGCAGGCTCCGCTTCGCCCATTTTTCGAAGGAGAGGGCGGGATGGCGTGATAGGATGGAGCTGAAAGGGCGGGAATATAGTGGGTAGAGGCAGCAGGTGACAGGTATCATAACCGGGCTTGCGTAAAGTATAGCGCCCTGCCATATTGTCTCGGAGGCTGTTCTCTTGAGCTTCGATGTGGCTAGAAGCCAGGTCGTCAAGGCTGTTCATCTGACTGCAGCTTGTAATCGTTTAAAGGTGTGTGTATCGCGGGAGGCCGGTGACAATTCGTTGAAGCTCACGATTATCTCTTTCAAGCTGGAGTTGTTGGAGGCGGGCGAGGTGGTAGTACGGGTAGGCGTACAAGATGCGGGAGTTTCCAAATGCCTTAACTAAAATGCGTAGATCGTGTTCGTGCACCCCGTAAGAGGGATAAGCTACCCGGTACAACAGGTGGTTAGGCTGTTTCGACGTGCGGATGGTACGCTGAAACCAGGTGTTCGAGCGGCTGTCTTGGTTGAGCTGCTGAAAACCGATGATTCTGATGCCCGTGCGGTGAAAGATGGAGTGCTTGCGAGCGTCACCTTGACGCACTGCTTCACAGCTTTTTCCGCTGGTGAACGGGGACCGCCATGAATAGCGACAAACTCCGTCTTATCCGGGGCGGGAGAAAGGCCGCCAGAACGGACAGAGTCGTGTATGTCGAGTACGGCTTTAATGGCTGTCTTATTGAAGACCGGGAGAGCCAGAGTGGGTCCACAACAGAATATTGTCGGCGTAGACCGAGTGTTCATGCTTGGGTACATTGATAAGGCGAGATGGAAGGCCGGTCAGGACAATGTTGAAAAGTAATGGCGATAGAACGGATTTTTCTGGAACGCGCGCCCCGTTGTGATGGGTGAGGTTGTGAGCAGTGTCAACAAAAATGGTAAAAGTGCGATCTTCAGGAAATGCAGCAATGAAGTTGCACGGCCAACTCTATATGCCGAGATGTTGTGCCATGGAAAGGTCTGAAAAACGCAGGACGCTGTCGAACGCTCTACGGAAGTCGACCCCGGCCACGGTGCGTAGATGCAGTTATGTGAAGAGCACATCGTGTTGGAGGCTGGAGAGAACGTCCTGAGGGAAGGGGACTGAGAATTTGGTGCGGTTCAAGCCACCACTGCAGGCGGGCGTTGGGCATACTCGACCATTTTGCACAGACATGATGTGAGAAATATTGGGCGTAGGATCGTGAGGAATATGGGGTTTTGGGATGGGACGAACCGTCGAGTGCCGCCACTCAGGAGGTGTACATCTGGAGTTCCACACCTGGTTAATCTCAGCGAGTAAGGTCTCCTTGTAGGCTGCGGGGGAGGTTGCAAAGCTGCCCGACAGCTTCTGAATCAGTGGCGGTCTGTGCGACTATAGTTAGGTCAGACTAGGACCAATACGCCTCTGCAAAGTCATGAACATTCGAACCCGACATCATTTCATGACACCTCTAAGGTCTATGTGCACTCACTGAAAGTAGCGTTAAATAAAGGATTGTGCTTTCTACAGTGATATATCCAAGTTGTGACCCGAAGTTTTGGCTTTGAAGAATCACATTGGTAGCGACCTCTTGAAATCGGCACTAACATGGCGTAAATTATTTATCAGCCATTGAAAGCTATATCTTGACAAATTATACGCATATACCCTTGTGCATAATCTAAGACAACTTAGTCACAGGCTAAGGTGAACAATATAAGCTGTAAACTTTGTTTTATCTTTTACAACGCTGAAAACAATGCGTTGCCTCCACTGAACGGGGACTCTCGCTTTGAAGTCTTTGGAGTGAATGACTGTTGTTTCTTGTATCTTCTTCTTTTTCATGTAGGAAGAAGCTATACTTCGTTTCAGCTTCAGTCCGAGCGCGGTCGATGTTATGAGCCAAAGGGTCAATCAAACAGCGCAAAAAGCGCAACGTCATGGCGTGCTTTCTGCGCTTGATAGGACTAGCCGGCAAAGGAGCACACACAGAGAGACGGCGGATACCGGCTGGTCCTATCAACTGCAGAGAGCACGCCATGACATTGTGCTTTTTTGGCAGTTTGATTGGCCCTTCGGCTCATAACATCGGCCGCGCTCGGACCCAAGCTGAAACGAAGTATAATCTTCTCGTTCCTCATTCAGACCAGCACTTGAAGCAACTCGCATGCCCTCGCCACTAACACAAACACTGCGCTGCCTACTAAACGTGTTCGAAACCACTTGTATTCGGAAGGCCAAAACCGACAGAGCATATTTTCAAGTTGACCCGACCATAAACCAAGATCACTTCCCTTAAACATGGTGCGGCTTTACGCGAACTCAACACTTGAGTCGGCCAAATGTTGCGCCGGTGAAACTTTTACGAAGTCTATACTAGCGTTCAAGATGTGATTTCCAAAGGGGATGATCTGTATGTCTGAGATAATAGTGATTGGGCGTGGGGCGGTTCTAGCACATCACCAGATGCTCTATCAGTTTTCAACTCAAAATTTAATTTTTATCAAGGAAAAATGTTTTTTTTTTGCTTTTTGTTTTGCTGTTTTGCATTTTGTTTTTTTGTTACCCTGTGTTCTTTCATATGGCGGAATAATTCTCCGCCAAAAAATGCTGGCACAATGAAGCGATTTGCATTCCCGTGTTACTTGGGGAGTAAAAAAATTTAACTGAAATTGATATTGTACAATCATAGAGGCATCTGTCTTCCATTCCTGTCATCGACTCCCCTGGCACGAAAGAATGAAACACGATTATCCGCGAAAAGATTGCTTTTTTAGTGTTGTGTAAACCTCCGGTATACCTATAACTTACACAGACACGGACATACGAATGTAGAAAGGTGCGTGTGACGCAATATTAAGAAGGAAACAGTAAACGCCTCGTCCGTAGGCTCTTTTCTCCAGGTCTTTGGAAGTGCGGGTCCCACGGTACACCATTTATCTTCGGACAGAGCCCTTAAGTTCTCCGAATATCTGTCATCGTTACTGAAAGAGAAGGAAGAAACTCCTTTCGTTTCAGAGAAAGCCGTGATAAGTTGCGCATGGTTTCTTTCCAAAACTACCGCGCGGCGGGCTTACCGAATAGCCTGTTCTGTACCAGGTCGTCCTTCACTCCAAATTACGTTTCCTACCTGCAGTATAAAATATTTCGCAATTGTGCTCGAAATAAAAAGCAAATGCTTGAAGTTTATTTCTATTAAAAAACTGCAGGCATGCATTACCTCGGCATATTATAAGTTGGTCGTTGGATGAGTTCTCTCACTTTCCAATGTTTACGTATCAAAACTTGAGGTGAGCTGCGAAAATTAGTAAACACTGCTAGTCTCTTTCATACTGTCAAACAGAAAGCTCAACTTTAGAAATTTATCAAAAGTTCACAACATTATATTTGCTCTCGCCATAACTCTGTTCAAATTATAGCATTGTTTAAACATATGCTTCTTGTGAAGTATCTACTGCTCAGAGATTTCGTAACTAAGGAAGGAGGAGGTAGATGACTAAACTCAGAAACAGATGATGGTATATTAAAATACTTGCCGCCCTTGGATCTCTTATTAGAGTTCAAATTCTATAAACGTTACTATTCGAACTCCGTCTTCCCGTTCATGTTTACGTCAACCGATAACTCACGCGCAGTCGTAACCGCAACCGAGTACGACCGTCTGAGACAAGACCGGTTTTTAGGCCTCTTGCGACGGCGTAGTGTGAATGAGCCTTTACGTTTTTCATAGGAAAGTACGGGAGGGGGCGAAGAGCCGGGAACTGGAAAGCAGAGGAAGAATGGATCTCTTGAACATTTTGCTTCGCCACACTTGTGGGCGTACTCAAGGCGTTCGACCAGGTTGCCCGTAGTGTTAAATTATATTTTGGTAATCAGATGGCCAGAAATGATTTGACATTTATCTCCGGCCATCAGAAGGAAAGAGATGATTTAACATTATTCGAGCAGCCTGATCGAACACTTTGTGCCACCGAGCTGCCCGCATGTTATCCTTTCTTGTCGTGTGCTGAAATTTCAGCGTTTTTCAATGCTCGATCGGGGGGAAATACGAGGAATATGAGCTGCAAGGAAATGACGAAAGTGTTGATCGTCTGGAAGCGTCCCCGCCTCTTTATCCGCTTTCCTCTTCGCCACGCGACAACGCTGCGGATGAGCATTTTCGATCACTTCAATAATAATGATCATATTGTGCTAGCAGGCGACTATAACATGACATCCAGGGCCACAACAAAAATGGAGAAACGGAATATCTTGACATATCGTTCATTTAAGGGTTAAATAATTTAATTAATAATCACAAAAGAGGAGTATCCTAGTGACAGTTTTACAAGAACGTGTATTGACCAGAAATTTGAAGTTTATAGCTGGAATTATAAAGCAAAAGATCATTACTTCGTTGCACTTAGAACAATGTATCGGAATCGTAAGTTTAATCAAACAAATCGTCTATATAAAGAAATTATAGACAGCAATAAGATAGGCTATACTATTAAGAGACATCCCCGTAACCCTTTGCTGCACCTCGATCATGTCAGCTTCCATGAAGCGGTGGTTCAGAAATTCAAACTCATTACGAGCATTCCACAAGGATGATAAAGCTAAAACAAAGAAAGCTTGGATTCAACTAGATTGACAAAAAAGAAATAGTGACCCGATTTAACAAAAAAACGTGGAACAGGTCCAAGAAAAATCCACAGGATGCAACATTAAGAGCGAAAATTCGACAAATACGAAGCATAGTAGCTTCAAAAATTAGACTGGCAAAAAAGAAGTTTTATAAGAAGTATCTGAAGCAGTGCGTAAAAAACCTGCGAAAAACGTGGAATACTGTGAACCAAACAATTGGAAAACATCCAAAAGACACTGTCGATGAGATTATAAAGAAAGCGTTCGGTCTAACTAGTTTTAATACGATCAATAACGCTTTCGTTAAAAAAGGTAGAATATTTGCGGAATCAAATAAGCAAAGCCGAAGAGAAAGGAAAACTTTTAGGGCACTTTTCGCACTCAACGTATTTAGCGCAAAGGACAGTTTCTGATCTACAACGTGTGGTTAGCCATATGTCTGCCGCAAAGCTAGCAGTATACGATAAAATACAGCTCAGAAACTTGCAAATTAATTTGAGCAACTTGGCGCACGTTCTACTGGCGATAATAAACGGCATTCTGGCTACAGGAAATATACCTAACAAATTGAAAGTTTCAGTAGTCGGGCTGATTTATAAAAAAGGAAACAAAAAAAGGTTAAACAATTACAGACCCATCGCAATACTGCCAACCATTGCTCGAGAAATAGAGAACTCTGTTATAAGAATAATGACCTCGTTTCGTGACAAGTGCTCGCTAATAAGCAGCGTCTGTATGGTTTTTGACTAAAATGAAGCACGACACTTTTATTCGAATATGCGGCTCATTTCATGAATAATAAAATAGACATCAACTTCCTTCTAGATTTGTTAGTGAGCGCGTTGGTAATGATGTAGGTTTAGAAAGAGTTATATACGTAAAGACACTTGTCCCGTCCCCTGTCTTTACGTATATAACCTCATTCTATTTTTATAGATTACGAAGCTGCGCAGACATTGGCCTAAGGCGAATGATTTACCACATGTTAGGTAAGTCAAATCCAAGATATAGAAGTATGATTTACGCCGTATGCTAAAATTGCAAAGAATAAAAAATAACTATCCGAATAAAATGATGATAAGAAAATATACCCAACGGCACTCAGCTTGAACACCTCACAGAACTCAATCTGTTGAAGGTTGGTGGCTTCCGCAAGTCGTGGTCTTAACGAGGTATTACTTTCTGTTCATTTCAGAAACAAAAGCAAACACAAAAATTACTGAGACACGCACCACAAATTTTACATTCCAAGAATATACACGACCTAGGGGGAAGAGGTCGAGAAAATATTGAGGAAACATCGGGAAGCTACTTTAACGAGGTTCCCGTTGATCTGCTAAATTCCACATCAACATCATCGCCAAAAGTAAAAATACGCCGGTAGTGCAGACAGAGGCACGAGTAATACATTGCGTTTAACCTGAACCTCTCCTGCCTAAATTCAAAGGTGCTATAATTATATACTGAATGGCGTTATAACTGTCTTCTTGCTTGCAATGTTTTCTTCGTACGGGTTTTCTTATACTGTATTTAAGAATGTTTTTGTGCAAAATGTTTACTGTTGTATACCTTTTTTAAGATTTTCATTAGTGGTGTAGTTCTACAGTACGTGGCAAAGTTAGCCTAGGTACTATGGAAGTGTATGTTCTACGTGCTAATAGTTAAGAACACTCCATTACTTCTGTTGTTGTTTTTTGTTGTTATTTTAGAAGTGCTTTGCATTATTACAAGAGAAAGCTTTTAGCCATGCGGAGAGCAAGTCGCCTACTTCTTGCGCAGGAATTGCGGTGACGTCAGAACGGCGCCGAGCTCTGATTGGCTTTCATTGAAAAGGTAGGGGGTAGACCTCATTGCTAGATGCCTTGAGGCCTCCCCACTATTTTTTTTTTTTCATTCAGCCAATCAGTGTTTGGCGTTCTGGCATCATCACAACTCCTGTGCAAGAACTATGGCTAATAGTTAAAGGGAAGCTGAAGAGGTTATTGAAGAAAAAAAAGAGTTAGAGGTGAATCTTAGAGTATTTCTATCTCGTGAATCCGAATATTACGTTCGCTTTCCCCGAAGATGGAACTAAATGCGAGGAAACACGAAAAACCTCCGACCCGTCGTTGCGTCATACTAGGGTCTTTCGGCCAACAAAGACGTGTCGCTCGTGTGGGCGGCGCGATCAGGCGTAAGCTTGCCAGATATATTCCCGTACACTGACTCCTGTGACTACGTCTTTTTCTGGCCTTTTTTTTTTTCAAATCAGAAAGAGTGCGCGTGCCTCGCTTTGATAGGCGCTGAAGATGCTCGAGAGCGGAGATTCCGAAAACTCCTAATATGACGTCACGCTCCCAAAGGAGGGGCTTCAGCGGTACTTGCAAAATTATTCTCTGCTGCCTCCGTGCACCACATTGAAAACTAATCTCGACATTTGTGATTCTGGAGGTCAAATGAAGATTATTTAAGTTTTTTTTTTTTTTTTTTTTTTTTTTTTTCAATACAGAACTTTGTCAGATTCTCTTTAGTGACATTTTATTGCTTCTGTTCTCTTTCTTTTTTTTTCTGTTTTTAGAAGTGTCGTGTATTGTTACAAAAGGAAGTTCGCGATCATGTAAAAAAAATGCATCTGCATGCAGAGAGACTGATCGACATATTTGCGTTTGTATGCTTCCCTTATGTGTATGATAAGCACTTTTTCGAATTCACTGCGCGTTCTCGCGCACAAGCACGCACGTGCTTATGTGAGGTAGAATAAAATGTATAGGATTGATTTAGTGCCAATAAACTATATTTATTCGTAGTAGTAGTAATGTCGAGACCGGTTAGAACGAACTCAACGAGAAGCGGAAATCACTTCGCTATACCCGCAATTACGTTATAACCGACTTCAACTAACGAAGTGCAAAAGGGAGTGGGAAATCGTGATTGCTTGGCTGCAGCCGCTATTTCGTTATAACCGACTTCGTTATAACCGGTCTCGACAGTAGTAGTAGTAGTGGTAGCAGTAGCAGTCATAGTAGTAGCAGTAGTATTAAGCGCACTTATATATCAATCCCCGCACGATGCGTCCGCCATGAAATGGCAAACGCTCTCTGTGATTTAAGTTGCTCATTGTCTTAAAGGGAAGCTAAAGAGGTTCATGAAAAAAAGCGAGTTAGAGGCAAACTCTAAAGTATTTTTATTCCGTGAATCTGAGTACCACGTTCGTTTTCCCCGAAGATGTAACTAAACGCGAGAAAACGCGAAAAACCTCCGACCAGTCGTTACGTCATACCCAGACCTTTCGGCAGCCAAGCGCGTGTCGCTCGTGTGGTTAGCGCTTGCAATTGCAAGCTTGCCAGGTATATTCCCCGCACTGACACTAGTCGTGATGTCTTTTTCTGATCTTTTTTTGAAAATAGCAAGAGTGCGCGTGCTTAGCTTCGATAGGCGATGCGCGAGAGCGGAGCTAGAACTCCTAATAGGACGCCATACTCTGAGAAGGAGGGGCTTCAGCGCTACTTCGAAAATGAATTTCTGCAGCCTATGTCGACCATATTGAAAACTAATCTCGGGTAATTGAAATCCTGGAGGCCGAAAGAGGATGATTTAGAAGTTTTTTTTTCATACAGAGCCGCTTCGATTTTTCTTTAGGGTTAGGCTCCCTAGTTTCTTGAACTCAAGCTCCTGACCTTCTTCTTTGCCGGGGCAGATATACCGCAGCTAAACCTGCGTCTGGGCAGCAAGCTGCGCCACCAACACATCCAGGAGGGCAACGACGTGTTTCTGGAGTGCGACATCCGGGCCAGTCCCTGGGTGAGCGACATCGGCTGGCGCTTCGACGGCCGGGACCTGTCCACCAACACTTCAGCAGGCGTCATCGTGAGCAACCAGTCCTTGGTGCTCCAGAAGGTCGACAGGCGCTCCAGGGGGCGCTACACGTGCACGGCCACCAACTCCGAAGGCCAGGGGGAGAGCAACCCGGTCAACCTCAGGGTCAGATGTGAGTGATGTATTCTGGGCTTTGATTACGCGCCAGACTGAATCCCGAAACGTACGCCAGAGGCTTGGATGTAAAAACCTCTTCATGGCTAATGTCATTGACAGGGATATTAGCTTACAGTTTAGAAAAAAAGTATCGTGTAGGTTGGGCTTAGTGTCCACCCGGGTCCGAACTTCGTACCAGTGAGGTTGCTTGCAGCTACTAAATGATGCCGACGAAGGAACACACCGATATCAGGTCTTGGATAATAATGCGTGATGCATACTTGCAGGCTCAGACTGGGGCGGGCTCACTGCAATTGTGTGAATTAGCTCTCCCGCAGCAGTTCTGGAACAAACTTCTATCTTAATAATTATATAATTATAACATTTTTTTACTATGGCCTTCTTTTTGTTTCTTTACGTTTAATTGTATTGATAATAGAGTAAGTACTTGGAGATGAAACGGCATCCACCCAGCTGTATATCACCTACCGCTCCAGTGTGCGAAGTTCGGTTGACTGCAGTGGTTAGCTTACCTAACAGGTGCTTAGGTGAATCGTGTTTGAAACCAGGCTCCGTAAGATATGTATTGAATTTACGCGGTTTTCCACCTTGTATTCCCATCAGATCAACGCGGAGATCGTCCGCTTCTTGAGCAGGAGTCGCGGTGACGTCAAAACGAAGCTGAGCCCCGATTCGCTTTGAGTGAAACATAGTGGGTAGGCCTCAATGCTAGACGCCTGGAAGTCTACCCACTATTTGTTTTTCAATCAGCCAATAAGTGTTCGACGTTCTGACATCATCGCAACCCCTGTGCAAGAAGCAGACCAACCCTTGCTCGGTATCATTTCATATTCACATTCGGATTGTGTAAGTGATGCCCGCCATCTCTATCTGCGCTGTAAATCTAAAAGGACCGAGAAGAATGGATATTCACTGACAGTTCTGCTTTTAAAAATGAGGGGCCAGAAGAGGCGATTTAATTCAGTCAGTGCACCTTGTTGCGTGAAGCTGTGAATAACTTTGACTAGTTTATAACGAGGTGAAATTGCGTACTGTTGCGACCTACAGAGGGAATGCAGCGCATAATGAGACTCGGCGATTGCTTTTACTCTCTACAACCTTCATTTATACTCTCTCTATTTCTCTCTTTTTTTCTTTTTTTGTTTTGCTTTTTGGAAGTATAAAATTCCGCGAGCGGCACTTGTTTGTTAACTGTCATTTACAGAGTTTATTCCTTCCTTAGACTCCTCATTATTGTGGAAGATAATCGCTTCCCACCTTTGCACTAAACTAGAAGTGCCGGCTTTGTTATACAAAATATTAAAAAAAAAGACGCTGTGGGCCATCTTCGAGAAAATTCCGTTTTTACGTGTCACCGGCCCCAATGAAAACGATCGAGAAGTATTAATATTCACTCACCGAGGTACAATTTTTTTTTTTATCAGTCGAGTGTAATCGTCCCGACTACGCTAATTGGCATCTTGGAGAGTCAACTATCTATATACTGTCGGTTCCGTCATAATTAAAAAAGCGGGATCCCGCAATATTGCTTTTATATATTTACCTTACCACGCCGGCTGATCAAAACATTTTTTATAAGTCGTGGTAATATATACATATTCACGTGAGATAATTCCACGAATAGCATAAAACACGAAGTCATACAGGGGTTATAATCGTACCGATCTACACAGATTTACCCCGATATAAACTGCAAGACACGAAAACACTTCAATTTGAGATGGTTGTCTCGACACAAGATTTGAATCTCTCAAAGCGACCTTTCTTTTATGGTTGCTACGAGGTTCCGACGTCTGAATACTTAAAACCAACCGTTTCGCGCAAAGCATTAGTAATGAGGATTGTGCGGTCTTGTCAAAGGTTCTCATCTGCGCGCCGTTCTCTGCGCGGACGCCTAATTGAGATTCACATTCTTCTCGTTTGGGCGAGCCTAATTGAGCGCCTGCCCCACGCGACAGTAATTAGAACGCTTCTGAATGGTCCGAGCTCCATTCAGAACTATTCAAAGCTGAATCAGCTTTGAAGAAACATGCGAGCCCGTAGCGCACCGCTGGCCGCGGAGTCTTTCATGAACGCGGCGGCGTAAAGCCCGCGAGGGCCGTGGCTTCTGCCTTTGTATCGACGAGATTGAAACCAAGGCCGATGAAAACATTCACCTCTAAAATTTTTGTCCGAGTACCATAGTTAAGTCTGGACGCGCTGCCGACAGAATTGACGGTGGATGGATCTACGCTGTTGTGGAATTTTGGGCGGACGTACGTGTTTTCCGACGGATGCTCCGTAGATTTGAGTTGAGTTCTAGCCCAACTTTGTACCAATATATATATATATATATATAATGAATAGCTCCTCAATGTACCCATGACATCTTGCACGTGCTGGGATGTGTTTCACTTTACACGAGCTTACTGACACTGACCAAGAAATCTTTGTTGCGGTGTAATTGTAAGAACAAAGGTGAGCGTTCGCTTTCAATCTCTCGAGACTTCGCGCCACTTGGACACACAGTTTGGAGGTTGCAGTGTTGGCATAGTCCAACGTCAATAGACCAGCTAAGTTACAGAACTACCCATAGACGCTGTTTCCACGAACAGTGCCCCCTCTCCTTCCACGGCGCGCCTCACGCGTGGTTCGACGCGCCACCGTTTTGGGGACGGCTGCAATTGAAACTGCAGTGTCTGCTATGGAATACGTACGTTTCAAAGCGCAGCGTCTAGATGGCGTTTCATCGTGCTCTATGGAGCACACAGTTATGAAACGAAAATATAGATGACGCTTCAAACGACGGGAGGTGGAGTGAAGGATCTGGGGGTGGTACTGGCATAGTCCCCCAGTGACGATATTTGAATGCGACTCATAGATTTGACTTGTGCATGGAGTGAGCACTCGATTTTGGGTCGCGATAATCACTAGCTCGATATGCATTTGAGTAGCGGCTCGTATCCAACCGCTGCAATGATGACAATAGCCGAACCCTACAATTTCTGGAGCTCACCGCGTGTCCTGCGCTATGCCAATCGCAGCGCGTTTCTATGATAAACATTGGCGATATATAATCGACTTCACATTGCTTGGACGATTGTTTTGGCTGTGAGTTAAGGAGAAAAACGCTGCTCGTTTTAGAGCGAAGCTGTATATGAGTGATTGGTCTGGTTTCTTCGTGTCCATCGAGAGAAGACCCACGGGCGCGCCTTATCACCGATCGCGCACGCCTTATCTCTACTCATGTGATTTTGATACTTGTTTCAATAAGAAGACCCCAAGACACGCGTCAAAACCACGTGATAGATGATAAGCAAGTAGCGCGTCCCGCATGAGTTTCCCGATAAAGACTGAGGTTGCATAAGCTGACGCGGCAAGGGCAACATACGAAGCCTGTCATGTATATAAAGAAACGTTTTTGTATAGTGTATTTACTTTTCTTCCACAAATGATTTGGTATAGACCTTTTGCTGTTTACAAACATGAACTGCCGCTTGCGTCCCAAAAACTTCCGGTCGCACCGTCTTTGCAAGCCTCTTGAGCTTGCTTATGTCAGTAGTGGTAGAAGGCAGAAATGCTACACGGACAACAAAGTGGAACATTGAACGAGGGCTTTTGGCTGTACGAAATTCCATCTTGGAGGAGGCAAGCTGGTTTACAAGAATACTCGAAACATTATGACATATTTCGCACTTCTTCCTTCTTTCGGCGTTCACTTGGAGAATTGGTAGTTAAGCGTTTCATCTACATATCGAGCAGCGGTGTTTAGGTGGCCTCGTTGCTATGGACAGTCGTCATTAATTATTTTTATAAACCGGACGTGCTCTTGGACGCCAAAGACTGGAGCACCACCTGGTGGCGTTTGCCATAAAAAGGGTCTATAATGGAGTGGGCACTGGGCAGTCGTAGCAGGGGACACCACAGCTTCGCTATCCAATCGCCTTCACAACGTGGATTGGAGCCTTAATTTTTTTCTTTTATTAACTCCCAGCAATTTCTTGTAAATTGAAGTGTAACCAAAATATATTATTCTACAAGTAAAATAGATGACAGAGAGAGAAATAGTTTAGGTAAGTGCGTTTACAGAGCTTGATTTTATTTTTTTTTATTTTCAAATTTTTTTGTTATGAAAAACACGTCTTTGTCAAATATGTAATTACGTAATAAGCAATGAATTGGGCGAACAACATTTTCTTATATTATAAAAAAAATTATTCTCCTTGTTTGTTTATTCCCAGGGGTATCAATTTTAGCCCACAAAGATATCAATTTTCGTAAATGCGAAAACCCGAGAGTTCCGAACCTTTCTGCGGGTTTAGAAGTTTTACTCGCCCCTCAACCTCGGACTGGCCGATTAGGTCGTCTATGTATTTATATCACTACTTTTGTAATCTAAAAACACTTAGAAAGAGAACTATTGTTTTTTTTAAGATAACAGTGTCGGTTATTGCGCAACATAGGATACTATTGTAATGCGGTTGTGGTGGTAACGGACCGATTGGCTGAAACTCGCTAGTGAACTCTACAAACATTAGTTTTTGCGTGTACCGCCGTAGTAAAGATTTGTTACCCACCTCCAAAATGTAACAGCAGTTGTTACGTTCAGCAAAAAAATCTAAAGGTAGTGTGGAATTCGGGATGCCGTAGCACGCGATACCAAACTTTGGGTATTGGGCAAACGGACGTCATTTGTTCCAAGCACCGCGTAAGACCTTATCACTTCCAGTTTTCAAGATGAACAAATGGCATATTCATCACTCTACGTAACCCCTGCGGCAAAGGCGAAGAGGATCCCAGTTCGCGTGCCTCGCGACCATCAGTCGGTACATCTCGCCGTTCACCAATGGAAATCGATCAGCGAGAGCCCGCAATTCAACTCAGAGCCATAGCGGACGGAATAGAATGGTGGAAGCGCGGATTTTTTTTCCCCCGAACACTCGAGTTATTTGTTTAGTTTATTCGACGTTTCTTTTTTAGCTTAGTTTCTTATCTCTCCATATAATTACGGACGAGTTCAGGCTTCAGCATGAGAATTCACTAAAACGAGGATCGCGATTGTTCCTGCCGCGGGCTGCCCTCAGCCACCCATCTTTCTCGGTTGGCTTTTTTTTTTCTTTGTCTTTCTTATTTTAGTACCGGTGAGGCGTTCACGCCCTGAGCACTTCTTTGTCGCTACAACGAGTCGGACTAATGAAGACAGATAACATCTACGATTCTGGCAACGCAAGCACCCACTTTAAGGTGATCAAATATAGAGGAATCCGGAGTGCAGGTGGATCAAAGCAAGTAGATGTAGGTGTCCTTGTTTTTTAATCTCGAAGTTTGTCCAAATTTTATGCATGTAACTGTCATTAACACGAGGATTACGCATAGTTTGGTTCTGATCCGGATAGCGCGATGGCCGCCGCTGGCATCATAAAAGCAAACAAAGTATAAGGTTCCTTCTGCAATGTTTCTCAAGAAGGTAACGCCTAGGGGCCCACCCAGATGTGGCCAGAGCTGTCGGCACTTGACCAGAAGACGATCTCTTCTTGCCGTTGATTACACGCCACGGCGAATGTTAACTGCCAACCTCCACGCGCGGGAAAGACGCACTGCTTCGCGTAATTACGCAAATCTCAAATGACTTTTCGGCTGGCTTATTATGCGTTCAGCTGAGACAACACGAAGAAAAAATCCGTTAATCGTTTTTTGTTTTGTTTTTTTCTGGCGGCGCGACCGTTTATTACGTAATGATAGACGCACAAAGTAAGGCGTGACCGACACACCACGGTCCGTCCGCCATTCGTTTCCTGTAGGGAGAGAAATCTAACAAGCACCCAAAGCTCCTGAGACTACTCGTGACGTCTTGTGTGTGTGGCAGGTGACGAGCTAGGTTGAGCAGTGACAGCGCCCTCTGTTTATTTATCGCTTTCTTGATTTTATTTTTACATCTAGAGTTGGTCTCTTTGTAATGTGGAACTCTAATGCGGGAAGTCCGGGCGAAGCTTGCGGGTCAATCCGGTAATTAAGGCGTGTTCTCTGGAAAAGAAACAGTTGGAGCGTGACGTTTGAATTCCGCTTTTGCGTGAGAATAAATTATAGCCGCTGTGTCGCCTGCCGATTTTGCCTTGAAATCTCGCACTGTTCCCTTCTGTATATCGTTGATGGGAGTCGGGATCATTAGCTATAATGATGGGTAATTTAACCTCCGCCTTAAGTGTCGGGCGTCGCTGGACCCACAGGTTCTCGCACCATATATCATTAACTGTTTCTGATGAAATGTTGCATTTTTCAGCAGTAGCTAAGCCTGTTGACAATGAATTTAAACTTATGTCAAGGACGAGTTTATTCGACTGTAATAAAGGCTATTAGAGAGTGGCTGGATAAAACGCGGAGGGTGCCACGATTGTCTTTGTTTGCCAGGTGAGACGTGTGCAAACACCCTTTGTTCGGAAAAAGAGGAACAAGTGGCAGGGCTGAAGTGTCCTGGTTTCGCAGCAGGGTTTGGGTTTGAGCTGAGTGAATGGGTTGACTTTTTGTTTAAAAAGGGTGACCACCTTGAGGGTAGTATGTATACGAGAAAGGTGTAGCTAAATGAAATTTTAGATGGAATTGAGACTTTGTCCTTTCGTCACGTTTTACTGCGAAGCCGTATATGACTCGTTGGTCGGGTTCTTTCGTGTCCGTGGAGAAATAAAGTGGTCGACAGAAAACCCACGCGCGCGCCTTATCAACATTCATACACGCCTTCATCTGTTATCATGCGGTTTTGACACTTGTTCCAATAAGAAAACCACAAAACAAGTGTCAAAACCACGTGATAGAGAAAAGCATGTAGCGCTTCCTGCATGCATTTTCACAGTAAAATATGCGGTTGCGAAAGCTGCCACGGCAACGGCGGAGTACAAAGTGAGGATGGACGTCACTAGCCACGCTAACAATGCGAAGCACGTAGCGCTCCCCGCATTCGTTTCCCGGTAAAGATTGCGGCTGCATAAGCTATCGCGGTAACGGCAGCGAACGAAGTTTTTCCTACATGAAAACGTTTCGGTACAGTGCACTTACTTTTCTTCCGTCGATCATTCGGTACAGACCCTTTTGCTGCTTACAAACATGAACTGCCGTTTGCGTCCCAAGCGCCTTCATGTCGCAGTATGGTCGCACCATCTTTGCAAGGCTGTTGAGCTTGCGTATGTCACCTGTGCTAGAAAGCAGAAATACTACACAGACAACAAAGCTGGAGATTTAACGAGGGCCTTCGGCGGTACAATATTACATCCTGGGGGAGGCAGGTTGGTTTATAGTACTCCAAACATTTTAACAGATCTCGCACTCCTTTGTCCTTTTGGCGTTAACCTGCAGAATTGTTGGTTGAACTTTTAATCTACATTTCAAGCGCGGTGGTAAGGTGGGCTCGTTGCTATGGTAACTCTTCGTTCATACCCTTTATAAACCGAAAGTTCTCTGGGACGTCGAAGACTGGAGCACCATCTGGTGGCGCTTGCCATAAAAGGGTTCTATAGTGCAGTGGGCAATCCTTGTATGTGATACCACAGTTTCGTTGTCCAACCAGCTTTATACCGTGGATTAGAGCCTTAATTGTTTTTTTTTTTTCTTTTGCAAGCTCGATGCTTCTATGGTTCTCGCCCTTGTCTCGTGTAATTCATCGAAATTGCACATTATCTTAGTAATTTCCTCCCAACCCCTTTTTGTATCATGAGAGGAGGGTATTGATTGTACAAGCCTAGCAGTTAAACAACAGCATGTTAAATGTAAAGCTAACGATCTCCTGAATATAAATACTAGATTTTCAATAAGAAAAGACAGGCAAATGAAGTGCAAACAACACCTCCTTAGATTAAGATAATAAACTACTTTTACTGAGTGCGAAATAAAAAAAATTGTCAAGTGTAAACGCACTTCTTATGGTGGATTGAGGTGATAGCGCAATCTGAATTTACAATTTGCCGGAGGAGATGATTCAATCCGTCTACTGTTTTAGAAAAAAGTGACAAGCAAAATACATTAGATTTTTTAGAGCGCCGCTCTTAGGCGCCGGTTTCCGGGTTGAGCGGCGTCAGCGTAACCACTGGCGCTGCATTGTGGGACGTGACAGTTTCTCGGCTAAATTTAGCGGGGAAACTGAATTGTTGTCAAGGTCACGTGACGTCAATTTCCCCGCTAAGTTTAGCGGTTTAAGTTTCCTCCTCTAAATTGAGCGGTGAAATTGACGTCACGTGACCTCAACACCAATTCAGTTTTCCCGTTAAATTGAGAAGGTTAAGTTTCCCCGCTAAATTTAGAGGGAAAATTTTCGCTAAATTTCTCCGCTAAATTTGCAGGAAAATTTCCCCATTAATTTTGGCGGGAAAATTTTCGCTAAATTTACCACTAAATTTAGGGGAAAAATTTTAGCTGCATTTTCCCCTAAATTTTTTTATGTACAAGTTCAGTAGGTTTTCATATACGAATTGTACTCAATCTTGGAGTTGTCAGAATGACAGAGCTTGGAAATGCGCTTGAGCAAAGCATATTCCGTTACATCTAGCGGCAAGTATCGCAGTACGGAATCGTTTTAACATGTAACTATATTTAGGGGCCATCTTCTTTGGCAGTGCAGTCGAAGGTACCGGCAAGCGGGCGCTCTACTATTTGGGCGCTGAATTAAGTCGTACGCAATTTTTTGTGAAATCTCTAAAAAAATGGTTTAAATACCCTCGATATTTTTTTAACAGGATATCAGTGGTTCTCCATGTGGTGTCCCCAACTAAAATTATTCGCCATTGTTTCCTTAAAGTATTTACAAGTATCCACCGCATTTAATATGAACTAGGAAAATCAACATTGCCCTAGGAGATCGATGATTGATAACATTAAAGGCTTCTCAAATAATGAAAGCTGAGATGTGTTTTAAAATATCCCCTGATTATGAGTATCAGTCTTGCTCATACGGTAAACGCAGATGCAATACAAACCATTTTGACCACAAAATACCTGCAACCAGCCCGCAGACATGAATATCGCGTTTTAAATACATAAATGGAGTCCATGAGTCATTCATGTCATTTAGTATAAGGTTCTCGCGTTGTTAACGTCGATATTTTGCTTCACTTATATAAAAAACGTGGGTTTCTTTTCCGTAATTTTGTTGAAGAGTTCGCAAATATATATATATATATATATATATATATATATATATATATATATATATATATATATATATATATATATATATATATATCTTTTAACAGCTGTCTTTGTTTAATTTTAAAAAGACTTTCAGGCCTGACCAAGAGTACCTCTAGGAACGTTCGACTTCATGATAATTACCATGCTTCGCTAAGTTAATAACATAACATTGCCTACATCCATTTATTTTTAACACTGAAGAGAATATACCAAGTTGACACATAACGTCAGGCTATGATTGAAAGTAATGTGCGATTCACACACTTGCGTTGAGTTCGACCGAATGCAAGGGTCGCCATGGGAACAGCTGCGTCGGCTCCAGCAAAACGGGATAAAAAACGGGTTTGTTGTAGCCGACGCAGCTGTTGTCATAGCAACCCTCGCACTCGGTCGAACTCAACGAAAGTGTGTGAATCACCCTTAAGCTTCAATAAGTTTGACTTCGGCGGGTCATTGGGGCTACGGCATCGCTGTCCTCAATACAACGGTGAATGGAATCCTTTTAATCAGAAGAATAAGATCAGACGACGATGAAGTAGAGATTAACCAAGGCAGCATGCCTCGATTGATCTGATGAAAGGCTAGCCAACCCTTTAATCAGGTCAAATAATAAAAGTGATTTATGTCTTGCTCTAAAGTCATTCACAGCACTAAAAACGATACAGGGCGGGACATTTATTTCCACGCCTTGTTTCTTAAACTGTCGGTGACCATATAAAAGTGCAGAATTGTATGGTCTCTTTTTCGCTATCTATCGGTGACGTATTTTTTTTTAACTTTCAACTTTAGTTGTCTCTTTTTTTGCCCTTGTTAACAAAAGCGGGAATCCGCTTTTTTCTAGCATAACAAGCGAGATTAGGGGCCAAGAAGCAAACAACAAAAATGTGGCCGTATCTTAAAGCTCTCGAAAGCGAAGCACTTGACAGAGTCTACGCTTTTAAAAGTATATAAAGCATAATCAATGTCAAATAATCGACTTCATAACTCCACCGCTTCGGCTCGAACAGGGTCAAAAATTCCAGGGATTGGGATGGAATCAAGCAGCCTTCTTCTTACTTCTAAATCCTAGCAGCATCGTCGTCTCAGCTGTTCTGCGAAGAAGACGGCCAATGAGTATGCGACTCTAAGCCAATAGAAACTAAACTATGCTTCGGATTTAAGTCTTAAAACAAGGATTTTTATTGTTAAAGAATATAGCTTGTCGCAAAAGCGTACTATGTTCTGTTCACGAATCTGTTCGCAGTGTCGTGAACAAACTGATTAGACATGAAACACAACTATGACATCAACAGCGAACTGCCCTAGGATGGATTCACAGAAAGGCAGTCAGGTAGAAATTGAACGCAGCGAAGGCGAATTTTAGCTTTAAAAAAATGACTGATATTTGGTGCAGCCACAGAAGCTTTAAACTTCGTTTCTCCTCAAAATCTGACGCAGCCGACACTACGAGCTTGTGGGACCAATGTGGCATGTCTGAAAAAGACATATCACTATCCGCGATAGCGCTGTCAATAGAAGCAGTGCTTAAGCCAGGGTAGTCCCAGAGAACTCACTAAAAAGAAATCAAACTTTCAAGTCAACACACCACCTAAAGATAGCTTGTCCACAAGTTCACAGCAAGAAATGCTTGTGCGTCTACCTTAACACAGAGACCTCAACGATACAATGCTTGATTTACCACTGTCTTTACTTGTTTATCCCTAATTTGGACGCCCTACCAGCGCGTTCGTGTGCATGAGGTCACTCTACTTCTGCTCGTTATGTTATTCACTGCAATCTTCAGAAAGTGCTCGGTAAATGACGAGGTCATAAAAACAGTTTCAACCGATTATTAAGTCGTTCGTATGACAAAGTACATGTCCTCGTGCTCATGGTTACATCGCTTTTCACGAAACACGTTGCCTGAACGTTTTCTCTTCATATTTTTTGCCACGTCATTCTCCCAATTTTTCCTGTAGATTGCAGTGATTGACTAACCGAGTTTTTCTGCAGGCATGTCAAAGTCAAATTTGGGGGTTTTACGTGCCAAACCTACGACGGGCATCTGGCACGCCCCAGCGGAGGACTGAGGATTAATTTCGACCACCTGGGGATCTTTTGACGTGCAACCGAAAGCTCGGTTACACGGCGCCTTCTCCGCAATAAGCCTCCGTCATATTGCGGGCAGCTCGGTCGGGATTCGAACCCGCCACCTGGGGATCCGTAGGCCGGCGCTTCTGCGGGCATGTAGACGTTTGGGTATTGTCCAAACATGTAATGACCAATGCTATAGCTGAAAACGTTTTTTTTTTTTTTTTTTTACAGGTACGGACAATAAATATTTTATTACGCAATCAACCCCCCCCCCCCTCCCCCAATTGTTTTTGTCCTGGGCAAGACACCCGCCGAAAACCCAATTTGAAGATATGCCCTTTGACCCCTCCCCCCCCCCCCCCCCCCCCCCACTCCCAACTTTTGATACTCTTGCTCACAACTTGTGAGGAAGATTTAAACCACTTTTAGATGGACGCATTAAAGGTCTTCAGGGCGGACTCCTTTAAAGAAACGGCGAATCTACTTGCTATTTCGCGCCTCTTGGCGCGCGATGGTTCACCGCAAGTGGCGCACGCCACTTGCGGCATGAACTGGTTCACCGATTCTTCGGAGGGTGTTGGTATACGTACTTTCGGTATACGCGCGTCTGGCACAAGGGTACCAGACAGTTGAATTCCGCGTAATTATACGCTCGTTCACCTGTTTGCATTGTCAACACAGACGCCCCCACCTGCAAGCCCGGCCAGAAGACGGTATACGGCGCGGCTCGACAGGAGGCCGTGCGCGTGAGCTGCGAGCTGGAAGCAGATCCTCCTGACGTGACGTTCCGCTGGCGGTTTAACTCGTCCAAGGAACTGTTGGGCTCGAGCAACGTCATCAGCGAGTCGACCCGCAGTTGGGCCACCGTGGTGCCGCTGGCCGAGGACGACTACGGCACGCTGCTCTGCTGGGGAAAGAACGGCATCGGCATCCAGCGGGAACCGTGCATCTTCACGCTCATCCCCGCAGGTAGGCGGAGTATGAATACTCAGTAACACCAATAAGAGACTGCACACAGCGCGTCTCAAGCGCAACTATCCTGTTTAAGACATGCTGTGTCTTGTAGATGGTTGAGCGTGTTGGTTATTAATTTACGATAAGGAAAGAGGAACATTTAAGACAAACAGACAAGACAAGCTTTCGACTTTCAACAAAACGTTTACTGGCTCGACTTCGCCTCCTGAAGCCCGACGGGGGGCGTCGGGGAGTTAGAGAGGGAGGATGGTGGGTGAGAGAAGCGCGAGCCAGCTCGCAGCTAAGCGTGCATGCCGGAAGGGGGGTCCCGGGTCTGCTGTGTGTCAATCGACACGTCGCCGTTACACGCAGCCCCGAGTGCGGGCGGTGCCCTCTTGGGGAAAGAAGGGAGGAGGGGGACAGGGCGCGGAGAAGAGGAGGAGGAGAAGATGTGCCGGCGATGCTCTCTTGGGGAAGGAAGGGAAGGGGGGGGGGGGCGCTGAGAAGAGGAGGAGACGAAGATAAGCGAATTCAGACTTTTTATGTTTTTGGAGGAACCCTCTCGGCCCCGCAGGAAGCGAATCTCTCGGTCGGAAAGAGAAAGGGATGGGCTCGACAGGTTCGAGACTGAAGACTTGATATGTAGGGACTCAAGGATTTCCCTGCCGAATCAAGATTTGTGCCCGCCGAGAATTTTGGGTTTCGAGAACTCGGGGGTGCACGAGGGGCAGTCTTTTTTGGCGTGAACCACGACTGGATGGAAGGAGTCCGGAGAGGGAGACGAGATCTCCTTGGCGTGCTCCCAGAGACGGTCATTCACGCACCGACCCGTCTGGCCGATGTATGCGGCCCCGCACACAAGAGGAATACTATACACCTTTCGATAAACCTTTAAGTCCGGAATCGTCTAGTCTCTCCTTTCTTCAACTTGCAAAAAGTCCTGCGATCATAAGATCAGAGGGAGCCTGTCATTACAGGCAACAAGGCTCCGGAGGGCGGGCTACCCGGTGGACCTTTTAGATAACGTCAGCAAGAAACTCATCCTACAGTCGAGGAGCCAACCAAGGGAGGCCCCCTCCGGGACCCGGTCTGCCCGCCCTGCGTGCATCCCGTGCACCCACAACACGGCACACCGACTCCGCGCGCTTGCACGTCGATTCGGCACCAGAGTTCTTTTCACATGCAGATTTAAATTCGGAGGCATGTGCAAGCGAGTTACCAACCCAGAACCCCCACCCGCATGCACAAAAAAAAAAACACGCGCAGTGCTTCCGGCCCTGCACAAGGGAAAAGGTGTATAGTATTCCTCTTGTGTGCGGGGCCGAATACATCGGCCAGACGGGGCGGTGCCTGAATGACCGTCTACGGGAGCACGCCAAGGAGATGTCGTCTTCCTCTCCGGACTCCTTCCATCCAGTCGTGGTTCACGCCAAAAAAGACTGCCCCTCGTGCACCCCCGAGTTCTCGAAAACCAAAATTCTCGGCGGGCACAAATCTCGATTCCGCAAGGAAATCCTTGAATCCCTACATATCAAATCTTCAGTCTCAAACCTGTCGAGCCCATCCCTTTCTCTTACGGACCGAGAGATTCGCTTCCTGCGGGGCGAGAGGGTTCCTCCAAAAACATTAAAAGTCTAAATTTGCGTATCTTCGTCTCCTTCTCTTCTCAGTGCCTCCCCCCCCCCTCTTCCCTTCCTTCCCCAAGAGAGAATCGCCGGCACATCTTCTCCTCCTCCTCTTCTCCGCGCCCTGTCCCCCTCCTCCCTTCTTTCCCCAAGAGGGCACTGCCCGCACTCGGGGCTGCGTGTAACGGCGACGTGTCGATTGACACACAGCAGACCCGGGACCCCCCTTCCGGCATGCACGCTTAGCTGCGAGCTGGCTCTCGCTTCTCTCACCCACCATCCTCCCTCTCTAACTCCCCGACGCCCCCCGTCGAGCTTCAGGAGGCGAAGTCGAGCCAGTAAACGTTTCGTTGAAAGTCGAAAGCCTGTCTTGTCTGTTTGTCTTAAATGTCCCTCTTTCCTTATCGTAAATGTTGTCTTGTTCCTTATTTTTTAGAGCACAGCTCTTAGGCGCCCGTTCCCGGCTTGAGTGGCGTCGCCGTCGGCGTAACGGCGAGTAACCCTCGTAACCCTCACGAGGCTTACCCTCACGAGGATCACGAGAGCTACGAGGGTTACTAACCCTCGTAATCCTCACGAGGGTTACGAGGGTTAGTTACCTTCAAAAGGGTTACCCTCGCGAGGGTCACAAGGGTTATGAGTTACCCTCACGAGGGTTATGAGAGTTACCCTCACGAGGGTGACGAGAGTTACCCTCACGAGGGTCACGAGAGTTACCCCCACGAGGGTCACGAGAGTTACCCTCACAAGGGTTACTAGGGTTACCCTCACGAGGGTCACGATAGTTACCCAGGTCACGTGACCCCCCGGAATCATGTGACCTCCTCAAGGTCACGTGACTCCTAAGGTCACGTGACCCCCGTTGACGTCATTGCCGCTGATGACGTCATCAGTGACGTCACTGATGACGTCCCCGGCATCCGCATCGTCATCATCACTGATGACGTCATCAGTGACGTCACTGATGACGTCACCGGCATCCGCATCGTCATCGTCATCATCACTGATGACGTCATCAGTTACGTCGCTGATGACGTCATCGGCATCGTCACGGGACCCCAGGTCACTTGACACCCTACGGTCACGTGACCCCCCAAGGTCACGTGACCCCCCCTGCCACCTGAGGTCACTTGACCCCCCCCCCCTAGTGCCATTTCCTCCTCCTCCTCCTCAAAAGCTGCGCTCTAATTCGGCGTTACAGGGAGTCGTAAACGGCTTTCATTTTTTTTCGTTCGCCTTCTCCGGTTTCAGATGTGTCAGGCTACATTGTCCGCATAAAACAACGAGCGGGCTGGGACTCATCTCGGAGCTTGAACCTTTATAACGGGGTGAAAGGTAACACGCTTGAGGAAAAGCCCTAGTTACGCGGACACGATATGCCGTCTTACCTCTTAAATAGAAGCTGAAGCGCTTTTACAAAAATCTAAGTTGGAAGCGGATTTTCATAGCGTTTTCTCCCGTGAATTCAGTTATCGCAATGATATTAGACAAAAGCAAAAGTAAACCGCTTTTTTTTTCCAACTATCTGCAGCGATTGCCTCCGGATATGCGGCGATTGTTTCTGCCGCCTGCTATTCGTCTAGAGCGTCTTGACGTCGTTGACTGCATCCCCAAGCCAGCTTAGGGGCGAGCAAGGGTCAAATGACCCCGCTGATGATGTCACTTTTGCTAGTTTTTCTCTCCGCTTTTGCGCTTTGCTACCGTCGGCGCGTCGCAACGGGCAAGTCTATGTCGAAATTTTAATTGGCTATCTCGACGCTCCTACCATTAAAATAGAAATAAAACTTTAGACACAACATTTATTTTGAAAGTGTTTACATTAGGAAGTTTACGGTTTGTTTAAATTCAATTACCTTTTCAGTTTCGCTTTAATGCCGCAAATATAACTTATCACGCCTACTTCAAACCTCGAACGAAAAAAGATAGTAGAAGTCTCGACTGCGTTTATGTCTCAGGTGCCCATATTCCTATGGGTGCCTGATTTATGTTTGTTAATAACGATGCCCTACAATTTTTTTTTTCTCCTCACGACCAACTATTGCGTCCGCGCTCGTGTACGTGAGTCGAAAAGCATACCGGTAGTTCACGTTTTTCAGTGAGTGCGAACTAAACTTAAACGAAGAAACAATTTGTGAAACTAAGGCGACCGGTTCGACATTAAAGCGGGATTGCGGACGTAGTACCTCGCCGTGTAAAACATTTTAAACTCAAATGTTGGGTTGTTCATGCGACTATCAAATGCTTTCCCATTGTTTCTTTCTGACTAACAGAACAAAAATGCCATCCTTTCATACTGAGATCTCGTTTATACAAAGTAAACTTGTGCTAAATATGAGTTAATATAAGCAGAAACCTAATAAAAAACGAGTGTTCGAGTTCAGTTCATTCTGCTACGTAAATGGATCGAATGTACATGGTACGGCCTTAAGGACATTTGGCACGCCTTGCAAAATTCGAATCCCAAACGTACATACCTAAAATGGATCACGCCAATGTAGTTTTCCCAGACGTTGTACGTCTATTTGTTTTAAAGCTCAATTTTGAGGTAGGGAAACATTAAAAATAAAGAGAAATCGGAGGCTGGGGAATCCTCATGTTCTTTACTAGCCTGTTTGTCGTCTGCACCTTTGCTTACGAACTCGCTCCCGGGTGCTCAACGCAAGAACGCCGAAGACCAATTGCAGATGCTGGCGATGAGCAAGATAATCCCGATAATGAATATTTTAACAAAATATATGAACATTTATCATATCGGAGCAAACCCACAAACCAGAGTGCAGAGGACGAACATATAGGGCATAAAAAGGCACGACCACCGTTTTTGCTTCATTCATAATATTTTACCAGCTCTGACTTTAGCTCTGAAAAGAAAAAGAAAAACGGAAATCTTCTTGCGAAACTACGTTCACTGGCCCAATATCAGTTAGGCATGTTTGGAATTCTAAATTTGCAAGGCGTGCGAAATATGTTAGTCTTAGGGCTGCACATGGTATCATACTCAACACCGCGCTGTCTTACAAATTTTAAATTTCACTTTCATATATCTTTAGCTTGGCACCGCGTTTATTATCTAATCCACATTTTGCAAATATTCCAAAATGCCGCGTGACACCGAAAAGAGCGAAAAGGTTGAGCACGCGAACGTTGCTCGCTCGCCTGCTTTCGCCCGCTTGCCGTCGCCTCCAAGGTCGCTTTTGCAGTCTGCTTCAACCGGTTGTACCTTGAGTTCCCGGCTTTCCTTTTGGCGCCGCGGACGGCGCTGCACGCTTCGCAAAAGGACTTTTCCATCGCACATGTACGGACATTCCATTAGGTTTGTAATAATGTAGCATTTTAGCCAGCGAGAAAATATAATAAACGGACATTCAATGAATGTAACTAATCGTAACTGGGCCACCAAGTTATGTTACGCTGTGCCTGAAAACACCGCTCCTCGGTGACGTGCGCCCGAAGCTGCTTCCTATATGATACGTGCAGCGAGAATGTCATGGATTCGATTTAATAGATATTAAATATACAAAACACACTTGAACGTGGGCAAAACGGGGACATTCGATAGTATGCCCTCAGTGTAGTTTCGTCGTTTTTGTGGTTTTATTAAGCCGCGCCTGCAGACGCAATATCCAATTTTTTCTAAAAATTATTTTTCGTAGTCGTGGTTGGAAAGATCGTTGCATATTTTTCGTTGTTGTCGGGTGCCTAAAGGGCGACGTAAAATTTCGGTTTTCTGCAGGGGACATAATTTCCTTAGCGCTCCACTTTTCTAAGCTGCGAGGGGAGTCACGTTGAGGCAAGGTAAAGAGTGAAGAGGCTATAGACCGTTCCATTAGGGTCATAGCAGAGAGGGTAAAAGAGAAAAAAAATGCACTCCCCCTCTCCCCCGCAAGCCGTCCGCTCCGCCGAGTGAGCTGTAGCTAGCGTCCGGCTGGCGTGCAAACTCTGTTTAAAATCGCGTCATTTTAGAACTTTCAAGCGCAGATGCGTAGATTTTGGTATGCCAGTTATCGTGTAATACTATGCTAGATAAAAAGACTCACAGGGTTCAATTGCACTGTTACCTGCGTGCAAATAAAAGAAAAAAATAGGGAAAACTGTGTCAGATTGGCCGGTCTCTTTGGCGAAAAGAAAATCCGGTTGCTGTACCTTTTTTACTATACAAAAGTTCGTACTGGTGTAGGCCTTTAGCGACCATGAGTGGAAGTCTGAAATAATAAATAAAAACGTGCTCTCCTGCCGCAATACAGGCAGTAGTTTAGGGTACTACTACCGGCTGACTCAACTGCTATTTAAGTAACGGAAAAAAGATATGCTAGTTTATCATTTAGCAAAATAGAACAACAGAGAGCTATAGGCTGATTTTGGAGTAGCCACAACTATTCTAAGAACGCGAACCACTTCACAACGGCAGCCACGAGCGAGAGTTCGGTGTTCGGTAGAGCCCGCCGATACAGCCCAAAGATGGAGAACGGCAACCTCCCGGTTTGTCGTCTGCTAGCGGAGTCGGCGGCGTGCCCTCTCTCTCGTTTTACCCCGCCGAACCCGCTGAACTTCCCGGATGTGTGGAGAGGGCGCTGCGGTCGAACAAAATGGTGCCGCCCAGAGAGCGCTAAATGGAATGGTCTATAGGAAAGGAGGACGCAGGCAAAAGTGGAAAGCAGGAATTGTACGTCGGCCTTTAAGAGTGATGCACACACTTGCGACCGCTTACGACCGTGTGCCTTAAATCTTCTTAAAGTCTTTTACGGCCAAAGAATACACTGGCGCCATCTATCGGGAAACCGTGAACACTTTTAGCTTCCATACATTTCCTCTCTTTTTTCGCGCATCATACTTTCTTTGCTACCTGAAATAGACTTGTCCACAATCCCATAAACGACCATTTCTCGTAGATGAACGTACCTTTTATCTCGCAAATACCGCAGAACCTTCGCATTAGTGAAATGCAGTTCCAAGGTCACCTTATAGATGGCGCCAGCGTGTCAGTGTGTTCTCTCGTCGCAAGGGAACGCAAGAGAGCGAAAACAAACGCAGGTGTGTGAACGGGCCTCTACACTTCTGCTCCCCGCGAAGCGAAGCCGCACGACCGATATCTACTCCTGCCTTTACTTCGTTTCAGCTTACGTCCAGGCAATGCCGAGGCTACGAGGTGATGGGGCCAATGAGACAGCGTCAAAGGCGCTCTCTTATGGAGTTCATCGTCTCCCTATACGAGTTCTATCGTCGCTGAACCAATCATAAACAGAAGAGGCCTAGTGACTTGCGCTTTTGAAGCCGCTTGATTGGTTCATTACTTCGTAGCGTCTGTACTTTAACTGGGACCAAATATAGCCCAATCGCACGAACACTTGGCGTACTTTCGACGTTCGCCGCGGCAAAAGTCTAACTTTTGCCGCGGCGAAAGCACGGGCAAAAGTGTAACTTTTGCAATGTGCTTTGATGCTCTCGATGGTCATTTGCTGACTGTTCATATAATGAGCGCTGAACCGCGTGCTTTCGTTGTTGTTTCATTTTGTGTGTTTTTTTGTTTTTTTTTTTGTGTGTGTTTTTTTTTCTTTTCACGGTTCACAGACATGCCGTCTCTCGATTTCCTCGCCTTCATTCCATCTTCTCTTCCAGAAGAATACCGCTTTTTTTTCCTATTAAGGAGAAAGCTTAATATGTCTTATCGTTCAGTTGACCTTTAGAAAACACGTCGGCGATACGAAAAGTACCAATGAAACGGCGCCAAAAGTGCGTCGTCAGAGAGCGCGCTGTCTTCGGAGGTTTGCTATCACCGAGGCCACAGATGACGCTACGCCGAGTGAGCCAATGAAACGGCGCCAAAAGTGCGTCATCAGAGAGCGCGCTGTCTTCGGAGGTTTGCTATCACCGAGACCGCAGCCGACGCTACGCCGAGTGAGCCAATGAAACGGCGCCAAAAGTGCGTCGTCAGAGAGCGCGCTGTCTTCGGAGGTTTGCTATCACCGAGGCCACAGCCGACGCTACGCTGAGTGATCCAATGAAACGGCGCCAAAAGTGCGTCGTCAGAGAGCGCGCTGTCTTCGGAGGTTTGCTATCACCGAGGCCACAGCCGACGCTACGCCGAGTGAGCCAATGAAACGGCGCCAAAAGCGCTTCGTCAGAGAGCGCGCTGTCTTCGGAGGTTGGCTATCACCGAGACCTCAGCCGACGCTACGCCGAGTGAGCCAATGAAACGGCGCCAAAAGTGCGTCGTCAGAGAGCGCGCTGTCTTCGGAGGTTTGCTATCACCGAGGCCACAGCAGACGCTACGCCGAGTGAGCCAATGAAACGGCGCCAAAAGTGCGTCGTCAGAAAGCGCGCTGTCTTCGGAGGTTTGCTATCACCGAGGCCACAGCCGACGCTACGCCGAGTGAGCCAATGAAACGGCGCCAAAAGTGCGTTGTCAGAGAGCGCGCTGTCTTCGGAGATTTGCTATCACCGAGGCCACAGCCGACGCTACGCCGAGTGAGCCAATGAAACGGCGCCAAAAGTGCGTCGTCAGAGAGCGCGCTGACTTCGGAGGTTTGCTATCACCGAGGCCACAGCCGACGCTACGCCAAGTGAGCCAATGGAACGGCGCCAAAAGTGCGTCGTCAGAGAGCGCGCTGTCTTCGGAGGTTCGCTATCACCGAGGCCACGGCCGACGCTAGTCCGAGTGAGCCAATGAAACGGCGCCAAAAGTGCGTCGTCAGAGAGCGCGCTGTCTTCGGAGGTTTGCTATCACCGAGACCGCAGCCGACGCTACGCCGAGTGAGCCAATGAAACGGCGCCAAAAGTGCGTCGTCAGAGAGCGCGCCGTCTTCGGAGGTTTGCTATCACCGAGACCGCAGCCGACGCTACGCCGAGTGAGCCAATGAAACGGCGCCAAAAGTGCGTCGTCAGAGAGCGCGCTGTCTTCGGAGGTTTGCTATCACCGAGGCCACAGCCGACGCTACGCCGAGTGAGCCAATGAAACGGCGCCAAAAGCGCTTCGTCAGAGAGCGCGCTGTCTTCGGAGGTTTGCTATCACCGAGGCCACAGCCGACGCTACGCCGAGTGAGCCAATGAAACGGCGCCAAAAGTGCGTCGTCAGAGAGCGCGCTGTCTTCGGAGGTTTGCTATCACCGAGGCCACAGCAGACGCTACGCCGAGTGAGCCAATGAAACGGCGCCAAAAGTGCGTCCTCAGAAAGCGCGCTGTCTTCGGAGGTTTGCTATCACCGAGGCCACAGCCGACGCTACGCCGAGTGAGCCAATGAAACGGCGCCAAAAGTGCGTTGTCAGAGAGCGCGCTGTCTTCGGAGATTTGCTATCACCGAGGCCACAGCCGACGCTACGCCGAGTGAGCCAATGAAACGGCGCCAAAAGTGCGTCGTCAGAGAGCGCGCTGACTTCGGAGGTTTGCTATCACCGAGGCCACAGCCGACGCTACGCCAAGTGAGCCAATGAAACGGCGCCAAAAGTGCGTCGTCAGAGAGCGCGCTGTCTTCGGAGGTTTGTTATCACCGAGGCCACAGCCGACGCCACGAACCGAGTCAGCGAATGGAACGGCGCCAAAAGTGCGTCGTCAGAAAGCGTGCTGTCTTCGGAGGTTTGCTATCACCGAGGCCACAGCCGACGCTACGCCGAGTGAGCCAATGAAACGGCGCCAAAAGTGCGTTGTCAGAGAGCGCGCTGTCTTCGGAGGTTTGCTATCACCGGGCCACAGCCGACGCTACGCCGAGTGAGCCAATGAAACGGCGCCAAAAGTGCGTCTTCAGAGAGCGCGCTGTCTTCGGAGGTTTGCTATCACCGAGACCGCAGCCGACGCTACGCCGAGTGAGCCAATGAAACGGCGCCAAAAGCGCTTCGTCAGAGAGCGCGCTGTCTTCGGAGGTTCGCTATCACCGAGGCCACAGCCGACGCTACGCCGAGTGAGCCAATGAAACGGCGCCAAAAGTGCGTCGTCAGAGAGCGCGCTGTCTTCGGAGGTTTGCTATCACCGAGACCGCAGCCGACGCTACGCCGAGTGAGCTAATGAAACGGCGCCAAAAGTGCGTCGTCAGAGAGCGCGCCGTCTTCGGAGGTTTGCTATCACCGAGACCGCAGCCGACGCTACGCCGAGTGAGCCAATGAAACGGCGCCAAAAGTGCGTCGTCAGAGAGCGCGCTGTCCTCGGAGGTTTGCTATCACCGAGGCCACAGCCGACGCTACGCCGAGTGAGCCAATGAAACGGCGCCAAAAGCGCTTCGTCAGAGAGCGCGCTGTCTTCGGAGGTTTGCTATCACCGAGGCCACAGCCGACGCTACGCCGAGTGAGCCAATGAAACGGCGCCAAAAGTGCGTCGTCAGAGAGCGCGCTGTCTTCGGAGGTTTGTTATCACCGAGGCCACAGCCGACGCCACGAACCGAGTGAGCGAATGGAACGGCGCCAAAAGTGCGCCGTCAGAGAGCGCGCTGTCTTCGGAGGTTTGTTATCACCGAGGCCACAGCCGACGCTACGCCGAGTGAGCCAATGAAACGGCGCCAAAAGTGCGTTCTCAGAGAGCGCGCTGTCTTCGGAGGTTTGCTATCACCGGGCCACAGCCGACGCTACGCCGAGTGAGCCAATGAAACGGCGCCAAAAGTGCGTCGTCAGAGAGCGCGCTGTCTTCGGAGGTTTGCTATCACCGAGACCGCAGCCGACGCTACGCCGAGTGAGCCAATGAAACGGCGCCAAAGCGCTTCGTCAGAGAGCGCGCTGTCTTCGGAGGTTCGCTATCACCGAGGCCACAGCCGACGCTACGCCGAGTGAGCCAATGAAACGGCGCCAAAAGTGCGTCGTCAGAGAGCGCGCTGTCTTCGGAGGTTTGCTATCACCGAGGCCACAGCCGACGCTACGCCGAGTGAGCCAATGAAACGGCGCCAAAAGTGCATCGTCAGAGAGCGCGCCGTCTTCGGAGGTTTGCTATCACCGAGGCCACAGCCGACGCTACGCCGAGTGAGCCAATGAAACGGCGCCAAAAGTGCGTCGTCAGAGAGCGCGCTGTCTTCGGAGGTTTGCTATCACCGAGGCCACAGCCGACGCTACGCCGAGTGAGCCAATGAAACGGCGCCAAAAGTGCGTTGTCAGAGAGCGCGCTGTCTTCGGAGGTTTGCTATCACCGGACCACAACCGACGCTACGCCGAGTGAGCCAATGAAACGGCGCCAAAAGTGCGTCGTCAGAGAGCGCGCTGTCTTCGGAGGTTTGCTATCACCGAGGCCACAGCCGACGCTACGCCGAGTGAGCCAATGAAACGGCGCCAAAAGTGCGTCGTCAGAGAGCGCGCTGTCTTCGGAGGTTCGCTATCACCGAGGCCACAGCCGACGCTACGCCGAGTGAGCCAATGAAACGGCGCCAAAAGCGCTTCGTCAGAGAGCGCGCTGTCTTCGGAGGTTCGCTATCACCGAGGCCACAGCCGACGCTACGCCGAGTGAGCCAGTGAAACGGCGCCAAAAGTGCGTCGTCAGAGAGCGCGCTGTCTTCGAAGGTTTGTTATCACCGAGGCCACAGCCGACGCCACGCCGAGTGAGCCAATGAAACGGCGCCAAAAGCGCTTCGTCAGAGAGCGCGCTGTCTTCGGAGGTTCGCTTTCACCGAGGCCACAGCCGACGCTACGCCGAGTGAGCCAATGAAACGGCGCCAAAAGTACGTCGTCAGAGAGCGCGCTGTCTTCGGAGGTTCGCTTTCACCGAGGCCACAGCCGACGCTACGCCGAGTGAGCCAATGAAACGGCGCCAAAAGTGCGTCGTCAGAAAGCGTGATGTCTTCGGAGGTTCGTTATCACCGGGACCATAGCCGACGCCACGAACCGAGTGAGCGAATGAAACGGCGCCAAAAGTGCGTCGTCAGAGAGCACGCTGTCTTCGGAGGTTCGCTATCATGTTTGCGTGACCACTCAGGCGAATTAGAGGCAATGAAATTAAGGAGGATGACAAAGCGAATTAAGAGGAATTAGTAAATTAAAGGGAAGATGGGTACTTCTACATTTGAGAAAAAACGCTTGAATTGCGTTCATTTGACCTTCAAAATAACAGATATCACAATTATATTTCAATGCGACGCGCCGGAGAGCCGTAAGAGCAATTTGAAAATAGGGCTGAAGCCCCGCCTCCCTAGCCTTGGCAAGCCAAAAGATCCGTCGATGACGTCACGGACAGCGACTGTCTTTCGCGTTTTTCTCGCGTTTAACAACACTTGCGCGGCAAATGGTTTTGGTATTCGGGTTCACGAGGTAAGAATACACTAGAATTCACTTCTAACTCATTTTTTTCAAGAAGCTCCGTAGCTTCCCTTTAAGTAAAGCATGTGTCTGTGTGTCTGTCTTTAGTGCATCGGTGCTTGGGCTTTCGCCTTCAAGTCGTCTTAGGGATAACATAAGAGACCCCGTGAATTTTATTCTCCTCAGTTTCGTTTAGGATTTCATTTTTCACGCTCGATTGGGTTATTTTTGCTCGTGTCCGTGGGTCAGCAATCAACAGACCTAATAGTTCACCGGATTATTTTCATTCCATCTTCTGTCTTAAATACCAGCTGAAGCGCCTGAATGGAGTTTTAATAAAAGAAGGTGCTAAGCTCCATACGCTAGTTCGCCACTCATAACGCAGTGCTAAAGTTGAATCAGAAGACAAGTTTCTCGGGCACGTTTTCGAACTTGATTTATGTGCGTAGAAAAGACCGCAGAATGATAAAGCGCAATGTGCGTCTATACGGCTGTGCTTACATAAAAGATGCTTCACTTTTGGTGTTCTGGGTCTATTCAATTAACGATTGCACAGTTTCATGCATCTCACTTATCAAGGCGAAAGCCTCATATGTCTTAACGTTCAGCCGACCTTCAAACTCCTTGAGCGAACACGCATCGGCGACAAGAAATTAAGGTACCAAAACGTTTACGTGGCCACTCATTGGATGAAGAAGCTGGTTAAGATGGCTCAGCACATTCAGAAAGATGACTCAGCACGCTGAGAAGTATGACTCAGCACATTAGGAGAGATGACTCAGCCAGTAAATTATGTGTATGTGTCTGTCTTTAATGCATCGGCGCTTGGGATTTCTCCTTCAAGTCGTCTTAGAGACAATATAAAATACCCTGTGATTTTTTTTTTTCTGATTAATTTTGCAATTACTTATTGTGAGCATTGGAATATCTTATACTAACAGCTGCATAAGTACCTTTAGCCAATCAATATATGTACCGAAATAAATACGAAACGTGTTCAAGTGATGTCAAATGTTTGTGCTACGGGCTGAAATCGGCGTTCATTCGAAAATTATTACTTTCTTCTTTAAGAGAATCTGCGGAATAAGAAATAGAAAAAGAAAAACAAAAAACAACAAGCAATGGCAGCAGTTTTTTCTCAGGATAAAATTATCCCTGACGGCTTCTTCATAGATCTGCGCAACACATCAAACAAATGCCATCAAGAGTAATGTAACAAATACCACCAGACTCTTTAATTGGCGCCTCGCGTATAGTTCGGCGACACAAACGATGTATTCTGCCTCCTTCCCAGCATGTATAGAACGCTATATTTTGTCTGGTTGTCGTAAGTCTCAGGTGGTCCTCAATACCAACAAACATGCCGCCATGGACGCACAATAAGGTATACTGCACGTGTGCCCTACGCAAGCGCCACCGCCGTGTTTCAGGGCTGACTGCTACGCTTGCCATTTTTCCTCTGTGGACGCTTCTATACTTCGTTTCGCCTAACAATAAATTGCAGCAGACGCTACAAGCCGTTCCAGCCAATACAACGGTCTTAAATGTATCCCGTGTCCACGTGCACCGTGTGCCGCTATGTCTCCCCTACAGGTCACGTGGCACTCACACGGTATCGGATTGGCCGGTATGGCTCGCAGCGTACCCGGTGGTTCATCGTAAGGTGAAACGGAGTGTAGTCCTTCTTGCCCCCTCTCTTCCGGCGACGCAAGTCAGACATGAAGAAAAAAGGTTTCAAAGCCAATTAGAGAGTCTTCTTTCGCTTTGTGTACGGCGCGCGTCTTAATCTAATGAGTGTGCCGGAAGCAGGACAGCGGCAGAACAGTCCAGAAGCGACTCGTATCCCACAGACACCAGGACTGCCGGCGGTACAGCAGGGACGTCCGCGTTTTTACGTCTGGACCCTCGGAAGCAACGGTCGGGCGTAGAGAAGACGAGCCGGCGAGAACGCGCAATACCACTGCAGCGTCGCCGTCGTTCCCCAATTTCGGCGGCCTCGGACACCTTCAAAATGAGAATTGATGGATGCCTCGCGGATACTGCGACCGTGGCCAAGAAGAAGAGAACCCCGTTCATCGTTGCCTCTTCGCACTAACGCCTCTGGTTGGCGCTGGTGCGTGCTAAAAAGGGAATGATGAGAAAATATTCTGCATAACGAATTACCACGGAGGGAATCCGATGGGACGGGACAAGAAGGGGTTTGAAAAGAAAGAAACGAAAATAATTACTTCCTGCGGCACGCCTTTGGAACAGTTCCTCCCCCCCCCCCTCTCCCCCTTTCCCTTTCATTTTTGAAGTGAGTGTCGTTTCTCTTCATTCTCGGGACTCGTTATTGAAGCAAATGGCTAGATGGAGTTTCCATAAACGGTCCGAGAGCATTGCCCTCGAGCGCCGTTCTATTCCCTCCTCGTCCTCTTAAGAATCGCCTCGGTCCTTGCTGTAACGCAACTGCTGGAAAGCAAGAGTGCGCTCAACAAATAGCAACGCTTCTCGCTTTTTTTTTTAATACGATTTTTTTTTTGTTTACACTTTTAGCACCTCGCGTTTTGTTTCTTACAGGGAAAAGCAAAACAATACTTGCATCGCACGTGCAGAACGATTCGCAGATCAAACGTCTTCCCTCAGGAAAAAAAAATTAAAAAAAAAACGGCGTACAGCCTCCGGACACAGAGCGCTCCGGGTAAACATGCTCAAGAGGGTCGGTTGGTAGCGACTCCAAACAAAAATTGGCTAATTGCCAGACCTGGAGGTAACATTAGTGCCGAAAGCCAGGTGAGGGCGTTCTGTTGTTTTTATGAAATCTCTTTGTACGCTTCAATAAACAAACGGGCACATAATCACGTACAAAAAAAAAACTTTCTATGAAGGCGTTTACAATTTATCGGTTGACTGGAGAGTCCTGTGAAATGTACTCAGACGCCTGAAAAATAAAGAAAACATAGAAATAGTGAGAAGAACCGAATACAGAGCCAACATTGCATGTCGCATCCTAACCGTCCGATGTTAGTATATTTATGTCGCTCAAGTCAAACGTCACCAGCTTTACCTTATTGTTTGTGTTTGGGAGAGCTCCGCTGTGGCCCAAGCTGTGTGCTTGGTTGCCACATCGGGTGGAGAACGTCATTTCTTTCGAACAGACATTTCCCAATTCTATACGTATATATATATATATCAGGAATGGGCAGTATTTCAAATACAAGTATTTGAAATACGTACTTCAAATACTTTGTGGATTTTGCATTTGTATTTAATTACAAATTGGGTAATGTATTTGACGTGTGTATTTAAATACTAAAACATGGGTATTTCAAATACAATTGTATTTAAATACAATTTTGTGGGCGAAAATACATCCCTCAAATTTATTGTCACGACTCATTTTGCTCATCCGAAGAGGTGTCCAAAGCTGCTCTTTCTTCATCTCAACGCCAACGGCAACGACAAACCAAGAATCTTTTCACCACTTCATACACCAGTCCTGCGGCAGTTCGCGTCTCGCTCATCGCGGGCGCCCGAGCACGCCGGGCGCCCGCGGCACTTGCCTCTACTACGTTAAATAAATATTATTACCAAAGTTACAATTCTCGCTAAAGTTGAAGCCTGGGCGAGTTGGTATGAAATACTTAAAAGGTTAAAATAGCGCAAAAATCGACGGACAGGGTAAAGAAAAACACAGACACAGCAATTGTGCGTACATATTGCACCGTTGGGTCCAATAAAAATTTAGTTGCGAGTCAGCGCTCTGTCTGTGTCCTTCCTTACCCTGTCCGTCGTTTTTTTTGCGCTGTTTTAACCTTTTAATTACAATTCTTGTTTCTATGCATGTGGTTGTAAGATATAGTGTCTATCCTTAATTCGGCCATGAAGCTTTTTTCTTTTCTTTTTCCTCCGGCTTTATTTTAAAGGCACTGTCCAGAGCAGGAAGAAAACTACTTTCTGCACCGAATGCAGTGTCTCTCAATCAAGCACAAGCGTTTAGTGACTTTGTGATTACGGTGCTAGTCCAGGGCAAGAATAGTGGTGAAATCGACGTTCACACGCAGACTGGCCAAATAAGTGCTTGTGACAACTTGGGATGCTTTCCAGCCTGATTCCTATCCATATTTTTGCCTGGAACATTCTAAATGCGCGGGTCATCCAGATTTTTGTAACTGGTGCGAGTTGCAACAATGAAAAATTCTCCAGCTAGTGCTGCGCGTCTTGGTCGTCTCGGTTCTTCGTTGGTCTATACCAAAATGTAGTGGACAAAAAAAGCAGCTTGAAGCTTTGTACTTTTTTCACCTATTGCGTCCAAGCTAATTACAGTTTTTTTTTTTTTTTTGTGATTATATTTCTATTACGTTACTGGAGTCTCGCACACTAACCCCCGAGTGTGCGATGCAAAATTAAAATGAGATACCCAGAAACCCGTTGCAGGTGCCCTGAAATCGCTGATGCAAATTCTGAGGAATGTATTTGGAAAAATATTTGAAGGAGACCAAATACAGTTGGTTGTATTTGTATCTTGTACTTAGATGCTTTTCTGGAAATGTATTTAGATTTGTAATTAAATACATTTTTGACCAAGTATTTTGTATTTGTATTTCGATACATATTTGCATGTATTTTGCCCATCCCTGATTTATATATATATTTATATTTTATATATAACGGGAATGGTGGCGGGGGCCCGAAGGCGTGGGCATAACTGAAAAGAAAAGAAAACCCTTGGTGAAAACAGCAAAAACGGACGGTGTATTCTTTGACGTTTCGGCCGGAGTCTGGCCTTCGTCAGGAAGGCTGCACTCCGGCCGAAACGTCGAAGAATAAACAGTCCGTTGGTGCTGTTTCACCGAGGGTTTTCTTTTCTTTTCAGTTTACACACATATATATATATATATATATATATATATATATATATATATATATATATATATATATATATATATATATATATACAGGTTTTTTTTTTTTTATTCTTACACATTTGTTTAAAAAAAACCGTGAAAGCTACACTAATGCGGTTTGTGCAGCTGGGTTATAGGGCCAGGCGGACATTATGTGGGTGGCTAATCTTTGCAATAAGTCGGCTAATTAATTAAAATTCGTTAATTAACTTTTTAATTACTTGAAATAAACATATGGTTTTAATTAGAAAATTGCTGAGCATCATCGAAAACCCCTAAATCAACTATTTTTAGCAGGATATAACGCCAGGGCAGCATTTTACGGCGTTCTGTAAAAACGCTCCATTTGGACGCATTTCCAGATTTCGGTTTCTTATCGGAGCGCATCTACGCGCCCGCGGTACTGCTCCCCAGTGGTCGCGACGCGAAGCCACCTCCTCGCCTCCCTCGTAGAATGGAGGGAAGCACGGCGCACGTGTGTTGCGCGTCTCAGCCACTGGGGAGCAGGACCGCGGGCGCGGGGATGCGCTCCGATAAGAAACCGAAATCTAGAAACGCGTCTAAATGGAGCGTTTTTACAGAACGCTGTAAAATGCTTACCCGGCGTTATATCTTTCCAAAAATAGTTGATATAGTGGTTTTCGATGATGCTCTACAAGTTTCTAATTGAAATCATATGTCTATTTCCACTAAATAAAAAAGTTAATTAACAAATTTTAATTAATTAGCCGACTTATTGCAAAGATTTGCCACCCACATAATGTCCGCCTGGCCATATAACCCACCTGCCCAAACCGCATTAGTGTAGCTTTCACGGTTTCTTTTAAACAAATGTGTAAGAATAAAAAAAAACACCCTATATATATATATATATATATATATATATATATATATATATATATATATCATATCCTCCTCGGAGACCACGTACGATGGTGTGAAGTGCCCGTGTTGTATACTCAATAACGTGGCTCTTGATTCTCGCAGATGATGATGATACCGTGTCTCTAAAGCTCATAAACAAAGAATACTACATGTACACGGGGCCAGACAAACAGTGGGAGGATTTCTGGAGCACAAACGAGCACGTACCACGTGACACTAAGCGTCGTACCGCGTTTCACGCGGCGGCGTGTGTTTCCATAACACCTCCGATTGGATACATTTCGTTTCTTGTGCATTAATAAGACAGGTAGGAAACGCCAGAAAGCCAAGGTGGAGTGGTGTAGTGGTTAGCACACCCGACCGGACGTTGGGAGGCCCAGAGTTCAAATCTTGGCTCCGCCAATTTTTGGCTTTCGGCGGGTTCCTGGAAACTTTCATTCTTTGATTCATTGGATTAAGTACGTTTCATTCATCTGCACATATTCGTTCATATATATGTATATATTTACACTTGTATTGTATATCATATTGTGCCTTACGTCGAGAATCTTTCTCGTTTCAAAAGTAGGACGTCACGAGGTCAAGCAATGATTCATATACCGTTTAATTAGTTTTCGCTTGAACTGCCCTAACGTTCTCACTTCGTCTTCATCACTCTCTTCGTCTTTCTCTTTCTTGATTTTCTACATCCTCCCGAGAGGAAAAAGCGCGATAAATCTCAAGAATATACAGTTTTTGAATTGTTCTCAGATTGACACTACAATTGGTTTCACTTGCACTAATCTCCAAAGATATGAGTGTCCCTGTCCGTGACGATGTCGCCGTCTTCGCCGTCGTTTTTAAAGTCGACTTGTTTCCTTACCTGAAGCTCTTTGCTCAGCTTGCGTACCGCCTCGCTCCCCATGAGCTTGCGCGTTCGATGAATTATACCAACGATGTCGTCGTCCTCCTGTTGTTCCTCGTAGATTAGGATCTTAATGGCTCTTCGGTTGTTTACCCAGAACGTTGGGTTTGTCTTGCCTCCTCTGTGTCGGGGAGCAAAGCACAATTTGCTTATTAGATGACCTCGCAAAGAAGCCGTCTCCGTAGTCGTCCCTGTGGTTCGATCTAAATCCTTATGAAGCCACAGCAGCTGGAGAGTCGTCTGAATATTAATTTCCGATTCTAACTTAACGTTTAAGTTTTGTAAGGCCTGAAGATAGCTTCTTAAGGTATTTTCCAATGAATGAAGCAAGCTCCATCTCATTTGAGGTCGTTGCGTTGTCCGACAGTGAACTGACTTGTTGCTTGAGCGTGCCGGGTTTATGACCGCACTGGGAACTCCTTCCTTGGCTGGTCCTTGCTGCTGGCCGTTGGTCGCTCCGTGTTTCTGAGGGAGGCAAGCCGCATTGCCCCAGTGTTCCCGGAAGTATCCTCCCTGTCCCTGTTTACCGAGGCGCAGGCTCTGTGACCCTTGTTTGCAGCTCGCGCTTCGTAATATTTCCTTCAATTATACCAGTACGGGTCACTGTCAGTCTTGTCTTCTCCGGAGTCCTCGAATGTTCTGGGCGCCTTTGGGGCGTTCTTGTACGCCACGTTCGAGGAGTCTTCGTACTCGTCACGCAAGATTCCCGAAAAGCACAGGGTTTGAACTTGCATTTCGGCGTCTTCTTCGCAGCGTGTGCCGTGCCAATGTGAGACACATTGGCAATGCACTGCTCGTAGTCGCTAATAAATTTGCCTTTCGAAAGGTTGCTCCCCACGGTATACGGATCGATTTCGTCGAAGAGATTGCTTAAGCTGAGCCCGCCCAACATCAAAGTCGATTGTAATGGCAGTATATCATCCTTTTCGATCGAGGGTCCTTGAAGCGTCCACCCCATGTAGTGCTTATGGCCACTAAGCCATTGTTTTCCTTAAATCTAAGGATCTCTCCTCTGACATGTTTCTATATTTCATCTTCTCTGATGAGTAGACTCATTCCAGGTGAGCTTTGTATGCCAGAAAACACCATTTCATCGGTCAGACTTTTCTTTTGATCACGAAAAAAGCGCGCCAAGGTGTCATCTGCGATCCAGGCAGCTATGTTCTGGCAAATTACCGGTATGGTGATTGCCTCGATTGTGCACTCACTGTCGTCATATTGACTTTTAAGCCGAACCTCAGTGACACTGCTATAGTGTAATATATTGATTGATGGGCTAGCGAGCGTATTAAGTGCTAGCTTTGTCCTTCTTAAGATTCTGCAATTTAGGCGCCGTGAAACATATGTGATGAATGATCGTTGGCAGCCTCCATCAAGGATGCCTCTCATGTAGCTACTGCCCTCTTCACTAACGGCCCACGCACGGAATGTTTGTAGGTGGATTGGATTGCCCTCGTCTTGCGCAGCCGAAGACTTGTGCTTCGCTTCAGAAGAAACGCAGACGACTGAGTCCACCTTTGTCCCTTTTTTTCTTGTCTGGGCGAATAACGGATCACACATTGTTATTGCGTGTCGTCCTTTAAACTTTGGGCACCCCGACCGCCTTTTGCAGTCCCTTACAGGATGTCCTTGGGTGATTCAACGGAAATATCTCGTGTCCTTCCCCAGTAACTTCTTTTTCTCCACTAGTGTCTTCTCAGGGTCGCAATAATTTGTGGTGTTTCTTTTAGAGTGGCAGACATAGCACTCGCCTCTTGTTCGAAGAGTCGAACTGTGAAGTTCAGAAGCAGATGGAGCCGGCTGGGCTAGGTACCCGGTCTCGCCTGCTCGCTCCCAATCGCTTCGACCTCCGGCGCGCGGCAGATTCGCTCTCTGCTTTCTACTTTGATGCAGAGGAACTGCAAAATCTCGTTGAGTTCCGACGCGCAGTAGATGCTGCGGATGCGGAGCCTTCGCCTTGCATCAATTCTAGCGTCCTCGGGATCTTGTAGCTCACGTGTCGATGATATTCTACGACGATGCCAAAAGGCATAGATTTCTTCAATGTCGTCGCTGAGCATTGCCGGTAAACTCGAAGTTGGAATATTCAGAGAATTGAGGCAACGGGTGTTCAGCTGTGTTGAATCAAAAAGCTTGCGAATACCTCGATTGTTGACCGAGGATCAAATCTGAGGAAGATTCGGAAGGGCTGGTAGATGCTCCTGCTTAATCTTTTTTTGGATCTCCCAAGCGCTGTTTCGGGAGTACTATAGCATCCACCTAGCACCACTCAGTCGTCGGCAATCTGGCAACTGCTGATGCTGCGTCACCGGCGAGGTAGAGTCGTAAGTAATGGAACTTGTAAGTTGTGGACAAAATTCGATTTGAGTGAATTGTTTTTTCGAATTGCTCCCAAAAAGCCCTTCAGTGACTGATGTCGCCTTTAAAAATAGTTATGCCCAGTTTTGGCGATCCTGGCCACTAACACCGGCGGCTTTCTCGGGAGAGCTGTTTTTTGGTGCTGTGATAGCAGGAACAGTATGCCGTCTGCCGACCTCCAACTCTTCAATTTTGCGCCGGAGCTCCGCAAGAACACTGATGGCCTGGTCTTCTTATTCGGCCACCGCAGTGCACTCGTTTACGAGGTCTGCAGTTGGCAATAGTGACTCCAGCTCCTCGTGGATATTGTCTAGCTCGGTGTTGCTGGCAGTCAGTCAATGCTTGACCGCGATCAGGCAAGCTAGGTTCGTCTGAGGATCGTTCAAGCTATAAAGTCGGCGTCGTTAATCACCCTGGTGTTCTTGGCCCCTATGATGCGCTTTTTGGACTCCCATGGCGACTAGGGAGAGGGAAGTGACGTCAACAACGTAGCAAACGCAGATTGGATGTTGATTGGTGAGAGTCGCTGATGACGAATTTCCGCTAAAAAAACGAAGCTCACTTTCTGTGTTTGGTGCGTTGTGGACGTCACTTCACTCTCCCTAGTTGCCCTGGGAATGCAAAAAGCGTCACATAGGGACCCTGGGCTCGTCGGGCTGCCCGCTTGGCTTTCAACCGCTCCATGGCTGTGCATTAAAGTCGATTGAATATTGTTTGGCTGCGGAATTCTTCTTCAAAGACCTTCACGCTACGTTCTCGGTGGTTTTCCACCGTCGTTAAAGTCTCCGAGTTCTGCAATCAAGGTTAGCCACAAGGTCCCAAGTACCTGGGCATTTCGCAGCATCGTCTTTTCTAAGAGATGATGTCGTGAAGGAGCTTCCCGGGTTTCGGCACCAATATTTTGAGGATATTTCTCGTTTCAGTAGTGGAACGTCAAGAGGCCAAGCAATGCTTCTCATACCGTTTAATTAGCCTTGCTCGAATTGCCATAACCTTTCTACTTCGTCTTCATCACTCTCTTCATCTTTCTCCTGCGTGATTTTAGGGCAATTCATGCGCGCTAGACTTCACTATAGTGTCTCAGGTCACCGCAGACGGTGGAAAGGCGATACCGTCCCCACCAGGTAAAAATCTTGCCAGGTAAAAATCAGTAAAGTCCACTAATATGTTAAAAACGGCATTAGGCGCGCTAATGCTTAAGGTGCATCCTAGTGCAACCCTTGGGAAGATCATGGCACGAGAGGGCGCAAGGGACCACGTAATGCGCTGCGGTAGTCTAGCGCGTTTCCACAAGGGATGGCGGTACGGTTTATTTATAAAGCTGACTTAGAAATTACAGTTCGCCGGTATTCCTCAGCGTATGTCTTGGTCTACTACGCTCTCCCTCGATTCTTGATGTTGTATTCGGTGTAGCACAAATGACTAGACTATTGGGCATTGCCTGTACCAAGCTAGTCATATTTATATTCTTTCTAGATATTTTCGTACGCTTGACTTGGTCTATACCCTGCATTTTTCGATTTTCTTGTGTTTCTAGCTTCTCGTGATTTATTATAATAAGTTTTATTATTTCTTTTACTTCATTAGACTTACTCGCTTCACGAGGGTTATTCTGTCTGTTTCCGTGACTTCCAATCGTCCAGCTTCTAGCCATTGACCAAGGAAGAACGTTGACTCTGTAGGAGGATATCCTCTGCAGTGGAGTGTTTTGTATAACGAACAAAAATCACATAACGAAAGGTTTCTTGATATTTAGCTCTCCCGGCAGCCAGCAAAGCTCACGTCACAAGCCATGAGCGATCACAGCTCGACCGGCCAAGTTCGCCTACCATCCCGTCACTGGTGAAATCAACCTTAAGACAGAATGACTGGAGGCGCGAGATGTTCAGCCCGAAATAAAGCCAGACGTTATTTTTGCGAAACTCTGCGATCTTGATTCTTTGCGCGCGCAGTGTTACGCTTTTCTTTTAATTTTAACGTTTGCCTAATAGAATACCCACCGCGCATTTGTGGCCATAGTGTGTACTCAGCCTGAACCTGCTGCTTCGTGCAGTCGTGGTCGATATGAAAAGACCAGGCGAGCGCGTGGCTTCGAAGACCTCCAGTGCTATCTAACGGAAAAAGCTCAGCTTGTTAAGATGGAAGCTTGTGCGAGTTGATTAAAGTTCATATTAGTAGCAACAACGCGTAGTGAACACGGACAAAGGGAGAGGACATATAGCAAAAGAAACCGAGCGCTGACTAACACTCAAGATATCGCATACGAAAAAAATATAGCAAAACGGATTAACCGAGACGTTATTTTTTCAGCACCAAACAAGCTGATTAATTTATGTAAAAAAGTGAACAACGCAGTTCCTCTAGAACAGAGCTGCACAAAAAGCAAAAAAAACAACAAAAAAACTCACTTTGTTCAGTGTAAAGGAGCGATATATTTTATACCGCTTTCATGTGGCAGAGAATACGTCGGACAAACGGGCAGAAGTCGGCCCGTTTGTCCGACAGCTGGCTGAGTGAACACCAAACAACGCAAAAAAGGCTATCTCTGACTTATTCGAAATTCACTGCAGAGGTTGTGGTTGTAATCCCCAGTTCACAAGCTGTACTGTGTTGGAGCAGAATGGCGACCTACCAAATATAGAAATTATTAAAGCCAAGAAGATCGCGCGACTCAACGACAATTGTGTCGGCGCCCCTTACGTTTTGTTATTTGCTAAAGAGCTATACTACTAGACGAAGTTGTCAGTGTAATGAACGAAGCTTTTCAGTTTTTATTGTGTGTTTTAATTATACCATGGTCGTGCTTCATACACAGAAGAAAAAGAAAAAAAAAGTGAGTTGCTGATCAGGGCTCTCTTTGTCCTTCTATGTGTCTTTTGTTTTTGGTCTTTGTTTATTACGTTTTGGTGCTACTAACATGAAAGTTGAACTATCATAGAGGCTCTTATGTGCAGGAGTGGCGTTTCAGTGGCTGTTCGATCTTTGTCGTTACTCCCCGTTTGGTCGGCAGACGATTGCTGAGTCAACAGCCTTTTCGGTGCTGTTTCTGGATCAGTTTGCGGTGTTTTAATACACAAAGTGAGAGTAAGGGTTCGTGCAGTTGAAAGTGCAATGTCTGTGTGTTGCTTAATAAGGTCTTCGGATGAAAAGCGATAAATATTTTTGCGTTTTTTTTTCAGTTAATTTTACAGAGCACTACTAATCTTCTTTTATGCGAAAAACTCATTATAAAACGCTCGAAAACTGATCGCTCAACTTGCCGATTCGGTAGTTTCGACCGATCTTGATTTCGCATTTTGTCGGGGAACGCCTCTATAATCGGCGCTGATATCAGCATTAAATAAGCGACAGCCAGTCGAGCGGCGAGTGACAAAAAAATTAAACAGCCGCTGAAGCCTCTATAATGCATCGAGTTTTCATCTGATAGATAGCGCTGCAGGCCTTCTAAGCCAGGCGCTCGCTTGGTCTTTTCTACCTCGTCCGCGACTGCAGTACGAACTCCTCAAAAAGTTATGGAACTGCTCTCGCTGCTCTTTTGTTGCTTCCCAGAATAAAAAAAAAACGAAAAGAAATAATTTTGTCGTTTGCAAAAACAGAACTCTATGCCGGGAATTCTTCCGCCTGTTCACCTAGGAGAATAGCCCGAGGCACCGGTTTGACAAAACGTACTCGCCAATGTGCTGTCATTGTCGAGGGCTTCCGGCAAACGCCCTGCCATGTACTTTCCAAAGCGTTTTATTATTAGAGGAGCCCTTTCGTGTGGTTGATCGCACTTCGCCACCTCAAGAGAGAGATTGCCCACGACGATTAATGTAGGCCAACGCAAAGAGTCACTATACACCCACTTCGAATGTGTTCTTTCTTGTTCTCAAGGGCTCAGGAAAGTTTAAGGATATGAACGAGTATTCCGTGCGGGAGGATTACCAATGGGTAACAAACTGCATGTCAGCTGCGTAGCTCAGAAAATAAGCTAGGAATCTGAACGAGTTACATTAGGGATGCTGAAGTTAAACCTTGCACAACTGTACACAGCGGGATACGGAGCAAACGAGAAATAGCCGCTTTTTTATTCTAAGCTTGGCATGCTGTCATGAAAAATACAAGTGCTGTGGAGAGTCCTTGTCCGAGGCTATAAATTAAGCGCTTAATTCGGCGGTCTGGAGTACCCTGTTTTAGGTCAAAGTGAAAAAAAGGCAGCGATGGCGTGTTAACGCTGTGTCGCCAAGTCTACGTGCGACTTGGCTGTCAGTTCTGTGTAACGAGGGTGCCCACGCATAATACTAACGACTTCAATTCTCACGCATCACGTGGTAGTTTCTCCCCTTCTCACTTCTCTTCACACACTTCCCCGAATGCAGGAACGGCGACAGTGCACCTCAAGTATGCTTCGTGTGCGGCGACGGTGCACCTCAAGTATGCTTCGTGTACGGCGACGGTGCACCTCAAGTATGCTTCGTGTACGGCGACGGTGCACCTCAAGTATGCTTCGCGAACGTATTCGCCCGATAAATTTAGCGAAAAAATGAATACCCGCTAAATTTAACGTGGAGTCACAGTGTCGTGGCACGGTGACGTCACAGTGCCAATTAGCGGACAAATGTCTCCGCTACTTTTGCCGTGAAAATATCTCCTGAATTTAGGGGTAATTTAGTGTCACGTGACGTCACAGTGTTACACGGTGACATGACGTTACGTGACGTCGTACTGTCTGATGAGTGTCGTTCGCCAAAGTTAGCCTAAAATGAGTTCACTAAATTTAAACACGGCAGTGGAACTGTCTGCAGTGGTGTGCAGCTTCTCGGCTGCCGCTGCAGTTCGTTTGCACGACACGGCAGGGAACCGAGAATGTTTGTTTGATAGAGGTCGCCCACGCGGATGGTCTCCAGGTAATACTCTCGTCGACAGCCCGCGACAGTGGAATCGAACAAGGCCAATTTACGCTTCCGACGTCCGGACGCGGATGTAGCCATTTGCCCCGAAATCCTCCGGGTAAACATGGCCGGCGCACTCGGCCCCCAAACTGCGACTGCCGGAGGAACGGGACACCGGCTGCATTGGCTCTATCGATCGAATAATTCGGTAGTCCGAAGTCCGTGTGTACGACGCGTATAATGCGCCGGGATTACGGCAGACGCGTATGGCGATGGTTGGCAGCCAACAAGGGGACGCGGATGGCGAGCTCCGACGAAGGCTCCCGTCAGAGTTGGCACAGGAAGCTTTATGGCTTCGTAGCAAACCATTTGTTCGGCGGATGGGCATGGACTTTCTTTCTTCTTAAACAAAACTGGGTAAAGCGCGTTCGTTTCGCGCGGATCTACAAGGAGACAAACGCTATAGTATATCGTAATTCTAGGCATGTTTGCACTGTTTGCAGGATACAGTGTAGACGGCAACAATATAGCTTCATCTTCATTCACCATGTGCACCAGAAACACCATAATAATTTCACCGTAGCGTGGTACGTCAAGCAACGTGTATTTGTCAGTCCATCGAAGTACGTGATACGCTTATTCTAAAAGAATATAAACATATTAAAGACCGTATCGAAATGAAGCACGTGATGAAGATTGTTCTAAACGCTTTTAAATATTATAGCCGATATAAACTATGTTTATATATGTTTTGGGGAAGTGTGCCACTTCAGATATGCCCAGTTAAAGAACCCAATCATAATTTCAGTGTGATTCGTCGAATAGTACGTCTTTAACACTCAATCTTTCACATGGAATCGGACACTCAATCATTCAATTTGACAGTTGAAAGATATCTAAAATTTGTATTTTCGTGTCGTTATGAAGCATCTGGTAAGGAATAGTTTATACGCCATAAGTATTATTGCTCATATTAACTACCCTTGGGGAAATCTCCAGCTTCAAATTCAGTCAGTAAGAAACAGGATCGGGACAGTGAGGTAGGTCCCCTAGCCAGTAGACATCGATCAATCATTTTTTAAGTTGAGGAACAATCGACAAACTTCGAAAATACGTTTAGTTGACCGCCTGTTCAAACCGCAAAAGAGGATATCTCTGTTCAGCGGGTATACCACACTCTAAGCGATAAATTGAACATTACGAATGCGTCGGCGATATGTTTCCTCTGATTCCTCTCAGCAAGGCAACACCATGTGTGAGTTTGAACTTCAATGATAATTCGGGAGGTCTTCCTGAAGTACAATAATTTTCTTTCATTTTTGCACATTGTTTACTGCCGACGAGACACAAGTACATGACCATACCCCTCTCTGATGAGTATCGTGATAAAAGTGGACTGCGATGGCGCTGACCTCGACAGCGCAATGATCACAAGGAAGACGACGACGAAGCCGGTGGTGGCTCGAGATGGAACCAGTGGTGTCACTAGGGTAAGCGGCACCCGGGGCGGTGGCCCGCGACGCCCCCGCCCCCCCCCCCCCCCCCCCCCCCCCCCGGAGCGCTGCGCCCGGGACGGTCCGCCCCCCCCCCCCCCCCCCCTTCTCCCCGCACCCCCCTTGTGACGCCACTGGATGGAACGCGAAGGAGAAGTAGAAAAAGAAGAGGCCAATTTGAACTGAGACGACCTGCAGTTATACGCAAGGTCTTCCACCCACCCAGGCCAAGAAATCATCGCCGGCCACTTCGAGATTCGTGCCAGAAATTGAAAGAATTCACACGGCAGCGCAACCCACCAAGCCGACTCCACCCAACACTAGACTGCCCAGAGTTTCCTCCAAAGGACTGTACGATGAATATTTCATATCACGTGTTGAATCGTCTTTCACTTAAAAGTCACCGTCACCTTTGTTTTTTTCCTTACAGTACTTTCATTTGTAACACATAATACATGTTTATCCTTTTTTTTCTGTCTAACCAAAAAGCTCTATTGTATTTCATTCTCCTCTGTGACACACACCTGCGGATGTGACACACTGTCACTACAGCCTCACACAGCAGAACGGTCGAAACAATAAAACCGTGTGACCCTCTATTAAGAGTAAATTTGGTTTCGGTAGGCTTCAAATGAATTATCTTTATTGTATAACAAAACGGCCATACCATAACGGCAAAAAAGAACTGAAAACATTTGAAGCAGATAAAGACAGAAACCGCAGATAAAAACCATAAATAAAAATTAAATTTTATGATTTTCCAACATATTAACGTGACGCCGAATATTCTCCTTGGCCCGTCACTCAAAAAACTAACGAACTTAATTTTCAACTAGGTTCCCGATTTAGCCCCACAGTGATTTCAAACTCATTGCCGATCCCAAAACATTCTTAATAGGGATAACATTTTGCTCGAACGAAGAAGTCGTCGCCTAAGAAAGAGCTACTATTGTACAAAGGAGTTTAGATTCTTTAAAAGGAAATCATTTTAAAAATAAAAACCGTTTGACTAAATCTGGTGGTGGTGGTGGTGGTGTTTGGCTGACGTGAGGGTTTTCTCATTGGCTCTGGAAAAGTTTCACGGGCGCCTAAATGTGCTTTATTTCAAACCTGATTATAAGGATGTTCGAGCAATCCTTCTATAATATAATTGAAGCTTAAGCGTGTTTTCACTTTGAACAAAGACGCCACGAAAACTTTCTTTTTTTTATGGCTAAAACACAGGGCTTTAGTGTTTAATATCGTCTCGGCAAAAGTCATTTAGTGAAAACAACACATAGACACGCAGTTTTTAGAGACGCCTGTGTTTATGCAAAATTTGTTCACACATCCACCATTTCAGAGGTGGCCGAAATCGCCTTTAGTTTCACTTACGTCGCCGTATTCTATGAGCTTATAAACATCACGGTGAACTAATTATGCCGCGCTATTATGTCCCCACATCTGCGTCAAATATTAAACGGAACAGACGCCATCCTTTATGCGATGGTCTTCATGACTGAGAGCTGATTCTGACAAGATTGGCTTGGGATTGTTATGTAAGCTCATCTTCACTAGGCCCCCAGCGTTAAATCTACAAGTTCAGGCAAAGCATTGCATATGCGAATATAAAAAAGAAAAAATATGCATACATGCAAGATAGAAGAGCACAAAACGAAGTTTAAACAAACTCACACAAACCTGGGGGCGTGAGTATATTCAAATAACCCATTGATTAACTGGTTAATACGACTGACTTAAAAAAGTACGTTTTCAAGTTCGCTATTTTGTATTTAAATCAAAATATTTATTTAAAATAATACCTCATCTCACATTGCTCACTTTCGTAAAGGTGTTACATCTGTCAATTTGCCAGTAGCTGGCAGATTGACGGCAGTACAAAGGTTATGCATTTCCTTCTCTCCTCTCCACCACTCCTGCCTTTAGTGCATGGCATTTGAATGGATGCCGAAGAAATTGATAAGTGCAACGAAATAGATTCATTGAAACTTGCTATTCTCACTTTCTTAAGGCCCTACCATCCCAGAAATTTTATATCCCAAATGTATAATAGGATATTGCAGCGCGCAGGGCCGAGCAGGCAGCGCCCGGTTATGGTATTCTAGAAGATTCGCGTTTATTCTTACTCGGGGCGTAAATTTAATCATTTCGCCCTAGTTTTTAGTTCTCGAAAGTGCCTGTTCATTCTCACCCCAAACGCTCGATGTTTGGACCGTCTGGGTAGAATCGTCGCGATGCCGGCGCACACTAGTTAAGAAACTCCCCGCGACCTTGTCGAGTTAGTCTCGCTCTCGCTTGCTGTTACGTCGCCAAATCGAAGCACGCTTTTCCGCTGTCTCGAATCTTGTTTTTTTTATTTTGTTTGGCACAAGTTCTCCGATTAAATCTTTATTTTTTGTTAATTATTTATTGTGTCTTCGCCTTACTCCGTGACAATATGTATATTTTGTGAGTATATTAACAATTTTTCCCGCTTTCATATTAAATAAATCACCCGATTAATTAGTTGACAAAGACTCGCCAATTATGAATTCCAAAATCACCCCAAACTCTAGAAATATATCTACAGTTCAAGGTCACTAAAAATGTAAAAACAAGTTCCTTCGCGTGAATAAAAAAAAATGCTGTGTTACAAATCTTAACTGAAAGGTATCAGGATAGCTAACTTTCTTAACCGGAAGAAAGAGTAGGCATGACTTGTCTGGTCCCGTTCCCGAGATAAAGTGACGAATACCGTTTAATTGTTAACGCGGAAGCAAATCGTGCAAACTCCGTTAGGAGTTTTCGTGGCGCTACAAGTATTGCTAAACAACTGCAGCAATGTGAGAAAAATCATTCGTGGAATTATATTGATGGCATCTGTATGTTGATTTGTAACGCCCAGACCTGAGTTGTGTAAGTAACGAAAGAATATGTTTAAGCAAATAATTAAGCTGTGCGACGCAAGCACGAGTGTTTGCGTCAGGGGGCTCACCCACATGTTTCCGTGACCGCCGGTTTTTATGAAAGGTTTCGTTTACAACCTTACAAAATGTACACATGCTCACTATCAACCTGGCCGAGCAGTTTAAAAGGAGCATGGAAATTGATGCCGCGTTGTTTCAAAGACCAACTCACTTCAATCGAAAAGTTTACACAGGCTGAGAGGAATAACGAGCGGTCATCAATTCCATCCGTTTTCCCGACATCCCCACGCCTTCTGTGGCAAACTTCGCCGCTTTTCGTGGAAGGAGCACTGGTTCGTTAGCTTCGCCAGAGGGCCCCAGCCTAAGCCTGACGAACCGTACCACCTAAACCACTTAGTGTAACATATTTCTCTTGGACCGTAAGGCACACCCCTGAGACTGTAACGGCCCTGCAGTCAGCCCAGCAGTGGCCGGTATAGATTGGACCGTAGCCCCTCCCCAAGTAGGAGAGGGGCTACGGTCCACTACAGCGAGTGTCCGTATAGTTCCGCACTAGCGGAACGCGCAGAGCGGCACTTGTAACTCATAGGAGTAATTGCAGCCACAATAAATGAAATTAAATAGTCTCGACAGCGCGTCGTTAATTTCTCGAGAGCCGGCGAAAGTCGAGTGGGAGAAAACGGGGCGAGGGAGAGAACGCGTCTTTCTGAATCGTTTAATTAACGCCGATGGTTTTGGGGGCCGAGAGTGCCTATGGCGGCGGCGATTTCTGCTGGCTCACGCTCGACCCGAACTTCGGATGCAGGTTTTGGAGGGGAGCATTCGCTCTGGAGGCAGAAAAAGCGAGCACGTTAAAAGCGCAAAGCTATAAAAAAAAATAAAAAAACACCTTTATATTAGTTAGTTTGGGCGTCCTTGTCTACCCTTGAAACGGTCAGTTTACAACTAATATTAATACATGGGAAATAGGAGTTGGACTCGAGTTCCTAGATAATTGCACAGTATACCTGGACCAATTAGAGATGTTCGTGCTCCTGAAGTTTGAGGTAATTTCAAAGACGGCAGCCGTCTTTGATTGGTTGCCGATAATTAAAAAAAAAAGAAACCCTTGACGGTGATTTGTGTGGTTAAGCATAAGCTATAATGTAAAAAAAAAAAAAAACAACGTAGCCCGAGAGAAAAACAAATGAAGTGCAGAAATCATAAAGTACAATATATTTTTCACAACTACGTAATTTACCGTCATGTTTACTTTGTCCGTGAAACAGGACACTGCACAGCACTGCTGGGATAAAGAGCTAATTGTGCCAATCCCCTCCTGTGCCCTTTTACCGGTCTCAAGTTTCTCATCATTATGTATTCGGCGTTCTGAATTGTCTGTAATGTCCTCTTTATGTGTAGGACTCCGAAATTTGGTGTGACATCACGTAAACTTCTTTAAGTTGTATCAGTTAAGTACACGGGTGAGAGACCACTATAATCTGTAACTATCGTGATTATTTTTTTTTTTAAATAATAAATTAGAAATGTGGGTTAGGTGTCAAACCAAGTAGCAGATGGAACACGGGAAGACGTTTAGCAGAATTAATAAAATATAGAATGGTATTTTGCCGATGACTGCGTAATTTACGGATCTGTATCTAACCTGAACAATAACGTAACCCTACAAGCTGACCTTAGCCTAATAGCCGACTGGTGTAACCAGAGGAAAATGACAATCAACTTTTTTAAAACAAATCTCGTTTTCTTCACGCGGGCTCATAGTCGTCTCTCTTTTACTTACACCATGTGCAGCCATCTTACAAATATCTTGGCGTTCACATATCTGACGATCTCTCATGGAACACGCACATAACACACGTGCTGTCTAATGCTAACCGCTCTCTTGGCTATCTTCGACGGAATCTAAAACTAGCACCATCATCAGTGAAACAACTAGCCTACACTACACTCGTAGGATCCCAACTTGAATACGCGTCATCCATCTGGTTCCCTTCGCAACATTCATTGATAACAAACATAGAGGCACTTCAAAATCATTCAATCAGATTAATTGTTTTCAGACTACTCACGAAACACCAGCATCACTTCTTTACAAATGAAAGCTAACCTTGATCTGCTCTCATCTAGAAGAAAATTATCAGGCCTGTCCCTTTTTCACAAGATTTACTATCATAACTATGACTAAAGAACTTCACTATTATTCCGAGCCACTCGCATATTTCCTCGCATTGATAACATCTGTAAAGTTCCTCCAATTTTCGCCTCGTCACTTTCTTTTCTTAACACCACCTTGCCATCAACAATAACAGACTGGAATAACCTGCCTAACAGCATCGCTACCCCGAGACAGATCATAACACATTCATATCCCAACTGGCCATCCATCTGCAGTTGCACTAATAGCAAAGTCATTCCGCGTTCATAGAAATGTTTTATTTGTGTATTCTTCTGTTTAATCAGCTGTTTTTCCTTAAAGATGCTTTCAGTGTTTATTTTTTTCCTGTTTTTGTTGCTTTATATAACAATGTTCTCCAGCATGTAATTCACTTTTTGTTTGTTCCTTTATATAATTTTTTTTTCAGCGAGTACCCGCCGCCTTGCGTAATGCCTGTAAGGCCCTTCAAGGTTTAATAAATGATGATGATGATCGTAAAAATATTTCTCCTTGTCCTTGTTCGCGTAGAAATTGTCAAGAAACAATTTCTACGCTATATACGTCTAAAACATTTTTTTTTTTTTTTACGAGGGCATGGACAACTGTTTTTAGTTTTGAACTGTGTGTACTCGTACAAGCCCCATGAATATGTAGAGCGCAAGTTCATCTGCTTCTTTTGCGGGGATTGTGTTGACGTTAGAAGGACGCCCAGCTCTTTTTGACTCTCATTGAAGGATAGAGGGTAGACCTCAAAGCAACCTGTCTTGAGGTCTACCCACTATCCTTCAATCAGGCAATCGGAGCTCGGCGTTCTGAATTCAACACAACCCCTGCAAAAGAAGCAGACAACGTTACTAAAACACTCAGTTGGGAAACTCACCCTTAAAACCTAGGCCGGTGGCGTCCACCGAGACCGAGCTATATACGATAACAGCGCCACCGTTTAGGTACAAGTTGAAACATGAGAGCTGCTTTATATGGCTACTGCCAGAGTTACTGATTGATTCCCAGAGTACCGAAACTTCCAGGCTCGAGGTGCCAAGAGTGTGGCTCAATATAGATTTTTGAAAACATCACGCTCCTGTCTTTTTTCACTAATCTCAAATAAAAGTTCCTACAAAAATAGCTTTTTCCGTTTGTTTTTACGCAAAAATATGCTTTCTAAAAACTAATGACGACCACAATAAAATATATATATATATTTTATCGTGGTCGTCATTAGTTTTTAGAAAGCATATTTTTGCGTAAAAACAAACGGAAAAAGCTATTTTTGTAGGAACTTTTATTTGAGATTAGTGAAAAAAGACAGGAGCGTGATGTTTTCAAAAATCTTTAGTTTCCAAAGTTTTGCGGCACAATTAATATTATTTTTATACAACCATGCCTCACCGGTGGTTTCAGGTAGCGCGTCCCGATGTAGGTGCGTCCTAATTTCGGAACTGACTCGCGGTGCGTCCACTTGGGACGGGAGACGGGGCTGGCTTTCCCGAAACCCCTTCCACCGTGTATGTTTCGGCGCCTAAATGGCCGGTTAAAGCCAAAATAGCACAGTCACAGCGGACGCTATCGAATGCGATACTCCCGAACCAATACAAGCAGCCGTACAGTTCCCCAGATGACCGCTGCGGGAGAAATGGCGGCGTTGCGATCGCCATTAGCTTAACACTCGAGTACGTATCGGATCCACTTTTTCAGGGCAGGCTCTATGGCAGTTTTCTAAGTTGTTCTAATAACGTTGGAACATACGAACTTGCGCTCCGTGTAATCCCGTTCGGTTTCTGACCTTCACAGTCCTACACGCGCTCCACGCGAGCCTGCGTCACACTCCGTTTCACTCCAAGTCTGGCCGCGACCGACGCTACGACGCGATGGAGTTAACCAAGCAGCGCCAAAAGGGAATCGTCACGGCGTTCGTCATCTTTCTGCGTTTTCACATCATCGGCTGAACCAATCACGCACAGGGGGAAAAAAAGGAGGCAGGATCATGGACGATTCGCTGTGCGTGATTGGTTTAGTCGATGGTATGAAACGCGCAAAAGCGACGAGCGCCGTGATGATGCACGTTTATACGAATCGTTATAAATCGTTGTGTCGACCGCTGTCAAAGTTAAACAAATAACCGAGTTCATAGCATCGTGGTAGAGTACCGTCCTTACGGACATAGGTTTCGCGAGAGAGCTACAGCTCTCAGACACTGACCGGTACAATATCCTGCTTTCTGCGTCAGTTGCGAGTATAGAGCAAGAAAATCGATATACCGTGTAACCTCCACTTTCTTAAAAAGTGAAACTATCTTAAAGGGAAGCACCGCAAAATCCTGAGATTAACAGCGGATGCTTTCCTAAGAGACAGCTATTTAATAACATCTGGGAAAGAACTCGGAGCTACCATTTCCTGGGATGCAAGCAGCCTGGTCCTCCGGAAGCTGCTCTATCATCGTAAATTGCGCTTAAAACTTTCTTTTTTCAAGAGGACCATAAGCGATTGTAAGTGAAACGTAAATTTGTACTTTTCCTTTAGACACAGGAGCTCTCATATTACATTTCTGGTGTTTTGCGTTCAAAAAGGTGAAGGCAGACAGACAGTACTCTTGGCGTTCCAGGAACCTAATGAATATGGATGTCTTGAGATCAAAGGCTCTGGTGGGAAGGCACCAGTGCGTTGCAGTCTGCTATTCATAATTAAATTGTTTTGGACTGATCTACGTCATGTACACGCGCAGTATGGTGATTACTGTTTGATCCTTACAATTCGCTCAATGCTCGAAGATTCAAACGCCTCACTAACTCCAATACATATCGTCAATAATAAAAAAAAGCTATTTAACTTTTGAGGCGAAACAGAAGTTAATTCTACAACATCTCCGTTCGGCGACTGTCTATTGAATACCCCGTCAAACGAGCAACTCCCTTATGTATTGAGAGCTCCACGCCCTACCTTCGTTTTGTTTTGGGAAGTGCATTCATGTTCCACTTCCCAAAACTAAAACCGTTAGGACTCCACTAACTGAACAACAAAAAATGAGCACTGCTCTCAGATGTTCCATCTGCTCCTTCTTATCAACACCTCTGCGCTCGAATCACCCACCGTTGACGAATAATGGTGTCCCTGAAAACCCGAAACGAGTAAAGATTGCTCATGTCGTCGAAAGCAGTACCTTTTTTTTTTAATTCGGCGAGCTGCATTAATTTCTGGACCACGTTGTTTGGCGGTAAACATAAACATCAAGCTCAGATTGTTTACGTACATAGAACATTCTCAGTTTCCTTTCTCTTCCTGCAGGACCGCCGGACATGGTCCAGAACTGTTCTATGACGAACCAGACGGAAGACACCGTGGCCGTGACCTGCGTCGAAGGTTACGACGGCGGCCTGCCACAGAGCTTTCGCCTGGAGCTGCACGACACGGCGCACCGGTTGCTTCGCAACAACGTCACGTCGGACTCTGGGGCGACGTTCGTGGCCCGCGGTCTGCCGCCAGGCACCAGCTTCGTGGCCGCGGTGTACGCCTTCAACTCGAGGGGGCGCTCCCAGCCCAAGGTGATCATCGTGAGCACACTACCGGCGCCGGTCAGCCTCACGAGGAGAGGTGAGACGCATTCAGATATTACTTCGGTGAATGCGCAAGTCACGTTGCTCGTACTTCATACTACGCTGATGGCGTCGTACGAGGAAGGTACGCGCCCCAGACGGCATCTGCACACTACCTTTTGCTTCATGTACTACTACTATACTTCGTCTCAACTTACGTCTGGACCCAGCCGAAGCTGCGAGCTGATCGAACAAATTGAAAAGTGACGAAACATCAAGTCACTGGGTTTTATCTGTACATGATTCGTTCAGCGATTATAGAACACACGCAAAAACATGACGAACGCCATGATGGTGTGTTATTTGCGTTACATGATTGGCCGCACCAGGTCGGAATGCGACAGCTGATTTACGGTGCACACATGCGGTGCGTGCACCGTAATGTTGCGTTCCTGTTCGGTGCAAGAGAATACAGGTCAGTTTGATCTCGGAAGTTTAGCCCATACTGCTTTTCATCTTAAGTTTGAGCGGGACCAAAAGCTATTTGCAACACAAGCACAAACACACTCTCTAAAACACAATGTTACGATGCTTTCTTCGCGCTTGATTAGAAGAGTTGATAGTAAAAAAAACTCATATGAACATTAAAAATGCCGTGATCAATCGCTTTCCGAGAAGTTTGATTGGCCCCATTGGTTCATAGCGTTGGCAACGCTCGCACCCAAGATGAAAGGGAGCATAGTTGACACGCATTGCGGAGCCATTGTAGTCTATGCCGATCAGTCTATAACTTAATGAGCGTGCTCTTACTCTTGAATTTGAAGCAAAAGTTTCTGTCTGGGTTTTGGAGGCGTCCGCTAGTTTTCGTGTGTAGTATTTGTCGAAAAATGATCGTCCAATGTTAAAAAAAGAACTTATCTGATTTGTATGTGTAGGAAAAAACGCATATACCGATCTGTACATTATTAAATTCCCGTCGAGGCTTTTCCAGGGGATGTTACAAAGCGTATACCCAAATAGAATGCCCGGCGAACGCCTAATTTGCTAGAAGCTTGGCGATTCCAGGGGCCTAACTTAGGCCTAATACGGTTTTGCTCCAAAACGTTAGTTGGCACTAAAGTACGTTAGTTTGGTGCTTCGATGGCTTTTTTCTGGTTTACCACGCAATTGCTAAAGTGACAGACTTGAGCCAAAAAGGCCAAATATGAACCAAAGAACCAGCAGTAAAGCCTGCGCATGTTTGGGAATCTAGAACCACAATTGCCAGATGAAAACCGAGTAGCCAAAAGTGAAACCTAACTCTTGCGCTACTTGGTTGGGAATGTTTGGCCTCAAGGTGCCAGATGACAGTTAACCAAGCCGCAGTAATGCCTAACTTTGACATTTTGTTTTGCGAATTAGGTTCAAGATACCCACACTCTGGCAAAAGAAGGTCAAGTTCGGCATGCTTTGGCCTCTTCGGTCTTTTTAAGAACCTAGATTGCCAGACAAAGAAATCTTTTGGCCCAAACATTGTGACACCCGGGTAAAGCGTCCTGATAATAAGGATCATCTCAGAGTCTTATATTAAAGGGTGCGTTTTTTTCTACGCAAAAGGAGGATTCATATTGAATGAGATAATAGACTGCGATGCACTCCTGAGGATTTCAGCATAAAAAATGTCTTAGATCAGTCTGTGTACAGAGGGAGTTACGCGACCGCAATCCAATCTGGCTTGACAAAATTAGCACTGGGACACGCTATACACTCTTAAGCAAGTTTAAACAACAGGATGGTCCAGGCTGGCACCGCATTGCATTATTTACTCTGTGTAAGAGTTCGACCAATCACAGTGCTTCGGATGCCCATAGTGTATCTCGGCGGCTTTCACGCTGCCTCTGTCGCGTCTGTAACAGAAGGAAACAAATAGCGTTACGTCTATTGATAATAAAGAGTAGACGTTTTTACTTATGATTAAACGACGGTTCCTTCGATTTTTTTTTTTTTTTTTTTTTTGTTTCTAGAACGATGACGTAAAGCAAATATTGCCTGTGTTTTTGCAGCCAAGCAATGGCGAACATAAAAAGTTTCATGTTCTCTTTCGGGGTGGACACGTAAGTTAGCTGTAATAAAAAAAAATATGTTGCATAAGCGCCCATACTCTTTTTCAGCGTGCAATAATTATGTATAGCAATTATTCAGACTACCAAGAGTTTCTGAGTTTCATCTGCCACCAAAAGCTTTTTGTGTTTTTTTTTTCTAATTCTTCCTTTTATTTCAGCTAAACATTTAGATAAAGCTTATAAAAAAACAAAAAAAACGTCGACGTTAATTGTGTGCTATACCTTTTGTCTTTTAAAAGAGTCTACACCTGTAGCTCCTTAGAATCTTTGTGGCTCGACTCAATGAACGACCGAATTAAAATAATGTGCCACATCTTCTTCAAAGCAAATTCTAAATCGCAACAAATAAAAAGAAACCTATTTAATGCGTCCTTTGCTCGTCCATTGGCCCCAAATTAGATGCGTGACGCTCGTCTCGCAGTTTCGCAGCAGGAGCGGTGACGCTTTGGACCCTCGCCTTCGTGGAGACGGCGCGCTCATCATCTTTATTCATTAAAGCCGTCGGGGGGTCTTTCTTACTTGTGCCCTAATAGATGGGCCCTCCCCGGGGCACACACTCCTTCGGTACTCTGCTCGGGACGCCTCGCGCAACCCGTCGCGAGGAGTTTTATTCTATTTTTTTGTTGTTGTCTAATCTTTCGAAAGGGGCACTTTGAGTGAAGAGGAGGCTTCTGTGAGTTGAAACGCAGTAGCACGTCCTTGGTACGAAGCCTTGCTGCACTTTATATTCTCTGCCGGATCAGCCACGGGTTGTGGTTACAGAAAGTAGTTCGCAGTAGAGAAAGGCTGACTGAAATGAGCGTTAGTCTTGTTAGAATTGTCTAAATTGACTAAAATAAGGAGACAGCTACTTCAAGAACTATGAATAAATTCCTGTTCAAGAGCGGCACATGGCCGTCTAACTCAAACAGTGCGCAGAAAAAAAAAAAGACAAAACTTTTTGGGCAGCTGGCGAAATTTATTATGGTAAAGATGGTTTTGAGGCATGTTGTTTCTGTTGTTTTCTATTAAAATCACCTTGAAAGTACATTCGTTAGTCATGTATTTAGCAAAAATTAATCCTTGTTGGAAATGGGTTGTAAATATTAGTAATGTTAATGACCGACCATCTTCCAATTACCAACCTGATTTAGTTATTCAGGCATATTCTGATCGTGAAATTTAAACGTATATATACTAAGCACGGTATCGCAGCAATTACACTGGCTACCACTCTGATGCTTGATACCTATTTCACACGCCGTATACATTACTGAATTTGTGCCTTCCCTGCAGCTTTTGTTTTCACATATCTCGTGTTCGTTTGTTGTTACACTGGCGTAAGTGTAAGTGTTCCACAACAGTTTACTTTTTTGTAATATCTTTCAAAAATCATGCACGAGAAATAAGACTGGCTGCTTACAAATTAACTTGACGTTCCGCATGCTACCGGCTTTCGCGCTGAGGGCTCAGTCGAGCAACGCCGAATTGGCGCGTCGTCTACCCTTTGAGACGATCAGCTGATTGTACTCAGCGACGCTCAGTGTGAAAATCACGCGTAGACTTCTTCGGGAGTTTTTATAGATATCAAGAACATCAAAATCAATTAATGTGCGCATCTTTGTTTCTATATACAAAGCGTGACTAAAGCTTCACACGACGTGCATAACAGCGCTTAATTACGACCCGCAAAAAATGCCAAATTAAAATCAGTCTTTTTGTATGGCGCCGTTAGGGTGATTATGATGAGCAAAGACTAGATTATATTAAAATGGCGAAATGGGTGAGTTGGTTCATGACTTATAAAATTTAAAAGCATTAACAAGACGAGGACAAAAAGGAAGGCGAACAGGACGGGCGCTTATTATATCAGGCGAATATAGATTATATCAGGCAAATATGTTTTAGAAAATCTGCAAACTTTACGCGGCAACGTTCGCTCTTTGAGATTTCGTTATAGCAATAACTTTTGCGCCACTCTTAAAGTGAACGTGCCGCTGGGGCAAGTTCTGTCGTTCACCGCGTATTCGCTCCATAGAGTCTAGCCCAACGTAACTGTGCTCAGTAATTTATAGACCACCTCCTCCAACTTCGTCCCTCCCCTCTAACACACTCCAAACCGAAAACCCAGAATTCCCCCCCCCCCTCCCCCCCATTTTACAATCGTCGATGAACCCCTGCCTGCGCTACTTTTCATGCAAGCGACCAAGGCATATACGGTTGACCAAATTTTAAAGGTGAAAACCACGGAGTTATACTTGAAAGATGGAACGGCAGCCATCCGAGCGTGTTTTCTCTGCCCCTGTAAGCAAGCGGTGCTTGGTGATGGAAGTCCACTCCAGAATCAGACGGGGCGCGCTCGGAGCGCCGATGCCCGTTTTTCCAAACGTGTCGTGTGTTTTCAACGACCACTTTACACGCCACTGTGTCCCACACGAGACAGCGAGATCATTAACGTGGGCGAAAGCGGATCGCGTGACGATCTCGCTTTTCTATATCCCGTGACGCCCGGCACGTTGTGGGTAAAAATACCCTGCTGGAAATCCCCGCCGTCCGGTTTTCGTTCGGCTTTGCTGTTTCCTCTTTTTTTTTTTTTTTTCTCTAGGGGAGAAAGACAGAGAGGAGGGGTGTATTCTTGTTGTCCTGCTTTTGGGCGCCTTATGTGCCCCTTTAATTAACATGGCTAAGGTTGAAGCTTGGGTTAGTTAGTGTGACATCTTTAAAACGTTAAAAGAGCGCAAACGACGAGCGACGAGAAGCGAAAGGACACATACACAGCGCTGTGTATGCGTCCTTCCGATTCTCGTCCCTCGTCGTTTGTGCTGTTTTAACCCTTTTATTACATTAATTAATTTATTACATAACGTATCGCGAACCCATTAATCTGACTATTAATTTCAAAGAACAGTAAAATATTTCCACGTCCTCGTTTGAAATGGGCTTCCTTTTTGTTTCCGGACAGAAGCGTTTTCTGCATCATAATATGAACTACAGCAAAAAAAAAAAAAAAAACGATTTTTTTTAATATTACGTGCTACGGCAATCATTTGTCTAAGTAATAAAGCGCATAATTGATATACGGAGGCAACGTTGCAACCAATAAGGGTCATCAACTGACGCTGCTGGAGTAAGCATCTGTGCAGGTACTGTCAGTGCATGCACGACGACCTTGTTGAATTATTTTCTTTTCTCAGACACAGAGATTTATGATTTATATCAGACACATCGATTTATACATTTTTTTATCGATAGCAGGGATTGCATGGCTCCCTACCTACTAAACAGTAAAAAGGCAGACGGGTGTTGCCGTTTTTTTAGACGCACCAAGGTTTTGCGTGTCGGTTTAGCGCGCGGGAAAACTACCATTGGCAATGGCATATTTTTAAATTAACGAGCTGAATTAGTTTTTAATTAGGATATATTGCCTGTGGAGTTGTGCGAAGCTCTGGGCACCTGATGCATTATGTCCCTAGACAGATTGTAGCTGAAAGTCAATATTTTGTCAGCACCTTTTAACAGGTTGCAAAGCTTGTCGATCCCTCGTCATTTTTTGCGAGCAACTTCTTTGGGGAGCGACAATATATTCTTACCAGGTAATGTGTCCTGAATCCATTCCATCAGTTTCATCTTCTGCAGGTATGGTGAATGAATGGTTCAGAATGTTGAATTAAAGTAGGCGCCAGTATCTGTAAGAATCAAATATGGGGACAGAGTTATGGGCCTACGTTCTTAATCCATGCACTCTTGAGCAGTCGAAGCGAAATATTATACACGGTCAATATTTTAAATATATAACCTGCGCAGTAATTATTAGAGCTTGGCGTAATCTCGTATCAAGTGCTGTTTCATATTAATCGTAACAATATAATGCCAAAAGAGGGCTCAACCTTTTTTTCTTTCGTTCAATGTTTACTTGAAAGTGCAAGATGCATGCTGTGACACAGTCACGTCGACATTGGCTATATTTTACTTTACCACCATACGGATAGATTTTAAGCGAAGCCGCAGACATTACCACACAAACAAAAAGGCGAAGAGACCTGCGCGTCTCGACCTACCGCGTCATCACGGTTTCCCGTAGCATCTTCTATAGTCACTAAAAAAAAAAAAGAATGAGAACGGCGAGGCGTCTTTTTTTTATGCTGGGCCACCAGTCCGCTCTTGTTGTTTTTCGCCGCTCTTTGAATGCTCGCGCAGGCTCGAGGCTCACGTGACGCGGAAGCGTTTTCAAAACTAGGAAGCTCTCACTGGAGGCGACATAATTGAAGCCCTCCGGGCCGTGTCATTCCGTCCGTGGCTATACGGAGTGCAAGTTCTTCTGCTTCTTGCTCGGTGGTTGCGGTGACGTCAGAACACCGAGCTCTGATTGGCTCTGACTGACTCTGACTGGAAGGATAGTAGGTCTCCACTGCACTTGTCGAACGCGTTCGACGAGTGCAGTGTAGACAAGGGCAGCTAGCTTTAAATCTACCCACTAATCGTTCCAACCAAAGCTCCGCGTTCTGACGTGCCCGCGCTCTCTTGTCTCCTCCTCTCCCTCGGTTTCTCTGCGCATAGGTCGCACTTCCGTCTTGACGAGGGCATTTCTCCCCCCGGTTGATGGCGTCTCACAATGAGCGCAGATTCAGGCAAGCTGCAACCTTAAGAAGCCGGCGTCTGTTCCGTACCATCCTTGACTTGCATCCGGGCTGCCACTTGGTGGCACTAGGGAATCCACTGACTTCAACAGAATCTGCAGGCTTCGTTTTTTTATAAGACACTTCTAGACAAAACTCGAAGAAAACTATACCTTGTAGAAGAGTAGTAAGCTGGGCGAGTTGGTAAACGTCGAACATGGTTAAAAATCGTGCACAAAGAGACGAGGACAAACGAGGAAGGAACACAGAACACAGACATGCACGCACTCACAACTCTGGTATATTAAGTGGAGAAAAGGAAGATGAAGCACATTTTTTTACAGGGGACAACGGCACCAGGGGGTAAACAGATCAGTCGCAATCAAATGATCGCAAGAATGCAACTTCTTTTTCGCTCATAGCTACCGACGGCTGACTAACGCAGCGATCGGCCAGGCTCAAGATGGTGCACGCCTCGGGCATCTCGCGCGTTTGTTTTTCTTTAAAGCGGCCAATGATTGATGTTTTTTCTAAAGATGGTGTGCACGTACAGGTCTTACAGTGCACCGAAAGGTGACCTCCTACAGTGGATGTTAAAGAAAGTTTGTGCTCTCGTAGCCGGTCATTCAGACACCGTCCCGTCTGTCCAACATAGCATCTTCCACATGAAAGAGGAATGCTATATACAACGCCCGATGAACAGGGAACAAACGGCCGCACATGTTTTTTCTGGCACGTGTTTTTTGATAATTTGTCCGCCTTTTCACGAACCTTGGAACAAATTTGTCGCATTTTTTCAGGGGCTGATAGTACCACGGGCACACCATACCTACTGGCCACTTGTTTTAGATTATGTGATATTTTGTGTAGGTATGGCATAACCAACATCCGGGTTTTTTTCAACAGGGCGCCTAGTTTTTCACCCCCTTTCACATTCTCTACCAGCGTTCCTATCACTTCAATTAATACCTGATTCGGGAACCCTGAAGATTTTAGTCTATCGATTTGGCCCAAGAAACTCCGATGAATGGCATGAAAACACTACTTCTTTAGGGCTGAGGTGAGGCAAGAGATAGCCATGCCTCTCTTCACTACCTTGGAGTACCAGGATGTGTAGTGAATAATACCTTTTTGGAACGTGGTGAGAATGACCGGCACAAGTGATCGGCGTGCAATGAGAGGAAAAGGTCTAAGAATTGCAACGCCCCTTCTTTAGGCTTCTCAAAAGTAAAAGTGAGCCCAAAACCGCACGTATGAAAAATGTCCATAATCGTAGTAACTAATTCTTGATCCGCAGTCTTTTTGTACAGTAAAAGATAATCGTCTACATATCTGAACACGTTGGTAACAGGCGTGGATTTAATAGCTAAAGCAACAGCACGGTTGATTCTCGCAAGAAAAATATCACTTAAGACTGGCGCGACACAAGACCCAAACACTTCTGCAGAAACACCTTTCCACTCTGCGGATTTAGGATGCCTTCTTGGTTAAGAATTCTGAAACTGTTGTTTAAACCTTAAAAACAAATGCATTTTCCAATCACAGTGCATTTACCGTAGATGTACAAGACCTTTTCTATTCCCTTCCTCATGACCCTTTACTTAGCCCAGTCAGGGCCTGCTTTGAATCCCAAGAAGAAATTGCTTTCCGGAACTGAAGAGGGGTGACTACAGACAGTTTTCTTGAACTACTGCAATTTGATTTAAATTCCACATTCGTCGAATGGCAAGAGGGGGTATTTTTACAAAAATCGGGGGTGTGTTTTGGGTCTTGTGTCGCGCCAGTCTTAAGTGATATTTTACTTGCGAGAATCGACCGTGCTGTTGCTTTAGCTTTTAAGTCCACGCCTGTTACCAACGTGTTCAGATATGTAGATGATTATCTTTTACTGTACAAAAAGACTGCGGATCAAGATTTAGTTACCACGATTATGGACATTTTTCATACGTGCGGCTTTGGGCTCACTTTTACTTTTGAGAAGCCTAAAGAAGGGGCGTTGCAATTCTTAGACCTTTTCCTCTCATTGCACGCCGATCACTTGTGCTGGTCATTCTCGCCACGTTCCAAAAAAGGTATTCTTCACTACACATCCTCGCACTCCAAGGTTGTGAAGAGAGGCATTGCTATCTCTTGCCTCACCTCAGCCCTAAAGAAGTCATGTTTCCATGCCATTCATCGGAGTTTCTTGAGCCAAATCGATTGAGTAAAATCTTCAGGGTTCCCGAATAAGGTCTTAATTGAAGTGATAGGAACACTGGTAAAGAATGTAAAGGGGGGTGAAAAAACTAGGCGCCTTGTTGAAAAAGCTTGGGTGGTGGTTATGCCATACCTACACAAAATATCACATAATCTAGAACAAGTGGCCTGTAGGTATGGTGTGCCCGTGATACTATCAGCCCCTAAAAAATGCGACAAATTTGTTCGAAGGTTCGTGAAAAGGCGGAAAAATCATCAAAAAATACGTGCCACAAAAAGCATGTGCGGCCTTTTGTTCCCTGTTCATCGGGCGTTGTATATAGCATTCCTCTTTCATGTGGAAGATGCTATGCTGGACAGACGGGACGGTGTCTAAATGACCGGCTACGAGAGCACAAACTTTCTTTAACATCCACTGTAGGAGGTCACCTTTCGGTGCACTGTAAGACCTGTACGTGCACACCATCTTTAGAAAAAAACATCAATCATTGGACGCTTTAAAGAAAAACAAACACGCGAGGTGCTCGAAGCGTTCACCATCTTCAGCCTGGCCGATCGCTGCGTTAGTCAGCCGTCGGTAGCTTTGAGCGAAAAAGAAGTTGCCTTCTTTCGATCATTTGACTGCGACTGATCTGTTTACCCCCTGGTAACGTTGTCCCCTGTAAACAATTGTGCTTCATCTTTCTTTTCTTCACTAAATATACTAAAGTTGTGAGTGCGCGCCTGTCTGTGTTCCGTGTTCCTTCCTCGTTTGTCATTGTCTCTTTGTGCGCGATTTTTAACCATGTTCAATGTATACCTTGTTTCTAAAAAAAACTGTTGGGAAAACGTCGGCTCTTATATTAAATGTCCGAAATGCCACCTTTTTGACGTCGTTCCAAAAAGGCTCACTGGCCATTACCTTGGCTGTTTTTGAAATCGGGCTACAACATGACATTAAAGAGAGTACCTACCACTTTTCGGAATGTGATATGATTGATGATAATATTTTCTTTAAGCGCTGCAAACTATGTTGGAGACACCCCACCACCGAAGGCAAACCACTCTTTGATTGTATCTATAAAGAAACTGTAGCAAGTGAGGAAGACCCTCTGAGGAAGTGATGAAGTCCTTGTGCAAGAAGCTCTCCGCAGGTTGTGCACGTTGTGTCTCTTATCAAGTTTCAGAATATCTCGTCTTTTTTACGTATTTTGCTGGTTTCTTTCTACAAAATGCAAAATAATGAACAACATATTCTATGCAAACAAAACTTTGGTGATTTTTCCGAATTTACCTCGAAATAGTATTATCGGAAATTAAATTTTATCGCATAGATTAGTGACTCGGATGAGCACTTTTAATTACACTAGTAGTTTATAACCACCCTACGATTTTAAAAGAAAGAATAAGAACATGTCTAATGATCGTTCGCGTAGCGGTGTCACGCTTTGTGTATACCTCACAATACAATAACACGTGTGAGCATTTGTAGGAAGTCATAAGTACTTGACAATCTCGGTGAGTGTGGATGAATGTACTCTTCTTAATTTTGCTCTACCTCAAAATAAATAAAACGTTGCCTAAACATGCCGCTTTTTTTTTTCTTTCCTTTTTTTTCAGAAGGTTTGTGGCAGCTAAACTTCAGTCCTCTACTTGCCGCGTTGATCGCCGTTGTCGGGGGACTTGTCGTCATTGCCATTGCCATCATCATCGTGATGAAATTCAAAGGTCGGCAACATGGTGACAAAGGTAAGCAGAGAAAAAAAATTCCCATTTGAATGCTTCATCTTCCACTCTTCTTTCGGTTTCTTTCGTTTCCATATTTTATTTCACCGCACACCGCTATGTAGGGCTTGTCCCAGAAGTGACTGGAGGTTTACAAGTTCCAACCTACTCAAGAAGCTGAGTCGAAGCTGCTCTACTTTAGATCAGAAAACCCCCACAACCCAGCAGAGACATAAGCCCAAAAGCGTAGCTTTGCAAGATGTATTTCCTGTACGAAAACTTGCACAAGGAAGCTATTTCTAAAGATCTCAAAACAAACCACTCAGCTCTTCAGATGGTTTTGCTGGTTGCTGGTGCGTGGCCTGTCACAGGTGATTTTAGGGAGTCTGAGAACATCTGGTTTCAGTAAAATCACTTTGCTTACGGGGGCACTGAACGTGCACGCAAGCACGCGTAATGATTGTTCAAATTAAGCCATAAAATTATTCAGCTTGCATAAAACTATTTCTCTAATACAGCCTGGCGCCTCATGGTGCAGTAAACATGCCCAGCTAACTTCAAATCACTATGAGAACAACTTCCGGTCATGTTCAGTTTCACCTGAAGTTGTTGGGTGAAGCATAGCATTCACCTAAAAAACAAAGTTGTTAGATAAACATTAACAATTGTACGATTAAACGTGAGGACCTTTGAAATTAATTTTTTATATCAAGGTTAAGAGTTGGGATAGGGTGAGCAAAAATGATAAATAAGAACAAACCTAGTATTTATAAAGACACACATAGATATACAGGGAGTTCCCAAGAAGAGAGAACCGTGTTTTTCGACTCTGGTAAATAAACGTGCATTGCAGCAAATTCAACCGCCGTGAGAATGTGGCGTTTTCAATTGGGCTAGAACGCGGAAGTTTTAGAATATGACGTAACCTTGATCACAAAGTCACTGAGAAAAACGAGATGGTTCTATGAGCCGACGTCCACCTAAGCCTAATAGCGTCGAAGCAAAAAAATTACATTGTGAGCGCCTGTAACATTTATTTCAGTAAACGAAACTCGTCATTACGAAAGAAAACAAATCCCCGTTCTTGCAGATACGTGTTTTTCACTAATAGAAATCCCTCAATCGTACACAATCTCAGTTCTTGCTTTGATGATATTAGGCTTGTGCGGACGCCGGCACATATAACAATTATTTTTCTCAATCATCTTTTGATGCAGGCAACGTAATGTTCTCAAACTTTCGCGTTCTATCCCAACCGCTGGCGTCACGATCTCACGCAGTTTGAGCTTTCTGCGATGTATAGTTTAATTACCTGGGCCAAAAAACAGGGTTCTCTTTTCTCGTGAACTACCTGTAGAGACATCTTTTTGAACAAATAAGCAATGAGGCGCTTTGACTGGGGTGACTTAGCTTCTTTTTTTTTATACTAAAGTTTAATGGGCCCGATCGGTAAAGGTAACCTAGGTTATTAAACACAATAAAACTTGATTACTTTCCAGCGTCATTGGTCTCGCCTGTTTCAAATGTTCGTAACTATTCGCTGGCATGTCAATACGCTTTTAAACGCAGCAAAGCAAAAAAGGAAACTTTAGGTCCTTTCAATCAAAATCTAAAAATAGCTTTACTTAAATATCATACACCGGAAGTTTTGAACTATAATGCATTGAATGCACACATTGATAGCTGTTATTTTTTATAATGCAGGCATATTTTTTGCATTAAATTATGAAAATTATTCAACATAAACAATTTAATCTCTATGATAGGAGATAAAATATGTGCAGTTTAAACAAAATCAATTTTGCTGCCTTTTCGACGTTGTCATATGATTTCAGATAAAAATATCCATAAAATTTTAGAGATTCTTTACAGAATCAAGACATTTAAAATATATACTAAATATAAATAATTGGAGATTTAGATCGTTTACACTGATCGGAAAAAAAGCAAAGGTTTCCGAAAAGTCAGGAGTATAACACACGTCAGCATGTGTCGCAATAAAATAACTTCCCTAAACCACACTTGCAACGCTCCCCGCGCCATATGTTTTCTTAAAGCTGATATAGTTCATAAACGGAGAAACTCACTTGAAACCCCTTTTGGTATGTGGGACCGACTACCTCATTCCACGCGTTTCAATCTAGGTTACGAAAGTTACGGTCCAATTTTCGTCTCTCTGCAACATAGCTCGGCGTGCTAGAAAACATAGTATTTTTTAGAGCAAAGTATATTGGGAGGACTTCTATGTCTCATCAACCCTCGCTAACAGGGCCTTTCTGCACGCCGCTACCCAGATGCGGCACGCGAACCACGAATGACGCGCTCGTGTTCTCTGCACTTTTCTTGATCCACGACCGTAAATACGGGTTCAGCAAGCATCAGTACGCCCTCCATTCTTTCGTCTCAAACAAGCCATATAGAATACAAAAATAGAACACAACTCAATTTAAAATTATAGGTGGACCTCATCAATATTGCCCGCAGTTCCGAGCGGCAACGGGCCGCTTACCGTACTCCAAACTTGGCGACCCAACAACGTCGATGCGCCGAGGAAGCCCATTGCGCTTGCTTTCAGTAGCAGCCAATCTCTCGACGCGTTGGCCATTCACGGGCAGACGGCACTAGCTCCCCAGTGCATTCTGCAGCCGTTGTTCCCTCTTTTCCATTATTGGGTATACCGTTGTACGGATCCTTGTTTTGAATTAGTAAACAGTGGAGGTCGCTCGTTTCCATCAACGTGAGGATTCCCTGGGCGGCGGCTGCGGTTCCCCCCTGTCCGAGGGCCGTTGATTGCCCTGCCGGTTCTGTATTCGCCGGAGTTTGTACCGTTCGTCGGTACACGAAAGCCGTCGATTGCCACAGAGCGTCCCTTATGCACCGGATGCGGCAGATGGTATTTCTGGATCGCCGCTTCGATTCGATGGGGGCGTTGCACGAATACGTGATGATTACCGTCGTTGTTCGCTTATTGGTGATGCGCCGCGCGAGACTGACTTTTGGCTGTGTGGTACAGTCTTCCAAGATCGTTTCGTTGAAATTGCACAGCGGGCTATCGTGTTTCGCAATGCTAGAACAAGAAAAATTGTGTAATAATACTCATATGGGGTTGTTAGCACGAGCTGTTGTGAAACAGCTGGAGCTAATGACTACACATGAATATTGGTCTTGGTTCTCTGTAGGACGTTTTATCAAATAAATATATAAAACTTGATGCTCCGCGAAAGACAGTCAATTCAAAATTAATGTTATCCAAGGTTGTCTCCAGCGTATACACTCAACTTTCACGTTCATCGCTGTCAAGTTCACTTGCATTGAGACACTGGCAGCGAAACCGGATTTGAACTTCAACCATTACAGGATTTCACTTGAGCACAACCAGTGCCACAGTCAAATTCCGTGCTAAAGCATTTGGACGTCATCACAGTGTGATCAAACGTATGTACAGATTAGTCACCAGTGGGCGTGAGCGTTAGTCTGGGCCTCGTGTCCAGTTTAGCTTGACAAAAGAAACTTGACCCCGGGCACAATTGCCGAGTTAGCACCATCCGAATGTGATTAGGTTACGTGGAGGTAGAATAAGCTAATCACAGCATTTATTCTAGGTAGTGTTGGTACAACCCGACCTATACCGTGTCTTTATGTTTAACACTTCAGCCGCATTTGTTTCTAAGAGCAGACATCTTCCACGTTCTCATTAATAATTTGTTCCTTTTGTTTCGTTATGTATCGTCTACATCAGGGGTGGCCAGGCTGATCCGGCCTATGAGCCGCAAACAAAACTACGAAACTTCCAAGAGCCGTGAAGGGGAGGGGGGGGGGAGGGGGGGGGGGGGCAAACTTTTGTCCAGAACAATGACCGAAACTCGAACTACTTTCAATTTATTCGAGTCAAAAAAGTCCAACTGTACGTAAGGTAGCAGTAGCACAAGACTACCAATACGCAACCTGTCTTTCGATTTTAAACGCGTTCCATTTCTCTTTTTGGGGAAGTGCTCGTGTGACCGGGAGGGAGGCGGGAAAGGGGTAGGGGAGAGAGCCGCGAGTCGCACTTTTACACGCGACCGCAGCTTGGCCACCCCTGGTCTACATACTTCTGCCTAAGCGAATTTCAACATGACTTCCCTGCCATTGATTGTATTGATGTGCTCGTGCACCCGAAGGCTCTTTGGCTTTCTGTGGGCTCCCCGGAATTTTCATAAAAATAAGCAAAACAAAGCCTTTCGAGAGGTACAAATGCTTCCGTTGATATATAGGGTGCGAAGACACAGCAGCCGTAGGATGATAAAAATAAAAAAAAAATCAAATTTAATGGCGAAAAAAGTTACACAAGAACAAAGAGTGAAGTGCGGAAAAGAAGTTGTGATAGTTTGCAAGAATAATCAAAGCTAGGCACAGGAACGCTAGTTACGCGGAGACAAAAAAAAAACTGAAAAAGGACGTAATAAAAGTCAAAGTTAAACACAAGAACCTAAAAAAATAGGTTGTTAAAAATAAAATTATAATAAAAGATTAAAAATAATAAAAAATAAGAAAGGGGCCTGACGTCCGTCGACGTTTCGTCAGTGGCGCTGTCTTCTTCAGGATGAAAGCCGACATGGCGCAGTATGTTAGTTTTATACAAGATCTAGGCCAGGGTGCTTGTTGACGCGAAAGTTCGAAGGTGCTCGTAGGGAAAAAGAAGCGCGGGCTGGTAGGGAAAAGGGAACCTTTGTCGCGATGAGGGATCATTGTTGTAGGTTCTGTTCGCAGGTGCATTGTCGCGCGTACATTGTGTTTAACTTTGACTTTTATTCAAGTTTTCTTTTTTCCCTCGTGACAAGCGTTTTTGTGCCTGGCTTTGATTATTCTTGTAAACTAATTCAACTTTTTTCCGGCACTTCACTCTTTGTTTGTGTGTGTGTGACTTTTTTCGCTATGAAATTAGATTTTTATTTAATCATCCTACGGCTGCATGGTCTGCGCACCCTATTTTGTGATATATATATATATATATATATATATATATATATATATTTATTTATTTATTTATTTATTTATTTATTGGTGAGGTAGAGTAGTTTGAGAACAATGGACCATGAAAATTAATAAGTCAAAGATCCGTACTTTCGGAGTTGCTATGTTAGGAAGTTTAGTGTATGTATTATATATATATATATATATATATATATATATATATATATATATATGTATATACACCGCTAACCTATACTGCTAACCTACACCTCAGGTGTAGGTTAGCAGTTCTACTGCCTGTGCCGTAGGGATGCTAACCTGGACTTTTAAACATACATCATGCTGTAATAATTACTTGACCAGGAAAGAGCACAATGTACCTATGAAACCTGGCAAGCAGGGGAGAGGTGAGAAGGAAAAGGAGGTGGAGGTTGTAAATTCCAGAATTCCAGGCTTTTGCGGTGACAGCGTACGCCCCAGATGCTTGGATTTATGGCACGCGTGTGTGACCATAAGCATCGCTGTGCTCGGCCTTTCACGACTGGTCAATAAGAAAAATGTCAGAACCTCAACTATGACGGCATAGAGGCGATGACTATAAACTTCCATTGTGCTCTTTAGACACATAATCAGATTTGTCGTTCGCTACTAATCATAGCGAGCAGGATGATTCTGATCGACACCGGTAGGAACCACAGGAGCGCCGCCAAAACATGTTGCCGTCAGTTCTCGGGTAAATCTTGCTGGGGTGTTTCGTAATTAGAGAGTGCGCCGGCATGACTTTTATCGATTGCCACGTTTCGCGAGCGTACGGCCTCTCATTCCTTCGACTGCATAGCCGTTGAAAATTTGTCGATGCCTAAACGAATTCCGCTATTTTAATCAAATTGGCTTCGGAAAAGGTCAGTAGTGTGCTGGTGATGGTTGTTTATTTTTTTTTTTTTATTTTCTTTAACGCAGGTCAAAGTCGGATCAAAAAGGACGACAAGTAAGTTTATACGATTGATTGCCTTCCTACTCTGTTTCTTTTTTTACCATATTGCGGCGCTCTTGACAGTTGCAATGCTTAAGAAATGATCAATGGGCAACTGTACAACATAACAACGAAGGGCTACTATTGTCTAATATATCCGTGCCTTGATTTAGACACACTGAAGAACCTCGTGCAATTTTGAAATTTTGTTCACGTTTCCCAAGGTTCCGTAGTGGGCCAATGAAAATATCAACTTCAAATATCCTGAAAGATGAGAACTTCTATAATCCGACGTTCATATCATTGCCTGCCAGACGCCGTGGCACTAGAGGCTCCTATCAAGTGGTGTTTTTCGCTTACGGAGTGAAAAGGGGGGGGATAGCTTTCAGCAGGCAGGGAGACCAGAAAAGTGAGCGCAAGCTAAAAATGAATTTACTGTATATCTAGGTGTCACGTGATATGTGCATAGATATGGTATTTGTATTAGAAATATAGCAAGTTCATTTTTGTATTAACTTTGTCGTCGTAATATTTCGAAAGCGACAAATATATATACAGTCTTTTTCAAAAGCTGCCCACCGCGCGCGTGGCCGGAGCGGGCCAACACCACCTAGATAAGCAGAAGGCCTCCGCACCGTCGTCACAGTCAGATCGATCGAGGCCTGAGATTGGCCACGAGTGTTGCGTCAGTGTTCGTCCGGGGCTCTTGCTCAAACAGCGCGTTGAAGGTCGGACTCGAGCCCAATAGCCGAGTTGGTGCGATCCGCTTCTGATGACGTTTCATGAAGGGAGAGGAGGCGATGCGGAGGCTTTGATTATTCTGGTGTTGGCGCGGGCTCGCTTCCGTGCAGCGACGCCCTTATCGTCGGCGCTCGCTGTCTGCGAGATTTTTTAGAGCGAGTGGGAACTTCCCTTTTACGTCGCGTTCGCCTTGATAACAAAGTCACGCAAAATAGCGGGTGCGCCGCGCAGTGAGAAGGCGCTGCCGTTGAAAGTGATGGTGCGCTGCTTGTGCGCTTTAGAAACGAAGCACCGCCAGCCGTCACAGGAAAATTATGTGCTTGTCTTCCCTCTCCTAACATTAAACTTTTTTTTTATGTCCTGCAGTGAATAAACACGTTTCGTAGAGTTTTCAGGGTTGATATCATGCACAATATTGTAGTATTTATTGCACTTCTGCCACGCTGCTGGCTTGGGCGTGTGTTACTGACAGGTGTACTTGCGAAGAAAGCAGTATTTTCCCCAGATCGGCATTGTTGTCTACAAAGCAGGAAGCTGGGCGACTTGATATTGCTTTATATTGCAGTAAAAACCGCGCCCAAGCCAGCAGCGCGGCAGAGGTGCACTAAATACACCAATATTGTGCATGATGTCAACCGTGAACGCGCGACGAAACGTGTTTATCCCGCAGAACATAATAATGTGTTTAATGCAAGGAGAGGGAAGACAAACGCGTATTTTCACTGTGGCGGCTGGCGGTGCATTATTTATGAAACGCAGGCGTAGCGCACCATCAGTTGCTACGGCAGCGCCTCCGCACTGCAGTATCACGCAACGAGCGAAGGCAAGACGCACGGCGCACCCGCTATTTTGCGCCACTTTGGTATCAAGGCGAGCGCGACGCAAGAGGACAGCGAGCGCCGACGATAAGAGCGCCGCTGCACGGTAAGGCCCGCTCCGGCCACGCGCGTGGTTGGCTCGAAACATTTGAAAAAGACTGTACATTGTTGGTGTAAATTTTCATTTTTTATTCTTTAGTGGGTCTTCGGTGTTTGTTCTTTTCCATCAATGTTTTTGTTTCTTTTTCTTTATAATGTGCATGTGACTGTAGTCATTTTTCGCTCAAAATGAAACCAACTTTCCTCACATGTGCTCTCATGGGCCTCTTGTCATATGTAGAGAATTAAGATGATGTCACGAAACAGGAGGATGTTCCGAAATTATGTAGTATAAAAGAAAGAATGGAACAAAATAGTAACAGTCAACTAGGCTTTTGTCACCATCGAATATTTACCGCGTGCCAATAACGTTCATTTTGGGAAGCTGATAATGTTAGGCTAGCGTACGTGTGAACTCGTAGCGTCATTATTTAAATTCTACGTTAAAAATCTAGTAATGTCAATAGTAATTATACCAGTATTTGTACATTTTAAGAATACAGATTAGAGTTTTTTTGTTGTCGTTTTTTAGTGTATGCGTTTTATTTATTTACAGATCGCACATGCCTCTGCAAAAGGATACCGACGACAGCAACGACATATTTCATGATGAAGAAAAATGCCCAGACATCATCCCAGGTACGAAGTTCTACTTTTTATATAATTTGCGAACCTAAAGCAAAAAAAAAAAAAGAAAAGCTGTTCTTTATACAAACGCAGTGCATGAAACGTGTTTCTGAACGATACCATATTCTTTTCCACTTGCACTTAATTTTGTAGATGTCCGAATGGGAGATACAATAGCTGGACCCGTCATCGAAAGCAACTTCGGCGGCACTGCTAAATCTTGGGAAACACAGCACTTCGGTCCCATCAACCGAGTGGCTTATCACAAGGCTCCTGTAAGTACCAAGTAAAATTTTGTTCTGTAGACCATAAAACGTCGACAGCTTCAAAAATTACAACGTATATAAACCTCACCCTCCGCGTTTTCGACACTTCAGCAGCATCAATTGACGACTCCCTCCATCACCATATTTAGTGCGATTGCCACAGTTTATGTACAGCCACTATGCAGAAACCTCCGCGCCCTTCACTGGGTGGTTTTTATACACTGTGAATTGCAATTCTGTGACAGCTTGAAGCGGAGCTAATTGGTTCATTGCTATATACAATGCCAGCTGCATAAAAAGGAAGAATTAGAGAGAGATAGCCGCTGGTATCTTCATAATATATATGACAACCACGTTCGGTTAGACAGCTGAGCGAGTTCTGCTTTTCTTTATCGAAATAACGTGACAAGGCGAGCTTTCATCCACTTATAAATAACCACGAAAGAATGTTGAATAAAAACTACTCATTATCCAAATTGAATACTAGTTTGATAAATTTAAAAATAATTATGACATGACCAAAAAGGGTGGAATGAAAAAGAAATGGTATATTTTGGGGGCGATTTGGCGGTGCATTCAGTTACTTATGTAATTGCATAAACGAGCTTTTTTTAAAACTGCGCTTGAACTAAGCTCGCCAAATATGTTTGCCCCTGTGTCCTAAAACCGCTTCTTTAAGGCTATAAATTGTTTTTCCTCGTCCGAACTCCATATGTGAAAAGCCTTCAACAGCCCTTTCACAGGGTCGTGGCACTTAAAGAAGCACCCTCACCCGCGCTCCAGCCGCAAAAAATAAACTGTAGTAAAATAGATAAATGGGCTAGTTGGTACATCATTGAATGGAAAGCGCTTTCCATTCAAATTCAGCATTAAATAAATAAAATAAAATTGTCTAACTATCATTTTCAAAACATTCCTTACTTGCAAATGAAAAAAACAACAACAAAAATCCTGGCACTTACAACCCTAAGCACTTTCAGCTTTTTTCGCAAAAACTCTATTTTTGATTTTTTTTAAATATTTTAGCGGAACTTCATATTTAATGAGTAATCGTTTGTTTAGATTCTTAACCAAGAGTATTCCTGCATTTGCTTAGATAAATAATAGTTCGATGGTTCTCTAACTATTTTCTAACTACACGAGTTTAACAGAATTCTACACAAATATTTTACGTTTCTCGCGAGCGTACACCCGCGGGCAAAATGAAGGTAAACACCTTACCTTGTTTCTTGCCTGTTTTACGACTCCCTAAAGCTATATTAACTCTCAACGTCTGAAATGGTGCGTGTCTTGGGGGTATAAACTTTGCGTTCTAGCCCTCTTCTGGAAAAAGGCTTGTTCCAAAACTTGCAGGAGCATCAAAAACAAGAAGAGGGCTGTTCACCTTCATATCGCTCGCGGGTGTACGTCCAGTATAATCTCATGCCACTTGAAACGAAACTCCTCAACGTTTCGTGAGTCATCCATATACACCCACCAAGAAAAAAGACTCTACCTGTTGAAAGTTTTCCTACCGCGTGTGCTGTCGAATATCTATCTGTTCAAAAAAAAAGAACATCGTATTTACCGATTCTCTAACGCAGGAATGGAGTTCGCCCAGAACAGCTCGGGACAAAGACACAATACTGCTGACGCCCCTGCAGGAGTACTCTGCGTACTCTGAGAACAGCAAAGAGTTCGACAAGGCACTTTCAGAGCAGCCAGCAGGCCAGTTAACTGTGAGTACTGTACTCATATTGGGTAGCCGTCTTTTTCCGATGTTCTTGACGGGTTTCTCTTGTTGCGTCTTTTTTGTATGTTTCTGAATTTGTTTAATTTCACATCTCAGTTCGCATGTCCTGCCTGGTTTACAAGAAACTTGGTTTAGTAGTTATATTTATTTTATAAATAGCGGTCGTTGGGATAATGCTAGAAGAGAAACAGCCCGAAACCTCATGTCATGCAAATGAACAATTAGTGGGGGGAAAAAGAAATAAATTCCAAGAGATAGACTAAGGCGTTTTAGGTTGCGCATTCTGAAACTGATTTGATTGCATGAGTTTCATAGCACAAAACGCAAACCACGCCTTACGTCTTAGTGTAAAGAAGTGTTTAGCTGTACCGCCGTGAACAGCACGCAAGTTTCTCAAAATGCTCCATCGTCAAGCTACTAAATGAGTGTCGCAATTCGCTAGACGCATCCCGTGGGCTCCAATGGCTCGGTTTCTGCATGATTCAACACGCTGACAATGTTTAGAGCCGCTTTGATGTATAGAATATAAGGATAAAACAAAGACGACACGCCGGACGGAAAAGAAAAATAATTATGTTTACGCGGCATTCGAGTGGGAAGTAGAAATCTAAAGAATGGGGGTGCAAAAACTTCGCAGGTAAATTTTTTTTTCGCCTCGGTGAAAAATTATATGGGTGTTTTCATTTCAAATCGTTCAGGCTAAAAGGGTCTAATTTAGAATTTTCACAAAAAAAAATATATGTTTTGGGGGTATTTCTCAAATGAAGGAGGGCGCAAGCCGCATGTTCTCCCAATTTTTGTTTTCGAGTTACGAGCCGTTGAAGCCGCAGTGGCAGAAACTAGTGTTTTTGCCTGCCGTCGCAGGTCGCGTGTTTGACACCCTCTGCTGACGCTATGGTTTTCTCTACACCCTTTTAACTTTTCCGATTCATTGAATAGGTATTATAAAGATACCTTGATGTATTCAAATATTTTAGGAATTTGATTGTTTTCTAAAACACGTGTCAAACTCGTCACTCTGGTCGCTTTTCGGTCAAATTTCACAGGTCATTACTTTGTCTGTACTTAAGCTAAATTTTCTTTCTTTGGTTCTACAGAAATTCCAAAGCAATCCCATTATGGGTATAATAATATCATTATGATCTGTCGACTAGCCGCTCCGCTATCTTCACGTAAACGTTGTAAGAAATAACAAATGTTGAAAATTTGAGGTCGATTTTCTCAAAAACTCTATTTTTGTACATTTTTATTTTTTAAATTATTTTAGACATATTAGTCGACTACAAGAAAAAACAGCCTAGAAATGTAATATTTTGGTTGTATGTCCTCTGTTTGAGCCGCAATCGCGTGAAATGTGTGAACATTTGTTAATTTTCACAACGTTTACGTGAAGGTAGCGGAGTGGCTACTTGGCAGATAATAATGATATTAATATATCTATAATGGGCTTGCTTTGGGCTTTCTGTAGAGCCAAAGAAAGAAAATCTACCTTAAGGACAGACAAAGTAATGACCTGTCAAAGTTGACCAAACATCGACCTGAGTGACGAGTTTGTCATTTTGTTTAGAAAATAATCAAACTATTAGAGATATTTGAATACGTGAAGTTATTTTTATAGTACCTATTAAACGAGGAGGAAAAGGTAAAGTCGTGTAGAAAAAACACTAGCGCCAGCAGAGGGTGTCACACACGCGACCTGCGACGGCAGGCAAAAACACTAGTTTCTGCCACTGCGGCTTCTACGCTTCGTAACTCGAGAACAAAAAAATCTGGGGAACATGCGGTTTGCGCTTTCATTCATTTGAGAAATGCCCCTAAAACAATTTTTTTTTCGTGAAAATTAAAAGCTGGACTCTTTCAGACTGCCTGATATGGCAAATTTCATCTCAAATCGGGCAGACTAAAAAAGTTTGATATTTAATTTTCGCGAAAAAAATATATGTTTTGGGGGCATTTATCAAATGAAGTATGGCGCAAACCGCATGTTCTCCAGATTTTTTGTTCTTCAGTTACGAAGCGTAGAAGCCGCAGTGGCAGAAACTAGTGTTTTTGCCTGCCGTCGGAGGTCGCGTGTTTGACACCCTCTGCTGGCGGTATTGTTTTCTCTGCACCCTTTTAACTTTTCCTCCTCATTTACTTGGTATTTTAAAGATACCTTGATTTATTCAAATAGTTTTATGAATTTGATTGTTTTGTAAAAAACATGTCAAACTCGTCACTCCGGTCGCTTTTCGGTCAAATTTGACAGGTCATTTCTTTGTCTGTACTTAAGGTAAATTTTCTTTCTTTGGCTCTACAGAAAGCCCAAAGCAAGCCCATTATAGATATAATAATATCATTATTATCTGCCGAGTAGCCGCTCCGCTACCTTCACGTAAACGTTGTTAAAGATAACAAATCTTCACACATTTCACGCGATTGCGGCTCAAACAGAGGACATACAACCAAAAAATTACATTTCTAGACTGGTTTTTCTTGTAGTCGACTAATATGTCTAAAAGAATTTAAAAAATAAAAATTTACAAAAATGGAGTTTTTGAGAAAATCGACCTCACACTTTCAACATTTGTTATTACTTATGACGTTTACGTGAAGATAGCGGAGCGGCTACACTTCGTCTCACCCTACGATGGACTAAAGGCAGAAGGTACATACCGCCAGATCCAATCACGAGCCACTTACAAGATGCGTGGTATTTCGCTTCGATGCGCGTATCGGCACCCGCGCCTCGAATCAATAATGGGGAGGGGCGGCCGGTAGTTTGGATTCAATAGCACTGAGTGACTCAACAATTTTACATTGCAAAGAAAGCTATGTCATACAGGCTCTTTGCAGTGTCGAAGCTATAAAAAAGATGCAGCGCTTTTGGACTGGGAGGATCATTCGTCCACCACTAACCAATGCTAAGCGTGTCATATTTTAGCTTGCAACGTGACTGGACCTTGCGGCCCGTGGCTTTGGCCTTTAGTCCATCGTAGGATGGGACGAAGTATAGTCGACAGATCATAATGATATTAATATATCTATAATGGGCTTGCTTTGGGATTTCTGTAGAGCCAAAGAAAGAAAATTTACTTTAAGTACAGACAAAGTAATGACCTGTCAAAATTGACCGAAAAACGACCGGAGTGACGAGTTTGACATGTGTTTTCGAAAACAATCAAATTCCTAAAAATATTTAAATACGTCAAGGCATCTTCATAATAGCTATTAAATAAGGGGGAAAAGTTAAAAGGGTGTAGAGAAAACAATAGCGTCAGCAGAGGGTGTCAAACACGCGACCTGCGTCGGCAGGCAAAAACACTAGTTTCTGCCACTGCGGCTTCTACGGCTCGTAACTCGAGAACAAAAAATCGGGAGAACATGCGGTTTGCGCCCTCCTTCATTCGAGAAATACCCCCAAAACATATATTTTTTACGTGAAAATTAAAATTTAGACCCTTTTCGCCTGCTCGATTTAGGATGAAAACACCCATATACATGTTGTTTTGCTTACATAGACAACGGTGAGTGGAGTGCTTTTCTGACTAGTGTGCTTAGCGTCCTATTCCGTTCATGCATCATCGTTTTTATAAACCGGCAGCAAACGATGCTTCCAGAGCCTCCGATGTACGCTACAAATTCTGGCGATGCCTGTGTTTGGTTATAGGCGTGGCATATATGGCAAATAAACGAATGTTTGCTTGCAAAGCTGTCACATTTTTTTTTTTTTTTTTTTTTATGTTGGCGCGCACAGCCACGCGCCCCAACTCGTGGTTGCCTGTTTTCTTTTTGTTAGCTTACCGAATGTAGTACGAAGTACAGCAAAACAAACATCTGCCGCATTCACTTCCGCTTTCCTGCCACCGTCAGGATCGCGACGAACCTGAGCGGTCGGTGTTTGTCACTTCTCAAGTGAAAATTGGGTGAAAAAAAAAATAATATTAAGGACGTGGTAAGCAACCTGTCAAGGACAGGTTCCAGGCACCACATGTTGTTGTAGCCCTTATGAAAAATAAAAGGAGCATATCTTGGCGTGCAAGGTCTTTCTAAGCGTCAATGTTTCAGAAGAACGTCGAGGCGCAGCAACAACGTGGTAGGGATTGTATTTTCTGCGGTTGCCTTCATTACATTTTTTCCAACTTCGAATAACTTTTATAATGCTAGTAGACGAGCCAGGGAATGCGCAAGACGCGCGCGTGGCATGTTTTCGGGGATTCTTATTGTCACTTGCGGGAAAGGTGCTCAAGGTGTAAATTACCTAGAGGGTCCTTGGTTGCGCTAGCACTCACCCCGACCCCCTACTTCTTCTGTCTTCAGAGTTTCAAGCCCCTACCCAACGGCAGCGGTAATTGACTCGGAAACGCCGCGAGGACGACAGAGAGCAAGTGAGAAGAAAATTGCCTTGAGCATATGGCGAAGGCAGATCGAGCGTCAGTGGTGACCGGCCGTCCACAGCGGCGGTGTCATCGATGCGACGAGCAAGCCGGAGCACGTGTAACGAGTGTAACAGATCGAGGCAGGACACGTCGGTGTGCGGGCCCCGAGTCACACCACTCATCGACGCCTCGAGGTTCAGCGACCTGTGTACATAAATCTCCAAGGATTTGAACGCGTGTGAAACCGCAGAATCGTGCGCGGAGGAGGGTGTCCGTGGTCAGACGCAAAATGGTTGCGCCGAGAACATAGCGGGCCGAAGTACGACGTCCCGCATGGGCGAAATCGACCATTGACTTGCGAGTGAAACGCTGGAGTAGGTTCGTTATACCAGTATCTCTTTTTCTTGTTTTGTTCTGCCTAATCGGACATAATATACGTGTTTACAAAATGATTGTTTTGCGTTCATGTGCCCGCGTAAGCTTGTTGGTTTGGAATGACTTAAGCGGTTTTGTTTTTATGCGTATGCGGGTAGACAGTACCAGGATAATAAAAAAAAGACAAGCTGCGCTTATAAGCGATATAGGCCTGACCAAAATACTCAAATGTAAAATTTCTACGGGTAACACAATGTGAAGGCATTATTTTAAAAATTAGTGACGGATTAGACGAGTCACGCAAAGACAAGCGTACTTATTTTAAACACGAATATACAAGTCAGTAAAACAAAACAGTACCCCTGGGCATTTGTGTTGGAGAATTTGTGGCTGCTTATTGTTATCGGGGTAAGTAGCTTATGACGTATAAAATAATAACAAAAGTGTTGTCAAAAGTGACGTTAACGCTTTCGCGCAGTTACTCATTTTGATTGCCAATAGAGTGTTAATATCACATATATTGGTACGCCATGACAACGAAGGCCTGATCCTACAGAGTTCGACGAGAAATGCATCGGTCAGAAAGAACTAGTCCTCCTGTGCTCCAGTTAGGATAACTTTCCGCTGAGGCATTGCCCTCCATGTTTCAGCGACCACGAGGCACCCTCCTCGAAAACAGTTTTTCGTACATCTGTATATAGACACTCACGACACCGTTGCTCACGCCTGCATCAGGCGCCCAAGAGTGCAGCCCTTCTGGACTTAGCGGAGGACTCACGTGGCTCCAGAACGACCAGAGGAACCGGCCACAGCGAGCCCCCTGTGTCTTCATCTTCAGCCCTTTGTTTTGCACGTCCTCGTTCTCATTCTATTGTTTAAGAGCGCCCATAAGCCACCATGGCCCTCGTCACAGAAATTTTTACTTATCCCGATGACGTGATGACAAAACTGCAGCGCCTGTGTCTGTTGTCGCCGGTGAATGCCGATTCTATGGTCATCCTGAACGTCATGCGGAATAGGAGGATGTCTTTTGCCTCAGGCCGGAGACGTGGTGGAGGGATCGACTTTAGTCACTGATAGAATGAGAACGGAAAAACTATAGGGCGTCATTTTCCAATGCCCTTTCTCCAGCGAACACCCACTCATTCCACCGCGCTGTGGCTGCGCGTGCACACTCGACGCTCCCGAGAGGCCGAAGCATTATCTGTGGGAGGACGCTCTCGCTGGGTGCGGAGCAAATGTGGAACCTCCCTGCCGTCGTCGTCCTGTCAGTGATTATAACACATTGGGCAAGACTGTAGCTCCGATTGACTGTAATCTTCGGGATATTTTGTTGCAATAGTCTCCGCTGTTTCCGGGCTAGTGTGACAGGCATCCTCCTTTTTTGTATGATATTCCCGGTGACTAATCTACTCCTCCCATGGGTAGCCTAAAAGTGTACCCACAATACGGGTTCCTCGTAAATCCGCGATAATGCCTGCGATCTTGAATCGCGAGTAAAGGGCGCGTGCAAAATATATCGGGTGAGTTTGGCAATCCAGGAGCCACCTATATTAGAGGTATTTTCAGGCTGCCCATTGGAACCGGCTCTTACGTTTCTCCCGGTTGAAATGGATGCGCGCCTTTTACAACCTCAGAATATGTGCATGGTATGAACTCTTTAGTCACTGATAATCAGGACGGCTGAGCTGTTCTCGATTCATTAGATAGGCGCTGGGTTTAACGTTGGGTAGTTATATATTCCTTCGTTTAAGTTTTTCAAGGACGGAAGGTTATGTTCCATTTCATTTTGGTTCTGTGTCACAGCCTCACATATTTTATTATTGCTGCATTCATTATTGCCGTGTGCAACCATCTGTCATTGCAGACTATCGTTTGTTCGTGTATGGTTACAAAAAGTTTTGAATGAAGGTACGTAACACCTTCATTGCGACGTCGAAGCATGACGTGGGCATTAATGGGTGTGGAAGAGACTGTTTCCGGGGATAAATCATTTGAACGTTTGCTGCAGAATCGAGTCTCTGAAGCGTTGTTCATTGTAAAGGTCATTCCATTGCTTCAGGAGAAATGAACAACGCTTTGATGAGTCCTGGTCGGTCAAATCCTTATGTTTCTAAAGAAGATTGCTACAATGTTTATTCGTGCAAGTGATTGATTTCTGTGACCGCGTAAGATGTGTGGCTATTGATCTTCACTATATTTTCTTGTCTCCACTAATCGGCCCCCAACGTTATAGATTCTGAGGTCAAGTATTTATCACCTCCGTATTAGGATCTAGTCGAGCATTTCAGTTTAATTTAACTCTATCAAGCCTGCTATCATTACGCCGTTTGAAGAAACTGAAAAAATGTCGGAATTCTATATTTCCATGCCATGGTAAACAAGCTACAAAAGAGTGAAAAACCGGTATTTTCGACGAATTCAGACAGTTCAAAGTGCCATAAAAGTAACAAAAATGCGTAGACTGAATTGTGTTTCTTCAAGAGTGATTGCGAATGTTTTCAAGGGTTGATAAATGTCAATACCTTCTGTTATGGCACGTTTTTAATGTCGGTCACACAATGGTTTTACAGAAGCGCTTTCAATTTGGTTTAAGTCAAAAGGTAACGTTTCGGATAGACTGTGTTGTATTTTGTTTTTTTTCGTGGGATGTTAAAACGTGTTTGTGATTTCACACGAAAGCTGTGTTTACACACTTCGTAGATGGCGCGACATGTTTCCATCATATTTTATGGATTAAAGCCATCGTTTGTAGGAAATACCAGAAGCCCACAACGGGTACAGACTGAAGCCGTTGCTCAGCCGACGGAACATGAGCCTGATCCTGTGAAAGTCTCAAATAAACAAAAGAAAATGCTTTGCTTGAAATTTCACCTTACTGTTTCATTTTCACCCTCATTACGAACTGTTTCTCGTTTAAAGAATGGAACACGATCAGAAGTTGGGACAGGTGGAATATTTGCTCCGACGTTAGCAGCCAACTGTGCACGGGCTGCTGAAGTTATTTCACCGAATTACAATCTAAGTAAAACCAGTCGAACTGCTACAACCAGCTTTTTCGTAGTAAAAGGGTCATTAATTCTTTTTTTTTACAAAAAATTAGAGTGGAGGCGAGTAAAAAAACCGGTTCGTAGGAAGTCTAATAGCAAAAGAGGATTGAATGTGCACGAGTGCGCTAGCAGAAATTTGATTCAACATCGCTTTTTTTTGCGCACTACATTGCAAGGCCTGTCATCTGTCCTTTGTATTTACTGAAAAGTGTTTGGTTCAATTGTTAAATGATTTTCTCGAAATTTTAGCATTCTTCACTGCTATAGTCACGGACAGGTTAAGAATCATCGGGCGTGGCTTATTGCGTTAATGCTTCGTGCACCGCTATTCGGTCCTCGGCATGCTTATCGGCCAATGTTGCAATCTTATAAGATGCTCGAGATTCGTCAAGCCCTCGTGCCTGAAAGGCACATTGAAAACAAATAAATAAATAAATAAATAAATAAAAAGGCCTACATGGGAAACAGTTTTTTTTTTCCCCACGAAGAAGTTTCTTGGAATATTTACGCCATCAGATATCACTGGGGGGGGGGGGGGGGGGGGGGGGGGGAGCGGGAAGGGGGGAGCTCTGCTCTAGGCCCGGCCCATAACGGAAGCTGCTTAGCTAGCGAAGCACCGTTTCTTGGCTCTCATTGGTTGGAGAGATTATTGACGCGTATTATGTCCGTTGTAAAATCGTTTCTCCGTGCTGTAATAATACTTTTTCAACAATACCATGTATCTCTTTTTTTAAATGAAAAGAACATAATCTAGATATAGCTGTTATTGTTGTCTAAAAGCTTTCAGCCTTTCCACCCTGGTGAAAAAGGAAGAGCAGCGGAGTTGTACTATCTGTCGCCATCTATAAACGACGGTGCCAACCAGAAAACCAGAAAACCGGTTGTCTGGTTGCCGCCGTCGTTCATAGATGGCGGTAGCTATCCTGAGGGCTCTGTCGAAATTTATTTGTCTACGGGCACGGAACTGGCGAAGCTAGCTCTTAACAGCTCCGCTGTAAAAATGAATATTTGACAAAAGCTCACCGGACAAAAGCTCACGCATTTTTTCACAGACCTGGCAAAACCTAACCAGGAGAAAATTTCGTGTTGGTCTTCACACGAGTGCGGACAACTTAGATGCATGCGTGCAACACTAAAATGCAACGATAACTCAAATATGACAAGCGCAAGGTTTGTTGATTAGAGTAGAAACAAGTTTATTCATCGGTTCGTTAAAAGCCAACGCAGTACCCTCTTAGATACAACAGTCTCGGTAGATCTCAGTGTACCTGGAACCCCTCGCAAACATTTTTAGACGATTCTGTCGGTGCAGAGCGGTTTTTCGCACCCGCTTCACTGGGGGCTCACCTCTCCGGGCTTGTTTCAATGCCGTGGCAACGAGCGCCTGATTTTGCTGTAGGCATTCAATCAGCCTCCAGACGCTTGGATGGGCGTGGCCGACAAGCTTCTGGAACCCTGCATTCCATCCTTCGTAGGTGTTGTTCGTCAGGTCTTTATTTTGAAGAGTGGCGTCGTACATATTCAACCGAGTCGTATATATTCCACCACTTCGGGGGAAACTCCGGTCGTTGTCGGCGCACAGTCAGTCAAAGAGAAGAATTCGCTATGAGTGCCACAGCAGAAGGAGCAGAATCGTAACGGAAGGGGCCGCTGGCATACGTGTAATCAAAGTAGTCCAGCAGGTCGCCAATGTCACCGGTAGACTTTTCCCTGATGTAGGTTAGTCCTTCGGGCACATGTTGTGCTGGGGGGAACGCCAGTCTATTCAAATCCTACAGAGCTTCCTAAATTGGTCATCTGTCTTGTACTTGTCCAAAAGGCCCAACTCCCGTTCTTTCAAAATATTTTAAAAAGTCGCAACTCAATGGGTTGTATATTACAGTTTTGCTTCAGTTTCCCTTTCACATCGCCCAAAGATAATCCTTGATTTCAGATACATTTACGACGCACAATGACGGGAATAATTTAATTTTCGTAGCCATTTACTTCAAATATTACCCTGAGCTCCAAGAAAACCCATGCATTGGTAATGAAGAGACATTGCGACTAACCTTCATGTGGACGTTTAGCGTGTCATAAGCACAACGACAAAGCGAGGTCACCGAAGGGTGACTTTGCTTTTTCAATCACTCTTTCGGTTCAGAAACTTCGGTTCGCGAAGTTTCTTGGGCGTGGAACAAGAGTCCTCCGGTATGCACGCTTGATCTTATCAGCTCCACTCAGTTTCGGTGACCTAAATTTTGGTCCCAAATCAGTGCTTCTCTGCCTGTTATGGCTTATCTGTCGACACGTTTGCATTGGATGGGGTACGAGTTCTAAAAATGGAGCAATGTCCATCGCGTCCCCACTTTATCCCAGCCCGTGTTTCGCTCGGTTAGCAAAAAAAAAAAAAAAAATAGGGTGAGCTTCTGTTCGGTGAGCTTTTGTCCGGTGAGCTTTTGTCCGGTTCCCGTAAAAAATATTCAGTGATTGCCTTTTTTGCTTTGAGTATCAAGGATAGCAAACACTGCTGCCGGCATTTGCAAAGTGCCCAACGAACGCAGCTTGTTGAGCTCGTTCATTTCTATGAGTTCAAGTCGTTTTGCGTTTTCCAAAGTTCTTAGAGGAGGATCCCCTCATCCGACCTAGTTTTCAGCAAACAACTGTCGCATGTACGCGCCTCCGGAAGCGATGTCTGGGTGCTTGTTTTCGTAGCGGAACTGGCCTATACCTAACGCTCTACGTCAACGACGGTATGTGAACTAATGCTTTTAATGCATTTTAGGCGGCCCGCAAAAATCGGTTTCACGACGTATCGCGCTGCGATTTACTAACACGTGCAAGCTTGTCGTGGAAGTTTACTATAAAAACATTAAACAAATCAACTGACCCCCCCCCCCCCCCCCCAAAAAAAAAAAAAAAAAAAAAGCCTGTTGTGGTGATTTCCGACGCCACTTTGTAGAACATGCACGCCTGGAGGGAAGCGCTGCCGACAGATGGCACACGTCAAGTTAAGGGAGCGCCGGCCGATTCGGGTTCTTTTGAGGGGTCGTCTACTATCACCCCAATCAACCGGCTCTCCCTCGACGCGGCGTACGCCGCGATCCGTCGGCAGCACTTCTCTCTACGCTTGCATCGTCTTCAAAGTGGTAGCATAGACCGCCTAGAATAAGTTTCTGTTGTGTGTGTGTATGTGTGTGTGTGTTTAACGAGATAAGCTTGTTAGGGCGAAAGCCTTACTTGCCCCATTACGCTAAAGGCCGGCGACGTTGTGCCCCAAGATAAAAAAAAACAAAAAAAACGTCATCAAGCACGTCATCAAGCACCCATCACAAGAAATAAAACACAAAGAAAAGCGCAGCAACACAGATGCACCGCCACGGTAGCCGCGGGGCGCTCAAGGTCAAGGCGGACGCGCCAAAGAATAAAACACAAAGAAAAGCACAGTAGCGCGAATGCTTCGTCATGGAAGCCGTGGAGCCGGCAAGGGCGTCTCGTCTGCGCACTGGGGGAGCATGACGTCACCGCCTGACGACAGCTCAAGCAAAAGGGAGACACACGCACACACATCGAATACAATATCGGCAGAGACAACTTTAATACGTGTAGAAACATTACACAAAAACATTTCACCGGCGCGACTACTGGCCCTTTTCGAAAGCCACGTGCCGATTATTAGAAGGTCCGAATCAATGCATGATGGCGAAACAACCGGCATCGTTGAACTTGTAACTCATTCCATGAGAAAGCGAAAGTCGGAGCGCGGCCTAGGCTAGGAGCCGACGAACCTTTTTTCTGTGTGAGTGTGTGTGTCTGTGCACGCGCGCGCGCTTGTATGCGTGTGTATGTGTGTATATGTGTGCGTTCTAATACAACTAAAAGCATAAATTGTGCTGTGACATTCCAACTTTAGTCCACCATTGTGCTGGGATTCCACAGCTGCCAACAGAGGGAAGCCTTTCGAAAGAGGTCTATAATGCTTTCATATTCCTACACGTAAGCACTCTTAAAGGGGCCCTGGAGAGACTTTTTTACTGTTTTTTTTTTTTTTTTTAATTTGTGCCGAACCTGAGTGCACTGAACGTAGTAACTTAACGAAACGTTTCTCGAATTTCGCTTTATATTAAAAGTTATAGGCAAATTAAAATTACAAAAACAAGCAAAAAATAACCTCCTTCATGACGTCCTTGGTCCCTTGAGTGGCCGTGAACTAGAGTAGGGGTAGTGAGCTCAGTGAGCGCTCACGGCTGCCGCACTCCGTGTCGACGGCTCGAAAGGGCGTCACTAAAGCATGTTCTGGATAGGCTGTATGAAGCGGGCAGCCAGGGCGGCTCGCATTGCATTTGCTGCCCGATTAAACACTAATTCGGCATGACACTTCATTGGCCACAAGCGACAGCAAACACGGGGTAAAAGTCAGTTCAGAACGGGAGCCGCTTCGCACTGCCATACCGACACATGGCCAAACCGCAAGCCAAACCTGCTCATCGAAGGCCTTCGGAACGCCCGGAACCGGTCGGATCCTCGAGCCTGTATACGACAGCACTGCCGTCCCGTACATCCGGGACTTTTTTACGCTCGCCGCTCGTCGGTGCCTGATCCCACTACGCCTTACTAGTATGCGCCGCCTTTTCCACCGCTTGGTGGTGGGTATGTCGATGGGTCATTTCTTGTTTTCGTACTTTATAAACTGCATTTCTTTCTTTTCTTATCTAAAATACTGAACAAATAAATGAAAGCCGTTTACAACTCCCTGCAACACCGAATTAGAGCGCAGCTCTTGAGGAGGAGGAGGGAAGGGTACTGGGGGGGGGGGGGGGGCTGGGGGGGTCACGTGACGATGCCGATGATGTCATCAGTGACGATGACGATGCGGACTCCGATGACGTCATCAGCGAAAATGACGATGACGATGCGGACTCCGATGACGTCATCAGCGAAAATGACGATGACGATGCGGATGTCGGTGACGTCATCAGTGACGTCACTGATGACGTCATCAGTGATGATGACGATGACGATGCGGATGCCGGTGAGGTCATCAGTGACGTCACTGATGACGTCATCAGTGATGATGACGATGACGATGCGGATGCCGGTGACGTCATCAGTGACGATGACGTCATCGGAGAGGTCACGTGACCTCGGCGGGGGGTCACGTGACCCTGGGGGTGGTCACGTGACTTCAGGGGGGTCACGTGACCTCGGGGGGGTCACATGACCACGGAGGGTCACGTGACCCTGGGGGAGGAGTCACGTGACCTCTGGGGGTCACGTGACCTTGGGGTTACCCTGGGGGTCACGTGACCTTGGGATGACCTTGGTTACGCCGACGCCGACGGCGACGCCTACGCCGCTCAAGCCGGGAACGGGCCCCTAAGAGCTGCGCTCTAAAACTACTTTCATAAATAACTGAAACGGTTCGCGCCACTTATATTTTGTATTTTGACTAAAAAGAAGCGTTTAGCGGCTTTGACCAGTAGTAAGTCTGCAGGACCAAAGACTTCACACATCGCGCGCTTTCGGCACCGCGGGTCGCTCCCGTAGGTGGAGGAGGTTTCCGCGTCTTCCAGTTAAAATATGACGCACTGATATTCAGTTACTCTCTCAGTGCCGCTGGCTTGCCCGAACCCTATGAGATGTCGAAACCTCAAAAAAGGTAGACGCTCAAATATGATTGCAGGGCCCTTTTAAGCGCGTTCGGTGAATTTTACTTGATTTTTTCCCTGTAAATTTTATCCACCTGCTTGCACTCGGTAGTAAATCGCAGCACCATACGTTAAGAAATCGATTTCTAGCGTTCCGTCTAATGTGCCTTAAAAGCGTTAGTCTACAAGCTTTACTTTGCTTGATGTGGTTTAATTTGTTCGTTTGAGCGTGTTGAGGCTAAATAAAGATGTTGTTTCCCGTAAAGGCAGCCGTGCTGTTCTGTGAATTGTGCAGCCTTCGTGATTGCTACCATAGTTCTAATACTGAGAAGCTATCTACATAGGTAAGAAGTTGAGAGCCATCTGGCTGGAAGCAATCGGGCGTTCCCCTCGCATCAAGTTTGTCCAGGTATGTTCCCATCATTTCGCTTCGAAAGGAAAGTAGCTGTCAAGTTTTTCAGCGCACCTGGCCTGCTAAAGCTAATATTTTGAAGTTTCGTTTCAATTATGCGCCATGACACTCACCCACCTTGCTCTCCAATGCCATGCGAGAAAAAAAAACAAAAAAACTGAAGGGCTGCATATTTATTTTGTTAATTTGTTCTAGCCCTCTTGGTCGCTCTTTACCGCACATCGCAGACGCTGACAGACGCTTGCACTGGACCGTGACTCATGCATGATGGAACGCTAGAACGCCGCTTTCATGGTCACGTCTTGCGAGCGTTGCAGACATTTTCAGACGCGGGAGCGGAAGAGCGGTCATACGCAGGCGATAACGGACGCCGACGCGCAACTTCCATGGCCGCGTCTTACGGGCGTTGCAGACGACGATAGACGGCAGTGGAAATAGCAGACGATGCCGGAGGCTGCCGCGCGTTTTGCTCGTACGACTAGCAGACTGTCAAACGCCGGACTAGACGGCAGTGAGACACATAGACTTGCGAGCGTTTTCGGCCTAGCAGCCAAGCCAATCCAGTCTTAATGGGCGGGGCCACTAATCTATGGGAAGGGGTTTAGAGTGGTCCGTGACCTCCACCTAAATTGCGTCTAACGGCGCAAATATTGCGCAAAAATAAATCTATTTCGAGAAAACATTACAAAAATAAACAAACAAACACCTGTCCCACATAAGCCCGTTCATTTTATTTTTTTTTATTTCAGTGTTTTCAAGTTGCTAGCGACTATTGATGCCACCACCCATAGCCTAATTTATACTGACAATGTTTGCCCAATCACTGATTTCCCCATGCTTCGTGCCGTTGCGCCTGCTCCACATAATCACCGCCAGGGCCGCCACCTCCCCATACCATATAGACGATGCCTGTCCGCTGCACACTGCTACTACCGCAACCTGTTGATTCCAGTACTTTCAGAATGCATATTTCATAGCGCAGGATTGGCAACATATGCAGTTTTAAATAGTGAATAAATGGGGTGGATGTAGTTGATGGTAGGTATGACCGAACACGAATCACAACCCAGACGGCCGAGCTGGTAAACTTTCACAATGTTGAAACAGCGAATATTGAAAGTTTTTATTGTTGAGGTAAAGGACCGAACGAAGAACAGAAGGTGAATTGCAACGACCAGGATCCTCTGGGATTACAACCGCTACGAAGTCCCCTGAGAGGCGTGGAAGGTGTTAGCTGCGCCAGGGCTCACGTCTCGTAATGTCGTCGGTGCCTGCTGTCAGTCGTCCGTCTCTCTCTTCCCAGCTCCCTTTCGCGCACCTCGCGGTGCGCGAAAGAGAGCTGGGAAGGTCAGCGAGTCAAGCTGCACCGAAAGAGGCCGTGGAAGGGTACATGGGCTTATCCAGCTTGGACACAGGGGGAGCCCAAACCAAGCTGCGATTCTAGTGAAGTATCAGCAGGATGCTGAGGCTTCACTCAAACAAACGTCAAGGAATGCATCTCTAGATAGGCATTCCTTAATGTCAGTCGCAACATGGTATTCACTGCATACTTTTGATAGCAGGAGGTAGAATTTGGGGCGCAGTCTCTCCTTAAAATGATCTTCGTCACTTCTAATATTCCAAGGGGTTGCTTGGAGTATCGGGATATTACAGCTTTGGCATCTTCGTTTCCGATTCTGCCTAAAACGCGGCAAAAGTTGTGGTTTAAATAAAAATAAAATAATTGCCTAGGTGCGACCCACAGCTACCACGCCAAATGCCAAAAATGGCACCAAAAATGCAAGAGTCCATTAGAGAGACTTTATCACTTCTTTCCTGTCATTCACGTTTTCTGCCTTGTATGGGGAAACGGCGCACCCTTGTGTTGATAGCTGGCAACGGGCGATTGAGAAGGCCTTATGAGCATACAAAAGGCTATGCACCACTGAAGGCATCGTTCTAGCGCCCTAGTGGTGCCGACAGGCACACTTGTCAGTTCAATTCCGTTCTATCTGCAGCCGCTTGCAGGTTTCAAGTTCTCTTTTAATTTAAACATTTCAATGTCCGGAAGATATTCAAATGCGCTTTATTCGAGAACATTATAAAAATTACGTAACAATTTATTTTCACAAGCGTCACGCTTCTATCTGTAGTGCTTTTTGTGCTATATTTTTGTGTCAGATTGTTAAACCCCGGAAACCAAGTTGCCCCGCCGTGACGCTCATTCTCTTATAAATGTCCCTTGCCCGCGCTTCTACGTCTTTATATTTTCGTCTCAGAAACTGAATACTCGACCCAAGCAGACCATCTTCGTACGACCTCAAGCAGCATCAGCGTGCCAAAATTAATTTTGCCCTTTAATTAAACGATACCCTGCTCAGGCCGCCTTTACGTTTAGATTTAGAGTTTACTTCTTGCAGTTTACGATTGGATTGAAGATCACTCATTTCAATAATATTAACGCCGACGTTACCCAAGCTACGCTACAAAACGTTCTTTTTTTTCTTGTTTTTGGTTTTTAGGTTTTTTTGTTTTTTGTTGAAACGCAATTTTGAACAGAACTGGCGCCATGAAACCATTATGGAGATTTTCGCTCAGGTTATAAATGAACGCTAAATCCCGCATGTGCTTTTGTATTCTGGAGAGCTACCCAGGTACGAGTACCCCCATCACGTTGCCGTAAGGAAAAGTTTGGAATTACGAAAGAAAGTTTTGGAGATGTGGTGAAAAAAATTGTTTTAACTCGAGAGGATCGGGAGATCTTATATAGGTACAATTTATTGAACACGCATCGTGGATGTTTTGATTCTACGTTGATATGTATTTTTCTTTGGTCAGCTCCCGGAGGTGCGTGTTTTTAATAACCGGGCCCTTCCTTCCTCCGGTGAACGATGCAAGCGTATTAAAGCACCACCTTTCTTCGACGCTGGGGCTGTATGCTCTAACGTTGTGCCCTGGAAAGGCACCACAGCGTTTTCCACTAGTGTAACTGCGAGACGCTAATGGCGAATATTGATGAGGGAGCCTGGTTCATCCAATAACGTCAGTGTCACTCAAGGACAAGCTATAGCATCAATGGTGGAAAATTTTTTGAGCCATATAGAAGCGTGTCTGGTTTATTGTGAAAATGTATAAGGCCCAGTAGGAGGATCATGAAATCTTCACTTCAATCTGGCATCTAAACATGAAAAATTATCAGTTCACTGCTTAAAGTTAAGTTCCATATGATAACGACGTAATAAAAAAGATATTAAAAATAATTTTGTTAATAAGCTTGAATAATCATAAGAGTGTTACCGCATGTTGGTAAAATGTACCAGAAATTGCAAGATCTAAAATTAATCAAGATGCACATACGGCAGTCAGTGCTAAACGGGCGAGTGGAAGCAAAAATTGTGATATCCGCATGATTTATTAAGCTATGAACGGACAAGTGGGTCAAGAACTGCAATATTTTTGGCACTTTATCCAATTTTATTCGTAGTTTAAGGTAAACGTTCACGTTCTGCTTTTGACGATCCGCTTGAAGGGCCATTGACAACCTCAAGATCTATATTTGTTTACCGTCTCAAACATTTCGAAAGCGCATGGCGAAACACCAAAAAAATAATTGCTAAAAACAAAACAAAATATTTTTGCCCGCGAAAGAGTTCGTCAGAGTTTGTGTCCTCCTCACCCGATTTGAGCTCCTCCTTGCTTCTTTTTTTTGGTGACGTAATTGTCGAAAGCATTTTTGAAAACGTTAAAAGGTGTAGCAAGTTGCATGTCTGTAATAATCATTATTGCCGTTCACAAAATACGTTTTTACGGCGACTCCAAATGCACTAAAATGTTGACTTCGAAAAATAAATATCAGACGCGGGAAGTGTTAATGACTAAACATCGGGCATCCTCCTAGCTTTTTCTTTATACTTCTTAATAGGGTGGCACCCGGCGGCCGTGCTGAGGGCATTGAGAAGGGTGCCCACGACGGGGAAGTGGAGGAAGGCTTGGACTGGTTGATTTTTTTCGGTGCCGGTGTCAGGTTCGTCCGGGGTGGTGAGAGGAAGGATCGGGAGACTGAGACAAATGCGTGAGGAAAAAACAAATATATATATATTCAAGTCAGGAAGTAAAATTAAAAAGAAAAAGGCAACGTTAGAAAGGCAAAAGAAAAGAAACCATTCGACCGTCCAAGCACGTTCGGTAGGCAGTATAGTCACCCCTGGGGTCGTAGCCCGGGCCGCTGGTGCCTTGATGGTTCGCCCCCTTGATCGTTGGTGAAGTAGAGCGGGCGGCGATGTCGGGAGGGGGCTGGTTATCTCGGTTACGGGTGCCTTGATCCCGGGACGGAGCCGGTTGCGCTGCTGGTCACCGTGCTGAAGCCGGTTACGTTGAAGTTCAGCTTCCCTGCAGCCTGGACGGAGCCAGGCTCGTTGATTCTCAGCGCGTTGGGGCCGGGACGGAGCCGGGTAGCGCAGCACACTGACGCCGGGACGGAGCCGGGCAGCGCACCGTTCGAGCAGCCAACCGTCGGGGCTCTTGGTCAAGCTTCGAATCCCTTCGCACCCGCGATACCGCTCTTCTTTTTCTTCCCTTGTCTTTCTTCCTTTTCTTTTTCTAAATCATGACATCACCCCACAAACACGAGAAGTTTGTAAGAAACTTCTATCTTGTCCGTTTCTTCTCTTCCAGGTGCCGTCACAACATCGCTGATCGCAACCGAGAGATACGAGCTTTTGTCACGGCACTTTCACAACACCCGCCACGAACGATAACGCCATCACTCCACCGTTGCCGAAATGTCACACCATTTCACACTTTTACCAAACAAAAAAAAAGGTTTACAAACGAAGAATCTCTGATTCGTTCTTCAATCATACACTAAAGCACCTCGTCGTAGGTCGAACTTATTCTTATTCAGGAGAAATTTATCCGATAAGCGTACAACCATAAAACACACACACAAAAAAAAAACAACCAAAGACCTTATAAGAGCCTACGACACCGACCAGCTGCCAAGGTTGGTACCTGTTAGAACCTAAGTCGATACTGACTCTGGTTCCTCGATACCGCTGACATATATACGGATTTGTGGCACGCACCTCTCAATCAGCTCCGGTCAGTGAACCATCTCCCTCTTGAAAGGCACCCTAGAGCCGGCTTAAAAAGTCTGCGCCCACGTTATCCCTACCTTTAATATACTCTACGTTGAAACTGTGATCTTGCAACGCCATGCTCCATCTCATTACCCGACTATTCGTGAGTCTTGCCTTGTTGAGAAATTCCAGCGGCTGATGGTCAGTCTGGACGCGAAATGTCCTCCCATACAAAAAGAGCTTAAACCGGCCAACTGCCCAAACCAGCGCTAGACATTCCTTTTCCACGGTGGCGAAGTTCTTTTCAGAGTTAGTCAGTTTCCGACTGGCATATGCTACTGGATGCAGCATCCCTTCCTTCTCCTGCAGTAACACTGCCCCCAAACTCGCTTCTGACGCATCAGTGCGTAACACAAATTCCTTCTCAGGATTTGGTGACAGCAAAATCGGTGGCTCGTCCAAACGTCTTTTTAACTTTGTGAAAGCCTCCTCTTGCCTCGGGCCCCACTCGACACCATTAGGTGCTCCCTTTCTAGTCAGGTCTACCAACGGCGCTGCAACTTCTGCGTAGTTTGGAACAAACTGCCTGTAGAATCCTGTTAGTCCGAGAAACGAACGAACTTGGCGTTTCGTTTGCGGTCGTGGTGCATCTCGGACCCTTTCGATGATTTGTGCATCCGGAGCTATATTACCCATTCCAATTTCATGTCCAAAGAAACTAATTTCTTCGAACCCTATCTGACATTTCTTGGGTTTTACTGTGATGTTCGCTGCTCGTAGACGTTCAAAAATCGTCCTGAGCGTCTCTATATGGTCCTCCCATGAACTTGTTGCCACTAGGATATCATCAATGTAGTGATGCGCGTCTCGCACCCCATCTAGGAGCTTACGCATCAGCTTTGTAAACGTAGCGGAGGCGGTCTTCAGACCGAACGGCATAAACTTGAACTGATAATGCCCGCTCGTCGACGAAAAAGCCGTCTTTTCCTTGGCGTGGTCATCCATCGGAATCTGCCAGTAGCCTTTGGCTACGTCAAGTTTTGAGAAGAAACGCTTTTGTCCCGCCTTGACCAACGTCATGTCGATTCTTGGTATTGGCTCTGCGTCAGGATGTATGACGTCATTCAGCCGTCTGTAATCGATACAAAATCTGTTCGACCCGTCTTTCTTCTTCACAATGACCACTGGGGCATTGTACGATGACGTACACCTCTCTATTACGTCCAACTTGAGCATCTCTGTGATTTCGTTCTCGACTACATCTTGAACAGCCAAAGGTAGTGGATACTGTCTCACATGTATCGGTTGTGGAGTGGTGAGCTGAAGGTCACATGTCATGAGGTTTGTCCTACCAGGAAGATCAGAAAAGATATCGCTGAAGTCCTTTATTAACTCGCGTGCCTCGCAAGACTTGTCTCTTTCTAACTTCCCGTTTATGACGACATCCTGCCACCCTTGTTGCTTTGTCAAACTCAGCATTGGAATATGACCGTCTTCTTCAGTGTCGTGTCTGGAGTCGTTCATTTCGTGAGTGCTTGCTGCAGCATTGCAAACTGCCTGCTCCTGTCGACTTCCTTCCCTCTCTTCATACTTCTTTAGCATGTTGATGTGAAAAGTCTTCGTCCTTCCTCCCATGTCTAACTCGTAGTCAACCTCATTCCTTCTTGTCAACACAAGGAATGGTCCTTTCCACTGCATTATCATCTTGTTTTTATCTGTAGGGAGAAGAATCAACGCCAAGTCACCTTGCTTCAACTTCCGGTTGGAACTCTTTCTGTCGTAGTACCCCTTGTACTTTGCTCTTGCTTCCTCCAAGCAACTGTGCGCTAGCTTGCACGTCTCTTCTAGCTTCTCTCTCAACTCCAACATGTACCCGTACGATGTCTTCACTTCTTCTTTGAGGGTTTCGTTCGACCAGACCTCTTTCAGAATGGCCAGAGGACCTCTCACTCTTCTTCCGTAGAGCAGCTCAAACGGTGAGAACTTGAGACTCGACTGTGGTACTTCTCTGTACGCGAACAGGAGGGCTGGTAGGTATCTGTCCCAGTCACGAGGCCTTTCCTGGCACATCCGCTTTAACATCTGCTTGATCGTGCCGTTGAGTCTCTCTACTAGTCCGTTCCCCATAGGGTGATAGGGAGTGGTCATGAGATGTTTCATTGATAGAAGTCGGCTGACCTCTTTCATTAGTTCTGATGTAAAGCACGATCCCCTATCGCTAAGAATTTCTCTCGGTACTCCATATCTTGTGAACATCTCCATCAGAGCTTCGGCTACTTCCTGCGCCCCGATGCTCTTCATCGCTACTGCATCCGGATACCGCGTCGCCATATCTACCATTGTCAGGATGTATCTGTTACCTGAGCCTGCCCTCGGAGCGATGGGGCCAATTAAGTCTACCGCCACTCTCTGGAAAGGTGTCTCAATAGTCGGCATTCTTCCTAGAGGTGCCCTACCAACCTTGCCTTTGGGTATTGTACGTTGGCATATATCACATGATCGAACATACCTCTTGATCTCGCTCTGCATACTTGGCCAAAAGAATTCTTCAGCCACCAGGTTGAGCGTATTCTTCATGCCCTGGTGTCCTGACATGATGCTGTCATGTGCGAGAGCGACAACGGCGGCCCTGAACTTTTTCGGGAGCACCAGCTGTTCTGTCTTTCGTCCCGAAGAGTATTCCGCCGTCCTGTACAGAAGATTGTTCTTCATGAAGAACTGGAACTTGGTCCTGCACTTGTGCCTTCTTGTGACCGTTCCAAGATCGTCGAAGCACCGAGTTAGAGTTCCGTCTGCTCTCTGTTCTCTAGCGAGTTCTTCCGCTGTGGTATTAATTATCGCCACTTGAGGTACACTCAGAGGCGTCTCACTTTTCGCCTCATTTCGTGCGGCGCCTGTTTCCCGGGCTGCAGCAACCTCTGCTGGTTTCACCTGATGTAGCAAGTCCCTTTTGTTGTCACTGGAATCGGTATTTTTGCTGGCATCTGCCTCCTTACCAGTACGCCGATTCACCTTTACCTCATCATTCAATCTCTGACCCGCCAACTCATCTACTTTTACCCAAGCCGGGTTCGGGTCATTAGCGTCTCGTATTCCCGGTATATTTCCCAACACCAGGTCATATAGTGGATTGCTGACGCACTTTGCCAACACCTTCCCTGTGTAGTAAGGCGTTTGCACAAAGATCTCCGCCTCAGGTAAATACCGGACCGTTCGATCCAACAGAAACACTGGATTCGACTTGCCAGTTAGGTTCTCTTGAGGAATCAGCTCCTCGCGAACTACAACGGTATTACATCCGGTGTCTCTTAATACCGATATCTTATGGTCCCCGAGACGACCTTCCACGACGGGCATGTTCTCTACTAAGAACTTCGGGGCCCTCCCCATGGCAGCGTTAACAACTGGAATCTTATCGCCATTACTCAAGGTGACGCAACAGTCATCTGACTTGTCGCAGTTGCCTGGAGACATCGTCCAGAGGCATGAAGCTTGGTGTCTCTCGTTCGGCTTTTCTCTACACGCGTCAGCCTTGTGACCACTGCGACCACAGTTCCAACACAGCAGAACCCTTCTTCCTTGTGCACTACTCCTGCAGTTTTCTGCTCTGTGCCCAGACTTTCCACACAAGAAGCAGCGGATGCCTTTTTGAGCCTCACCTTTTCTGCGATTCCCCTCGCTTATGGCACTTTGCTTATTTCCGATCTCGTTTCCTCTTTGTTTACTTGTGCTAGGTTGTCCCTGAGCCTCCAAAAACAGGTCAGCCTTAGCTGCCACGTCATCCAAACCTTGACAGTCCCGCTCTCTTAGAAATATTGCCAGCTTGCTTGAGCAAGTCAGCAAGAACTGCTCCACCAAGACATTGTCTCGCAATGCTTCAAAAGTCTTATCAATCCCTGCTATCTCAATCCACCTATCAAAGTACCCTGCCAATCGGGCCGCAAACTGTCTTCTTGTCTCGCCGTCTTCCGGCTTGGATTCTCGGAACCTGTCGCGGTATCCCTCTTTGGTATAACAAAACCGCTGGAAGAGTGCTAGCTTCACCTTGGCATAGTCCAACGCATCTGCCGGTGTCATCCGACCGACAACCGTGAGTGCCTCCCCGGTTAAGCAAAGCCCCAAATTAGTGGCCCACTTTTGCTGAGGCCATCCTAAGCCTGTTGCAGTGCGCTCAAAGCGCTGCAAGTATGCGTCTAGGTCGTCTCGACGCTCATTAAATTGCGGGATGAGCTTATGTGGGCTCCCAAAGCTCCTGGAGCCTGGTGGTTCCTCACGCGCGCCTTCCACATCTTCTGAACTGTTACGTGAATTATCGCGCGCTGCTATTCGTAGTTGAAGCACCCCCCGCTCCTTGTCCAGTTTCGCGCACTCCGCCGCTAAAGTTCTGTCAGCAGCCTCCCGTTCTAACCTCGAGTGCTCGCGCTCCTCAGCTCTTTCTGCTCTTATCCGGACTTTCTCCTCATCCACCCACTTCCTCAAATCTGCTCCGGAATAGCCTAATTCTTTCGCTACCGCGATTAACTTGTCAGTTTCCATCGTTGAAATACCACCCAAATCTCCCTCACCCTTCTCGCCCCCCGGAAAAAGATGTGACTATGATGTAATGGGCCAGCTATCCTGGCAGGCTCGCCAAATTGTCAGGTTCGTCCGGGGTGGTGAGAGGAAGGATCGGGAGACTGAGACAAATGCGTGAGGAAAAAACAAATATATATATATTCAAGTCAGGAAGTAAAATTAAAAAGAAAAAGGCAACGTTAGAAAGGCAAAAGAAAAGAAACCATTCGACCGTCCAAGCACGTTCGGTAGGCAGTATAGTCACCCCTGGGGTCGTAGCCCGGGCCGCTGGTGCCTTGATGGTTCGCCCCCTTGATCGTTGGTGAAGTAGAGCGGGCGGCGATGTCGGGAGGGGGCTGGCTATCTCGGGTACGGGTGCCTTGATCCCGGGACGGAGCCGGTTGCGCTGCTGGTCACCGTGCTGAAGCCGGTTACGTTGAAGTTCAGCTTCCCTGCAGCCTGGACGGAGCCAGGCTCGTTGATTCTCAGCGCGTTGGGGCCGGGACGGAGCCGGGTAGCGCAGCACACTGACGCCGGGACGGAGCCGGGCAGCGCACCGTTCGAGCAGCCAACCGCCGGGGCTCTTGGTCCAGCTTCGAATCCCTTCGCACCCGCGATACCGCTCTTCTTTTTCTTCCCTTGTCTTTCTTCCTTTTCTTTTTCTAAATCATGACAGCCGGATAACCTCTCGGATAAACCCTCACGAAGCACCTATGCGACTTCGCCCCTCACGTTGCTCACCAAGGTCTGCTATGCATCGTTTTCTCTCTTCTTTTCTTTTTTTAATCGTTTTAGACTCACTAACACTGCTATAGAAGAGGAACTAAAAAGAGACACGTCTCTGCGCGCGAAGAAGGGCCTCGCGAAATCTGGTGTGTCTGAATTGTCGAGGTCCGATCTAAAATGGATCGTAAAAATTGGCGCCTGCACGTAGCAATCTAAGAGTTTCGTCGAAGGTGTATTTCAGAGGTGGGTGTTACCTCGTGAAATTACAAGGCTTAGCTCCCTTGTATAAAAAGATATGGCCACAAAAATTGCCGGGGTAAACGGCGGACGGAGACGCAGACGAGTCGACTGGCGGAGCGCGTTTGGTGCACGTACTGATAGATGGCGCTACCGGATTAGCGAAAGAAAGCAGACGGCACGCAGGTGAAATCGTTCGGCAGCAAAACAGCCGTAGTTATGCAACCGCGGTTACTTATATTTTTGATACTTCAAGTTTTGCTATCATGTACCCGCATTTATTTTTTAACCAAAGGTACAGTGGGGGACAAAAGTCTCCAGGACACGCGAGCTGCGACTAAAACGCATTGCTGTGCCATCTGCCGGCGGGTCGCCTGGTTTCGAGACCAGAAAAAAGCGCATGCGCGTCCTACTGTGCCTGCCAACATGTGCGCTTTCCCGCTCTTCTGTGGCGCGGCGCCTAACTCGAAATCGGGCGCGTGGTACCGCCTCGGAGATAGCGCTTACTGACATGGCACCAATAAAGCAAGAAGTCACGGCAGCTCAATTGAGCGATAAGCTGAACTTTTTATAAAGCAAGGCGCGCTGACACGGCGAATAGCGGCGCAATGCCTCAGGTGGTATCTCGAGTTTCGGAATGTGTAGCAGACGCTCGTCAGCCGCCAGCGCTATCTCCGAGGCCGTACCACGCGCCCGATTCCGAGTTAGGCGCTGTGCCGCAGAAGAGCGGGAAAACAGACATGTTTGCAGGCAGAGTAGGACGCGCATGCGCTTTTCTGTGATCTCGAAACCCGGCGACCCGCCGGCAGATAGCAGAGCAATGCGTTTCAGCCGCAGCTCGCACGTCCTGGGGACTTTTGTCCCCGACTGTACAGTGCACCCCAAACTTAACGCCGCCGCTGGGTTCATGAACATAGAGCTCGTGTCGGCTACTTACTGTTAAATTTGTCACCAAAAAGTTCGGGATGGCTTCTCAGGATGAGACAGAAATCGGGAACCCAAACGTTCTTCAGATAGTTCAATCAGCCGCCGCAGGAACTGTCAGAAACGGCAAATGCCGTGGTGGCGTTAAGTTTGAGGCGCACTGTACATTAATAATATACGTTCGTTTTAGTCTACCATGGCTGCGCAGGAAGTCTCGATATTTTTAAAAGCCAATCGAAAAAGAACGTTCATGTAATCTGTAAGTACGTGCGCCAAACGCGCCACGCCACCCAATTCAGCCGTCTGCGTCGCCGTTCGTTGTTGACCCTGCTAAGTTTTTCGGCCCTACTTTTTTACGGCCCATATTAGATCTATCCTCGGCATTCCAGACACCCTATACTTTTGCGATTGACCGAGTGGCACGTGCGTATGTCCGTGAACGATGAGAGACAAAGAGAGAAAGTTAAACGTTACTTCCTCTTTTAATTCATTCAAAGAGGCAGGGAGTGGACTATTTCGCTAACTACGGCATAGATTGTGGAGTGCGCTTCAAACCAAGCTTTCTGAAAATATGTTTTTTTCTCTGCAAATACGCAGTTCTCAAGCTTGACATTTTTGGGGTTGTACCGGAGATCTCTTCAGTCGTTTTCAATATTTAAAAAAATATATATATATCGATGTTGGGGTTGTCGTGACCCTTAAAGTTTCGCTACTATTTTAGAACCAACAATATACTTGTTTTGATCCTTCAAAATATTTTATAACAATATAAATTAATTTAAACTGGTCATAATGAAGTGTCTTGTATCCTCAGCAACAGTACACTTGTTTGTAATGAATTTATATTTTAACGACGGCTTCACTCCTGAGGATTGCACTTGGGAAATATTCCCGTCTAGCTTTCCGCGCTTGCGTTATCACAGTATATAATAATAATAATATCTCGGCGAGATATCAAACCAGAGCCTGCCTTGTCCATTTACAAGAAGCAAAAATTTATTGTGCTCTTAGTACAAAATTCGCTAAGCCACCGACCTAACAAAAATCAGCTCTTACAGAAACATTTTTATCCGTTTTGTTTTCCAACAACTGTTGACTGACACAACCGTTGTTTTCGCAGCTTCCACTGATCCTTTCTACGCACGAACTGATGAAATTGACTCGCACTGACGAATGTTGATGAAATTTTTTTTATCAATACCACCATTATCATTTTTCTAATACTAAAGTGGCTTTAGAGGTTAATAAATCGACGTTCTTTCTTGCAACCCTCGGAAGCCAACGCCGTATTGCCAGAACGAGAACTGAGCTAACCATTAGTGCACTGGCTGGAATACAAACACTCGTCTTGGAAAATGTGCAACAGGCATACTTAAGCAACTCACAAGCAGGCACCTCAAAGGTATTCAGAATTAGCTCGTTCAGAGAATAGGCGAATGAGCTAACCATTTCGAGCCTATCGGTGTGCGCCGGTTCACCAAACTCTTTAAGAGAATTCGCCTTTCAAGGCCTTCAGCGTGCCCGTCTGATTGGGCTATTAAACTCTCTTTAAAGCGGTAATTATACACAACTTTATCTGGACTAGATATTATAAAGCCGTATTTCAACTACCGTAAAATACCACGGAAGTGCTCACTTCGCTCAAGCACCCACTTGTAACATTTCCCAAACTTGGAAGTTCTGCAAATTATACGTTAAGCCCCTGATTCGATCGGAGAAGCCCCCATGCTAAAATTAACCCAGTTTCCAGTCAAAGTGGGGCGAGCTCTTCCACGGTATTTTAAGGTATATTTATTCAAGCGCAGGTAAAGATACTACCTGGTAAATACGTGATCTCTATGTCAGACAAGGATTAGCAAAGAAAGGTAAAAGTGCGACAGAATAACTCTCTAGCAGAAGACGTAATGACATCTGTTATTCCTCCCGACTGTTCGACTGCGCCGACCTCTCGAACCAGTCGCATGCCGCAGCCGTCGGGACACGCTTCCTGCAGATTTGCCGCAGCGTTCACGCATGTTTTGTCCACGTCGTAGATCTTGCTGGCGGGTTGGCCGTCATACATTTCGTCTAGAAAAAAACGTAAGTGGTATTGATCAGTCCAAGATGTCACCTAATAAAACATATGGGGTGAAAGTGTGTGTAGTAGTTGTATTTTATTGTTGCATTCGCAATGCTTGACAATATATGCATAACGCCTATATTTCTTGTTTTTGGCTTGTTTTACTCCTCCTGGAGCGTAGCGCGAGTGTTTCGTAAACATTACATGAATATATTGCTCGTTAATTTTCATTTGAGTTTATGTGCATAAATCGTTTCATCGTATCCCATAAAGAAGTGACGACATGATGATCATCATGATGAGAGTCAAAGAATTTTACTCCACGAGCGCAGGATGCAGTGGTGACTGTACGATTCACTGTGCGAGCATGTCCCGTTGCACGATTTTCTGCACGAGCACAACATACAGTACTGCAGCAAACAATATTAAAAAATACACTGCCAAGCATTGTACACAAGTTTCTTCCGATAATTAATTTAGCGTTCGGTTCATTTGTCTACAGAGAAGCCAACTTCAAAGTTCTCTTTACAGTGCACACAGGCCGAAAGTAATCCGATACATTTTATGCTCACTATCACAGGCAGGAAAAGTTGCACTTGCTTAAGGTTCATATGGCACCCGACGATTAACACTTATAGCAGTTCTATTTCCACCACCCGTCGAAAGTATGAGACTACATAGCATTGCGTAAATAGGTCTGCAAACCACTAAATGAAGTGCCGAAGTTTCTAAAATATTAAAAATTGATGCGTGTGCACAAAATCACATTTACATTGCTTTCTTTTGAACGGACAGAAACTTCAGTGGAAAAAACACATCAACGGTCGCACTGCATAAAAGGCATAGAAAGAGTTTCTATGCATTTGATCCACTTACTCACGAAATACGCCTTGCCCCGGAATGGGCTTTCCACGAGTCTAATCTTCTCATCGGTAGATGAACCTATGAAAAGCACAGGCTTTATATAGTCCATCTAAGAATTCACATTGAGCGCTTTCAATGTGCGCAAAAACGTAGCTCTGAAAAATATCTTTCCACGATCCTTCGGGCCTGGTAAGCGTTGCCTATATTCACGCACTCCTGCCCATCTAGCAAAGGTATACAAATCCCTTTAAAGATTGCTTAAGGTTGTGAAGTTCGCTAGAAACTATTGGCATGAAGACAGTATTTTGTAAACAATAAATATCAAAGGATTTTCACTAATAAAATATTACGGGTAATTAGATATTTTAGCCTAGCTCTTCTGAAAATATTGCCACGAGAGAAAGGAAGACGGGCTGTCTCAGAGGTGCCGCGGCAGCGGCAGCGATCACGAGCCTGTGGAGGCCAGTTCCAATCAAACCCCGCCATCAAGTAAAAGTCTGGTTCCTGACTCCCAATCATCGTAATATGTATAAATGCACGCGACGAAGCGAAAGAGGTAGTGAAGATATACTCTCATCTCTCTTACTCGCATTCGCCAAGCCCTTGCTCGAGGTAACCTATCTTTATTAATTACTGCTTCCTAAAGTTTATCTCGACTTTCGAAACTAAATTTTAATTATTCATGTCTAGCAACTAAATTCAATTATTCTGTTTGGAATTACTATTTTTCACTTCGGGTACGTTGCTACGGAAGCGCTCTTTAAGGGGAAATTTAGGTGCTGACTCTCAGATTTAGTACAATATTCTTTACTATTTTTTTTAAGTACATCCTTCCGCCTTACGGAACTCTTTCATCTCGGGTACACAATTTACAAATTATATGTTATTACACGGATAATTATTTATTAAAACTATCAGCCTATTTTAGTTGGCATTGTTTGGATCTTTTCATAAATAGGAGTGCATGCAGAACTCCAAAATGGAACACAAATGTTCGTATCTCGTATTCGGGGGTTTTAGAAAAGACTTCAAGACATGTTTTTAAACCAAATTAGCTACTAGAAAACCCAAAGAACGACCGAGTTCAAATTTGATTTTGTCATATTCCTCAGAAAGTGTATGTTTAAAGCTTTTATTTGAGCAAATACGCTTCTTTTTTTTTTTAATTCTCGTAGATCACCAAGCAGATATTACCATGACTGTATCAGAAATTATATTCAGCATGACCTCATAAATTATATTCAGCATGACCTCCTGTATAATAATATTGGGAACACAGTATAAAATAATATTAATCCAGGGATAGTAAATTGGCAGTCGCGAATACTTGTTAATGTAAAGCATTAACAGATGTGCGTTCTATTTTCAAATATATTAACGATTTCAGATTGTGGCACCCTGGATCAAACATTTCAACATACTAGCTGCTTAAATAAGTCGGGTATATTTTTAGACAAAAACTTCTCTTAATCAATTTTGATAACGTATTTTTTCCCAATGTTTGGTAACGTTATCGAACTTTGGGATAATAATGTGGATTAGATGTTCAATACCTGAAGCCACTAGACTGATCATATCACTCTTGCTGTCGTACGTCGCTGTGAATGCTAATCTGCAATGGCAAAAAGAGTTGCCCATGGCTAGCACACATCAACAAACTTGCAATACTGCTAACTTATTGCAGGAAAATCATTATTTTTCTAAATTAAGTTGGTAAATAAAAGTATATAATCTTGATCTATTTTAATTTAATTTCATTCAGGAATACGGTGGCTCTTAATTAGGAGACATAGCGTGAGTGACGTACAATGCTAAAAAAATACAAAAAGGACATGCGCGCAAAAGTGGTTTAAATAAGTATTTAAAATATTAACAACGCAATATGTTTCTATTTAGTCGAGCATCCTTTAGTCAAAGCATCCTACATGGCGTGAACGCCTGTGATATGAAAATACAGTTCTATACTATTATCCTGATTTGAACGAGCGCCAACATGTAGTAGACAGCACGCTACTCACTCTGTGTACTTGTCTTCAGTACCATTCATGGCAAACCAGACGTTTCCTTTCGAAGCAGCATCGTTCGGAGTAGTTCCGTCAAAGAGCGCGGTATAGTTGACGGCGTCCTTTGGTTCTACAGTTGTACCATTACGGTAGCACTGATATAGCAGTATTGGAGTGCTTTGGATCTCCTACAAATATTAAAAACACTCCTTCATCCACCAATCGGTTGTTGGGGATACGTGAACAAATGTAACGCCAGTGTTGATATTTCACGTTTTAAAGAATCTTTTTGGGCTCTTCAGGAGCAAAAGATTAAAGTAACTTCGACTCTCCTTTCCTTTATTTGGAAGGATGAAAGTGTTAAGGGGGAAAGTACCACTAATCGGTATAAAATTAAAAATTCCACTAAAAGATTCTAGTTAAAAATTTTGAAATGGCGGCTTACAATTAATTTTAACGATACCTTTTTTTTTGTTTTTCTTTTACACTTCCAGCAATTCAACGTATATTGAGATATTGCTCAATCTTAAAAATAAAACGGTTAGTATTCTAAGGCTGTGGTTAATTTTAAAAAAAAACGTGTTATCTTTTTTTCTTATGTTATATTACACGTATGCACGACATGCCCTGCTATCACTCTGAAATAACCAATAATTGGCCGTTATCCTGCTTCCTTGCGTATTTTAAGTATAGATATCACCTTGAATGCATTGCTTTTCCGGGCCATATTTAATCGTTTTGAATTTTTTTTTTATGTGTAGTAACCAAGAAGAAAATTAATTAAGCTTTTGCATAACAGAAATTAAGACTCATCCTCAGTACCGCAATATTTAGTTCCTCGGCTTCACAAGAAAAACCAAATAGCCGTCTTAGTTCCTCTGACGCGAGATCCTGGCCTAAGAATTGCAGTTTTCCTAGTCTGCTCGAGGTACCGCAGCATAAGCGCCTCCCACTTGAAATGATGTAATGACCCCAAAAATTTACAGGTGGTAATAATTTATAACCCTTCACTGGAGCACCCCAATGTCCTTCGTCGATTTGGTAGGTAAACTCCTTAATGCATTTATTTTTCTGCTCGCTTATGCTGTAACATGTATGTTCTTAAAACTAAAGAAATCCAATTGAATTGCTTCTTAAAACTTAAAATTGAAACCAGAGTGTCGAACCGAAATTTTTATCGGTTCGGTTCCGGTTCGGGTTCACAGATTTCGGTTCAGCTCCGGTTCAGTTCCGGGGAGCGAAAAATAACGGTTCAAACCGGTTTGAACCGGTTCGAACCCGTTTGAACCGCTAAACTGAGAATATATTTTCCGCGTTCCTTTCGCAATAGGCACTTTTTTCAAGAGTGAAACGAGTAACTACATAGCCATTATCATTTGTTGAATTCACTTTTTTTTTCACGTACCAAAAATAAATTGAGTTGTTTAATTTCGATGAAGCAGTAAATGAAAAGCTAGATTAACATATATGACTCAACACCTATTTCTTTTTACCTCAGTCGCACATATTTTACCTTAATCTAAAGGTTATCAGTCTGCAGGTGGGTCGTCTAAAATGCCCGTGATTAGTAAAGCTTTGCGTCGCAGTATTAAAAGTCAAGTCCTACTGTGCTCTTGTACTTAAAAATTAGCTAGTGCATATAATCATAAAATGGGCACGTTCTCGCCATATATATACTGAAATCTAGATTATAAAATATGTTTTACGATATATATGATGACGATGCAACCGAGCTTAAAGCAATAATGTTTTCAAAGTGTCAGGAGAGTTTTAGGACAAATCTTTTCAGTCTACTTTTTATAGAAACTCTGAGCGGCAAGCACAACGCTTGCTTTCCTGACCAATATTGTTTACACTAATCGCCGTGATGCAGGCGAATAATAATGCAGAAAAGAGTGACCTTCGTATGCAGTTCGGATATGACCTAAAATGGAACGCATGGAAATGTACCTTTTCGACATAGCTTGGCGTTTGAGTTTGTTCTTGACAAGAAGCCGGTCAATCCAATTTGTAAATAAGCATCACCCTTGCTAATTGGTGATTTGTTGCTCAATACAACAAAGTGGTTTTTCATAGCCTACTCGACATTAAAGCTAATTAATTGGTCATTTTCTGACGATCTGCGCTCGCAATCATCATACTTCTGCCACGCGGCACTGTGTATTTACTTTGTTTTCATCCAGCCCACCGACACATGAAATTGTTGTTCATCAAATAAACGAAGCAACAGACTTCTATATGTTTGAGAAGTTGAATATGCGTCAGGAACACAAGTTATTTAAATCAGCTTCAAAATGAAAAAAAAAAGCATAAGTTTTTCCTAAATCACTTATACACGTGCCTCTCGAGGATAAAAACGCCGGAAAAGATTCGCAGAGCATATTTTATATAATATGTAGGTGCATTAACATATGTTGTATATCTTTATGGTAATAGACCCTTTATCTATGTTGTCAAGTCTTCAGGTAGTAAGAAAATATTTGTTACTGTCATCAATAAATTTGACTGTATGAAGTTCACATAACTGCTTCAGACCAACACGCGAGGGCGATACTCGAGAATACGCCACCTGTTGATCCTGCGGAACGTGCTTATTTGTTCGCTGTCTGGCAGTGTGAAACACCAGATCATGGGGTATGCCAAAATGAACTATATGCTCACGTTATAGGTCTGAAGGCTATTGCACGAAATGTGCAGAGAGAGAGAGATAATAAATTATATTATTCTAAATAATGCAATACACGACGCCTTAGTGCAAAAAGATCTCAGTAGTGATGCATGTTTTAAGCGAAAGCACGTTTGATGGAACTCTGTCTGGTCGGGTCAGAAAGTTGAGAAATACAGACCTTCACAAACCAAGTCCTAACATTTAGTGGCCCGACGTTATGATAGGTCGGGCTTAATAGGTCGACAGCTACTTAACTTCGGCGTGTTTCAACGGACTAGGGCACTTGAAGAAGAAAACGTGAGTGAAGCAAAGGACACACCGTTGATAGAAAAGAAGCTGCTGCTCTCCACGTGCAAATTGTCGCCCTTGATAAAAAAAAAAAAAAAGGTTTTGAAACGTCAGACTTCTTACTGTTCAGGACTTGGTTGATTGTGGTGCGTATTTCTCTAGTAGAGATGCGTGTAATAATGTTCCTAATTACACATAAATATCGCAAAGAACAGACACTATATTTCTAATTTGAATCACATCAGGACACCGGATTGCACAAGCTCGAAACTTCACACAATACTGTCTTGGGAGGCTAAAGTGATATTTGGTTTTACGGGACTTGTTTTGTGGCCTGATTTTACAACTCTGTGCTTTATCAGTCATGCGCGCTCTAAGATTTTATGAGGCTGCAGCATATTGTCACGAACGACAAGTGATGAGGCGATAATAACTAAAGAAACTAAACGTTTAATGGCACGAACTTGTGCCCAAAAGAAAATAAAAGGGAGCCAAAAGATAATCGCAGAGCGTCGCGAGCAACGAAGTCGGCGTAGGAGCAGAGTCGAACGCTGGAGCAAAACTGACTCCGCTCGCCTTGCGGAGTACCTTATGTACAGTGCTAATCACACTTGTCTATAACGCGCGAGCGTGCTGCTTTCTCCAGGGAGCGCTAGACTGGTGGCATCCGCGGAAACTAAGCTAGTCACGTGGCGCAACATGAAACGGCCCGCTCGAGGGGTGTCCTGCCCACTCTATCAGCTGGCGGCGAACGCGGAAGGCTGCTCGCACGCTTTTTACAAACATCATTGCTCGTACAATAAACAAACTAAAGCATGAAGGCGTATCAACAATGTCGTCATCAAAAAACAAAAATATGTCATAAAGCACTTTACTTTTTTCGCTTATCAAGCTGATAGAGTGGGCAGGACACCCCTCGAGCGGGCCGTTCCATGTTACGCCACGTGACTAGCTTAGTTTCCGCGAATGCCACCAGTCTAGCCCTCGCCGGAGAAAGCCGCAAGCTCGCGCGTTATAGACAAGTCTGATTAGCACTGTACCCTCGTGGGTTTCTGGATCATTCGTCGTAGAACTTTCGGTCCGTAGAATATTCGGAACTAGATCAGACGAGAATGTTCTCGAACCTACGAGAAGGCCAAATTGAAAGAATAAATAAAACGACGGTTCCCTGACGGGAGTCGTACCTACACCTACCACGCGAAAGTCAAGCGCGGTGACCGCTCAGCCATGCACGTGCTTACTCGCCGACGCGCGTGGCAGTATCATGGCGACACTGCTATATACACTGCACAACTTTACAATTTGGACATCCCGGCCCTTTTGCTATAGTTTGTTTCAGCTTAAAAGGGCATTGCAAAGGGACGAAGATAACCAAATGCTGCTTTGAACGGCGCGCCTATCAGTGTCAAACATGAGCTTTCAGTGACGACATTGGTCTAGAACGTCGGATAGTGATGACAAAATTCTAGAGGTAGAACTGGGTATATAGGCGAAAAGTACCCCTTTTGATCCTTTCAAGCACGTGACTCTCACTCATATATTTGCTTGGAACACCCGTAAATTGATGGTACGCTCAGATCTTCATAACTGGATGTCAATTTCCAACACTTACGAGAGTCGCGCACGGTTGTTTTACGCTTTTGTCATTTAGGTTGTCTATTGGCTCAGACTAATAACGTCATCAACAAAAGAAAATGAGCTCAAAATTTTGAACCTCTTTCAGCTGTTACGTTCAATATACGCCAGATTCTTGTTTATTGTATCTTGAATGTGTTGCTAGAGTCCCAGCCACTAATTCAAACAAAAACAATTCAAATTAAAAAAAAAAAAGTCCAGAAACGTTTTGCATGCCTCCTTCAAGTCCAGATGCAGCCTATGCTACAAACAAACACTAAGATTTTGGCTAGGTACAAAGATAAAGTGTCGCGAGAATTACATGAGGCATATGAAATTAGGACCAGGGAGGAGAAATATATAAGTGACACGTCCCTATCTTTATCTACAAATGAGTTAAAATTTTTGAAACGCGGGCTGAGCAGATGGGGTAAACAGGGTTTTTTTGGCTATATAACGTGTGAAGTTCCAATAAACTGCAATTGAGAGTGCGCCTCGTTCTGTTTCCCTTCGTCTGTGTCCCTGTATTTTTTCGGCGCATTTTTCATTGAAATAAACCAACTGGCCCAAATTTCCACTTTACCATGCTAAAAGCACGAGCCTTTGGTCCCGACAACTTGCACTGCAGGAGCGCGCGTGCGTGCACGCTGAAAGCCCGGAGCTCGCTTTTTTAGTTTCTGATACGCTTACACTTAAAGTGAAACGGAGTATTGTGTCGAGAACATCACATTTTAACAAAAAACTGAACTACTTAACATGGTTTGCACGTGACATCATCGCACGATATGCGATTGGTCAGAGATTTCTTTTTCCTGAGAAAATCAAATTTCAAGGCGCAAAATGCACACTGCAGAAGGTTCGCGCTCGGTGCAACCCATGTGCTCAGAAACAAAAATTATTCTTTCTTGGTGCAGCATCGTGAGGAACGGTGCGAGCGTCTGGCACCCCAAAAACGCGCTTTCTAGAAGGAGTAATTTTGCAAACGAAGTAGTTCTGCAGGGTCACGCTGTCTGCTCTGTGCCGAAGATGCGGAGCAGAGGAAACTTTACAACATAGTAGGTTTATAACCCCCCCCCCCCCTTTTTTTTTTTTTTTTTTTTTCATTTGACGATGCTCCTCCAGAGAATACTTTTTTTTATTTCTGAGGGCCTCCCTCCTTTGTTTGGGGGTGCCGATTCGACAATTATATTTCTGTCATTTGTTAGCAGTAATTCTCAATTTTTTTTTATTTTGCATCCATAAACCGCGAAGTCTAAACAAAACTGCGATAATTTGAGTGGCCGCCGACTTTCGCCTGTCCCTCAAAGGCCACTAGAATCTTTCTTTTCAGTTATCCCTGTCATACACACTTGTAGTTCTATTTATCGTCATATTAATAAGCCATACTCAGTCTTTTCAATGCTTCTATTCTCGGGGAAAACTCTCTCAGACACGTGAGCAACAACGAGAACATGTTTGAGTGCCTCAATGATGTGTCAACGATTTTTGCACTTTCGGTAAATACCGCCAAGAGGTAGTTGATAGCTTGCTAAAAACACCCATTAGTTTTCCTCTCTGCTCAATGGGAGACGCAGAAAAGCTAAAGGAAAGAAACAGCATTCCCCTCCTCAACTCGCTATTAGAACAGGCAGCAATGTTATCTAACGCTAATTGTATACCGCCAGTGTTCATCATAGTCATGCGCTGGGGTTGGCAAAGAATAAAGCATGGGTTGAGATTTAGCCTTTATTAGAGTTCGGCTATTCTCATCTTTGATTGAACACGACCCAACACGAATGTTTGGCGATGCTGATTACCAAGAATCCGAGCGCTCGGCTCAGGCTCATGACAACCGAGTACGTCACGGTGTCGCATAACTCGCGGTGAAAAGTCGTGACGGCTAATGCCCTTGAATAAAAAAGGTAGTGACATCTTGTCCCTCCTCCTTTGACGCACACACGTTTTATCTTTGTGTTTTGCTTTTTTACACCCGCGCGTCAACTGTAGCGCCGTTTAGTTTGGGGTAAGATAGCACACGGTTTCCCTATACTTCAGTCGGAGCGCAGTCAAAGACTGAAAGACACGCAAATACATACACACAGGCTAAAAGCGCACTGTCACTGTCTACCAGCCTTGAAGGATGTGATCAAAGAAAGACGATGAAAGCCGTGACGTTGCACAGTCGGCGTTATTTGATTGGCGACATGAGCTTATAGCATGCACTGCACTCCGACAGCATAGGCATTCCTTCTCTCTCCTCCTGTGATGCGCACACCTTTTATCTTCATGTTTTGCTTTTTTACACCCTTGCGTCGACGGTAGCGCCGCCTGGTTTGGCCCAAGATAGCAGGCGGCATTCTTCAAAGGAGGTCGCTGCTTTTCTTTATCAATGAGCTTTAGTGGTGGCACGTGACGTCACGGTGTCAACAACGCTAATATATCTATATTCCGTTGCAACTCAAGAAGGTAGGGCGAGGGAAAAGAGGGCTGGGGAGGAAGAAGCAGACGAAATGTTGGAGAAGAGAGGGGGAAATTGACGTTCTGAATTTAACTCGTCTTGGACGCGGTGAGTAATCCGACTATGCCGTGGGGCCACGTGGCGTTACATTATCTAATAGCATGTCTTTTTTTTTTTCGTTACGTCCGCCATTAGGCCGGAACCGCGTTTTCGCTGCCCGCTTGGAGAGGCGATATATCCTCATTTCTCTCCTTCTTGCCTTTTCCGCAGGGTGGAGCGATCCTCTCTTGAAACCCTGACGTCATGTGACCACGTGGCACACGATTAATTGTAGTGCCGATACAAAAGCGCCACGAGAACCCACAATTTCTTTTACATTGCAATTCGGTTTATGAAATTTGATCACTACATAGAAATGCACCTGCCAATTTTTACTTCTCAAACACCCATTTTGTACTAAAAAAAAATTACCGTGAACCGTTTTGAACCGGTTACCGTTATATTTTTTTCCAGTTTAGTTCCGGTTCAGTTCCAAGATGGCGGCGAAGATTTCGGTTCGGTTCAGTTCCGGTTCGGCTAAAAATAACGGTTCTGTTCCGGTTTTCGGTTCGGTTCGGTTCCGGTTCGACACTCTGATCGAAACACCAAACCTTCGGCTGCACAGGTGAATGTACTCCATTAAAGAAGTTCAGAATTAATGGTAACTTACGTAAAATACCGAGGAAGCGCCCATACCCGTACAAGCGCCCACTATTAACATTTTCGAAATTCGAAAATTTGGGCAAGTACACATCAAGCGCAAATATTCTCGGAAGCGCCGGCGGTCCCGGCAGCCGCCGCGGCAAGCACGCTGCCGAAGGTTGCCGCAGCGGACCGGGCCCGGAGACCGATTCCCGTAGAATTGGGTCACTGAGGTCTCTCCGGGCAATTTGTCCTTCACGTTACTGCAGCATTGTGTGGTCCGCACAATCCGGGAGTAGCAACGACAGGACCAATAGGAGTGTAGATAACATCCAGTTCGTCCCAGCATTTCGTAAAATACATCTTGATAAATGCTTCGTGCTTCCCGATTGCCGTTGGTCACTCAGGTGGCAAGCAACCAGCACAAGATGCACTCCTACACAGTCTCCAAAAAGATTGAAGTCGTCGACTGGCATCGGGCGTCGGGAGGCAAAGTCAGCCGCACCTCTCGTCATTTCAAGATCGACAGGAAGCGAATACGTGAGTGGGACTCTAAGTACGAAACCCTGAAGCAATTTAACTACGGCAAGCAGAAGATGAAGAGGAAATTCACGAATGCCCGTCTTCAGTGAGGAGGTGGATGACGCACTGTTTGAATACTTTCAAAGGGACCGAGATGCCGGCCAGGCCGTCAGCAACCGGCTCCTTGCAGACGAGGCACTGAGGATAGCTGAGAGTCTAAATCTTGGCAACTTCAAAGCGTCAACACAGTATATCAAGCGATGGAAGCACCGATTTTCGATGACTATGCGTACGGCGACCAACGACAGCCAGAAGGCCCCTGCCGGCTGCGGCGAAGCTGTCACTGCATTCCGCTCTACAATTGCTACTTTGCGAGCACGGTACTACACGCCATTCAACATCTGCAATATGGACCAGACCATGGACAGAATGGACAATTCAGCGACCCGCACCAATAATGTTGCTGGTGAAAACAGCATCCGGATCGCCAACACCGGCTGCGCCCGTCGAGGCTTCACCGTCGCACTGGCAGCGCGTGCGTCGGGGGCGAAACTTCCGGCATTTGTCGTACTCAAGGAACCCACAGGGAGGATCCCTGCCCGTGCGTTCATGGCGCTCCGCATACCAAGTAAGTTTGGCGCATTTCCTAACAAGTTCTGCTTCGTTTCGTTGACTGTGACGCGGTGGTTCCTTCGAAAGATGAAAGCATGGCAAGAGCAACGAGTTTGTAAAGTTTGACGCCAATGATATTCGAGATTCGGGACCGTCGTAACCGCGTTCTGCTTCGCTTCGTTATGACTAAGACGCAGTTGACGCACTTCCCGACAAAATACGAAACCCTGCCAAGAGTCACGAGAGACGAAAGTTTGTAAACGACAAATCGCGATGACGAAATGACCCACCTACCTTCAGAAACGTAAAAGCTCGACTGTGCTTCTGCCAGAGTAACTAAGGGTAACTGCACTAACGCTATGACGTAACGCGTGACGCGTGGGGGCCCGAAAGACGAATATGCCCTCGGCGCCCTGAGCAGGCAGGTCGTGTTCGATGTGCTCGACTGGACCTGATTTCTCCGGCTTATCGCGACTTAAAACTGTTATCATGGGTCTGATTAGTAACTTCTGGAACACGACCAACCGAAGTAGTAGCTGCACGGCTGCACGTAGTTTGACACCGTCGGTTGCGTAACTGTACTTTTGTCCTGTTTCCGTTTTTGCAGCAAACGTTCGTTTGACGTCGTCCGAAAATGGTTGGATGACAACCGACATATGCCTGGAATGGCTCAGCCGTGTTTGGGGTTCCGATATCGACGACGTTCGCCGCTTGCTAGTGATCGACCAAGCGCCGATACGCAAGACGAAGGTGGTCATGGACACTGCAGAAGCCTCCGCTACGGACATCGTAGACATTCCAGGAGGCTGCACTGGAATTCTACAGCCTGCGGACGTGTATTGGAACAAGTCGTTTAAGGATTCGCTTCGTACGTCATGGGCGGAGTTCATGCGGAAGGGAGACAAGCCACCAAAAGGGAACCTCCGGAAGCCTTCGAGGCAGGACGTCCTCAACTTCGTGTCAAAGGCCTGGGCAGCCATGCCCGAAGACATGATCGCCCAATCTTTCAAGGGGTGCGGCATCAGTGGCGCGCTGGACGGTAGTGAGGGTGGCTACCTGCACAACGGACTCGCGGGCATCGGAGCACCGGCAGCCTGCTCCAATCCCGAAGGTGTCAGCGATGAGTGCGTATACCTTGTCTTTTGCAGTGATTCCGAAGAGTAATTTGACGGATTTAGTGATAACGAGTGAATAATGACGTCTACCAATCATCTGTACAGCGGGAATAAAAAAGCCAGGCTGGCTGCTTTCTCTGTTTCCATGGCTCTATGAGGCTCTTCATCGGCCGCCATCTTGATTTAGGCGCATGAACCTAATAAGCGCCCATAGTTGGTTTTACGCGTATTTTAAAAAAAAAAATGGGGTTGGGCGCTTCGGGATTTTATGGTCATTTCCATACCAAACGGTCAGCGTCACTTCATAAGTACAGCAATTGTTAGGAGGATAACAAACTACGGAGCACCGGTTTTCTAAGCCCTGTACAGCCGCCTAGCTAACTTCACGATGCTGGTCGTGCTTGACTATTTTAGATTTGCTACGTCAAGGTTTTGTCTCCCTTCCTGACTGAACCAGGTGTCACACAAAAGCATGAGCAACAAATGCATGACGTCAGGCGCATTGTCAGTTCAGAGCAAAAATACTAAACGATTTTGAGCACTCAAATCTGAATTTATTGGCACTAGCTTGGTGTCTCCTTTTTGCATTGTGCACTGTCTTGGAATACCGCTATCGTAGAACCGTTGGCGGTGATGTATACGAATTGGATCTGTCGTGGGAAACTAAAATAATAAACTGATTCCTCTCTTTAACATTTCCCTCGCTACTCACTCTGCGGCGCAGTAGATATATCGTATGGTCACGAGTCTGTTCTTTGTGTTTACTTTAATCATGATTCTGCTCTTTACAAATAAGTTACGCTTCAGTAAACAGTTAGTCTGGTCAAATACATTTCATTCTCGATAGTGGCTGGTTTTTTTCTGGCTATGAAAACATTCACGTGTTTGTAATTTTTATATTTTCTACGTTTTTATTAAGATTTAAATTGTCGTATTATATTTATCTCAATGCCTTCCAACCTGAAACCGAAGTTGAAATGCCACAAATGTAATTTTACAGCGTCCACGGAATGAAATTAACAGTACAATTTTAGCTGCTACTAAACTTCTGTCACGAATCCTTTCAACACAAGAATGAATTTAATATAATGGTGGATGTATTAATTTCAACAGGTGATGATCTTTAGAAGCACGTAATAAAAATTTAAAAAGCCAAAATAGGGTAAATACCTCATTAAATGTTGCAGTTGGTGTCTTCCCAGAACAAATTCCACAGATAGACGATAAAACAAGAAGGGCAGTGAAAGTTTTGGCAAGCAGTCGTGAATGCATGGCTGCAAATTGACCTAGAAAAAAAACCCATTAAGATGAGAGAGGTAAAATACGAGATGCAGGCCAAGACTGTCTCTACAAAAATAAGCAGAATTCAAAGCAGCTTACATCTGAGAGAACGCTGTGTGGTGCCCAGAAACCGCAAAAACTTAACTTAATCACATTTTCAGCCAGTACAATGAAAGCCTGAGCGTGGGTCGTGGCAAGGTAAGTGTAAAAATTACACGGGACATGAACAAAACGAGGATATCATGTACAACATGCAAATTTTGATATTTAATACACTAATATCGGTAAGCTTTGCATGAGTTTCTGAGGTTCACCGACACACACTCTCTTTCTAGGATTATCACTAGGAGCTTTAAATCGGTGTAAAGGCTAAGAACGTGTTTCCAAGGGTAACAACCGATAGGATAGTTTGCGTTCTACAACATAAGTATAGTCTTCTTTTATTCTGAACGAAGGATGATGCACAGCAAACTTACACACTCTGTATGAAATAAATTTATTGGTTCAGCCATCAGACCTTCCTTTCTTGCATTGGTTTATTTTTTGTTTCAAGTTTACTTTCATTTAAATATTTTAATATCTAATGCTTGAGTTCTAGCAGGCTATTGTGATGTTTTTTGCTGTCATTATTATTTCTAAAATAACAAATTTTAAATCTCGCTGGTAATTTGTTTGCGTGCATCGAAAAGGCTACAAACCCTTATTCATTTCTGATTACTTTAAGCAAGGCTGTTAAACTGATTTTCTTTTCTATGTTGCAAAACTGCTACTACACATATCATTCGATGTCCCCTTTATCTTTACATAGTGGCACCAAGCTCACGAACAGCGTGGAGCAAACTTAGAATTGTGCTAAAATAACTAGCTTCTTTCAATTAAAATTGCTTGATTCTCTTATAAGACCAAACATTTATTAAAAATCGACATGTAGGATAACTTTTGCTGAATTTCAGTGGTGTTAACGTGAGTTTAACCTTCGTATGGCATTATGTGCTGGTTAGAGATATCACAATTGAGCCTTCCGAAAAATTTCTCAGCAATTGATCCACGGGAAGCCGTCGTTGACGGGTGGTTGTGCCGCATCTCCAAAATGAGATTCCGGCAGAGCTTAGAAAGGCTGCCACACCAATGGCGCGAGAGCATTCAGCTCCAATTGGAACTTATAAAGAAGGTGGACGTATCTACCCACATCTGAGTGGCCTGAATCTGCAATAAAATAATAGGGTAACTCAATATGGTACGCCCCTGTAACATTATACTTTCATGTCTTAAAATTATGAATGGTCGTTCCTTGCATCACCTAAAATTTATGCTTCGAGACCAAAGATATATAATTTTCGAAGAATAAGTTATATTATCATTCATGGCCACTAGAAGAGCTAAAATTACTAGTGGAAAAATGTTTGTCACTCGTTCATTCTTTGCCAAACAAAAAGATAAAAGCTGCGTTAACTTACATTATTATTAATGGCACAGTATGCTATACTTACTCAATGAATAGTTTGTTAGGGGCTTTGGTAAAACACCCCTTGGATCCGACCAACTTAGTTAAAATTAATAATGTCTTGAGAACAAAAAATTCACAACATAAAATAGCTCCACGTGTATGACATTAGTACGCAGCAAGAGACAGTGCGAACACTACAATCAGCTGTTTCGCTCTTTACTTTTACAGTTTAGCGTCTAATCGCGAATTCTACCATCAAAGCTGAAAGCCCGCGTCGGCACATTTCGTTACACAAGTATGTATCGTGATAAAATTTTAACTGTTAGAAAAAACCGACAGTTGAGTGTTCGCGCAAACTTTTTATTTCTTATTTGCAATATCTAAACTTTATTTTGATCGCGATATAGGTGGACGGGTTGTCTTTAAGGTAAACCTGAAGACGTATGTCAAAATTAATGTTAATTTGATGTGGCAATCTTTAAATGCTTATAATCACGGCCAAGCCTTCATCAGGAGAAAAGGCTACAAAAGTGCAAAATAGTATTTTACTCCTGCAAAAACAGTAGTACTTAATGTTCTCAGAATATGTTAAAAAGTTAGATTTGCAAAAGTGTTTTACGTACCTTACGTAAATATTCGAAGCCTTGCTCTTCTCTACCTTCAATATACTGCAATATGTTTCTAGCTATCTCTAAAATAACATGATTTCACAGCTGTGCTTCATTGCCTTTCTTTGCCAATCAAAAAAAAAACTCTCAAGTGCAGGTGGTTTCTTTTGCACACCGCACTGTATGACAAATTTCACAAGTGTCCATAGATTTACTTCGTTTCGTTTGTTTTTCTGCACTAGTTTCCAACCGTCGCAGTGTAGACGATTGGCAGTTGGACATATGAAACTGTTAATCAGAGAAAGAAATAAGATACTGCAGACAGTCACCATATGTGATCTACGGTATCTTTATAATTACCCAAAGAATTCACTTCATGATGACGTTTTTTTATATCAATTTCTAGCGCAAATTTATTTTCTGACTCATGAATATACATATACTGCAGTCTAGCACGGGCACTTTTCATAATCGTACGTGGTCTTCAAAAAGGAAACCAAACAATGTCTACGAATCCGCAGGAGGAAACAATATTTGACGGGGCCAGGATGTGATTGATATATTATGGCCCTTCCTGTTCTGTTTTTACTTTTGGTCGGAGATGCACCTCTCAACCTCGTCCCTGCCGATAAAAAGAACCCTTCCTCGCTATAAATTAGAACTGAAAATATTAATTTTCGAAGTGTTATCTTTCAATACTTTACAATTTCGAAAGTACTAAATTCCCAAGCACATTTATAAGAACATTAGACATTTTGTACACCATTAGACTGATTGAACGAAGATTGCAAACAATCTAAAAACGTTTAAAAGTATTATTATCGGCGTGCATTATCCCACCTGGAATGGTACGTTGGTTTCAATATGGGTGCCTCTACATAGTACCAGACGGACTCGTGAGTGGTTAGTAGTGGTTAGCATACCCGACAGACATTGGGAGACCAAAAGTTCAAATCCCGGCTCCGCCAAAGTATATGCCTTTCGGCGGCTTCGTAGACTTTTTTTTATCAAGCTCGGTTCATTCATCTGCATATTTTCAATTACCTACTACAGTCGAAAGGGACAATTATATGACGGTAAGTAAAACAAAAATGTAGCAGACGCCTATGTAGCTGAGTAATTTTCCACGAAAATGTCGGCGCCGTCGCATCCAGATATAAGCTTTATTTTATTCTTCACCGGGTCAGTTGTGTATTTGAATAATACAGCATTTGCTACAATCTAGGAATAGCACGCTTTCTCTGCCACCCTTTTTGATACAGACTGCAATTTTCGCTTCGCTGTCAGCTAGGAACCCTCTAGAAATTGCAGTGATAATCCATGGACGTGCACCGCACGGTAGTGCAAGCACAGGCCCAATATCTACAAAAGCGCTCGCGAAATTAAAGACACATTTCGTTGAAACCTAATGTCTTGCGTCTACCTTCGATCCCATAAGACCACGAAAAGCTAACCACAGCAGTACTGGGCTTATCAAGGAGTGGCCTGGCTCTTTAAATCGACCGCAAAATTCGGTTTCTTAACCTATCGCGCTACGACTTTGTAAAACGTTGCCAACAGATGGTGAATTTTTTTTTTTTTTGTGAAATTTGCAAAGAGCGAACTCATTTGAGGAAAAAGTAAAGAAAGAAAAAGGCTTAGGTCCTATGAAAATGCGGCGAAAACAAAGGTCTTCAAACAATGCGGCGCTGTTTCGCACGGGAGACAAGAGATGGCGCAAGCGGTCGCGATGCCAACTGCCGCCAACGAACGAGCATACGGGGCCGAGAGCCGGCGTCTTTAGCAGATGATCTTTTCGACTCAAAAGCGGCAAGAGCTTTTCTGATATCAGTTGCCAATGCATTATTTCTTACTGATAAAACATATTGAGTGGACACATAATCGATTAGAAAAATGGTTTGTCGGGATATTTTGACTTTTTTGGGGGGTACCGATGTCGCCTGCTTTGCAGTTCCTTGTTGTTACCGCGCCTGCTTTTGTTTCTGCGACTGTCGCCTGCGGAACGCGCTCCACTTTTGAGTCCAAAGATAGTCTGCTCAAGACGCCGGCTTTCTACGCCGTATACTCGTTCGTTGGTGCAGCTGGCATCCCGACCGCTTGCGCCATCTCTTGTCTTCCGTCCGAAACGGCGCCGCATTGTTTGAAGACCTTTGGCTTCGCCGCATTTCCATAGGAGCTAAGCGTTTTTCTTTCTTTACTTTTTCCTTAGGTAAGTTCGCTCTTTGCCGATTTTACAAAAAATATGCACCATCTGTGGGCAACGCTGCACAAAGTCGTAACGCGATAGGTTAAGAAACCGAATTTTGCGGTTGATTTAAAGAGCCTGGCCACTCTTTAATACACCCAGTATATGCACGTTTGCACGCAGTCACGCTATAAAAACATGGCGAATATGGTCACCGTGGTGTGGTGCATGGAACGGGTCCACGACTGGTGTGTTTGTCGTGTTCTAGAACGCGGTCCCTAGATTTCCGCCTGATGACGTCATACAAATGTCACGTTGACGCCGGCCGCGATCCTGGCAGTCTCAAAGCAGCGGTGGAGGATGTGCAGTAGAAGTCTGTTCTGTTACAGGCTACTCTCCAGCCTGACAATCCATAGAACTTAAACATATAAAATAGCGCAAAAAATACAAGGACAAGAAGTAACAGGACGGCTCATTCATGTTACTTCTTGACCTTTTTTTTGCGCTATTTTATATGTTTAACTAAGCTGAACAAACTAGCCCAACAACGTAGCCTAGTAATCCATGGAAGCTTCAGCAGCCAGGAACCGGGTCCCCGCGATGACAACGACAGTCGCGTTCGTTGATGCGTTTTACTGTGACCTCTAGCCCCAAAACCGACAACATGATACGCCGGCATCTTTGACGTCATTTGTTGCCACTTCGGGACCACCTTTGATGTATGGGCGTGATAGAAGGCTAAAAACACCAGTCCGAGACCCGTTACAAGCAGCGTAACCGCAGGCAAAAAATCGCTTGATGGGGTGCCGGTCTGGCAACCCTGGACACGCCTCAGCAAGGCTTGACTATTACGCTCTAAGCTCGGTAACACTTACTATAGGTGGACGTTTTCAAATTTTAGTATACCTTTATTTTATAAGGTACTATCGGAAACAATATGAGCGTGAACGGGCCTCCGCGTGTCGCCGCTACCTGTTGCGCCGCCCTCGTGGTTCCTTAGTGAAGTTTTGCGCATGCGTGTAAGGGCCCCGCCGCTGTTCTCGCCTCGGCTGCTAGCCCCCGTCTGTCGTCTGGAACGTGATTTGTGCGAGCACTGGCGGCCGCCCGCGCTGTCGTCTGCTGCTCGACTCGTGCGTGCGCTGGCGACTACGCAGGCGGCCGATCGCGCTGTCTTGCACTGCTCAAATAATTTTCGCGCTAGCAGCGCTCATGCAGCGTATTCAAATGCGCTTTCTTTTTTTTTTTTTTTTGAAACACAGTCGACGCCGTTAACTTTTTGGTCCTAACAAAATGCGAAAAGTTAATTGTTCTGGCTTGAGACAATGATCAATTTCATTCATTCGTAGCGTAGAAGAAAAGGCACAGTGCAAGTCGTCGACAATTTTTTTTTTTAACCAGTTTTGGTTGTGTCCAGAAACGACACCGTTTAAGTCCTCTCGTAGTGAGCTTATCGAACCCATGTTAGACAGCATATGGGATGTATTCACGTGTTAGAATCGCCTGCACAAAAAATAAAAGCGCCTTTGTTTTACTGAAAGTATTCGTGAACATCGACACCGTTAACGCTGGCCAGGGTAAACGCGATTCGCGTAGGAAGCGCGGGTGTCCGCCAGCACACATACAGGTCGAGCAGCAGACTTGTATGTGCGAGCGGCCGCCAGCCATAGTGTCAGTACTTACAGGGCTCACATAGCAGACGACAGCGTGAGCACCACCAGCGCACACACGAGGCGCGCAGCACGAGTCGCGCATAAACGCGCAGCAGTCGACCACACGAACAGCAGCCAGCGTGCACACGAGCAGTGCAGCAGACGATAGTGTCAGCGGCCGCCAGAGCACGCACGAGCTGCGCAACAGACGATAGCGCGAGCGGCCGCCAGCGCTTGCACGAGTCTCGCAGCAGACGACAAACGGGGGCTAACCGTTAAAGGGGCCCTGCAATCATATTTAAGCGTCTACCTTTTTTGCGGTTTCCACGTCTCTTGGGGTTCGGGCAAGCCAGCGGGCACGGAGAGAGTAACTAAATATCAGTGCGTCATATTTTAACCGGACGACGCGGAAACCTCCTCCGCCGACGAAAGCGACCCGCGGTACCGAAAGCGCGCGAAATGTGACGTCTTTGGTCCTGGGCTTACTACTGGTCAGAGCCGCTAGGAGCTTCTTTTTAGTCGGAATACAAAACATAAGTGGCGCGAACCGTTTCAATTATTTATAAAAGTAGTTTTTGTTCAGTATTTTAGATCAGGAAAGAAACAAATGCAGTTTATAAAGTACGGAAGCAAGAAATGACCCGTCGACATACCTGCCACCAAGCGATGGAAAAGGCGGCGCATACCAGAAAAGAGTAGTGGGATCAGGCGCCGACACGGAAAGATCCCGGATATACGCGGCTGCGCTGCGGTCGTTTACGGACTGGAGGATCCGACCGGCTCCGAGCGTTCCGAAGGCCTTCTGCGAGTAGCTTTGTCTTGCGTTTTGGCCATTTCGCGGTACGGCAACGTGAAGTGGCTCCCATTCTGAACTGATCTTTACCCCGTGTTTGCTGTCAGTTGTGGCCAATGAAGTGTCATGCCGAATTAGTGTTTAATCGCGCAGCAAATGCAATGAGAGCCGCTGTGGCTGTCCGCTGTATACAGCCTATCCAGAACTCTGCAGAACACGCATTAGTGGCGCCCTCTCGCGCCGTCGACACGCAGTGCGGCAGCCGTGAGCGCTCGCTGAGCTGACTATCCCTCCTCTAGTTCACGGCCACTCAAGCAACCAAGGACGTCATGAGGGAGGTTATTTTTTGCTTGTTTTTGTAATTTTAATTTGCCTATAACTTTTAAAATAAAGCGAAATTCGAGAAAAGAAAAGTTACATTACGTTACTACGGTCAGTGCGCTCAGGTTTGGTGCAAATTAAAAACCAGTAAAAAAGTGCTTGCAGGGCCCCTTTAAAGTGAGAACAGCGGCGGGGTCCTTGCACGCATGCTCAACACTTCACAAAGGCGCCACGAGGGCGGCGCAACAGCTAGCGGTGAGACGTGGAGGCCCGTTCACGCTCATATTGTTTCCGATAGTACATTGCAACCTATAGAACTGTAACCTTTAATATAGGTATACATGCTTCAGATGTTTTAGAGGTAACAGTGTATGTTTTTAATGTTTGCCATTAGTTGAAACCTTCAAACGGTGCAACAAACTGAAAGGTGACGAAAATATTTATTCCACAACACAGAAATAAAGATATGCTGAAACTTTGATGACACAGTGCTTTTGAGCAATATGCTATCTTGACAAAGCTCCCTCGAATTTAATTCTGTTGTTTCAAGCATGCTTAAGACCCCATCCGCTAAAATATATTTATAACAGCACAGCCTCTAAAATATGAGTCAACTTTGTAAAAAACTAAAAATTTCTCAAAGTGTGTCGTCAAGCTTTCACCAGTTTGAAGCGTCATATAAAATGTAATATTTTTTCTCTAAATTTATTAGTGAAAATTTTTAATGGAAGAGGTATTCAAAATATGATGGCACCTGCAACAATCGTTACCTATCAAAGTTGTACTTAACAGCTTCCTGGGCCTTTCCGCCAAAATTATGAATCATATTGCAAAAAAAGATGAATGCTGAAAATATTTATTGGTAAAACCAGCTTAGGACAGATAATAAAGCCCTTACTAGCAATAGGAACAAACAAAATTTAAATCCTTACCATAAACAGCAAAAAAAAAAAGCAAAACTACTGCATCATAAAAACAATCGCGTATGATAATTGGCGATTAATTATGGAGGGAAACCAACTATATCGATAATTCAGCCCTCCTTTCCTCCGGAAACGTTCTTTTTCAACAGTGCCAATAGGCACTTCAAACGCCTTCCCATGACCCTTTTGAGCACAGGATCGCCCGGCACATTCAGCTTTTGGACGAGCAAGAGCATTTGCGAAAACGCATACGGGGTGATTTCAGATAAGATCGACCAAAGGGTGGCTGGTCGACATTTTTAAATCAACTGATGTTTTTATATGACATTGTCTAGTGTCTGGTATAAACGAATCCACACTTAGTTTTGACCAGAAAAAAAATTTGGAGACAAGAAAAATCGTAAGGCAGGGAGATGTGGACAGTTGCAATAACGCGCACTGATGGAGGGGGCAAGTTTGAAAGTGAATAATTAAAACAATAAAATTAGGAGAATTTTAAAACTTTTTTACAAACAAACTATGAATACAACTTGCTTGTAATATAAAGTAATAATATTTATTAAAAATGTATTTAGTTTTCTAAAAATTGCCAAACATGCCTGCTCGAACGACAAATGGCAAACTTTGGAAATCTGTATCTCATGAAATAATTTAATCATTATTACATAACTTGCAGACATTATTTTACTAATATATGGCTATTATTGAAAAAATAAATAAGGTATCTGAGTGACACAATAGTACAATATATTTAGGCAAACATGGGAAAAAAATCAAACAAAGAAAAATTCCAATGCGAATAAAAAAAAAACACCACCTTCGATTTTTTTTAAATTTGGGTACCCTGTTATACTCTATTTCGGCATTCATTTCTATTAAAAACATGTTGCATCATTGCACTGTGAAAGAAGAAACAACTCCCCAAAGTAGGGTCCTTTTTCAAAGCCTACACTTAGCAGTGTCCTATACAAGAAGTGACTCTGAGTTCCAGTTTCATGAAACTTGCACAAATCTTTTATATACATTTATTCAGATGAGGTCATTGATAAAAAGAGCGATCGGTCACACAGTAAATGGGAGGAGAAACTATATACAGCATTTTACATAAGCGTACAAAGTGGTATCATATTAGAGACTAATGATTTGAGAAAAGATGATGCAGTGTGAAGTTGTACCTTCCGGTATATTTTACATCTAGAGTAAAATAAATAACTTTACTTCCACACACAAAAACAAAGATATAATAGTAAGATATTTAGGTTGGCTGTGTATTTACGATTACAAACAATTTCAGGTGACGGATGCCATAGTGCCTAACTGGAGCAGCTTCGATGCTCTCGGTGTATGAATGAATCGTGGCAAGCCGATATATTTTATCCTGCCCGAGGATAACATTTTGGGATTTTTTTTATAGTGATCAGATAAAAATTATTAGTAACCACCAACACAAACAGTAGGTTAAATACCCCGTGAAGAAAAATGTGATAAATAAGATGTTCCTGCATTCAAAATGAGCAGTCCTTGGGAAATCAAATTCGGCACTTTACGCTAAGGTTTTCCTCGCTGTACCCATTTAATAAAGTTGCTTCCAAGCAGATCCGACTGTCCGTGCTACATATACGTCACAGGTCCCTTCTGTTGATGACTTGCTGAGCCGCCACGCGTGCCAAGACTGAATGCCAGGGAAGGCGCGCACCGTCAGCCACTCTTCTTTTTTTTTTTGTTCACGATACCGAACAACCTCATTTTCGTCCAGATATACAAGATGCACGCCTTTCAGTTTCTTTGATAGAACGCTCACCATTGTCCTGGCCGTCTGAATTGCGCTTACTGAACGTTCTCTCAGGTTGTTCAGCGTGGCCTGGTGCTTCACGAGTCCGCCAACTCCGTCACATGCATTTTTCCCATGTCCAGATGCAGAAAATAACCACTGGGCTTGTGGGCAATCGTCCTTTGCAAATTGGTGAAGCTGGTAGCGATTCTTGAAATGACTTGCGGCGCCGTCACTTACGTACTTCACGTACGAGTATACCGCAACGTTGTCTTCAACCCACTCCTTCACTTTTTCTAGAGCCAAGCAAGCGTGAGCGGCGTCGTGACACAGGTCCTCACTGATGATGGCAAAGCTGTTTGTAGATTTTCTTGTCGTCACTACCCATGTAAATATCGAAACTTGTTTTTTTTTTTCCAGTGATATGCTTGCACTTCGTCAGGAAGCACGATGGTCCAGTTTTCAGCAAAGTCAAAATGAAAGACAATGCTCCCGCGTTGCATGCACTGTTTTTCATCGTAGATCGCTTTACCTTGCGTTTGCCGGATATGGTTGTGAAGTACCCAACTTCCAACCGTCACTTGGATGACTTTTAGGAAAGTCTCAGGTTCCAAAGTTTTTTTAACAAGGTCGCCGGACTCCCATGTTGCAAGCACAATCTCTTCATCCTCCGGGATATCAAGTTCCTGGAGTGTAAGAAACTGGCCTTTTGGGCAGTGATCACAGTCTCCTTGAAGGCATAGTTCTGTTGCTGGGTCGCACAGAAATGCCGAGTTCATTTCACCAGTGTTGAATGTTGAGCCTGTAACGTTCTCTAGAGCGGCAATACAAAGATAATAATTGGCGCAGCGCACACAAACGCACACTTCCTGGTGTGGAATACATTGGACCCATCTAGGGCGCAACGAATAAAATTTCGTTAGCCCAACGCCGGAATCGGGATGCTTGTCTTTGTATACACTCTAAGCCCGGTCCCACTTAGTAAGAGGGACATTTCTTCGATTTTTTCCCACTTAACTTTAAGGGGGGCGACAGACCTCTTAATATTACATGGGGATGCTCCCTCTTAATTAAGTGAGACACCACCCCTCTTAAAGTAAGCGATAAGGCGTCTCCCTTAAATTCGAGGTCAGTCCCACTTAGTAAGAGGGACATTTTTGAGATATTTTCCCCCTTAAATTTGGAGGGACGGTGGCCCGCTTAAAATGCAAGCGTATAGTCCCCCTTAAGCCGGGGTCACGGTGCTTGTACACCGTACAAAATACATTCTGCAGACATGTTCCGAAACGAGTCGCCTCGACATCCGTGCTTCGTACGCCACGAGGCAACCAAATCAAGAGGTTACTTTGTCACGTAACATACAAAGCACGGATGTCGCGGTGACTCGTATTGGAACATGTCTGCAGAATGTATTTTGTATAATGTATAAGCAGCGTGACCCCGGCTTTAAGTTACCTCTGTTATTGTATCGTACAATTTCTGCTCCTTCGTGTTTTGACTGTCAGGTGACATGCTGCACTGCACTTCTCGCACTTTCGCTGATATTGTTTAACCAAAGTTATTCTGTGCTGCGTAGCAGAATTGAAATTTGATCTGTATATTATGTTTGATAAACGGAATCAATGTGTTAAATAAAACAGTAACAATCTTTAAGGGTAAAACGTGTTTTATTTGCCATGACACAAGAAAATATTTTGATATGTCTTTATCAAAATAGTAATTTTATAACGATGTTCTCGTAGCTTTTACGAATAAAAAAGACTTAGAACGACGCCAGAAATCGGCGTTTCTTGGAAACTATCACACAAAAAATATCGTGCTGCAAAGTGAATATCATTTTGAATATCATAAACAATAACAATACAATCGTGCGGGAAAAAAAAAACAACTTTTTTTTAGCGGATAACACAAAAAGATAAGTAGATTCTAAAAAAAGACCGTGCGTCTACTTTTCCGCACAACACTTGGAAAGACAATCACAATAACTCTCGGAGGCAGCTCAGCGAATGTAGATGCCGAAACATATGATTATACCAAAAAAAGAAAAAATGAGTTGTGACACTAAGCACAGCAAGCGTGATGTTTTGCATTGGTTAATGTCACAACTCGGACTGGCTTTTTTGGTCTAATCTTATGTTTCGGCATCGTGATTCGCTGAGCTGCTTCCGTGAGTTACGGTGATTGACTTTCCAAGTGCTGCTCGGGAAAGTAGATGCCTGTGTTTTTTTTTAGTGCATAGTTACCTACTTCATAGCATTAAAAACGAATTATTCGGCATCTCTTGCCATCAGCAGAAGCTCAGAATTTCTGTTGTTTCTGAACAGCCATAAGCAATTTTCTGAGCTTCTCCGACATAAACTGAATCGAAACCCTTTATTTTCAACAAGCAGACCCTAGAGGAGTCCAAGGGTTTGTCCACATGCCACAGGGCAGGAGAGTCCCGTTATGTGATACACCCATAAGCACATGACTAGTGCCCCCTCCATAGTCGTGCTAGCGGTGAGTTTCACTGACCAGTTCCCAGAAACAATCCCTTTCTCCGAACCAAAGAAAGTCTTGGGTCCTGGAACTTTTTCGTCAGGGGTAAAATCGACCTGCAAGAAGCAATTGTTTAAAAAAAATTGCGTCAGCGTCAAACTTACATTTCTATTTTTGCATTCGCTTTTTCACATACCATATAGATATAGGTGATGAGAGAACTTCTGGCCAATCGAGACCGGAGGATGGTCTTAATGTTCAAGAATGTTGTTGGGTTGTCTCCGCAGACGGCCCCTTTTACCTCCTCCAGGTTTCCCAGCATGGTGACGATCGTGTTATGGAACCGAAGCTGTGCATCCACCTTTAGCTGAATGAAAGACCATATTGTTTTCCTTTAGATACAGAGAGTGGGAATTAAAATGAAGGTAATGAAGCGCTTTCACCTGTTATCAAGCAGGCGCTAGGAAACAAATGCGAAAATAAATTGCAAACAGTTCAAAGATTCGGAACCCAATATGTATACGATGAAATAGCGAGTGACATTAGCTTATGACGTAACTTCTGCTACTATTAATTTTTGGTACGAGAATAGACTGCTGTTTTAATTAATTTACGAGAATCAATTGTTTCTGTATGACCAAGACAAAACGAAAACGCATTTAGTAGTAGATGAACTTTAGAAGCCCCATGTGCTTTGGAAAGCATGGATTGCATTTGCGGCTCGAAGCTGCAAAAGAGATCTAGGACATGTTTTAGAAAGCAACGTAATCAAATAAAAAATTACAGTTCTGTAGACATTTCAACGCAAGCCATTCATTTTTTTTTTTTTTTTTTTTTTTTTTTCAGAAGCAGTGCATATGCCAACAGAACGTAAATAGAGCATACCTACATACCAGAATACAAAAAGTTAATAATTACCGAGTTCGTTGTGAACCGTGTGCGGGTGGCCGCGGTAGGCTCACCACTCAGTGTGGTGCGTTCCACCGTGCAGAGGGTCCCGGTAGAGCTCTTTACACGAGCAATCCGAGCGGAACCCCCGCCTGATTCCCTTCATGCCAACGTTTGTTGCCATTGCCTCACTCTGAAAACAAGATTGTTAACGGTCAGCCATTTAACGCCCATAGTCAACCTAGCCCTAAAGCGCATAAGAAAGAAAAAAAAAAGAAAAAAAAAAAAGAAAACTTCTGTTTATATATTTTTCGCGGATGTACCACAGAAAAAAAAGATATTCAGCCAGCTACAGAAAACAAAGAGCATAATAAACATCATAAATAAAATCTCCAAAAAAACAAAAACATGGTCGGCGCCAAAAAAAAAAAAAAAAAAAAAGTCGGTAGCTTTGCCGGCACGACCGTCAAAATATAACGAACAAAAGAGTACGCCAAAGAAATACAAGAAAAAAAAAATGTACTCCCTGGCCACCACTACAACCTTCCCACTTTCCGCAGACGCCGACGCAACGCGAACACGCAAAGGAAAAAAAAAAAAAAAACTTTTTCTTTTTTTTTGTTTTGTGCTTGTCCAATCCCCCTGCCCTTTTCACATACATACACACACATTATGGGTTTTTGCTCGCCGCCCACTTGAGAAAAAAATGTTCATAATCACTGCAACGTAACGATGTCTACAACATAACGTTGCAGTGTAAATTGCTGTAATGAATTGTGAAGGCAAACAAACGCAAAATTGCCAACAATGTTTCTGTCAATCAACGCACTCGGGCGGTCAACCTCAAGCATTTAGTGCACACCGAGAAAGAAATCGGCGAGCCAAGCTTACAAACACTGACTGCCCCAGCTAGGGTGCCTTTATGTTGGCTTTGCCTTAGGGAGGGTGATGCCATCCTTTGTAGTACTCGATGCCGACAGTGTACGCTCACGGATAAAATACAAAGAAATTGCCGGTAATAAAATGCCGGCGTAGCACTGCCAAAGCTAGCAGCTCGAGCTGGGAGAAGAACGAACGCGCGTTCGAAATTAAAAAGTAGACAAAAGCGTCGGACAGAAAATGGTCTGATATCACCAGCCTAAGACAGACGCGTACACATTGGGACACCCTAACCCGCTAAAAGTGTTTTGTGCGAAAGACAGCCCTGCGGCTCACGGCAGGGCAAACGATTATTGACGCTTTGTCGTAGCTGAGCGAGCAGATCCAGGAAGCGACGGCGTCGGCGGACTACAGCTGAACACTCTCACTCTACATGCAAAGCTCGTGCATCTCACAGCCAGCGTGAAAATATTGATGACTCGTTATTCCCACCCGCAATGCACCCAAAACAAAAGCGTCAATATGTCAGGATTACTCACCCGAAGGAAGTCAAACGAGCAGCATGACGCTTGCGACTCTCCGGCGACGACCGTTTCCAGCTCTCTCCGTGAATTGGCGCGAAGCCTTAGCACCGTCCGAACTCTTTGCCGTGGATTAGTGCGCCTGCCCCCCTCCTCCTGACCGAACTACATTGGTTCAGTTAAGAGGGACCAGTCCCCTCTTAATATGAAGGGACACGCGTGAATCTTTCTGTCGGTCTTTCCTGTTCAGAGGGACTAACGAAACGGTTTCCTTGGTCTCTCTTAATATGTTGGTGTCCCTCTAAATCTTGCTATTTTATTTTGCAATTTCCCTCTTAAAAAGAGCTGTCCCCCTGAAAGCATTGTTGTCCCCTCTAAAATCAGAGGTACAGCGTTTTTTATGAGAGACCGGTTTTAGAGTGTATACGGAAGGCCTCTCGTATTGAGCGTGTCATGAAGCGCTTTGGCACGAACGTTTTCTCTCCGCTAAGCATGACAGAGATGACGTCCTTCTGGTTGGGACTTTGGCGCGAACATTGTAGCTCGTCTTTCGTGAAGTACTCTAGGGCAGCAGACAGGTTCTCAGGGCTCACCTTGCACCTCGTCTAAGGATCCGGCTCAAACCACACGCCATGCTTTTCCTTGAGTTTTCGGGATTTACTGATGAGGTACATTGAGGCCTGTGGAATCATCGTTTGAACCTCATTCTTCGTCAGTGTTGACGGCAGGAGTGTAAGCAGTTGACAACGTTCCCGGAGAGAGGTGGCGGTTTCAAAGGCCTGCCGAAAATTGTCCACCCACTCAGTGCGTGTGGAACATGTTGGTTCGGACGACCCCGATGGTGCGTCCCTGTCGTAGGCAATACGTAGCCTTGAGCGTATATTCTTGACAGCAACCTGCTCCAGTTCTGTCTGCTTTCTCTTGACATAGGCAGGCCTGTCCCGACTTCTTACGACGCTTGGTTGTCTCAGCGGCGACACATCTGTAGGTAGTATGCTGCGATTTAGATCTTCAATTGCTTCTTCAGCTGGCACAAATATGTCAGGGCACTGCTCTGAGCTTCGCATCGAGATCTCCTTAGTGATGTGCATGAAGCAATGGTAGCACAGGTAGTCCGTCGCACTCACTTTGGTGGAACAGTCAGGCGGAAGAATTTGCTTCAACGAGTTTAGGTCCAACTCGCCAACACTTCGAAAATTCCGCTGCTTTGGTATAGTCTTTTTGTGTTTGCAAAAGTAATCTGCACAAAACACTCGTTCGGAGCTCCAGGACGTCTTCATAATGTATACATAAATAATAGAAATTAAACCCCAACTGATGGCATATAATTGCCAAGTGAAAGAACTACTGGGTGCACAAGTGACAAGTCCGAGGCTGAGGAGCTCACTCACTGCAAACGTACATTTGAAAAGAGAGGTCACAACTGAGGCTGTCGGCAAAGCTTGATCCACGTCAAAGGAAGAAAGAGGGAAAGTCTTCAGACAAAAAATTGTGGTCAGCGGCCTTCGAAAAAGACTTTCCGGAATCGCACTGTCGTCCCTCCACGCGCTGATATGAAAGCACCCGAGCTTCTACCACGTGGTTCATGACACAGCCTGAGCCATGTCGGCGACCGGTTCGCGAGGGGTTGGCGGTGGGGTTACGTTGATACAAGCGTTCACCGCACACGCGTTGCCGCCGCTTTTAAGCTTTTGTGAAATTGCTTTCTTTTGCCGCGGAGAACCGCCTTATCTTAACTACGCGCCTGAAATCCTTCCAGGCGGGCGTACACAATATCAAGCGTTTCGAGAAATGCCCGTGGAGTAGAACTATGGGAAAATTCGGAGCCCGCGATGTCGATATCGTCCCCGTTGTGTTAGCACGCCGTCGCGTACTGCAGTCCCCCGTTTGGGGAGGGGGGGGGGGGGGGGGCGGTCTTACTACGATAACATGGCGACAGCGTTTACACTCTATGTATTTACGCGAGGCTCGAGTATTTGGGGATAATGCTGCCGGTTGGTGTGCCCCTTTGTGCCTGATATTATCGCCCGTGACGCCAGCGAGTGAGATGGCGACAGGCATGACTGCTCAGTAAACAGGCGTCGGCGGCCATGTTTTGCTGGTTGAAGCGAACCCCCTTGTCCTTGACAGCGAGCGGGGAAATGCGAAAAAAAGATTGTATCGGCCCTTTTGCCAGAACTAGCGACGAGTGTCGTCTGCGGTTTCCGGCAACTATTTTGCCATAATCGTGAGCTTAGCGAGGAAATGATTTTTGCTAGCCAAAGAACACTACCACGCAGAAAGGGAATGCTTGAACATGTTTTTGTTCTGGATATATATCAGGGATATATATGAGAGAGAGAGAGAGAGAGATGAAGGTAGAGCGGAAGAGGGAATAGCATATAGTGTCGCAGGAGAATAAAGTAAACAAGGTTCCTAGTGGCCGATGGCTGCATGATCTTTTCTCGGATCACTAGTCCGTAATATGATACCTCTTTGTACACAGTAGTTTCTCCTTAATTTAACTGTGTGAACGATTTCTTTAGTTATCATTGGCCTCATCTGAATAAAAATATATAAAAGATGTGTGTTGGTTTCATGAAACTGGAACTCAGAGTCAGTTCTTGTATAAAACACTGCTAAGTGTAGGTTTTGAAAAAGGACCTTACTTTGGGGAGTTGTATCTTCTTTCTCAATAAAATAATGCAACATGTTTTTAATGGAAATGAATGCCGAAATAGAGTATAACAGGTTACCTAAATTTAAAAAAAAGTCGAGGGTGGTGTTTTTTTTTTTATTCGCATCGGAATTTTTCTTTGTTTGATTTTTTTTCCATGTTTGACTAAATATATCCTAACTATTGTATCACACAGATACCTTAGTTATTTTTTAAATATTAGCTATATATTAGTAGAATAATATCTGCAAATTATATCATAATGATTAAATTATTTCATGAGATGCAGACCTCCAAAGTTTGCCATTTGTCGTTCGAGCAGGCATGTTTGTCAATTTTTAGAAAAATAAATAAATTTTAAATAAATATGATTACTTTATATTACAAGCAAGCTATACCCATAGTTTGCGCCTAAAACGTATTAGAGTTCTCCTAATGTTATAGCTTTAGTTATTCACTCTCAAACGGGCCCCCTCCATCAGTGCGCGTTAATGCAACTGTCCACCACATCATGCCTTACGATTTTTCCTGTCCCCAAGTATGTTTTCTAGTCAAAACTAAGTTTGGATTCGTTCATACCAGACACTAGACAATAACATATAAAAACATCAGTTGATTTGAAAATGTCGACTAGCCATCCTTTGGTCGATCTTATCTGAAATCACCCTACGGGTATTTCAGGTTCTTGATGTAATACGTGAGAAGACACAGAATTAGGGCGCGCTCCAGACTGCCAGTTAAAAGTCGAACAACTTCAGCTTCGCTGCCAGCAAAAATGCAGGTCCCTTCAGAGTTAGTGTAAATGTGGGGTGCAGTGACTTGTGGCTCTCCTAGCAGTGGCGCCTACAAAACGAAGCGCACAAAGAATATTATTGTTGACACAAACAAAAAATGGCTCATGTGCAGCGGGGGAAGAAAATGATATTTGTGTTTTCTCAAATTCTAATAAAACTTCCAGTTGCGAGTAAGCACTGCTCTGTCGTATGTGCCCTCTTTTTCGCGCTCGTTTTTCGCGCGCTTTCTATTTTATCATGAAAAAAACAGTCATGTGACACCTGTAATCGAGGGACACGTGCGCGAACATTGAAAAAACCGCACAACAAAGAAGTCGGAGCAATTCAAGAAACCCTAGCAACGGCGCTCACACCGGATTGGCTAATTCGTGGAGATAGATAGATTTTTTTTTTTTTTAGATCGAATAAACGTTGAGTTTAACGGGATTAGCCAGCTCATCCTCAACCTCGCTCACTCTTCTAGTCCAGTATCTGGTGGTATTAAGCCTAAACTAAAGAAGCTTACTCTGCCAAATTGCAGTGATTTGTTCCAGCTTTTGTTTGAACAGAGTTTGGATCAAGGATTATTGCCTAAAGACTGGAAACACGCTAACGTTATTCCGGTCTTTAAGTCTGGAGACGTTTCGCTTGCTAATAACTACCGTCCAATTTCTCTAACAAGCATACCCTGCAAACTTCTGGAACATGTGATCTACACCCACCTCGCTAGTTGCCTTTTAGATACTAACTTCTTTTTCCCGAACCAGCACGGTTTCCGAAAGGAACGCTCTTGCGAAACTCAACTATTTGGATGCATTACCGATATACATGAGAGTATCCACTCACGGGTGCAGACAGACGCTCTTTTCGTCGATTTCCCAAAGGCCTTTGACCGAGTCTTGCACCAATGGCTACTACAAACAGAAATTGAAACTTTAAACATTCACCAGTCTCTTGGTAACTGGAACAGGGAATTTCTCTCCCTTAGAGCTCAATCCGTTCAAACGTCTCTTCTCGCGAAATTTCGGTAAAGTCTGGAATTCCTCAGGGATCGGTTCTTGGTCCGCTGCTTTTCTTAATTTATGTAAATGTTCTTCCCAACTCCATTTCTTCAAAAGTCAGACTTGTTGCGGATGATTGCGTAATATATAGGCGTATCGTCTCAACAGACGACAGTCTCACCCTGCAGCGTGATCTAGATTCTCTATTATCATAATGTGAGAAATGGCAAGTGACCATCAATATCTCGAAAACTAAATTTCTTACTTTTTCTACGAAAAAAACGACGATTACTAACAACTACGAAATAAGCGGCTATAGTCTTAAAAAGGTTACAAATTATAAATACCTCGGTGTAAGACTAACTGAAAATCTAGATTGAAAAATGCATATCGATTCTATCGTTAGTAAAGCGAATCGTACCTTGGGTTATTTCAGAAGAAATTTGTATATGGCATCCTTTGATGTACGTTTGCTGGCCTACAAGTCTTTTATCCGTTCGACGGTCAAATACGCTGGAATCATTCGGAATCCCTGCCAAGACTACTTAATTAATGAACTCGAATCTGTGCAAAATAGAACCGTTCGTTTTATTTTTTGAGACTATACGCCTCGCAAGTGGGCTCATTTTCGTCTTCTGCGCATGAGAAAGGAAGTAGTGGTGACGTCGGAACGCCGAACCCTGATTGGCTGATCGCGACCCCCTATCTGAGCGTCGTCTGCTCCTTTGCAACGTCGTCTGCTCGCAACGTCGTCTGCGTCTGTCTTACCTTTCCTGCGACTTTCGGAAGTGCAGGTCTTTACGAGCGAGCTCGACTTCGCCTTTCAGAGAGGGCAGACGAAATAACTCGAGCGGTACGTGGATTTTGTCTAACAACGAGCAGACGCGCATCAAGAAGGGAAGCCAAAGGACTCACTGGCGAGGTGTCCCGAGGTGCCGAGGTTTGTTTGCTAAGAACCGAGAGTGAACGTGTTAGGTTCCGCAAGTTCCCTCCCAAATACTTTTTCCCTCCTTTCGTGTGCGGCGAGACCCCTCACTCTTTAACGGCGTCGGCGGGTTGGCGCAGTTAACGTCGTCTGCTTTACGTGTGGTAGTCAAAGCGATGGCTGCTTCACCTTTCCTGCGTCTGTCGGAGATTCACCGCTTTTTCACCGGCGAGAGTCACCGTTGCCTCGGGAAAAACGGGGATAACAAGAGGAAGAAATTGACCTCTTAATCTAAAATTGAGATCAGCGATCAAAGTATAATACGGGAAGGGTTCACGAAGGTCGCGCGGGCATATTCCATTCAGCACGCCAGCCGGTCGTGGGCAGACGGTCGCCGAGTCGCGGAGTGCCTGCTAGGCCTAACTGCCGTGCTCGCTTGGTCGCGTTCGGTGGAATCGTGGCCGTCGGAGCTTTTCCCGGGTGTTTGTGGATCCAGCGTTCTTGTTCGTCGTGGTCTGTTTCAAGTACTTTTTACTTTCTTCTTGCTGCTTGAAGTCGGGACGCGTGAGAAGCGCACGTAGAAAAATAAACTTCCGTGGGTCGTCGCGACCGCGACGCTGTCGGCCATGCTCATTTGATCGTGAGAAGTGCGCGAGACAGCTTCGGAGCTGTCGTAGGATTTCGTCGTAACCTGCGCAAAACTTACGAAAATTTCGTTTCGTGAACACGAATTTGTTCTTAAGTTTTGTCTTACTCACATTTTTGGCGTAAGATGGTTTCGTGAATCTGGCCTCTGCACTTCCGAAAGTAGCAGGAAAGGTAAGAGAGACGCAGGCGACGTTGCGAGCAGACGACGTTGCAAAGGAGCAGACGACGCTGAGATAGGGGGTCGCGATCAGCCAATCAGGGCTTGGCGTTCTGACGTCACCGCTACCCCCTGCGCAAGAGGCAGACGAACTTGCCCTCCGCATTCTTTTTCATCAAGCGAGACAGCTCTCAAGTCCAAAGCTTGCCTTACATCACTATGCTCTAGGCGCAAAGTATCACGCCTTGTCCAGCTTGTTTCTTGTCCAGCTCGCTTGCACCTTTGCATTTAATTTCATTATAATTATCACGCCTCTCATTTCTCCACCAAGTTTTCTACCATAATCCGGATCTTAAAATGTGATTCTACTACCCCCTACCGAATTTTTTCTCGACTCGAGCAGCAGAAAATCAGGTTGCCATCAAGTCGCACAAAAATATATTCCGAATTTCCTTTAAACCAAGCTATTGGCGAGTGGAATAACCTACCTCAAAGCGTGGTGAGAAGTCCTGATTGCGTTTTATTTAGAAATGCTTGAGAAGAATTATTCTGCTAAATTTTTTTGTATGCATGCAATTTGAATGAGTAGATACCCTTTACTTTTTATAGTTTTGTGTAATCCCAATTTTCGATTTTTTTACTCTTACGTATTTTGTGTAATACAACATGTTTGCACTTTTTTCTCCCCCTTCGTGTAATGCCCTCGGGCGATTTGAGGTAATTAAATGAAATTAAATAGGCGCTGCCGCCGTCGACATAGGCACTGTTTACAATGCGAGTTTCCGAAGCGGTAGCGAAACATAGTTGTAAGATGTCTGCCTCATACGTAGCAGGCCCGGGTTCTAACCACAGTGTGGGCTTACTTCTTTTTTTTTTCCTCGAACATTTTGCTTTGTCTAGGCATTTGGCGATATTTACGACATTTCTTTTTTACGATTAACACTGAGGAAAACGAATGTTGCTGACGAAACATTGCTGAACTAAATCGTATGGGACTCTAATTACGGATGTGCATGTGTGCAGTGTGCAGCGGGGCTTGGGTTGCCGGCTGCGAAGCGGCTTGTACGGGGTTAGAAGGGGGGGGGGGGGCTAAATGGGTTAATAGTTTGCAACTACTAATTAGCCGCCGCACACTGTCGCCACCCGAGGTCGGCCTTTTAGGTCGCCCTCACTCACCCTCACCCTCACAGCCACACTCACCTAAGCCCCTCACTCACCCTCACCCTCACAGCTACACTCACCTTCAGCCCCTCACTCACCCTCACCCTCACAGTCACACTCACCTTCAGCCCTTCACTCACCTTCACTGAACCTCACGGCCCTCACGCACTCACCGCCCTCACGGCCCTCAGGTCCCTCATGGCCCTCACACCCCTCAAGGCCCTCACGGCCCTCACGCCCCTCACCGCCCTCACGGCCCTCACGCCCCTCACTCACTCATGACCCTCACGCCACTCACCGCCCTCACGCCACTCACCGCCCTCACGGCCCTCACCGCCCTCACGACCCTCACCGCCCTCACGGCCCTCACGCCACTCACCGCCTTCACGCCACTCACCGCCCTCACGTCACTCACCGCCCTCACGCCACTCACCTCCCTCACGCGCCTCACCGCCCTTGCGGCCCTCACACCCCTCACGCCCCTCACGCACTGATGGCCCTCACGCCGCTCAGGCCAGCTTCAGATGGGGCAATTTCGCCCAGAAACTTTACGTCGCAACACCAGCAACACGGGCCGCCCGCGATCACACGCAGCAACTAATTGCTGCAATTTGCCATCGTCATCATAAAATTTTATTTTTCTTGCACTATTTAGACACAATTACGCGTTATAAACGTGTTTTGATGCATTTAAATCTCGTTAAGAATACTAATGCACTTTCTGAAACAGTTTATTTCCAAAAAAAACGATCGATTTCAAACCAGAACCAAGTGTTCGGCGTCATCATCACCGGCACGAGGTATCACGTGAAAATTTTGCGTCCCTGATTGGATGCAGCCGCTTCAAACGCATTCGAACTGCTCCGAGTTGCTTGCTTATTTCGAGCCGGACCCGATCTCAGCAATTCGTATCGATCTAGGGAAAGCTAGAGAACAACCCGCCATTAACACCAAAATTGCTGAGAAAGATGCTCGATCTGAAGGGGTCCTCACGCCCTCACCGCCTTTACGCACTCATGGCCCTCACCACCTCATGCACTCACCGCCCTCACGGCCCTCACGGCCCTCACGCCTCTCATGCCACTCACTGCCCTCACGCACTCATGGCCCTCACACCCCTCACGCACTCACCGCCCTCACACCACTCACGCACTCATGGCCCTCACGCCACTCACCGCCCCCACGCCCCTCACGCACTCATGGCACTCATACTCCTTACCGCCCTCACCGCCCTCATGGCCCTCATGGCCCTCACGGCCCTCGCGGCCCTCACCGCCCTCACGGCCCTCACCGCCCTCACAGCCCTCACGGCCCTCACCGCCCTCACAGCCCTCACGGCCCTCACTCGCCCTCACACTCATGAATTTTCCTGGTTCAGAAACTCACTCACCCTCACCTCACCTGTGAAGATGAGGGTGAGTGAGGGTGAGTGAGGGCCCTCATGAGTGAGGTTTGCCGAGGTATGACTGCCACGTATGAAACAATCTGCCCTAGGTTGCTTGGACCTCGGATTGATTCGGATACCGCTAGGATAAAATTTAAGGCGACGTTTTTGTGCTCTCGTTGACAATCGGAATCTTCGAGGTCTGCAGTGAAGCGTGTGCAATACATTTGGATACACAGTTTAGCGACGGAAATTGTGTGAGTCGTGCTTGGCAGTGTGCAATCGAAGTGCCGCTTCGTTCAAATGACCGAAGGCTCACTTTGGTTGTGCGGCGCACGGGAGAGCTTCCTTGAAGCTGGTAGTTCCCGTGCCGTGCTAAATGATGCTGTGCCGCTTGCCAAATTGTTCCGGCGTAGACGTGCACTTTAACGGAGCACAGGTGTGTGGCGCACCGAAGAGCTGCCTTCAAGCTGGTAGTTCCTGTGCCATGCTTTAGGTGATGCTGTGCTGCTTCCTAAATTGTTCTGGCGTAGACGTGCGCTTTCACGGGGCACAGGTGGTCTATCGCACGTTTCTTCGACACAAAAGTTTCATCAACACTCGTTACGCGAATTTCCAGCTGTATGGACCTTTCAGTGCGCGTGTTACCTACCCAGTCCACCCGTTCACGCCGCTTTGCGACGACAGTCTGCAGCGGCTCATTACGAGAAAAGTGGTTTCACATCCATTTCGGTTCAGTTCTTCCACGGCAGTTGCCAAACCCCGAAGGAGAGGATTTATTTGAACAGAATGCCACTAATGCAATGCAGCTTCTTCAGTGGTCAGGATTGACTCACCTCTGTCAGTTTTGTTATCGTAATAGGTGGGAACAGCGCAGGAAAAACCGACGAAGGACGAGTAGAAGAAGTGCACAGCCGCAGTTTTGTTATATTGTCCCGGATGCTTGCTCCAGTCTTATCTTCTATCAATTCGTAGTATTGAGTAAAGTTCCAGCCCATGCTCAGCTGTCATCGTATGTTCTGGTGGAGGTGCTGGGTACTTTAGCCATAGCCCTACACTCTGTGTGCACCCTGGTGGCTCCTCAGCCGAGTTGCCCGATAACGGGACACGGGTGGCGGACTATCCCACGCATTAAACCACCGGCGAGCGGTAAACCAAGTCCTGTTCCGAGCCCGGCAGAAAAACCGCAAGACGCGCGTCTACCACAAGAACGAACCTCGGAAATGCCCCACAAAGAACCTGAAATCCCAGCCAGTCGCGGCTACCAGCAAGAACCACCGGAATTCGGTCTTTTGTCAGAAAAGTGAAGCTGACTTATCCCCTTGTTACACGGGCGCACTTCACTGCAGTTACGCTAAGCCACAGTTAGCGCACAATACTTGCGGACAACATTCTGCGGCTATGCAGTTAAAGCTATGGGCGAACGTGCACTTGAGCATCTTGAGCACACATCGAAGCAGTGCACGCGCGCTCTTCACTTTTTCTGAAATAGCTGTCCGAGAGTACAGTGCGATAACTGTGGTGCCATGTAACAGCAGTTAAAGCCGAGTTAACCACAGTTAAGTGTGCTCGTGTAACAGGGGTATAAGCCAACAATGACAAACCTGTAGCAGCGAACCGCGTCCGCTCCCACCATTGTTTGCATGGCCGTAGCACCTCATACTCCGACGCCCTTTCACGCAAGGTGTATACGAAGACGTCGAGGGCTGGATTGAACAATATGACCGTGTCGCCCGCCACAGTGGGTGGAAAGACAACCAGCTCTTGCAGAACCTATACTTCTTGTGGAAGAAACTGCCAGGCACTGGTTTGAGAACCACGAATCCTCCTTAACATCGCGAAAAGTTTGCACGATCGAACTGAAGTGCACGTTCATCAGCCAACATTAACGAGAGAACGCCGAATTCCTGATTCTGTCCAGGATCAGGCCGCCCATGCCAACCCTGATGCTACAGAAGACAAGAAGCTAAGAATCCCATGCCCCTCATGTGAGGGACAACACCTTCGGCAGCCTTGTCCACAACCCCACGACAACAGTCAAAGGGTTCATGTCACCGAGGCTTCCAACATTGAATGTACACTGCAGGCCCGAGCCTGTCACTATCAACGACTCCCCAGCGTCTCGACAGTCGAGCCGTCCAGCTGCAACTTCGACGCCAGCCTCCCAGGGCTTCGACGCCAGCCTCCATGACATTGTCCGGGATGAGATCAGGAAGCTTCTTCCTGCCATCAGTTGCCCGACTTTTATTTTGATTGCCGAGATTGTTTCGGAACAAGTTCGACAAGCATTTAAACTGGAGACTTGTTCGAGCGAAGTGGCATCGGACGAACCGAGGGCGATTCATGCCACAAAGTTACGACGACCACCACCGGCTACCCGTTAGTATTCAATGCCAATTCAACGCGACACCTCAACGCCACAGCATTCCCGACATCGGGAAGAACCAGTGTAGGTCCCTGCTGAACAGAGTATACAGAGGAAAACGGAGGTGCTGCATGAGGCTGACCATGTCTACTGGAGGTGCCCATACCAATGAATTGGCCTGCAAGGGTTCGTGCCGAACGACCCTTGACAACGTCTCGAGGAGCGTCCGCGGGACATTGAGGATTACCTTCGGCGGCCTTTGCCCCTGGTTCTGAAATTACCCCGAAGCTCCTCATTCCCATCACCTTGACGGGAGGTAAGCACGACAAAGCAGGTGAGCGGCAAAGCAAGGACAGTTGATTTGGTGTCGGTTTTCGTCCAAGGACAATACCTAACAATTTGCTGACTCCAATTATCAGTGTCCACGCAACGAAGCACACAATTACCAACGTTGAGGGAGAATTCCGCTGAGTGACCGGAAGAAATAGAATGGTTGTTCTCAAAAGTGGACACCAAGCATCACCCGACTTCCCTTTGCCACACAAGACTTACACAAGTTGCAGTGGTCGTGGGATGCAGAAAAAATCGCCACTACGAAATGGAAGTGAAGTGGCTTGGATAGCAAACAAACATTGTTGCCGGCCATCAATCAAGTCAACGGTACCGCAAAAGGCACAGCCACGTAGGCAATACATGCCCGAGCTTGCTGCATTTACGCATAAAACTACCAGGAAAATTTGCGGATTAGAAGCCAGCCCTGCAGCTTCAGTGCATCAGATGTCACTGGCCGCACATAACGTAGGATTACAAGACTGCGTCAGTCGGTGAAATTTGCCGCTCGACCAAACTGAACACCGACGGGCCAGGAGCGTCATCCGACAACAAGGAGCACAGGTACTACGACTGAACGCCTGACACGAGACTGTCGCAGAAACAATCCGTTATGGAACCATTTGCAAAGAGCCAATAGTATGTAATCCAGTGGAAATAAACATATTTGATACACTAACCAAATAAACATATTTCCGCTCGCCTTTACGCCTTCAGAGTCTATACACAAAACATTGTGTTCACCGCACGTGCTGGACGTTTTGATGACACTCGCATCTCTGACCCCTCAATATTAATTGATGGCACATACCAGACTGGCAGACTTGTTGCATGATGCAGCACTCGTTTGAGTTCTCCTGAACATGTGGCGCATCCGAAAACCAACTCCAGTGATGTGAAAATGTTGTTTATTAATTTATTACCTCCAAAGGCCTCTGTAGGCATTACAGAGAGGATGCTTAAAACTACACACATTATAATAACATCAAAGCACACTGACATTAATGAGCACAAAACGGGCCCAGCTACCGAAAATAAATATAACACTCTTAAGAAATAGTTATTGCTGCAACTTGTTGATTGCAAAAACAAACACACCTCCGAACATGTAATTTAATAGTATGTGTTGACGCGTGTTTACATTGCATGACACTTTCTATACATATGACAGAATAGACCTTTTGCGAAACCCAATCAAGCAACACGAATGGGCCCCAGTTCACGTCGAACGCTAATGCAGCATTCGAGTCCAATAGGCGCTTAACCGAGTTCACAGTGATGGCTGACATAACACTCTTGCGGAACAAATTTCCAAAGTATGAAGGCCTTGGGTAATTAAAGTAGTAGCTACTGTAATGAATTTCATCACAATTTCGCAAACAGCGAAGGCTGTTTGCGATCAGTCTTGGTCAGTCAGTATGCACGTTGGAGAGAGGCGCATGACAACATATCATCAGAGTGGTCATCTGCACTGATTTTCCATCTTTCTGACTGGCTCGAGGGGGCCGTGGCAGTTGCCCTTTTCCAAGTTACGGTGAAACAAAGTATATTGCCGCGCCCAGGGCTGAGAAAGCAACGCTCAGTCACGGACCTCCAGAAAGTTCTCGTTTATTCATGTACCGCATGTAACTTCTCTCATTTATTCCTGCTTTTGTTTTCTAGAAAGTGCGTGTTCATTCTCGCCCGATCACGCGACGCTCGAGCCGCTCTCGCCGAATCTTCGGGATAGCGACGCACTCTAGATAAGAGGCCGCCCGCGACCTTGTCGAGTCAGTTTCGCCTCAGCGTTCGACCTTGCTGCTTCGCCGCCTTCGACGCCCGCGACGCTCTGTTGTTATTTTTCTATTTCCTTTTATTTTTGGCACAAGTTCGCCACATTAAACGTCTATTTCTTTCTGTGTATTTATTGTTTCTTTTGGTCACCACCCGTGACATTTTGGTGGAGGTGCTGGGTACCGCATGCCCCTGCCGCGTACCCCTCCGAGGGCCCGCAGTCCAAGTCCGACGCCTAGTCCACGAAGAACCAACGAAAGCACTTCCGAGATCCGGTTCAGTCGTCGCACCCAAGGCCTACACCCGGAATTCGGACCTCTGCCGCCCAAGACTAAGCAGCCAACGAGACCAACGATGGACAGCCAGTCGTCGCAGAACCCGTCCACCGCCAGCGTCGTCGTCCTGCCCGTCGCACCCCGGACTCCGACGCCTTTCCACGGGGAGATCCACGAAGACATCGAAGACTGGCTGCGACACTACGAACGTGTAGCCCGCCACAACGGATGGACGACTGAGCAGTGCCTCCACAACCTTTACTTCTCGCTTGAAGGCACTGCGAGGCACTGGTTTGAAAACCACGAAGCCTCCTTCCCCACATGGGAGTCCTGCGTCGCCGAACTCAAACGAACATTCATCAACCACCATCGTCGCCAGCGAGCAGAGGACCTGCTTCAAACAAGGGTGCAGGGCCCCAATGAAAGCCTGACCAGCTTTGTAGAGGATGTTCTGCGTCTAAGTGCCCGAGCAGACCCGGAGGCCGCTGAGGAAAAGAAACTTCGAATCCTCATGCGAGGCGTCAAGGCAGAAATTTTTGGAGGCCTGGTTCGCAATCCCCCGACGACCGTCGATGCATTTGTGAGTGAAGCCACGAACATCGAGCGCGCACTGACGGCCCGAGCAAGCCACTACCACCGACTCGCCGGCGCGCCTACTTCTCCAACCGTCGCAGCTACACTTCCGGACCTGAGCAGCACCGGTGTCGACAGCCTTCGGGATATCGTCCGGGATATCGTCCGGGAAGAGCTCCGGAAGATTCTACCTGCTGCAGATCGCCCAGCCTCACTCTCACTCGCCGACGTCGTCCGAGAGGAAGTTCACCGAGCTTTCCATCCCGAGGTTGCCGTCACCGCAGCAGCACAGCAGGAGCCAGCCGTAAGCTACGCCGAAATGCTCCGCCGAGCACCATCAGCACTGCGTCCGTACATGGCGCCTCCCGGACGTGTGCTTCCAGAGCCGCAGCATTCCCGACGCCAGGAAGATCGGGCACACGTTCGTCCAGAACAAGTTGCGCCAAGGAAGACCGACGTGTGGAGGACGGCTGATCGACGCCCGTTGTGCTACCACTGCGGGGAAGCCGACCATATCTACCGACGATGCCCCTACCGCCAGCTCGGCCTACGAGGGTTCGCGCCCAACGACCCTCGACCACGTCTTGGAGAGCGACCTCGGGACATCGAGGACTACCTCCGCCGCTCTTCAACTCCTGAGTCGTCTCCCCGCCGAGCATTCCGTTCGCCATCTCCCCGACGCTCGCCATCGCCCTTCCGCCGGTCTCGCCGAGACAGCCTGTCACCCATTGCGTCCCGTCGGGAAAACTAGGCGCGGCAATGCCGGGAGGTGGTGTTGCCGAAGACGAACGATGCCAAGATCCTCCAAGATCGTCGGAGCTCTCCCACTCTAACGCCGCAACGCCCCGAAACGACGTTTCTGTAACAGTGTCGAACAACCTCAACGTTATCATCGACGGCCACGACGCGACAGCACTCGTCGACACCGGAGCGGATTACTCCGTTTTGAGTGGGAGACTCTCTCGTCGCCTTCGGAAAGTTACGACGTCGTGGGATGGACCACAGATACGAACCGCCGGCGGACACCTCATCACGCCTGTCGGCAGGTGCACTGCTCGCGTTGAGATCCATGGTGAAACCTGCCCTGTCAAGTTCGTCGTTCTGCAAGACTGTTCGAGAGACGTCATTCTCGGAATGGACTTTTTGTGTGAATACGGCGCCATCATCGACCTTGGGGAGAACAAGCTGACGCTTCGGAAACCTGTTCCCTCGGCGGAAGATCCCAAAGCGACGTTAGCTGCAGTGCGAGTCCTTACCAGCCACGTAAACCTGCCGCCGCTGTCCAGTGTCTTTGTCCCCGTCGGGACCGACGAAGCCACCTGCGGGATAGCACTGTTGGAAGGAAGCGTCCAACTTCTCCTTGGACGAGGGATTGGTATTGCAAGAGGCGTAACCGAGCTCCAGGACGGGCGTACCGTAGCCCTTGTCACCAACTTCCGGCAAGAGTCGCAGCACCTTACAAAGGGTACAGCTGTGGGCTACGTCGAGGAAATTCAGGACTCGGCCGCCATCGCCGTGATCTCAGAAGACGCCTCTCCGACGCACCACAAGGGAACCACGCCGTCAATGCTCGACATCGACCCATCCCTCCCAGGCCCACAACGACGACAGCTGACTGACGTTCTCGCTGAGTTCAGTGAGTGCTTCGCCACATCGTCAAGGCTACGCCAAACAGCGGTTGCGAAGCATCGAATTGTTACTGACGATGACGTGCCCCCTATTCATCAGTCGCCGTACCGAGTTTCGGTGAAGGAGAGGGAAACCATCCAGAAACAAGTTCAAGAAATGCTCGACGACGATATTATTCAGCCTTCAAGCAGTCCGTGGGCCTCTCCAGTCGTGCTGGTGAAGAAGAAAGACGGAACCCTTAGGTTCTGCGTGGACTACAGGCGGCTGAACGCTGTTACAAAGAAAGATGTCTATCCGCTTCCCCGCATAGATGACACCCTCGACCGTTTACGCCACACCCGGTACTTTTCGTCGATGGACTTGAAGAGTGGCTACTGGCAGATTGAGGTCGATGAACGGGACCGCGAGAAGACTGCCTTTGTCACGCCCGATGGACTTTACGAGTTCAAGGTGATGCCCTTCGGACTCTGTACGGCGCCGGCGACTTTCCAGCGGGTCATGGATACTGTACTAACGGGACTGAAGTGGCAGAGCTGCCTCGTTTACCTGGATGACGTCGTCGTTTTTTCGCACGACTTCGACGAGCACTTGAAACGGCTAAGGGCCGTGCTCCAAGCCATCAAGACCGCAGGGCTCACACTCAAGCCAACGAAGTGCCGCTTCGCCTACGCCGAACTTAAGTTCCTTGGTCATGTCGTTAGTAGCGAAGGAGTACGCCCTGACCCCGCGAAGACATCCGCCGTAGCCGAATTCCCTCGACCATCGGACAAGAAGGCCATCCGCAGATTCCTGGGGCTGTGCGCGTACTACAGGCGCTTCGTTCAAGATTTCGCAAAAATTTCGGCGCCCCTCACACATCTTACGAAAGACGCCGTGAAGTTTCACTGGGCAGAAGAACAAGAACGGGCGTTCGACGAACTGAAACAAAGACTTCAGACACCTCCGATCCTCGGACATTTCGACCAGCACGCCGAAACCGAAATTCACACGGACGCAAGTAACTCCGGCCTTGGTGCGGTATTGGTACAGCTACAGGAAGGCACGGAGCGAGTTATTGCCTACGCAAGTCGGACACTGTCAAAAGCGGAGAAAAATTACTCCACGACGGAAAAAGAATGTCTCGCGGTTGTATGGGCGATCACAAAGTTTCGTCCGTACATATACGGGAACCCGTTCCGGGTGGTCACAGACCACCACTCGCTCTGTTGGCTTGCAAACCTCAAAGACCCTTCAGGACGCCTGGCTCGATGGAGTCTTCGACTGCAAGAATTTGACATGACCGTAGTCTACAAGTCAGGACGGAAACATAGCGACGCCGACTGCTTGTCCAGAGCCCCCGTCGAAACGCCAGACTGTACCGACGTGGATGATGACGAGTGTTTCCTAGGTGCCGTGGACACCAACGACATGGCAGGACTTCAACGAGACGATCCGGAGCTCCGCGCCCTGATTGAGCATCTAGAAGGACGAGGAAGTACCGTTTCTCGTGTCTTTTCACGAGTCCTGCCGACCTTCGCTATTCGAAGAGGTGTACTTTATAAGAAACATTTTGGAACCAGTAATTCGTCGTGGCTTCTGGTAGTCCCCACCAGCCTTCGAGAAGAGATTCTTCAAGCCTGCCACGACGACCCAACTTCAGGACACCTCGGTTACAGCCGAACACTAGCCCGAATACGTGAAAAATACTACTGGCCCAAGCTGCCGAAAACCGTCCATCTCTACACGCGATCGTGCCATGAGTGCCAGCGACGCAAGAAACCGCCGTCAAAGCCAGCAGGTCGCCTTCAGCCGATTCCCCCTCCAACCAAACCGTTCCAGCAAATTGGAATGGATTTGCTGGGCCCTTTTCCACCGTCGACCCTGGGAAACCGCTGGATAATCGTCGCCACAGATTATCTTACGCGTTACGCCGAGGCGAAAGCCCTTCCTTCGGGGACTGCTGTCGAAGTCGCGAAGTTCTTCATCGAGTCCATCGTCCTCCGGCATGGCGCCCCCGAAGTCCTGATCACAGACCGAGGGTCATCGTTCATGGCGCAGTTAACCCAGGAGATCCTTCGTCTAAGCCAGACGGACCACCGTCGGACAACTGCATACCATCCGCAGACAAACGGGTTGACGGAGCGGCTCAACAAGACCATCGCCGACATGATCTCCATGTACGTCGACGTGGAGCACAAGACATGGGACGAGGTATTGCCATACGTCACATTTGCCTACAATACGGCCGTACAAGAGACCACAAGAGTGACGCCCTTCCAGCTGGTGTATGGCCGGAAGGTGACGACTATGCTAGACTCTATGTTGCCGCACGATCCAGTCGACGACGGAAGCGATGACGCCCAGGTGGTTGCTCAACGGGCAGAAGAGGTCCGCCAACTGGCAAGACTACGAATTCAAGACCAGCAACATGTCGACGCCGGCCGATACAATCTTCGCCGGCGTGACGCCCACTATCAACCCGGAGACCGGGTATGGGTGTGGACACCAATACGGCGCCGCGGTCTCAGCGAGAAGCTTCTCAAGCGCTACTTTGGACCCTACAAGGTGCTTCGCCGTCTCGGGGACTTAAACTACGAAGTCCTTCCAGACGGAACCCGCCCATCTGCAAGACGTCAGCCGCGACCCGAGGTAGTGCACGTCGTCCGGCTGAAGCCGTATTACGAACGATAGGACTCTCCACTCTCGTCGACGAGTGAACTGTGGACTGTGAACTCCGGCTAGCAATTCTGCTGTCCTTTTGTTTTTTTGTTTTCCGTTTTTGTGCTGCATCGGGACGATGCACTCTTAAAGGGGGGGATAATGCCGCGCCCAGGGCTGAGAAAGCAACGCTCAGTCACGGACCTCCAGAAAGTTCTCGTTTATTCATGTACCGCATGTAACTTCTCTCATTTATTCCTGCTTTTGTTTTCTAGAAAGTGCGTGTTCATTCTCGCCCGATCACGCGACGCTCGAGCCGCTTTCGCCGAATCTTCGGGATAGCGACGCACTCTAGATAAGAGGCCGCCCGCGACCCTGTCGAGTCAGTTTCGCCTCAGCGTTCGACCTTGCTGCTTCGCCGCCTTCGACGCCCGCTACGCTCTGTTGTTATTTTTCTATTTCCTTTTATTTTTGGCACAAGTTCGCCACATTAAACGTCTATTTCTTTCTGTGTATTTATTGTTTCTTTTGGTCACCACCCGTGACAATATGCAGCCCACACTTCTGACAAAAATATATTGAAGAGACTGAAAGGGATGGTAGTCAACATTTTTCAACAAAACTGCTCTTTGGGCAAGGGATGAACACAAATATGAGTCATCTTGTTCAGGTAATTACAACAAGTAAATAATTGACCGACTAGTACAATGCATTCTTGATAAGAACATTATTGCTGCAATAAATCCTACAAAAAAGAAAAATGTGCAGTTAATCTTTTATTTCCGAGTTGCATTACATCTAACGAATTGCTGTATGTGTGGTTCAATCTCTGGACCTCTAAGAGTGGGGCTGCATTTTTTCTAAAGATTCTAAATGTTAGAATGATGGATTAGACTGTTAGGAGAGGCATGCAGTTGCATGCCTCACCACAAGATGGCGCCACGGCGCATCGCGAGGACGCCTTCCGCGGGACTCTAGAGATGGCGCACGGGATGCGTGGCTCTGGGGGAGAGCGGGGAGAAAACGGGGGACGCGGGATGGCGAGCGGAGCGCGCGGTGCAGCCCGAGTGCTCCGGAATAAAGCAGTTCCGGTTATGAGAGTGCCTTTGTTCTGAACCCGAAAGCGGAGCTAGCGTGGAAGCTCGCTGGGCCCTGACAAGTGGGGCTCGTCCTCTGAACTTGAAATACCCTGCTAGACCAACGGCAAGTTCTGCGAGGCAGTTTTACGTCCTCATCTCGCCAGCACGCCGACATGAGCACGAACAACGTGGTCAGCGAACTGCTGGCCCAGACGGACGGCAGTGCCATGGACCGGGAGCGATTGTCTTCGTGTGTGCGGGACGTGCTCCTGAACACACCGTTACAACAGGACACCGATGCGCGCACGCAGGAGCCGACGCCTTGGAAGTGCGGTAACATCCAGTTGCCGAAATTCATCGGCTATGAGGACAGGCAGAGCCCGACGGACTTCCTCGACAAGTTCGAGAATTTCTGCCTGGTTACGGGCGTTCCGGACAGCAAGCGCGTCCGGCAGGTCCTCCCGGCCGCACTGGAGGGCACAGCGAAGCTTTGGTGGCGCTTTGCGGGAGGCTTCGAAGACTGGGAGACCTTCGTGAAGGAGTTCCACGCCGAGTTTGCGTCTGTCGATTACAAGCATCGGCTGAAGGAGGAACTCGACCGACGCACACAACACCCGCAGGAAAACTTGCGCCACTTCATCCACGTCATTGCCGAATTTTACGACAGGATCGGCGAGACGGTGTCCGACGAAGAGAAGGTGAGCGTGTCAGGCGTCAGATGCACCCAAAATTTCAAGACTTGTGCGAAGGGCTTACGTTCGCGAATCTGCGCGAGTTTGCGAAGGAAGCCGGCGGCGTCATGGAGCGTGCATGGCACCGCCTCAAGTACGTTCCGCCGCCGCCAAGAACGGACCAAGTTGCCAAGGACCTCGCTTTTGCGGAGCTGCACCCCACAGTGCCCAACCAGTTCCCTCCATCCACGCTCGCTGCCGTGAATGCTGGGGTGGCCCCTCAGCCATGGTGGCCCCTGCATCCAGCAGCAGTGCAGTCATCCTACTGCAAGGACCAGATGTGGGTTCCAACCACAATGCCCTGCCAGCCAGCACCGCAACTGCCACCACAGTGGGCAGTGCAGCAGCCCCAAACATTGGCTACCTCATTTCAACCCATACCCCAGCCAACACCACAGTGGGCAGCACTGCAGCATCCAGCCTGGGCACCACCTCTGCCACAACAGGGTCAACAGTGGCTTCAAACTGCACAGCAGGCTCCAAACCTGCAGCCTGCCTCCAACAGAGGACAACTGTGTCAACGCTGTGGGGGGGTTGGACACTCTGCCCGATACTGCGCAACTGGCAGACAACGCAACCAACAACGCTGCTACAGGTGCAACGAACGTGGACATCTGCAGGCTAACTGCCCGGGAAACGGGCGAGCGTAGAGGCTGACCCGGCCAGCATCTACGAGACTGCCTTGCAAGTTGCAGCAACAGCCGGAGGGAGGGAGCCCTTGCTCGAGCTCACCGTGGGGAACCAGGTATTCCTTGCCCTGTTGGACACTGGGTCCAGTGTTAGTTTAATGGGGGACCCAGCTGTGGTGGCTGCTCAGGCTACTGGTGCAGGACTCAAGCAGGAAACCCATTCCCTCAGGTTGGCAACAGGATGGTCAACCACAACTCAGTCCATCAGATGCCGTATCCGTTGGTCGGGTGGATGCCGCAAACAACGATTCATCCACATGCCAGGACTGTGCCGTGACATTATTTTGGGCAGAGACTTTTTGATCGCAGCGGGTCTATCAATACATGTGGCCCTCGGAGGTTGGACTTTGGGGACGGAGATTCAGGAGCTGGTCCGCTTCGGCAAATCCTCGGAAGTTCCACCGGTCGCCCTGTCCGAGGAAGTGTACTCATTGGAGGAGCTGTTTGCAGCGCCCAGAGAAGTTGAGACCTGCCCAGAGGAAGCCATGGTCAGGGGGACTCCCGGAGAAAAGGCAGAAGGCGACCGGCGGATAGTGACAGTACTCAATGACTACAAAGACACTTTCACAGTACGACCTGGACGCACCTCGCTGATCGAACACAGCATCGACACTGGTGATAGCCGACCCATCCGTTGCAAGATGCGACCAGTAAATGCAGAGAAACGAGCCATAATAGATGAATGCATCAAAGATCTTCTGGATCAGGACTTAATAGAGCCAAGCACAAGCTCCTGGGCCAGTGCCCCTGTCCTGGTGGCAAAGAAAACTGGCGGCTACCGACTTGCAGTGGATTATAGACCACTCAATGCAAAGACTGATGTCCCAGTGCATCCAATGCCCCGAACTGACTGGATCCTGGCGCAACTTGGCAAAGCAAGCTGGTTTACTAGCCTCGACCTTTCCCAAGGCTTCTTCCAAATTCCAGTGGCAACACGGGACATTCCGAAGACTGCGTTTCTGTGTCACCAGGGAACGTTCCAGTTCAAACGCATGCCGTTTGGTGTAGCCGGAGGCCCAGCCACATTTCAGGCTTTAATGGACAAAGTGCTTGATGGAGTGAAACACAGGTACTGCATGGCGTTCCTAGACGATGTCTTGGTCTTTTCGGAGTCGTTTGAAGACCATGTGGTGCACTTACGAGATGTACTACACAGGATCACAGAAGCGGGACTCACCGTCAACCCCAGCAAAGTGCAGCTCTGCAAGCAGTCACTTAAATTCCTAGGCCATGTCATCTCTCCGGGTAAATGCCAGCCGGATCCAGAAAAGGTTCGAGCAGTTGAAGAGTACCCCCCCCCCCCCCCCCCCAACATCAGTCAAACAGCTGCAGGCGTTCTTGGGACTGGTGGGATACTACCGCACATTCATCCCACGATTTTCCGACATCGCAAAACCTCTCACGACACTGCTGAAGAAGAACACACCTTGGAGGTGGGACCAGCCACAGCAGAAAGCTTTCAAATCCCTAAAGTCTTGGCTTACAGAGGAGGCAGTGGTGGCCTTGCCCGACCTCAACCGCCCCTTCATCATTGAGACAGATGCCAGTGGCATTGGCATCGCCGCAGTCCTCCTGCAGGAGAATGAGGGACACCTCAGGCCAGTTTCCTTTATAAGCCGAACATTGACGGAAGCAGAGAGCAACTACACCGTACAGGAGTGGGAATGTCTGGCAGTTGTATGGGCGCTGGACAAGTTTCGCCCATACATAGAGTTTGCCCACTTCGAAGTACACTGCGACCATGCATCACTCTCATGGATGTTCCACACGGAGCAAACCTCCAGCAGGGTGAAGAGATGGGTGCTCCGTCTTCAAGGCTTTAAGTGCACCGTCAAGCACAGGCGGGGCAAAGCTAACATCCCTGCTGATGCCCTAAGTCGTTGCCCAGTGTCTGCTCCAGAGCCTCCTTCACCGTCTACTGCCGAAGACTGGTTTCCGATCGACGTGAGTGAACCCATTCCTTCAATTCGATTTGAGGAGGTTGCCGCCTCAGAGTCTGTGGATATATCGCTGCTGAGGGATGGCAAAGAGTTGGCTGCTGAACAACGAAAGGATGAGCTTCTGAGAACAGTAATTGACTTCATGGAAAACAACTCTTTACCCAGTGATATTAGGGAGTCGCGTAGAGTGCAAGACCTAGCAGCAGATAGCGAGATTGACGACACGGGTCTCCTGCTGTACGTGGGCCAGGGCAACAAGGTTCCGTGGCTACCCCTCCAACTGAGATCACTGGTGTTACAGGTGGAGCACGACCATCCGCTTAGTGCCTATGCAGGGTACTTTAAGACGCTCCGACGGACGGAGAGGAGATTCCACTGGCTTGGAATGAGGGCAGATGTCTCTCGTTACGTCCGTGCGTGCAAGACATGCCAGGCCTTCAAGCCACGACGACAAAAACCGAAGGGCCTAATGGATAGTTCTTGGGCTACTGGCCCCATGGAGCACTTGAGTGTAGACCTGATCGGACCACTTCCTGCCACAGCAAAACAGAACAAGTACATCTTAGTCATCCTGGACAAATTCACGAAGTTCATCGAGCTCTGTCCTCTCCGGGCACCAACATTTAGAGCCATCGTGGAGCGTATGGTAGATATCTTCTGCCGACATGGGGTGCCCCAGAGTATCTCCAGTGATAACGGCCAGCCGTTTGTAAGTAGATTATGGAAGGGAGTGCTCAAGCACTGGGGCATTGCAGAGCGCCATACGGTACCGTACAGACCAGCAGGCCAGACAGTCGAGCGGCACAATGCCACAGTCAAGCAGAGTATTGCAGCCTACTGTGACACCCACCGCGACTGGGACAGGCGCCTCCCAGAGGTGGCGTTTGCCATGAGGACGTCCGAGAGTGTGGTGACCGGTTACACGCCCGCCTTCCTCTGCTACGGCCGAGAACTTCGAACCCCGTGGGAGTTTCGCCCACAGGAGCACTCCAAGACCCAGCCCTCTACTTCCCATGTCTACAGTGCAGAGCTGAGCCAACACCTCAAAGACGCCCTCGACTTTGCGAGAGACCACCAACGCAAGGCGCAGGAGACACAGCGACAACACTACAACCGGAGGCGACAACAGTGTGGGTTTGCTGTGGGCGACTTGGTTCTCCGAGACTCACACACGCTGAGCAACGCCAGTCGGGGAATCACTGCCAAACTTGCCCCTCGACGCTCTGGACCCTTTGCCATTGCGGCCCGGGTAGGAGGAAACGTGTACAGACTGAAGGACCCTACTACGGGCCGACGGTGTGGACTGGCCAATGTCGACCAGTTGGTGCGCTATTACGACTCGGAGGTATTATGCACAGATTAAGGAGGGGGGATCTGTTAGGAGAGGCATGCAGTTGCATGCCTCACCACAAGATGGCGCCACGGCGCATCGCGAGAACGCCTTCCGCGGGACTCTAGAGATGGCGCACGGGATGCGTGGCTCTGGGGGAGAGCGGGGAGAAAACGGGGGACGCGGGATGGCGAGCGGAGCGCGCGGTGCAGCGCGAGTGCTCCGGAATAAAGCAGTTCCGGTTATGAGAGTGCCTTTGTTCTGAACCCGAAAGCGGAGCTAGCGTGGAAGCTCGCTGGGCCCTGACAAGACAATCATCTAAGAGGAGCATGATAATACACATGGAAGTTACTGTGGACTATTGATACCGATCGGCAAGGTAAACAGCCTACTAATATTAATTTCTAAGGGACATCGGATGCAACATTTTGTGCACTGATGAATCAAAAATGTGAAGACTGGCTGTGTTCTGAGTTCCAAGGGGACAAATTAACTGTTTTATGAACATAAGTAATGAGCTTGTTTTTCCGAATGGTTGGTTCGAATGCTTTGCAAGAGTTTGCGCGCAACTCAATTAGCAAAAGCCAGCTTTTCACTTTAAAAAAGTATTGCAATCCAATGTAGAATCGTCGATTAGCACAAAAGGTTGAAGCTTGCAAGAGCTTCCTCGCTAAAAGTTGCTATAATTATTCGGTGACGCAGGGCTGAAACAACTTCCCTAGGCCCTAACGCGACGTATACCTTTCGCTTCGATTCTCAGACATTGCAACGTTCAAACGAAGCTAGAAAATACGAATATTTTATGCTGGAAGTTATATCGTAAAATTGTTGATTAGTACGAAACGTAAAGATCGCACGAGCTTCCTCGCTAAAAGTTGTTGTGATTATGCAGTTACCTAGGGCTGAAGCAAATTTCCCTAGGCCCTACGTCCGACGCATACATTTCGCGTCGATTCTTAGACATTCAAACGCTCAAACAAAGCAAAGAAAATGCGAAAATTTCATGATAAAAGCACTCAAAGTTCTATCGATCCTCGAACACATCCGGGAATCCAAGCACCGGGATGGCGAGACGGCTGATGCTGTCTCACAGGTGTTAATATCCAGACGATCCAGAGTGATCTTGGGCAAAAAGGGTATAAAGTCTCATTTCTTTATATTTTCACATTATAACTGCGTCAGCAAGCACGAAGAAGCCCGAAGCCGTCGGAAAGCAGCTGCACATCACGGCTACCGCGCACCGAACAAACTCGCATCCGCCAGCTCTGGGCGCTGCCATCTTGCCGGTGACGTCACGGGTCTTGGGCGGTCACGTGACGAGTGGTCACATTTGCGTACAACATGGCGGCAACCGGGGGGGGGGGGGGGTGCCACTTCCGAACTTCCGGTTTATCACTCTAAGCCCCTCTACTACAGTGGCTCTACCTCGTTGGGGGAGAGGCGGCTTCAGAAGAAGTTGCCTTGCGGAGGCTAGGCTCGTGACGTCATGCCATCCCCCCTGGGCCAATCGAAGCGTTTTTGGTAAAACGCATCGCGTGTAAGTTCATCATCGGCTTATGCAGTATGATGGAGCGAACAAAGACAGCACATGGAATCAAAAGTCAAAATCAGTACCACGGGTAAACGCTTACCCAAGTCGCATATCTTCCCGCGAATCTTTAAAGGGCCGAGGACCGTATTGCGCTGGCACTCGCAATGTGCCTCGTTGCGACGGCCACGAGTCACACCAAACAAATCTTTGTTGGTGAGAGCCATCGTTGAGCATGTGCCATACGCGGCGAAACGTTCGTACCCAAGAAAAAAGAGAGGCTGTGTTCCAAAATCCATTCGATCTCATTCCAGAGTAAAGGTTTTGTGCACTTGCGTTCGAAAACTTACCCGCCTCCAGCGTTTCTCTATAGAACTTGTCACGTGATATGATCTGCCGGAGTAAAGCAGAGATCATACATACTAACTCTAGAGGAAAAGGTCCGCCATTTTTCCATGCATTCTGGCTGCCGCGAGCGGCAGACCACGCAGGCAGACCTTCGGGGTCCCAAACATGGTTAACAACTTCCTTCGATTTCACGAATATAATTATATTATCAGAGCAGTTTCACGACCTCCAACAATCCACGAGCTTACTAGTGGAAAGATATTCGCGTTCCTTTCGAAGCTTTCTTTTTGCATAGCGCACGGATGTAGGGCCTTCCGTCAACACTAAACCAACCTCCGGACACAGAGCGAGTTGCGCGGCCGGAACACGGATGGCGCCACCATAGAGGTGTACAGCAGCGCTCGTGTTGTCAGAGGCGCTCATTAATAAAAACTAAACAAAACAATATTGAATCAAACTTCATTCAACTGTAGTTATGACTGCATATTATTTCACTAAATACAAATTACATATTCCTAAAATATAACATATATTTTTTTTAAAAGTTCATGTCAACATCACGCTCTCGAAATTTTGCTCTTTTTTGTTTTTTGCGTTTCTAAAACGAAACCGCTGCTTGTGCGCATGCGCGCTTGCGCTCTGCGCGTTCTGAAACCGGTGGACCGTTGTAGAGGCGTCCGTGGGTCTGCTCAGTTGGCTCGGTTGGCTCGGTGCTTCGCGCTTTCGCTCGCCTTCGGTGCGTCAAGCGTCGGCGCCTCGATCATCGCATTGCGCGAGCCTCGCACTTTCGGGCAAGTGGAAAGCTTTTCGTGTCTTAGAACCACCTCATTCGTGTGGTTACGCAAGGTCGTGCCCAAGCAGCGTCGGGGACAAGAAGCACCCATTCGTTCGGATCCCAACTAACGACGGTGAGTTTGAAAGTTTTCACCCCAATTGAAACTTTTCCTAAGCTGATCTTCCAGCCACAAATTGCACCATTTGAGGGTTTTGTACTCTTTTAAGTAATTGAATATATCGTTTAATTTTTGAAATTTACAAAATGTCACCGTGATTTCATTGCGACGCACACATTTCGGCGAGCGTTCGCAAGTGGTTTTGTGGATGAAGATCATCCTGCAAATATTTTATGATCTGTAGACTACTGTTGGCGAAATATCACCTCCTCTACCTCTCGTCAATTTCGTGCACAGCAGTGTAGATCCCCGTCGAGTAAATTGTAGTCTATATACAAATATTATTCTCTCAGTTTTATAATATTTCAGAGTTCATCTTTTAATATCTGCCCGTTTTTATAAATGTATTTCGTGTAGATTATTTTACAGCCCTGCGACTAGTTTTGCCACGTTTTATTTCTTTCAGAAATAAATAGAAAGCTGTATAGTAATATAATTTAATTTTTAAAGACACTTTTAAAATCTTGAAAGATTTACGCATATAAGGGCGGAATGCAGACAGCAGAGCTTGATCGCGAGATCTGCTATCCGTCCTTCCATGTGTAATTCTTTCGAAAGTTTTTACACCTCCGAACGCATTCCCCTCAGAACAATTAAAGCTCGCGTTAGGCGTTTTTTTTTTTTTTTTTCGTTTGTTGCACATCAAATGGCATCATTTGCATTATGTGTTCTTTTTTTGTGTATCCATACAGATTCTCAAGGCATGAAGATCACTCCAACAAGCCTCAGGGACAGGAAACCCCAATAGACAAAAGTTAGTGTCCGTGGTAACTTTTCTGTGAAGTGCACTTGATTGCTGGCCAACCTATCAAGCTGAATATGTAACCATCAACATGCTAGGTTCCGCCGTAGTGATCTTTGCAGTCTAATCTACGCTCAACTGTAATGTAAAACGGGAGTGGCTGGGGCAAAGAGGATTATAACAAAAACGAAAGGATAGTAGGAGCAGCCCTATGTAATGTTTCATAGCCCTGTTTCTCTTCTGCAAGTGTATGTGTCGTGACGAGACAAACTAATGTGTTTTTACATTGCCCTGTGCAGATCCTGAGAGGATAGAGAACACACATATAGCAAAAATGAAAAAGAACAATGTAGTGGCTGGTCCATCCCGTGGGCATCATAGGATCTCGGTGGTCACATCAAGAAAACCTGGTTCAATTCGTGGTTCAACTTGACGGCGCAAGGGAGAGGTATCGGAAGCTCATCAAGAGGCCAAGAGAAATGTGAAATACCAAAGTGGTCTACAGAGAGCTAGGTCTACACATTATTAAGTCTCTAAAGATTTTGGTTCAGGTCTTTAAGTAAGCAACGAATAAGCTTGCCCGAATTACAATTCATTGTGTTAACTGTTTATTTGCATGAACTAGTCAGAATGACACGAGCTTTCAACTAGGCATGAAATCTTTTGGCTGTGCTTCTTGAGAGCCTCGAGAAACAATTTTGTCCACTGCGTCAGCAGGTTGCTCCTTGCACGATGTTATGGAGTAAGATCATAGACCAGGGTGGCCAAACCGCGGCTCGCGAGCCGCATGCAGCTCTTCGCTGGTCCAAGTGCGGCCTCGCAGATCCCTCGTAAGAACCCCCCCCCCCCCCCCCACCCACTTCCCCCACCACACCACCCCTTTCGCGCTTTCCGCGTTTCCCAAGGATTTCAGAATAAAGAACAGCTTGCGGTTTGGCAGCCTTGTGCCCCCCTCCGTACAGTCGAACTGCTTTTCACTCGTATGCTTCCACAGATCCTGTTTCTTTCATTGTTCGCGAGAGTTTGCCGGACCCTAGGGGGAAGGGCGTCAACGACAAGGACTGTCAAACCATTCATGCACTTTGGCTTGGGGTCGAGGAAATGTTTAGTCTCGCAGTCTTTGTCACTCACCGGTGATACTTGTCCCCTTTTGATAAAGGATGTTCCCTATCGTTCCTTGTTGAAGGTCGCGGAAGCCCGAGTTGACATCATTCGTAGCCGCCCCCCGTGGCTCTTAGAAGTTTCTTGGTTTTGTTTGCGGCTCATAGACCGGGTCAACCTGGCCACCCCTCTCATAGACTAACAGAAGCCTCTGAGCATCCACTTTGTTTGGACATATTGTTAGCCTGCTGGTGGCCAACAACCTCTAGGCGGTTTTTTTTAGGGTGGGAAGGCGAGGGGGGAAATATCTGTTGCTTCGAACTAGTGATTTCAGGACCTTCGGCAGCTAGGATTCAAACTACATACTTGGAGAATTTCACTTTTTAAGATCTCAAGTTTTGGTGGACAATATGTGACCCACTAAAATTTTGCATTATTGTCTTATTACACAGGTTGAAGAATTGATGTTTATCGTAATATATGTTCAGGTTGGTATTTGAGATTCCACAACCAATAACCATTTAAATATCTTCTTAGACATAGCTCACCGATAGGGCTGTTTGCACACAGTTCTCCGGTAAGGGTGCATATTTACTTCACACTGGGTTTGCTTCTATGTAACACATATCATAAATTATGATTATTGTGTTTTCATATCACGGAAACAGACATTTCTGTTTGCTGTTACAGTATTTTTTCTCAAAGCTGCACCGGGAGGGTTGCGCTCCGTTGATCGAGGACGTCCGGTGCGCACCGGTGCACTTGATCGAAGACTCTGGGGCGAACCTCGCTGCACCGGTGCGCACTGATCGAGGCTGCTATATCTCTTCGGTGCGGTGTGCGTGGATTTGTGACGTAACCTGGACAGAGGGTCCTTCTGAGAAGGCGTACGTGACGAAAATGAGCGAACTACCGCTATTAAGCAGCTCACCTAGCTCACCTAGATCAATACTTATAGCTGCTGCTAGCTGCTGTATAGTCAGAACTCATGGCTCTCCCTGGCATGTTGGCATGTGAATAAAGGAGACTTGTAATTGGCCTTTTCCGGAGTTTCCGATGCGCCTGCGCAGCAGCAGCAGACCGGAGTCCGCCATTTTTGGTGGCGTGGTACGTCCGGCTCGGGGCTGCGGGAGTCAGCGCGGTGGTCACGCGTTTTGAATTTCTCGGACATGCCCAAACGCTGTTCCGTTGTCGGCTGCAGCAACGAGAGCGGTAGTTATAGCTATTTATGTTTCTTTAGGCTTCCTTTTACTAGCTTGCACCCGACGAAGCGGCAGCATTCTGGCGATCCGGGGAAACAATGCAGACGGCTTCCCGTGTTTGCAGTTGCCACCTCAAGGAAGGCTCTTGTCTGTGCTCCTTTATTTGTTATTGGCGTGGAAATACAAGTCAGCGGATTGATTACTAGGTATGCTGTCGGTGTCGCTCATGTGCTGCAGAGCGAGCGCTTCGGAGTTCGCGTTTCTGGGTTGGTGCGTTTGACTGCCGCACGTTTTTCCTTGCTAAAGTGGCGGTCTCGCGTTGCTACGCTAACTGCATGTCTGCCTTTTGGATGCTGTAAACATTTGAATCGCCCACAGTCTCCAAATATTTATAAAGCATTGATGTAAAGTGGCTACGCTGCACAGTTTGTTGCTATGTGCACACCCGGAAAGAGACATGGAACCACGACCGCATCTGCTGGTCCTGGGGTGAAATAAGAAAGAGGAAACAATCGACTTGATGAGTTGTCTTCATTTATCTGTAGAGTAAAAACAACTAGTTTGCAACATTGTCTACAGATGTGAGACTCAAAACAGACAGGTGTGGCAGATTTCGTGTTTTGTCTTCAGGGCCTACAGTTACACACCGCTGTAGCCTGGCTCGCTCACAAATTGGCGGCTGTACGTATACAACTTGAATATTAATTAAAGATGTATTTTAGTGGTGAATTTCATATTCTGAAATTTCAAATTGTCACTTTCTTCCAGTAAAAAACGAGACCACCAAACTTGCAAGGCTCAGCCGCGCTCGCAAACGACTTAGTAGTCCCGAACGCGTCCGCCGTTGACCCGGACAAGTTTGTATGTCTCATTTTTCACAGGAATGAAGCTAGGCTTTGAAATTTCACAAGCTGAAATCCACCACTAAAATACACTTTTGATACAAATTTGACACTGGTACGTGCGGACACCCAGTTTTTCGGACGATTTTAGAGTCAGCCTTCACATTTATGAGAATACATCTTGTCAATCAAACTTTTCGAGCAGGTTAAAGGAATAGCTCGCAATTTATAAAACTATTGCCTTAACTGTAACTTGATCTCGAATATTTTCTGAATTTACTGCCGGTACCGTATATAACATGAATCCTGGATTAATATAACCGACTGTACTTTCTCAATGGTCGAAGAGAGCTTCAACTGTGCCGTCAGTCACTACGGACGCCACGGCGAAGTCCGTTGTCCATTCGGAAAAATGTACAAACGGACGAAGCAGTCCGTAGTCAACACATTCATTAAAAACAAATGTACTACTCGATATTGTTGGATTGAGAAAAAACAAACGCTGAGAGCATTTACCGACCGCGTTCGGACAGCCAACGTAGCTTGCAGCGGGCAGAACGGGAAGCGGGACAGGCCATCAAAAACGTTTCTCCTGCTTACCGATATATGGCGCCCATAATTTGCGGAAAATAGAGAGCCTACATACGGGACTTCTGTCTTAGGGCGGTGTCAGCCTTTAAAGGGGCCCTGTAACAACTTTTTCACTGGTTTCTAATTTGCACCGAATCTGAGCGCGCTGAACGTAGTAACTTAAAGCAACTTTTCTTTCCTCAAATTTTGCTTTACTTTAAAAGTTATAGGCAAATTAGAATTACGAAAACAAGCAAAAACTAACTTCCTTCATGACGTCGTAGGTCCTGGCTTGGGCGGCCGTGAACTAGAAGAGGGGTAGCGAGCTCATCGAGCGCTCACGGCTGCCGCACTCCGTGTCGACGGCTCGAGAGGGCGTCACTAAAGCACTTGTTCGATAGGCTGTATGAAGCGGGCGGCCAGGGCGGCTCGCATTGCATTTGCTGCATGATTAAAGGCTAATTCGGCATAACACTTCATTGGCCACAAACGACAGCAAACACAGGGTAAAAATCAGTTCAGAACGGGAGCCACTTCGCGCTGCCATACCGCCAAATGGCCGAATCGCCAGCTAAGCCTTCGCCGAAAGCCTTCGGAACGCTCGCAACCGGTCGGATCGTCGACCCGGTATACGACCGTAGCGCCGCCGCGTACATCCGGGACCTTTCTACGCTCGCCGTTTGTCAGAGCCTCATCCCACTATCCCTTTCTAGTATGCACCGTTTTTTCCGCCGCTTGGTGGCGGGTTTGTCGACGGGTCTTTTCTTGTTTCCGTACTTTATGAATTGCATTTGTTTCCTTTCTGATCTAAAATACTGAACAACAACTACTTTCATACACAATTGAAACGGTTCGCGACACTTGGATTTTGTATCTCGACTAAAAAAAAAGCTTTTAGCGGCTCTGACCAGTAGTAAGCCCAGGACCAAAGACGTCACATACTGCGCGCTTTCGTCAACGCGGGTCGCCCTCGTAGGTGGAGGAGGTTTCCGCGTCGTCCGGTTAAAATATGACGCACTGATATTTAGTTACTCTCTCCGTGCCCTTCGGCTTGCCCGAACCCCAAGAGACTTGGAAACCACAAAAAAGGGTAGACGCTTAAATATGATTGCAGGGCCCCTCTAACCCAGTGCGGGTTGCCATGGTGACGCGGCGACGCTGCGCCATCTTGGGGCCCTGATAACAGCAACCGTAGTCTACGCCTCCGTGTCTATGTCGCGGTCCTGTCGTGTTTACCGCGGATCCTTTTCGACGATGACGTTCCCGATAGCGCTGGCGCACGCTACGTGCTTTTAAAAGACTTGAGGAGCAGAAATGCCCGGATGTTGCTTTCCGCAATGTACGAGTCACAACAGGCAAGGCGTACGAATGTTTCGCTTCCCGGCTAGCCTTAATCGGAAGTGACGCTGGCTTGCTCAAGTGAAAGGGGACCGCTGGGAGACCACTCCTGCTTCTCGTGTTTGCTCCGTGAGTATATTTTATGCTCTGTTGAGCCCCTTACTCCGTGTGTAATGACTCGTCCGTCATATGCTGTCTTCGTTATCGTGCGTCGTGGGTTCGAGTCATCGCGGCATCAAAATATCTTGAAAGGACACCGACTGTGACTATCTCATGCCTGCGTTCATCTGTTGTGATCTTACGACGCATGCGTTTGTTGTTTTGAGAGCCTACAAGGTACGTTCGACGTGACGCAAAATAAACACTAAAATTACGTTACAAGTTGAAGTGATGGGTGACGTAACCTCAGCCTGCTATTGTGCGTTACGTCCGACGTTACGTAACTACATCCTTCATTTAGAGCTGCGTCTGCTCGGTCAGACTCCTGCCCTCCATATTCGTATAGTCTCCTATATATTCTGTTTCGTTACGTGGCCGAGTGGGTTGGAACTTTGCCGCCGAGCGTGTGGTCACTTTAAGAGTTCGGTACCCGCGATAGTTTATGGGATTCTCCAATTTTCTTTTTTCAATGGTAGCACGTTGGGGGTCACGTCATTGCTGGATACGAGTACAGCTCCGATAATCATATGTGTCTAGGCGCGCTCGCGATGGCTCGCGTTTTTAGCATTGGCTGTCAAGCCAATGCTAAAAACTCGCACACCCACCCACATACCCAGTTTACCCACATAAACTGAAAGTTTATGTGGTTAAACGATTGATGAGAATCCATAGGAGCAGTGGACTATAACCATATACATGCACTCTCAAACCCGGAGCTTGCCACTGATTCCAACCGGATTGCACATTCTATGCCATAGATTATAATACTAAATATTGCATAAAACTCCTATTGGATGCAACCAAGAAGATTCGAAGCAACGCTAAGTTGCTAAGTTACGTATGACTCGGACAGCGCGCCAAACATTAGAGTTACAGAAGAACAACACGAGTTCAGGAATACCATTCACTATCATGATGACTGCAGACCACATGCTCTCTTGTCATGGGGTGTGTCCATGTATACTGTAAACTGTCTACATCCTATACATGTGCATGAACCATAACGATTGTATTTGTTCATCATTGTAAGACGTACTCGTTTTTTTTTATTTCAGATGCATTTTAAGGCCAGAAGCTTCGAGCAAAACAGACAGGATGGTTCGAAGAAATTGAGGCCTGATGCGGTTGCTAAACTTTTTCCGTATCGTAGTAAGTGTGGACATTTTATTTATTTTTCAATTCAATGTTTATTTGGTGAAATGAAGACTGGCCGTTTATATTAGGTCGGCTACTTGAATGCTAGTAGAAAATTTGATGTATGTATGCGTTTTACAGATATATGCACATGATGAACATTGCGCAATACAAATTATTTCTTTTTCAAATGAGAAGGAAGTAGAGGACTTTTATGGAATGCTTAGAAAATATTTTGTTGTGTGCAAAATCTGCCGTGTGTTGTAGCCCGTGTCTGAAGTAAACAACCATGGATATAATCTCTATAGTTTTAGCAGACCCACCAGAAAGCTTGCTTTGGATATAATTTATGCGATAATGCCTCTCATACCCAAATTTGAAATGTCTACTTGTTTCTGCGATACAAAAAGTAGATGAATAAAGCGAGCTCTGACATTACAGTAGTTATTGGTGTATGCTGGAAAGTCTTATCTTGCCTAATAATTTATTTGTTGATCCTTTCTGTACAAAACGCTAAATGTTTTTTTTAACTTGTAGCTTCACAACAGTTTTATGCTGTGCATGCCACATGTAATGTATGTACACACTTTTACTCACAACTTTGTTAGACTGCCCAGCTCAATATGTTGGCTTAGCTCAATATGTTGAAATTATGTATGAGATTTTGGACAACAGATGACGAACAAGAGGACGATAGGAGGTCTCGTGACCTCTTGTTAATCGTCAATTGTCCTAAGTCGTAGGACCATTTCAACATGTTTAACTTTGACCAGCTCGTTTGCGTCCTAACTTTCTCTTTATAGCATAGCAAGGTTTTTACGACATCCAAAGTGTTAAACAAATAGGCCTAATGTACTAGTAACCGAAGATTTAAAAAAAAAAAACTTCCTTAGTTTTTCAATAATTAGTCTTATTTTCTTGTTTTTCCTCTTGGGCGGAAGAGTAAAGGTGGTGGAAAGGGTGATGTGTAGTTATCGAAAAAAGTAGGAGCATATTCAAATACATTTTTGTACTGTATCTAAGTAATACAAACTGAAACAAGGAATTTGTGAATTTCAAGTTGTTGAATATATATGTAAATAAATAGTTACAAGTACCTGTGTTTATTTGTGTTTTGAACTGATCTTTCCAGCCATCCCAAAACACCGAAAGCCGCCAAAAAAGCGTGCTTGTGCATTGACAGCCACACCACTGTCATGCCCAGTGCTCGACGTTGTTGCAAGTGACCCAGACAACACTGCGCCGTCTATGCGTTCCCATGCATCGGTGGCCACTCCAGTGCCTGATGTGGCTCTCGTCAATGTTGCAAGTGAGCCAGGCAGTGCTGCTTCAATCATCTGAGCTCGTGAATCGGCAGCTGCTCTAGTGCCAGAAGTTGCTCTCTCCATACGTGCCCATGCGTCAGCAGCTGCTCCAGTGCCATGTGTTGTTTTGAACAACACTGCAAATGGCCCGGACAACGCTGCTTCGTCCGTGTGTGCCCATGCATCGGTAGTCACTCCAGTGCCTGACGTGGCTTTCGACAACGTTGCAAGTGAGCCAGACAGTGCTCCTTTATCCATCTGTGCCCGCAAATCGACAGCTGCTCCGGTGCCAGATGCCGCTCTGTCCATGCGTGCCCATGCATCAGGATCCGCTCCAGTGCCACATGTTCTGAGCATCATTGCAAATGACGCAGACAACGCTGCTCCGTCTGTGTGTGCTTCAGTGTCAGCAACTGCTCCAATGCGAAAAATTGCTTTTGACATTTCCAATGAACCGGTCAACCGGGCTCTGTACATGCATACCTGTGCACCAGCAGCCACTTTAGTGCAAGATATGGCTCTCGACAATGTTGCAAGTGGGCCAGCCAGGCAGCATATAATCGAAGCACAGGGTAGCCTTCCCATTGGGCAAATGCTCTCATCAACTTCTTTTGCCTTTGGAGGGAGCACAACCTCAACCTTGACATTAATGCGCCGAGAGAACGCCGAGCTACGGAAAAAAATACAGTGATTTGAACCGAAAATAGAAAAACCTGCAAAACCTTCACGAACAAGCAAAGTCAAAACTCCACAGTATTCCGAAGAAGATGGCGTCCGCCCTGCAAGAGACAAGTGCATTGACAACATAATTTTTTCTTAACAACGACCAAAAAAGAAAGCTCTCCCCAGAAAGACCACGAAAGGCAAGAGGTGGTCTGAAAAGACTACTCGGGAGGCTCTGCAGAACAAGCATGCTTGTGGTGCGACTAGATACGAACTGCTGAGGTGTTTGTCGTATTCACTACCTTCCAACAAGACGTAGATTCGTGGACTCCGGAATATTCGTTTCCTGCCTAGTGTCCTTGAAGAGGTACTAGAAGTACTAAAGCGCAAGGTAGAGACAATGGAAGATGTAGAAAAATATTGTGTGCTCTTCATGGACGAAATGGAGATCAGTCAGGGCTTCGACCATGACCGCTCACTTGACTGCCTTTTTGGGGATACAACACTTTCAGAATCTAGCGTTGATGTTGCCAACCATGCACTCGTCTTTATTGTTGGTGGGCTAAACACGAGGTGGAAACAAGTCATTGCCTACCACTTTACTGGGCGGTCAATCAGTGGTAGCATTTTTAAGGATCTTCTCTTCCATTTGATTGAGCTCTGTTCCAGTATTTCCCTGCGAGTGCTCGTTGTCACAAGTGACGTGGGGGCCACCAATCGTGCAGTGTGGCGTCTGCATGGATTATCGAGCCACAGGGACTCCGAAACTGTCTGCTCTGTTGCACACTCGCAGCATGATGGCAGGAAGCTGTTTTTCATGGCTGATCCAGCCCACGTCTTGAAAAATATTCGTGCTCAGCTTCTTTGTGTAGACACCTTTACTCTAGAAGAAGAGACGGTCAGGGAGTACAATCTTCCAGGAAGAACTGTAGACATAGATCACGTTGAAGCTGTGCTGTCTTATGACAGGAGTAATGACCTCAAGATTGCAAACAGGCTTTCTGACGTTCATGTTAGCGGCGGACATTTCACAAAGATGAGGGTAAATATTGCTGTGCAGATGTTTCGTGAAGCTCCTCCTACAATTCGATATTTAATCCAGCAAGGAGTCTTGCCCCCTGAAGCAGAGGTGACAGCATGGTTTTTCGACCTTGTGAGCAGCTGGTATACCCTGATGTCCTCACGACACCCTGTGGATGCTTTGAGCCATTTCGACCCTACAAAGCACAAAGAAGCAGTTGGAACCCTGGAACTTGCATGTACCACCTTCTGTCAAATGAGCATGGGAGCAACTGCACACTGGAAACCATCACAGGCAGGTCTTTTGGTGTCAACCACTGTTGTTCTGAACCTCTCAAATGAACTCTTGAACGAGCACAAATACAAGTACCTCCCAACTGGTAGGTTGAGTCAAGATTGTCTTGAAAACATCTTCTCCGTCCTAAGGCTCAAGAAACCTGTCCCAAGTGCATACGATATGAAGTGTGCTTTAAAGTTGATTTGTGTTGCCCAGTTCTTGCATACGCCCACATCTTCTAGCTACAGCGTCGATGACAGCACGCACCTGGCTTACCTCCTCGACCCTAGTCTCAAGAAACGAGAAGAAGAGGTCGACCAGGATTCTGAAGAATTGGAAACCTTGTTTGTGTGTAGTCTGACTGGAGTCGAATGCGACATTCTTGCCTACGTGGGAGGTTTTCTTCTCAAGTCTCTCATCAAGTCCATTGGCAACTGCAACGACTGCAAGGGAGCCCTAGTTGGAGATAGTACAGACCAATACAGCAGCCTAATCCACCTGAAGGAGTATGTCAAGAATGCTGGTAACCTCATTCAGCCCAGCCAAACCGTGATGAGTTTCTTGATAGAGTGCGAGGTAAACTTCAAGGCCTTTGCACAAATGAATAAAATTATGACGCTCAAAACTCAATTCACCAGCATTTTGAATTCACTGCGCAAGTCTGTGAGAGTACGGCTAGGCTGCTGTGACATGCACCATGCTCGAGCAGAAAAGATGCTGCTTGAGAAGTACGTGAGAATGAGGCTTATGATTTATCTTCGACAGCAACATGCACAGAGAGTAGATGGAGCATCGAGCAAGTCATGTGCTGCGGCAAACCTTGAATAACTTCCGGGTAGATCATTTTAGCTAGCGGCGGGCCGAGCTGCACTCCCGTGTCCCATTTACTGAACTGCCCAAGCCATATGTAAATATCTTTCACGCCATGTTTTTCCACATTATTGTTGGCATTGTTTTAAAATTGTGTTAGCAACAAAGGGTAATAGTGCTATCCAGAGTACACTTCTGCGATTTTTTTGTTTCTCAATTCCCAGCACTGTTCTTTGTTTAGTTTCGTACTTTAAGCCCCATTCAAGATTAAGTTCTCCTTGACAGATGCTTTAGTTTGTTGATTTTTGTACATGCTTGTATCGTCAAATGTGTTTATTGTGATGTCATTCACAGCATGTTTCTGTGAGGACAGCCATGCAGCTTAATAAATCGACTTGTTAAAAATGCACTTCGGCTGTTTTCATTTGTCAAATGCTTAATAAGTAAAAACTATAGTAGTAAGAGTGATTATGGGGTATTGAAAAACCTAAGGAAATCAGACTTCGCAACAACGTAACTGTGCACAACATGAAATGGCTCCCCCAGCCCTCCCATACACGGCTGCAGAACGATTAATGAATTAATCAAACTTTATTGAATAACAGGATAGACAGACCAAGAAATCGTCTACGCTTTACTTCGAGCAGCACAGCGGAATTACAGTGACGTGTTGTGCCAAGGTAAACAAAACGTAATAATCTGAATGGTCCCTGCAAAGTTATAATCATTTCAATTTCTCTAAAACACCCACTAGATCGACATGCCGGATAGTCCAATAAGTAATGCAATTATTTTTGGCACCATGAAGAAATTACCAAAAAAGTGCCTGGAACGATATCTTCAGTATTCAGATAATTGCCTCCGGATTCTACAACCTTCGTCCCCCTGTCAATCAAGTAGTTCATTTCTCGCTTGGAGAACGCTTGGGATTCAGACAAAAAATTGCCGACACTGTACACCGCACGTTCTCCTTGAGCAGCACCTTCTTGTCAATATACTTTCGGAAACTGTGAAACCGATAAACACCTGCAAGCACAACGTCCGGTGAACATGATGGGTGAAGGATATAATCATGAAATGCATGTTATTTGCAATAGGGTCATCCTTCTCGTGATTGGGCGGTCATTTTCTCCATGGATCAACACTCTTTCGATTGATCAATGCAGAACTCCACGTGAAAATCTGATTTGGAAGTAACTGTTCAAACTGAATGATACCACACATATCCCACCAAACACACAGCATCATTTCGTGGGTGGAGGTCTTGTGTTTCAGCTGAGCAGAGGTCGGCATTTTAGGTCACCCTCACTCACCCTCACAGCCACAGTCACCTAAGCCCCTCACTCACCCTCACCCTCACAGCTACACTCACCTTCAGCCCCTCACTCACTCACATCCTCACAGTCACACTCACCTTCAGCCCTTCACTCACCCTCACTGAACCTCACGGTCCTCACGCCCCTCACACACTCATGGCCCTCACGCCCATTACGCACTCACCGCCCTCACGGCCCTCACCGCCCTCACGGCCCTCACGCCCCTCACGCACTCCTGGCCCTCACGCCACTCACCTCCCTCACTCACTCATGGCCCTCACGCCCCTCACCACCCTCACGCACTCATAGCCCTCAGGCCACTCACCGCCCTCACGCCACTCACCGCCCTCACGCCCCTCACGCACTCACCGCCCTCGCGGCCATCACAGCCCTCACGCCCCTCACGCACTCATTACCATCGCGCCACTCAGGCCAGCTTCAGATGGAGCAATTTCGCCCAGAAGCTTGGCGTCGCAACACCAGCAACACGGGCCGCCCGCGATCACACGCAGCAACCAATTGCTGCAATTTGCCATCATCATAAAACTTTTTTTGCACTATTTAGACAGAATTACAAGTTATAAACGTGTTTTTATGCATTTAAATCTCGTTGAGAATATTAATGTACCTTTCCGAAACAGTTTATTTCCAGAAACGATCGATTTCAAACCAGAACCAAGTCTTTCGGTGTCATCATCTCCGGCACGAGGTATCACGTGAAAATATTGCGTCCCTGATTGGATGCAGCGCTTCAAACGTCTTCAAATTGCTCCGAGTTGCTTGATTATTTCGAGCCGGACCCCATCTCAGCAATTCGTGTCGATCTAGGGAAAGCTAGAGAACAACCCGCCATCAACACCAAAATTGCTGATAAAGATGCTCCGTCTGAAGGGGGCCTCACGCACTCACCGCCCTCACGCCCCTCACGCACTCATGGCCCTCATACCCCAATTGCACTCACCGCCCTCATGGCCCTCACGCCTCTCATGCCACTCACTGCCCTCACGCACTTATGTCCCTCACACCCCTCACGCACTCATGGCTTTCACGCCACTCATCGCCCTCACGCCCCTCACGCACTTATGGCCCTCATACCACTCACCGCCCTCACGGCCCTCGCGGCCCTCACCGCCCTCACACCCCTCACGCACTCATGGCCCTCACGCCACTCACCGCCCTCACGCCCCTCACGCACTCATGGTCCTCATACCACTCACCGTACTCACGGCCCTCACGCACTCACGGCCCTCACAGCCCTCACCGCCCTCACTCACCCTCATACTCATGAATTTTCCTGGTTCAGAAACTCACTCCCCCTCACCTCACCTGTGAAGATGAGGGTGAGTGAGGGTGAGTGAGGGCCCTCACGAGTAAGGTTTGCGAGGTATGCAGCTGAGCCCACCACATTGCCTTTGCACAGCCACTGACGTTTACGTTCATATTGCAGTTAAGGATGCATTTTCCGTCTCTTACCACCACTGTGTCCAAAATTAGCTCCTTTCTGTTCTGGTTCAGTAGGGCACTCTAAATATCCAGATGCTTCTGCTAGGGTGTCAACTCATGGGGCACCGATTTTCTCAAATTGGCCGCGTTTCCGAAGTCAGAGAGTTTGTTTTTGGTGCACCCAATTCTATTTTTAGTGGCGAGGGTCGTTGCGCGTAATCGCCGAAGCGGCGGGGGCCCACTGTAGTGTAGAATAAACAGTTATACACTGGAAAAGCACAAAGCGTCCTCTAATTGTCCGGACCAAAGTTCGCTCCTCACCGACCATCGCGGCCCCGCAACGTCATTTCCTTCTGATCTAGCTGCAAGCCGCATGTCTTACGTTTCTCTTACATAATCACCAGCTTGCCTGTGCCTCACTACGCCGTGCGAGCGAACAAACTCAATCTTGTCCCGCAGGTAAGAAGTAACTTCGCTAGCAAATAACGTCGCTCAAATAACATACTTCTTTGCTTTCAGTAGAGAGGCGTGGTGTCGCGGTACAAGCAAAGGGCTTTAGAATGTGCCGGTAGCTACTTGGTCACAAAATATAAAACATTTCTTCATATGTTAGTGAAAACCCCTGCCCGTAGAACGTTCTCCATGCGAACGAAGGGCCCCAAGATGGCGGCCCGTCAAATTTGGCGGCCGTTTCAGCTGGAGCGAGGCAACACTGGCCGAAGATGTCGTCACCCTAAGACAGGAATCTGCATGGAGGCTCCCTAGCGGAAAAGGCCCATTGTGGTCATCGTCGCCTGCTGATATTCCAGCCTGGAGCTCGGCCCAGATTTGAACCCCAGCCGAGCCTGGTCCATCCCGGGGACCCACGTCGGCCGCGACAGTACCAAGATGGTGGCGTTCAGATTGCGTTTTTGATAAAGTGTGTAGATAAAGCGTAGCTAATGATTCTCAGAAAATATCGGGACCGTGCACGAAATGCGAGCTACTCTAGTACATTCTTTTTTTCAGCGTCGTTATGAGCTAGGTTTCCTCCAGGCTTGTGCCCATCTCAAATAGTCTACTCAAGATACTGTATCTTAAATATTTTTTGGAGTATCTTGCCGGTAGCTACTTGGTCACAAAATATAAAACATTTCTTCATATGTTAGTGAAAACCCCTGCCCGTAGAACGTTCTCCATGCGAACGAAGGGCCCCAAGATGGCGGCCCGTCAAATTTGGCGGCCGTTTCAGCTGGAGCGAGGCAACACTGGCCGAAGATGTCGTCACCCTAAGACAGGAATCTGCATGGAGGCTCCCTAGCGGAAAAGGCCCATTGTGGTCATCGTCGTTTGCTGATATTCCAGCCTGGAGCTCCGCCCAGATTTGAACCCCAGCCGAGCCTGGTCCATCCCGGGGACCCACGTCGGCCGCGACAGTACCAAGATGGTGGCGTTCAGATTGCGTTTTTGATAAAGTGTGTAGATAAAGCGTAGCTAATGATTCTCAGAAAATATCGGGACCGTGCACGAAATGCGAGCTACTGTAGTACATTCTTTTTTTCAGCGTCGTTATGAGCTAGGTTTCCTCCAGGCTTGTGCCCATCTCAAATAGTCTACTCAAGATACTGTATCTTAAATATTTTTTGGAGTATCTTGGTATCTTGCAAATACCTTTGATGGAGAGTATTTAATATTCTATTTTAATTACAATACCGAGTATCTTGTACTCATTATCTTATATACATTTTTTACATTCCGCCATTTTCCTTGTTTTTCGGTATGAAGTGGGGTGGCCATGGCACGGGCAAACGTGAACATTCTTTCGAGCAACCGAATCCTGTTGCTAGCTCCGATTAGCTACGGTGACTTTAACTGAGCTCGTGAAAATATCGCTTTTTTGCCGAACGTGACTCATATTTCAGCTCTAAGTTCGTACAATGAAGGTTCTCCCCTCGCCTTCCCAAAGTAGTCTTTTGTTTCTATAAAGTTTCCCCCCAAAGAAATCCTCAAACGAAAGGTGTGGTTTTACGAAAGTGAAGATGCCACCCTGAGGGCGCAAGCAGACCGGGAAACGACCTACGAGAACGATGCAGACTTAAGTGTTAAGAAATAACAAATAAAGAAAATTAGAAGTGGACACACACAAAAAAGTAGACAATTTTGTTTTGCTTTCTGTAAATTTGAGCCCACTAAGGTGAAACGCCGAGGTTTTTTTGGTTTTTTTTTTTTTTGTGTTGTCCGTCCGGCACTTATTGCTCTCGCGAACGCTGTCTGTAAGCGAACATTGATAAGCAGGGAACAGTACAGGAAACGAACTATGAGCTGGGTGACCTCTCAAAATGCCAACAAAGGGTCCCTTAACGTTCAGTGCTTTTCTGAACGCAACCTATTTGAAGAAGGTGCGACCAGAGCCGTGGCTATTATGTGGGTTCTCTTTGTTATCCATTCACTCATATCCTTGTCCCAAGTTAGTTTATAGTGAATTTAGCATGGGAGTTTACAGTATAAGGAATATCGATTGTAGTTAAACGATGCGTCTAAGGTGCGCCGCAGGATGTGATTTTCAGCGATGTCACTATTGGCGAAGTGCTCTGACTCGTTTGTCACCTCCACACCTCGGTGTTTACCCAACACAAGACCTCTGCACATGCCCAGAGGCCTTGTGGGCATGTTTGTGTCATCTTTTTTAATAGAGCGCGGGGCATAGTGTAATGAAAAAATACCAACAATTAGTGAAGTGACGTTAAGCGCCGGATCTCCCCCGAAAGCAGTCGTCAGAGGATGCGAACTTGACCCACTTGGGCTTTTGTGCTGAGCTGGGCAGGGTGCATGCTGCATTGTTCATGCAGGCCGAAGTGGTAAAAAAAGAGCCCTTCCTCCCCCTCACCGGAGAACACAAACTCCAGCCGAACGCTGACGCCGCGTTCGGTTAAGTCAGCCGAGCGCTGAGCCATTGTATTTGTTGTCCCCATCCATCTAGTAATAAAGTTAACCGCTTGGGGCGCCACGGTCTGATCTCCTCCCCAATAGCTAAAGCGACCTCTTTCTTGTTGTCCCAGAAATGGTAAGTTCGAGAATTTTGTCGTCTGATCGAGTTACGAATGTTCTACGCGCCAAACTTCCTACGCCAAATGCTCCAGAAACACACGCGGGTACAAAAGGTGCTCCGAGTGGCGGTCCGGAGTCAGTCTCGCCCCAGCGGTCGATCCTGCTGTTTCGCCGACATCGACGCCTGCGACGCTAGTTTTTCTCTCTTTTATTTTGGAAGCAAGTACGCCCCATTAAAGGTTTAGTTTCTTCAGTTATTTCCCGCCTCATCATTTTTCATTCATGACAATATTTTGCTCTTTATAGTAGGACTGCATAAAATAGCCCTACAATACTATTTTTTCCGTTTTGTGTTGTTGCGTGCTAATAAACTATTCTGGTAACCCAGATTTGCGTAGCTGCAGAATTGTCGTTACCAATGACGTCAATACAAAATTAACCATGCAATGCGGAAGTATTTTCATAAGTATCTGAAATACATTTCTAAGTATTTGTACTCTACTCAAGATACTTTACAGTGAAAGTAACTTGAGTAGTATTTTAAATACTTTATGACGTGGGTATTTAGTAACTTAACTTAAATACTTTTATTGAGTATTTTGTCCAACACTGGTCTTCATTAGATTGCTGTGATTAGTTCGCTTATAGTGCGTCGTGATAAAGCAGACGCTAAGATATGTTTTTTTTAAGTGTCTACGAGTCGCGGTTTATTAACCCTGCTAAGAGATATTTTCCTGCAAAAGTAATAGTTCAGACGTTGTTGTATTCTAACATCTGGTATACCTATTCACTATTTAAAAAAAATTATTTTGGGAATTTAGTGTGTTTTAAGGGGCCTCGTTCTCTTTGCTCTATAATTGTTCTATGCTTAAAACAGAAACGTTAAAGAGAGTTTTATTTATTTGCTTTGTAAACTGAATTATACGTCATATAGCTTCCTTTCGCCGTTTTTTTTTTTTTATCTGACACGTTTTATTTTATTATTTCGCTGAAAAAAACTCAGGTAGGTGGAAAAAAACTGTTCACTCACGAGTTTGTCTGGTACTATGTAGAGACCCCAGTAGTGATACTACCGGGCCATTCTAAGGGCCCTAATATGGAGACTTGGTGAAAAAGTCGGCGAGATATCTGGCGGCAGTGATTGGCCAACGCTGCACTTGACCTTGGCGCCGGCCAATCATGGCCGCAGGATTTCTCGCCGACTTTTTCGCCAAGTGTCCAGATTAGGGCCCCAGGTGAGATAATGCGTGCGCCGGTATTGTTCAATTCAAAAGTTTTTAGATTGTGTCCAACCTTCAATCTATCGACTAGAATGGGTGCAAGATGTCTAGGCTACTTAAAATTTAAAAACGTACTTGAGAGTTTAGCGCTTTATAAATTGTAAGGTATTCAAAGATAAAACTTGAAAATTAATATTCTCAGCTCTAATAAGGGTTCTCCTTATCTGCAGGGACGAACTTGAGAGGTATAATTATGACAAAAAAGTGAGAACAGAATTGCAGGAACCATAAGATACCAAACGCGTCGTAGTCTAATAAATGGTCGGCATTGAGCTCGAAGGCGGTGCACGGGGATCAATAAAAAGCGGGTTTCCAACATGGGTCTAGCATATTGCGCCATCTAGAAGGCTCGACACGCACCTGCTATAGAAAAAAGATTTTTGGCGCGTAAAGCTCTCCTCCGTCCTTTCCAAACGCTTGTTTTCCCAGAAAACGGACCGTATACCACGATTTCTCCAATGCCCCGCAAGACGGTGCTGACACCGAGCCGCTCATGATGCTCATCCTAGCATCAAGGACGACGATGCTGGTTCAAGCACGAGACCTAGTTGCCTTCGGAGTGCCATTTGTATGCTTCGACTCGGGCGACCTACTTAGACTTGAGCAGCCGCACTCCCAGACCACCAAACTGCCAGGGCGTTGCCACCTGAAACCCTCATCAAACAGCCGGCAAGATCACCTCGGCTGCTGGCTGGCTCGCCTAGCTCGACCGTCCCCAATCTGGCGAAACTCGGGCAGCGTTTTTTGTGACGATCACAAGAACGAACGTCGTCCTCATTTTTTATAATATATATCATAACATAATCAATATCTGCTAGATAACCTGCGATCTGCGAGGAAAAAATAAGCATAACCTATCGCCTATTCGGATTCCCAAAGAAAATGGTAGTTTTCGGTCAGAAACTTTATTGAGACTCGTTATTCACTCGGCATTAATTGTTTGATCAAAATGAATGGACGCGCAGTTTGTCTGAAAACAACCAAGCGGGCAACTGTTCTGTATATTTTCTTTTTTTTAAGGAGTTACACTTGCAGTTCACCCCAACGTTACTCGATCAACTAAGTTGGCAAGCTCCCACGGAGAGCCTGATCCCTTCTAAGACCAGCACTGACAACTGCCATTTTCCGCTGATAACCCCTAGATTCGGAAATGCTGTTTGAAGCTCATCCCTTTTGCCCGCTGCGGCCGTGTTTTGAACTGCTGCTGCAAGACCCGCCGCAGCTAGAAAGAAGATATGCGCTTCAAACAGCGTTAGCCCGGCTGAGAGTACGACAATGGATCACGCTCTCCGTGGGAGTTTTCCAACTGAGTTAATTGAGTAACGTTGGTTCAACCTACTGCTTTCTTGAAACAGTAAGGTGTGTTGTGAAAAGAAGCAACAAGCGCCATTTTTCTTCGGGAAGCTAGCCAAGCAAGCTTGATGGTGATGATTTCCTGCCCTGTACCTAGCGTGACCAAGCGGAGGAAGCAGACTCTAACCATTTTTTTTTTATCTATCTTTGTCTTTCCTGTCGAATGGAAAGGCCGGAGGAGAGCTTTGCGTGCCAAGAATCCCGGATGCCATGAACAGGACTTCTCAGTCAACGTTACTCGATCAACTCAGTTGGCAAACTCCACGGAGAGCGTGATCCCTTCTAAGACACGCGCTGACACACGTCAGTTTCCGCTGATAGCCCCTAGATTCGGAAATGCTGTTTGAAGCGTCATCTTTCTTGCCCGAAGCGGCCGTGTTTTGAACCGCTGTTGCAAGACGCGCCGCAACGAGTAAGAAGGTTGGCACTTCGAACAGTGTTAGCACGGCTGAGGGGTACGAGAAGGGACCACGCTTTCCATGGGAGTTCGCCAACTGGGTTGATCGAGTAACGTTGTTTTGTCTCCGTTGCAAGCGCGGAGCGTTAGCACTTACGTCCTGTAGATCTCTGCCTTGGCATGTTTGTGTTTATATAGCACATTTTGAAACTTTGCTGGAGGAGGATGTTAGGTCAAAAATGGCTTATGGAGTCCCCACAGCTAACCCCAATAGAGCCCTGCACCATAGGGTAGGGAGGTACTGGAGATGCATTCCCAAGTTCAGCTCGGATTCATACCAATTTTAATGAACGACACAACCAGTCATGCCAACAAATTTCACGAACGTTTGTCGAAACTGAGTTTCAATATTGAATCTCGAGGTTTGACTGATTCGGGGATCATTCGACTTTCTGGTTGTTGTCTGGTTCTGGTTTGATTTTATGAAAAATATTTGCCCTACTTCTACACCAATATATTGAATTTTTCGAGAAAGTAATTTTTACAATACAATCGTTTAAATATTACAGAATATTTACCAATGTACATAAGATACCAAAGCAACTGTATAAACTTTTTTTTTTATTTGGTATTTTTTTAAGCGAAACAATATACCAAATAAGTGCTCCACGCCTTCCGCCATATGGCGTTGGCTCGTTTTCAATTTTTGGGCACGCGCAGAAAGTCTAACTAAAGTCAAATTTCTGTCGAACTTCGCGTTAAAAGCTCCGGACTGTCGAACCTTTTACTATTCGAAACTCATCAGTTTTGCGACAACCAAGCTCTAAATATCCAGATGCTACCTTATACCCCACGGTATACGAATGAACTGACCATTTAATACTCCCGTTCTCGATTAAATCCCAAGAATAAGGCATTTGAACGGGGGACATACGCACACTTCATAAACAAGAACCTCAAAATTTTCACATCGAATGACTTCCCAAGAGCCTCATCGCGTCCGCATGCCCTGTTGCCCTGCAACAAGCAGGCTTTCTTGGGATGACAAGAAAAAAAACCAGAGCCCTGAACGCTGTTCGAAGCAGCACTCGGAAGAGCTGAAAAGCCTGTCAAGCGCTCGCTTCCGGGACAAGCCGCTTACTTTCGGTGGCTTCATGCTTGTCTACTCGATGCATCCAGCCCCCTATTAGCGGCGAGATGTATCGGTGGCGCCCTCGTTCGGTTACCTTTCGTGACGTCATTACCTTGTGAACAACAAGTTTGATGGTGTTTGTAATGGGCATGGTGGAAGCCTGAAATCATAGCGCTTTCAAAACAACACTGCCAACACCGTCAGAGTGGAAGTTCTTACATTCCTCTTACTTCCGTCGATGAGACACCCTTTGCTGACGTCACAGTCAGCATTCGGCCAATTGTGGTGGGCCGACCACAGCGACGCTTTCGTTCGCTCACGTCGCCAATAGTAGAGATCGGTGGGCGGACGTCACTTTTACTCTTGAGATGCAATCCCCCAGGTTCCCAAAGGTTGCAACCTGCTAGTCAAACTCAGTCACCTCCAGCCCTGCGAGAAATGTCAATTCCACTCTTTTAGACGAAGATACCCACATTTTGTGTGTACCTGAAAGAAGCTCTAACACAGAGGAAACAAACTAAAAAACGTGACATCCAAACTCACTTTATTTCCATCACACACTCATAAACTTGTAAAGCGTGCCGCTTCGGCATAAGCAAAGAGACCGCGCGTCTTTACGACACAGGCAATAACATGGGCAACATACGCGCTTGTAGCGTTTTTCTCGCTCCTGCTTTATGAAACAAATCGGTGGCGAGAGGCTGTTGCGACCACACGTAAGAACTAGCATGACCTGTGATGGCTTGAGCTCCCGTCAGACTGCACTTGAACGCTCCGCAGAAGCGTCGTCGGGCGAGTGTTCGTAGGACGGCGCCCAGAAAAGACCCTCGGCTGGCCCTCTATTCCGCCGCACGCGTATCTTTCTCATTCTGCGGAGAGAGGTTAGGTTTTCAAGAAGATACGCTTTTTTTAAATAACGAAATAACGAAAAAACAGAATCCAGCATAGCTTAGCAAGCACATAGGGGGATCGGTGGCCGAGTGGTCTAGCGCACACCAGCTCGGAGCACGTGGAGCGAAAGCTCGCGCTGCAGAACCCAGGATGCTGGGTTCGAGCCCCACCCCTGCCCGTTTCGATCTGGATGAGCATCGTACCGGCGTGCGGTCGTGTATCACTACTGCGTGGTGCACGTTAAAGACCCCAGGCTAGCGGCTGTACCGCACTGGCTAAATTTCTCATCTACAGCTGGGAGACTCGTCGCCCCTGTGAGGCAGACCAAGTTCTAGGCTGTATAAACACACACACAACCCAATTTTTAGCAAGCACACGGTACACGACGAAGTTTGAAACAGCGGCACACTTCGCAGAAACAAAAGATACTTTCCCACCGGCGCTTGCATCAGTCGTCAATCAGCTGTCCGCCCCTTACTTGTGTTGGTAAGACGCAAGTAAGGGGCGCTCTCAGTCGTCGCTCTCAGTCGTCGCTAAAAGGTAGAAGGGTGATTTCCGATAACATCGACCAAAGGGTTGCTAGTTGACATTTTTAAATCAACTGATGTTTTATATGCTATTGTCTAATGTCTGGTATGAACGAATCCAAACTTGGTTCTGACCAGAAAAAATATTTGGGGACCGGAAAGATCGTAAGGCATGAAGAGGGTGGACAGTTGCATTAACGCACACTGATGGAGGGGGCACGTTTGAGAGTGAATAATTAAAACGATAACATAAGGAAAATCTTAATACGTTTTAGACGCAAACTGCGGGTACAGCTTGCTTGTAATATAAAGAAATATTATTTATTTAAAATTTATTTATTTTTCTAAAAATTGTCAAACATCCCTGCTCGAACGACAAATGGCAAACTTTGGAGGTCTGTATCTCATTAAATAATTTAATCATTATTATATAATTTGCAGATAGTATTCTACTAATATATGGCTATTATTTAAAAAAAATAAGGTATATGAGTGATACGATAGTTACTATATATTTAGGAAACCATGGGAAAAAAATCAAACAAAGAAAAGTTCCGATGCAAATAAAGAAATACACCATCTTTGATTTTTTCTACATTTTGGTACCCTGTTATACTCTATTTCGGCATTTATTTCTATTAAAAACATGTTGAATCATTTTATTGAGAAAGACGAAAAAACTCCCCAAAGTAGGGTCCTTTTTCGGAGCCTACACTTAGCAGTGTCCTATACAAGAAGTGACTCTGAGTTCCAGTTTCATGAAACCAACACACATCTTTTATATGTTTTTATTCAGATGAGGCCATTGATAACTATAGAAATTGTTCACACACTAATATTGAGGAGAAACTACTTTGTACAAAAAGGTATCATATTACGGGCTAGTGATCTGAGAAATCATCATGCAGCGATCGGCCACTAGAAACTTTGTTTACTTTATTCTTCTGCGACATTACATGCTCTTCTCTCTTCCCCTCTATCTCCATCTCTCTCTCTCTCCCATATATATATCCCTGATTTATATCCAGAACAAAAACATATTCAAGCATTCCCTTTCTCCGTGATAGTGTTCTGTGGCTAGCAAAAATCGTTTCCTCGCTAAGCTCACGATTATGGCGCAATAGTTGCCGGAAACCGCAGACGACACTCGTCGCTAGTTCTGGCAAAACGGCCGATACACTCTTTTTTCGCATTTCCCCGCTCGCTGTCAAGGACAAGGGGGTTCGCTTCAACCATCAAAATATGGCCGCCGACGCCTGTTTACTGAACAGTCGTGCCTGTCGCCATCTCACTCGCTGGTGTCACGGGCGACAATATCAGGCACAAAGGGGCACACCAACCGGCAGCATTATCCCCAAATACTCGAGACTCGCGTAAGTACAATAGAGTGTAAACGCTGTCGCCACGTTAACGTAGTAAGACCCCCTCCCCCCTCCTTCTCCAACGGAGGACAGCAGTACGCGACGGCGTACTAACACAATGGCGACGATATCGACATTTGCCTGGCGTATTCGCACCGGAGTAAAGGGTTGTCATGTGCTTAATAGCGGCCAATTCCGGGCCCCGAATTTTTCCATAGTTCTACTCTACGGGCATTTCTCCGTACGCTTTCCGATATTGTATATGCCCGCCTGGAAGAATTTCAGGCGCGTAGTCAAGATAAAACGGTTCTTCGCGGCAAAATAAAGCAATTTCACAAAAACTTAAAGGCGGCGGCGATGAGTGTACGGTGAACGCTTGTAGTTTCGGTGTAGACAGGGTGTGTGTGTTTTTGTTGTTGACACCAGCCGGCGATAAGGCACTGCAGGCTGTAGCTCAGGACAGCAAGGGCTAATCCGCGAGACCATCAACGTAACCCCACCGCCAACCCCTCGCGAACCGGTCGCCGACATGGCTCAGGCTGTGTCATGAACCACGTGGTAGAAGCTAGGGTGCTTTCATATGAGCGCGTCGATAGGGACGACTGTGCAATTCCGGAAAGTCTTTTTCGAAGGCCGCTGACAAGAATTTTCTGTCTGGGTACTTTCCCTCTTTCTTCCTTTGACGTGGATCAAGCTTTGCTGACTGCCTCAGTTGTGACCTCTCTTTTGAAATGTACGTTTCCAGTGAGTGAGCTCCTCAGCCTCGGACTTGTCACTTGTGCACCCTCTTCAGTAGTTGCTTCACTTGGCAATTATATGCATCAGTTTGGGTTTAATTTCGATTATTTATGTGCACGTTATGAATGCGTCCTGGAGCTCCGAACGAGTGTTTTGTGCAGATTACTTTTGCAAGCACAAAAACACTATAACAAAGCAGCGGAATTTTCGAAGTTTTGGCGAGTTGGACCTAAAGTCGTTGAAGCAAATTATTCCACCTGACTATTTCACCAAAGTGAGTGCGACGAACTACCTGTGCTACGATTGCTTCATGTATATCACTAACTAGATCTCGATACAAAGCTCAGAGCTGTGCTCTGGCATGTTGGTGCCAGCTGAAGAAGCAATTGAAGATCTAAATCGCAGCATACTACCTACAGATGTGTCGCCGCTAAGACAACCAAGCGGATTAAGAAGTCGGGACAGGCCAGCCTATATCAAAAGAAAGCAGACAGAACTGGAGCACGTTGCTGTCAAGAATGTACGCTCAAGGCTACGTATTGCGTACGACAGAGACGCACCATCGAGGTCGTCCGAGCCAACATCCTCCCCATGCACTGAGTGGGTAAACAACTTTCGGCAGGCCTTTGAAACCGCCACCTCTCTCCGGGAACGTTGTCAAATGCTTACGCTCCTGCCAGAAGAATGAGGTTCAAAAGATGATTCCACAGGCCTCAAGGTACCTCATCAGTAAATTCCGAAAAATCAAGGAAAATCGTGGCGTGTGGTATGAGCCAGATGCTCAAACGAGGTGCAAGGTGAGCCCTGAGAACGTGTCTGCTGCCCTAGAGTACTTCCCGAAAGACGAGTTACAATGTTCGCGCCAAAGTCCCAACCAGAAGGACGTCATCTCTGTCATGCTCAACGGAGGGAAAACGTTCGTACCAAAGCGCTTCATGAGACTCTCAATCCGAGAGGCCTTCCGTATATACACAGACAAGCATCCCGATTCCGGCGTTGGGCTAACGAAATTTTATTCGTTGCGCCCTAGATGGGTCCAATGTATTCCACACCAGAAAGTGTGCGTTTGTGTGCGCTGCGCCAATTATTATCTTTGTATTGCCGCTCTAGAGAACGTTACAGGCTCAACATTCAACACTGGTGAAATGAACTCGGCATTTCTGTGCGACCCAGCAACAGAACTGTGCCTTCAAGGAGACTGTGATCACTGCCCAAAAGGCCAGTTTCTTACACTCCAGGAACTTGATATCCCGGAGGATGAAGAGATTGTGCTTGCAACATGGGAGTCCGGCGACCTTGTGAAAAAAACTTTGGAACCTGAGACTTTCCTAAAAGTCATCCAAGTGACGGTTGGAAGTTGGGTACTTCACAACCATATCCGGCAAACGCAAGGTAAAGCGATCTACGATGAAAAACAGTGCATGCAACGCGGGAGCATTGTCTTTCATTTTGACTTTGCTGAAAACTGGACCATCGTGCATCCTGACGAAGTGCAAGCATATCACTGGAAAAAAAAAACAAGTTTCGATATTTACATATGTAGTGACGACAAGAAAATCTACAAATAGCTCTCCCATTATCAGTGAGGACCTGTGTCACAACGCCGCCCACGCTTGCTTGGCTCTAGAAAAAGTGAAGGAGTGAGTTGAAGACAACGTTGCGGTATACTCGCACGTGACGTACGTAAGTGACGGGGCCGCCAGTCACTTCAAGAATCGCTACCAGCTTCACCAGTTTGTAAAGGACGATTGCCCACAAGCCCAGTGGTTATTTTCTGCATTTGGACATGGGAAAAACGCATGTGACGGAGTTGGCGGACTCGTGAAGCACCAGGCCACGCTGAACAACCTGAGAGAACGTTCAATAAGCGCAATTCAGACGGCCAGGACAATAGTGAGCGTTCTATCAAAGGAACTAAAACGCGTGCATTTTGTGTATCTGGACGAAAATGAGGCTGTTCGGTATCGTGAACAAAAAAAACAAGAAAAAAAAAGAAGAAGTGGCTGACGGTGCGCGCCTTCCCTGGCATTCAGTCTTGGTACGCCTGGCGGCTCAGCAAGTCATCAACACAAGGGACCTCTGACGTATATGTAGCACGAACAGTCGGATTTGCTTGGAAGCAACTTTATTAATTGGGTACACCGAGGAAAACCTTAGTAAAGTGCCGAATTTGATTTCCCAATGACTGGTCATTTTGAATGCAGGGATATCTTATTTATCACACTTTTCTTCACGGGGTATTTAACCTACTGTTTTAGTGGGTGGTTGCTAATAATTTTTATATGATCACAATAAGAAACTCATAAAATGTTAACCTCGAGCAGGATAAAATAAATGCTTGCCACAATTCATTCATACACCGAGTGCATTGAAGCTGCTCCAGTCAGGCTCAAAGGCATCCCTCACCTGAAATTGTTTGTAATCGGAAATACATAGCCAACCTAAAGAATTTTAGTAATATATCTTTATTTTTGTGTGTGGTAGTAAAGTTTTTTTTTTTTTTTAATTCTAAATATAAAATATACCGGAACGTAAAACTTCACACTGCATCATCTTTTTCGAATCATTAGTCTCAAATATGATACCACTTTCTACGCTTATGTAAGATGCTATATATACACGTTTGCAAGTCCGGCTTCAGGGCGCTGCCATCTTGCTTGGCTGGGGTGCTCTTGGGCGACTGATAATCCGATTACGAAGCCTTGCTAAGGCGTCGTAATCGGATTATGGCCGCGCCCCTAAGCGCACCCCACTGAGGAAGATGGCGGCGCCCTTAGACCAGACTCCGATTGCTCTAGTTATCATTATAGACCTGTGCGCCGGTCAGAAATCGCCGGCGGCGGCGCGCCGGTGTTTGTACCTCCGGCAGCGGCGTGTTGACGGCGCGGGGATCCAAGGATCGGCAGCGGCGTGGCGCGGAATAGGGAGGGGAGGCGGTTGTAAATTAGAGAGTGAAGGGGAGAGGTAAAAAAGTCGTTTGAATTTGGAAAACAGGATGCAAATACCATAAAAAAGAACACACTTTTTTATTTTATTTTTTCTGGAGAGGTATAGACCTTTTCACCCTCCGCCGCATGGGCGCTGCCATCTTGGAATCACGTGATACGGCCGCCATTAGGTTGCTTCAACTTGTTGCTCCGCTCTCCCGTCCGTGCCTTGGCGGATGCGTTGAATTCGTGTTTTTCGTCGCGTTTCACCGCGTCTCTTGCCTTACTCCGTAAAGTGTCGTCCGATACTTACACTTACCATGCAATTCCATTACATCATTATGTGCGCAACTTCTGTAGTTAATTTTGTAACACGTTATGAAAATATTTTTCACCGTCGGCGTGCGGGATACGTGTGAAAATGTTTTATAGGAACAGGAATCAGCGTTAGCACTTGCGCACATTGAATGCATATATGACTTGAAGAAGGCCTTGAGGGTTCAAATACCAATAACTTATGAGAACTGAGGTTTGGTTACTAATAACGGCGGAACATTTGCAGTAGGAAGCCCACTGTTATTATATATATGAGTGCACATGGGTGTCAAGGAAGGAAACAAAAACACTCAGCGTAATTAGCCACTTGTTTTTCCTGGAAGCATGGTGTTTTGTAGTTACGACAGATCGAAAAAGTTTATTTTGATTACACTAGGGAACTTGTGGACAAGACGCGGGAACAAACGTTTAGTTTGAATTATTTTTTATGCTAGAAATAATGGTACCTTAACATTAGGCAACTTGTTTGTTCGCATTATCACACCTATATATGTTTTACGTTCTTAATCGCGTGTGCGATAAAAGCATTCGCTTTATCGGTTTATTTATGAATTCCACGGAATTGTATATCGTGCTTGGTCCCATGTCCATAGTCTTTCAGTTGCTTAAGCCATTTTTTTTATATAACCATGCAGATTCAATTAATCTGTTTCGACACAAATATTTGGACTCCCCGCGTAAGAAACTGTCACAGGCAGCTTGATAGTGCCTACGATTCTCAAAATGTGACGCCGAAAAGAATCTTTCAGCATGAAAATCACCCGAGTGTAGCCGGTTGTCGACGGCGAATAGGGAGTTACTTTCAGTAGCTGGCGACGTCAAAATGTGCAAAGCGCATTGTTTCAAATCAGTGAACCGCTTTCTACACAGGTCCATTGGGTGGCGCCTGGCGTTCAACTTCAGCCAAACTTATCGGAAATCATTTCTTTTGCGCTCTTCAATTTCAATCGGCAAATTTTACGGAAGATGAATATCAGACTTTATTTGAAGTCTGGCATTCACTTATCTCACCATTCTCATACCTGGAGAACGTCGTAAGCAAATGTTCATATAACAACAAGTTTATTTCATAAGGCCAATATTTTGAAGTGCTGTTAATGAGTACTTTCGTTAAAGAAATTTTCTAGTCAGCCTAGGCTGGTCTATCAAAATATCTCTCGAGCGCTTAATTTCTTTAAATAAAACAGACCGAGACAACAAACGTTTTAATATTATCTACGTGATTATATGGAACTTTTCTAATATTTATAATAGACGTTTCCAGTCTCGAAGTTAGAAAAGGTTGGTGTACGGAAACCAAACATCGAACAGTAAACTTGTTAGTTCATCTGTTTTTGGTGATTCAGCAGAATGTTAATCATGTTATCGACCTGCTTTTTCACTAAGCACTCATGAAATATAGTGTGTTGGAAGATAAGGTTAGCACTAGCACCTCTGACTTGAGCGCGAGCTATCTACCTTCCGTACCGCTCGGTTCACGCACAGCCAAAGCCCGCCTGCAGGTATACGAAGCGCGTGCTACTGGAGGCGGAGCGTGTCCTGTTATTTATTTATTTATTCTTCTGGAAACAAGATTCCGCGGATACGGCCGTGGGCGATGGTACTCCTCCCTGTGCACCAAGTTGTTTCACCGCCGGAAACCTGGCCGAAATTAACGATGGACGTAATCAGACGCATCTGGTGTTCGTGAAAGTGCTCGCCGATTTAGGCTGAAACCACTTGGTGGTTCGCCAAGTGGCTCAATACCATTGTTTCATTCGCTGTGTGCTCAAAGAAAGAAATTTATATCGCAAAATCAATCGAAAGTGGCATGAAACAGCATCACACTCGCGTGCACGTTGAAACCGAAACCGAACAAATTGAAGCAACCTAATGGCGGCGAGTGCACCGGCGCCCTCTACCCGTCGGTCAGGGAACTACTGAAATGAAAAGGTCTATAAGGTTGCTTCAACTTGCTGCTCCGCTCTCCCCTCCGCGCCTTGGCGGATGCGTTGTATTCGTGTTTTTCGTCGCGTTCCACCGCGCTTTCTTGCCTTACTTCGGAAACTGTAGTCCGATGCGTCTACTGGACAAGACATCACGAGGGTTCAAAGGTCCTTATGACAACTGAGGTTTGTTTACTAATAGTGGCGGAATATTGTCAGTCAGAAGCGCGTATATTTATATTGCGCATTTAGGATCGGAAGGCGTCAAGAATAGTCAGCGCAATGAGTCTATCTGTATTTCCTGAAACTATAGTTCTTTGTTTTGATAATATATCGAAAACAGATTCTTTTTGATTACGTCAGGAAACTCGAGGAGGAGATAGACAACGAATGTTTAACTTGTATTTTATCTGAGGCTAGAAGTAACGGTACGTCAATATCAGGCGATTTGTTGGTTCATATCACACCTACATCTGTATGAGGTCCTCGATATTTTTTGCGACGTAAACATTCTCGGGCGGTTTACTTATGAAGTTTAAGAAAATGTATACCGTGCTCGCTCCCATATCGACAGTCATTTAAGTGATTTATTGATTATATTTAGATAACCAGTGCCATCCACTTAATTTATTTTAACACAAAGGTTGAGACTTCCCGCGTAAGAAACTGCCACAGGCACTTAACAGTAGCGAGTTTTAGAATAGCGTGCACTAAGTAATAACGTCGTTTCTATTTGCAAATACAAAACGCGGTTTAGGTTCGGCGCATACGCATTAATAACAATGTTTTTTTTCCGTTTTTCTTTTTTTTTTCTTCGAATACGCTGTCTTATTTTTGGCCAGTATCTAAGGTCCGCAATATCTGATGCCAAAAAACAACAACAAAAAACAGCCATCCGCATAACAATCACTTGAGTCCAGGATTGTCGATGGCGAATAGAGATTTACTTTTGGTGGCTGGCGACGCCGAAATTTACAAAGCGAATTTGTTCAAGCAAATAAATATTTGTTCACACAGGTCCGTGAGGTGGTGCCTAGCGCTATAATTTTGCCAAACGTTCGGAAGTATTTCTCCTCCTGCGCCCTTTAACTTTATTTAGCCAATTTTACGGAACACAAATGCCAGATTTAATGTGACGGGCCTGTCACTTAAATTATATTTTGAGTAAACAAATATTATTATAAAAATCATTTATTTTCTAGAGCCAATATCGCGAAATGCTGCTTATGAGTACTTTAACAGGGTTGATAATCTAAGAAATTTCCTACTCGGCCTGTCAAAACATGCTCGAGTACTCAATTAAAAAAAATGAGGCCGAGACGTTACTACTTATTTATATCAATTATACGCGTCATTACACGATACGTTGTTAGTCTGCGAAGTTCATTAAAGGCTGTGTGTCCACAACCAAACAGTGAGTAGTAAACTCGCGAGTTCATCTGTTCTGGCCGATTCAGCAGATTGCTGATCAAGCTGTCGATATGCTCCTTTACATTCACGTGCTAATCTTTTCATTAGTTTTTTTTTTTTTTTTCTGAAAACTGGTGTTATCGGTACGGCTGGTGACGATGGTAACCTTTCCTGTACTCAGTCAGACGTTTCGCAACCGACCATAAAGCCCGTAATTTAGGCTAAAATACACTTCGTAGTCCTCAAAGTGGCTCAATACAACTGTCGCATTGGTTGTGTGCTACAAGAAAAGTATTCATATCACCAAATTAAGCAAAAACAACGTAAAACAGCAACATAGCCGCGTTCACGTTGAAACCGGAACCAACCAAATTGAAGCAACCTAATGGCGCCGGGTGCGTCAGCGCCCTCTATCCGCCGGTGAGGCAACTACTAAAATGAAAAGGTCTATAGAACTCGTACTCTCATTCGGTACGCCGCAAGCCGTCATCACCGACAACGACAGGGTCCTAACCTCTCGTTCGGCTTCGCGGTACTTCGCCGACAGGCACACTAAGAACATCCCTAACAGTACTTTACGCTCCCGAAGCTAACGGCTTTGTCGAACGCGCCAACGGAAAAATCCTTCGGTGTCTTCGCGAAAGAACGTCAAAGGCGACATCGACCATTGGAGCGATTATCTCCAGGCAACCAGCTTTCAAGTGAACCAGCAGCCAGCCGCACGCCGGACTCCAGACATCACCGTTCGAAGTCCTGTTCAACTTTGACCCACGTCGACCAATGGAAGTTTCCCCGCTTCCCGACGAGATCGGCGACGTCCACGCGAATTGCGACGCTGCAAACGCGAACCTCGCTTACCTTCACGGTATGAAGCGATCCTACGATGCAAAACATCGATCAGCTCCGTACAGCGTCAGAGACAGGGTATGGTATATAAACGCCCGTCGTACCTCGAAACGGCCTGCTTCTCCACATACCGTACGTTGTCACTCACCAACGTGACAATCAAACCTACACCACTTCCGGGTTTACCCCGCAAGGCACACCGGATTGCCGCCAAGCTGCCCCACGACCGCTATTTTTTCTTTTTCACGAACAACCTGCAGCGATTGACGTCGATTTCAACCAACTCGCCTTGCACCGCGGCAGATCCTCCGATTACACGCGCATCACACCGACGCCGCCCTCCACGATGGGTAGACGCCTAACAGAGGATCACGACAACATTAACAAAATTTGCGAGGACGCAAAGATTTTGAGCTCGGGAGTGTAAGCGAATACGCTGGGGGCAAAGACCCGTAAGGAGAGCCTCCCCGCCTCGACCGGATGGGAGCTCGGTATTGGACAGTGATATGAAGCGTATTTTGTGCTTGTCTTGTGGGTTTTCCAAGAATTGTAATGGCTGTGCTGGCGCTGGAGTTGCCTGTTATCGCATGTAGCTGATCAGCCCTCAAGCGAGGTCATCAGGGTGGCTGGTTGGCGTGAATCATTTGCATCTGTCTGAATCATGAATCATATGTGTTCTGTCTGAGTGTACGGCTCTCGGTGACCTAGTGAAGAGTAGTTTTTCTGTTTTTTTTTTGTTTTTTTTTGGTGGTGAGGGTCTTGAGGTATGTGTAACAGCGTTCGTTGTTCAAATATACTAGAAACTGTGTTTGAGACTTGGTATTTTGTCAGTTTTTTTTATCGTTCCGTGTCTCCGTTTTCTATGGAACTTCTACATTTATTGATATATTTACAGGAGTAAAAATTAAAGGGAAAAGGCATACAGACACCAGTGTATCTGTTAATTTTTTAAAGCATAATATAGTTGGTAAAACTCATACAGAAGCAGAAAAAAAAAATACTACAAACACATCACCCCCCTCTCCCCCTTCCCCCCCCCCCCCCCCCCCCCCCCCTCCAAAAAAAAAAAAAAAAAAGTTGGCGGCGCCGGCGGTGCGCCGGATTTATTGTGCGGCGGCGGCGGCGGCAGCGTGCTGGCTCTGGGGATTCCGGCGGCGGCGCAGGGCGGCGAGAGCCAGAGGCGAGAGCAAAACAGGCGGCGGCGGCGGCGGCGGCGGCGCGGCGCGGCGCGGCGGCGCACAGGTCTATTCACAAGAAGGTCGAAAAGTCGAACCTGGTCGAACTCGAACCTCAACCGGTTCGCGACATCCCTAGCTTTGACGGCTGTTGGCGCAGAAAGCAGGCGAAGAACATATCACATGACATATTTACTCGATTTAATCCGACGTTACCCCCCGATCGAGGAAGGTAGGGTATACACTCCGTGCGGGAACTATAGGGGGCGCTTTGAAAAACGCGTGCAGCGCCCCTAGCGGAGGAGCTGGCGTTCGACTGTGAGGCGCGTTCAGCAGCCTGCGGCGCCTTTTCGCATGCCAAGCTGTGGCGACGGAAGCGCGCACGGACGAAACTTTCGCTTTTTAAGTCGATAAGTTGAGGGTGACGTTGCATGAGCGCTGGGGCAGAAGGGCATTTAGCTGTTCTCCACTTCTAATATATTGAGTTGGAGTTGTTTTATTAGGGGTAATTTCTCTAGTTGCGGCCGAAAAAGGAGTTGGAGCAATTTTCCGAAAAACACAAGGAGGTTATTGGAAAAACAAGACGGCCGCCACCTTAATTAATTGCTCTGAGTGGGAAATTTACTTAGCTCGTCGCTGTAAACCCAGGACTGCTGGAACGATTATATTTGGGGGCGAGTGAGACGTTCACTAAGTTGGTGCACGAAGAGTGCCAAGTTTCTTTAAGACAGCAGGTGTGAAGGTTATGTTTCTGACGAATAAAGAAATAAAGCTGTACGGGATATCCAATATTGGACCCACAATGTTGTTATAGCGGGCTGTGCATAGTGCAGATTTGGGCACACAGGTGCTCGAACTTGACGGTAACATGACACAGCACTTATTATTAAACGAAAGGTGGCATAGGGAAACCAGGTGAAAATTTGGTTTGGGCGGCGTAACTCAATGGGAACAGGTTTTCACCATGAAAAGGCTGTCAAGAGAATACCACTGGTCGGGGGAGGTGGAGACTTTACAGGTAGGAAGGGACTAGTGGACTGTACTTCCAAGTGAAACAACTTTACAAAAGGTGGTTCCAAAGCCGAGGAAACAAAGTTGTCGGCCAAAACACGGTTTGGCCGCCAAGGGCTTTTGCGGTAAGGTGTTGTGTAATAACCTGTTGTGCGAGGTGCTGATTTTCGGCGCACAGGTACTTTGACATGACCGTCACTTGGCACGACACTTATTATAACAAAGAGTTGGCATAGCGAAACCAGGTGGAAATTTAGTTTGGGCGGCGTAACTAAATGGGAACTGGCTTTGACCGTCAAAGGCTGTCAGATAATACCACTCATCGTGGATGGTGCACATTTTACAGGTAGGAAGGGACCAGTGGACAATACTTGCAGTTCGAACCACTTTGCGATAGTTGGCTCTAAAGCCGAAAAAAAAAATTGTTGTCTGCAGAACTCGGGGTGTCAGCGTTTCCACATCCAAAAGGAGGCTGAACAAGAAAGAAAGCACAACACATAAACTTCCATACTCAAACGTCGATTCTCCAGTGATTCCGAGTTTCATTGTTGTTTTCTTTAGATTCATATTTGTCACTTTTTTTACCGTTTGAATCTTTCTTCATGAAGTACAGATTGCGTGCCATACTTGTCCGGAAATATCATCGACACGTACGATGGGGACGAAACTTCTTTGGAGGGCATTCCTCCAACAAAATTGGCACCGCATACCCGCGAGTGTGGGATGGCATTTCAGTTTGTCCCATCGGCGCTGACACATGTAGGCGTTACTGGTACGAAAACAAACGCAGAGCGCAAAGCGGCAGTGTAGAATATGTCAGCCGTGCCGACACAGTGGCAGACATGATCGGGAGACCGAATTTCTCGCGTCGTACGGCACGGCTCCATCGTTGTCGCTGTCCCACAAAACATCGGCAAGGTGAAAAACTGTGAAACTTTGTCTCCACGAGATACGACGCATAAATATTGAAGCACTTAATGACGCAGCACAGGCAGCACTTCATGCTGTGAACCCAGCGCAAACGCACCGCTCCGACTTCAATGCGTACCAACGTACCCGGCGTGGTTTCGGTTTCGTTTTCTCTGGGGTTCTCACTGCCTACCTTCGGTACCGACCGCGCGGCGGCGCGCCAGTCGCGTCGCACGGAGTGTATAGCGTGAGTAATTACTCCGGACGCGAGTTCTGACGTCATCGAGTAAGCGCGAGTAACTTTTGAAACGCCACGTTACGAAACCTTTAGTCCAGAGTACGGTCCGGAGTCAGATCAAGTAAATTTTGGAACACAGCCTAGTTTCAGTCAACCAAGAAGGTTGGAGTCAAGCCACATTGGGTTTAATGTGAAAGATCCAAGCCAATCCAACTTCCAAGCCACTCGGCCCTTTGCGCATGTAGCATCCGCTGGTCGCGCCACGAGGGATTCGCGCTTGAGACATAGCTTCGTTTCATAATTTGTATATCAAGAATGACGAAAACCACCAAATCTGCTGCAAAAGCAAAGCCACATAAGGTGAGACTGTGTGATATTTGTGTAAATTCCTGGTCCAGTCTTGTCGGCGGTCTTCTCGGGCGACTTTTGAAGTACTGCCACCTCTGTTCAACATCTTGAGCGTCATTTGATCAACATTTGTGTTCGCAGGGCGATGCCATTCTAAAGAAAGGGGTGCTATACATCAAGCATATTCCTCATGGGTTCTACGAAGAAGAAATGAAGAAATATTTTTCGCAGTTCGGTAAAGTCACCAATCTCCGGCTGTCACGGAGTGGAAAGGTAAGACACCCCAGTCCACTTGTTTTCGTACTTTTTCTTCTTGAAGAAAGCCGGTTAATTTTCAGCCCAGTTTGACCTGACACATGAATATCAAAGTTCGTACTTTCGAGGAAGAAGTCTTTATAATCTCAGGTCGGAATATGGATGACTCAAATGACTCGGGAGTGTATTTATTACACTAGTAGCTTTATATCAGTGGTCTCCACTTTTCGGCTAAGGGTCCTTAGCCGAAAAGTGTGGAGACCGCTGATATAAAGCTACAAGTCAGCGACCTCTCGCAGTCTCGGCGGCCTAAAAAAAAAAAAGGGGGGGGGGTAATTTTAAACGAAGAAAATCTAAGTAAATAAACCTACATAGGCATTTAAACATAGAAATGAATGTTTGAGTAAGTATTAAAAAGAAACTAAAGGAGGATGAATACATATATTTCAAGTTGAAGTTTAATATTTAGCTAATTGTGACCTTAAAGAACACTTGTGACCAAGAAAATTTACCGACACAAATCAAAGTGCATAGGACTTTTGGAACATTTGTGCAGTGTGAAAGACTAATAAGAATGATAATATTAATACTGACAGCATGCAATAGTTGTGAAAAAGGACAGATGCGCATTGTGCATTGTGAAAGCACAATGCACATGAGAATGAATTGAAATTTTAACATAGTTGCACCGACACGAAGCAGGGGACTAAGAATTTTAATGCTAGTGATGACAATGTGCAATTAATAATAGGCGAGAGGTCCTGTGTTGTGTTCCGCTTTCTTTCATTCTTTCTGGTTTCTTAGTTTGCATATTTGGAGTGCGTCACCACGCCGTTTCTTTATGCACACTTTTTGCACCTCAAGCAGTGGGTTTGCTGGAAATGGGCCGTGGGCCGGGCTTCACTGGAGATACCGAGGCCAGCCGCGGCTGGTTAGAAGACTTCCGCGGTCCGGGATTCGAAGATCCCTGCTTTATACCTTATGCTCAAATTTACTGGGAGCGGCATTTTATTTTCTGCCCGCAAAAGTTGAAGCCTCACTAGGTCTGACAAATGGTGTTCTGTAGAAGTTCGCCTCGATCGATAAAACTCATGCAAAGTGAGGCTGCCCCAGATACATTACCGTTACAAATGAACATATTTAAAATCCTTTCATTCACCAAAGTAAGTGCGGGTTCATAATGTGATGAGACCAAACACTTCAGTCTGAAAGCTGAGAACTTGTCAAGGGGGAAACCTGTGGCATAATGCTGCAATTCCTATATCTCATGTATGATTATTGTGCAGGCATGCTTAAAAAGCATATATCCCATCGCCTTCATTGACCATGAAACAAATGATTATTCCTCCTCCAAGCCAAAGTACCAGTTCGAGCCCCCAGTTTGGGGGCTCAAACCCCAGCTATGGTTTTTGTTGACAAGTTTGAATCTTAACCGAGACTTCGAAAACTTGCGAGCTGATTTAAACTAATTCTTTGTGCTTTACTGGGATGTGCCAAGATTTGCTTTGCTGCCTTTGTCAAAAAAGTTTTTTCCGCGAGTGTTTGACAATGTAAATAAAGCCTGACCATTCTGGACAATGTTGCATTTTTCTTCCCGAAGGAAATTTTAGTTTCATCTGGTCTGAAACTAGGAAGCCCATACTTATTGAAAAGAATCTGGTGTTGCGATATGTAATAAATACCCATAGTTTAGTAGTTTTCTAGGAACAGTCATAATGCAGTAGCATCAGGAAGTCACGTAAAACTTGATTTTGAATGTCTGGTTCGCTGTCTTAGACAGGTAGGAGCCGTGGCTACGCCTTTGTGGAGTTCCTGTCCGAAGATGTCGCCAAGATTGCGGCCGAGACCATGGATGGGTACTTGCTCTTCAACAAGATTCTCAAGTGTAAGCCTTACTTCAATGCACATTTTAAGGCCATTTCAGTGTTTATTTGCTGCACCTTTTACACAGTGCTCCTCGGTCGTTTAGCTTGAAGCTGGCTGTGCAGCATGCTGATTTATAACACAATAATCTTTACACCTTGGCCTCTGCACACCTACTGTAAGAGACTGGGAAGCGTCCACCTCATTCAAGCACCCACTATTAACATTTCCCAAACTTGGAAATTCTGTGAATTATATGTTAAGTGCCGATTTGACCGGACAATTCCCCAGGTCTAGGTTAGCTTAGTTTTCACTGAAAGTAGGGTGGGTGCTCCCACAGTATTTTACGGTAGGTTTTTAATGATCTATAAAAGATGCCAGTGAGGCAGCTGTAAAGGACCTGGTGACACCCCGCTGGTTTGTCTGCATGGTCAGGCGGCAGGTGTCTTGCCTTGCGAAATGTCTCCAGCTTTCCAGCCAGGTTGTTTTGTCTATTCTGTGGGAAGGTCGACGCGTCTGCCGAATGCACATCTCGCGTATAAGCACCCTTTCCCTGTTGGTGTCACTCCATTGGCTGTGTATTCTTCATTATGTTACGCAGACCTTTGTCACCTTGTTCATTGGATCTAAACCTAGGGACTTCAGTATGGTGGTGCACTGTTGGCAACCCTTGTTGGAGCTACAGAGCTGCCGTGTCATGTTCATTACGAATTTAGTTAAAGTCTGTCTCAACCCCTGGCCGAGCATTGGATGGCAGACATCACGCACCTCCCACACATTTGAAAACAGTTGGCTGATTTTTCTCAGAGGGCAAGGAAGACAGCAGCTTCAAAAGGCCGAGATTGGGCGAGACGGATCAATTTTGACTTGATTCAGATGATTGCTAGGCATATTAATAATTCGAAAGTAAATAAATCATTGGCACTCTAACTCGCCGAGCATCCATTGCCTCCTAGCAACCTCAATAACTACCAGCCCATGCGATATTGCGGGCCCAAGAACATTATTCACAACAGAGGAGCTTTCACTTGCACAGTCGACAGTACAGTCTTGCGACATCCTCGGTGATGAATGAAGATCAAGGAGGAGGCTTAAAAGACACATGCAAAGGGAAAAAAACATTTTTTTTTAAAATAGCTTAGATGGAAAAACGATGTCATAAACAAGATTACAACGAAGAAAAAAAATTTTCAGAGCTATATGTACGACGCTATACGAATTTGTAGTTGGTGCCCGTCGGCGCTGCGGAAAAGTGGCCCTTATCACTTGACTGGCCCTTATTTATCACGTGGTGCTTGCACTCTTTCGGAAACTTCGTATGGCGTCTAAAAGTAACTTATTCATCTTTGTTTGAGGTATCACAAAAAACTAAGATTAATAGGTAACTTTTAGAGCTCAAAGGGAACTCCTGAGAAAGCCAAGCAGACGTGATAAACCAGTGCGCCAATCAGACGACGGCGGCGCCCCGAAGCAGACAAACTTGTGCGGTGGCGGCAACAGCGGCGTGGAGAAATGCGTTGAAGCGGCCTTTGCACAACGCTCGACGTGCGGCGGCAGTGTGACTTGGCGACGGCGACGACCCAGCGCGGCGGCATGTGGGCCTGCCACGTGACTAGCGGCGGCTCCCGCGGGTGCCAACTACAAATTCGTATAGTGCCATAAATATAGCTCTAAAATTTTTTTTTCTTTGTAAAATCGTTTTATGAGATCGTTTTTCCATCTAAGCTGTTTTAAAAACATGTTTTTTTCCTTTGCATGTGTCCTTTAAAGTTGAGTTGAGACAGCAGAGTCAATCACGGCCCTGGGGGCCCGAGCCAGTACAATTGGCAGCCTGGAAAATCAAGTCCTATCTCTGTTCTGAGGCAAGCGACATCCAGGGGACCTCCGAGGACAAGGTGTGCGCACTCCTTGTGCACATGCGGAGTCATACAACTGATGGGATGCTGAAGCTAGGAGCTGAGGCAGTGGAGCTGGGAGTTAGGACCAGCAGAGTCGTGGCCATGTTCTAAGACAGGCCACTCGCCAAGTAAACATCTCGAACAGTGGAGTCAAGCTTGATCTTGACCGAGCCATTCGAGCTGGCGACTGAGACGACCAGCGGGAGAGGCATGTCAGCATAGACCCCACATTGACCAGCAAAACTTGCAAGCTTGGTTTTCTTTTTTAGAGGGGGAGACCAGACCTGGTCGTACGAGTACATCTTCCAGGCAGTTCAATCAGAACAAACGCATCGGATAGGCAATAGGTGTCGACAAAGTGGTGAAGGGATGTGGGAGCAGCTTGCTGTCTTAACTGCTAACAAACAAGTGGGAAAGCAAACTTGCTTTGGAGTTTGAGTTTGCTGGAGAGTGCAGAGAGGCTGCTGGTGCAGAGCTTGAGCTTGCTAGATTGCACGTTCACTCATCACTGTCGGTCTGCCCTCTGCAGCAAGATGCCTCGAGGCATTCTGGCAAAATGCTCTCGGGGGATTATGCAGGGCCGAGGGTCCTGTGTGGTTTGAGACTGTGGAGACCACTTCCAAAACGTACAAAGGACTGAGCTCTATCTGATATTCCCACATGTGCATGGTCATGAGGGTACGGTATTTGGCCACGCGAATGACAGCACGTTGCAGAGGTGCTTACATGGCGACATGAGGATCCTGATGTGGGTTAACAGGCTACAGCTGTCGCTTTTACTTCACACACTATAGGCAGAAAAGCGCCATTTTTACTGTATATATCTGTGGGAGTGATCACACGCTGTTTTCTTTCAATTGCCTGACACAAACTGCGTCTCCATTTAGGTGCCTGTAGACGACGGGGAATGTAAACTGTAAACATTTCATTTTGTTACTTTCCAGGCATGAGGAGCATCCATATAACTTGTTGAGTGTATTGCACAGACTATTTTTGACAACCAGTATATATTTTTTTTTTAATTGTTGGGAGTATTAGGAATGTGACGACCCTAAAGACTTGGTCTTGGTCAATTAATTGTCAGGTGCCCTGTCGGTGGAGTGAGGCACCCAAGACTGCCGATTACAAGCAATTGCAACTTTATACACATCGCGAAAGTATTGCGGTATTCACTGACTACACACACTTGCAAAAATAGGAATGTTCCGGCAGAGTTCTACGCCAGTACGCGTCAAGGAGTTCCAAAGGCAAACACTCACGCACTTGGATGACTTTGCTTGGGTAGAATCTTGATGGGAACTTGGACGTCTCGGTGGTTGCGCCAAAGGTGCGCCGGGTCCATAAACGTCGGACTTCTCGATGTCGGTCTCTCCACGTTGCCCTGCAGCCTCTCCGACTTCCTTGGTTCAGCTTCCCCACCGGCCTCGCCTCGCCTCACACCTTTCATATCCACCGCCTGAGAGAGAGATCCCCGCTGGGCTTTCTTTTTGTTACCTTCTTCCGGCTTGTCCATTTCGCCCATCGGAGGGTAGATGACTAGCAGTTTCGTCCATCTCATCCGTTGGAGGGTAGACGCCCAGCAGTTTCGTTTACAGAGTTTCGGAGGGGCAAATCCGCATTCCTCACCGCTCCTGAAGAACCCCCTGCTTCACTCTTCTTCCCTCTTGCCACCTCTCTCTCTCTCACACATGCACCCATGCCCACGCACACATAGATGACTAACTGTGAGGTGCACCTCATAGTTTAGGAGGGACGAATCCACATTCCTCAACACACTCACACAGAGATGGCTAATTATGAGGAGTCACGAGACGGGAATGTCACACTGTTAGCATATTCAAGAAGGACCAGTACCACTCTTTGCGGCTGGTGTGAAGGACCTGTGGCACACTGCCGGTTTCTGCACGTGGTCTGGCGGTGGATGTCTTGCCTCACAGAATATCTTTGGCTCCCCAGCTCTTGTAATGCGTTCGCATTAGTGCCTTTGTGCATGCATTGACCTCGAACTGGTTTGGAGCGCACATATTCAAAATTTGCAACGTTGCCACAAGATGGTGCCACAGCCCCACTGACTGTGGAAACTGGCTAGGAAACACTGGCAAGCGCCAACAGATAGCGGCGGGGTGCGTCATATTGTCAAGAATGACAAGGTGAAACAAAGAATACTGGGAAAACGGAAACGTTTAATGGGGCGAACTTGTGCCCAAAAATAAAGAGGGAACAGAATAAAGCAGAGCGTCTAGGTCGGCGTGACAGCAGAATCGAGCGCTGGGGCGGAACTGCTTCCGGCTTGCCACGCGGAGCCCCTTTTGTACACGTGTGGGCTTCTGGAACACTCGGCGTAGAAGGTTCGGCGTGTTGAACATTATAACTTCGAATCAGCAACATGGTTCTCGAATTTGCCAGAACATTACGTTAGAATCAACAAAAATATGTCTTCGCGGCCGGGAATCAAACCCTGGCTTTCTGCGTGGAACCTACGCACGATAACCGTTATGCCACGAGCGCGCTGCCTTCTCGGTCAGTTGCGCTCGCGGCAATATTTCGTAAGACTTTGCAATAGGATGTATAGCAACGGAGGCCGCACTGGATTGGCTGGTTACGGGTACTGACACCGTGACGTAACACCCAGAGCCATATATGTAGAGGGTTTGGTCATTATCTGGTAAGAATAGGGCAAAAATAAGGGCTTGTCATTGGCCGAACTTGTTTCAGTGACCTTGGGCGCTAGGATTGACAGCTCTTGTGACCATCCACTCGCCTCAGATATTCCCCTTGTAGAGGCAATGAGCTTAACAAATATCCTCCACTCACAATTTATAGGTTAGGATGTATTCTAGTATTTCATTTCAGCACGCTAGAGTTGAAATTTGCAACTCTTCGTAACTGAAAGGGCAACGCATGTGATGTTATCACGGCGACATTCAGGACGCACTCAAACTTTCGTTTGAGTGCACTTGCGACCACGACGAAGTGGGCACTAAAAAGTGAATTCGGCTCCTTGGAACTTTTGACCCAAACTGTGAGTGTGCACGCCCCATTTGCAGTGTTGTCTCATGTTTCAGAAAATATTTCTCATCGATGTCACCTTTTATGGCTCAGTAAACGCACTCAGCACCTTGAAGCTCCTCTTTTCCACCAGTCTCTTACAATTATACATTAATATACTTTCAGTCTCATTCAGAAACAAAACGTACCTGTGCCACACTATGCAAATCCTTCAAGGCCATCTAGCACATTCTTACTTTGCAAGTTAATCATGCGGGCAATGTGCAGTGCTGGTGGCGCCACTGTATTCGCCGCTCTACCCTGGCTTCTGCCGGCTCCTTCCATTGACCAGACTTTCTATACACAGCTCTGGTAAGATCTAGGAATCAAAGATCACCGGCGACGTCCCCCTTGCCAATTTCGGAGAGGGTACGTCGCACCTGACCGAAATATAAGCATTTTTAACTGAATTATTCTAAGCATATCAGCGGTCGACCGCCCTTATTACGAGGCCAATGGGCTGAAAGCATGCAAGCCTACACGGAGGCGCACGGAGACCCTTGCGTTCCCTCCCCCCTCTCCACCGAGGCAAACTGGGAAAATGGAGTAGACAGGTGACGGAGGGCAGAGCGCACACAGCTGGCAGAGCGCACACAGCTGGCAGAGCGCTGTTTCCAATGTCGACCCGGGCAGGGAGCAGCATTAACGTTTCGACGCTACTCCCGGCGGCTGCGGCTGACGCTGCCCGACTTCTGTCGGAATCAGATCAAGGGAGCGGTGGAGCTCGGAGGAGATCATCCTTTCGGAAGCCCCTAACGCACGCACCTTCACAGGCACCTTTGTGGTATACTTTGTCATAGAGATCAGTAGGCGTACTACATGCATATTGCCACCCGCAGAGCCGAGAAGGCAACGCTCGGTCACGGTCTTCTAGAAGATTCCCGGTCATTCTCGCAGCAGACGTAACTTTCCTTCTGCTTTGTTATTCTCGAAAGTGCCAGTTTATCCTCGCCCCGAGCGCGCGACGCTCGAACCTTCGTTGCCGAACTTTCGAGATAGTGACGCAGGGAAGATAAGCGGCTCCCGCGACCTTGTCGAGTCAGTCCCAGTCTCGCTAGCGCTCTGTAGTGCCGCCGAACCGCCGCCCGCTTTTCCGCTACCTCAACGCTCCTTCGTTATTTACTTTTGGTTGGCACAAGTTCGCCCATTAAATCTTTATTTTCAGTTCACTGTTTGGCTTTTCGTCACCTTCATTCGTGACATTTCTGGTGGAGGTGCGGGGTACAAAACCCGTGCAGCGTACCCCTAGAAGAACTCGGTCAACAAGCCCCATTTCCCGACGATCTTCCGTTGAAGACTCAGAGCATCGTGCCAGCCGCCGTCTTCAAGGGCAAGCTCCTGAACTCGGACCCCCGCCGCGGAAATCAAAGAAGAAGACCGCGACGATGACCGCTCCGCCCGTCGTTGTCCTGCCCGTCGCCCCCCGATCGCCGACAACTTTCCATGGCGAAATTTATGAAGACGTCGAGGACTGGATCCTTCACTATGAGCGCGTCGCCCGCCACAACGGATGGAACGCCGAGCAGCGCCTCCAGAACCTCTACTTCTCGCTGGAAGGCACCGCGAGGCACTGGTTCGAAAACCACGAGGCTTCGCTTACATCGTGGGATATCTGCGCTGCCGAGTTGAGGCGAACATTCTCGAACCAACACCGGCGACAGAATGCGGAGGACCTGCTCCAGACGCGGACACAAGCCCCCGACGAAAGCGTGACAAGCTACGTTGAAGACGTGCTACGACTCTGTACACGCGCCGACCCTCAAGCCACCGAGGAGAAGAAGTTGCGCTTCCTCATGAGGGGCGTCAAGAGTGAAATCTTCGGTGGCCTTGTCCGCAGCCCCCCGACGACGGTAGATGGCTTCGTGGCCGAGGCAACCAACATCGAGCGAGCGCTGTTGGCCAGAGCTGTGCACTATCAACGACGCACCGGTGTGTCAACGGTTCCGGCTGTCTCACCACCTCGCTCCGATGTCAATAGTATCGGCATCGAACACCTGCGGCAGATAATCCGCGACGTCGTTCGAGAAGAAATCAGGAAGGTTCTGCCCACTGCCGATCGCCCTGCCTCGCTTTCTATGGCGGAAGTAGTGCGGGAGGAGGTGCAGCGAGCCTTCCAGCAGGAGGCTCCCGTCGACCTGCCACCACCGGAACAACCAACGGTGAGCTACGCCGCCATGGCTCGACGACCGCCAGTTCCTGCCCGTCAACCTCCTGCGCCGCAACGACGAGACACACCAGCACCGCCGTACCTCCGACGTCTCGACGACCGACCTCAGTGCGTCCGGCGAGAACAACCGGCGCCCAGGAAGACTGACGTGTGGCGGACGGCTGATCGACGCCCCCTGTGCTACCACTGTGGTGAAGCAGACCACATCTACCGACGATGCCCCTACCGACAGCTGGGCTTACGAGGGTTTGCGCCCAACGACCCTCGACCACGTCTTGGAGAGCGACCTCGGGACATCGAAGACTACCTCCGCCGCTCTTCATCTCCTGAGTCGTCTCGCCGCCGAGGATTCCGTTCACCATCTCCCCGACGCTCGCCATCGCCCTTCCGCCGGTCCCGCCGAGAAAGCCTGTCCCCCTTGCCTCGCCGGGAAAACTGAGTGCGGCAATACCGGGAGGTGGTATTGCCGGTGACGAACGACGCCAATATCCTCCACTAACGTCGGAGGGCTCCCACACTAGCGACGAAACGGATAGGAGCGATGCTTCTGTGACGGTGTCGAATAACCTCGACGTTACCATCGACGGCCACGACGCGAAGGCACTCGTCGACACCGGAGCAGACTATTCCGTTTTAAGTGGGAAGCTCTCTCGCCGCCTTCGGAAAGTGATGACGCCGTGGGATGGCCCGAAAATACGAACCGCCGGCGGACATCTCATCACACCAGTGGGAAGGTGTACTGCGCGCGTGGACATCTACGGAGAGTCTTGCCCCGTCAAATTCGTCGTCCTCAAAGACTGTTCGAGAGACGTCATCCTTGGCATGGACTTCCTTTGTGAGTACGGTGCCGTGATCGACCTTGGAGCAAACAGGTTGACGCTGCGAAAGCCCGTGCTACCTCCGGAGGAATCCAAAACGTCGCCAGCCGCCGTCCGAGTCATTGCGGACCACGTGAACCTGCCGCCACGGTCGAGTGTTCTTGTGCCCGTCGTTACCGACGCAGTTGCCAGCGGGAAAGTCCTTTTGGAAGGCAACGTCCAACTGCTTCTCGGAAGAGGAATAGGCGTCGCAAGGGGCGTAGCAGAGCTGCAGGATGGACGTTGTGTGGTCCTCGCGACGAACTTTCGACCGGAGGCGCAGCATCTCACGAAAGGTGCCACTATAGGACACGTCGAGGAACTCCGGGCCGACGCCGAAATCGCCGCGATCTCCGACGAGCCCTCGCCATGTCAGCCGTCCAGTACTGTGCCGCCACAGCTCGACGTTAACCCCAAGCTCAGCGCCACGGAACGACGACAGCTCGGAGACCTCCTCGCCGAGTTCGGCGACTGCTTTGCGACGACGTCGAGGGTGCGCCAGACAACAGTTGCGAAACACCGCATCATTACCAACGAGGACGCGCTCCCTGTGCATCGGCCGCCGTACCGGGTCTCCCCAAAGGAACGAGAGGCCATTCATGAACAAGTACAGGAGATGCTCAACGACGACATCATTCAGCCTTCGAGCAGCCCGTGGGCCTCTCCAGTTGTGCTGGTAAAGAAGAAAGACGGAACGCTTCGATTCTGCGTTGACTACCGGCGGCTCAACGCGGTCACGAAGAAAGATGTGTATCCGCTCCCCCGCATCGACGACACGCTGGACCGGCTGCGCCACTCCCGATACTTTTCGTCGATGGACCTTAAGAGTGGCTACTGGCAGATCGAAGTCGACGAACGGGACCGAGAGAAGACTGCCTTCGTCACGCCCGACGGACTGTTTGAGTTCAAGGTGATGCCCTTCGGACTGTGCACGGCGCCGGCAACGTTCCAACGTGTCATGGACACCGTCCTGGCAGGCCTCAAGTGGCAGAGCTGTCTCGTTTACCTCGATGACGTCGTGGTATTCTCGGCCAACTTCGACGAGCATTTGCGACGCCTTCGGGCCGTTTTAGAGGCAATCAGGACCGCAGGACTCACCCTCAAGCCGACGAAGTGCCGGTTTGCCTACGGCGAACTGAAGTTCCTGGGCCACGTGGTGAGCAACGAAGGTGTAAGTCCTGACCCTGAGAAGACTCGCGCCGTAGCGGCCTTTCCACCGCCCACCGACAAAACTGCCGTCCGAAGATTCCTTGGGCTTTGCGCATACTACCGGCGATTCGTTCAGGATTTCGCCAAGCTTTCTGCGCCACTAACGCACCTTACGAAAGACGCCGTGAACTTCGACTGGGGTGAAGAACAACAACAGGCATTCGACGAACTAAAGCGACGGCTCCAGTCACCACCGATTCTCGGCCACTTCGACCAATCAGCCGAAACGGAGGTCTACACGGACGCCAGTAATACAGGACTCGGAGCGGTACTGGTCCAACGACAAGAAGGTGCGGAGCGCGTGATCGCATACGCTAGCCGGACGCTGTCGAACGCGGAACGCAATTACTCGACGACCGAGAAGGAATGTCTGGCCGTCGTCTGGGCTATCACGAAATTCCGCCCATACCTGTACGGGACTCCGTTTCGGGTGGTCACCGACCACCATTCGCTGTGTTGGTTAGCGGGCCTGAAGGACCCATCGGGACGCCTCGCTCGATGGAGCCTACGACTGCAAGAGTACGACGTAACCGTGGTCTACAAGTCAGGCCGAAAACACAGCGACGCCGACTGCCTGTCCAGAGCCCCTGTCGAGTCAGCTGCCGGATGTGCCAAAGACGACGACGACGACGACCACTTTCTTGGCGCGGTGAGCATTCACGGCATGGCAGCGCTCCAGCGGGACGATCCTGAGCTGCGTGCATTGATCGACCACTTGGAGGGACGAGGGGGTACGATTCTCCGAGCCTTCTCACGTGACCTGCCACGATTCGCCGTCCGGAGAGGTATCCTCTATAAAGAAAACTTCGGGGACAACAACTCGACGTGGCTGCTAGTGATTCCTGCTAGTCTTCGAGAAGAGATCTTCCAAGCCTGCCACGACGACCCAACATCTGGTCACCTTGGCTACAGTAGGACTCTTGCACGGATCCGAGAAAAATACTACTGGCCCAAGCTTCCGAAGACTGTCCACCTCTACGTCCGTTCGTGCCACGAATGCCAACGACGTAAGAAACCACCGACGAAGCCGGCAGGTCTCTTGCAACCGATCGCGCCCCCGACTACACCATTCCAGCAGGTTGGAATGGATCTTCTCGGACCTTTCCCACCGTCGGCGCAGGGAAACCGGTGGATAATCGTGGCAACTGATTATCTCACCAGGTACGCCGAGACAAAAGCACTCCCGTCGGGGACCGCCGTGGAAGTAGCCAAATTCTTCGTGGAGTCTATCGTCCTCCGACACGGCGCTCCCCAAGTCCTGATTACGGATCGAGGATCCTCGTTCATGGCGCAACTGACACAAGAGATACTCCGCCTGAGCCACACCGACCACCGCCGGACCACGGCATACCACCCGCAGACCAACGGGTTGACGGAGCGACTAAACAAGACCATCGCCGACATGATTTCTATGTACGTTGACGTGGAACACAAGACGTGGGATGAAGTGCTGCCCTACGTCACGTTTGCGTACAACACGGCGATTCAAGAAACTACCGGCATTACACCCTTTCAGCTGGTGCACGGCAGAAAGGTGACGACGATGCTCGACGCCATGCTGCCCCACGACCCGACGGATGACGGCACTGACGACGCCCAGCTGGTCACCCAACGAGCAGAAGAAGTACGCCAGCTAGCCCGTCTTCGAATAAAGAACCAGCAACGTGTGGACGCTGGCCGGTACAACCTTCGCCGCCGCGACGTGGAGTTCCAGCCCGGAGACAGGGTATGGGTGTGGACACCCATTCGCCGCCGCGGCCTCAGCGAGAAACTGTTAAAACGCTACTTCGGACCCTACAAGGTCATCCGCCGCCTTGGGGACTTGAACTACGAGGTGCTCCCCGACGGAACTCGCCCATCAGGACGCCGCCAGCCACGACCCGAAGTCGTCCACGTTGTTCGACTCAAGCCGTTCTACGCGCGTTAGGATTGTGAAACTGCATGTTTGTTTTGTTTCGCCGTAATTGTTTTAGCCATTTCCGTTTTCCTTTCGTTTTGCATCGGGGCGATGCACTTTTAAAGGGGGGATAATGCCACCCGCAGAGCCGAGAAGGCAACGCTCGGTCACGGTCTTCTAGAAGATTCCCGGTCATTCTCGCAGCAGACGTAACTTTCCTTCTGCTTTGTTATTCTCGAAAGTGCCAGTTTATCCTCGCCCCGAGCGCGCGACGCTCGAACCTTCGTTGCCGAACTTTCGAGATAGTGACGCAGGGAAGATAAGCGGCTCCCGCGACCTTGTCGAGTCAGTCCCAGTCTCGCTAGCGCTCTGTAGTGCCGCCGAACCGCCGCCCGCTTTTCCGCTACCTCAACGCTCCTTCGTTATTTACTTTTGGTTGGCACAAGTTCGCCCATTAAATCTTTATTTTCAGTTCACTGTTTGGCTTTTCGTCACCTTCATTCGTGACAATATGTGCGTTTTAGGGGAGATGGGAGTGTTTGCCAAAAGTCATTTCTTTAGATCTTCGAGGTTGAGAAAAGTTGCCGGCACATGTTCGAAATTACCAAAAAATTCAACATTCCGGCAGCGGCTGTTCTACGCTGTCCACCATTTTGCAAAACAAGCAAGGCATATTTGGTGGGTTTGAGAAGTTTCTCATGCAGGAGAAAGCATGCCCACGGCTCGAAGATGGAAGATACCCAACTGCTTCGCACACGTTGGATTATCTCTCGTTATCATGCTCGCCGAAACGGCGCACAATTTCCGTAGTTGCAACAATGTCTACAGGAGTGTGTGAAAACATGTTGGCAAAGCCACCGACGATAACTTTGATTTGTTCGTGCTTGTTAATGCGGACGTTCCTGTTGTCGCTCCTGCCATGGATGTTGCGATTGTAGACCTTGCATGCGGCCAGGGTAAACATGAAGCGACATGGCAGAGGCAGCTCAGGAAACGCCGACGACTGCGGAGATGCAAAACATCCTGTGGCTGCTTTGAAACAAAGTGGAGTGCAGCGGTGGTGACAGTGTTCCTGCGATGCCTGGAACAGTTTGAGGAGAACTGATGCCCGGTTAAAATTATCGGCAAACTCCTCCTAATTATTTTTTCACTTGGTAAAGCTGCCGCGAGATGTTCATAACCAAGGTTTGTTTGATGAAATATATGGTAGAGTGTTCCGCCGTGTTCCTGTTTACCTTCAAGGCTGCTGGCACTGTTTTTTTGGCTGTATCGCTTTTATCGAATTACCTCCTGTATTGAATTCATTTTCCGTCCTGTTGACTTCGTTATAACGAGAGATTACTGTAAATTGTTTGTACTCAAACTCGCCCAGCTTTCATTGCCTCATGGAAATCTCAACTGTCGTCAGTTTGGTCAAAATTGCGGGCCCACCAATGTCTGCAACAAAGGAACTTATGCTTTAGTGAAGCTTGCAAGATGGGAAGTTGTATTTTGAACGTGTATGCTTCTAGTGCATTTTATGCCCCAGAACTAGGATTGCATGTTTTGGTGGTGTTTTTTTTTTCTCATAGATTTAGTGTTTTCTGGTGTCGCGACAAAAAATATCCATTTATTGGGGCTGACGTAGAAGAAAATAGGACATGGACATTGGATTTCCCAACCTCTAAGTAACATGCCCGTGGCCCCAATTCCTGGAAAATGTTCCGGTACTGATAAGAGAGGGCAAGTTCAAGTGTATGTGTGCACCTACAATGTGCTGCCGATTAAGACAATGAGTAGTCATGTGCATCTGACTGAGCCGACTGTATATGATGCACTGTCCCAATCATCCTTACCTGTAATTAGGTGTAGATAACAGAAACAAGATAAGTTGTGTGGTTCTTGAAGGGAGAAGCCCATTATGGACAGTTCGGTACCACTGTGTTCACGGTTAAAGGTTTCTTCCCGCCAAGAATAGGCTTTCTTTTTTTTTTTGTTTATTCTAGGGCGGCTGCAATTTGGGGCTTTTCAGTTTTCCCTCTATTTCGCTAAAACCCATTCGGGTATCATTTTCGGGGTTTATCGGTATATACCGATAATGCAGAATTGTACCCGTAACGTACGTAGCAATGCTAAGGAAGTAAAACTCAAGATGTATGTTCCGTCACATGCTGAGAACATATATATGTTAGCATAAATTCCCAAGTTCTGACTTTTGAAACTCTGAAACATAGCTTCCTTCCTTGCCGTGATCCATGGCAGACGATGATACAGACGACTGAGCTAGCAAGGGACGTCCACGGGGTGCCATCTTCCAATAGGCGTAGTGAGCAGACGACCAAGTCGTCTGCTTTTGGCTTAGTGCACTGGTAGAAAATGTTCCCACCCCGTGAGGACAATTTTGAACACACAGGCGGTTATTGTAAAGAAAAAAAACCTAATTGTATAGAAAAGTTGTATGTATTCCGTGCCATAAAAAACGTGTCACATTTATTTGCCTAAGAATTCTTCTTTCAGCAGTGGGCAGACCAACTGTAATAAAATGCAGTCAACAGGATAAAGTAGTGCTTGTTTGCAGAAGTGAAAAGCTTAGAAAACAAATACTACACTACCCTTGCGTAAGGCAAGTCAACAGCGTTGGTTACAGCCTTGGCTTGTTTACAGAAGCATGTGCTAAATAGCGTCCCATTTCGATGGACATCAAAAATTGTGTTTTAAGCTCACAAATATCTTCTTTGTGGTTCATGAGTGCTTACAAGGCAACTCCACTCTTAGTCTCAACCAAAACAAATTTTGCTACTGCTTTAGCGAAACATACCATAAAATACGGGGAGAGCACCCACCCCACTTTCACTTAAAATTGGTTAGTCTAGACATGGGCGCTTGTCTGGTTGATGCAGGAAAAGCCAAGATGATGGCAGCTTGCACGAAAGGTGAGGGAACCGCGGCAGCGTGCACACTTTATCAAGGAATGTCTCACAAAAGCACTGGGACCCCTAGTTCTGTTTTCAAGATCTGTTCATTGTCACACTATATTATCTTCACCCCCATTGGTCCTGACGTGGCTACAACTGGGCTGCTGACCTCCAGCATTGTAGGGACCTTTCACTGCACCCAATGACCTGATAATACAGTTAATGGTTTCCCTTGCCCTCGAAGTTTTTCCCTTTCCATCGCAAGGAAGTGGATATCCCTGTCATCCCCGGTGGTGTTCTCGTAGGTGCCACAGTGTGGCGAATATTTGAGGCACTTTGGGGGGGGGGGGGGGGGGGGGGGGTGTATAACATGTGATCAGAATTCCAAAGTTTTGGAAATGTTAATAGTGGGGCGCTTCCCCGGTATATCGCAGTAGGACATCACCGAATGATGGTTCTGGGGTACATACTGAAACCAACATTGAAAGTGCTGCTATCACATTCTTAGTAGGTGACCAGCTCTTTGGTTACTGCTGAGCCTACATTCGGAAACATTACCTCATTCTTACGCTGCTCATGTGTTTCCAGCATTGTCTCAGCAGATGTATGGGGCTGTGTCTTGGGTGTGCATGTGCACAGCCACACTACTTTGCCTTCAGGCTCTAGCTTCTTCACTCTCTGCGATGAATCTCCTCAAGCAGCAAAGATGGGCTTCTTTCTGCAACCCGCCCTCGGGCATTCTCACAGTTACGGTACAGCGGTTGCTTTTTTGGAAGCTGGATAATTACATCTGTCTCTTGTTCTAATCTTACTGGTTTCCAATGGTACCTATGCATCCAAAAGGTGTTCTATGGTCTAGAGAGGCTTTACCCCACTTTAAGCCTTCAAAGGTGGTGGTTTAGTTACCTACCACGTAAAAACAACAAGGCACGTCCCCAAAGAGCCTCGTTGGATACCTTGAACCTTTGTGCGTCTAAAATGGGATCGCCAATTAATCGTTCAATAAACATCTTCCCACTGCAGGCAGTGTGCTGCCGCGAGATCGGGTGCCAAAAGGCCTGTTCAAAGGTCTCAACTTCCCATTCCCGGTGCGCAAGGAGGTGGTGCGCATTGTGAATAACCGGCGCCGCAGCACAGAAGAGGACAGCCGCAGTGCACAGCGGCGGCTGGCGAGGCTGCAGCGTAGCAATGCCCGGCTCAGCAAGATGGGACTGAAGTACCAATTCCAGCCAGAGGTGGGCACCCTCCTTCACACTCCTTACCTTCAATACCGTTTGCTTTCCTTAGGCTCGCTTTCTTTTTGTACCACAATGGCTGTGCAGCTTTGTGGAAACCTTGAGTGCTAAGTTTGGGCGGTTGCCTTGGGTTTGGTTGTGTCTTTGTAGATCCCAAGCATCATTGTATTGGGTGCATGTTTTAGACCTTGGATACCCATGCTCTGGTGGGTCACTTGTCCAAGTTAAGTTGTTGTTTACTTTTTCTTTAACTTCATGTAGCTTGACATGAAGGTGTGTCTTCATCTAACTTGACATGAAGGCTCAACAGAGAACTGGTTAAAGGTGCCCTGCAATCATATTTAAGCATCTACCTTTTTTGCGGTTTCCACGTATCTTGGGATTCGGGCAAGCCAGTGGGCATGGAGAAAGTAACTAAATATCAGTGTGTCATATTTTGACCGGACGACGTGGAAACCTCCTCTATCGACGAAGGCGACCCACGGTATCGAAAGCGCGCAAAATGTCAGCCACTAAAAGTTTCTTTTTGGTCAAAATACAAAATATAAGTGGCGCAAACCGTTTCAATTATTTATAAAACTAGTTTTTGTTCAGTATTTAAATGAGAAAAGAAACAAATGCAGTTTATAAAGTATGGAAACAAGAAATGTCCCGTCAACATCCCCACCACCAAGCGGTGGGAAAGGCGGCACATACTAGAAAGGAGTAGTGGGATCAGGCGCCGGCCCGGAAAGGTCCCAGATGTACGCGGCGGCGCTGCGGTCGTATGGACAGGAGGATCCGTCCTGCTCCGAGCCCTCCGAAGGCCTTCGGCGAGAAGCTTTGTCTTGTGGTTTGGCCGTTTCGTGGTATGGCAGCGCGAAGTGGCTCCCATTCTGAACTGATCTTTACCCCGTGTTTGCTGTCGTTTGGGGCCAATGAAGTGTCATGCCGAATTAGTGTTTAATCGCGCAGCAAATGCAGTGAGAGCTGCTCTGGCTGCCCGCTGCATACTGCCTATCCAGAACATGCTTTAGTGGCGTCCTCTCGCGCCGTCGACACGGAGTGCAGCAGCTGTGAGCGCTTGATGAGCTCATTAGCCCTCCTCTAGTTCACGGCCACTCAAGCAACCAAGGACGTCATGAGGGACGTTATTTTTTGCTTATTTTTGTAATTCTAATTTGCCTATAACTTTTAAAATAAAATGAATTTTGAGAAAAGAAAAGTTTCACTATGTGACTACGTTCAGTGCGCTCAGGTTCGGTGCAGATTAAAAACCAGTAAAAAAGTCCTTGCAGGGCCCCTTTAACTACCGACGCCTTTTTCCAGGCCTTGAGCTCGGGTGTGCAACTTTTACGGTACGCTGGCCCGAGTCTATTATTGTAGTGCGTGCTAGCTACGGCATAATCCCAAGAAATGCCTGATTTGTCTATTGTGATAAAGCGGGACTGTAGAGGATGTTTGGGAACGCTGCGGCCAGAAGAAGAACGTTGTGATAGGAAATTGTGGTGATCACTATTGTTCACTTGCAGATTAATGAAGCAAATAAGAGCCCACAGTCCACTCTCATTGTGGCAAAGATGATTTGTAAGATCTCTCTCAAAACGTGTCTCGAGGTTCAAGCGACTCCTCACATTTTTTCTTTTTGTTTTTTAAGGGGTATATTACCTAGAAAAAGCAATTTCTGCAAAAAAATGTTGATTTTGAAAACATGCCAGATTTAAATCCACCACCATATAGAGAGTATTCCCAGAAAGTTTCATTAGTTTACACTGCATAGTTAATCTTATATAAATAATTTTTGGTCCACCAATGCTAAAGAAAAGGTAGGGGTTGTGGCACTTTGAATGCATTTTTCTCTGTTTCTCTTTGCGTCGAAAATTTCACTTGGCGACCAATATGTCGTTCCTGGGCCCAGAAATTGAGTCTTTTCTTCGAGATCCATTAACACCCAGCAAACTAGCACACTCAACGAGAGTGTGCTGGTCACGAGTGGAATGCGCATGCAATCCATTCGGATGTACATTCCAATTTAGAGTTGGTCGAGCAAACGCACGGCTTGCTGCATCATTGTTAAGGGGGGACACTACCCAAATTGTGCAATAGGAAAACTATCGTTTTCCTATTGCACAATGGAGAATTATTCTTAGGTGGTTTTCTGGTACAGAATTTTGTGAGGAACATGCCTGGATGGTTAGTTTTTCTACTTAACATTCTTTCAAGCTAAAAAAAACAGACTAAAAAAGTGCAGACATGGAAAAAAAAAGAGAAGAATCTTCTTATGGAGTTATATTTATGAAAAACAATGCAATATAGCAAAATAACTAGCTGGGTGTGCTTGGGTATTCCTATGACTATAGTACATATAAAAATTACATATTTTTATTTTATTTTAAAACAATAGTTTTCATAAGCGAACACACTGATCTCCATATTGTAACATTCGGAACAAGTTTCAGAAGTGACATAGGACAATGAAATTTGGCAGGGATGGTCTTGCCACTCATATAAATTTCCACTGCAAATTTGATTGAAATAAAGCAAGCACTACAGAAGTTGACTTTTCTGGGTAGCGTCTCCCCTTAACAATGATGCCGCGAGCCTTGCGTTTGCTCGACCAACTCCAAATTGGAATGTACATCTGAATGGATTGCATGTGCATTCCACTCGTGATCAGTACACACTCGTTGAGTGTGCTAGTTCGCTGGTGGTTAATGCATCTCGAAGAAGAGACTCAACTTCTGGGCCCAGGAACGACATATTGGTCGCCAAACGGCCACGCCAGGCAAGAATTCATAATTGCTGATTGCAACACTTCACTCTGAAGAACGGTACCAGACCCCAGTTCGATGTGACATTATATGTTGGAAACCTACTCTAAAACTTTGCTCATTTCTAGAATGCCTTTAAAAAAACAATTGTTCATTATGACGAAGGAACTTCATTCTAATATGGATAGTCGAACCGAGGTACTTCATCCGCCCAACGCGGGATGGGCGTTCTCATGCCCGTTCTGCGACCCCTGCAAGAACCTCACCTTTACGACATTCCCTCCCCCCCCCCCCCCCCCCTCCCAGCCAACTGCAACTAGAGCATTAGGGTCCATCTTGAGCACGAAATGGCCACCGAAAAGAAAAACATGCTATTTTTCACAAACACAGAGGCACAGCAACGCCTCCTTCTCTTCTGCAGAGTAGTTACGCTCAGTGCTGGAAAGTATCCGCGATGCGAAAGAGACGGCGCGTATCCCTTCTGGACGTACCTGTTGTAGAACTGCACCTAATCCTTAACTCAATGCGTCAGTTGTGACAATTGTGGGCAGTGTCAATTCGAAAACTGTGAGGGGGACACGGTTCTGAATCAGATCTTTGACAAAAGTGAATGCCTCCTCTTGCGCCTTGGGCCACTAGAAGGGGAAATCCCTCCGTAGGAGCGCATGAAGAGGCTCTGCGATGGTTGCAAAGTTTGGTGTGAACTTCAGTAAGCGGGCCAAGCAATGACTGCAATGACGTTTCATCAGTGAGCATAGACGCCTGCACGATAGCTTCAACATTATCTCGGCAAGGTTTTATTCCCTCGGATGTCAGTACATGTCCAACGAATTGCAACTGTCTCACTGAGACGATGCATTTGCCTCGGTTTAATTTCAAACTTGCATCTTGTAGGCACGTAAAAACTTTCCACAGGCGGGTGTCATGCTCTTTACTTGTCTGTCTGATGATAAGCACATCATCCAGGTAAAACGACGGTTCCTTGAGTGCCTCGAAAGATGCAGTCCATCATTGTTTCAAAAGCAGGGGTGGTGGAAGCCAGCCCGAAGCATGCTCGGGTGAATCTGAGGAGACCTTTGTGAGTTGCGAAGGCAATAAGGTCCCCACTTTTTAAGGCAATGTCCAGCCAGTGGTATGCTAATGAGAGGTCAGGCTTGCTGAAGACGTGGGCACCGGAAAGCTGATGAAACATCTAGACAGTGAAGAGGATGAGAATTAAGAACAAGTGAAGTGTTTGGCTTCCGTAAGTCTATACAGAGCCAAATGTCTCGCTGTCTTTTCCCTAGCTGCCACGATGGGGATATACCCACTCTGACAAGTCAATGTTCTTGATCGCACCAGAGCGTTCTAGCTTTGCTAGCTCTTCAAAAACCTCCTTACGCACTGCCAAAGGTAGCGTCCGCAACTTTTGTTTCTCTGGACTGACGGAAGCTTTAGTCTTCACCTTGTAGTAGAGCCATAGGCCACAACCACACGTGTCGTAGAAAACACCAGACTCGCTGTGTTTCTAAATGAAAACAACCGAAGTTCAACTGCATCGAGCCCATTGAGCACGCAGGCTGGCTCTAGCGCGTGACCTCGTAAGCTGCGAGAATAAAAGTATGAGGTGCCTTTTCTCTAAGCTCCGAGCCGAACGTCTATAGTTCTTCTCCGGGGCTTTCGAACACAGTGCCAACAAATTGGTGACCCGGACGTCCGACTATCATATAACGGAGTGCAAGCAACTCCACCGACGACAGAGCCTTGACCACAACTGTTCAGCTCTGCCTTCCAGACTTCTGGGCAAAAAACCCACGGGCCTGGTTTTCCCGAGTGAAAGCACACTTCTACTTGTGGCACATTACCACCCACACATCACGCTACTATTATGTCATGTTTGCCCTCCCCCTGAAGAACTGGCCGATGAACTGAATGACATACTGGCGTCGCCCCCTCCTAAAGACGCCTACGACCACCTCAAGGGCACAAACCTCGCCAGGAAGACAGAGTCGGAAACATCGTGGCTACGTCAGCTCTTGAACTCCGAAGGTAGCTGCTGGAGGAACAGGCTTCTGATGCAAACAATCCCCTTCTACGGGAATTGTGCCTCCATCGCTTGCCCCAAGGGTTGTGTATGGCCCTCGCTCCAGCTGCAGACACATCTCTTGACCGCCTCGCGGAGAAGGCCGACCGCGTCGCCAAATACACTGCATTTAGCCTGTTGAGCGTCACAAACACTTCCCACCAGTGCTCCTCCACAAGAACCCTCGAGGCCCACATTAACAATTCAATAGCAACCGTCGCGGCCCTTAGCACAAGAAGCCAACCATGTAAACCAAGAAGGTGAAGCTCATCTCGACATCGCAGCTCGTGGCAATGAGAAGGCGATGCCTGTTGTTACCACCAGATATTCGGCAGTAGGGCACGCGAATGCAAATTACCATGACACTTGCAGGAAAACACCCCTGCCCATCACTAGAGTCTGCACGTGATCAAGGCCCAACAGCAAGCCGTCTGTTTTTTATCACAGAACTTCAGGCCACCAATTCTTGGTCGACACCGGAGCAGAAATGTCTGTCTTTCCTCCAATACTGGCAGATAGACGACACCCACAGCCCGGATCCCACCTCATTGCGGCAAACGGATCTCCAACATTCGGAATGCACTCGGTGACCTTAGACTTGGGGCTATGCCGAGTCTTCTGATGGATTTTTGTCATAGCCAATATGACCTACCGACTGTTGAGTTCAAATTCTCTTTCACACTTTGATTTGGACATCTGCATGTACCACCGTCGTCTGATTGACTACAAAACTTGCCTTGCCGTCAATGGAGCGTTGACCTACTTAACGTCATTTGGCATTTGAAACATCATGCCTGCCCTCCTGCTTCCAGTTTTGCCGACGTCATAAAAAAATTTCCAGAAATCACCAAGTCGTCTAACATGTCACAGTTACCACCACACGGGGTGGCACATCACATCGTCACTTCCGTCACACCCACTCTTGTTTGCCCTCGTCGTCCATCGGGCAAACGCATCCTCGTAGCCCGACTAGAGTTCGAGCCTACCATAATATCCCGAGTCATTGCCGCCACCTAAAATTCATAAAAAATGGGGGGCAGGAAGGGGGGGGGTGCCCCCCCCCCCCCCCCCCCCCCCGCCCCCAATTTTTTGCATGTCTTGGTGGGTAAGCTAACAAAGTTTATAAAAAGCTACAAAAACTTCCATTTTTCTGTACATATCTGGCGTGGTTGCACAAGAGATACATTAGACTCAACAATTGACTTACTTTCATTGTTTTATGCAAGAAATACTCATAAAAGAATGTTTTACTTTCGCAAAGTCCATTGCTTGCCTATGCGCGATGAATACTGCGGATCAACATACAGTGCGAATGTTTGTTCTGTGAAAGCATGTTTCTAACACTGCAACATTCTCCTCCTTAGTAAAAAAAAAAAAAAGACAACAAGAAAATGAAAAGCGAACTAGGTGCAATGAGCGAGTGAGCGGGCAAAAGAAGCGACAAAGAGCAATGCTGGGGAAGCGGGAAAGCCATTGATTGAGTTGGCAAATACTTTGGTGTCGGGTCAAGTTAGGTGCCTTGTCAATCACAAGGGTTGTTGTGCAGCTCTCTTGTTTGGTGCACACGCATGCATCCCTGTGTGATGTGCCATCAACGTGGGTTGAGGCGGCGTTGTTGCGTGGCATAGACAGCACTGCGAACACAGAGTTCGAAATTGGACGCTTTACAAACGTCTGTGTATGGTGTTCCAGCAGATCTTTATTTACCCATTGGCTTTGTCTCAAATATTGCACAACCTTACCAACTGCAGTCGCGACGTTCTGGGAGAAGAGTGGCTTCATGTTGACTGTATTTCAGTGTAGACGGACTTTGACCTTGCACTCTGCAGTTACATTCCGGGATATGGGATATTCACTGATCTCACGACCCCTGAATGGGTTACTGCTTGTGTTATCTTTCAGACTTTTTTTTTTCCCCAGACAAAGTTTTTTGTAAGCAAAACAAAGTTTTATTCTGTTACCTCCATCATTTTCCTTTCACATGCATGTACTCGGACCTCAAGGTCGTTGAAAAGGGGGGAGGAAATGTGTAAGCAACGTGAAGTGTCTTTCCCCCCTTCGTTTTGCTCTGCCACATACGTCCTCCAACCGTAAGGTCTGCGCCCGCGTCATTCGGGTAGGATGAATGTTTGCGGATCACGGAGTTTGTGTCGGTGTTTTTTTCCGGGTGGGCAATCACTTGGTGTCTTTTTTACAGCGGAGCTGTTAAGGGCTAGTTTTCCTAATTTCTTGTCAGGTACCAAACAAATGTCGGCACAAAACTACACAAAACTCTGGACAGCTACCGCCATCTATAAGCGACGGCAGCAACCAGACAGCCAATCTGGTTGCTGCCGTTGCTCATAGATGGCGGCAACCTTTCCAGCCTTTTTGTCAAGGTGCGCTGAGGTCCGGTGGTCGCCGTTGCTACACTCAAGGGAGACATTGAAGCATTCATGATGGACGTCTTCAGCTGGGTCATGCTCGGCGACGACACGTCTGCCGTAGTGAGGGGTGACTTTAACGTTAACATTGCACGCCAGGAGGGAAAGTGGTGCACTTTGTTTATGCTCGACCGCTTCGGGCTTGCGTGCGTGAACGACCTACGGTGCCCACAACCAGGCATCGGACGTGTATACCGCAGTGATGTGATTGCTGCGCCAATTGCGCCAAACTGCGCCAAGGGGCTAACCTGCTACATCCTGCTATATTTTGCCAAAATATGGATAATCTGCGCCAAGCCTGCGCCAAAGGACCAGTTTCGGTTGCGTTTTAAAACCGAAACTAAACTGAGTACCGTAATTGAACAAACATGAGCAAGGTGGCGCAAGCAGCCACCCGGCACCAGAGCCGTATATGGGGAGAGTTTGGTCAGTCTGATCTTGCCGTCGTAACGCTCTCCTCCCGAGCGAGCCGATCAGCACGCGGCGCAGAGCGAGAGGCATGAGCGCATGCGCGGGAACTCCCGGCTGCTTGCAGCTGAGTGGGGAGGGCCGCCATCTTCGATCATTCTCCCGGCGGAATGCGTGGGATCGGCATCTAAATCTCGATTATTGCCTTTTATATCGCTGGCTCTGGCAAGAAAATGACATTCTGTTATTCCTCGGTGGGTTAAAAAGCTAATAAATTAAGATTTTTTGGCGTATGGCCACAAACTTTTATTCAGGCGAATAAGAAGCCGGCCCGTAGCAGACGATGCGTAGCCTCTTCTCCGACCAGTCTCCGACAGCGTTGCTAAAAAATGGTGGTCGTCTCCTCTCTGCTCCATTCTTGCTCTCTCGCTCCTTCGGCGCCCTCCTCCCTCTTATTTACTTTTCTCCTCTCCGGCGCCTTCGTCGCCACACCCACTGGCCAAACTCTCCCAATATACGGCTCTGTCCGGCACAAAATACCCTGCATCAATCGTTCATCCGATCTTGCATTGTTTTTCCCACCGTCTCGTCTCGCGTGATTCAATGATGTACGCGAGCGTGTGCGGACGCTCCGACGCTAGCGTGCTGAGTACCAGCCATGCGGTCATGCTGTAAAACGAAACCATGTTTTTGCACGGCAGGAGTTTACTTTATGGGGTGAAGCACTCTCTTCTAAGAGCAACGGCCGTAGCCAAACTATATTTGGTCCCTGCTTGCCGGTCGCCGTGGTCGCGCGACGTCGGGTGTTGCCGTCCCCACGTCACTGAAGTTATGGCGCTTTCTAAACTGAAACGTAAGGGCTGCCGCATGCTTATCAACATTCCTGTTCTTGTTTAATACGCTATACTACAAACATACCTTTAGCTCAAAGACTGCTCTGTCGAAATATTGATTACCTAGGTTTCTCTCGGTAGGCTTTCTTTCAAGACGGAGCCCAGTACGTGAAAAATCAGCCGCGAAAGAAAGTTGGTGAAGAGAAGTGAGCTAAAGCAATTTCTTGACTATAATTGGTTTATTGCGGCGAGCAATGGGTTCTTCATTTGTCCACCACTTGATTTTAATATATATATATATCTTTTTTTCTAAGAATATCTGCCCCAAACGCCAGTTTTACTGCTCCGAAACACTGTTTTAGTTGCTTCGGAAGCCACTTTTGCTGCTCCAAAACACTGTTCTGCTGCGCCAAAGGCCACTTTTGCTGCTCCAAAACGCTGTTTCGGCTGCTCCAAAATGTGCTCCAAAACGGCTTAGGCTGATCACATCACTGATATCGTATTTACTCGAGTAATAGCCGCACCATTTATGAACAAGGCCCTTGCTTCTACTTTCCCGCAAAGCACATATACAGCCAATCATCGCGTTGGGCATAAATAACATAGCGAATAATTAGATTGAGAATGTTTGTATGATTCTCCATACAAACGCAATCTTCACAGATGGTATCTTCGTGCGAAGACGTTATCTCTGTCCTGTAAACCGCTGGAGTCATGCTGTCGATCGCAGTGATTCGCAATCCGTGTGCTCCGCGGAAAAGCGAACCCTCAGGTTTTCTTTATGAACAGTGCAGCTATTACTCAAGTAAATACGGTAGACCTCGTCCTCACGAAGAACGCCCCTGCCATCAGCGTACACCCTATGGCGGTGTACCACTGCGATCGCAAGGCCATGGTCACTGTGGTTACGAAATAAATAACAACCCCGGATTGTGATATATACTTCTGATTTTTTAATCACTCAAATAACAAATTACCCAATCACACCTTAATCCTTACATTTATAATGGAGGGAATGAAATACTTCATTCCCACCATAGAACAGCTTTGCTGGTCTTCCTTCTTCACCAAATTGGAAATGCTGACAGTTTTTTGGAAATCGATCTTCGCCCGAAGTGTGGGGTGGGCGATGATGGGGGATGGGCGATGGCTCGGGATATTAGGGTATGCTGGAACTTGGCATGATTTGACCATTAAAGAGTTCCTGGGCTGCACCCCTTCACATGGTTGCCAAAAAAGATACGGGAGACTAGAGAAGCCCTGTGGGGATGACTAAGCACTAAACAACCACAGCCTGATTGGTACCCATTGCCTCATATCCACAACTTCACCCAACACCTGGCTGGAACATCTACCCACAGCAAGATAGACTTGGTGGAGGGTGTAGAACAAACGTCAGGCGACTACGATGTCTTGGATAGAATGTCTTTAATCACGCGCGCTCGCGACCACATCAGCGTTTGTGCATGGCGATGGTGGTGCGAGCTAAAAGAGGAAATAAAAAACAACGAAGTGGCTAGCACGGGTCCCCTACAGGGCTCCCCCCCTAGCAACATGGAGCAAAGTGTGTCACTCATGGGACAGTCAGATGTTCCATGAGACACGCTTAGTGATGGGTGGCGAATTTGTAGGCGCTTGGGAGTTTGCTTGTATGATCGGAGTCGGAGGTACAGGATTATCATCCAGGAAGGCTGGCTTTATGCGGTCCATGGCAACAATCTCTGTTCGACCGTGCAAATTCGTGCCTTTTGCATTGTGATCCTTCTCAGGTGGAAACGGGCCTCGACCTGGGTAAGCCAGACTTGCGGGTTCTTAGGCCAGAACGTTAGTAGACAAACCTCGATCCTAGCGAGAACGGAGTCACCAGAGGTTGCTGTCACGTCACCATCGGAAGAAGCGTGGCCTTGATCCATGTTTACCTTGGATCCGACGTCCGAGGTTCGAAAGTGACACTGTTCAAGATTCCGGGTCACCAGTTTGTAGAAAAAACATCAGGCGACTCCGATGTCTCGGATGAAATGTCTTTAATCATGTGCACTCGCAACCACATCAGTATTTGAGCATGGCAATGGTCCTGCAAGCTAAAAGAGGAAATGAAAAACAACGAAGTGTCTAGCACGGGGCCCCTACAGAGGGGTATTACCCCATCCCAACAAACCTACGGATATACCGAAGACCGCAATCGCCACCCCAGTGATGTGATTGCTGCGCCAATTGTGCCAAACTGCACCAATGGGCTAACCCTGCTACATCCTGCTACATTTTGCCAAAATATGGGTAATCTGCACCAAGCCTGCGCTAAAAACAATTTCGGTCGCCTTTCAAAACCGAAACTAAACTGACTACCGTAACTGAGCATGCATCTGTTATGTGGCGCAAGCGGCCGGCCGACACAAAGTACCTTGCATCAATTGTCCCTCTGGTCTTCCATGGTTTTCCCGCCGTCTCGCGATTCGCGCTCTCGTCGTCTCGTGGGTCTCGTCCCGCGTCTTTTTTAAAAGTATGTTCAACGATAGACGCGGGTGTGTGCGGGCGTTCCGACGCTAGCGTGCCGGGTACCAGCCATGCTGTCATGCTGTGAAACGAAACCACATTTTTGCGAGGCGAGAGTTACTTTGTGAGCTGAGACACTCGCTCCTGAAAGCAACGGCCGTGGGAAAGCTATATTTGGTCTCTGCCTTCCAGCACCGTGGTCGCGCAACGTCAGGTGTTGCCGTCCCCATGTCGGTGCAGATATGGCGCTTTCTAAAATGAAACTACGTACTGCCGCATGTTCATCAACATTCCTGTTCTTGTTTAAATCAAAAGTTACTACAAAAATCTCTCTTTAACTCAGAGACTGCTCTGACGAAGTATTGATTACCTAGATTTCTCTCGGCGGGCTTTCTTTCGAGAGGGACCCCGGTACGTGAAAAATCTGACATGATAGGAAGTTGGTGAAGGGAAGTGAGCTAAAGCAAAGAAGGCAATATGGACTCCTCTTAAACGGAACTCGAAGGGACAGAAAAATTTGTTCCGTTTTTTTAGAAGTTTCATTGAAGCAAAGCACATAAAATGAGTGAAATATGACTTTATTTCACAAGCATGATGTCCAGCTAATGTAGCTGACTAGAAAAAAGAGGTAATGGTAGTTTGTTTTGCATTTTGTAATCGCTTTTTGACGAAGTAGGTGTGCATGCCTTGGAGGTACAAAGGTTTCTGTTGACTGCTGCACCTTCCCCTGAAATAGTCTTAAAGACTAGGCCGTGGCGCTTTTTAAAACGGCTGAGCCAACCGTCGCTCATTTTGAAGTTATCTATTCCCAACTGAGACGCAATCTCTCCAGCCTTTTCTTCGAGGATGGGGCCGCTGATCGGGAAATTAGCACTTCGCGCGCGCTTAAACCAGAGAAAAAGGACGTTCTCTATTTCCTCAAAAGGCGTCTTTTGCATCCTCCTTCGGTCGGTGGCAAAGCTTCCGCGCTTTACAGCGTCTTGAATCTTTTCTTTGTCCTTTGATATCCTTGAGAGTGTAGACTTCGGGATATCGAACTTCCTTGCGATCTCCATCTTCGAGAGGTCACCACGATCCAGCTCTTGAAGGATCTTCATTTTCGTAGCAAGCGAGATCGCTTGGTGCGGCCGCTTTTTTACCGCTTCCATCACAACACGGCAAGCGGACGCTGGTTTGTGTACTCGATGGTAAACGTGACGCGCAAGAGACGAGGCGCTAACCCTAATGGCGGTAGAAAGACTGGATTGGATTGCCTTAATATAATGGCTTGGATGGATGGATGAATGGCTGTACCGTACCCTTTGTAACGAGCGGCACCTCGCGTCACCTAGCCTAACAACTTTTTTTTTTTTTTTATAATAATATTTGTATAAATTTTGTTCTAACACAACCCCTTTCCCTTTAAAGTGTCCTCAGTCTTGGCTATTGCGTACTCCATGGTTGTGAGACTGCTGTAGCTATTTCCGATGTCCGCGGTCGCCATGGGTAGTTTCGGTTTCGGTCCCGTTTAACCGAAGTAAGCAAAAAGGGGGGTTCCGATTACCCGAAGAATTTATCATTAAATACATAGGAAACCAACCGAAACAACCTTTAGAGTTCCGTTTATCCGAATTTTCCGTTTAAGCGAGTTTCGTTTAATGGGAGTCCACTGTATCTGCACGCTGAACCCGCACAGCGCGCTTGTTTGTCTCGAGTTCAGTCGTTGCACTTATGGTCTTGTCACACTGCGGAAACAGTCGGAGAACTTTGTCCTTCAACACGAGGAAAACATGTTTTCGGGGACCCTGTCACATTGCGGAAACACCAACAGTCCGGAAACATGTTGCTGTCGTCCGAAAACCATGTTTCCCTACTTGTTCTCCGACACTCGGTGAACATCCTGTCACACCGGGAAAGCGTGTCGGAAGAACACAAATTTCCTCCTCTCCTGTGCGCTCCCTCTCTCTCGCCCTCGTCTGCCCGGCCGGCTCGGCTCGGCTATACTTCGTTTCAGCTTCGGTCCAGACGCAGCCAAAGCTACAAGCGCAAGCTCCGGGCTTTCAGCATCCCTGCTGCGCGCTCATGCAGTGCAAGCACTGTTCTGGGCCACATGCTCGCGCTTGTAGCATCGGCTGCGTCTGGACCGAAGCTGAAACGAAGTATAGGCGGCTAGGCTCAGATCCGCTGGCTCCGCTCGCCCCTTGAATCGTTGCCATTTTGGATCGCCGTCGCTTTACCGTAGTTAATTCATCAGCCGCGCGAACCATCTTGTGTTCTCTGGATTTGGCGGTTGCGTTCTGCTACAGGGCTAGACCCTTGCAGGATGGCATACGCGCCGGCCACAGCAGCAGCTTCTGCTTTGGTGCTTCTTTGTGCCATCGATTCAGATGATTCTGACGATCAGCTGCCGCCGCGCAAGAAGCCGCGTTCAAAATGGACCAGCGAGTGGCTCGCAAGAGTGCATCTGTATTGAAAAATATAGATGCTGCCGTGTTGCTGGAAAAAAATTTGCTCAGCCACCGAAATGGGCAACACGTGTCGTCTGACACAAGTTGCCAAGGTTTCCGTTGCCAAAAGCTGTCACACCGAGACAACATTGTCGCTGTCGTCCATGTTGTGTTGCTGTTTCCTCAATGTGACAGGGTTTTCGGGCAACAGAGCCGACAGCCGACATGTTTCCCGACTGTTGAGAAACATGTTTTGTTGATGTTTCATCCATGTTTCCTCAATGTGACAGGGCCAAAAGCGGTCCAAGAACTTTTTGACTCGTAGTGTCTTGCATCGATGCGCTCAGGTTATTTTTTTGTGTGTGTTTAGCTTGTATTTTGTTTGCCGGCTTGGCAAACACGCGCTGCTGGACTGTTTTTGGTCGTACGCTCCACAGTTAAATTAGGCATACGATTTCAGGAATCAGTTGGCGACGGAGCGGAGTGGCATGGTTTCCATTTTGATCGAACAGCCGTTGTCTCCACTTGCGCGATGAAGCACGCGCAACTGCAAGCCTGCAGAAGTTGCCCTCACGTGCATGCAAACATGATTGCACGATAGACGCACCAGCCGGGACGCTTGCAGTCCATTATTTGATGTTTGCTTACTTTTGACGAATATCTGGCACTTCGGGAACCAGTAAAACGGTAGCAAGTTTTTTTTTTAATTGCTTGGCACGCCTACAGGACTGTACAGTGTAGACCGCATATAACGTATGTCTCGGGAGTCGCGAAAATCCGCATTATAAGCGGTACCGCACTATAACCAAAACATCAATTTTTCAGGCCAAAATACATGCCATGAGACAACTTACCTTTGTAAAGGAATTTATTTTATGTTAGATGAAAGATAAAGCTTAGTTTGAGGACAGTCTTTATTTCACCAGACTAGTACAGTTCTGTCTCAAGTGTGTCACACATTTTGAAAGAAATGAGCGGCTTTTGCCTGGCGCAACCTTTTAACGGCGTCGCGGGTTGCGGACGGACATTGCGAGCGTTCAGGATTGCTAACCCTAATCACTTTTCTCCGGAGATGAAAACGCGTGAAAATTCGCGTCCTTCATACGATACGCGCCAGTAATACCTTGAATTTGAGCACACACATGAAATGTGCCAAATAAGAAATCCGGGCGATGTTTGAAAACACAAATGCTTAGAAAGCACCACTGTAGTCGAAGTAAACAAACACAACGACACGGGCGTCTCTGCCGTCTTGAGAGCGCCGCCACGACATGGCCGCACGAGTAGGTGGATCTTCCCTTCTAGTGCGTGCTGGGTTATCATAGCGACACACAACGAAAATTCACAGTCAAGGATAGCGCTTTTACGCAGAACGATGAGATGAACGCCTTCTACGACGACGATCACAACCGACGCCATGTTTGCGGATAGCAGCAGCCGGCCCGCAACCGGCATGCAACGCGCGCGAACACTTTTAGACCTGCGATTGGTCTGTCATTGCGGTTGTTTGTTTCTTTGTTTGCAACGCAGCAAAGGGACGCACGCACGTGAACAACACGTGCATGCGTCCCTCTGTCGCTACGGCAACTGCAGCCTCTCTCACCGCTTCCCCCCGCGAGTGCCCCTTGCGGCTCGCGCTGGCTTGCGCCGTCAGCGCCATTATCTACTGTCGCACAGGGAAGCGTGCTCGCTGCTCCGGTCGTCGGCGCGGTCGGCGGGCTGTGCCAAAAACCGCACTATAACCGGTATCTCCCTTCGCGCGCCTGCATTTTAAGCGGTATGTAATTACATGGAGTTCTATGGGAGGCGAACCGGTGGTTTAAAAAAACCGCGTTATACCCGGTCCTGCACTATAAGCGGTTACGTTGTAAGTGGTCTATACTGTATACACTTGCGGGATGTCTCAGCAGTAAAAGCACGAGCAGTGAGTTCCGTCACAACACGTATCATCAGAACACAACACAACACAAATTCCTTCGTTTGTACAGCACTTAGAACGAATATATACATATTTTTTTCCTAAGGATATCTGCTCCAAAAGCCACTTTTGCTGCTCTAAAACACTGTTTTGGTTGCTCAAAGGGCCATATTTGCTTCTCCAAAACACTCTTTTGGCTGCTCCAAAAGGTGCTCCAAAACAGCTTAGGCCAATCACATCACTTCCACCCCCTTTGGCCTTTTTGAGTATATCCATATGCCTTTTGAGCTATGCAACTTTGAGCAGACCTTTCAGAAGTTTATCCACAAAGTCCTTTATGGACCGCCTTTCATCTTCGCCCACATGGGTGACCTCTTGGTTGCGAGCGCATCACCCAAAAAGCATGCCAAACATCTACGCCTTACCTTCAGACGGCTTCGCCACTATGGTCTCACCATCAATGTGGCAAAATGCACCTTTGGTGCGATGGCCTTTAAATTTCTCGGACACTGCATCACACCTGCTGGCATTGAACCTCTTCACTCTAAGGTACAAGTGATCTGAGACTTCCCCCAGCTGAAATCTTTACGCAAGCTGCGAGAGTTTTGTCAATTTACATTGACGATTTATCCTGGATTGTGCACAAGCTATGAAACCTCTTACAGACTTGCTACGTGGTCAACAGAAATTCTCCATGAAAATTCCATGGACAGATAGCGCAGTGGAGGCCTTCACGACTGTGTAAAGCATGCCCTTGCTCATGCCATACTTCTGGTGCACCGTCTAAATGATGCTCCAACGTGCATGATGGTTGATGCATCTGAAGTTGCAGTAGGAGCAGTGTTGCAACAGCACAACAACAATGAGTGGCTCCCACTGGGATATTTCTCTCAGAAGCTTACGCCAGCGGATGCATGGTACGGCACATTCAAATGCAAACTCTGCTATTTATGTAACAGTTCGCCACTTCCACTACTTCTTGCAAGGCCGAGTGTTCCACATGCTAACTGATCGTAAGCCTCTCACCTACTCATTTTCCAGGAGCCTCAAGTCTCACTTAGCAAGTTAAATTTGCCACCTTGCCTACATCGCAGAATTTAGCACAGATCTACGCCATGTCGCCGGAACCGCCAACACGCCAGCAGATGCACTATCCCGCATAGGAAGTCCCCAGTTGTAAATTTTTCGCAATTGGCCTTAGCCCAACAGGAAGACACAGAACTGCAGAGACTATGCACGTCTTCAACATCTCTCAAGCTGCAGTCCATTACACTGCCACTCGCCACTTGCGAAATTATTTGTGATATGTTGCTGGCCACACCCAGACTCTACATTCTTAAAAATTTGGACAGGCCATCTTTCATGCTGTGCATGATCTTAGTCATCCAGGCATTTGCGCCACACAACGCCTAGTTGCGTCAAGATGCATCTGGCCCCGGAGCAATGCAGACATCCGTCTGTGCACAAAGACCTGTTGCAAATGCCAGTGCTCAAAGGTACTTCGACATACCAAGACGCCACCCCATGCATTTTGACCGCTGGATGCCAGATTCTATCATGTACATATAGACATTGGGGGCCAGCTACCATCATCATATGGATTTTGCTACATTTTGACATGTGGACAGATTCACACGATGGCCTGCAGCTGTTCCACTCACCAACATCACAGCAAAGGCCATTGGTTACACCTTCATTTCCACTTAAATCTCACGGTTTGGTTGCCCATCTACCATCACAACTGGTAGATGGGCTACCATCAGAACTGACCTTGGCCAACATTTTCAATGCCTGTTTTTCACGGCTCTCACCCACATCTTGAGCACGTGCCACATATATACGGCATCATACCATCCTTCAGCAAATGGTACGGTAGAGCGCCTACATCGCCAGCTCAAGACTGTGCTCATGTCAAGAGGAGATAGAACCTATTTGGTCAACCATCCCCGTCTTGTGCTCCTTAGAATTTGTGCCACCTTCAAGACGGATTTAACCTGCACCTCAGCCGAACTGGTTTACGGCACTATGCTTCGGTTACCAGGATATCACACTCGATCGAGTGAAACCTGCTTACTTGGCCCCTTCTCCGACAGACCCTGTGCTCCTGCATCTCCCATCACCCGTCACACCTACCCAAGTCAAAGTTTCCCTCAAATCACTGCTCTCCCAAAGGACCGTGACGTGGGCCACAACCGCACCAATTGCTCCACAACACTGGAGGGGGAGGGAGATTAAACTTTATTTAAGGGGGGATTCTGTAGGAGAGCCTTTGGCCACAACTGTGGTAGTATTTATCTGATTGTACCGGTCGTACCGGGTAACAAGCAACACTACGTGTAGAACGTTTTGAGATCCCCTGGGCGCTGTCCTCTTCTTCCTCTTTTGTCCCCCTACTTGCCCCGTTTATTCGGACTTACAAAACAATATTATTACATCTCTTTTTCCCACGCAAAAGTCATTCGCCAAATCTTTTTGGTTTTCTTACGGTCCGTCCGGACCGGGTCGTTGGGATGTTTTCTTCTGTAGGAGGAACACTGAATTCTGGTGTGCTTGCTTCAGGATGTGTTTGGTCGGTTGGTTTGGGTTTGGTCGGAACCAGGTGATGTGTATTCCGGCGGAGATATCCTGACCTTGTCCTGATAGTGTAGGATCGAGGTTCTGGTCTCTTGCCCGTAATTGTTCCAGTTGCTTTGCTGTCTCTTACCCATACCTCGCTGCCGATATCTAACTCCTGTTTTCGGCACACTCCGTGTCTCTTGTCGTAGTTTTCCGCTTGCTTATTTTTTTCTTCTCGATCCTTCTTCCGGAACTCCTCATGGTTGGGCAGTCTTGGCAAGAGTGTAGAAGCCAATACTGGCAGTGTGGTTCGCAACTGCCTTCCCATCAGAAGCTGTGCCGGACTGTATCCAGAAGGTCCTGGTGTTGTTCTGTAGACCAGTAATCCAAGCTCGGGATCTTCAGACTTCTTGATGATGTCTTTGGCTATCTTGACCATTCTTTCAGCTTCCCCGTTACTTTGCGGATAACGTGGACTGCTTGTAACGTGCTCGATCTTGTAATCCTTACAGAAGCCTTCGAATGGCTTGGAGCTGAATTGTGGACCGTTGTCTGACCGCAGAACCTCAGGTATTCCGTGACGTGAAAATAGAGCCTTAAGATGTGATATGACTGCTTCTGAAGTGGTTTGTCTCAGTCTGGTTATTTCCACGTACCTCGAGTAGTAGTCTACGACGAGCAAGTATTGGGCTCCTTTCAACTCGAACAAATCGGTCCCAACTCGTTGCCATGGTCTCTCTGGTAGCTCAGACGCGATCATCGGCTGTGTTTTTGGTACCCGCTCGTGTGCGCAGCTGAGACAGTTTGTGACAACATCAGCCATCTGAGAGCTTAGTCCTGGCCACCAAACTGACATTTTGGCTCGTTGCCGGCATCTCGAGATACCCTGATGGCCATCGTGCAGTCGGTGCAAGACTTGCTTCCTCATTTGACTTGGTATCACAAGGCGGTTGCCTCTCACGAGTAGGTTTTCTTGTACCGTGAGGTTGTGTCTTTCTTGGAAATATGGGGTGATCTCGATTGGCACTTGCTGTTTGCTAGTTGGCCACCCTTTTTCACAGTACTCCCTCACTTTAGTACAGACGGGGTCGTCCTCTTGCATCTTCTTTACCTCGATCAGGTACTCTCGGGATGCAGGGACTGACTGAAGGACGACTTGCACAAAAGCCTCGGTTTCTTCTTCCATATTGTCTGGAGGTTCAACAGGTGACCTTGACAGGGCATCGGCCGTCCAGAGTTCTTTTCCAGGCACGTGTGAGATTGTGTAGCAGAATCTCATCAGCCGCAGTTTGAATCGCTGAACTCTGGCTGGAATCGCATCCAGTTCTTTGGACCCAAGAAGAGGTACGAGTGGACGATGATCTGTTTGGATGTGAAACTGCGTTCCTAGCAGGAACTTCTCGAATCGTTCACATGCCCATGTCACGGCGTACGCTTCTTTCTCAATCTGTGCGTATTTTGTTTCTGTGGTACTCAGTCCTTTCGAAGCGAAGGCTACTGGTCGAATGTTTCCGTTCTTGTCCTTTTGTAGTAGCACTGCCCCCAAACCGTAAGACGAAGCATCTGCTGAAACAATAATTTCTTGTTGCGGATCATACAGTGTTAGGGCTGTTGCCTCCTGGATGTCCTTCTTCACTGCATTGAATGCTATTTTCTGTGCAGTGTCCCACGTCCACTCGCTTGCCTTCTTGAGAAGGTCACGCAGAGGCTTCAATTTTTCGGAAAGATGGGGGATGAAGCGTCCTACTTGGTTTGCCATCCCGATGAATTGTCTCACCTCGGTCACTGTCGTTGGCGCTGGCATATTGGAGATGGCTGTGACCCTTTGTGGGTCTGGCTTGATCCCTTCCTGGCTGACGATGTGTCCCAAGAACTTTATGGACTTTTGCTTGAACTCGCATTTGTCGTTGAGTCGGACACCTGCTGCTTTCAACCTCTTAAGGACTTCCTCTAGCCTCTCATCATGCTCTTTCTCGTTGGCACCAGTGATTAGGATGTCGTCCATATGGCATAGGACTCCTGGGATTCCTTCCAGGATCTCGTTCATCCTTCGTTGAAAATACTCTGGGGCACATGAGTTGTAGGAAACACCAGACTCACTGAGCTTCTAAACTAAAACAACCGAAGTTCTGCTGTGCCGAGCACCGTGAGCGCGCGCCTGCTCATGCTTACGTGTGACCTTCGGAGCCACGAGAATAAGAGAATGAGAGGCATTTAGCCTAAGCTCCGAGCCGGATGTCTAATTTTTCTTCGGTGCTTTCGAAAAGACTGTTGACAACCTTGTGGACGAGTCCTTTGGCATGGCCTAGACCTTTCGAGAACATACCGTGAAATACTTTGACAAACCTTGGAAGGGTTCTCACAGAGGCAGTGCTTGTCGACAATTTGGAGAAGCGAAGTCCAGTTGAATGTCCAGAGCATGTAAGCGTTTGGTCCCATTACGGCTGCCCCCTGTCGTATGATGTGGAATGTGCAAGTGCCGTGTCTTCGGGCAAACTGTACAGGAGAGTCAAATATTTCCAGAATGGGACTTCTTGTCCAGAGTAGGCAATGAACTTTATGCTCGAAGGTTATAGGTTGCAGGAGTGGAAGTGCCTTTGGTAGACCTCTTCCTGAAGAATCAAAACCAAGGAACCCGTGTCAGCCATATGTTTGATGTGGACGTGAGACAAAAGTATCTCGCGGGTAATTGACTGTTTCGTGAAGTTAGTGGTAAGCACTTGAATTTGCTAAATGCTTCGCACATGAGATTTTGCACAAGTAAGTTTCTGTTTGCATACAGAGGTGAAGTTTCCCGTCTTTTTGCATTTCCTGCAAATCTGGGTTTTCGCAGGGCATTTGGGTGGTCCGTCATCTGATGTGAGGGACCACATCTGTAGCAAGCGCCAAACAGTCTTTGCTCGGGTCTTTAACCCGATGCTTCTGTTTTTCTTTTTAATTTTTACTACTTCAGAACTAGATCTTGCCTCAGCGAAGAGCTTGGCCTCGATCATCACCTGCTTAGTCTGAGATGCAATAGCAAGAGCTGATTTGAGGGTAAGCTTGGACTCTAGTAGGCATTTTCGAACCTCGGGATGAATCGTTTTCTCAACAAGTTGACCTCAGATCATTTCACCTGTCATCATTCCGAATGGGCAGTTGATTGTAAGGGCCCGGAGGAGAGCAATACTCTTGTACTGTCTCACAAAAACAAATTTCTTGGCTGTTTCGTTGATGGCAGGCAGAAAGAATTTTCGCAACTTCCTTACCGTTGCATCATAGGCTGTTGAAACGGGCGATGCAGTAGTGCCCGATTCATGAGCAGCCCTTGGCATACTTGTAGATGCTCCAGGGATGGCTGATAAAGGGGGTGGAGGCTCTTGCTGTATACAATAGGTCTCTTTACCCTCAGCTCCAAGAGAGCCGACTAGAATGGCAGTTCTGCCGTCGTTCATCGTCGACCCGCCGGAAGCAATCGTGTATGTTTCAAATCTGGCGTACCATTTGTCCCAGGGAATTGCAGACTTGCCTGGTGACAATAGGAAAGGCAGGGGCGGATTGATTTTCATTCTAAAGTCGAAGCCTTGTCAAGTGTGCCAATTGTTGTGTTTTAATACTGGAGCCTATGCTAGGTTCAGCGAAAAAGAAACTTCCCATTCTTGCACTCCATCCTTCCTTGCCTGTCCTTCGTCATCTCTTGGTGGCAAAGAACCGCTTGCTGACACAACATTTACTATATCACGAGCAACTAAAAATTCGTTATTGAAGCTACGAAAGGGGAGTGGAAATAAATAAAATGCTTATTAGTCCAAAATAAAAGTACCAGAACTATAAAAATATCACTTACATTGCAGTAAAATACTCAGCTATATCATTTCGTTTTTTAGGTGCTTTGAACTTCACAAGGAAGTTCTTGAGGCTTGTCATGTGGGTATAGTGTTGCCTAGTAGCATCTGCAGCATTTATTGCCCTCCTGACTGTCCAGAGCTAACAAGAGTTCACGTCTTGAAGGGGTGGGCTCGGGCTTTTCCTCTTTCTTCGGGCGGCACCTGCATCGTCCGAAACGATGCCTTCGTCGCCCACCATTTGACGCACAGCAGCACAGTTTCTCTCCTTGTGACATTTAAACCAGTCATTTGATGCCTTGAAGACTTTCTCAAGTCCACTGGCACATTTGCAGTGTGCACTTGTCGAAACTATTCAAAAAGTGCCATGTTAGCGTTTTTCATGGAGCTTCAAAGTTTTTTGCAGTTTTCAGTTTCCATTGGCGATTGTGTCTTTAATATGCTGCTTGCTTTCCACCAAGACCGACGTCATTGCCACAGAAACTCCAAATGAATTTGCAATTTGCTTTTGTGTCCAGTTATTACTTGCTTTTTAAGTGAGCGTAGTGTGCTTACGATTCCAGTGGTGGAACTGGTGCGCCGTTTCTGCCAAACTGTGCCAGAACGAATAACCTGCTACATGCTGCTTTAAAGGTTGTGTCCAAGCACAGTTTGCGCCATGTCTGCGCCAAAAGGGAGCTATTCTCAAATAGGAAACTGAAAGTATCTGGCACGTGGCATTTTTGGCAATGCCACTGAAAGTTAAGAAAGTACAGTTTTTTTGTTTTTTTTTCGCATGCCTAATTACTGTGTGCAGAGGGTAGGGCTGCGCGAATATTCGAATTATCAAATAGTAGCTTTATATAATACGCTCTTTGATATTCGCTTCAAAATGAACTGCGATATTCATACTTTTCGAAGTTTCGCGACTCCAGTAACTTATAGGGGTCACCACCACCAAACAAACATGGCGGCTGGGAACAGGTCGCGTCGGCTGTGCCAGGCCACCTGAACGGGCGGCGCATTCAATTTAATAGATTTTCTTTTGTTTAATGCCCTATTTTATAGGTATTCGAACTGTGACGGTTAAGTGTAGCCGGTGTACATAAACTTGCAGAGAATAGTTTTGTCTTCCCGATGCTCTTTGTTCTTTTCATGTCAAACTTTTGTTTCAGAGATTTCGTTCAAAACCAAAACTATGGGTTCCGGAGAGACGGTAGTAGACTCTAATCAGCTTTGATCAGCTAAGGAAAGCAGTGATGATTACAGAATTGTGCCACCGAGAGTAATTTTCAGCTAACTTGCATGCCTCGACCATGCGACTTATCTGTCCCCGAAATCGAGCTTTTGTGCGTGTCCGCATTTAAGAAACAGCTCCAGTCGTCTGCTCGGTCAACAATACAGGCTGCGGGAAAATTACAAAAATTGAGCAAGCCTTCTTGAGCCCAGGAGCATGTTAACTCACTGGCGCCCTCTAAGCAGCTGATACTCGTATTTCAATTCAGGTTCTAGTAACAATCGAGAAGTCATTTTGATGAATATGCAGGTTAAGTATTATATTACATACTATGTCCCACTAAAGCAATCTTAATATATTCTTCGGGTTGAAATGTGAGCTTAGTCGACTAGCTTTAGGTGAACTGCTGAATAAAAGTATATTTGACAGACAGAGAGATACTACTTAAACTCAGCGAAATGGTTCTAGCCGGCGGCACGAAGACAAACGCGGACAGACTGAAAAGAGTCTTTATCAGAGATTCACGTAGAACCTCTCTGCATTTAACTTGACTTCGAATCCTGAACGGAGGAATTGAGTATTTTTTGTGGCCGGACAACCTGGCTACTGGCTTCGAGGGGGGTATGATATAAATATTGGAGGCGCGATAAATCACAATGTCGACACAGCTTCTAACTTTGCGAGGAGCGTCTTCCATCTTTTGAAAGCAGACAATTTCCCTCATTAATCGTATGCAGCGAGCAGGTTTTCCGGAATCAAGTAATTGCGAAATCAGCCCAACTCCTTCAGTGTAGTCCAGAGGCTTTTTCAATGAAAAGCAGCCAGGATGAATAGCCAATGCACCGACCGGCATGAGTGGCTCAATCTTGAAGCTAATTGAACACAACCAAACTCAAGAAAAGTAGCAATCGAACGTTTCCATTCACTTGACTGCAACATTGATGTTCCCTCCAGTGAAACACCTTGCCTGTCGTCCTTAGTCCACTGCTCTACGTCCTTATGAAGAAACCGCTTATCAGTTACCAAGTAGTCGTCACTTTGAATGTGATTCGATACAGATAAGAAATGAAAACGTTTCTCCGTGATTCCTCCCCATCCAAGAAATCGAAAGCATGCGACCGTGTGTTGTGGAGTAAACGGGCTCTCAAACACGTGATGGAAGGAAACAACTACTGAGGCTTCACCACACTAATGAACACTCAGTCAAACTTAAGAAATATTCGGACCTTCGTCAAATTACATTGTTCGCCACCGCGCCGACAACACCTGTCCGCGAAAGCCGCCAGAGATGCGGAGAGGCACAAAGCGACCTGTTCCGGCTGGTTCCCGGTTTTCCCGCGTGGTGGCGTCCGTTTTGCTGGAGTTGCGAATTGGGCGGGTTAGCCCCCTTGAGTGCGCCTCAAGCACCAGTGGACTGCGGAGAAGCAATACCCCCGGAGCTGACATTGCAATCTCACGACTCACTTCGTTGCAGCGCAATTGCGCGCTTAGGCGAAAAACACACCTTCAAAGTGGCATGGCGCACGCCATGCCACTTTGCAGCAGCGAGGATGTGTCCTGGCCGCAGCAAGAGGACAGCCCACTGCTTTTCTTCCTCAATGTTGTTTGTGATGAGGTATTGTTCCACTTTCTCCTGATACTCCTCCCAGTCCGAATCCGTGTAGAAAATCTCGAGTTTTCTCACCTCTGGCATCGCGGAACAGCCTTGCGGTTAGACGGCAGCACTCGACAGTGACTCGACGCTTCAACCGCCTTGTTGCCACTGTAACATTCGTTAAATTAACCAGTACGCAGAGGAATGCACGTCGCATTGTTCTCGCAGAAACTCTGTGTTTATTCCTGGGAAATATTCTTTATATATCATGACCATGATCCATCAGCAGGACTGATATGATGGCGACAATGATGAGTACATTCCGAGCGCCAGCTAGCTGCCTTCACAACGGCACATTACGTCAAGGAGCCATCGCGAATGTTTGCTTGGAGAGTTACACACTTCTTTGTTTTATACACGACCTCTAATGGGATGTTGCCCGAGACTTAGATGGCGTGATGCGGCGTTACCGTTACTGCGGCCATCTAGCGAGTGCTGCACGAGACTCGAGGCACAGCTGTCTTCAACACATACAGTTGAACAAATGGAAATACCGTATAATCGCGTGTTAGGGCCGCACCCGTGTAAGGGCCGCACCCCCGTATTTAGGACAAAGTATTCCAAAAAAAAAAATTGCAGAAATTAGTTGCGTATGCGCCACACCCCCTTGTTTTTGAGGCGCGCCGACTGTAATGCCATGTTTCTATGAATATGTGTTGCTAGGTGGTGCTAGCCACCGCTCGAGCATGTAGCGGCACGTGTTCGCATCCTTGTTATTTGCTCTTCACTCATCCGTATCACCGTATGGCATAATGGCTGTTGACCTCGATCATGGTTAGCCTCACTGTCGGGATGCATTTATGTTGCGGCGGGGCATTAAGAAAAGATAAAGGATGTGTCAGGTTCCGTGGCAAGTGCGAGGAATGGAGATTCAGTGGGCTTGGCTCGTGCGTGCACTCAAGTTTCCGAATGCCACTGTACGCTCCGGGGAGGTTTCCTTTTGTTCTTCGATTCGTGTCAAAGCGTCATGATTTGTCTGCCTTTTCACGCAATCTGAGAGCTACGGGCAAGTACCACCTCAATAGTCATACGCGATTTAAGCCGAAAGTTGCCGCGCATGCTATCAAGTACGGCAAAAAAAAAAAGTGTGTTGTGCAGTATGTAAATTAATTAAATCCGACTGACAATTGAGTCCGGATTCCTGAATGGAGGCTTTTCCGACCAGTGCAGCCGAGCGCGCTCATATACATTCATTTAGGAATGTGGATACAGATATTTTCTTTTAATCCGTGTATGGGCCACACCTCGAAAATTTGCCTCCATATCGGGAAGAAATAGTGCAGCCCTTACACGAGTTTATACGGTACCTCAACATCCAAGTGATTAGAAACCCTGGACATGGAGGAGGTAAACATGAATGCTAGGGGTAACCTATTTATTGTGCTCAGATGATAGAATCATAAAAATTTGCACCTTGTGGACACAGCTCTAAAAACAATATGCACCATTGATAGCTTGAACTTGGGCATGACAATGCGAACAAAATAAAAAATTGAAAGCCGTTTACAACGCCCTGTAACGCCGAATTGGAGCGCAGCTCTTGAGGAGGAGGAGTGAAGGGTACTGAGGGGAGGGTAGACCCCTCCTCCTTCTCCTCCTCCTCCCCTCATTCTTTAATATGCTCCGGGGGGGGGGGGGGTGTCACGTGACTTCGGGGAGGGGGGTCACGTGACCTCCGGGAGGCGTGACCTGGGGGTCACGTGACCTTGGGTGTCACATGGGGGTCACCTCAAGGTCACGTGACCACAAAGGTGACCCCCACGTGATCTCAGGGGGTCACGTGACCTCGGGGGGTCACGTGAACTCAGAGGGGTCACGTGGGGACCTTGGGGTCACGTGACCTTGAGATGACCTTGGGAGCGGTCACGTGACCTTGGGGAGGAGACCACGTGACCTCAGAGGGGTCACGTGGGGTCATGTGACCTTGAGATGACCTTGGGAGAGGTCACGTGACCTTGGGGGTCACATGATCCCAAGATGACCCCACGTGACCCCCAAGGTCACGTGACCTTGGGGGTCACGTGACCTTGAGATGACCTTGGGAGGGGTCACGTGACCTTGGGATGACCTTGGTTACGCCGACGGCGACGTTGACGCCATTAAAGCCGGGAATGGGCCCCTAAGAGCTGCGCTCTAAAAAATGTGCAACGTTCAGGGCCAGAAATGCTCCAAAAGGATCAGTGTCAATAAGTTAAACGATGGTGAAATTGCAAGTTCTTGTGCTGTCTTTAGGCCTTACGTTGTGACTACACAAGTTGATTAGTTTTCTCTTCTTTGGCTTCGGGGTTTACCATTGCGACATGCAAGTACAGTGCCATAGCCAAGAATATCACTCGACACTTGAAATGAACTTTCACCAATCGTGCCGGCACCAATCGTGCTGCCTTCTTCAATGCCATGTTTGTTGGTGCGCAATCGAAGATTCACAAGCAGCATGCAACATGTGCCAAGAAATGTTTTAGTACTACAGTTCTTCCATAAAAAATCCGCATTTATTCGTGAATATCAAATAGGATTTTGTAGGCATGGGCTAATAGAGGATTTTGGGTCTGAATCGAATTCGAAGCGAATAGTGATTTCGGCCGAATACAACAAATACCACAAGATACTATGTTTAAACTATAGTTTTATATTTGCCATTATTTGGTATTCAAAGTACTGTAATTTCAAGTGTACTGAGTTTGGGAGCACGAAATGGGTCTAAATGGTCGGAAGCCTGCGCCACGTGGCCGGAAATCTAAGCCAGAGTATCCGGTAAGGTCGAATAATTCAATATTGTTGAATAATTCAATATTGTTGAATACTTAAATTAGATTCGAAGTGAATGTCGAACAGAACAAAATTCGATGGGGCTATTCGGAAAGGCCTTGTCACACTGAGGCAACAGTTGGACAACTCTATCCGGCAACACGGGAAAGTTGTGTTGCCGGCGACCCTGTCACATCGCGGCAACAACAACAGTCGGGCAACATGTTGCTGCCGCCCGGCAACCGTGTTGCCCGATCTGTTGTCCGACAACCCTGTCACACCGCACTGATGGCGAGGACAACACGGTGAACACTCCGCCATCTTGATTGTTTATCTTCGTTCGTGTGCGGCGCGGAATCGCTGGAAATGTGACTCTACAAAGTGCTAGTGCGTTTGAAGGGCCGGGAATTACCACGGTACGACATCAACCAGTGACTGCGATTAGAAAACTTGACACGGGGAGTATTTTCCGCTCTTTATTTTATAGAAACGCTCTTCATTCGCTGACAAAGCAGATAGTCCTAACCGAGGAAAGTGACATCGCTTATATTTGTTCAGGATTTATGCCTCCGTATGAAGTGTTTGTCCGGTTCTTTCATACAATTCCCATGTCTACTGTAAAATTGAGCTAGCACCGGCAGTACCCTAAAGCATCTTTTGTAGCGTGGTGTTGAGATGAACTGACAGTGCTTCAAAACTGCGACACCGACACAATCGGCCTTCGTAACAATCGGTAAAATAAATATTTTTCAACGCTGTCTACTTCCCCACCGCCTGCTATATGATCTCTTCATTCCCCCAAAACATCCTGAGTATTTTGAAGACAAATCAGGTGTCTGGTAGTGGCTGTTTCCAAGTTCCAAGCATCAACAATCATGATCAGAATGGTCGTTTTAATGCTTCAATTTTTTTATTCCTTGGTTTTCTGGATTATCTTTATCATACTTCATCAGCGGGTGAGTAGGCATGCTATTTTATTTTACTATCAGTAATGTGAGCTGGTCTCTCGGCAGTTCTAATTTCAAAACCAGTCTGAACGTTCACGACCGTATAGCTGTGACCATTTCGAAAATCCCTTTTCCGTAACTACGCAGCAAAAACATTAATCGAAAATATTTTAGCTGCACGCCAGCCCTAATTATTGTTAAATAACGTCTTCAAAGCCTTTATTTGAGTAACACGTTATTGATAGGGGACTAACTCTACCATCGAAGCTATCTATGTTGTCGTGTTGCCGGCCCGAAATTCGCTCAGCTAGCGATCAGGGCAACACACGTTGTCCAACACAAGTTGCTGCTGGTATTGTCGCCGAAAGCTGTCATACCGAGGCAACATTTTAGTTGTTGTCCATGTTGTCATGCTGTTGCCACGATGTGACAGGTTTGTCGGACAACATGGGGAGCGAGCAACAAGTAGCCCGACTGTTGGACAACGTGTTATGTTGCTGTTGCCGTCGTGTTGCCTCAGTGTGACAGTGCGGTACCTCTATTTATTCGTCCGTTTCAGCCACCAGATGGCGCGCGGCTCGAAACGTGGTTGAACGCGCAACTTCTAGATGGCGCCAGTATCGAGGTGTGAAAAGGCCCGCGTTATCCGCTGCGTGAAATAGATCCCGAAATGTGCCGTGTTCTCCCGGCGGAGGAAGTTTCTCCCTCCCTCGTGCGCGCTTGGTATGTACGCGCGGTGGCCGAGTCCGGCCTCTGCGCTGTGTGATGCACTGGGTGGCGCTCGTTTCTGTTCGGAGGTAGGAATAAAAATGCCAGTCCCCTTTTTTACGACGCTCGTTTCTATAGCTTGTTTTTCTTTTTTTTATTTCAAGTGACCTACAGTACCGCCTGTTCGAAATCGTCCTTTGCGGTGAGCGATTGAGAGTCAGGTTAGCATTTTATTTGGGTCAGCACTACACGTTCAATGGAGACCTCGGGCGGCGATGTAATTATGCATTGCTCCCCAAAGTGTGTCCAAGGTGCGCAATGACAATTGGAAAGGGTATTGAAGGCGCGCGACCGTCGGTTGGTAAAATACGTGCGTTAGATTCACTTATTCACTCTAATCATTTTTGCCAACGTCTTTTATCTGTTTCGACAAATGACATGGTCGAGTCTATTGATAACCTTAGCTAGATTGGACGTACGGAGTGTCCGGGCTTTAAATAAATTTGCTTCGTTTATGTGAATGAATAACTGTTTTCTCTTTTCCGTGCTCGGTGCTATGCAAAAATCGCTGAGATGTTATGGTAGCTCAGTGTGGCGGCGTTTTGCACGCTGACTCGCTATTGCATTCGCTGTGCACAATATGTGTTCAGATGGAATGTGCCAAATCGTATTTCCGATCGATATGATAGATTTACTTTGCTACAGTGTTAATTATATTTTTCTGATTTAAACTGGTTCGTCCCTGATCTGAGCCTAGGTTCAAATTCGAAGGGCAGACAGACCTAGCGTCGTAACAGCCGTAATGCGCAGAAAGAAATTAGTACCATGAAAGAAAAACAAAAGGATACAAAATGGCTCGGTGTAATAGAAGTAATGAGTGTGCAAAGGATGCCATCATACGTTTTTTTTTTAACTCTCTGCATTGCTGGGAAACGCTCAAGGTACCAGCAAAGACAGCGAGCTGGCGTGAAATTTCCATCGAGCGGAAAACGAGTGTCATTTTTATTTCATCATGCGCTTTCATTTTGATATGGCTCAAAATGGGCGCGAAATAGTAACAGGTAAGGCAACAAAATTTAGGTGTTAGATCTGGAGCACCGCCATACTCAGCCGTGTTGGGGGCATCTCTCGCGAGTCAATACGGCAAAGGTATTGCGCGTCGGAACTGTACGTGAGAGTTATCCATTTCAGCGAAACCTTGATTTCGCAAAACTATTGTGGCTCGAGTCGTGGCTTCTAGTACTTGGAAGCCACGAGCGAGAAATAAATGACAGTTGATTTTGAAGGACAATCGCGACGTGGAAACCCATATGAATCATGCGTATCCAGTATAATTTTAACATGTCAAATGTCGCAAACACGCTCGAAGTAGACATCTTTTTGCGGGAAAGTTTTAGTTTGCGGTCTCTGCTAGTGCTTTTATAATGTGACGCCCTCTTGTATCAGTCTTTTTGGCAAACAGTGTTGTTTTCAACTTTATCCACTTTTCTCATTTACATTTATATTTCACGTTTTTGTTTGTTCAAATTATGTATGCGTTTGCGTGCATCTTTTTTATGCAAACTGCATGTAGGTGTCAACGGTGCACCCTTATGTAGGCCTATGGGCTGTTTAGGGGCACCGGAAAAGTACAATAAATAAATAAAAGAGAGTTCCAATAAGACGAGAGCTTCCCCTTCTCTTCAAGTGCGTGGGTTACGCTCTCAATCCTGCACCTGTGGTAACACTGCAGGCTCCTAAAATCGCTTTAAAAACGTTCCTGATCGCAACAACTTTTTTTTTTTTGTCGAGGCGCTATTTCATTTTTTTTATGTCTACCTTGATACCCCTACAGCGCAAAAACTACCATAAACTAAAAAAAACAAATAGTGGGCGTACAACGACAACGCACCCACTGGGACCCGAGTCAAGGCAAGAACAACTAACTACTAAAAGGGGAAAAAAATCATGTTCGCATACACAGACAGAACGCCTCCATCGAAAGAAATGAATCATGCGTTTGTTCTGCCAGTCTCGTTGTGCGTCTGTCAAAAGCCACAAAGGAAAAAGACAATCAGCGCCTACACCACTCCCCCCCCCCCCCTCACCCCCACCACCACCCTAAAAAGAAAAAAAGAAAGGTTTCTTGGGCGCGCCCGCGGTCGCCCAAGCGATGACCTTGGAAGGGTATGTGATTCTAGCGCGTTTGTCCCCCGGTTGTGCCCCTGTCTCAAATGCCACGGTCCGTTTCTCCCAAGTGCCCGTCTTATCTTCCCGAGTATCAACTCCGCAGTGATTCTGAATCATTCCGATGCTTTCCAACGTTGCAAAACTGTTAGACGAATATTTGCACAGAAGTATACACTGTTCGCAGAACTATCTACGGCGCTAAAATTCAAAAGCGCCGAGTTGGATTCGGGAACTCGTGTAGGTTTAGCTCATCGTTGGAACATTCTTATTCGCTCGATGAACTCCACAAAACGTGTAAATATTAGAATGAACTTTCCAGAGAACGATAGTTGTTGTCGGGGTTCCAGGCGACCGGACAGGTCGCATTATTGGCTGATTAAAAATTTTATTTCATAATCACAATCGTATCATCAAGGGCACGCCATCTCCTCATCACTTCTTCTACGAAAAGAGTTGCTGTATTCGTAGCACATACAGACGGAAACGGTTGAGACTGTGCCCAAATACTATCTTCTTTTGGCAGGTACTGCGCAGCGATTACACACAATGCCTCTAACATAAACATGCTGCTCCACATGTCTATTCACAAGATGCAATACATCGTTCTCCCAACTTTGTTGAAATGGGCATGAAAGCGCGTAACCGTCACTTTTTTTAAAGGGATACTACAACGAAATTTCGGCGCTCATTTTTTGGTGTATATGTGTTCAAAAGAGCAGTATCACATGGAACATACCAATATCTTCTTAAAAAAGTCTCGAAAAGGAATTTTAAAACGAATTAAACGATTAGCAAAGAGCACCTGGTGGATGTCGCTAACGCCTCGTTTGTAATGCTCGTCTAGGAACCTTGACAGCTAGTGACGGAGGTTGTCTCGTCTCCGGCCACGACGAGAGAAGGGGGGAAGGAGGAACTCCCCTCTTCCCGAGAATCCCTTTTGTGTGTCGCAGAAGTCGCTATTGTCCCCCTAGAAGATTATAGGAGATTAACCCGTCACTCACAATTCGTACAAAAGCAGCCGCTTCGGTGGCTGGAACGACTAGGCCATCGTCTCGACGTCAGCCTCGCCGTAGCTTTGCTCGTCTTGAGACGACCTACGTCACGATTGCGTTGGATTTCACGTGCTCTGAGCTGGGCCTTCTCCAAGCGCTCGCCAAAGTGGGCTGTTTAGAACGAAAAATACAGCCACCAGGATCAAAATACAAACGTGCGATTGTCATTTACGGATATTATGGATCATATTCAACCTATTTTTAAACACGACGGGAATATTTCAAATTTCGTTGAAGTATCCCTTTAAGTTCTACTTAGAGGTGAAGTGTTTACCGTAAAAAGTCGTTAATTATTTATTTTTTTCCGTTCCACTACAAAGCTCGATCCACTTAAATATTTGTTTTTATATCGTCTCTACAGTGCTTTTACGTCGGTACTTTCGTGTTAGAGGACATCACATAATGTGCGAAAAAAAACAAAAAAAAACGGTAGGATCGATGCTGCATAGCCTTTTTTTTTTTGTGGACATCAAGAAAAAAAAAAAGATAGTAGTTGTCTTCACTTCGCACTGCATGTTTTAGCACGGAAGTTCCTATTTGGTTATGATGTCTTTATTTTCTTAAAAATTGTATACAGTAATTTAAATTACCGAATTACAAAAACGTCGAAATTGTATAATTGCTTTTCGTTGGGACGCCATGACGACAGGGACACTCGTGTTCCCTCGTGGTTTTCGCCAGCATTTCTACGATGACTTGCCAGGATCGCGAGATGCAACAGCGTGACACTCCGTCTTCTGTGACGTCATTTGTTGCACTTTGGGACCACTTTTGATGTATGGCCAGCATAAGACGCTAAACACACCGGTCGTAGACGCGCTGCAGGTGCCATAGTACTGCTCCTAAAAGTAGCTGTCACGTGCTTTGCTCTGCGACTGTGATTCCCTCACAGCAGCTCTGACTGAGGGTTGCCAAATAACGGTGAAACGGAGTATAGACAAAACAGACCGGAAACGAGCTGCCAGCATACGATAGTCAAACTCCAACAAAAAGGATTAGTTTCTTCCCCAAGCTGGGCGACATTTACCGGGCATCTTTAGAGCTGCGAAGCTCAAAATCACGCATACTCATAAGATTTTTTTTTTCTCGCGTGTTTGTGATTTTTATGATGTCCTGCAAGCAAGGAAAAAATATATATGATGAAGTCACTCCGAGGGGGTACCGATAACTGCGAGCCACGAACATGAAGGATTCGCTAACATCCGTCAGGAGTGTGAACGGTAAATCGTCACGCAAACAGATTCTCACAAGCTGCAAATATTTATTCGGCTTAGCAAGTAGAATACTAGTATACTAACGACATGTGATTATTGAACACAAGATACCATTTCTCGGTTCTTCAAAACCATTTCCCTTGTCTGAACGGTCGTGCTACGGGCAGCGGCTAGCCGTGCCCTCGATAGACTACGGAGCTGCGTTGTGTCGTCTGCTACTGTACCGCCAACAGGAGAGCGATAGCTCTGTGTGCTCCACAGATGCGTGTTGCGGTATAACCCTGTACGTCTGTCCTAGAGGAAGACAAAAGGATAGGCTCTGTGACCCCCTCCTAAGCTAACAAAAACAAACAGAAGTATACTCGTTTGGACTAAAAGGTTTACAAAATAGTGACCAGACATTGGAAAAGCATATGTCACAGAACTTGGTTTATGAAATGGCATCATTGTTTCGAGCAAAAAATCACCTGCTCACCACTGGGACGATGAAATCGTCACTATTTATTGCGTCAGGTATATTTGCGCTCATGAAGAAAAATCTGAACACATCCTTCTCCCAAAGTCCTATGTCGAATAATAAACACTTTTTTAAACATCTATGCACAAATAACTCATTTTTTTCTACACTTGTATATACACATTAAATAAACGACGTCAAACCACATTTTTGATTAGATCTTGATGTCTACACCAACTACATTCATATTTTTTAGGGCTTTATTGAACGATAACTTCAACTATAGTTAATGGAACACGATGGCTCGATCTCAACAAAAACCTCAACGTGCGAAGCTTCCACAGACGGTCGCTTGCAAGTATTCTCAATGTGAGACTTCAGAAGCTTTCGCTTGCCATAGGGAGCTTGCTTTCGACTACAGCACTGCATGGGCCCGGAAAGCGCGGAGCGCGCTCCTGTGGGGAGAGGTTGACTTACACGATGACGTGTTACGTGGTCACGTAAGATGGCATCATTTCGTGCAGCGTGATCACGTAAGATGACGTCATTTCGTGTAACGAGATCATGTAAGATGACGTGTATGTGTCATGTGATCACGTAAGATGACTTCAGTTTGTATGAACTGACGTCATCTTACGACAACGCCAACAACATTAGTGCCGTCCGGAACCATTGACCTTAGAAATGCGCCTCTTCGCTTGAAGAGCTGATATGCGTTGATTGTTATTTGTTTCTTTTGCCTACTACAGACTATTCAAAAACTCGCCTTCTGGGTGCCACCAACTTCGTCTACTGGGCTGTGAAGCGCGTTCGAGCGTGCGCAATACCTCTCTAGGCCGAAAGATTGTACACTGAGTATGCGTTCACAGCTCAATGGCTTAGGCATTTTTCGTCAGGATAGATGCTCCCACGAGAAGAGCGTAATGGATATGTGAATAGAATTGGAAATTGGAAATGTTCTTGTCCAATCGCATTTTTCTTTGGTTATCAACGCTTTTTAGCATCATCACAAGACGTTCAACCCATAATACACTGGTGATTAAAAAATAAGCACCGAAAAACATGCACCGATTTTCGCTCAAAAACAAACACCGGAAAAAACATACCGTAATCATTACCCATGTCACCTTTTTGGGTGATATGTGAATTTCCAGAAGAACAGCGAGTTATCACCCTCCCCTAGGAATACCCTGACTACAGAGCAGGCAACGCGTTTTTCCCCGCGTTAGATTGCGGTGACCACGAACCATACGGAGGTCACAGGACATCCGTGAAAAATAAAAAGGAGGCAAACAACGATCTACTCTGTGCACGCTTCATCCTTGATTTCCACGACCCCAAGGCCGAAGGACGTTTGTGTGAAGGATAACAATAAAATAAAACTTTGCGTCAAAAAAAAAAAAAAGCCCGTTTTTAAAAGAAAAAAAGAAAGTAGCAAGAAGCACAACGCGTTGACGGACCGCGAGGTTGTGGAACACCTCGCGGTCCGCTTGCCACAGGACGGTTGTCTTCGACCCATAGCTCCAAGGTGAATTTGCCACTTGTGAAAACACGGAGACCTACCCAGCGAGAACCAGGAAAGCAAGACACGCACACTGACGCCTCGGCGTGCAGAATGAAACAGGATACGGGCGTGGAATACGGCCGCGGAGGAACACCTCGCACAGTGCCGATCCGGCCGATCTCCGAGCGGACGATTTCGCATTTCGTGGACAGCGAGCGCCACCGCACGGGAGAGAGAGGTACCTTAAAAACGACGAAAACAAGCACCGACACCTTGGTTCTTTATATTTGCTGTAGTGACGGAACAAATCGACTTACATGAATAATTTGAATATTATTCGATTCCGTAATAAATTTAGAAGCCATTAAGCGCAATACTTCTTATGTTTGAATTTAGATAATTTTGTAAATTCGCTCCGAACGCAAGAGTGCCGAATTAGCCGATTTTGACCATTTTCATGATTTTTTAAAGAATATAATTAAATTTATGATGAAACATTTGTTGTGCTTAGTGTCTCGATAATGACTCAATGTCTTTAAAGCCGAAATTTTCAAGAAGATCCGCGCAGCCGTTATTATGTGAGAATTTTTTTAATTTGGTGAAAAACCTCATGTATTCTCTATGGGGCTCTGAGGTGCGCCCCCTCTTAATAACCGAATATTCGCCCATCCCTAGAATTTTGACCACTGCTCACGGCATAAAAGCTTATGGCAAGCTTCGTGTTCGGTGAACATCAATGCATATGAATTTACCCCTTCTGAGTTAGTGATCAGTACATAGCCTTTCAAATGTGCTGGTTGCTTGATGCTGGGACCATATCTAGTTCAGCCATAGTTTATTGGGACATCCACCGTGTTGTCTATGGAGGTTGTTTTCTTCACCGTGTTTCAGTTCTCCTTGAAGTTGGCGTTCATTACTTTATGAAGGGAGGTGTTTCCTCCACATTACCAGCTTCTCTGTTTTCTTGTCGGCGGTTCACCGAGGTGTCCATTGAGTTGTCCCTGGAACACTTGCTTGGGAGTTGCGAAAAGGTCTTAAGCGTTTTCGATAATACCAAGTATACTCCTTCTCTTTCCCATAGCCGAATCGACTTCTTTTCTTTCCTATAACTAGATAGATGTCCGGACAAGCCTCTCTGCCTTTGAACTGTATGTTGACAGGAAACATTCCAGCCAGCTGCATCCTCTCTCCAGCCCAGATGTGCAAGAAAAGGTTGCAATGTTTGAGCTAAAGAGGCTGTCCCTGTTAAAGGTGTTCAGAAATCTCGGAGCTGATGATTGAACAAGACGCTTTGGAGCTAACTCTTACTTGAGATGTCGTCCATTCACTTGTAGACCCGTCGTTCTCTGCAAATTGTCTCCCTGGGTAACGCAGTTGACAGCAGAGAGGTCACCAGGTGCTGCATGTTCCATCACTGTGGAATGTTGTGTGTGACTTTTCAATTCCTCTTGGTACTTGTGCTAAGCTTTACATTCGAAGCACGCTTCTTCCTGTCATATAAAGCGCCTCATGGTCTGCGATGCGTGTGGGAAGAAAAAGAAGACAAGTGGTGTGCATGAGCGAGAGATAAACCCGACGGTGTTCTAGTTCCTCTGGCCTTGGCTCTTCTTTACATACCACTCGGTAACATGGCATGGTGGCAGCGGTGAGATTCGGCAACCGGGCAATATTGTCTCCGAGGAAGCTAGAAGCAGCACAGTTGGAGGAGGCCTAACGATGCTCTGCTACTCACCAAAATAGCAATAAATAAACAGGAAGAAATAAACGTTTAATGTGGCGAAGTTGTGCCCAAAACAAAAGGGAATAGAAGTTAATGACAAAGCGTCGCAAGCGTCGAAGTCGACGATACAGCAGAGTCGAACGCTGGGGTGAAACTGACTCCGCTCGCCTTGCGGAGTCCCTTATGTACACTCGTAGGTTTCTGGATCATTCTTTGCAGAATTTTCGGTGCGTAGAACATTCGGAACTTGGTCAGACGAGAATGTTCTTGAACTTACGAGAACGCCAGGTTGAAAGATTAAATAAAAGGGCAGTCCGCTGACTGGAATCGAACCCATACACCTTCCGTGCGACAGTGAAGCGCGGAAGCCACTCGGCCACGCACGCGCTTGCTTGCCGACGCGCATGGCAAGATCCCCGACGGTGTTCTAGTTCCTCTGGCCTCGGCTCTTCTTTACATACCACTCGGTAACAGGACATGGTGACAGCGGTGGGATTCGGCAACCGGGCAATATTGTCTCCGAGGAAGCTAGAAGCAGCACAGTTGGAGGAGGCCTAACGAGAACAGCGGAAGCTTCCACCTGGTTGGCTTTTGAAATCCAACTTTTTTGTCACTTCTACCGCCCAAGCGAGCAGCGATCCTTCTTTCTTCAACCCCTTCGTGGTCGAGCCCCCGCAAAAGTTGGATTTCAGGGATCCCCACGACTGGAAAAGATGGAGCACCCACTGGGAAAGATACCAAATCATTTCTGAACTCCATCATTGAGACGCCACGACACTGGTAAACACATTCCTTTACGCCATGGGGAAAGATGCGGAAGACATTCTCACGTCACTATATCTGTTAGAGGCAGAGCTAAATGACTACGGCATAGTGAAGACCAAGCTTGAACTTAACTCATTCCGCACGTAAACGTCATCTTTGAAAGAGCGAAATTTAACATGAAGCAAGAACCAGACAAGACAGTAAAAGCTTTCATCACGGCCTTACACTGTTTAGCGGACTCCTGTGACTATGGACTACTTCACGAGAAGCTGATCTCTGAGTGCATCATCGTAGGTCTCCAGGGCAGGAAGCTGAGCGAAAAGCTCCAGCTCGACACAAAGCTCACGCTTCAAAGTGCGACAGCATCAGCACAATCTTTCGAGACAGTGAAACAACAGGAAGCGGAGCTTCACAGCGATAAGACGGAGTCCAGGGAAATCGAGGAGCTCCGAAACAGATACCCAAAAGAGAATGGCAAGAAAAAAATGAAAGCCGTTTACAACTCCCTGTAACGCCGAATTAGAGCGCAGCTCTTGAGGAGGAGGAGGGAAGGGTACTGGGGGGTGGGTCAAGTGACCTCGGGGGGCGGGGGGGTCACGTGACCTTGGGGGTCACGTGACCTTGTGGGTCACGTGACCTTGTCGGAGTCACGTGACCTTGTCGGAGTCACGTGACCTTGGGGCGTCACGTGACGTCGGGGGGTCACGTGACCTGGGGCCACGTGACGATACCGATGACGTCATCAGTAGCGTCACTGATGATGCCATCAGTGATGATGATGACGATGCGGATGCCGGTGACGTCATCAGTGACGTCACTAATGACGTCATCAGTGATGATGACGATGCGGATGCCGGTGACGTCATCAGTGACGTCACTGACGACGTCATCAGTGCCTATGACGTCAACGGGGGGTCACGTGACCTCGGGGGGTATCCCCAGGTCACGGACCCCAGGGGGGGTCACGACCTGGGTAACCATCGTGACCCTCGTGAGAGTAACCCTAGTAACCCTTGTGAGGGCAACTCTCGTGACCCTCGTGAGGGTAACTCTCGTGACCCTCGTGAGGGTAACTCTCATAACCCTCGTGACCCTCGTGAGGGTAACCCTCGTGAAGGTTACCCTCACGAGGGTTACTAACCCTCGTAACCCTCAAAAGGGTTACCTTCACGAGGGTTACCCTCACGAGGGTTACTAACCCTCGTACCCCTCGTGAGGGTAACCCTCATGAGATTAACCCTCGTAACCCTCACGAGGGTTACAAGGGTTGCGGTTACGCCGACGCCGACGGCGACGCCGACGTTGACGGCGACGCCGCTCAAGCCGGGAACGGGCCCCTAAGAGCTGCGCTCTAAAAGACTCAAGTGCTCGGGGTGCATCTAATCGTCAAGGAGATTCTAACAGTGCGGCGTGGAAATGCCGATAGTGTGGCAGTTTGTGTAAACATGAGAAAACACAATGTCCCTCAAGAGTCAAGAAATGCAACACCTGCAAGAAGGTAGGAGACTTTGAAAGCGCATGCTTCTCCAAGCTTGCAGCAGGGTCTTGCAGGTCACAAGTGCACAAACCATGTCTAAATGAAGTGTTCCTGGGTGCACTGGTATACGCAGATAGCGGAGATCCCTGGTACATCAAGGCGAAAGTCAACAACCAGGAGATCACATTCAAAGTGGACACTGGGGCGGGCATTACCACCATTCCTCATAGCGAGTACTAGGTCAGAGAGATTATAGCAAAGCTAGAGCCAGCCGGAGAAGATCTTCGGGGGGCAGGAGACTTGCCGTTGACAACACGTGACGTTTCATGCGACGATAACTTGGAACGGCAGAACAACGAGAGAGACTGTCTACGTATCAGAAAGACTCCGACATGCTTTACTCGGTCTCCCGGCGATTCAAGCTTTGCAAGTACTGCCAAGCCTGAACGAAATCAAGGCTGACAACTATCTGGAGCATGATCGCGTACTTACCAAATACCCATCTCTATTTCAGGGACTGGGGTAGATGAAGGTACTTCATACAATCTCACTTCACCTGGATGCTAAGCCTTTTACCATCACGCCCCCCGACGAGTACCCATTGCACTTCTGCCCAGAGTAGAGCTGAGATTGAGAAAAATGCAAGAGATGGACGTGATCGAGAAAGTGGAACACGCCTCAGTCTGGTGCTCACCCATGGTGGTGGCCAAGAAGCAAGATGAAGCTCTCCGGATCTTTGTGGACTATATGCAGTTAAACTAACCGATTGTGCGGGAACAAATCATCATGCCGACAGTGGAGGAAAACCTAGCCAAACTCGCAGGAGCGACTGTCTTCAGCAAGCTGGACACGAATGCAGGATATTGGCAGGCACCACTGGCTCCAGAGTCAAGAGAGCTGACGACATTCATTACACCAGTGGGACGCTTTCAGTTCAAGCGACTCCCATTTGGGATAGCAACAGCGCCAGAATTCTTTCAGCATGAAATGCTGTGGATCCTCGAAGGAATCCAGTGCCTAGTGTGTCACATGGATGACATTTTAATTTTTGGACGATACAAGCCTCAACTTGACTGAAATCTTGAATTGACATTCCGCCGCCGCCGTGATGCAGGGGTGTCCTTACACACAAACAAGTGCGAGTTCGGCAAAAGCAGCATCAAGTTTCTAGGGCACATCATAGACAGAAAAGCTTGGCTCTCCTGCAAAACCACAGTTTTTTTTTTGTTTTTTTTTTGGTACTCTTTGATGCATACTTTAGCTATTTAATATTTTATATTGCACCGTCATCAAGCCTCTTATAAAAGTTGGGGCCGTCAGTTTGACGTCAGTGGTCTGCACGGCGAACTGAAGTTTTGGAGTGTCGTATATGTGACAAGGGGTGTAAGGACTACAACATTTTGTTTTTTAGAGTGATGAGCACGGCAACGCTCCTGGCGCACACTGAAAATTGTGCTTCAAAGGCGCAGCGCGAGCTTGCGGTTGTAATGCTACACTGCACGGTAGCCTGCGGTAACAAACTTTCTATCAATAACCATAGAGCAGTTTGATTACTTACGTCTTGCAATACACTAAACCCGAGACGGTCAGCAGCGAGTTGTGAGGCTGTGACACGAAGACACCAATACTGTGAACGCTGCTCTTCCGAAGCTTGACGGTCACCGTTCGCAGCTCTCATTCTAGAGCACTAATGGCCAAAGCGCAAACATATCTGTGATGTTGTCGAAGGACGGACGGAAAACAACCCTTATTCTGCACGATACATCAAATATATACACAAAGGAAGGACGCGCCCCCTGGGGGTGAAAGAACACAAATGAATACCGAAACTGAATATAACATACTCCCTCCCTTATTCGTAGTGATTAGTTGCTAGTAAGTGTTAGATATCCCTAAGCATGCACTGTACATATTTACACACTACATAACCACTGCTATACACATAGACAACTAGTCGGTCTGATAGTCTTTGAGCCAGGCCGGTCGTCGGCGCTCTCGGGACGGGCGATGGGGACGCTGCACGGCTGGGGATGGTAGTGAGCTTGTGGAGCGCTGCGGTACCCCAGGGGACCGCGGTTGCGGCCCAGGGGAAGGCGGCTGCAGCATGGCAGGCTCCAGTCCAGGCAGCTGCGGATCAGGAACGGGCGACTGCGGTGCGGCAGACTGCAGTCCGCCAGGAGGCGGCGGCTGCGACCCGGGAGAAGGCGGCGGCGGCAGGTCAGGCTGCGGCACTAGAACCGGAAGCTGCGGCGCAGGTGGTTCTGAACGTTGGGACCGTGGACTCGTGCCCCTCTCTGGAACCCTGGAAAGCTTGGAGGCATTCCATGTGCGGCCATCTCCAAGTCTGAAAGAGACAGGTCCCCTCTTCGCCAACACTTCAGTTGACGCGGAAAAGGCGCGATCTCCCTTGAAGCGAACTGACGGCTTCTTGACACGAACGAAATCGCCCACTGCTATTTTCGGCTCCTTAGCAGCTCTCCTCCGGTCCGTGTACTCCTTGCTACTTTGCTGTTGAAGCCGGACCCTTTGACGCAGTCGCGCCAGTTCCTTTACTGGGTCTTTTGCGAACGCTGGTGCCGAAAACCCTACAACATCCAACCTGGTTCGAGGCATCCGCCCATGCAGCAGAACTGCTGGGGCAACTCCAGTGGTAGCCTGTGGAGTACAACGGTAAATAGCAAGGTAGTCAGTGACTGCTTGTCGGATAGGTCGCCTTTCGAGGAGTGAAACTTGGATGAAGTTCTTCAAAGTTCGATTAAGCCTTTCGACTTGCCCGTTCGCCTGGGGGTAGTATACCGATGAGTGTGACAGCTTGATGGCTCGGTTTTGAAGAAAGGTTATAAATTCACGTGAAGTGAACTGCGGCCCATTGTCGCAAACAATCTCCTCCGGGTATCCTTCACGGGCAAAGACACTGGTTAAGAATTCTTTTACGGTGCTTGTGGTCACTTCGCTGCAAAAATATACCTCTGGCCACTTGGAATGGTAATCGACCAATGTTACAGCAAATCGGCTATTGCGAGGTGCATGCTCCAATGGGCCAACAATGTCTAGGCCCAGTTTCTGCCAGGGTCTTTCAGGCCACTCAACAGGCTGCAATGGCACTGGCGATGTTTTGGCAGACTTATCTGCCTCAAGGCAGATGTGGCAGTTTTTCACGGCCGATTCCACTTGCTTGTCCATTCGTGGCCACCAGAATAGCTCACGAAGTCGCGCCTTTGTGCGCGTGATGCCCGGATGTGTCTCATGGGCAACTGCGATGAACTGAGCTGTGAGGGAGGACGGAACAACGAGGCGCTCTGCGCGCAGCAGCAGGTCATCAACAATAGAAAGCTCTTCGCGCACTGAGTAGAAAGGTTTTGCCTCCTCTGGTACGGACTTTTGTGGTGGCCAAGAGCCGCACACGATTGACTTGACGGTTTGCAGGCAATCGTCGTTGAGGACGGCTTGCTTGAATTCTTCCTTCGTCATGGAGGCCGGCTCGACCAACGAGACGTTTTCTTCTTCTTTGGAAAGTTCTACCTCCGACGTAGGAGCTGGCAACCGAGAAAGAGCATCGGCCACAGTGTTGGTGGACCCCTTGCGGTACTCGACCGTGAAATTGTAACACAGGAGTCGTGCACTCCAGCGTGCAATCCGGAGTGGCCTTCTTCCACGCCCCTGCGACGATAGCAATGATACCAACGCCTGATGGTCCGTACGAATCTTGAAATGGCGACCCCACAGGTAAGTGTGCCATCGCTCGCACGCCCAAATACATGCCAATGCTTCACGTTCACCAACCGAGTACTTTCTTTCAGCTGGTGACAAGTTGCGAGACGCGAAAGCAACTGTGCGGAGCTCGTGGCCATTTTGCTGCTGCAGGACAGCTCCCAAACCGCAGTCGGAAGCGTCGGTCGACACGATGACTGGAAGTGATGGATCGAACATGTGGAGAACTGTACTCGAAGAAAGCATTTCCTTGACTCTCCGAAAACTGCTGTCTGTTTCAGCTGACCAGATGAAAGGCTCATTCTTGCGAAGCAGAACGCGCATAGGCTCGACCACTTCGGCCAAACGTGGAACGAATTTGGAATAGTACTCGACAAGACCTAGGAACGACCGGAGGGCCGCAACATCTGTTGGCACTGGAGTGTTAATTATCGAGTCCACTTTCTCTGGAAGCGGTGCGATACCTTGTGCCGTGACCTTATGGCCTAGGAAGGAAAGTTCTGGAACGTCGAAGAGGCATTTGTTGTTCAACTTCAGGCCGGCGTCCTTGACCTTCTGCAAGACCGTTTTTAGATTCAAAAGATGTTCTTCAGCACTTTTCCCAAAGACTATCACATCGTCAATGTAGAACAACACTCCAGAGCAGCCATCAAGAATTTTGGCCATCATCTTCTGAAATGCCGCTGGGGCAGAAGCTAACCCAAAACAAACTCTTTTGAATCGGAAGAGTCCTTCATGCGTAATGAAGGCTGTCAGATCCCTGCTGTCAGGGTGCAAAAGAACCTGATGGTAGGCGCAAGCCAAGTCAAGCTTTGAGAAGTGTGTCGCGCCTACTAAGGCATGAAGAAGTTCCTCTGTGTGAGGCAATGGGAAGCTGTCTGGTACAATAGCCTTGTTAGGCTCCCGAAGGTCAACACAGATTCTGAAGCTGCCATCTTTCTTGTCAACGACAACAATGGGGGAAACCCATTCAGAAGCATCGATAGGTTCGATGATGTCAAGGCTCAGCAACCTGCGAAGTTCATCTGCTACTGGTTCCCGGAATGAATATGGGAGACGACGAAGCTTCGAAATTACCGGCTGCACGCCTTGCCGAGTTCTGACACGATGCGTGAATCGCTTAGCAAGGCCCAACTCAGGACTGAAAAGTGAAACGAAGTCGGGTGCCAAGGCTGGCGGAACGTTTGCTTGCCTCGGTTGCTCTCTTGACTGCGTTGGAATGTGAGAAGGTGTCGGGTCATTGACACGCGGCGGCGGGGCGACGGACGTGTGCAGGCACTCGAGAGTGGAACCCTGAATTCGAAGATTTAGAGCCTTAATGCCGTCGAGGCCAATCAGACAGGTGCCTTGGCGAACGATGTAAAAAAGAAGTGGTGCAGAGCGCCCTTTAAATTGAACGTCTGCCTGAAAACACCCTAGCACGGAAATTGGACGCTTAGAAAAATCAAGCAAGGTGACGTGCGGAGCTGGAAGGAGCAAAACGCTTTCAAAATGTCGACGAAATGCGTGTTCAGACAGAATCGAAACAGACGACCCCGAGTCAACAAGAAATGTCAAGCTGACATTCGCTACGCCCACTTTTATGTATATTGCTCTGCGAGCAAAATGCTGCACGGTCAAAACTTGCTCAGAACTTCCACTTGACAAAACATTGTCATCAAAATCAACTTCACGAACCCTGCCTTGCGTTTGTCGCTTGCGGTTGCATACTTTCTGAAAGTGGCCCTTGACGCCGCAAGACGAACATTTCTTTCCTTGCGCTGGGCACTGTGACGCTGATGCGCGGTGGTTCCGCGAGCCGCACCGAAAACAGTGAGGTGAAACGGACCGGCTATCTCTGTCTCGCCGAGTGGGGCGGTGCCCCTGCGACGCACGTGAACCGCTCGCTTTCCTTGAAAAGTTCTGCTGACAATGCTCTCTTGGCTGTGAACTGGTTTTTCACGAAGAATGCGGACGACGCACAGAAACAGGCTCGACTGAAGCAGAGAATTCCTTTAGTTCTTCAGCTGCTTGCTCAAACTGAAGAGCGATTCGTACTGTGCTCTCGAACGACAGGGAGGAACCCTCGAGTAGGAGCCGTTCACGTACGCGATTCGAAGCAACGCCGGCAACAAATTGGTCACGGAGGGCCTCATCTTGTGAATTGAACGAACAATGCGAAACGAGCTGCCGTAAAGCAGCAACAAAGTCATGAACGGACTCGCCTGCGTGTTGGTTGCGGCGGTGGAAACGATGACGCTCGACGACTACGTTGCACGACGTCGAAAACTGCTTCCGTAAGGCGGCGAGTGCAGACGCGTACACGTCAGTAGTGGCCGCGGTAGGCTTATCTTGAACTGCCGGTGCTGCGGCGCTTGACCCTGCAGGTAAAGTCCGGAAAACACGCTGCCCTTCCGCCCCCAAACAATGCAGAAGAATGGCCTTGCGTCGCTCTGGTGGGCACTCAGCTGCTCCGGACGCTAGAAGGTAGACTGTAAAAGTCTGCTCCCACTCCTCCCATGGCAGGGACGGACGGCCGGGCGTCTGGAGGAACGGCGGCGGCGGAGCGAGGCCGGGGAAGCTCATGGCGGGGCGGGCGTAGCCGGACGGTACGGGATGCCGAAGGTAGCTTGGAACGGGCTACATCCTCGTCGCCAATGTGATGTTGTCGAAGGACGGACGGAAAACAACCCTTATTCTGCACGATACATCAAATATATACACAAAGGAAGGACGCGCCCCCTGGGGGTGAAAGAACACAAATGAATACCGAAACTGAATATAACAATATCTTCATCACCCTCAAAAATATTCTGCCACAAACAGTAACATGGCCGGTGCCTAAAACACGCTCGCTCACCGCAAAGCTTCGCACTTTGAGGTTTCTGCAACTTTTAAATAACAGCATGCTCGTTTTCCTAACGTGCATCAGCACCTCCGTCACCTGTACTATGATCCCTCCCTAACTGCTTCGCATTTGTAGACAAATAAATCATTTTTAGCGTGCTGAACAGCATCAGCGAGCAGGTGCACGGGATATCCTGGAGAATCTATCCCCGTCTCTTCCGCCATCTTGGAACTACCGCCCTGCCACCTATACACGAACTCAACTCTCCTACGTCACGCCGCGGTGGTGGCGCGCCGGATGCACTTCCGGTCTGGGGTGGTGGACAGAAGTCGCCGTGCCAGACATGCATGCCTCTGTTCCTTTGGAAAAAACGAGACAAAAAACCTGCCTTCTCGTCAAAATGCTGCGACGGGGGTTGTACCAAGAGAGTCTGGAAAGGTTTGAAGATCAGTTTTCATGTGTTTCTGCCCCCTCCGTTCGTCCGAGAACGTGGATAGTAGCCGTGAAAAGGGCAAACCAGACGCTGTCGAACTACGATTGCGTATGCGGGCAACACTTTGTGGTCGCCAGATGTATTTGCTTTGTTCCAACATAAACGAGAGAAAACCGCCAAGTTGTCCGAACCACCCACGGGTTCAGTGCGTCTTCAAATTCACACGGCCGCCTGATCGTTTGAACTTTCGTCTGCTCTTTCAAACATTCGCTTTTTGTCGTCTGCTCGTTCAAACAAAAGCGGCCCGTATACCAAGCCTTGACCCGGTGATTGCAATCAGAAGTAATTGTAGGCCTCAAAAGACTTAAGTAGGCTCGGTGTAAACAGTAGATACAAGATGCTGATCATTGGTACCAATGGCCATCACTGATTTGTTACGCTTGGTCTGTTCCCGCTTCCGATTTTCAGTATCGACGTCGATCATCGCCGCTACCTTTTACACTTTTGCAACACGAGCGACGTCGCTACCGAAAATAGCTGGAAGAATCTCATCATGGTTTTGGCGTCCATTCTGTGGCGTTCATGCGAATGAATTGCCGCACGTCAAGTTATTTACGGAAAGTTTAGCGGCGGAACGAGCCTTGATAATTTCGCTTAGGCGATTAAAGTGGTAAGACATTGCGATGGACGTAGAATCGACAATTCCAACGCAAAAAAGAGTAGGCAGACTCACACAGACGAAGACAATGTGACATTCGAGTGGTTTGTTGACGCAGGACGCGGTGCTTCTTGCCCGTACCCTATTACGCATGCGTTCAAACTGTCGTCTGCTCTTTCAAACTTGTCTGCTTTCTGTCGTCAGCTCGTTCAAACGACAGCGGCCCGTAAACCAGACGTTGACCCGGTAATTGTGATAAGAACTGAGTGCAGGCCTCGAAACAGTTGAAGGTTGGTTGGGGTAAGTAGGCTAAGTGTAAACGGACACGAGATGTTGATCATTATTGTTACCAGTGGCCATCACCGACTTGTAATGCCCGATTCTGCTTGCGGTTTTCAGTATCGACGGTCCACGCTTTTGCAGTCCGAGCAACGTCGCGTCTGAAAACAGCGAGCAGAATCTCATCGTGGGAGTCAGGCTTTAGCACCCATTCTGCGGCGTCCACGTGAAATGAATCGCCGCACGTCGCATTATTCACGCATAGTTTTGCCTCGTTAGTTTTGCTGAAGCCGCTCAAGTAGTCGGACATTCTTAGGAGGACGTAGAATCAACAATTCCAATGTGAAAAAGAGCACGGGGTCTCCCACCGACACCGATAACAATGCAATTCAAGGGTTTGTTTATGGGCGACGGCGGGCTTCTTGCCCACCATCCACTGCGCATGCACGGCGCCGGTGGCGTCCGCTAGGGGCGCTCCGGTTTGTTTGTAAACATGAGTTGGTGTATAGGGCGTTGGAGTTGCGAATTGCTCATGAGTGAACTGTGGGCGGTATTTTTTCGTAGTGTATGAAGCTTGAAGTAAACTATCACTTGCAAGTAATAGTTTTTTGATGCTTCTGTTTTCTCCTAATTTTTTTGCACACTTTTTAAAGATCATGAATTAATACCATCTAGAACAACTTTCAATCCCTCCCCTAAATCTTTAGCTCATCATCTCCTTTGCTGGGGTTGATGCATCAAACAACTTGAGAGTGGTGCTGCTGCATATCATATGGAGTGCTCATAGGTCATTAAAGGGTAGCTTTTGAAAGCCCTTTAATTTATGTTATTGCAAAATATATTTTGGACTTAAAAGCTTCAGTTGAATGCACTAATACTTTTGTGTCTTCTTTGTGCTTGGCTAAATGATACACCCTTTATAAATGATGTGTGCTAGTTGGTAACCGCTGCTTGAAGTATGTGGACAGCATTGTTTGATAGGGTTTCGAAAACTCCTTTCATTATGAGACTACTCCCATTTAAATTCCAAAGTTATTTTGAGAATTATTTAAAAAAAAGTAATTCCCAACATAAATTTTAATGCGATATTTTGGTAGTGACCATGTTTTGTTTCACTTGGGTGACATCAGGTGAGTGGAGTTGTTCTTTTGCCCGTCCACTCTGCAAGGGACCTAATGGACGAAGCTACAAGTTCGAGCTCACAATTCCCACGAGAATGTTCTGTGTCACATTTTTAGGTGCCAGGTAAACTCAAGTGGGCACGTTAAAAAAAACCCAAAAGCATCAATTGATCCTAGATTTGTGGTTGTGTACCGACTCGTCCACAGCAGATTCCTGTGCAGCATCACATTCTGCTTTATGCATCTGAAATCGAAAACATGTAAACAAAAAATATTGTGTTATCATTGTTTATGTTTTAATTCTTTGAGGATGCTTCAGTGAGTGAAAGCTTCAGCACTCATTGATTATAGAAACAACGTTCGTCCCTTTTCAGGTGCCTGAAGAACTGCTGCGGCCGACGGAGGCTGACGCTTCCGGCTCACAATTCCCACGAGAATGTTCTGTGTCACATTTTTAGGTGCCAGGTAAACTCAAGTGGGCACGTTAAAAAAAACCCAAAAGCATCAATTGATCCTAGATTTGTGGTTGTGTACCGACTCGTCCACAGCAGATTCCTGTGCAGCATCACATTCTGCTTTATGCATCTGAAATCGAAAACATGTAAACAAAAAATATTGTGTTATCATTGTTTATGTTTTAATTCTTTGAGGATGCTTCAGTGAGTGAAAGCTTCAGCACTCATTGATTATAGAAACAACGTTCGTCCCTTTTCAGGTGCCTGAAGAACTGCTGCGGCCGACGGAGGCTGACGCTTCCGGCTCGTCGGGGTACAACCTAGTGGTGGACAGCAGCGACACCAGCCTCACCTTCAAGACCCCCCCAGGAGCCAAGAGGGTGTTGAGAAAGAGGTCGCTCATTGACATCACCCCCCAGCAGGGCAAGAAGACCCCTCGGCAGGACAAGAAGACCCTTCAACAGGGCAAGAAGACCCCCCTCCTCACGTCCACACCAGCAACGGCAACCAAACGCAAGAAGCCACAGTAAATGCACTCGTCTGATCTGTGTGGGGTTTCATTCTGGAGTAGTATAAAAAAACCACCTTGCGGTAGTTGTGAGCTTTGGTCATGCAGAGTGAGGCCCTTTCGATACATGCAGTTGTACGAGCTTGATTTCACCTGTAGTTTGGTGGGTTTGCTCTGTGTATTTTAATATGTGCATACGTGTGACATGCATGCCAAGTCTCTGCATTTATGTTCGAGACGACCCTCAGCCACGTGAAGTGCTATCAAGCTGAGCAGAATTTTAACTGAGCCACTTTGAGGAGTTCTATAAGAAAAAGTCAGCTACAATGAAACTTCTGCAAATATAGATGTCTCCCTGAACTTTTTTTAGACCTCTGAACCAGAGTTGGTATTCAAGGTGAACAACTGACCTTAGACATGTCTTTAATAGGTCATGCACAAGTTTACACTGTTTCTGGACAATTTCAAACTTGTATGAAAATAGGTTGTTATATTTTTCAATCAGACTACTCTTAGATTGCTACATTTTTTAATCAGATTACTTTCTGCCATTTTTGCCACCTTTCTTCCAAGAGTATGGCAGCAAGCAGTTCCCATGTTAATAGAGAGACGGCGGTTTTGAGACAAAGAAGTTGCCTCACCATTTCTGTATGCCACTGAAATTGGCTGTTTGCTCACTGCACAAGCCACGGTTGCATTGAGCATAATGATTGATAATTTAAAGGGGCAAGGTAGGGTGACCACCTTGCTGCTAGTGAAATGTGAGACACGTGGGGCGAGGGGGGGAGTAGAGAAAATTTATTAATATGCACACCACGAACCAAGGCTCTGTTAACACATTTAGTATCCTGTGCTGTTTATACACCTGCAAATTGTATAGCAGCAATTAAGCTCAAATAATTTTCACCCCCAGTGATATATTTTTTTTATACTAAATATGTTATTAAATGTGTCGTAAGTTGAAACATAAAAATCGACTGCAGCAGCGCTCGGTCCATCAAATGGAAATAAGAAACAGTAAATCTTTTTCGGGTTATTGTTTCCTGTCAACGCTTACTTTTATCAGCATCGTCCTACACAAATTTTTAGCATCATGTTCTTTTTCAGCCGTAGTGACCTGTAGGCTTTTTTTTTGCCTTGTGTGAGAAAACTTTTCACAACAACCCTTTCACATTGACACAGCGATTTGAAAATAATTACAATAATTTGAGTTTAAAGTCTTTTGGCGAGCAATTTTGTCTTAAAATATTTTGTCACCAAGGAAAAAGGCACAACGGCGCATGCACATTGATTCTCCTGCAAGAACGATGGTAACTTCCTGCAATGCTTGTATAGAAAATGTTGTACCATTGGCGATTCACACGCTTACCAGTAACCTCTGCACTTCCCCAAGCCTCGTTGTTTAGCAGCACCTTGAGTTGCAGAGTGACTTTTACGGCAGTGTGGAACGCGACACACTTCAAAGATTCGGGAATTCCTCGCGAGACTTGGGACACGAGCCCTCAACGTGGGACAGTCATGTGAGTCGCGGGATGGGTGGTTACCCTAGGGAAATATCTGGTGAGTACCTAAGTTGAGTGTAGTTAAACTTCCCAGCCATTCCCCGGGATGGCATTTTTTGTCGCTGTCGAGACATGGGCTGCGCTCTGTCACGGCTGGAGGACGACCTGCCGTCGATTTAGCGCACGTTTCGGCCACTTTTCCTACAGACCGTGGGCCAATTTTAATTGCCTACGAGAGCATTCGAATCGGTTGCAGTAGTTAGTTGTAGGTTATGCCTTCTCGGTGTGGCTATATGCATTTGCAGGCAGAACATCTTGCCACCACCATGTTTGGTCCCGTGCAGTCGTGAGCCTGCCAAAGTTGCCTTAATAAGCGTGCTGCATATGCTTGCTTGCATGCGTGGGGCACCAGCCAGGGTGCCATGCACTTGACACTTTTTCAAAAGTCCCTCGAGCAACAGAGGCAGCTGCCATCCCCTGGGCATCGATCGCTTCTTGCCCAAGGTATGGTGCCGGGAACTTGTCTCCCACTGGTCCGTCGATTTCCACTTGATGATGTCGTAGAAGTCCCGTGCTATTGCCGGCCGTGAGCCCGGTGGTGTCGGAGCGCCAGTGGTGCGTGTGACAGACACCTGTTCTGCTACAGGTCACTCTCCAGCTTGACAGTACACAAAAGCTTTGGCAGCCAGGAGTTTGGTTGCTGTGACAACAGCGATGCTCGCATTTTCTCGTGCTTTTTTCTTCAGAACTTCTACGCCCAACTGTCGGGAATGCGACGTCCGACAGCGTGCTATTTCAACTTTTGTGATGTCATTTGTTGCCACTTCGAGACCACCTTTGATGCACGGGTGGAATATTGCGCTAAGCACGCCAGTCGGAGATGCATTTCAGGCACCGTACCCGAGGTGCGTGGAGCCCCCGTGTCGAATAGATTTGCTCTCGAGTACATGCTAAACACTGACGCAGCACTCGTGTCCAGTGCTTGCTCATAAAGTGCATGCCCGAAATAAGATGACCTCTAAACGGCTACTGGATTGAGTGCTTTTTGAAAAGGATTTGTTGCATGTACTTGGGAACAATGTTTTCTGACATTATAAAAGCAAAGAGTGCATGTGCACAGCTTGAGGTGTTCTCACTATCTGGCAGAGTGTAGTCTTGAGGTGTGAAGCGCTCAGTAGCAGAAGTCGAAGCACGTGGCTTTGACTTTATTGCCACATTCTCGAGTACAGTCGAACCCGTTTATAACGAACCCGGTTAGAACGAATTATGGTCTATATCGAACACACGAAATTTTAAGATCAATATTCATGAGAAATATACTTTCTATAACGAACCACACATCGGATATATCGAACTGCAAGCGCCCGCTACCGCCCCCGTGGAGACGCGCGGGCTTCCCTGCAATGCACAGAGTGACAGAGGACAAGAGAAAACCAAGAAAAACACGATGGCCCTTGAGAAGATGAGTCACAAAACCGACTGCGAACGCCCGCAACCGACCCCCGCGGAAGCGCGCTGTCTTCCCTGCCATGCACGGAGCGACAGAGGACAAGAGAAAACCAAGAAAAACACGGTGACCCTTGAGAAGATGAGTCACAACACCGACTGCGAACGCCCGCGACCGGCCCCCGCGGAAGCGCGCTGGCCAATGATAGGGCAAGCATGCAATGACGTTCTGATGACATCATCCTGCAGCCGTACCAGGCCGGACATGGCTCTCTTGTTTCTAGCGTTTTGCCGAGGAGGCTCGTTGTTCTTTGTGTCCTTCCTGTTCCCGCAAGAGATGGCGACCAAGGTGCGTTCATCGTTACCGTTCTCTACCAAGGTGGAAATAATCCGGCGCGTTGAACGCGGCGAGAAGAAGTCAGAAGTCGCCGCATCCTTCAAGATCGCCAGAAGCACGCTGAGTACGATACTGAAAAACAAGCCAGCGATCCTGCAAAAGGCCCGAGATCGACCGAACGCCAACGGAAAGCGCATTCGGGCGCCTGCCTTTGACAGAGTGGAAAAGGCGCTGTACGCGTGGTTTTTGAATATTCGCGCTCGAAACCTTCCACTTTCGGGCCCCATGTTACAGCAGAAAGCAAAAGACTTTGCCTTTTTTCTCGACGTTCAAGATTTTAGTGGCGGATCCGGATGGCTTCAACGGTTCAAGGAACGTTACGACATCGTCAGCAAAGTTGTCGCCGGCGAGAGTCGAGCAGTCGACAATGAAAGCGTCAAGAAGTGGATCGCCGAAAACTGACCAGCAATTACGGAGCAGTACAGGCCTGCGATATTTATAATACCGACGAAACTGCACTGTTTTGGCAGCTCCTACCCAGTCTGACCTTGGCACGACAAGGTGAGAAGTGCCATGGCGGCAAGCTGAACAAAGCTAGAATTACTGTTCTCCTCACCACGAATATGGACGGGAGCTCCAAGCTTACGCCACTGATCATCGGCAAGAGCAAGGCCCCTATGTGCCTACGGGGGTGTCAGTCTCTTCCAGTGAAAGACACTTCAAATGGAAAGGCCTGGATGACAAGGGTGTTGTTCGAGGACTGGCTGCGCGACTGGGATGAGAAGTTGTCCGAGAGTGGCCGCAAGATTTGCCTCTTGCTCGACAATTGCTCCGCGCATCACTGTAGTGCCACGCTAAAAAACATTCAGCTTCGTTTCCTGCCCCCTAATGCGACATCGGTGCTGCAGCCGCTAGATCAAGGCATCATCCGTGCCTTCAAGCAAGGTTACATACAGGAAGCGTGTAGTGGAGCAGCTGCTCACCAAGCTGCGTGTGGGAAAAGAACCGAAGATTGATTTGTTGGGTGCTATTAAAATGCTTAGCCGTGCTTGGAGCGACATCGCGCCTAACACAATTAAGAATTGTTTTCGCCACGCGGGACTGTACCTGGATAACGACAGAGCAAGTACCGAAGAGGCAATCGAGGTTACGGATGACGACTTAAACGAGATGTGGAGAGACCTCGGCCGTCTTCCCGACGCGGTCCCGGATGGCGTGGAGCTGGAAGATTTTCTCGGAGTGGATGATGATGTCGCAGTGACCAGCAGTCCTTCAGATAACGAAATTGTCGCCGAGGTCGTGGCGGCTTCAGCAAACGACGACGACGACGAGGAGGCAGAGGACCCAGAGGCACCTTGCCCGACGCTTCACGAGGCGCTTGCAGCGACGGAAGTGCTCCGTCGCTACTGTTCCGAGATTCAGGGAAGTGGACTAAGTCTGGTAAACCAGCTATCTCGCGTCGAGGACGAAATATTGAAGGACGCAGTAAAAGCAAAGACGCAGGCAAAAATTACCAGCTTCTGTCGGTAATATCAAAAGAACAGGTAATAAAGACTTCTCTCTGTCGTAAGTGCCACGACTTTTTTTTCCTTCTCAATTTTACGGAATTATTGTGTTCATTTATTGTCTGTTACCTAGAAATTTTCGGGCTTTCTTAGATGATATGTTTCAATATTGAAATTTATTGATAGAAATATGAATACATATGTTCCATCATGAAAGCTGCCTCGCGATAACACGGCTCTGAGCGCCGGCGTGAGGCTCGCTACGCTCGGCAGCCTTCGCTGCTATTCCGCGCGGTTTCCTTTCATCTCTCTCGCTTTTGCTGTCCTCACGAAATAGCGATATTTGCTATAACGAACTACTTGATATATCGAACTAAAATGCGTGTCGGATGGAGTTCGTTATAAACGGGTTCGACTGTATAGACACCAAGGACACTTCTCTACATTGATAGTATTTGCATTGGTATTGATGTGATTTCTTGTTCTTTGGGTTATTGCCCTTGGGGTTGTTGAACAAGATTCATTTTTTGTCACCTGTGACAAAAGATTCCTTTCTGTTACGGGAAACTTCCGTTTTTGTTTCTACAACTACGAAAGGCAAACACTGATGTGGGTGGTCATAGCAGATATTGACAACTAGTGTTGGACCCTTTTTTGTACTTTTTACTGCATTGATCCTGTGCCTTGCAGTCGATGGGTTCACACCTAGCTGTTTTGCAAATTTGTGCGTTGTCATACAGGGTTTATGTGAAGCTGGACCTGCACCTCTCGATTTCCAGCTTCATTGCGCTCTTGATTGATTTTCAAGGCCGAAATCATTGCACCACAAGCACCTGTTCTACTTTTAAGCCGGCTTTCACAGGCATAACTTCATCACTCTATGTGTCCTACAAAATAATTATTGCTTCTGCTCCCGTCTTCGTGTAGTTAAAAAAAAAAAAAAAAAAAAAAGAATTCCGCAGTGGCAAAGGTGGAATCTGCCCGAATTTATCTTGGAATGTTAGCAAAATGGTTGAAAAAAGAAAAAAAGAACTAAAAAAATTACACAGATGACAAAAGGAGGGATTCCAAAGTTTGAAGAATATTGACATGAACTTATTCAAGCAACTAATGTATGAATTATGCATGTCAGGAGTCGTGACTGTGTTCTTATTCACTAGATCATATTTTCTGTAATATTTAAGGAAAGCTCCATAGTAACTGTACTTCCAAACTCCTTTTTTAAATTTTTTGGTAGACAGCCAAAACTGATAACGAGATTGTTGCAAGCGGTGGAGTAACCGGCGCCGTCTTTAAGGCTGCCAAGCTCTCCACGACCTTGTTTATGAAATCTCTTTCATTGCAAAAGCTTTTGCTTCTCAAATCAGACTATACTCTGTGGCTCGTGTGCAGTGCAGGCGAAGGCAGCGGCAGTCGAAAAAAGAAAGGGTAAGCACTAGGAACGTTAGAGAGGAGAGGAGGTTTCTTTCCTCCCCAGCCTTCCTAGTGCTTGCCTCTCCATTTCCCATTTCCAGTGGAGCTTTACCAATGGAGCTAATCATGGAGTTGGACGTCAGTAGAGCAAACGGGTTTTATGAGCTGCCACCAGTCTGTCACCAACAAGGGTGAACGGCTTGAATTTTAAGGTAATGATGATAATGCAATTATTGCAAAAGTGCAAGCGAGCTAGGCATGAATGACGAAAATAATCCCTGGAGAAAGGGAACAAGGGGCCAGGTGGATCTTTTCTGTTGCACACCAGTCACCTAGCTGTGTGTGGAGATGTGTGTTTGTCCCCCTTCTCTAGGGATTATTTTCGTCATTCTCGTCCAACTCACTTGCACCTTTGTATTAATTGCATTATCGTCATTATCTCAATAAGCTTACTTTATATTAAAATACATCGGCCACCAAAGCGAAAATCGCCGAGTGCACGAATATGTAGTTGAATTTGTGAGGCTTTCTGAGCACACGAGCAGGCGCGGAGGATTCCAAGAAACGGGCCCCGTGTCGGTTCGTTATCTGTTGTGTTTCTCCCCGTGCCTGTTCGTCGGCGACTTGTCAATGGAAATGGGGACGAGAGCGGGATGCGTCCCCTGCACTTCGGAATGTGCGCCCGTTCGTAACCTCGGACAGGGACTGCTCGGGCGACTGTACTTCCGACACGCTTAGTACGTTTTGTGTTTTGTTTGGCGTCCCCTTCCCAGATGTGGAGAGCCACTGACCAGGGGTCTCTTGGTGCTGCCTTTGGGAGTCGGGTTCACGGCCCGGGTGGTCTGACTTTCCCGTCGTTGACGGAGACCGCGGGGCTGCTGACGTGCGTGCGTGCACGTGTGTGCAGAGGTCGGCATTTTAGGTCGCCCTCACTCACCCTCACAGCCACACTCACCTAAGCCCCTCACTCACCCTCACCCTCACAGCTACACTCACCTTCAGCCCCTCACTCACCCTCACCCTCACAGTCACACTCACCTTCACCCTCACTGAACCTCACGGCCCTCACGCACTCACCACCCTCACGGCCCTCACGCCCCTCACCGCCCTCACAGCCCTCACGCCCCTCACTCACTCATGGCCCTCACGCCACTCACCGCCCTCACGGCCCTCACCGCCATCACGGCCCTCACCGCCCTCACGGCCCTCACGCACTTATAGCCCTCACGCCACTCACCGCCCTCACCGCCCTCACGACCCTCGCGCCACTCACCGCCCTCACGCCACTCACCGCCCTCACGCCACTCACCGCCCTCATGCCACTCACCGCCCTCACGCCCCTCACGCACTGATGGCCCTCACGCCACTCAGGCCAGCTTCAGATGGGGCAATCTCGCCCAGAAACTTTACGTCGCAACATCAGCAACACGGGCCGCCCGCGATCACACGCGGCAACCAATTGCTGCAATTTGCCATCGTCATCATAAAATTTTATTTTTCTTGCACTATTTAGACACAATTACGCGTTATAAACGTGTGTTTATGCATTTAAATCTCGTTAAGAATACTAATGCACCTTTCTGAAACAGTTTATTTCCAAAAAACAATCGATTTCAAACCAGAACCAAGTCTTTCGGTGTCATCATCACCGGCAGGAGGTATCACGTGAAAATTTTGCGTCCCTGATTGGATGCAGCCGCTTCAAACGTATTCAAATTGCTCCGAGTTGCTTCCTTATTTCGAGCCGGACCCGATCTCAGCAATTCGTGTCGATCTAGAGAAAGCGAGAGAACAACCCGCAATAAACACCAAAATTGCTGAGAAAGATGCTCGATCTGAAGGGGGCCTCACGCACTCATGACCCTCACACCACCTCATGCACTCACGGCCCTCACGCCTTTCATGCCACTCACACCCCTCACGCACTCATGGCCCTCACACCCCTCACGCACTCACCGCCCTCACACCACTCACGCACTCATGGCCCTCACGCCACTCACCGCCCTCACGCACTCATGGCCCTCATACCCCTTACCGCCCTCATGGCCCTCACAGCCCTCACAGCCCTCACAGCCCTCACGGCCCTCACAGCCCTCACCGCCCTCACCGCCCTCACGACCCTCACCGCCCTCACAGCCCTCACAGCCCTCACGGCCCTCACTCACCCTCACACTCATGAATTTTCCTGGTTCAGAAACTCACTCACCCTCACCTCACCTGTGAAGATGAGGGTGAGTGAGGGTGAGTGAGGGCCCTCATGAGTGAGGTTTGCCGAGGTATGCGTGTGTGTGTGTGTGTTTGTGTCTTGGGGGGGGGGGGGTTGTGTGAGTCTTTTTGGAGTGTTTTTGTTGTTTAGCAGTGTTCTCCCTGATTGGCTGCGAAAAGACCTTTGAGGATTGGTCGTTGAGCAAGCGGTAGAATGAAGGGAACTTATATAAGCGACCGGAGAAGGGGCTGGAGGGCTTCTTGGTCCTTGGAAAGCATGTAACTTTCTACTGTTTTGTTTTGTAAATATATTCATCCTTCTCATCACCAACTGTTGAGTCCAGTCTTGGAATCCTTCGTCTCTACGATCTGACGACCCGCCGCATCTGCCTTTGGGAATCATCACCGACGCAATCCTCACGAAAGAGAAATGAACAAACTTCACTGGCGCAGTCGACAGGATTGCATCGGTGGGTCGTTGCGGCGGGTGTAGCTCCACGGATTCGGCGGACAGCGACAACACTGGCGGAGAAGAAGAGCAGCATGTTCCCGAAATGCGGTGGCGTCTTCCGCGGAGAGGCCTGGACCACCGAGATTCTTCCCGTTGACACAGCAACGCCGGAACGGCTGGTACCCCAAGACGACAAGGAGTGGGTCCACGGCTCGGACAGCATCGTGCCTGACTGGCTGCGTGTGTTCCTCAGCGGAAGTCATCGATCTCTTCAAGGTGAGGTAATTCTTTCGACTTGTGCCCGCCATGGATGAGGAAAGAGTGGGTCGGCAAATGCCGGTCCTCACGTTGGGTCAGGATGAGGCTGGGGATGGGAATGTGGACGGGCGAGGTGCAGCCTCGTCTCAGGGTGGATTGGCTACTAGCTTGGGGATGCAAGGAAACGGGGACCAAGAAGACAGCTCGGGTAGTTCGTCGACCCGGGTTTGCGGCCCGGGTGTCGAGCAAGAAATGGAACTCATCTGAGTGAAGGCGAAGTTGGTGCGACTCGAGCTGGAGCTAGAGCGGCTACGCGTAGAGTACAGACCTAGAAGTAGCGCATGCGGCGCGGAGCTCAGCTGTCGAGAGGAGGTGGTGAGTTTCTCGAGGCTCATGAAGGGTGTTCTGACGCAAATGCCTTCGTCGGAACTATTGGTGCCTAGCTGGTTCGACGGTGTTGAAAACATATTTCAGACGTATGAGGTGCCCCAGCGTCTGAGAGGATCTCTCATCCGACCCTATTTTACGGAGCACATGCGGGTGCTGGTGAATAGGCTCCCTGTAGGCGAGGCAAGTGAATATGGCGCGGTTAAGAAGTGCGTCTTACTTGAGGAGACTCCTTCTGAACACCGCCAGAGTGGAGAGGGAATCCTGGACTCAGTTCGCGACACGCGTTGAGAGCTGCGTCAAGCATTACGCTCAGAACCGTGGCGTTGAGTCCCTTGAGGACTTGCTGGCACTAATAGTGTCTGACCGCGTCGGGACTCCATGCCGGCTGACATGCAATAGTATGTGGCCTTGAACAAGGGCGAAAAATGGCTGAGGCCATTAGAGGTGGCCGCGCTGGCCGACCGCTTTGACGAGGGCCGGTGATGCCAGAAGAAAGGGGGGCTTTCATCGGTTCCCAAGGACCACTCACTGGAAAAGAAAATGTTGACTCCCGCCAAGTCAAAATTCGAAGGGACAGGAATCGAACACCTTCAGGGTGAGGTGCTTCAACTGCCAGGCATTGGGTCATTTTTCCCACGATTTTCCCCGAAAACGCGCGCAAGAGGGAGACCGAGGCAGTAACCCCGTGGTGGGTACGGTCGCGACCAACCTGCAATGGCTCCAAGAGACTATAACACAGCTAGGTGCAACTGCGCCCCCTTTTGAGCAGATTGTGGGACATGCTGGGTTGAGCAGGGTTGATATCGGTTGTGGTACGACGACCATTAGTGCTATCATTGTTTCTGGCATCGAAGTTAGCGTAGTCCGTGAAGGGGTTGAGCGCCATGGGGACGCAACCCTGATAACACGGGCAATGGTGTAACAGTGGCGCCATCTGGCGAGAAATACTTAAATGAAAAAATTGAAATACTACAGTATTCTTGTGCATGGGCGTGCCCGAAACGATATGCTCAGCCCAAGGCAGCAATTTCATCACGCAGGTGACGACACCGCTTCTAGAGAAGATGGGTGCGACGCCATACTTTTCAACCCCTGACCACCTGCAAAGCAACGGGTTAGTCGAAAGGGGGAACGGCACCTTTAAAAAAATGCTCCACCTTGTCGTTCATGAGCGCGGGCGGGAATGGGACAAACCAAAGCCAAACACGTCCCTTTTCTCCTATGGGCCTGTCGAGAGGTGCCGAACGAGACAACGGGAGTGACCCCATTTGAGCTAATGTATGGCAGGAAACCAGTCAGGCCGCTGGCGATTCTTTCCAAAACCTGGACGGGGGAGTGGACGGCCCTCTGCGGGCTGACGTCGTCGGCAGAATATATCTTCGCACTGAGGCAGCGGTCAGGGTTACCAGATTGGGCCATTAATAGCCAAATTGGGCTACCTATTGATAGATTTGGCATCAAAATTTTGCGGTTCACTATGTGGCTACATGTGACTATTTTTGGGCTATGTCCAATTTTTGCGTGATTGCCACGAAATTGTCTCTTTTTCCCCCCCGAATACTGGCCCAGGCAGAACCCCGAGGGGGGGGGGGGGGGGGGGGGGGGGGGGGGGGCGGTTGCGTGGAGGCGAATCACTGGGAGGCTTTGTTGTGCGCACTTGGGGTCGTAGGGATCCGGACATTTCAATGCAGGACGTTTCGGTGTAGGACTTTTCGGTGCGGACTTTTTGGTGCACGGACTTTTCGGTGCACGGACTTTTCGGTGCACTGGCCTTTCGGTGTAGGAAGCAAGCATAACATCTGAGGCCAGACCCAAGACTTTAACTTGAAACATTGTTTATTCACAAAACACATGCAATAAAAAATTTAGAAGGATACGTTACGAGCAACACCTCTCAGAAATCGAAGAGCATGGTTGCGGTCATATTCTCTAGCGAGTGTCTGCAGGCGCTCGGAAACCTTCACATACTTTGTTGCCGGCTTGAATCGCTGCCCCATCTCAAGTTGTGTGAGCCGGTGAAGCTGCATGCAGTCCTCTCTTTGTAGAACCTCCAGGAACCTCCAAAGAGACGGGTGAGAGCACTGCACATGAGCCTGGAAGCCCCTGTGCCATGCTTCCACCGAGTTGGTGGTCTTGGAGTCGCACTGGAGCACAGTGTCATGGTGATTCCAGAGTTCCACTGGAAACTGTGCGTCTCGCCTTCCCCCAGCCGTTGGCCGTCCTATGAAGGTATCTTCAAAGTAATCCATCACTGGTTGCCGAGCTGAGTGTACGCTGGACGCCAGTTCGGTGAAGATATCCTCCACATCACTCCGGGGGTACCATGGAAAGAGCAGGTATCATGCAGGCTTCCAAGTTGATTTGAGGATCACAGGCGTATAGTTCTTGCAGTCCTTCAGATTGAACCTTGCTATAAACGCACTGCGATAGATGAAAGAAGCACCCGCGCACGTCGGATGTTGGCAAGACCGGCTTGAAAGCGTTAATGGCTGCAAGTTCGTAGTCCACTATTATGGTACTTGGCTCGCAGACCCCTCCATACTCGCTAATAAAGGCGCTCAGAGCTCGCGTGTACGTACAACAGTTTTTACGGGTTAGCAGCATATAAGCCGCGGGCAGAACAGATCCACCAACTTCACAATGTAGGCTGCAGACTTGAAAGAACAGTTCTGGTGCAACCTTAAATGTACCGTCAGCAAACCATTTCTTGGATGTTTGAAGAACTGCAATCATCTGCGGACTGCAGAAAATAAGGAAGCGGTCCTGATCTTGCACACCGGAGTCGAATACAAGAAACTTCGAGCCGTCTTTCTTCGACGCGTAGTTAGCTGGAATGGCAACGTCTTCTAACCTCAAGGGTAGGGGTATGGGCCTTTGCTCCTTTGCACGAACTCTCCTGCACGTAAAAAAGTTGAGATATCGTTGGCATCACGGTTCAAAACAGTGACACATGTGAATAAGAAAGGCTTGCAATGTACGATTTTAAACACTACGAGGGGCTACGCCCTAGACACCTCTAGACTGTGAAATAAAAATAGCAGACGACTAAAGAAGTAAGAGGGGGACAAGACTGCTCATAGTCGTGAACTGTAGCGCGCGCCTTGTTATTTATTCTGTTTTTATGCAGAGTGCCGTCCTGTTCCCTTCTTATTTTCCTAGTCGTTTGCACTTTTTTTTTTTTATTTGACAGTCTAGATGTTTGACCGACTAGCCCATCAGAGGTACGCGTTTTAACACTTTTTTTAACTAAAAATAACGAAAGTATAGTAAGTATTTTCCCACTGCCATTTTCCATACCTCTTCTAAACTTTCACCTCCCAAAATATATGATTGAGGTCTATATTTGCTAACTGGGTAGCAATTGTAGTAGCCTATAAATGCTTACCTCAATGTTCTCTTGATGGTATCTTGAGGTGGCAGGTAGCTACATGCTTCCGGCGTCATCTCGGTGATGAGGCGTCCGACAACGGCTTGGTTGCTTTCTTCCGTTGTTTTGGCTCTCTCCTTCATCGAGGAGTAAGCCAACTTGGCTTCTTGATCCATTTGGCAGGTGGCACGAGTATGTTCGTTGATGAGTTGCACGACTTCCCCATCAATGGTATGTGCTCTTGCCTTGCATTCGAGCTTCCTGCTGCATGTCCAATATGTCTGCGAGGAATAAAAGGTGAATTAAATCGAAGTCATTTAGAGCTTGATCATTAAGGACTGTCCACACTGCCCCATTTTCTTACGTTAAGTTACGTTACGAAATATTACTTTGAAGTCACCGGGATTTCTGTGCTTCATATTAAGTGAGGCTACCAGTTCAAGGAAAAAGCATGACACGCGACATTCGGGGCAGGAATGTTTCGGTCGTAACGTAACTTAACGTAAAAAAATGGGGCAGTGTGAATCAGCCTTTTGTCTGGTATTAAAGAGACGCTGAAACACTTCCTAAGGAAAAAAAAAAAAAAGGAGTGAGAGGTGAAGTTTGGCGTATTTTTATCTCTTGAATCTGAATATCAGGTTCGTTTGTTTCCGAAGATGCAACTAAACACGAGAAAACACGAAAAACCTCCGACCAGTCGTGACGTCATACTAGGATCTTTTGGCAGCCAAACGCGTGTCGCGCGTGTGGGCAGCGCGTGCAATTGCAAGCTGCGCGTACATAGCTTTGACAGGCGCTGTAGATACGTGAGAGCGGAGGTTCCGAAAACTCCTAATATGACGCCCCGCCCCGGGAAGGGGGGCTTCAGTCGTACTTTAAAAATTAATTTCTGCAGGCTCCATGAACCATATTGAAAAATAATCTCGATATTTGTGATCCTGGAGGACAAATGAAGACGATTTAGGAGTTTTCCCTCAAATACAAAACCGCTCCAGTTTTCTTCAATAATAATTAACTAAGAGTTGTATCCCATCATAGTGATATTATTCTATTCCATATACGATTAGGCCACAAAATACGCTAAAAATAAGCTAAACAAATTGATTGACTTTGCAGTCTTTTTTTACAAATTTGAAAACATATCGCTATTTAAAGGAGCTGTGCAACGATTTTAACGTTGAAGGAATTGGCATTTTCTGCTTTTGATATTGTTCACTGTGTCACAAATGGCAGAAAACACACCTCTTTTCATCGCAATGTTGCGATTCCGCCGCGTAATAGCGAGGCAAAACTTGGAATATTTCCCGACCTGCAGCCACGAGCGGCGGCCATGAGAAACAAGCGGCGTGACGTCACTTGGGTCGTTGTAAGAAAGATAGCAAGTTGTGCGAATACCTGCTCGATAAAAGGTAACTCTTTTTACAAATCTTGTCGTTCCAACATATATATAAATGCGTCAACACCCTGGTATCATCGACAAAACTTTTATTATACGGAGTTTTAGTGGCGCCATCTATCCTAGGTCCACAAAACCGCGAACAGCCGCCAGAAGCCGGAGGGGGAGGGGGACAGCGCCACACTGGCAAGGACGGGTGGTCACGCGGTCGGCAGCGGATGAGTTCTCGCTGCTCGCTGATGGCTCTAAAGAGAGAACTTTTCCGGAACTCCGCGCCTACTCTAGTGACGTCACTGTGCACGTGACCCGGAAGACGATGCACGAGTTGAGAGGCGGAAAAAACCTGGATCTTTTTCATTTTTTTAAGTAAAAACTAGGGTATCCAGGCAAAATCTGTTTTCTGTAGTTCACTGCAGAAGTGTCAGGCATCAACTTCCACAATTATTTAAGCAAAGCCCTGAAATTGTTGCACAGCTCCTTTAATGCTTTAGGCAAACAGCACTCACCGTCTCTTTGAAGCAGCGCTCCTTTCGTATTCGAACCCTTCGTGCAGAGGTTTGGACCCTCCACGTTTACTTCGCAAGTAGACCGTCATCCTAAAGCTACCACCTCTAGCCAATCAACATCAAATGAAATAGGACGATGACATGCAGATGCTGTGCTTTTATCCTCGTTTTTGTACAGTAGTTAGCGCTGTACCAACGTTCCTGGGGCACCAGTAGGTTTTGTTTCTAAGCGAACGTTGTAGATAACGAAGTCTGTGGTTTGGGGTTGGTTTGAGGTTCTTGGAAGGGAACAAAAGATTGTGCTCCGGGTGTACTTTTCGTTTATGGCTTTAGTGCTATTCCTAAAGGTTTTTGTGAAGGCTACTTTTTCTAAGCGGACCTTGTAGATAACGAAGTGTGTAGTTCGGGGTTGGTGTGAGGTACTTGAAAGTGAACAAAAGATTCGTGCTTATCACACTGTTGCTGTAACTGCATAATGTTCGGAAAAAACAAACGAGGTAGCTGGGTTCGACACGTCACTGTTTTCGTACCTTATCTTCTCGGCTTTAATTTCAACCCACTCTATTTCACATTATACTCTGTTCCACCTTCAGTCCGAGCGCACTGGACGCCACGAGCTATCCCAGCCGATCCAGCGTCGGGAGAAAATCGCGTGACCATTCGGTTGGCCTGAGCGACGCACGGAGCTCAAGGTCACATGACACTCTCTCAACGCTGGATTGGCTGGGATAGCTCCTAGCGTCTGCCGTGCTCGGACTGAAGGTGAAAACGGATAGTTTAGAAAAATGATCCTCATTGTCCTTTGCGTGTCCCCGTTGCCCTTCTTTTTTTGTTTCCTAGTTTAATTCTTGGAAGGGTTTTGCCCTTTTGTGTCCCCTAGTGTAAGGGTTCAAAGTTGCTAATGGCTTGAAAGGATTTTGACCAATTCACTGTTGGTGCCTTCGAAAAGGTGTGCACGCTTCATTTAGGTGTTATAAAAAATATGTTTCAGAAAAGACCGTGCACCGAAAAGTCCGTGCACCGAAACGTGCGTGCACCGAAACGTCCGTGCACCGAAACGTCCGTGCACCGAAACGTCCGTGCACCGAAACGTCCGTGCACCGAAACGTCCGTACACCGAAACGTCCGTACACCGAAAAGTCCGTGCACCGAAAAGTCTGTGCACCGAAAAGTCCGCACCGAAAAGTCCGCACCGAAAAGTCCTACACCAAAACGTCCTAGACCCGGGGTTGTAAAACCTAAAACCTCGAGTTCGCACAATTTTGAGGGAAATGGTAATTCATGGTGCACACAATAGCGACGTTTATTTCTGGGTCAGATATGCAGAAGCATCTTTCACAAACCTCATTACCGTTTACGGCTTCGACTGACAAGACTCTACTCCTCGAGAAATGCTGCAAGTTTTTAATAGCATGCATCAAAAGCGTCTTGAAACGACTTCCATCAAACATGCAGCTCTTCAGTGATTTACGGCTACTGCAGCTGAGCAGCATTTCCCAATTTCATTTCAGTGTTCTTCAGAGAGCATTTTCACCTTTTATACAGATATCATCTGTCTCAAACATGGAATCAGAGTACAGGCCCCTCCAGACGAATGTGAAGAGCTGTTATGATGAGTGCGTAATGACATTTTGGATGAACATTCAAGCTGCGAAAAACGGTGCAGGAGCGAGAATGTTTCCGCTGTTGTTGCAAGTCGTCATCTCTTTTATGACCCTTCCAATGTCAAATGTCGCTGTGGAGCGTCTCTTCAGTCAGGTGTCTCTGACAGAAACAGACCTCCGCGACAGGATGTCTCAAGAAGTCCTGGAGAAAATCCTTTGTGGAAAGTTTTTTTTTTTGTTTTTTTTTTTTGGGAGGAAAGAGTGGTGCAAAGATTTTAAGCCTTCAGAAGAATATTTCGCTCTGTTCAGTGGAAGAAGTCCAGATGTGTCCAACTGAGCTTTTAGTTTTATTACTTGAAATGAAACTATTTTCTCTATTTTATAATACTTTGATTTTGTATGCTATATCTCTCGCCTAAACACATTCAGAAGCAGAGCTTTCGCCTTCAGCTTGTAAACACAATATCGAAATTTTGGCTACTTTTGGGCTATGCAAATATTTTGCTTTTGGCAACTTTTGGGCTACACTGACTAGCCATTTGGCTATATCAGCTGGGATTTATCTGGCAACCCTGGAAGCGGTTCGCCGCCGCTAGAGCACTATATAGACCAACTCAACTATCTGACGTCACGCTGCTGCGGTGGCGCTGCTGTCGGCACTGGGCATGCGCAGGTGATTCGCCTAGGCCGAATCTGGTTTCTGCGCGCGCGCAGTGCCCTCGCCTGGTGGGCAAACGCGGGCTTGTTTGTAAACAATGTGTTGGTCGATAGCTCCTTCGGAGCAGAGTACCCGCAATCTAGAACGCCATCTCTCAGCGACTAGCGGCGAACTCCTGGAGGTTCGAACTCCGGTCAGAAATGATGGGGAACGTGGGAAAATCGCTGTTTCTTCAATATTGTGGGGACGTACGGAACGACAATACTTTTTGACATAACATTGGGACATTTTAGAATAATTTACGCTAAGTTCTGTGCCACGTAAGGACGTAACTTTTTTTAAAAATTGCCTGAGCGGCATCATGCAGCAGACGACGCGGCGACGTCACACCGTTCACGTGACCCGCTCCGGCCAATCCATGAAGTCCATCTCCGCTGCGCAAAACAATCGTCTGCTTCAAACGCCATTGCTTTGAAAATTGCCTTCGCAAAATTTTCACACGGATCCAATATTATTAAAACTTTGATAAAGTGTTTATTGTTTTACCAACTTCACGACAGACTAGTTTCGAAAAGTGTAAACTTTGCGTTTATTGTTTAATCAGCCGTGTTGAGTCAATCTCCATGTATTCTCCCATAGGGCGGGCCGCCTCCTGGAACCCTGAGTACCACGTGACTCGCGCCGAGTTGCTCTGTCGGCCATGTTGTCGGCGAAACACGCGGATCAAAGGATTGCGCTACTCTGCTCGCCCAATCTGCAGTATTAACAGCTATATAGTGCTCTAGCCGCCGCAGCGGAAGCTGCCTGTGAGCACCGTGAGCACTCCGGCACGGCCCAATCTTCATACGCCAGCTACTGTATTTGGAACGCGAGGCCGAAGGCCTTCCAAGGCAGCGACGTTTGTGCTCGTTCTCGAACCCGACTCCACCAATGCTCTCCTGAGGAGGTGGAGGGCTCCGATGGTCGTTGTTGAGCAGAGGAGGTCATGCTGCTACCTCGTCCGGTTCGACGACGGCTCTCGGAGGGTTGTACACGCCAACAAATTGCGAGCGTACCACGAACGAGTATGCACAGTGGGCGTGATTTTTAAAGGGAGATGAAGAGTTCAAAGGGCATTCCTGACCTCCAGTTGGAATCGCGTCCGACGTCTCAACCCCTAGATCTGGCCGGGGCTAGCGAGCACCTGGGCGGCAGCCGGTGTCGGCAGTTGGAACACTTGCTGCGCGCTTTCCCGGGCGTGTTCAGTTCCGAGATAGGACGCTGTGAGACCGGAACGCACAAAATCGGGCTAGTGCAGGGTGGGCAGCCTGGACAGAGCTTTTCTTACAAGGGGTCGATGGCCTATCGCGGGGAAGTGGACTGCCTTTCGGTCTTATGCCAACTTAGTGGTCCGCTATTTAGATGTCGTGCCTTGTCTTCCTGCTGTGTGGGCGTGCATTTTTGTCTGTGTCTTCCACAGGCAAATGTTCGCGTGGTGTTTAAATGCATGTGTTGATGTGGCTTACTGTAGCGAGAACCCGCGTTTAGGGCCGGTTTACGGTGCATGTACCGAGTGTGCGTGCCTTCGATGTTTTCTTCACGTTTTGTGTACTTTGCTTGGATATGCAAAAATAGATTTTCGTAATTGCTGTCTTGCGCTTAGTGTGTCTTTAATGACGGTTGCTGTTGTTTGTTTGTTTGTTTTTGTTCACGTGTGCAGTTCCGTATATAGAGCTTTGGCGGGCACAGTCAGGATCACCTCTTGGTGCGCGGTTTGTGTGCCTGCGTTGTGTCCGTGTTTTTTTTTATGTTTAAATATTGTTTCTGACATTTAGGTCGGAAAAATATACTTGTTGGGGAGGTGTGAGGTTTCCTGAGCACTCGAGCAGGCGCGGAGGATTTCAGGAAGCGGGTCCCGCCGCCCGCGTGGGTTCAATTTCTGTTGTGTTTCTCTCCACACTTCGGAATGTGCGCCCGTTTGTAACCTTGGACAGGGACCGCTCGGGCGGCTGTGCTTCCGACCCGCTTAGTACGTTTTGTGTTTTGTTTGGCGTCCCCTTCCCAGATGTGGAGAGTCACTGACCAGGGGTCTCTTGGTGCTGCCTTCGGGAGTCGGGTTCGCGACCCGGGTGGTCTGATTTTCCCGTCGTTGACGGAGACTGCGGGGCTGCCAACGTGTGTCTGTGTGTGGGTGGGTGGGTGTTTTTGTGTGAGTCTTTTTAGAGTGTTTTTGTTGTTTAGCAGTGTTCTCCCTGATTGTTGAGGATTGGTCGTTGAACACGCGGGAGAATGAAGGGAACTGATATAAGCGACCGGAGAAAGGGCTGGAGGGCTTCTTGGTCCATGGAAAGCATCATGTAACTTTCTATTGTTTTGTCTTGTAAATATATTCATTCTTCTCATCACCAACTGTTGAGTCCCGTCTTGGAATCCTTCGTCTCCACGATCTGACGACCCGCCGCTTTGCCTTTGGGAATCATCACCGACGCAATAATCATGGAAGAGAAACGAACAAACCTCACTGAATTGGTGTAATGAAGCCAAAGCAGTGTACCCACGCGCGCGCGTACCTTGAACGCCATATAAAGATGTGCTGGCGCGGTTGTCCCCGTCCCAGTCAGCAGAAGAGCCTAGACGACGATCGCACGTGAGCGTGCTTCGTGCTCACGCTCTTAATCGTGCTCATAGTGTGGCACCACTTAAAAGGCGCAACCCCACCCTTGGTTAGTGTGATTCTGAACCAACAGATGGTGGTGGGATCGCCTTCCAGGCCTGTACATCAATGCGAGCAATCGTATGTGGCGGCGCTTCGATACAGTGGGGTATTTTTTTTTTATATCCTGAATTTGACATTCCTGGACCTTCGCTTATTTTTCTCTGCACGAGCTTTCTTTAGAACGTGCACGGTTGCGCCAGTGGCTTACGCTTCGAGCTCACGTCTCCAGGAAGTGCTGTCAGAACAAGACGCACATATCGTCCTGAGCCAAATGGCGAGACACAGGCAAAACAATACCGACGCGTTGAAAAATACAAAATTGCCTGTGCGCCGTTAGCACCCCGCGGGGATTTCGAAGGCCAATTACACAAATTGCAATGTGATCAGATATATGTGACGGGCCGGGACTTTTGTCGAGCATGCTTTTGGCTCTTTGTGGATGTCCAGGAAAACGTGATGACGTGATAGACTTGGGTTTTCGAAATTCTAGCTTGAGGAGTTAAATACCCCAAAAATTAGAACAAATGAACTATTTTTTGTTCGGTCAGGTGTTTCATTTAGGTAGCTGGGTATTTATTTTGACCAAAACCACAAGACTGGAAAACAGAAAAAATGCCACTCAGGTTTAGATATTGATGGCTAGTTGGGCTATTAACATTGAGATTGGTAAACCCAAAGTAGGACTGGTGCGAAAGTCACAGTAAAAAAATGCCCCAAAAAAAAAAATTAACTCAGCAATATTTGATAAGAATTAATTTTAATACGAGTTCAGTGATAATTGCAATGACTGACCTGGCAAAGATTCTGTGTGTGGATAGATTTTGCAGAGAGTTTAAGCAATGTACCAGTCTTAATCCGGAGATCTTAAGCGCCAATAGTGGTGTGCAAAAATGAAATGTTGCAAAGGGGTAGAGTTTGACGTTGTAGAAAAGTGTAAGTACGCAGAGGATACACTGATTCGGACTGAAACAGCACTACATTTTACGCTAGCGTTGAGCGTATCGAAAGTTAAGGGTGCATTGAATTCAGCTAAAGCTTGTACATATATGCTGCTCAGGCCGCAATGTTTGACTGTTCATTCTACTTTATTACCCCTAGATTCGGTGTAAGTTGTCCCGTGACAGCTTACAACAGAAAGAAGGAAACATTTTAATTCTGGCAGCATTTTAACCTGCTGGCAGCTACCAATAATCTCGGCGCCGATTTTGAGTATTCACTGCAAGTCAACGGTCGTGTACTTAGCACAATTATCTCCCACATGATTTCATGCAATCATAATTGTTCTTGACAAACAACATTGTTTGCTCACGCAAGCGGCCACATGTGAAGTTTAGAATATCTGTATTGATTGTGGCACACGTGGCAAAAAGCATAGTTTTTTTTTTGTTTTTTTTTACAATCCGCGAGATAGAATGTTCCTGGGATATACCCTTGGTCTCAATGCATGTCGCACACACTAGAGCACGAGCTGAATCGTAGTGGGAAACGAAAGCAATAATCATAAACAAGTGTTTAATCACGTGAAAACTGAGGGCATTGCTCAAATGCAGAAGGTAGGCTTTGTTTCACTAAAGTATTTGATTTTATTGTGCGAGCGAAGCGGAACAGACAAGCGCAAGCATGCTGCCCTGAAGTGAACACGCGCACCTTTCAAACCATGGAACTCGTTTTTATAGCTTTTGGCGCCCTCAAACCTTTCAAAAGGCAATTATATTCGATTTTATTATTCATTTCTTTTTATAAAACGCGCCTAAGTTGTTTGTTCTTTGTCTTTTGCGTTTATGTGTAATTTTCTTAATTATATTTTTCCAGAAGTCCGACAACTATAGTCTGTTTTATCATAAGTAAAAACCGCATAATCAAAGATGTAGACAAAGAAAAAAAAAAACGCGAACAGATTAAAAATGCAATGTAACGGCGCATCCAAAATCAGTCGTTAGTTTTTTTTAGAGAACAGGAGTTTCGTAGGGCGACATTGTTACCCGTTGTAGATTATAAAAAGTGCAGTACAACTGTTAGCTCGAGGTCTTTAACGTGCATCACGCAGTATATGTGATACACGATCGCCCGACGGTAGGATGCAGCTGGGCGACAGAACCCAGGGTCCCTTCTAAAACCCGTAGATAAAATTGTTTTTTTTTTTTCTTTTTTACAAGTACCGCCAATTATTGGGATGGAAACGCGCAAGACACGTGCCACGAGCGGGTGCTCCGCCGCCACTCACTTTCAACGGCCAGTCATTTTAATGCTGCGCCGCCATTTACCACCAAGGGCCGCTCGAGAGACGGGCCTCGTGCACTGGCAACCGTCTGACGTTACTTGAAAGACCAACGCAAACATATCGAGGGGCTTGAGTCTAAAGTCCCTCTATCCTCTCTATACTTCGTTTCAGCTTCGGTCCAGACACAGCCAAAGCTACAAGCGCGAGCTCCGGGCTTTCAGCATCCCTGCCAAGCACGCGCGCTCGTGCAGTGCAAGCACTGTTCTGGGTTACATGCTCGTGCTTGTAGCATCGGCTGCGTCTGGACCGAAGCTGAAACGAAGTATAGTCCTCTCGGGCTCTGCAGCGTGAGCTCCGTTCCTTAAACGGAGCTTGCACTCGCGAATTTCTCCACGTGCTCTGATCTGCGGTGCCACAACACACTCGACCCCAACGATCCCCCACTGCACTTGGTTTAACCTGTGAACTAAACCAAATGAGCTGCGCCTAGAGTATCGGCACTCTTTTCACCGATGTGGGCGCCGCCATTTTGGTGGTTAGTACAAATCAAACGCAACTGCCGATCGTCATGATTCAAAAGTGTGACTTCCTCGGCATTAGTTTCGGTGTTAGGAGGCTCACGTAATTTTGGTTTTCTTTGCCGCAAACTGTTTAAACATTTCTGAAGGACGGAAAGGCGTTTCTTGTGATTTCAGATAAAGCTTCAGATAGCGGATAACCATCGTTTTAAGCACCAAGATGTGTAGGAAGCGTAGCTTATTTAGTGGCTCTAGTTTGGCCCGACCGCACAGGCACAGAAAGAGAACGAACTGCTTGACCTCGCTCTCTTGGCGCTGCTTCAGTAGCTTCATTAGCCCGTAGCGTTGGCTGCGCTCCGAACAAAGGTAAAGCATAGCAGATATTCAGATCTTTCGGTTTTACAAGCTAAACCAATAGATAACACTTAATACGTCCCAATAAAAAAAAATATTGCGGGTTTACTTTGACTAACTGGAAATCGTTTGACGTGCAACCGAAATCTCGGATTGGCCTCCGTCAGATTGCGAGCACCACGGCCGATATTTAAACCGGATAAATATGGATCCATGAGCCAGCGCGTTGGCTTAGAGACACTAAGACTTTTTAGTGCTTTGTGTTTTGTTTTAATATTGCCACTTAAAGAGCCTCTGACACGCCAAAAAAAACTTTTTTTTTCATGCTAGGCGTTCAAATCGCATGTCAGGACATTACAAAAAAATTGTTTCACTATAGAGGTGCGTAGTTTTTTTTATAAAAAATAGAAATAGGAGGCCCACTTCAAAGTTCCCGCTAGTGCACTGTGACGTAACAGTGCACCGCAAGGTGTCGGGGCGGTCAGAAGGGAGGCATCGCCGGAAGTCACGTGAGTTGTATCCCTCCTCGTGCTTACTGCGAGCGCGTGTAATATTTTTTTTTTAATATTTTTGTTATTCTCCGCACCTCCACGAGCGATCCAAACAGACAAGGTTTCTTTTATTTGCTTTTCATCGCTTAATGTTGCTCTGAAGGTAGAAGAAGAGGAGTCAGTGAATTGACGTGATCAACTACAATGCCTAGAAGGTGCTGTGTGAGGGACTGTCCCGGTATTTCAGCAACTGAACAAGAGATCACACTGCATGCATTTCCGAGAGACGGCAGGCATCTTCACCCTGGAGAGTATATGATGATTCGACGACCTCGGTGTCCGAACCTTCAGCAATGCAATTGGGCGTGTTGCACGCAAGCGATCCTTATTTCTGCTGGCGTTCTAAAATTGTCTAAATTTTTTTCAAAACTTGATAGCTTCTTTTGTGCCCAGTATGGCTCTGTATTATCAAACTGACGGCTTGCGCTGGTACACTCGCAACGCTTTCATCATTGACCTCCATCACATCGATCTACTGACTCTTCGTTCTCAACTTTTACAGCACGCAAACTAACCAACGGTGCAGCGATAAAGAGCTAGTGGAACTGAAACTTCGTTTTCTACAATCGCTCGTTCAAAGAGAAGAAAAAAAAAAGTCTTAGGCACTGTCGCGGACAGCATGAGGAGTGAAACTCACGTGACTTCCTGCGAACCCACTTTTAGTGACGTAGGTCGATGCCTCCCTTCTGACCGCCCCGACACCTTGCGGTACACTGTTACGTCACAGTGCACTGGCGGGAACTTTGAATTGGGCCTCCTATTTCTATTTTTTATAAAAGAACTACGCGACTCTATAGTGAGACAATTTTTTTGTAATGTCCTGACATGCCTATTCCACGCCTAGCATGAAGAAAAATTCTTTTTTGGCGTGTCAGAGGCCGAAGTGGTTTTCGAAACAAAATATAGTCGAACCATTCCGACAAGCATAGTTTGATTGCGAAAATGACTTTTGAAAGTGATAAAAACAAGGAAACAGCGCACCCCAAAACAAGCACTCTAAGCTTTCATGCACACAAAAGAAAGAGCCACTTACACAGCGCTGACTGACAACAACTATAACGTAGTTGTCTTTCTTTTGTGTGCATGAAAGCTTAGAGTGCTTGTTTTGAGGGTGCGCTGTTTCCTTGTCAGTCATGAACAACCAACTCGCCCGAACCTCCCTTTTTAACGTTTTAACTGATAAAAAATGAAAGCCGCTTACAACTCCCTGTAACGCCGAATTAGAGCGCAGCTCTTGAGGAGGAGGAGGGAAGGGCACGGGGGGGGGGGGTTAAACTAACCAGGGGGGGGGGGTCACGTGACCTTGGGGGTCACGTGACTCCCAATGCCGATGATGTCATCACTGACGTCACTGATGACGTCATCAGTGACGATGACGATGCGGGTACCGATGACGTCATTAGTGACGTCACTGATGACTTCGCCAGTGATGATGACGATGACGATGCGAATGTCGGTGACGTCATCAGTGACGTCGCTGATGACGTCATCAGTGATGATGACGATGACGACATCAGTGACGTCACTGATGACGTCATCAGTGATGATGACGATGACAATGCGGATGTCGGTAACGTCATCAGTGATGATGACGATGCGGATGCCGGTGACGTCATCAGTGATGATGACGATGACGATGTGGATGCCGGTGACGTCATCAGTGATGATGACGATGACGATGTGGATGCCGGTGACGTCATCAGTGATGATGACGATGACGATGTGGATGCCGGTGACGTCATCAGTGATGATGACGATGACGATGCTGATGCCGGTGACGTCATCAGTGATGATGACGATGCGGATGCCGGTGACGTCATCAGTGATGATGACGATGACGATGTGGATGCCGGTGACGTCATCAGTGATGATGACGATGACGATGTGGATGCCGGTGACGTCATCAGTGACGATGACGTCATCGGGGGGTCACGCGACATCGGCGGGGGTCACGTGACCTCGAGGAGGGGGTCACGTGACCTCAGGGGAGTCACGTGACCTCGAGGGGTCACGTGACCCCCCACGAGGTCACGTGACCCCGGTGGGGGGCTCGCGCAGTGCATTATGGGACATTTCCCATGATGCACCGCGCGGTTACGCCGACGGCGACGGCGACGCCGCTCAAGCCGGAAACGGGCCCCTAAGAGCTGCGCTCTAAAACATTTGAATGTTTTCGAATATGTGGCGAAAGCCCTTTCATGGCGCCCGTTCCATTTGGACCGTGTCAGGCATTGGCACCGACGCACAGTAGAACCACGGGGGATCGAGTGGCCGTGGTAGAACTAGGTAGAACGCTTGCAAGAACAGCTGTGGTGCACCCGCAGCCTCGCGCTTGTTGTTCTGACATTTCTGGCTCGCTCACTGAAGGCGTCCAGGCTTTTGACTCCCTGACCTCTGGCGCTTTTTCTGTCTTTCACGTGGCGTTCCAAGCGGCACAGGACGGAAAATGCACATCAAGCTATTCTTGAACACGTGTCGCCATCTGTATTTTATATTAAGAAACTGCAATTTGCCGTAACTGAACGGGAAAAGTTTGATGTGTAATAACATTCTTAACGTGTAATATATCAGTATGGAAGTTATGGAAAATGTAATATATAGGGATGCTTCATAATTTAATGTCTCGTGATTTTGATTGGTTGACGGGATTCTGTTTTTATAGCACCATACAAAAATACCATTTTAAACTTTATTTTTTTTTTAAATATAAATCACCTGTAACGTTCATTTCTTACTTTTTTAATTCACTATATCGAACAGCAGACTCACGTAAAAAAATCGTGGACGATGGGACGTTATAACTCGAGAAATATTTTTTCTGTGTTAGAGACTGTGGTCTATTAAAAGCTGAATAATTAACTAACCACTAAATATAATCGTAATATCGAGACATTAAAGTATTGTTGAAAAACAGCTCTTTAACTTGAAATTAACTTTATAATTGGAGGATACATGGAAAGAAAGTTATAACTTATAACCAGTCAAAAAGGCACGAAAACGTCACGCACGGTGGGGTTGCACCTTAATGATTCGGCACCGACCGACTCAGAAATCAGCGCTGCCATAAAAAAAGGAGAGTTGTACGGTTAACAGAAGCAGGAAGAGAACGAAAAGTTTGGTAGTGTGGAACTGGCATTGCGGATCACCACCGTATACGAGGGACATCCATAACGTTTCTATAATTTCCATAAAAAAAATATATCTGTAATTGCGAGCGCCCTTGGTGTGGTTAGGCCATCTGCAGATATGCGTCACACTAGGCGACACACTCCTCCCACCAATTGATGTGTCGATGAATACCCTGGATGTGTAAGTAATTTCGAATCTCGACAATCACCTCGTCATCGCCCTGGAAACGCTTGCCAAGCAGTGGGTTCTTCACGAGGAAGAAAGCAGAAGTCGCTGGGTACCGGCAGGTGAATACGGGGGCAGAGGTATAATTGCATAACATAAAGGGACCATGAAACAATTTTGAAATCGAATTTCATCCCTCGCACTTCGTAAAATGTGTGAAAAGAAACCCCAAATCGAAAAAAATAGAGTAAAAAAAAAATTCTTCGCTATAGAACTCTTAAAAGAAAACCGGACTCATTTACACCTTCTTTCCTTCGAGAGCTCTCTGCCTTTTCACTGCGATGCCACCACGGAACCGCAGCACGTCAGCCAAATCCACGTCGCCTATAGGGTAAGGGCCTGCTTTACTAGGACCGCGATCATAAACAATAAATAGCCGGCGAATGTTTCCTAAATGTTTTGTTAAATAACATTCAGATCTACATTTTGTAGCCTAATTAAAGAGTTGACGAAAATTGCCGAATTTGATAATGCTCAGAGCCTTATATGGGGAGAGTTTCGAGAGTCTATGATCTCGCCGCCGTGAAGCCCCCTTCCCCAGTGAGCCAATCAGCCCGCGGCGCAGAGCGAGAGACGTGACCGCGTGCGCGTGAACTCCCGGCTGCTCCCAGCTGAGCGGAGAGGGCCGCCATTTTTATTCATTTTCTCGGCGGAATGCATGGGAACCACATCCAAATTTCGGTTCTTTACTTTTACAAATAAAAGTAAAGAACCGAAATTACGCAGGCTCTGGCAAGAAAATAATATAGTGTTATTCGTCGGTGGCTTAAAAAGCTAATGAATGAAGTTCCTCCACGTTTGAACGCAAATTTTGATTCAGGTGAAAAAGAAATAAGCCCTTAGCAGACGACGTGTTGCCTCCACTGCTCCGCGCCGACACTGGCCGACAGCGTTGCGTCAAAATGGCGGTCGTCTCCTCTTTGCTCCCTTTCTCTCTCGCTCCTTGGGCGCTCTTCTCCCTTTCCTTCACTTTTCTCCTCTCCGGCGCTATCGCCGCCACACCCACTGGTCAAACTCTCCTAATATACGGCTCTGATAATGCTGAAAGCCAAGTGCCATGTATCGTGTGGTAAACGAAGCAAGAGAAAGACCCGGCCGCGCCTGCGTAGTCAACCCACGAGCGTCGTCTGCTGCACGGGTTTGCTCCTGGTCGCGCTCTCAGAGCAGACTTTCGTTTTCTGGCTGGTGGAGTAGTGTTTACATTCTTTGTGATCGATCGCTCGGTCGCTATGCCGAAAGGCTGCAGTGTACCGAAGTGTCCGAATTGCAGTTTCTGCAGTCCGGTGGTTAAAAAGGAACAGTTACAGTTTCACCGCTTGCCACTCGATGAACCACGTCGAAGCACTTAGTGCAGGCTCGTCGGTTGAAGGGACGCCGTGTGTAAGGTCATTCGTGTATACGCGGAACATTTTGACACCGAGCGGGATTACAGCCGCATTCACAGTGTTCTCCACGAATGCGGGCAGGTTCCAATAGCGCCCGCCCGCTTGAAACCCGATACGATTCCGCCTCTTTGGCTACCGTCGCCCCCCGAACAGGAGAGAGCCGGTGGCATCAGCGCCATCAGCGCAGTAAAACCTACAGGCACACCGCCAACTCGCCATCGCTAACGCTCCCATTCTCCTGCTGCCAAGAGAACTTCCGGTTCCGGTGCCGGCGGACGTCACGACCGTCAAAATTACAACGCAGCTTGTTTTGCGGTGAGTTGGAAAGGAAGAAAAAGTCGGTGTTTCATAAATTTTTTGTGTAGAAGTTAATGAGCCGAAACGAACACGGATGCCTGTTCGGCATTCAGTGAACATTGAAGGTTTAATGTAAAAGTTATTTGGGGATTTACAGCCGAGTTGTTACCGCCACCTAACCTGTCGTGAAACCTTTCCAGGATCTTTTTCTGCTGCAACGACCGTGTTGCGGTTGCCTGCACTCTAAAAAAAAGGGTGTAGTACTTACACCCAGTGGAGTGTATGTGACTTGTCCCATATACGACACCCCCATGGGTATATATGCACCCCAAAAAGGGGTGCATACATGCACCTCATTTTGAGGTGCACATGTGCACCTCAGCGGGTGCATAAGACACACCCCACCCCGAAGTGTACAGTCGGGAGCAAAAGTTTGCGGGGCACCGGAGCGCGTGCCGAAATGCATCGCCGCGCCGTGCAACGGCGCGCCGCCGCATTGAAAAGCCGCGCTATGCGCATGCGCGCCCTTCGTGCTAGCAGTGATGTCTCTTTCGCTCGTTTCTTTCCGAGTCACTCCTGATAACCGGAGTCGGCGCCAGGGGCGGAAGTTGCCGTTTCGCTGGCTGTCATGCCTGGCGTTCTCTTCAGCCGCCACAGCAGCCGCGCTGGGTGACGGAGCGCCTGGTTAACCCCCTCCCCTTCCCTACGCGAGCTCCGTGACAAAGCGCGGCAGCTGAAGCAGACGCACAGCATGACAGCCAGCGAAGCGCTAACTCGCGCCCCTGGCGCCGACTCCTGTTATCAAGAGTGCGTCGGAAAGAAACGAGCGAAAGAGACATGAATGCGAACACGAAAGGCGCGCATGCGCAAAGCGCCTCTCCTTAATGTGGCGTTGCGCCGTCGGACGGCGCGGCGATGCATTTCGGCACGCGCTCCCGTGCCCCGCAAACTTTTGCTCCCGACTGTACTACCTTGATCACAGTTAGCGGGAACGCCGGAGCGCGTGGCAGCGGGTACTATCAGAGCAGCCTAACGGCCCGGCGCGCAAGTTCCAGCGCATGCGCATCGCGCCTGCTGAGGGAATATGCTCTCATCGCGCGCATCGCGTCATCAGAGCGCTCGCGCGTCGTCTGCTACGGGCGTCGTCTTCTACGCGAAGCATGTCGCATGGAAGCGCAGGGGTTAAAATGCGTGTAGATGAACTTATCAGCCCACGGGCATGCGACAAGCATGCGAATATTTTGATGCATGATTCAGTATCATACCTTTTTTTCTTATATTTTATTAAAAAAATATTCGAGGCCCCCTCCCCCGCATGTGGTGTGCTTGATAAATTTAGGCGCCTTTGCATTGCTGTCAGAACGATTGCTGCACCTCGTCATGGCCAAAGTTCCAGAGGCGGACAGGTGATCGATCATCAAGCTCTCCCAGAAAGGGCACTCGCAGCGCGCTAAAAAGGCCTCTAAAGACGGTTAATAGGATCGTTCAAAGTTTCCGTTATGTAGGCCGGATCCACGACGCACCTCGAGGGACTCCCCCAAGAGCGACGACCGAGGATGAGGACCGTTACATTATTGCCGCTGTCGTCGAGGGCCCCTTTCTTTCGGCCAGGAAAATCCGAGAGGAGCTGGAATTGGACGTTTCGGACGTAACATTTCGTCGGAGGTTGGCAAGCGCCGGCCTGCATAGCGCCATGGCAGCGCAGAAGCCCCTGCTATCTCCTTCAAACAAGGAAGCGAGGCTCTGCTTTGCGATGGGACATGCGTCGTGGACGGCGGATGACTGGGGCCGGGCCGTCTTCTCAGACGAATCGACGTTTTCCACCAGGCAAGACGAATGCGTGCGTGTGTGGCGACCCCGCGGCGCACGGTAAGGCCTGCTTAGTATGCTAGCTGTTCTACGTAGATCTTGATAATTGTTTTCGTTGCGGAAATATTTCGTCGTTCGTTTACGTTCTCGCTACACACTCGCGATTTACTGCAATTCCGTTTGATAAAAGGCTGGGGTCTCTTAACAGTTGAATTTTCCGCTATGTTATTTGCAATGTATCCATTGTTAGTTAAAGCTAATTACGTTGTTTATTTGTTTTTTGTTATCGTTGGCTCATATGGGTAGTGGTGACAGTCTTTGTTCCTTTCTCTTCTTTACCTGCGTAATTTCTGTGTATGCAGTTCGATAGCTTGGCTGAAAAATCACACCACTCAGCTAGGGTCGATGCGCTCCTGCAGGAACGATCCTGCCTACGTGCAGCGCGTTGCTTCCAGCGGCAGGACGTCCGTGAACGTTTGGGGTGCCATCACAAAACATGGCCTCGGTCCTCTGCACCGCATAGTCGGGAGGCTGACATCGACCAGTTACTGCGACGTTGTGGACACCGTCCTTATATCCTTCGTTCGGAGTGGTCTCTTCCCCGACGGGAACTTCCTTTTTCATCAAGATCTAGCGCCCGTCCACACTGCGCGCACCGTGAAGGACCACTTGCGGCAGTGCGGCATAGAGGAGTTGCCATGGGTTCCGAAGGGCGCGGACCTCAACATCATTGAGAACGTGTGGGGCCGAATGAAGGCGGCCATGTTGCGGACTCCTATTTATTCCGCCACAGAAGACCAGCTGTGGGACGCGGTCCAAGCAAAATGGGAACGTTTGAAAGGAGACGCGTCTTTCGTGTCAAGTCTTTACGACTCGCTGCCGCTAAGGATGGCGGCTGTAGTCGAGCTAAACGGGCATATGACCCGTTATTGAGCCTGTTTTAGTTGACTTGATTTTTCTTTGACTGCAGGTAGCAGCCATTCAACTTTACATCAGCAATAAAGTTTGCACTTTTCTTACCCGACACTACTGACACAACGTCGTCGTTACAGAAATTGGCTGCAGCAAACTTTATGGGCAGAAATCTTAGACGTCTGCACCCCACAGTCACCAACACACATCTATCACAGGCCAAAAGGCAATAACAACAAGGAAGACAAGAACCACAAACTATAAATGCAGTTATCAAAGTCAGGACCACGTTAATTAATGATGCAGACGCGCTGGCCGACAATTAGTTTATGATCACCGCGCCCGAGATAGCTCTAGACTTCACAGGAAGCGGGGTCGGCGAAGCTGGCGCAGACTGACGCGAGAAGAAAAAAAGTCACAATGTTTATTTGCTTTAACAAATACTGAAACTAAACCAGGAAAGCAGATGAGCACATTGGAGAAGCTTTCATTTTAGGGTTCACCACCTTTCGGGTATGCCAAAGTTCTTGCTATCACCAGTAGCATGCGCATGGTAGACAACAGTCGTAGCAGACAACACACGTAGCAGACAACACACGTAGCAGACAACACATGTAGCAGACAGCACACGTAGCAGGCGAGGCGCGTTGCAGACGACAGGCGTAGCAGACGACACACGTAGCAGACGACAGGCGTAGCAGACGATACACGTAGCAGACGACGCGCGTAGCAGACGACAAACGAGCGCTCAGATGACGTGATGCGCGCGACGAGAATATAATCTCGCCGCACGCGCGCTGCGCATGCGCAGCAGTTGCGCGCCAGTCCGGTAGAGCGCTCTGATAGTGCCCGCTGCCACGCGCTCCGGCGTTCCCGGTAACTGTGATCAAGATAGTACATATATTCCGTTTCTCACTTACTGGGAATACTGATACACCCCATTTTTAGGTGTACAAATATTCCGTTTCTCACTTGCTGGGAATACTGACACGCCCCATTCTTAGGTGTACGTGTATTCCGTTTCTCACTTACTGGGAATACCGATACACCCCATTCTTAGGTGTACGTATATTCCGTTTCTCACTTACTGGGAATACTGATACACTCCTCTTTTAGGTGCATATATATTCCGTTTATCACTTACTGGGAATACTCATACACCCCATTCTTAGGTGTACATATATTCCATTTCTCACTTATTGGGAACACTGATACACCCCATTCTTAGGTGCACAGATATTCCGTTTCTCACTTACTGGGAATGCAGTTACACGCCATTCTTAGGTGTACTTATATACCGTTTTCCACACCCTTCTCACTTACTGGGAACCGATAAACTCCACCCACTCTTAGGTGTACATGTGCAAAGTCAACAAAACTAACACTAGAACATTTTCCATCAAATTGACAGGAAATGTCTTCGAAGCTCTTTTCCAAGCTTTTAACCGTCAAACGACGGTGTTTTGTGTCATTTTCATGTCCCATTTGTCAACCCGAAAACAATTAAGCTGCCAATCCCACATTCCATCGTCATTTCATTATATGGCCTGGCATCATTTTGACGTCCTAACTGTCAACCTGAGATACAATTGAGAGCTTTTATGTCACTCCTGCGAATATAACATTGTCAGGATCATGCAATATTTTATAAAATAAGCTACGAAAATTGGTATCTGTTCCTACATATTTATTGCTCATAAACACTGGATGAAACATATACTACAAAAATACACATTGAATGCATGCACCAGAAACGTTGCTTGTTTCTTTTCTTCTTTTTTTTGCATGTCTTATCTTTTAGTATTGTGCCTTGGGTGTTGACCACCAAAAAGAGCCATGGAGCATTCCTGAAAAGCAAAGCAAAACCCCGTTGTATACCATGATTAGATACATATAGGACACTGTCAAGGCCCCACACCTTACTTAATGAGCATTACCAAAAACCAGGAACTCAGCCAACTTCTTAAATATTTTGCACATTATTGAAGAATAGTGGGGTGGAAAGTTTACCACTTTAGATACAGGTGCAAGGCTGGCAAACCGAAAACAATGATAAAAAGCATGTGTTTTCAGAATTTTTTAAATAACTGATTTTGGCGGTTTTCAATAATGCCAGCCTAAATAAAATAATTGGGTTGTGTGTGTGTTTATACAGCCTAGAACTTGGTCTGCCTCAGAGGGGCGACGAGTCTCCCAGCTGTAGATGAGAAATTTAGCCAGTGCGGTACAGCCGCTAGCCTGGGGTCTTTAAAGGGGTATTCACACGAGGGAGAAATCCCCGGGATTTCTCCCCGGCACGCGCATCCCACGACGAAAGCGTCAGGCTTTGCGATGTGCAAAAGCCTCGCGTTTTCATCTCGTGATGCGCGCGTGTCGGGGAGAAATCCCCGGGATTTCTCCCTCGTGTGAATACCCCTTAACGTGCATCACGCAGTAGTGATACACGACCGCACGCCGGTACGATGCTCATCCAGATCGAAACGGGCAGGGGTGGGGCTCGAACCCAGGATCCCTGGGTTCTGCAGTGCGAGCTTTCGCTCCACGTGCTCCGAGCTGGTGTGCGCTAAACCACTCGGCCACCGATCCTTTTTTTTTTTTTTCTTTATTGCAAGATTTCGACAGTGAACAAAGATTCACAATGCACGATAAATTTCACTTGAACATGTGCAATATTATATTGACGACGTTAGTGAAGGCGACGATAGAACGTCGCCTGTAAGGTTTGGAGAGGCGGTGAGAATTGTTAAAATTCTCTCATCATCGACAGCTTCAAAAATGCAGGCAACCACTCCAGTTCCAGACATACTTTCTCGTAGACAGCTGCTATCAAGTTTATATTTTCAATGAAATAATACCGTACTGGACGGGCATTCAGATCCGCGTGACGAACTGCCATCCTACATCTCCAAATGGCGTGCAGGCCCAGTAAAAATACGAGGTCATATGGGAAAGGCGTCCCTTCCACAGACAAAAAGCGTATTCCCCGAGCCGTGAGCGGTAGGTCTTTTTTAAGAGTGCGTTGGAGCACGTCCCAGAACAGGATAGCATCCCAGCAGTCCAGGAAGACGTGCTCCACGGTCTCCGGTTTCTTGCACAAAATACAGTCCTCGCTCCATGGTACAAACATGCCCTTTTTTGCTAACCATGTCTTTACTGGAAGCGTGTTGGTATGTAGTTAAAAATAAAAGGTTTTCACAGATCCGGGAACTAGCATTCTTTTCACGCGGGAAAGCACGTCACGGTCAGTACTGTCGGAGAACAAAGTGCGATACAGTGGGACGGGAAACAGGCATTCAACAAGATCTCGCTTCAGACGCTTTCGTGTGACAGAGTTTAAGTACTCTCTTGAAAATCGCACACTAAGAAATTGGTACGCAGAAACAACCTCTCTAAGAAAGCCCGTTACTTGGCCTTCACATGTGTCACACGTCGAAACAATGAACTCGGGTAACTCTCTGAACAACCGTACTTGAATGACAGTTCTCAGAAACGGGTCAGCCTGGTCTCGCAAAAAGAAAAACCTCGATACCAGCTGTCGTATGAACAAATGCGACAAACTAAGCCCACCCGACTTCACGCGGCGAAAAAGGTTATCTCGTCTAGTCCTTTCCCAGGTAGACTTCCATATGTACACGGCCATCACCCGGTGCATGTGTTGCAAATGCGCACGAGAGCAGTGCACGGCCACCGATCCCCCCTAATGCCAGCCTGTTTCTTATTGCAACTGTGTTTATTTTTTACTAATAAAATGCACAATTAGCCGAAAAATGCCATAAGCAACCTTGTACTCAGTGGCGCCTAACCAGATAAAAGAATGCCAACATCAGAGGTGTCCTAATGCAAGCTTCCTTTAACAAAATTTTGGACCATCTAAAACAGTGCTCTCAAACACATTTGAGTGTAGAGGCCAGATAGCCCACCCCCAAAAGATCGAGGGCTTCTGTAAGGCATGGGGGTCAAGAAATTTGTTAAAGGGACCTTGCGCTCTCCACATTTTGTAACTTGCAATCTTGACAGTGACATTTTTAGCCGTGATTCATTTGTAGTGCTCCCTTTATCCCTTTCCTGATGTAATCACAAGAATTAAAGTGGTACTGCCGCCAACATACTGGCATTATGTAAGAGGACAAGAGAACAAGTACACTGTTGTTGCCGTTGCTTATTCCACTCAGGATATATTCAAGCTCAACATGTCGCGAAAGAATGCCTTTTGCTTTTCTGAGAATTTCTGATAGCACCAGTCTGAGCGAATACTTGTATTTTAATGGTGATATTTTCTGAGGGCGAGAATCAATGCTGCACTAGAGTACCAGTTTCTGTAGAGGCTCCATACGGGAGCCAGAGTTGCGCGTCTATTTTCTACGTGCCGCCGCGTCGCTATTTGCCGAGATCCGACCACGTACCGTGCAAGAAAGTAACGTTGCGCGCGCCCCGCCGTACGCACCCCTGCTTTTGAGCGCGCCGCGCGCCTCGTCGGTTCGAGAGTCAATGGTTCCACTACCCTCTCCCTCTTCGTAGTGGCCGAGCAGGGAGGGAATATGGTTTCGTTGTGTCGACCTCGGGGGCGGAAGATTACGCACGCGCGAGGCGAGTTTGGGGAAGCAGTATCTAGGTCACAGCGCCTCAATGGTTCAACAGGATGTAGCTGACGTTTTGGTTGTGGAACTGGTGGGAGAGGCCTCGCGCGCGCGTTGTTTTCTCGACACTTAGCCTCGTGTCGAGGTGGCAGCACATATTCGCCAAGAGGTCCAAAAGTCGCGTGAGGAGCTGGATCAACATGCCGTGCAGGAAAGACGGCGCTACGAAGATGAACGCGCAACTCTGACTCCCATAGGGAACCTATAAAAGAACTCTAACTGCCTTGTCCCAAAGCGCCACCTTAGTTCCATCATCCCCACTGAAAATCGCATTGCATAACCATCCGTGCGAGCGAAGCCGGTAACAAGCGCGAGCATGTTGCTCTGCAGTCGAACTACGTTTCACCGACAGATCGTTTTATAGATACGCGATGATTCATCGCCAGAATGCTTCATTGACAGCACAAACTACTTTTTTTCTGTAAGGAGCTGCCTCACACTGTTGCCACCAAGCGGATAGTACGTGTAGGATACACCCGCGACGAAATGTCCCTACAAACGCCAAACCCGCGTAACGACTTTCGATGGAACGGTAGTGTCGACGAACGAGAGTCCATGAAACATCTGTCCACAAAAAGTTTTTTTTTTTTTTTGGCGAAACGGTAGAGACCCGTTGCTCTGAATGACGCCAGCTCTACACGCAAGAATAATGTCTCGAAGCTGCGATGTCGTGCTCGTTTGTGCACTCAGAGAACCGGGCACCGCCACCGCGCACACATGCCACAAATACAAAAGCGAACAAACTCTGACATAAACAGGAGAAAAAGGAAAGCACGTCCCCAGCTAGCAGGCCCCATGCCTCGCAAAACGCAGCATCCAACGAGTGCATGTAAGCGGCAGACTTACCTTTATCGGGCGGGCACATCTTGGTTTGTGACTGCAGTGCAGCTACGTGCCAAGCATCGCTTCGTGAATACGATCCGCTTTGTCCAACCACCTTCTGAAAAAACACGCAATTCAAAATAGCACGAATGAACAAAGGCGATGTCACCCGCCAGCCGAAGCAAAAGTACGGCCGCCGTAGCACGCCGAGATGGAATGCGGGAGGTGAGGAGGTCAAGTCTCTTAGCAACACGAAGGCCAGATAACGCGCGAAACGCGATCGCTATCGCGATAGGTTGTCGGTCGGATGACGTGTAACCAGTGACTGCTAGTCAGGACGCGCGCTCTACTCTATTCGCGGCTCCAGCGACCTAAAGGGGGCGCCACCACCGAACAAACATGGCGGCTGAGTCCAGGTCGCGTCGGCTCGGCCGGGCCACTTGAACAGGTGGCGCGTTCAATTTAACAGATTTTCTTTTGTTTAATGCCCAATTTTATAGCTATTTGAACTGAGACGGTTAAGTGTAGCCGGTGCACATAAACTCGCAGACCATAGTTTTGTTTTCCCGGTGTTTTTTGTTCTTTTCATGTCAAACTGTCGTTTCGGAGATTTCGTTCAAAACCGAAACTATATGGGCTCTGGAGAGTCGGTAATATATACTAATCAGTTTTGATCATCTAAGAAAAGCGGCAATGACCGCAGAATTCTTCCGCCGACAGTAATTTTCAGCCAATTCGCATGCCTCGACCATCCGACTAATCTGTCCGCGAAATCGAGCTTTTGTGCGTATTTGCGTTTAAGAAACAGCTCCCAGTCGTCTGCTCGGTCAACAACTCAGGCTGCACGAAAATTACGAAAATTAAGCAAGCGCTTCTTGAGCCAAGGATCATGTTAACCCGTCGGCACCCCACTAAGCCGCTGATACTCGTATTTCAATTCAGGTTTTGTCGCAATCGAGAAGTCATTTTGACGAGCGGGTATGTATTATATTACGTACTATGGGGGTACCACTGAAGCGGTATTAGTATATTCTTCGGGTTGAATTATGAGCCTAGTCTAGCTATTAGGTGAACTGCTGAATAAAATATATATTTGACAGGCAGAGAGATACTACTTAAACTTAGCCAAATAGTTCTAACCGGCAGCACAGAGACAAAATGAAGAGAGTCTTCACTGGAGTTCACGCAGAACCTCTCCGCATTGAACTTTGCTTCGGATCCTGAACGGAGAAAATAAGTATTTTTTGTGGCCGGTTAACCTGAGCAATGTAGACATATATTGCTGCTGGCTTCGACGGGGGATATAATATTTATATTGGAGGCTTGGTAGATCAAAATGCCGTAACAGCTTCTAACGTTGAGAGACGCGTCCCCCACCTTTTGAAAACTGAAAATTTCCGTCATTCATCATTTGCACCGAGAAGGTTTTCCTGAATCAAGTAATGACGAAATAAGCCCAACTCCTTCAGAGTGGTCCAGAGGCTTTTTCGACTAAAAGCAGCCAAGATGAATAGCCAACGCACCGACCGGCGTGGGTGGCTCAAACTTGAAGCTAATCGAGCACAACCAAACTCAAGAAAAGCAGCTATCGAACCTTCCCATTCACTTGACTGCAACATTGGTGTTCCCTCCAGTGAAAGGCCTCGTCTGTCGTCCTCCCACTGTTCTACATCCTTACAAAGAAGCCCCTTATCAGTTACCAAGCAGTCGTCACTTTGAATGTGATTCGAGACAGACAAGAAATCAAAACGTTTTTCCGCGATTCTTCCCCATCCAAGAAATCGAAAGCACGCGACCGTGTGTTGTGGAGTGAACGGGCTCTCAAACACTTGATGAAAAAAAAACAATGTACTGAGGCTTCACCACACTAATGAACACCTAGGCAAACTTGAGAAATTTTCGGACCTTCGTCAAATTACGTTGTTCGCCAGCACGCCGACAACACGTGTCCGCGAAAGCCACAAGAGACGCGGAGGGGCGCGGAGCGACCTGGACCGGCTGGTTCCCGGTTTTCCCGCTTGGTGGCGTTCGTTTTGCTGGAGTCGCGAATTACCGCGCGCATTTTGTTTGTTTTCTTGCGCTCTCCTGATAGCACTCCCTCTCCCCTTTTTGAAAAAGGAAAGGGGGGGGGGGGGTGTAATGGTACACCTGGCAACACCCTTGCCTCGCCCGCCGATTCCTTTGGGAGAGGAGGATTCGCGTGATGGGAGTGCGATTACGCTCGCCGGGTGTCTCCAGTCGAAGGGGGGTGTAAGGGTGCTCGATACACCCACATACACCATTTTTTTCTGAGAGTGTGGTATCGCGAGTTTCTTCGCTACGTCCACCATCCCTGCTGACTCTGCAGCCGCACACCGCCGCGTGAAAGTGATCGACCAGGCCACTTATCACAAGTACTGCATCGGCGACAGTGACGAGGACTTTTCATCGACCAGCTGACCCCTACGTCATCCGCTTCCCTGGACTTCAGCCGCTTCCCTGGACTTCAGCCGCCTACATGAGGAACCACCACCATTCCAACAGCGGGATTTGCAGCCGAGTTGTTACCGCCACCTAACCTGTCGTGAAACCTTTCCAGGTAGGTTTGCGCTGTGGCAATCTTTGTGACCTCTTACGTTTCCTTGTTCTTTTTGCGGCTGCAAATCCCCTAGAGTCTGAGCATTATGGGTGTTGATGTGTCAACGTACCGAGCTCGTATTGGCTGCTTTTCGAATAGGTCAAAACAACGATTGCATCACTTGCCACCTGAACGTTTGAACTTCTCTTGTTTTGGTTCGTTGAGATTCTTCAAGTTGTTCGCTGTTGCAACTGTTGTACTTGTATTGCTCTCGACGTCCGGCGACGTTGAGTCAAATCCTGGCCTTCTGACCCGAGCAGAAAAACTAGACAAGCTACAGCATGCTATCGAGGCGTTAACAACAAATTCTGCTCGCTACCAACAGGAAAGCTCAGAGAAACTAGACGCAATCAATGCTGGAATTGGTTGTAGCACGATTCCCCCGGTGGCAGTTCCCCCGTCCCAAATGCCCCGTGCCATTTCCCCCGAGTGTCAAAATCCCCGTTATCAAATTCCCCGTCTTGCCTCCCCCGAGCGCCAGCACCCCCGTATCCAATTTCCCCATTTTGTAACTTTTGTGTGCCTCTCTATCCAGTGGCAATCAGTTGATCGAACGACGTTTCATCGAGATATCGTTTCATCAAATGTTTGTTGCACCGACAGCTCGGATTAGCTTCCTTTTGTAATAAGTCGCCTGTGTCTGTCGCCGCGAGGCGGCGTGGACGGGTGGTCCGCCTGGATTAACATGGGTCCCTGTGATGCACGTGCGACGAAGCTAGTTTTTTCACGAAACATGGTGTCGATGAAACGAGTGTCGACAAAACGATACGGACGCCCGTTGATCACCTCCGATGTTCTTTGAAACCAACGCACACTGTTATTCCGTGATCCTGTGTCAGTTCAGTGCTTGACAATATTGCAAATTATGGGAGATTTATTAACATGTTAATGTATACAGTTTTGTTGAAGCAATCTCCACTACTTAGATACCGCAATATCGCTGCACCAGCCTCAGGAACTCTTGAATGTTGAGCCATCGATGAACACTTCAACCATTTCCGAAAAATGAAAAAGCAGTTCCTGCGTGCAAAAGCAAAGAACACGGCCTGCACTTATGCTGACGTCGAACAGCAGGAAGTCTCGCTTGTCGAGTGTCTCCGTATGTAGTCTTCCAAGGTTAATCTCGGCCATGTCCCTTGGTAGGCTCGGTTGCTGCTTTCTCTTCTCCCTGTACATGGACATGGTGCTCCTCGCGCTCTCAAAAGTCGGCAGCTCAGCCATCACCGTGTCGTCAACCTAAAACAAATTGGTCCCGTCACAAACAAGGTTGAATCGCGGACATTATGAACACGTATACGCGTGTAATAAAACATAGTATGTAAAGACGAGACAATGCTTTTGCTTACTTGACCCACAAGGCTCAAGATCTCTCTGCTGTACACTTGCGGTGCTGGCAAATGCGGCTCCGACCTAACCCTTTGCTTCAATGCATTCTTCAGTCGCGCTTCCCGAAGTTGGCTTCTATCAGGTGGATGGTTGTGCTCTGAAACACATCGACGTGATGATAATGAAACGCCGCAGCAGATTTTAGCCTCATTCATTCAGTGCCCTTCAAGCTGAACAGCCATCCGAGAGTTTGCGAAAGTAAAAAAAGAAAGTTATTAGCTCACTTTGTGTTGTCTTGACGACTTTTCCATGTTTCGTGAGAACTGCTGCTTTGCAGTTATTTGTCCAGTATTTAGCACATCTCCAGGCAGTTTTTTCATCTTGGTTCTTCCGCTGAAAGCAATACTTAAATCCGTCTAGTATTAAGGCCTCCTTCCCTTTTTCCGTTTTTAAAAATTCGACCTCCATCTTCTGCATCTCAACCTCGTCTGGGAAGCATCCAATGTTGAAAGTTCCTTAAATAAAACTCACCTGGTCGCGTTCGAGGTTTCTTTGTTCTCGTTGACCCTCGGTATGCACTTTTTCTTTTGTCTCGTAACGAGAATTGGGTTCAGAGGACGGGGGGAACTGATAAGGGGATGGGGGCACGGGGTTTTTGGAACCCGGGGGAGATGAGGTCGGGGGAGATAACGCGGGGAATTTGCTGCGGGGATATCAACACGGGGGAATCGGGATTGGGTTATTTCGTGCACCACTCCTGGAATTGCCGGTCTCGGGTTGCGGGTGACTAGCCTAGAAGCAAAAATAAACGAAATCACGACTGTAAAGGAAAATGTCGCTCAACTTACACAGGAGTTGAGTGACGTTCAGCGGAAATTTGTTGGTGTGTATCGCCACCTCAATGTGCTCACTGAAACCCTTGACGATATGGACAATCGGATGCGAAGAAATGACCTAATTTTGAAAGGCCTGCCCGAGGGTGAGCACGAATCTTGGAGTGACACAGAACAGTTGGTTTCGAATTTCATAAGGGAAAACATCACTCAGAATCTTGGAGACGTCGAAAGAGCCCATCGACTTGGTCAAAAGAGAACTGGGTCGACCCGGCCGATTATTGTAAAGTTCTCAAGTTTTAAAAGTAAAGATGAAGTCTGTGGTCGGTTTGCCTTGCTGCATACCCGACCCGGAGGAATAACACGGAGCCAACGGTTTCAACAACAAGAAACTACATTTAATTGGACATGGACAAGACGATTAACATTGCTACCGGCGCTGCCGGAGTCCGGGCAGCGACTCCCCGTGCGCCGCCTCTGATCTGCCTTATCAAGGCGGCGCATCCGATGTGCGCGTGGCTGGCGTGACATCGCCGCCACGCGGGAGAACTTCGGCACCTTTGCCTCGCAGTCGGGCAACTTGGCTGGGGAGCCGCCAGGGTGCCCACACTTCCCCCCCCTCAAGCTTCGTCCGGCATGTCGATGACGGGAGACGTTGTGGGCGTCAGGGGGTGGATGGCGCTTTTGGGCGGACTGACGTTGTAAGTCCGGCCGGCGCCTGCTGGACGAGCGCGGGGGCTGCTGACGAGCGCGGCGGCTCGGTCAGCTCCAGCTTGTCGCTTGTTCGGGATCAGGGCTCCACCAGGTGGCTGCTTTGCACGTGGTCCTTGATCCTAGCCAGCTGCTGCTCCGTCCTGTAGAGGGTGGCCGCGGTCCACGATGAGACCGGCCGCCGTGTCGTTCAGATGGCGGGTGTGGCGACGGTTTTGTCCACGAGTCAGCTTGGTAGAAAACATGGAAGCAGACGACATGGGACTGAGTTGAGGGCTGAGCCTGACGTTATCTTCGGACCCCTTCCAGAAAGTTTGAAATAACGGATCTGAGGTGGGCACACAATCCTCTCCCCCCTCTCTTGAAAAAGGGGCAGATCCGTGGAAGTAGAAAACTACCCCCAAAATGCGAGAGAGGCAAAGCCAAGGAGACAAAAAAAAAAGGTTCCTCTCTCTTTGGTGTCACCGACGTCGCAGGTTATACCGCCGCCTCGGTGTAGACAAGGGGGTTTCCGGAACGGGACTGCCGTCAGTGTCGTTCCGGTCCTGCGAGAAATCTTCGTCTTCTGCTTGAAAAAATCGTTTAAGGTCGGTGACATGAACAGGTCCGGTTTCCTCACTAGACTCACAGTTAACTAGTTTGTAAGTGAGTGGCGAGCACTTTTCACGCACGCGAAACGGACCTTCCCACCTGTTGGCGAGGGAGGCTGCGAAGCCTCGAGCGGCGTCACTCAGTGGGTGAGTGCGCCGGAGCACAATATCTCCCACCTCGAACTGCAAGTCACGTCGCCCCCGGTTGTACTGTTCAGCCGGTATCCACCACCAGAAAAGTCGAGCGTCATGCTTTCGCCTGTAATGAAATCTCGGCCCAAGATCACGGGTACCACAAGTCCTGGCATATAAAGAAATCGCTGACGCCGCTTCTTTCCATTAAACCGAATCTGCAGCCTCACGGCTCCTCCAGCTGTTATCGCTGTACCAGAAGCTAGCTGCAAACGGGTTTCGCACTCCCGGAGGCTTATCTTTTTTGCTTTGCAGAGTTCGAAAACGAAATCCCCTATGAGCGAGATAGCGGCCCCGGAATCCAAAAGTGCGGCAATGGGAAAATCGAGCAGTGAAATCGTCATGCGCGGTTCAATGATATTAGGCTCGGGCTGGATTCGACATACCGATGGAATCTGTGCCGCGGCCTGACCGCTCCCAGGGACTGCAACGGCCGTCGGCGAGTGGCTGTCTGGTTTCAGCGTCGCCGGCCGTAGTAGTTTCCCTGGTTCTGGTTCCGGCCCTTTGCCGCCGTCTCGTGTCACCTCTTGTTTGTAGTGTCCAGAAGTCTTGGACACTGGTTTCGGTGATGGCCGGGCTGCTCGCAGTGGTAGCAGCAGTCCGACGACAGTTGCCTGCTTAGGTCACCCGCACCGAGGTGCCCGTCGGACCGCCTCCAGTGATCGGATAAGGAACCACTATGGGAGGGCCTCCACCAGGCTTGCGGCTGGCTGTTGTCAGGAGGGCTTGTTCCGTTGCGGCGGGGGTCAATGCTGCTGGGCTGCGGGTTTGCGACCGCACCGTGCCAGTTTTCGCCAGCACTTGCAGGAGCAGACTGATGAAGATGGTTCGCTTGGGTGGTGATCTCCGTTGGGCCCCAGCTTGCGATAGGGCACGGCCAACGACCTCCCACCTGTCGTGGAGACCCCCGCCCGAAACCCTCACGGGCCTCGCTGTGACCTCCGGGGACCTCTCGGGGAGAGTTAGGCGAACATACGCTTATCCCGCACGGGAGTTCACCATGCATGCCACGCCAACTCTCCTGGTTGACGTGGTGGGGAAGGGAGGTCTCGTTCGGACAGTCCACTTGCGTGGAGGCCTCGGGGCCCCGCCATGCGCATGCCAGCTCGAGCGCGTACTTGGCTGGTGGCGGCGGCACGTAGTTCCGCTCGGCATGAAGAGCTTCCTCGATGAGGCGGGCGCCCCGGGCTAGCTCTTCAAGGGTCTCAAAGGTGCGGTTGATCAGGTAGCCATGGTACCTGGGGTGACACAGTCTTCTGACCCGAGCTACTCTGTCCGATTCCGGTAACTTCGGGTCCGCTCTCTTGAAAAGCTCTTGCATGACCCGAACGTACCGGACCAGACTTTCATCCGGGCGCTGCGTCCTGCAAGCATTCCTGCAAGCACAAAAAAAGAAACGCCCCCAAAAACCCAACACAAGCGCGCAAAACGATTGCCGTGGTCACAAAAACACAGTCAGAAACACGCCAATACAACAAACGTGGACGTGACGGAAGCACGAAACAACGATAGGAAACACGGGGAATATGAAAAAGGCTTACCGAAAGAAGAAACCAAGCCCCGTGAAATTCCTGCGAGTGGGTAGCATACCACGGTTGGGCGCCATTGTGGTCGGTTTGCCTTGCTGCATACCCGACCCGGAGGAATAACACGGAGCCAACGGTTTCAACAACAAGAAACTACATTTAATTGGACATGGACAAGACGATTAACATTGCTACCGGCGCTGCCGGAGTCCGGGCAGCGACTCCCCGTGCGCCGCCTCTGATCTGCCTTATCAAGGCGGCGCATCCGATGTGCGCGTGGCTGGCGTGACATCGCCGCCACGCGGGAGAACTTCGGCACCTTTGCCTCGCAGTCGGGCAACTTGGCTGGGGAGCCGCCAGGGTGCCCACAAGTCTTACGACATGCTTACAAGCTTAAAAATGTGCCATCTCCGAAAGTTTGGATTTCGGAGGACTTCTCACCTAACGTCCAGCTCGCTCGACAAAGGCTGTGGGAATTCGCGTCCCAATTCCGCGAACAAAATATCAGGTATAAGCTTTCTTACGATAAGCTGCGTGTCGGAAACCAAACTTGCGTGTACAACAATGAAAGCGTTGGTGTTGTACAGCTGCAGACACCGCAGCGCGAGAGTGCGCGCCCCCCAGAGTGACTTACTCAAAACGAACCATTTCGAGCGGCCCCTTACGTTAGAAATGTACCAACGTTATCCTTTTTTTTTTTTAGCAAACTTCCGCAGCTTGATTTCCAAGCAAGATGAACTCGAGTGCCTCACTTCGTCGTGCGAGCCTGACGTTATTCTCGGTACCGAAACTTGGTTGACGTCCAGTGTTGAAAATTCCGAATTAAACTTGCATAATAACTACAAAATCTTCCGGAAAGATCGTGTTTCCACGAGAGGCGGAGGCGTGCTCATTGCCATTAAAAATAGTATACATTGTTACCATGTTAAATGCGATTCCCCCCTGGAAATAATTTGGATTCGGGTAAAGCTAGACTTTCGCCACGCCTTGATTGGTTCCTGTTACCGTCCACCAAACACTAAGCCTTGTGATTTCAACGAGAACTTGTACTCCTGCCTCAGTAGAATACGAAGTGCTTACTCCAACGACATTCTCATACTTGCTGGAGACTTTAACTACCCAGGAATAAATTGGCAAACACTCCAGCCACTTCCGAATTCTGTGGGTTCTAGTCACTCAAACGAGTTTCTTTGTCTGTTACAAACGCTTCAACTTTCACAGATGGTTCGAGTTCCAACACGGGACCTCGCAATACTAGATTTATTTTTGGTGTCCAGTGCTGCATATGTGAATTCCACTAACGTTATCGACCTTATTAGTGACCGTGCCATTGTACATGTTGCGACATCTTTCACCTTAGAACGCTCCGTTAACTGCCGGAAGTATATTCACAATTACGCTCGCGCTAATGTTGACGCTTTAAACGCTAAACTAGCATTGTTTTTTGAGCAATACATAATGACCTGCATGCATCGCTCGGCGCAAGAGAACTGGACTCGGATTAAGACCACTCTGCAACGTCTGCTTTCAACCTACGTTCCTAAAATCGAAATCGGATCAAATACCCTCTCACCCTAGTTTACGACCACCCTAAAACGTTTACTAAACAAAAAGAAACGATTGTTTGCAAAAGCTAGAAAGAGTGGTAATGATTCTGACTGGTCTTCTTATCGGTCGTTTTCAACCCAGACCAAAGGCGAAGTAAAAAAAGCAAAACGAGACTTCTTCGGCCCCAAGTTATCGCACTTACTTCAAACCGACCCTCGCAAGTTCTGGAAGGCAATTAATCCGAGTCATGGCCGTACTGACCCCGTGTTTTTAACAGATGACCATCGCCACATGAACGATGATGAAGCAGCAGACCTACTTAACTTATTTTTCTCTAGCGTATTTACAGAAGAGAACTTCACTCTCCCCCCCCCCCCCCCCCCCCCCCATTTCCGAGCGTAATGTTATCGCTATGCCCCCCCCTTGAATTTTGTAGTGAAGGCATTATAAAGATAGTAGATAAACTACCAACTAACAGTGCTCCGGGTGAAGATTCCATATCAGGAAAGTTTCTAAAGTTGATAAAAGGTCTCGTATCTTTAATTTTTTCACAATTATTTCAACAGAGCCGAGTTTCGGGACATGTTCCCCCCGATTGGCGTTCTGCAATCGTTAAACCGATTTTCAAATCAGGTGACTCATCAAACCCCTCGAATTATCGTCCTATTTCCCTCACTAGTGTCCCGTGCAAACTAATGGAACATGTTATTTGTACGCACATCATGGCACACTTGGATCAAATCGACTTTTTCTTTCCTAATCAGCACGGTTTCAGGAAAAACTACTCATGTAACACTCAGCTCATTGAATTCGTCCATGATTTGCATTTAAATACTCACGCTGGAACACAAACCGATATTACATTCATTGACTTTGCGAAAGCGTTTGACACAGTACCCCTCAATCATTTAATTTCCAAACTTTGTCATCTCCAAATCGACCCCCACATTCTTGACTGGTTATCGGCTTTTCTCATCGACAGAACTCAGTCAGTAATGGTAAACAATAGTGTCTCTCCACAGGTGCCCGTGGTTTCTGGAGTACCTCAAGGAAGTGTTCTCGGACCTTTGCTTTTCTTAGTTTATATCAATGATCTCCCTGCGAATATCGAGTCCACGATCAGACTTTTTGCTGACGATTGTGCTGTCTATCGAAAAATTTCCGCCCTAGTTGATCATGCAATTCTTCAAAACGACCTAAACAAAATTAGCGAGTGGTGTACTACCTTTCAAATGAAAATAAACTCCAGTAAATGTTCCGTATTAACATCCACATATAAGAAAAACATATCACATTTCCAATATTCAATTTTGAACCAGAATATTGAAAATGTACCACTATATAAGTATTTAGGTGTCCATTTCACTAACAATTTGTCTTGGAAAACACATATAGAGAGCACAGTCGCCAATGCATCAAGGAAACTGGGTTTCTTGAAACTCCACATTCATTCCGCCCCACAATCGACAAAACTTCTTGCTTACAAAACTATTATCCTTCCGAAGCTAGAATATGCTAGTGTAATATGGAATCCTCACCAAAACTACTTAACGCTACAATTAGAAGGTCTACAGAATAAAGCTGCGCGCTTTATCAGTCATGAGTATTCGCCCCTAACAAGTGCCACTGGTCTAAAAATAAATTTGGGTTTATACCCGTTAGAAACGCGGCGAAAAATTGCTCGCTTATGTTTTTTTCAACAAATATATTACGACGAAACACTATTTAGCAAATTCTTATGTTACTCCTGCACAGTTCACGTCTGCTAGGCTTGACCACTCGTGCAAAGTGGAACCCATTAAGTCACGCACCAACTTGTTCATGTTTTCTCCACTCGCATTATCTATAAAAGACTGGAATAGTCTTCCTAACGACGTTGTAATTTTATCTGATCCAAATCGATTTAAGCAGAGGTGTGAAGAACTGTTTTGTTAATTTGTTGCTCCCTGCTGTCCTTTTGTATTCATAATAATCGCCTTCTATCCCATTGTTGTTTTTGTTTTATTTTAGAGTACGGAATTCGCTTATGTTCAACTGTTGGTTTACATTCTGTGTGTATGGCGTTTGCTGTGTTTTCTATGTGAAAACTAGTCCAAGATCGTTCTTTATTCATGTAATGTGTATATCGCGACTTTTCCCCATTTTTTGCTATCCCCCCTCATGTAATGCATCGCCAGATGCCTTTGAGGACAATAAATAAAATGAAAAGTAAAAATGTCATTTCATGGTCCCTTTAAATCGGCTGCATATGCGACATCATCTGCTTCGATCAGTGTTGGACAAAATATTCAATTAAAGTATTTAAGATAAGTTACTAAAAACCTGTTTCATAAAGTATTTAAAATACTACTCAAGCTACTTTCACTGTAAAGACTCTAGAGTAGAGTACAAATACTTAGAAACGTAATCCAGTTACTTTGGAAAATGCTTCCGCATTGTATAATTTGTATCGACGTCGGTTACAACAATTATACAGCTGCGCAAAACTGGGTTACCAGAATGGTTTATTAGCACGCAACTACACAAAACAGAAAAAGAAAAGAAAAAGTATTGTAAGGCTATTTTATGCAGCCCAACTATAAGGAGCAGGACAATTGTCACGAATGACAAATGATGAGGCAGCGAATAACTGAAGAAACTAAAAGTTTATTGAGGCGAACTTGTGCCCAAAACAAAGTAGAAAAGGGTAGCGTCACAGGCGTCGATGACGGCGAAACAGCAGCATCGAGCGCTGGGACGAGACTGACTGCGGACCACCACTCGGAGCACTTTTTGTACCCGCGTGTGTTCCTTGAACATTAGGCGTAAAAAGTTCCGCGCGTAGAACATTCGTAACTCGATCACACGACAAGGTTCTCAAACTTACGAGAATGTCAATTTGAAAGAATAAATAAAAGAGGGGTCCGCTCTCTGGTATCGTACCCGGAGCTTCCGCGCGAGAACCTCCACGCGACAGCCAAGCGCGGTAAGCATTCGGCCACGTGCTCGCTGGGCAACGCGCGTGGCAATATCTCTGATAGACGTTACAAAACATTTCTGTGACAACAAGAGAAGTCGCTTTAGCTATTGGGGAAAAGATGAGACCGTGGCGCCTCAAGCGGTTAACTTTAGAGCTACATGGATAGGGACAACAAATACAATGACTCAGCCCTCGGCTGACGTAACCCAACGCGGCGTCAGCGTTCGGCTGGAGTTTGTGGTCTCCGGTGAGGGGGAGGCCCGGCCTGCATGAACAATGCAGCATGCACGGTGCCCTGCTCAGCGCTAAAGCCCAAGTGGGTCAAGCTCGCATCCTCTGCCGACTGCTTTCGGGAGAGATCCGGCACTTAACGTCACTTCACTAATTGTTGGTATTTGTACATTACATTACGCTCTATTAAAAAATGGTATAAACATGCCCGCAAGGCCTCTGGGCATGTGCAGAGGCCTTGTGTTGGGTAAACACCGAGGTGTGGGAATGATAAACGGGTCAGAGTGCCTTGCCAATAGTGACATCGCTGAATATCACGTCCTGCGGCGCCCCTTAGACGCATCGTTTAACTGCAATTCATATTCCCTATACGTGGAGTTCACTATAAACGAACTTGGGATACGGATATGAGTGAATGGATAACAAAGAGATGCCACATAATAGCCACGGCAATGGTCTCACTTTCTTCTATTAGGTTGCGTTCAGAAAGGCACTTAACGTTGCGAGACGCTTTGTTGGCATTTTGACAGGTCATCCAGCTTTTAGTTCGTTTCCTGTCATGTTCTCTGCTTATCAATGTTCGCTTATTGACATTGTTCGCGAGAGCAATAGGTAACGGGCTGAAGAGAAAAAGAAAAGAAAAGAAAAAAAAGAAAATCTCTCACGTTTGCTTTAGCGGGGTCAAATATACAAAAACAAAATAAAAATGTCTTTTTTTTTGTGTCCACTTCTAATTTTCTTTTATTTGTTATTTTCTTGACACTCAAGTCTGCATTGTTGTCGTGGGTCGTTTCCCGGTCTGCGTTGCGACTCAGGGTTTCATCTTTACTTAAAACCAGACCTTTTGTTCGGGGATTTTTTTGTTGGGAAACTCTATGGAAACAAAAGGCGCTTTTGGGAAGGCGGGGGGAAAACCTTTCTCGTACAATCTTTGCTGTGAGTCACAATCGGCACAAAAGCGATGTTTTGACGAGCTCAATCTAAGTCATCGGAGCTTATCGGAGCTAGCAACAGGATTTGGTTGCTCGAAAGAATGTTTACGTTTGCTCGTGCCACGCCCACGCCACTCCATACCGAAAAAATAGGAAAATGGCGGAATGTCAAAAATGTATTGAGATAATGAGTACAAGATACTCGGAATTGTAATGAAAATAGATTATCAAATACTCTCGATCAAAGGTATTTGCAAGATACCAAGATACTTGAAAAAGTATTTGAAATACAGTATCTTGAGTAGAGTATTTGAGATAGGCACAAGTCTGGCTTCGATGAGCTAGTGCGTTGTGGCGGAGCCAGCGCACTTCCTTTAGGGGAGCTCCCCGCACGCATGGTGGCCTCACGCATGAAATCCCTGTAATAGCTTCCAGTGACAGTTGGATCCTTAGGGGGATAATCTCTTAGAAGCACATCATGGTATTGTCAAGAAACGCTGATTGTCACCTTCCCCGATGACACCTCCATCTTCACCTGTGCACGGTGTTAAATCCGCGTGTTTCCAGTGTCCCTTCGTTTCGGGGCTGAAATGGTACCATCAGCACTCATCCATGCTGATCAGGCGATTAATGTCGTCAGCGTTGGGTTGCCAGTGTTGCAAAATTTCCGACGCAAACCTTCGGCGCTGATTTTGCATGGGCGTGAACTGTCGCATAACCCAGTGGACGGCGGCCTCCGCCATGTACAAATCATTGGGCACGTGGAAGTCATTGGGGTTTGGGAGGATCGTTTTGAACGTAACGAGATTACAGTAACGTGAGTTTGTCCCTCAACACAAATTAGGCAATATTTATTTTTCTTCTTTCCAGTAATGCAAACTTTAGAACGCTTCTCGTAGGATCAAAAAGCAACCAAAATAATACCTCTTATTTCATGGCTGACTAATGTCTCCCACCTCAGACTGCACTGACACTTAGCCATAGAAACAACGTCCTTTGAACTATATAGGATGTTTTACCGACGACTGAATAATGAAAAGAAAGACACTTGAAACAGTATAGCGTGATGATTAGCAAATAATTACCTATAATGCACTAATTAACTTTTGAAATAATCGCTCGGCTGCCCTACTAAAAAAAAGTATATGAATCTATATAAGAACTGATATGAAATATCCAAAAACTGATATGCGACATATGAAACTGATATGAAATACTTAAAAACTGATATGCGATATAAGAACTGATATGAAATACCCAAAAACTGATATGTGACATATAAGAACTTATATGTAACGTATGCCAACTGATATGAATATGTCCAATAAACATATCAGAAATAAATTCATATAATTTTTTTTCAGTATATGACGTACCGCGCGGGAAAGCAAACACGTGGCTAGGAACCGCAGTGGAGCGGCTTGATTTAATGGCTTTCAAATAATTACGGCATGAGCTTTTACATTTTATTAAGAGATTAGTCTCCTGAGCTGTTCTAAATACTCTCAGAGATATGACATTACTGAACAAAATACAGCACGCTGAAAATATTATTTATTGCGTAGGTGGTCACCGAAAAACTCCGTACTTACAAAACGACCTGCATAAAAGGTGGAAACGCAGAGCTCGATCCGAAGTAGTTATTGGGTGTGCTGTTGTATTCATGTTTGTTGTGCCGTGTATGTGTATGCACTCGATGTATTTGTTCAACTGATGCTAGTGGTATGCGTAATGTATCTACATGGTGGCATGAGTAAATAAATATATTTTTGTAGCACATGAATTGGGCGGTACCTAGCGCCACCTAGCCTAGGGTAACTGATATGCGGCATATAAAACTGATATGAAATAATAAGTTCTGATATGAAAAGGTGTCCAATAAACATATCAGAAAAAATTCATATAATTTTTTTTTTCAGTAGGGTGGCACATTCCCCTTGGAGTTTTGTTGCCAGTCATTAAATTATGTCAGCTCTTATTACACTTCAGGCTACTTGGGGGAACGGGGGGGGGGGGGGGGCGATTCATGAATCCCGGACAAAAGCTCACCGGACGAAAACTCATCGGACAAGCTCACCGGACAAAAGCTTACCCATTTTTTCACAGACCCGGACAAAAGCTCACCAGAAAAATTTTTTATGTTGGTATTAACGCGATTGCGGACAACTTAGGCGCATTTGTGCGACACTCAAATCAAACGATAAATTAAATCTGACAAGCGCACGTTTTTTTCTTTTTTTTTATAAAAATAGAAACAAGTTTATCGATCGGTTAGAAGGGAATGCAGACCCCTACTATCTCCAGCAGTCCTGGTAGATCGCGGTGTACCTGGAACCCCTGGCAAATATTTTTTTGACGATTCTGTGAGTGCGGAGTGCTTTTTTTCGCACCCGTTTCGCTCAGGGCTCACCTTTCCGGGTTTGTGTCAATGCCGTATAGAACGCCTGATCTTGCTGTAGCCCTGGTCAATGCCGTAGAACGCCTGAATCGGCCTGACCGACCAGCTTCTGGATCCCGCGCGGAATTCCATCCTTCGCAGTTGTTGTTCGTCCGGTCTTTATCTTGAAGAATGGCGTCGTACATATTTCACCGTTCCGGGGAAACTCCGATTGTCGTCGGCGCACAGTCAGGCAAAAGGAAGAATTCGCCCTGGGTGCCGCCGCATAAGGAGCATAAGTGTCACGGAAGGGCTCTTTGACATACGTGCAATCAAAGTAGTCCAGCAGGTCACCGATGTCACCAGTAGACATTCCCCTGATTAGGGGAAAGTAGGGGATTAGGGGTTAGTCGTTCGGGCACAAGCTGCGGTGGAAGGAACACCAGCCAATCCAAAATGCCGCACATCTTTCTACATTGCTCATCTGTTCTTATCCAAAAGGCCCGACTCCCGTTCCTTCAAAATAATTTTTTTTTAATTCGCAACTTGATGGTTTGTATAATACAGCTTTGCTTCAGTTTCCCTTTCATACCACCCTGAGATAATCCTTGACTTCAAATACATTTACGACACGCAATGACGGAAACAATTTAATTTTCTGAGCCATTCGTTTCAAATATTACCCTGAAACTCCAAAAAAACCGATGCATTAGTAATGAAGAGACATTATGCTTAACCTTTATGTGCGCGTTTAGCGTGACATAAGCACAATAAAAAAAGCGAGGTCACGAAGGGTGACTTCGCTTCTTCGGTCACTCTTTTGGTTAAAAAACTTCGGTTCACGAAGTTTCTAGGACGTGGCACAAGGATACTCCGGCATACGTTGAGTCAAGCAAGCTTGATCTTTTCAGCTCCACTTAGTTTAGATGACCTAAAGTTTGGTACGAAATCGTTGCTTCTCTGGCTGTTGTGGCTTATCTGTCCACACCTTTGCATGGGATGGGGTACCAGTTCTCCTAAATGGTGCAATGTCCATCACATCCGCACTCTATCCCAGCCCGTGTTTCGCCCGGGTAGCCCAAAAAAAGAGGTGAGCTTTTGTCCGGGTCTGCGAAAAAACGGGTGAGCTTTTGTCCGGTTACCGCGAGTCATCGCGAGGCGTAATGACTGTCGCGGTATATAAGGGTCGCATGGTCAGAAGCAAGGCACGCCACACACTGATGTCTCCCGCAGCTTTTGGCACTTTTTAATGCGAAAGCATTAAGAGGATATAGCAATAGAATTTCATCTCCGATAGAAACGTTTTCGAATTCCAGATGGCACTGGGGGGAAAGCCTTTCTAGAGTTCCTGTATACACCAACTCAACTCTCCTACGTCACGCCGCGGTGGTGGCGCGCCGGACGCACTTCCGGTCTGGGGCGGTGGGCAGAAGTCGCCGTGCCAGACATGCATTACTGTGTTCCTTTGGAAGAAACGAGGCAAAAAACCTGCCTTCTCGTCAAAGTGCTGCGATGGGGGCTTTACCAAGAGAGTCTGGGAAGGTTTGAAGATCAGTTTTCACGTGTTTTTGCACCCTCCGTTCGTCCGAGAACGTCGATAGCAGCCGTGAAAAGGGCAAACCTGACGCTGTCGAACTACGATTGCGTGTGCGGGCCACAATTTGTAGCCGCCAGATGTATTTGCTTTGTTCCAAAATGACCGAGAGAAAACCCCCAAGTTGTCCGGACCACCCACGGATTCAGTCCGTCTTCAAATTCACACGGCCGCCTGATCGTTCGAACTTTTGTCTGCTCTTTCAAAGTTGTCTGCTTTTTGTCGTCTGCTCGTTCAAACAAAAGCGGCCCGTAGACCAAACTTTGACCCGGTGATTGCAATAAGAAGTAATTGCAGGCCTCAAAAGACTTAAGTAGGCTCGGTGTAAGCAGTAGATACAAGATGTTGATCATTGGTACCGGTGGCCATCACCTACTTGTTACGCTTTGTCTGTTCCCGCTTCCGATTTTCAGTATTGACGTCGATCATCGCCGCTACCTTCTACACTTTTGCAGCACGAGGGTCGTCGCGACCGAAAATAGCTAGAAGAGTCTCATCATGGTTTTTGTACGTCCATTCTGCGGCGGTCATGCAAATACATCGCCGCACGTCAAATTATTTATGCAAAGTTTAGCAGCGTAACGAGCCTTGATGATTTCGCTCAGGCGATTAAAGTGGTAAGACATTGCGATGAGGACGTAGAATCGACAACTCCAACGCAAAAAAGAGTATGCAGACTCACACAGACGCTGACAACGTGACATTCGAATGGTTTGTTGACGCGGGACGCGGTGCTTCTTGCCCGTACTCCATTGCGCGTGCGTTCCAACAGTCGTCTGCTCTTTCAAGCTTGGCTGCTTTTTGTCGTCAGTTCGTTCAAATGTACAACAGCGGCTCGTAAACCAAACATTGACCCGGTAATTGCGATAAGAACTAAGTGCAGGCCTCAAAACACTTTTGAAGGTTGGTTGGGGTAAGTCGGCTAAGTGTAAACAGATACAAGAAGTTGTTGATCATTGTTACCAGTGGCCATCACCGACTTGTAATGCCCTATTCTACTTGAGGTTTTCAGTATCGATGTCCACCATCTCAGCTACGGTCCACGCTTTTGCAGTCCGAGCGACGTCGCGACTGAAAATAGCGAGCAGAATCTCGACGTGGGAGTCAGGCTTTATAGCGCCCATTCTGCGGCGTCCACGTGAAATGAATCGCCGCAAGTCACATTATTCACTCAAAGTTTTGCCTCGATAGTTTTGCTGAAGCCGCTCAAGTGGTCAGACATTGTTAGGAGGACGTAGAATCAACAATTCCAACGCGAAAAAGAGCACGGGGACTCCCACCGACGCCGACAACAACGCAATTCAATGGTTTGTTTATGGGCGACGGCGGGCTTCTTGCCCACCATCCACGGCGCATGCGCGGCGCCGGTGACGTCCGCTAGGGGCGCTCCGGTTTGTTTGTAAACATGAGTTGGTGTATATGCTACCTACGGTAGCAGAGTTGCGCATTCAGCCTCGGCGCGTGGCCGTAGAGCCGGCTTTCCCTCACGAGATGGATGCTTTGCTCCTCACGTGACTAAATTTGGCGAATAGCGGCGCCGCGCGCGCCGCCGCGCGTGGAAAACAGGAGAGGAGGAAAAGGAGGAGGAAAGCAGGGAAACATACGCCGGGGCAAGAGAAACGTCGGCGGAGCGACCGTAAAGGTGGCTTTCTTGCACGCCACCGGATGCTCTGCTCCTCACGTGATGGATCTCGGCGAATAGCGGCGTGGCGGCGCGGGGAAAACAAATGCGCAACTCTGGCTCCCGTAGGGAGCCTATACAGGAACTCTAAGCCTTTCCACTCAACTGCTTACGCGATATAGTTCTACTTCCAAATAAAAATAAAGAAAAAGCTCGACGTTTTGTTCCGGTTATCAGCGGACGGCTTCCAACCGCCCTTCGGAAGGCTCTGCGCCTTGCGAGCTGCTATAATGGCTTTGTTTTTTATTCGTTCAAAAAGAGGATAGCGGGGAGTGTTGTGGGCCTCCGGGGCCATCGTGAAGGGACCCTTTGTCCCATTCTTACTGGATTAGAAAGAAAAGAAAAAAAGAAAACGCGGTTAGAGAACGCCTTATTTAGCTGCCTAAAACTTTGGATTCATTTCGCCCGGTTCTTCACGTTCCGAAGTTTGTCGTACAATACGATTTCAAAGTTTCATGTGGACTGTTGATATCGTCATTACAAAAACGAAATAAGCCATATCGTGATTACAAAACGAAATATGCCACGTGTCGTGACATAATGATGCGAAATAATCTACCACAAGTCAGAATGGTGTTGAGTCCTAAATAACGGCCCCTCAGAGCCTACTCTTCATTCTCGCGGAGCAGTGCTTTAAATAATTAAGCTACTTACTCTAAGAAGTGTCTGATCTCCTTGTGCGAAAAAAGAAACGAAATGTACCAGTTCCCGATACCGGGTGCAGGAACAACTGGTCCCGGAACTAATGGTCCCGGAACTAATGGTTCCGGAATAAATGGTCCCGGAAAAAATGGCCCCGGAACTAATGGTCCCAAGTCCAAGGTAGGACAAAATGGTCCCGTCAGAATATCGTTTATACACTAAGATAGACCATGCAATATACATGCAATATACTTCATTCGTTATGCAATCAGTGATTTCCCTGTGGAATGAAGGATCTCGTCTATATTTTGAGGCCGGTTACTTCGAAGAAAGTAGTCGGGTATTGAACTTTTTTTTCTTCAAAATCGTCACAATATTCTCGAAATGCATACTATCCAACAGTTATCTCCTAACTGTTCATTTAGTGACCTTATACGATACTATAGGAGTTATTACTAGTTTTATATAAGGGGCTTTAGGATATTTATAGTATCAGTAAGCTCTTTTGAAACAAAAAATGAGTACCCTCATTCTGTTAAAGCCACGAAACTTGAATTGCTTGCATCTCGCCATGACCCGTGATGATATAGCACACAGAACGAGTGGAGCTCGGTGCCTTTATAGGTGCATTAGGTTTCCATGCACAATTGGTGTTCCTCCATGTCTCTTTAACCATACCAGCAACTTACAAATATATCGGGGATCACTTCACTTGCAATCTTTCATGGGAGCCTCACATAAATTACATTAGTGCAAAGGCTAACCAAACCCTCGGTTTCCTGAAGCGACACCTCTACCTTGCAACACGGGACACTAAACTGATCGCATATTCATCTCTCATTCGACCCAAGCTTTAATATGCATCTGTCATCTGGAATCCGCATCAGTCATATTTAATAGATAAGTTAGAAGCCATACAAAACCGAGCTACTCGCTTCATACTTCGTAACTACACCCGCACACGCATTACAGCATTAAAACAGCAACTTAAAGGGCCCATGAAACGATTTTTAGGTTGAGATAAATCATTTTAGATTGGGATTTTACTAATAGCACATCGTTCAGCGGACCAAAAGAAAAAAAGGTAGAAAGTCAAAAGCCTGACTTTCAGTGCGAAAATTTGAAAACAGAGCGGACTATTTCGTACCTCCTCCCCTTCGCAACCTCTCTGCCTTTTCACTGTGATACATCCGCGGTCCCAAAAGCGCGTCATCGGGTCCAAACTGACGTCACACGCAACCGGACCTCACTTATTCCCTTCACCCCTAAGCTGACATTGTGGTGGAACCTACGCGCTTGCCGGACCAATCAGCCGCCTCCCTTTCATCACCTGACTTCATTCTCTGCAGCCACATTTGCTACGCTCACGTGGCAAGTGTGGCTGGCCCAGCGAGCACGTAGCTTCAACAGCACTGTTAGCTTCGGAATGAACGGGGTGGGGAAAGCAACTTGTGTCTGAATTTTGAGCGACGGGCTAATCTTCTAGGGGGAGAATGGATGTGTCCGGATTATACAAACGAGAGTGCGAGCAAGAGGGGACTCCCCCTTTTCGTCTTCTTTAACTGTTTGGTGGAATGCGCGATGTATGAGTTGAGGAGGAAAGCGAAACAGGAAAAAGTTGTAAAAGCGTTTCATGACCCCTTTAAGGTTCCACTTCTTGCAGACCGTCGGAAAATGTCACAGTTGATTGCCCTGCACCAGCTGTGCTACCATTCGCCATCTAAAAAAGATAAGTATATTAGAGCCGCCATCCACATCTACTCACGCACAGACAACACGCGGAAACTTCACGTCACCACTCCTAAGACTAACATCTATAAGTTTTCCCCTTTACAGCTGTCTATTACCGATTGGAATTCACTCTCCGATAACATTGTAACAATAGAAAAGCCCAGCACGTTTCGAGCCGCACTTGCTGCTCGTTTTTGTGTGTGTGTTTTTTCTTTGTGAGTTTTAATATATATTGCTGTTTGTCCCGGCCCCCTTATGTAAAGCCCCCTGAGGGCGATATAAGGGTACAATAAATGAAATGAAATAAATGAAACTGCACTAGCTAGGTTAAACTATATTTTACGACAAGATGTTCAGAAATTATACAATTTATTGATAACACATGTATGGACGTGCCTTAACATCCTACACCTGGTGTTCAAAACCCAACAGTGCGACTGACACCTCGAAGGAATTCCTCCATCGTCTTTGCTCCCTGCACCGGTTGGGCATGCAGTCTGCAGTCGGCGCTGCATCTGGACCAGCACTGTTTTTGTTTTGTTCTCCGTAAAAACTCCTGAGCAGTTTTTACGGAGACGGATAAAGCTTTCGCCCCGTAGAGTGTCGATCGGCTTCCATACAGTTGGATGTCTATGCCCCACTATGCTGCTGAATCCCCGGTTACATGCCTCGCAGTTGTTTTTGAGCATCATTTTTATACAGCAGTGATTTTGAGCAGTATATTTATATAAGCAATCCCCATTCGATTATTGTCGTAGAAAGGCTACCTAACTTTCTTTTTATATATTTATGGGCTGAGAATATATTGTTTTATGACGCTTGTAGCACAAAAGTTTAAATAAAAAAAAAATCAGCGAAGAACTTTTTTGAGCTTTCCAGGAAAATATAAAAACCGGACGAGTTCGTGCAACCGGCAGCATAGAAATTCAGAGCTTTTCGTATAAATTGGAAACCGAAAAATGTTTTACCGGCGAGTGTTATTGGATTTTATCGGATTTATTCGAAAAAGCGGAACCCATATTGGCAATATTTACCGGGACCATTTTTTTCCTAGTTTGTACTTGGGACCACTAATTCCGGGACCATTTGTTCCGGGACCATTCATTCCAGGGCCATTTATTCCGGGACCATTTGTTCCGGGACCATTTGTTCCGTTTGCCCCCGATACCATATGCAGCCATTAGAGTCCCAACTTATTTTTCTAGAGCACCGGATTTCAACGGCCACCCCGACTCCTAAATCAGTGTGCGTTTTCTAAATGGCACGAAATCAGAACTATTTGATGTACTGCCGAAATGCCCCAAAAAAAATTAAAAACCACAAGTTTAGATAGTGTTAACGCCTTATATACGTACTGATCAACGCGTAGTTTTATTGTGACAAAGCTATGCTTTAAACAAGTTATTAAAACTATAACTTCCATAATTACGTGTTCCGATTAATCGCTTCTCAAAACTGAATTGCCACTAAGGCCCTAGCATATTTTACCAAGCACCGGACCTGTTGTTGTTTTGTTTGCTCGGACGGGACGCCGCCACCGCAAATCACTCCAATAAGTAAACGCTGTTGCACATAGTAAAAGAGTAAAAGTGCGCTGGTTGATTTGTTCGCCGCTCAACATTAACAGCCGACCAAGGGCTCATCGCAGCCAAGACAGTGATATCGACGAAGACCATAATAAAAGGCGTGCGGGTTCTTTTCTAATACATTTGCCTCTATTTCATAAAATACTAAATCAAGAGTGTGTTGGTTCGGGCCAAACAAGGAATCTTCGGCGCGACTTTCACAACTTCCAAATAGCAATGTGTCACGCCTACTTCCAAAAAGCTTGCTCTGTTTTTAGCTTCACTATATTTTCTTCGCAATGTTTGTTTTATTTGGGTAGAAATCCGCCCCCGCAAGCTGATATGCAAAGCGAATGTCAAAATTAAAACAAAATCGACGAACTCACGTATGTTTCTTCCACATTTAAAATAAGTAAGCATTTTAAATGCATCTCTGTAGAATATTTGAAATCGCCAGATCAGATTACCTATTTTATTTTGAACAGAAAGTGGTAAGACAGTATCTACTCTTTGACCCTTCGGTGACTTTTGTCTACCTGCATTTGCTAACTTTAGGCCTCACGCAAGGACCGCTTGAAACGTGAAATCTTTCACTCCTAATTTCTTGACGTGAAATGCCAACAAAGAATGGAACATCCTCCCAATGACGCGCTCCGGCGGTTGAAAACTAATGACTTTCACCCACCCGCTAAATATCTCCGCCGCCAAACAAAAAACGAAAAACAAGAAACTTTTTTACCATTTTTTAGACCACCTGAGACTGGGTGAAAGAAACGCGACGACGTCTCAAAATTTTGAGACGTCGTCGTGTTTCTTGCACCCAGTCTCAGGTGGTCTAAAAAACGGTAAACTTACACCAGCTCGCTTCCGCCCTAACTGTTTTTTCAAGAAACTTTTTATTTGCATTTGTGCGACCCCAAAACACCAACAAAGAACGGAACATCCTCCCAAGGACGCGCTCGGGCGATGTGCAACCTATTACTCACTATCCCGATAACCCGCAAAATATCTTCGCCCCCCCCCCAAAAAAAAAAAAAAAAAAATCTGTTTCGAGAGGCATTTTTTTTTAAAATCCCGACTGTGAACCCGACGACCTTGAAGGTGCAAGGAGTCCGGGGCGCAATAACACATTGCATAATTTTAAGAGCAAGTATTGCGAACACACTCATAGATGGTGCCACCTGACAACTGGATTTTTTGACGTTTTGATAGGCTACAAACTTAGTTAAATTTTATTACAATGAGAATCTCGGGAAAAAAGATCTTGTAAGAGATATATTAAAAAAAGTCCTGGTCTTGAATATTGTCGAGCCTAAACTTGTATTTAGGCCCCGGTTTATTTTCAAATGTTTATGAAGCACGGAACCAGAAAGAAAGGCTTTTCCAATCATCTTTAAGCTCCCCTAAACATTTTAAGCTTAAAAATCGAAAAATGTAGCGCCGCAATATTACTCAGTTTTTTATTATCTTTCTAATAAATCAATCCCAAGTCAATCCGTTCGGTGGTTCTTGAGAAAAAATACAAAAAATTTGCCATTGGAATTGCATAGGGCTGGGGAGGTGCGATATCCTCTTAACTGTCTCCAGAGGTCGGCATTTTAGGTCGCCCTCGCTCACCCTCACCCTCACAGCCACACTTACCTAAGCCCCTCACTCACCCTCACCCTCACAGCTACACTCACCTTCAGCCCCTCACTCACCCTCACCCTCACAGTCACACTCACCTTCAGCCCTTCACTCACCCTCACTGAACCTCACGGCCCTCACGCACTCACCGCCCTCACGGCCCTCACCGCCCTCACGGCCCTCACGCCCCTCACTCACTCATGGCCCTCACGCCACTCACCACCCTCACGGCCCACGGCCCTCACCGCCCTCACGGCCCTCACCGCCCTCACGGCCCTCACGGCCCTCACGGCCCTCACCGCCCTCACGGCCCTCACGCACTCATAGCCCTCACGCCACTCACCGCCCTCACCGCCCTCACGGCCCTCACGCCACTCACCGCCCTCACGCCACTCACCGCCCTCACGCCACTCACCGCCCTCACGCCACTCACCGCCCTCACGCGCCTCACCGCCCTTGCGGCCCTCACACCCCTCACGCCCCTCACGCACTGATGGCCCTCACGCCACTCAGGCCAGCTTCAGATGGGGCAATTTCGCCCAGAAACTTTACGTCGCAACACCAGCAACACGGGCAGCCCGCGATCACAGGCAGCAACGAATTGCTGCAATTTGTTATCGTCATCATAACATTTTAATTTTCTTGCACTATTTAGACACAATTACGCGTTATAAACGTTTATAAACGTGTGTTTATGCATTTAAATCTCGTTAAGAATACTAATGCACCTTTCTGAAACAGTTTATTTCCAAAAAAACGATCTATTTCAAACCAGAACCAAGTCTTTCGGTGTCATCATCACCGGCACGAGAGGTATCACGTGAAAATTTTGCGTCCCTGATTGGATGCAGCCGCTTCAAACGCATTCGAATTGCTCCGAGTTGCATGGCCCTCACGGCCCTCACGGCCCTCACCACCCTCACGGCCCTCACGGCCCTCACGGCCCTCACGGCCCTCACGGCCCTCACGGCCCTCACCGCCCTCACGGCCCTCACCGCCCTCACGGCACTCACCGCCCTCACTCACCCTCACACTCATGAATTTTCCTGGTTCAGAAACTCACTCACCCTCACCTCACCTGTGAAGATGAGGGTGAGTGAGGGTGAGTGAGGGCCCTCATGAGTGAGGTTTGCCGAGGTATGACTGTCTCATGGAGCGAGCTGACGTCATCAGTCTGAAGCGCGAAAACGGCAGATAGTTTCCTTCAGTTCCATTGGCTGGCGCGCCTCGACGAGGCTCAGTTTCCACGACCGCTCACCCCATGGCGCTGCATGTCCATCAGCGCGGAGCGTCCAAAATCACCAGGGGAGCAGCACACGCGCCGACCGGCGACGAAAAGTACGCAGCAGACGAAAAAGGGAGCGGACGAGCGGCTTACATGCTTTCGCATTTACAACTCATAAAAAATGCTCAGGTGTAGCTCGATCTTTTTTTTTTTCTCCCTTAGTTTGGGTAAGCCTTAAACAGCCCAACATCATGATTGAATAGCGCGGCGAAGAATTTTGTTTTCTGCCTTCTAACAACTGCTATATTATCTTTTCAGAATGGGCAACAATCACTAATTGGAATTTGCCTGATAAGGACAATATTTAAAACGGGGAGTAGCACGTTTCTTCCGGTGGAAATTCCCCCGTCCCAAACGCCACGTGCCATTTCCCCGGAGTGTCAAAATCCCTGCCGTCAAAATTCCCGTCTTGCCTCCCCCGAATGCCAACAACCTCGTTTCCGATTTCCCCTTCTGTAACTTTTGTAAGCATCGTTATCACCTCTGCTGTGTCGTGAGAACCGCTGCTTTGCAAGTCAGTGTTCAGCATTAATTGCACATCTCCAGGTAGACTTTCTTTTTAATGTTGATTATTCATGTGTTTAAACTAAACTGTTCGCAGACGACCGTATGGTTTTTGAAAAACTGGCAGCAGTCCAGGACCAGCAAATTTTCAACCAGTCGTTAGGAGCAATCTTGTGGAGTAGGCAATGGCCTATATGGTAGGGCGTTTTAGAATAGCGCTTGCTAAAGCTTTGCGTACGCAAAAAATAGCGTCGTCGCCCCTGCGCATGCGCCAAACACTAACCACGTTTTGCACTTTGCGTGTGCTATCTTAGCGTACGCTATTTTTCGGAAATTGCGTGCGTACGCAAAGAGTCTGCGTTCCTCCAAGGAGGATTTGTGATGAGAAGTTGGCAAAAGCCAAAACGAGCACGGTTAAAAAAAATGCGGCTCGCCCCAGGACTATGGCTGCGGCCGCTTTGGTAGCGTCGTAAAGCGCAGACCGCATGGCGCGTTTTTGCTCGCGATTCAGGCGCGTCGGCGTCAACCTGACGTCATTTCCTGCGCGCGGGCGCGCGTTTTTGCGGGAGCGTTGGTTCCTAGCCGACCCAGAACAAGACGCGCGTGCCGAGGCGTCGAAGCGGCTCTCGCCCAATGAGGGTCGGTGGGACTATCACGTGATCCTGCACAGTACGCTGTTTCGTATTGAGCACATTTCAAAGTGTTCAAAAGCATTTTTATTTTTCATATAAAAATTACAGGGAATGGATCGACGATACAAGATTATGACTTCAGAGACCATGTAAGTTCATCCAATCCTAACGTTTTTCTCGCTAATAAAGGGCAGTCAACACTATTACGACATATGCGAATTTTAACTGACGCACTGAATGACGAAATTAATCCCTGGAGAAGGGGAACAAGAGGGACAAAGGAGAAACATAAATCTCCAAACACAGCTAGGTGACTGGTGAGCGACCGGAAAATTCCGCCTGGTCCGGGTATCGAACCCGGGACCTCGCCATTACAAGTGGAGCGCTCTACCAACTGAGCTAACCAGGGGTTAGACGACAGTAGAGCAAACGGGTTTTATCAGCTGCCACCAGTCTAACACCAACAAGGGTGAAGCTTGCAAATTTAGTTATAATTATAATGCAATTAAATGCAAAGGTGCAAGCGAGCTGGGCAAGAATGACGAAATTAATCCCTGGAGAAGGGGAACAAGAGGGACAAAGGACAAACATAAATCTCCAAACACAGCTAGGTGACTGGTGAGCGACCGAAATTATCCGCCTGGTCCGGGTATCGAACCCGGGACCTCTCCATCAAAAGTGGAGCGCTCTACCAACTGAGCTAACCAGGGGTTAGACGTCAGTAGAGCAAGCGGGTTTTATCAGCTGCCACCAGTCTAACACCAACAAGGGTGAAGCTTGCAAATTTAAATTTATAATTATAATGCTATTAAATGCAAAGGTGCAAGCGAGCTGGGCAAGAATGACGAAATTAATCATCGGAGAAGGGGAACAAGAGGGACAAAGGACAAACATAAATCTCCAAACACAGCTAGGTGACTGGTGAGCGACCGAAAAAATCCGCCTGGTCCGGGTATCGAACCCGGGACCTCTCCATTACAAGCGGTCGCTCACCAGTCACCTAGCTGTGTTTGGAGATTTATGTTTGTCCTTTCTCCCTCTTGTACCCCTTCTCCAGGGATTAATTTCGTCATTCTTGCCGAGCTCGCTTGCACCTTTGCATTTAATTGCATTATAATTATAATGTCCAAGAACCTGTGTGCCCAAATCTGCACTTCGCACACGCCGGTTATAACACAACATTTTGGGTCCAATATTGGATATTCCTGACAGCTTTATTCCTTTATTCGTTCGAACCATAACTTTCACACGTTCTGTCTTAATAAAACTTGGCCCACTTAGTGCACAAACGTAGTTAACATCTCACTCACCTCCAAATATTATCGTCCCAACAGTCCTACGTTTACAGCGACGAGCGAAACTAATTTCCCACTGAGAGCAATTGGTGGCGGCCGTCTTGCTTTTCGGAAAATTGCTCAAACCCCTTGTTCGACCGCAACGAAAGAAATTACCCCTAATAACGACTCAAACTCAGTATATAAGAAGTGGAGAACAGCTAAATACCCTTCTTAAATCTGCCCAGCACCCATGCAATTTCACCCTCAACTTATCGGTTCAAGAAGCAAAAGTTCCGTCCTTGCGCGCTTCCGCCGCCACAGCTAGAGTGCGTAAACGCTGTTTACGCACTCTAGCGTAAACGCTGTTGGCAGCCAGGGCAGCCTGTTGGCTGCCCTGGCTGCCAACAGGCGGCTGGCAGTATGTTGAAAATAAAAGCTTCGCACGCGAAAACGCGCCCCAGGCTGCTGCGCGCGCCTCACTGTCGAACGCCAGCTCCTCCGCTAGCGGCGCTACGCGCGTTTTTCAAAGCGCCCCCTATAGTTCCCGCACGGAGCGTATAGTGGCGCACATCACTGAAATGACATACGCAATAGAGAAAGAGGAAAAAAAAGCAGATTGTCTCTTGAACGCATAACGGCGAAATGCACATAATTGGGGAGATTTTTTGTTTCTAAAAGCCAAATTCAGAAACCTAAACTAAACCAATGTTTGCTGAAACTTAAGGTATATCGTGTGCATCGTTTCGAAAAAGTATCGAACGAAAACACCACGCAACATATTTGACGTTGTTTCACACCTCGAGACAATGGCATGAACGAACGCACCGACCGCCGGCGTAGCATAGCGCGTAGTCGTGAAATGTCTGCAACTGATGATGATGATTATAGCTAATTATTTGCACAAAAAAAAAAAAAAGAGAAGACTCGGCGCGGATTTTTCCTCCGTCAGGGCTGGATTCGGCGCTGTAGGCATTCTGTCTAATGCAAATGAGCGGAGTGGAATGTATTCCCCCTAGTAAAGTATTTGGCTAGACGCAAACAGGGAAAGGGTGGGAGGCCGGAGAGATGCACAGGAGAGGAGGTTCAGATAGCCGGTCGCGCGCTTCGAATTCTCCATTCTCCGTTTACCTAGTGTGCCTTCTTGTGCGCTTCGCATAGAGTGATGCCAACTGCCTGTTTCCCTTTCCCCCACCGCCATTTTGTTCCTCATTGTTTCCCCATGCGTTTCCTGTGCGCCGGAAAGTGGCCTTTGTGTCCATCGGTCCCCCCATCCGAGGGGGCAAATGCTAATCCTCCCTCCATGGGCTCCACAACGCTGCTCCGAACTTGTGAGATGAAGTGCTTGTTTCCGGGAGGGTTATAAGCCCCACGGATTATCGCTGAGACCAAAATGGCTGCTGGTTTGTCGGCGAGTGGTATTACAAAGGGTGGCACCACCCTAGCAAAGCGCACATGAAGGCTCCCTACGTTTACCTTGCTCTCTATCTTGCTCAAGGTTGATACGCCACGTGTCGTGAGAGTCGGAAACTAAAGCTGCGTGCCTCAGAAAGCTGGCCATGGTTAAAGGGATTGTCCGGTCAAATTTTGTATTCGAGAAAACAATTGAATATCATTGTTATTGCCTCGAAACGTAACGTACGTGCAATATCTGAATTTTATATGCCCCTCTGCACGAGTAATTGAATTTATACTGCTCCAATCGCACTCTAGCGTAAACGCTGTTTTCGGTGGCAACATGGGAGCTCTGACGTCACACAACACAAAGCGAGCATTCCTGTCTCGTCGTTTACCTGCGAGTGAACGCCTCAGCGTGCTTCGAATTTGTTGTCGTGCTTGACTTGTTTCGTGGTTGGGTGAGATTTGTGTTGCGCGGCTGCGTGCCACAACCACTGGGCAGCACATGCGAGCCAAGACATGACGTTCCGCACTTTTCCGCGAGACGTGCAGTGACGAGCAAAGTGGATCGTCGCCGTGCGTAGGGACTGGGTTCCCGTCAAGATCGAGATCCCGCTTTTGCAGTAATCATCTCACAGAAGAAAGCTACGAGCTGAGCTCTAAGCGGACAGCAGGTTCGTAAGCTGAAGTGTGATGCTGTGCCAACGATATGAAGCTACGTCCATCCACTCCTCGCCCAAATCGGGTCAATCAATTTGTTTATGCAGCGAAACCGAAACCAACAGCTAGACCACCTGGAAACGATACCAGGAGTTGTATTTAGCACGCGTGCAGCCAAATTCGATTTGGCTCGCATGTGCAAATAGAGTGTGGCTACCATTCACCAAGCTCGCCAAAGTCAAGTGACGACAAGCATTTGAAGGATTCGCCGGTCGCCTTCGACCCGCGGTCATCGGCTCTGAGGGAAAAGACCCGCAGCCTCATCACCAATTCAGTGGATCCGCCGAAAGGTGTACCCAAATACCGCTTCGTGTACTATCGGGGAAAAATGAAATGCGAACAGAGGAGCGCGTGGCTCACGGTACAGGCTGCGCCGCCTGGAAGTGAACCTAGGGGCGAGGGTGCGTGGCCTACTTCGATGTGTTCACGCCCCTCGATTGGCGCTCCCCAAGCTTCAGCAGTGCGCCTCTTAGTGCGCTGAAAGCTATCACCGCTATCTTTGCTGGCTCGGCGCGTGCGGTGCAAAGAAGCTCGCCGCACTCGCCGAACAGGCAAAGATAGCGGTGACAGCTTTCAGCGCACCGAGAGGCGTACTGCCGAAGCTGAAGGAGCGCCATTCAAGGGGCGTGAACACATCGAAGTAGGCCACGCACCCTCGCCCCTAGGTTCACTTCCAGGCGGCGCAGCCTGCACCGTGAGCCACGCGCTCCTCTGTTCGCATTTCATTTTTCCCCGATAGTACCTAGTTGCCGCTTCAGAGGCGAAATCTGCATCATTTGCTTTGCAAGCGCTCCTAATTCGATCGGTGGCCGTCGCAGTTGTGTTTGCGCGAAACGGCATACGTTTGCTCGAAGCTTATGGCTGTTTTCGAGTAATATCCTGCCAAAAGGCGTGACTTTTTTTTTTTTTGCACACGCTTGGGAACTGCATTAAAAGAACCGCATTTCAGTATGGTACAGCCTAGGACAGTGGTTCTCGACCATCGATGTTTCGCGGACCCCTTGTGGATCGGCGGAGATGATGGAGGACCCCGTTCGAGGTGAGAGGAGAGGAAAGGTATAGGGTAAATATAATAATGGTTTATTAAATGGATATAACTCAGGGCTAGTGTGAAGTAGACCTCTCTTATTGACGTTCACACGAAAAAACTCGCCCGAAAACAAACATTTCGACCTAAAAAAAAAAGACAACTTTTATTGCCGGGCTTGACCGATGAGGCAGGGCTTCGCGGACCCCCACTTGAAAACCACTGACCTAGAAGACTACATAATTCGAAAAAAAAAATATAAGACATCCATCGACCAACGCTTGTTACCCCGACCATCCGACAAACTTTTTCGTTTTATGACGTCACGCAGCAGCTACGGATGTCAGCCATTGACACTGGCGAAATTCGGGGTGCAGTTTCGTACATACGCTCACGAAACGTTTAGTTTATAACGGGAGATCATATATCAAAATAAAAATGTTGTTTCTCTACATGAAGGCTTCCTCGACGTAACGAGCGCAAAAACTTAAGTACTTCCGGTTTCGACCGGACAATCCCTTTAAGTTTTGCGTCTGGGAATGTATGTCCTCAGCATGCCCAAACAGCTGCCACCCACCGCCGCTCGCTTCCCGTGGTTCAGTGCGTGATAAAATCTCCTGTTTTGTGTGTGTTGGGTTTTTATTCTTCGAAAAGTTTACATCATTCTGAATAATAAATAAATAAATTTGAATCCGTCAACTATTCAAAGTTCTTTCCTTTCTTGTGTTTACTGCGCCAAACTCTCTGCCCTCAATTTTCTAGATTGCAATGTTATTATTGTCCCCAGAAGTCTTCGAACGTATTCTTTTTTATTTTTTTTAAGTATTTAATGTCCAAATGTTCTGCCAGTCCATTTTGTACTTGAAATCCTTGCCTTCCCAGGTTTCTGTGTTGTGGTTGACAATAGGTATACGTCTGTCCTTCAACCCGTAACGAGACTTGGGGGAGACGCCGGGGGAACTGATAAGGGGATAGGGGCACGAAGTTTCTGAAAGCCGGGGATTTCAGGACGGGCCAGATAACGCGGGGAATTCGCAGCTGGGGTTTTTGACTCGGGGATTTCGGGATTGAATTATTTCGTGCACCACTTTGGACTTCAGAAAACAATGCAGGAGCTGTAGGCGGGACGCTGGAATCCGTACAACACTACTCGTAAGACGATATCTCGAATGGACGGCCGTATTTTTAGAAAAAGAGGTCGAGGTTGAACAAGGCCGACGAGGCGCGTGACCGTCAAGATACCTAGTTTCCTCCCCTCTTCGCTTCGCCCCCTCAAGGCGGCGAGGCGGAGAAGACGCGAGGCCGTTCCCTCTCCTCGGAGAAACAAGCCGTAAACATATGTGTCAAATACGCCTCCTTTTTTTTTAAAATACGGTCATCTGTTCGAGATATTGCTGTATGAATGATGTTTTGGTGTTTGTAGCATCCCGTTGCACGCTTTTGGCCGCCGTATTCTGTGTAGGATTACCAACCGTGCCGGATTTTGCGGGATTGTCCCGACTTTTCATTACGCGTCCCCGGTCCTGCATTGTCCCTGTCGGGACAGCTGTATATCCCGGATTAAGGCCAGACCGTCCAGTTAAAATTTTTATGTGATCCAATGCACGCCCAACAATGCGCGTTACGCGGCGAAGCACGAATCGCACGAAGCAATGCAGCGGTGGCTAGCGTTGGCTGTAAGATGCTTTAGCGTCTTTAGCATGCAAACCGTGGCAAGCCTGGAATCGGGGCGACACTGGTGCCGGGCAGCGCCTATTATCGTCATCATCGTTTGCATAATCCCCTTTGTGTTTCCCATCTCCTCCCCCGCACTGTTCCCCCCCCCCCCCCCCCCCCCCATAAGCTTTCCTCTATAATATTTTTTGTGCGACTGCCACTGCGTGGTGAGAAAGGCTAACGCATGTTTCGTCGGTTTACAAACGTATAAAACCTTTTGTTTCTCCTGCCTCCTCCCTTGCGCTGCCTGCCCCCCCCCCCCCCTTTCCCGTTCCGACTGCGTTCATTGAAGAGTTAATAACCCTAGTTTTGTGAAATCCAGATTTCAGTTCAGCATCCCTTTAATAAGTCAATGAGTGGAAGTTAGGCAATTGATTTGGTGGTTGTCATTCAATTTTTTATAGGGACGTCCACCGCGGTGCACAGCGTTAGGAATGATGTCTTTGTTTTTAGTGTCTTTATTGTTCGCAGTCATTCGTGAAACACCATGTACGTTTATATTTACGCCGCAACACAATAGCATTTCCGAGCTGTGTCCAGCCACTGTTCTAAGACAAGCGAAAAATTTCGTTTATAATTTCATCGGGTCTGCGGTTTTTTCATCACTTACTTTACTAAATATCGACCCGAAACTTCACACTAAAGTACAGACTGCGCCCAGCAACACCTTTGTTCTTTACTTTTGTTCGGCTTGTCTGAAATGCCGGAGGCGAGGAGCGTAAATCCTCGAAGATTTTGCCAAGTTTCTCAAGCTCTCTTTTGAGGTTTGTCTGCTTTCTCTGCGCACCTTTTGTACCTATGTGGTTATTTTATATAGGAATTGTTTCCAACTTTAGCAAGTCTAAATTGTGGGGTTCGTAACCCAATATTTCGGTTATGAAACTCGGCACACGCGCAGGCTAATGGCGTCAGACCTCCGTTTTGTTGTTAGCTGAGGCTTGTCTTTCGAAATCGATGAGTTTGATGGTATGGGAAGAAAAGAATAAGGGATCTCGGTCTTCGCACGAGCCCTGCTGCACGCACCGGCATGATGATGAAAATAATCACGTTAAAACAGCCTGTAGCTCGCAGTAACAAGGACACGTTTATTCAAGAAGATACTGAAGGGAATTCATGGTTTGCATTTGACGATGGTAAGCAGCTGATGGAGTTCCGAGTCCGAAACGGCCGAGCGTTGTTTCGAAACTAACCAAACACGTTTGTATGCATTGGAGTACAGGGTTGGGAGGGGGGGGGGGGGGGGGGGGGTCGAGAGTGAGTGAATAAACTTTTATTGTAGCGACGTGTGACAAACTCTCGGGTGGAGCCCCTAGTCCGGGGCCCCATATGTGGCGGCGACCGCCTTGGCGCGGTCCACCCGCGTTTGCTGGCCAGTGGCCGTGTTATCGGTCAGCCGCTCCTCCCAGGAGGTGGGGGTGGGATTGGGATTGGGTGGGACGGCGGAAATGAGCCGGCACTGCCAGACCATGTGAAAAAGGTTGGGACGGTCGCCGCAGTGCGGGCACTGAGGCGGGCTGAGTGACGGGCAGAGGTAAGAGTAGAAGAGGGGGGTCGCCAAAGTGTTAGTTTGCAGTTGTCGCCATATTACGGCGTCTTTGCGAGTAAGGGAAGGGTGAGGAGGCGGATAATGCTGCCGAGCGAGGCGTAGATCTGCAAGGTGAGTGCTGTAGGAGTAAGGGGCTGGTTGGATGCTGACAAAGTCTTCCCCTGGCGCCCGGTGTGAGAGGTCTCGGGCGAGCGCATGAGCGCGCTCATTACCGGGGACGGCTGCGTGCCCAGGCACCCATATCAGCCGGAAATTGTGGGAGGTGGAAGATAGGAACGGGTCGAGTAAAGATGCAGTGGAAGGATGTAAGGTGTTATATAGGAAGTGCCGACAGGCCGTCTGCGAATCAGTGAGAATGTGAATGGGCATGGAGGAGGAAAGAAAGGAGGTAGAAAGTATTGCCCTGGCTACCGCTCGTTCTTCCAGGATGGAGACGTCGGTAAGACCACGCTCAGTGGCCGCGTGGACTGTCCTGAGATCAGGGTCCACGACAACTGTAATACCCCCGCGCACACCCTGTGGGCTGGCGTCCGTGAAGAGGGCACGAACGGTATCGCAACCTACCGGATACGCGCGTCGGAGGTAGCGCGAACGATGGTCGCGCCTAGCCGAGTGGCGGGTAGGATTCATATGACGGGGCATGGGAGCCACAGTGAGTCTGGCACGCGCAGCGGGGGAGAGACCCTCAGCTGCGAGGGTAGCGGGACAGGGTGGAAAACCAAGGGTGGCAAGGAGTGCCCGCCCCTGAGCCGTGCAGCGCAAGCGCGTCAACTGGGCAGCCCGATGAACTTCCATGAGCTCCTCCTGAGTGTTGGTCACCCCAAGCCTCTCGAGGCAAACGGTGGCTGTGCGAACAGGGAGGCCGAGAGCAAGTTTCTGCGCCTTCCGCAGCAATACAGACATACGAGTGCGTTCGGTCTGGGTGAGGTTGTGGTAAGGAAGGTGATAGGTTAAGCGAGTGTGTATCAAGGCCTGGACAAGGCGTAGGGCATCCGCCTCTTTAAGGCCATGTCGACGATTTGAGACGCGACAAAGCATGTGCATAATTTGGTTGCACTGGGTGGTGAGTTGATGGAGGGTTTGAGTTGCTTTAGCGTTGGATTGTAACACAAAGCCAAGCACCCGTATGGCCGATTTACGCGGGACGGGTTTGTCGTCTAATGTGATGGTAATGGGGAGGTCGGTCTGTCCGCGAGCGTGTTTTGTCACGATTAGTAATTCTGACTTCGCGGGGGAACAGGTGAGGCCTCCACGCCGGGCGTAGTGCTCGATGGTAGTAGCGGCTTCTTGTAGCTGAGTCTCTATGTGTCCGAGGGAGCCTTTCGTTACCCAGACAGTAATGTCATCAGCATAAATTGCATGTCTGACATCCGAGATCTGATCCAGAAGGGGAGGAAGACCTCGCATGGCAAGGTTAAACAAGAGCGGAGAAAGTACAGAGCCTTGCGGTGTGCCACGGTCTGCCACTGGCGCGGAAGGAGAGCGAAGATGACCAAGGGCGAGGCTGGCAGATAGGTCACGGAGGAAATTGCGGACGTAATTGTACACTTTCACTCCGCAGCCAGTGGCTGCCAACTGTTCAAGGACCAGGTCGTGGGAGAGGTTGTCAAAGGCCCCCTTAAGATCTGCGGCAAGGACGGCGCGATATTGGGCAGTCCTCGGCGAGTCTAAAACATCATGTTGGAGACGGAGCAGTACGTTCTGGGTAGAAATGCCACTACGGTAGCCATAAAGGGTGTCAGGAAGAGCTGATGTGTCCGCAAGAAATTTGTGGAGGCGAAGCTGTACAACCTTCTCAAGCAGTTTGCCCAGACACGAGGTAAGAGAAATCGGGCGCAAATTCTCCAAGGAGAGGGGTTTGCCAGGCTTGGGAATCAGAACCACTGTTGCTTCCTTCCACTCCTTGGGAAGGGTACCCGACTCCCACACCTCGGTGAAGTAGGTAGTAAGCTGCGGGGTGTCCGAATCAGAGAAGTTGTAGAGAAGAGAGTAGCGGACCTGGTCAGGACCAGGGGATGTATTGCGGCGTATGTCGGTCAGTGCAGCGCGAATCTCAATTGCTGCGATCGGTGCGTTAAGATAAGGGAGTGTGTTGGGGGGACCCATGTAGTCCGCGTAACGTGGAGCGTCAGGAGGGGGAAGGTAACGTTGTCGTAGCTGAGTGAGGCATTGGGCGTCTGTTATGTTAGTGGCGCGTAGAAGTTTATGAATGCCCTTGGCCCTGTCCGATTTGGCTTGACCGGGCTGTATGAGGTGACGGAGTAGGGACCACGTTCGTGCGGTACCGAGCGTGCCATTGAAATTGTCACATAGCGCGTGCCAGTTTTCACCAGTAAGGTTGGTAGCATAGTCTGCAGCATCAACAGTAAGTTGGGCAATACGTAGTTTTAGCCTCTTGTTCCGGCGTTGACGTCGCCACCGTTTGGTTAGGCTACGACGTGCTTCCCACAGATGGAGTAGGTGGGAGTCTATATCCGGTGCATCTGGAGTGGTAGTAAGGGGGCGCGTGTGTCGGTTTAGCCGACACACGCGCCCCCTTACATCTGGAGTGGTAGTAAGGGTGAGTGTGTCGGAGGAGGTATAAGAGGAGGACGATGCGCGAAAGGCAGGCCAGTCTGTGATACGGATGTGGCGTGCTTCCCCTGTGAAGTCTTTAGTGTGGATACGGGTTTCAAGAATCGAATGGTCACTGCCGAGCTGTTCCTCAAGGTTCTGCCAGGTGCAGGGTTTAGTGCCACGGTACATGGTAAGGTCTGGGCACGTGTCTCGTGCAACGCTGGTTCCAAGACGTGTGAGTGTCGATGAATCAGTAAGTAAAGTGAGATTCTGTTGTTGAATCAGAGTGTGGAGCTTTCGGCCTTTAGGTGTGTCGCGAGGGTAAGCCCAAGTTGGATGTGGAGCGTTAAAATCGCCTCCAATGAATGTGGCGCAACCCTTGCAGCGTGCGGCTTCAAACAACTTGTCAAACCGTGCATGACGATCTTGAGGGAGGCTGTAGATATTGAGTAGACGGAGGGATTGGGTGTTACGCGTGCGTGGATTTGCAGGAAGGAGTTCAAGTAATACATGTGGAACGGCCTGGCTGTTGAAGGTCAAGTCGACGGCGGTATGAACGCGCTTGACTAGGGTTGCCACAAGGTGGTCTTTATCAGGATCATTTTGTGCCACATATGTGACATATCCAGGAAGTTTGGGAAGGGTACGAGGCTTTTGTGGAAAGATGATGTCGGGTGGGGGAGTGTGCGATTGGATATACTGGATTAGACTGCAGCGTTTTTTTCGGAAACTTCGGCAATTCCACTGCCATACCGTGAGGTCTGAAAAAGACCGTGGTGTGGTGGATGCAGGGGACTACTGGTCGCCATTTACAAGGATCGAATAAGGGGAAGGGCCAGTTGAAGAAATGTAAGAATGCTACGGGCCCATTCTGCATCAACAGATTCCAAGAACCTGCACGTGAAGTTTGCTGCTGCTTGAAGGTTCAAGACCCACCCCTTGCTTGGAGCTGTGTCTGTTGAAACGGACAGAGTCCTCCGTTTTGTTGTTCTGCGCTGTCTTGGATCGGTGGGCGCGCTCACTGTAGAACTCGAGAAGGCGGCATAGCTCATCAACACTGAGAACCAGCCTCAGTGTTGATGAGCTATGCCGCCTTCTCGAGTTCTGCCTTGGCAATACGTACTTCAGCTTCAAGGGTGAGATTTTCAAACAAGTCAACGGAAGGGCAATGCGCGCCTCTATTTCTGTCACGACGGCAAACCTCACAATGGAAGTGGTTGAACAGAAAGCGCTTAGCACTTTCGCCAACAGGCAAAAGAGTTCATGCGTATGTAGATGACTGTTTTTGCATCGTGAAGAAATCAGAGGTGAACCACTTCCTCGAACACCTGAATTCCATAGAACTGGCCATCCAGTTCACTGTAGAATACGAGAGAGATAGAGTCCTGCCGTTCCTCGATGCTCTGGTGAAAAGGCAAGGAGACAAGCTGGGGTTCACGGTCCACAGGAAGCCAACAGACACCTGACGCTACCTTGATTATGACTCGAACCACCCAACGAGTCACCGTCGGTGGTCTCTACTTTTTTGTCTAGAGCAACGACCATCTGCTCGTCGGAAAGAGATAGAAGAAAGGAGAAACAGACCATACTTGCTGACTTAAAAAAAAAAAAAATGAAAGCCGTTTACAACTCCCTGTAACACCGAATTAGAGCGCAGCTCTTGAGGAGGAGGAGGGAAGGGTACTGAGGGTTACCTGTTCTCGGGGGGGGGGGGGGGGGGGGGGGTCATGTGACCTTGGGGGGTCACGTGACCCCCAGAAATCTTTTTCCGCTAGATTTAGCGGGGAATTTTTTCCGCTAGATTTAGCGGGGAAATTTTCCCGCTAGATTTAGCGGAGAAATTTTTCCGCTAGATTTAGCGGAGAAATTTTTCCGCTAGATTTAGCGGGAAAATTTTCCGCTAGATTTAGCGGGGAATTTTTTCCGCTAAATCTAGCGGGGAAAATTTTCCCGCTAGATTTAGCAGAAAAATTTCCCCGCTAAATCTAGCGGGGAAATTTACCCATAATGCACCGCGCGGTTACGCCGACGGCGACGGCGACGGCGACGCCGCTCAAGCCGGAAACGGGCCCCTAAGAGCTGCGCTCTAAAATAAAGAACGGCTACTCAAGGAGTTTTGTTCAACGCGTCGCCCGTCGACAGTTCTGCACGCGCAATAACCATGGATCGTCGGGTGACGCACAGCCCCGTCCCATCACGCGCATAAGCGTCCCCTATGTAAAAGGGACCAGCCAGACACTGGCGCGCGTGCTCCGAAAAGAAGGGATCCAGGTGGCGCACAAGCCAGTGTCAACATTAGGACGGCTCATGCCAAGGCCGAAAGATCGCCTCCCAAAAGAGAAAGCACAAGGCGTGGTCTATAAGATACCGTGTGCGGAGTGCACCGCCGCCTACATCGGTGAAACTAATGTCATATTCAATTGGGGCGCACCACACCGCACCGCACTGCACCGACGGACGCGTCGCGTTCACATGGTCGTGCCGGTGCGACTGCACTACGTTCATTTGGGACTTGGTGCGACGCACGACACCGGCGCGTTGCTGCACCAGCTGCACCGTCGAAAGGAGACCGTGCAGCTTCGCGCACTGCGGGCCGGCGCGGCCTTGAGCTACCGCCCTCCGCCTCCTTCGGCCCCTTCTTTCCCTCGCTTCGTCTTCCACGTCTCGGTAAACATGGCGGCTCGGGAGACTCTCGCTAGATGGCGCGCGCCGCCTCCCCACTCGCGGCGGATTTTGTTCAGTGGTCCAGCCGTTTATGTTTTGCCCTTGAAGTGACCGCGCCAAGCACGTTGCACGGCGGAATGCTTCGTGTTCACTTGGTAGTGCATCATACGCTGCACCCGCGCGGTGGCGCGGCCTTGGGTGCAGCACTTTCTCGGTGCTGCGTGCGCCCCAATTGAATGTGACATAGATCTTTTCCCGAACGCATGCGCCAGCACCAGAACGATGCGCGCAATTTCGACCGCGATTTAGAGGTCGAAGTCTTTTCGCATCCCTCTTCAGACAGACAGGATGTCAAAGAAGGAATTACGGTCAGTCCTTGATGGAACTTTTTTTTTTTTATTTTGCTTTTTTTTTTTAGCCTATTGAAGACTCTTCACCGTCCTAAACCACTACCTTCAAGGTATAGTGCCAAGCCTACGGGAAAGTAATCTCGGGACCAAAACTTCCACTTCAAACTTCAAGCTTCATCTCATTTGGCGTCTCAAACAAATTCGAAAAATGCATTGCAGTATCAACATTTCTGTATTTGTATTTCTGCCCTTCCGAAAATGTATTCCTGTATTTGTATTTCCAAATACTTTTTGCTTCTATTTGAAATGTATTTCCGATACGTATCGCGATACATTTTTAGATATATTTTGATATCAGTATTTTAGCTACTATTTTAATGTAGAAATACAAATACAAAAATGTATTTGTATTTCCAAATACATTTTTGAGTATTTCTGCCCAACACTGCTCCAACAAAATGTAGCAGTTGTGACCAGATGCAAATTTTCAGAACTTGTATACCGTTACACTAGCAACATTTATAAGCGATTTTCGGAAATTTTCGGTGAGGAAATGGTGGTTAGCTAGGATCGTAAATGCGTGGAGATGAATTGCATCTCCAGAAGGAGTCCCACTTTCTCACTCGAAATTTTCGAAAATCGCTACAACTTCTTGTCGGATAACGGTACGTTCCGAAACTTTGGCGCCTGGTCTCGACCGCCAACGGGACATTTGGATGGAAACTGTCGGCGTTCAGCGACGCGTATAGCTTACCTTATCGGTGAAAAAAATACGGTTCTCCGTGGTTGAAGCTCGCTAACCCGCGCTCTTTAGCAAAAGAATGTTCTACAACAAGCACCCGACGGTATTTTCCCAGCCGAGTGGTTGTTGGACCACTCAACAAGCGGTGAACAAGGAAATGAGGCACAGATTTCATTTCTCTGTGTTTTAGAGCACAGCTCCCAGGCGCCCGTTTCCGGCTTGAGCGTCGTTGCCGTCGCCGTAACCGCGCGGCGCATTATGGGTAAATTTCCCCGCTGAATCTAGCGGAAAAATTTCCCCGCTAAATCTAGCAGAAAAATTTCCCCGCTAAATCTAGCGGAAAAATTTCCCCGCCAAATCTAGCCGAAAGATTTCCCCGCTAAATCTAGCGGAAAAATTTCCCACTAAATGTAGCGGAAGCGGAAACATTTCCCCTTTATTCTAGCGGGAAAATTTCCCCTCTAAATCTAGCTGAAAAATTTCCCCACCCAATCTAGCGGAAAAATTTCCCCGCTAAACCTAGCGGAAAAGTTTCCCCGCTAAATGTAGGGGAAACATTTCTCCGCCAAATCTAGCGGAAACATTTCCCCGCTAAATCTAGCGGAAACATTCCCCCGCTAAATCTAGCGGAAAAATTTCTCCGCTAAATCTAGCGGAAAAATTTCCCCGCTAGATTTAGCGGAAAACTTTCCCCGCTAAATCAAGCGGTAAAATTTCCTCGCTAAATCTAGCGGGAAAATTTCTCTGGGGGTCACGTGACCTGGTGGTCACGTGACTCCCGCCGAGGTCACGTGATCTCGAGGGGGGGTCACGTGACCGCCCCCCCCCGAAAACACGTGACCCTCAGTACCCTTCCCTCCTTTTCAAGAGCTGCGCTCTAATTCGGCGTTACAGGGAGTTGCAAACGGCTTTTATTTTTTTTTCTGTGAGATCACCTTCGTGATAATAAATAATTATTCAAGTTAATGTACTCACAATAGCGATGCTTCCTGCTCAGAATTCTGACTATACTTATGGTGAATTCCACTCGTAGATCCTGAGGGCTTTCCCATATCCGCGAGGGAGGCGAAATTCCGCTCCTTGGGGCCCGCTCCGAATCGACGAGGGGAAGATAAACTTGCATTTTAGGAGCGATCTCCCCCACACCCCTCCCCACTCTTTCCCCCTCCACCGTTCAAAATGGCCGCTGCTCGAACTTGACAAGCCCACCAACGCCTCAGCCGACTGAGCTTAACCGACGACCAGTGACGACTGTCACTGCTTAGCTGCAGAAATAAGAGGCGACACAGGCCGGGCGAAATTATACGTACCACAGCGCCCATGTCACAAATCACGAATGCGTCCGTGTTCGGCACCGTCACATACCTTTCGGCCGCCTCGAAGCGGCGGGGCACGGACAGCGATTGCCAGCGGTGGAGTTCAGATTTCTGGTACGACTCCAATAAACACAAAGGTAACAAACCATCACTTGCGCAGTCGTTGCCTAATCACTTCTTGCTTTATTTCACGGGAAGACGCCGGCGGAATGCGGTGTAAAAAGGTAAACAATCATTGGCTGCAGAAGGAACAGGCCCTTGCATTCGCCTCCGGCTCTTCTGTCGTTCTTCCTCTCACGATCAAAGATGTCAGCGCTTACGATTTACCATGCTCTACAGTCCTGGCTTTGTATCCCTGATCTACGCGAGGTAGAAGCGTTCGAGCCGTCACAATCCCGCGTAAACAACCGACGCACCCGCACAGATCCAACTCGACGGCCCGACCAGCCCGCCGACCTCTCCAACCTCGCCGCGCATGCTCATTGCCGATTTAGACGGAATTCACCTGGGCTGCTCTGTCAACTTCCGGAGAGATCTGTGAAATCCCGCAGAGCCAGTTCGGCGGGGTTTGAGGCGCTCCGTGGAGCGGGCGCTGCCAGCGATCTACGAGCGGAAGATGACCAACTCGAGCCAGATCTGCGAGCGGAATATGTGCGCTTCAAATGGAGCGCTTTTGGAGCGCTGGAGATCTGCGAGCGGAATTCACCATTAGTCTCAGCTTAGCTCCAAACATGGCTAAAGCTACGGGTTTGTGGGGCCAATCAAACGCCGGCGATATGACGCGACTCGCCCACAGTTCGTATATCACTTCGCGCAGAATCTGCGCAGAGGTGCAGAGGAGTCGAAGGGAGACATTTCGTCTGCTACAGAAAAATCGACGGCATCGTCTGCTACATAATTAAAAATGCCATTTTTCGTCCTGGAATAAAGCTCCGGTTCAGTGTGGTGGCTGCTGGGCTTCGCGGAGGGCAGTCGCACTGCCGGCAGAGGAAGGCCGGGGCTGGAACACGGAAGTTGGTAACGTTTGGTGCCCAGACGGGTCTTCTCTGCCGCGGTGCCGTCCGGATCCAACGGAAAAAGCGGGTTGCGCGAGCTCTGTGGGAAGACGGCCGCACTGTCGCTGATTTTAAACAAAGCAGCGTTCTTTCTCCGAAAACGGATAACTGCAACAAAAATATACCGCGTCCCTCCGGTCGCACGAAAGTTCGCGTTTTCTAGGCGCTCCACCGATACCTCTTGGTTTTGCCTCTGACCACGGCCTCGACAACCGATTTTGAGTCGTTTTTCATCGGAGAGCGTTTCCCGCCGTCGGCGGATCAACTTTTTTTTGGTCTATTTCCCAACCTCTGTTAGCTCCTATGTTCTTTGAACAACTTCGTAGTACGACGCGGTTTGAAACTCCTGACGAAGAAGAGTATACACATTCATCCCGATCTCGCGCCTGCCGCCCAAACGTGCATTTCTTATTTTATGTTGCGTTGTCGGTGGAAATTAGGAAAACAGAAAACCATGGGATGTCCAGCTACTTGGAGAAGAAAGCGTCAAAATTAAAACCCACAATTCGGCCGCAAAAAAAAAAAAAAAACAAAACAAAACAAAAAAGTGTAGTAGCGGCATTAGTGTTGCCAGAAGGTAGGCGGCTTTTGTCGAATCATATTCATTACTGCATTATAAGGAACATGGAAAGTCATTTATTCAATTCATTTTTTGATAATTAATCCTTAGGAGGGCACAACTGGAAAATTCTGGAGTATTTGCGCACAAACATATTTGTACAATTTTACTTTTGCGAACTACTTCGTGATGCGTATGAGCGCTCTTTTCCAGGCGGTGAACCGTCCCCAGCCTTTGGTTGCGCTCAGAAGGAAGGATGGAACATGCTTTATTTACAGCAGTTCATATTGCCCGAGCCGCTCGGCGCTAAGCTGAAACGAAGAATAGCATGTTGGCGCACTTATAAAAAAAGAAAATAAACAAATTAGAACAATGACAACCATAGACCTACGTACTTTCAGGTTACAATATTTATTTCGCATAAAGCAAACACGTCAGTCGCTAGTTTTTTAGTGAGCAGGAGTTGAGTCTGCCAGAGTATGGCGACATTGTTATTCACTGTAGATGAAATATTTGCAGTGCAGTGCGACTGCTCACCTGGGATCTTTAACGTGCATCATGCGGTAGTGATACACGACCGCACGCCGGTACCATACCAGAGCGAAACGGGTTGGTGTGGGGATTGAATTTACTTCATGTGGGAACTCGCCGTCAGCAAACGGGAAGGGGAGAAATATAGAAAGTAAAGGATTGCTTGACTGAAAACACGTACGCCCTTATTGCTACGTACATCTCGATGCACCTGTATTGCTGCTGTGGTAGAGGGGAGAAGCAGCGCCTAACATTCTAAGACAGAAAAAGGAATTATAGATTAAAAGAGAGAAACAGCGGATGCTCGCTCTAGAGAACAGCAGTCAGGGCTAAAAATATCAGGGCAAACTGATGGCTGGAACGTGTTTTCGCAACCAGATAACAAATTGCAAATAAAGAAACCGTTTTAGACTGTCTTTAGTGAGTTAGAGCGTCAAAGTTAATTTGTATAGATCGTACCACAAGGTTGCCATACCGAATAACTTGCATGGTAAGCAGCAAAGGCTACGGCCGCGCAGGCGATCCAATCATAGGTAGGCACGCGAAAGCGCGCCGCCGAGCGCAGTCCTGTGGAGAGCTGTCACGCGTTTCGCTCCTTACCTCTTTGATTGGTTCGTAGAAGCCGCAGCGTTAATACTTTGTCAGGTTCGGTGGTGCCTTCTTATGGTTTCCGTTCTTGGCCTCACGACCAGAATTTGCCTCGCCATGACATCACGAGTTCGTCGAATCCTGGCTACTTCTCACCAGTTGCGAGGCACAAGTTTGATGGTATGTGTACAAAATTAGAAACGTTTACAAATCTCTATAAGAAGAAATTAGAGCGCAGCTCTCGAGGAGGAGGAGGGGAGGGTACGGAGGAGAGGGTATGTTTTTCCTCTGTACCCTCTCCTCCTCCCGTCCTCCTCCCCCCTCCTCTGCACTTCGTCCTCCCCTTCCTTTGCTCCTCCTCCTCCTCCTCCTTTCCCGCTAATTTTAGCGCGGTTACGCCTACGCCGACGGCGCTCAACCCGGAAACGGGGGCCTAAGAGCTGCGCTCTAAAAGCAAGATTGAAGCTTGGAAGCATCGCATTGTTAAACCTAGAAGCCTACAACCAGTGGTGTCACAAAAGGGGGGCGGAGGGCGGACCGCCCTGGGTGCAGCACTCAGGGGGGTGTCACGGCGGGCCACACGAGCGGTGGGGAGGGGGGGGGGGGGTCGCGGCAAGCCACGAAATCAAGGAGGGGGGGGGGGGGGTTTCGCGGAGGGCTACCGCCCCGGGTGCCACTGACCCTAGTGACGCCACTGCATACAACGTCAAAGTTGACAGTGAGATTGCCCTCACATCCGTAGATGAAAGCAAAATGAATCTAAATAAAGACGTCATAGCGACCGTTTGGTGAAGCGCGAACGTCAACCACAGCGATGCTTTTGGTCGCGCACGTCGCACAGGAGCGAAAAAAACCTCAGAAGCAATTGACAACAGCAGACCATAGAAGGGCGGGAGCTACTGCTGGCGTAGATGTCGCGTTGTCTGCAGCGTACAGCGTATTACCTTCGCATATATTCTTTATCCTAGAGTTCTAGCTTGTAAAGAAGGTGCCTCTGTCGGCGAAAGACACCGCATCTTGATAGGCACATAGTGTCACTCGAACTCTACATGGCGTCCACGCTTGATGTGTATCAAGGCACCCGTCACCGGGTCCTTTGAGCTATGAAGCCCAATGTTTACCGCGCTCCGAATGCAACCTCCGCGATTCGGGAGGCTAACAAAGCTGGCCGTCAAGCGTAAAGTCAACGAGTCTTCCGCGGTTTCCCCGAGGGCGAATAAGGCGCCTTTGTAAGATTTAAAAGAGGTGCAGATAAATTTGCAAGCTGTGGAGAAGCTTAGGCTGCCGAACCTAGGGATCCTCTGTTCCATCTCCACCCCTGCCCGTTTTAATCTGGATGAGTACCGTACGTGCGGTTGTGTATCACAATTGCGTGACGCACGTTAAAGACCCCTGGGCTTAGAGTGTGGTACCCGCACTGGCTAAATTTGTTATCTACATCGAAGGTACTAGACACCTACTGGGGCTGACGAACTGCCGAATGTCTAAACTATAGTTTCGAACCGTATTTGAACCGAACCGTCATTTTCAGCCGAACCGGAACTGAACCGAACCGAAATATTCGCCGCCATTTTGGAACTGAACCTGAAAAAGTATAGGGGTAACCGGTTCAAAGCGGTTCACTGTAAAATTTCTTTTTTTTGTATTACAAAATGAATGTGAAATAAAAATTGGCAGCTGAATTTTTATGTAGTGATCAAATTGCCATATACCAAACTGCAATGTACCAGAAATTGTAGGTTTCCCTGGCATTCTTTTTATTGGCATTCTGACTAATCATCTCTCACGCGGTCACGTGATGTCATGGTGTCAAGGCAAGCTGTCAAGTAATGTCACGTCTCGTGACTTACTGCGTTAAGTTGACTTATACTGAGGACGTCACTATATTAGCTTTTTTGACACCGTGGCGTTACATGACATCACGACTTCTCACCGCGAGTCACGTGACACCGTGACGTACTCGACTGGCATGAGCTCGAGTCGAGTGCTCGGGTTCATGACAGTGAGCATCGGCAAACATTCGAGTATTGGCTCGTGCTTAAAGGCAAGAATAGCCGAACTCTAAAAATGTCTGAAGCTCAGCTCATGCTCTATGCAGGGGGTCTCAAACACGCGGCCCGTGACTCGCTGGGACGCGGCCCGCAGATAACCGGCTACGAGTTCCGGTTTCCATGTCTCGAGGGCTAGAAATGGCATGCGCCATCATGATCTCATCTCGCCGATTTATTTTCGCTCGAAAAGTAGCTCCACCCTTTTAACGTATTCACAAAGTTTTTAGTTATCTGTATTCATTTGCCCTTTGTTTCGCTTTATGTTTTCCTTCCCAGCTTTTTGTAATGTACAAAAATTCCGCTACTAGGCTGCAAGCGCGAGCTCTTTGTTCAAGGTGCATCTCGGCTGCGCGAACTCTAGATCAGCAGGAGCAACTGCCGAAAATAGAGTTAGGGGCTCGGGATGGCCCTAAAACAAGTATCACAATTAAAAGATATGTGTGGGTGTTGTCATAGGAATCGCCAGGAAAGCGAGAACTGCCAAATTAACAGATTTTTTTTTTAGAGACATGTCGAGCTTAGTTAATTTCTGAGTGAATTGAGCAACGGGAACGACAGTGTACACCCACCGGCGATATGAAGGTGTACGCCGGACCGTCGACCGCTCCATGCTATCAGCCCCATGACGCTGCTGCTGTGCGACTTGCTTTCTTATCGCGCTCTTCGCCGAGATTAAGCGTTTGGATCAAGCGCTGTTCTCAGCTCTGCTGCTATTCCCCGCAGAAAGCGCGAGGATTGGGGAAGGAGCCGTTCAGACGCTATACTATGTGATTTAGTAGCTTTTTGTTGTGACATGCGCGCTAATCCGAAAGGCTGGGGAACGAATCCAAAAATGACTTATACTTTCGGCTTCTTAAAAAAAAGAACACAATATTCTTTCATTTGTGTGGTGTGTCAGCAACCGCGTCGCACTTGCGACGATATATTAGCCACGCCCACAAAAAGAGATGCCGAAATCAAAACCCACTTCCACGCTTTCTGCAGGGAGTAGCAGCAGATCTGAAAACAGCACTCGAGCCGCCACAGCAGCCGCGTCATGGCGCTGATACGAATCCCGGAGAAAAGCTCACCGGAGATAAGCTCACCGTAGAAAAGCTCACCGCCAAACCGACGAATGCGGAGAGAAGCTCACCGGCCACTGAGCGCATGCGGAGAAAAGCTCACCAATTTTTTTTCTTCTTTTTATTTGGAGGCTGTTGGATCATGCGTAACATATAGCAATTTATTATCATTAAAATTCGTCAGCTTTGTAGGAAAGGAAATGTCCTTTTTCGTAATATTTCTTAAGCTTATTGGGTATATTGCTCCCAAATTAATAATTGCGGGCGAGTGTTTTTTGTGGCTTACTCTTTAAGCATCGAAAGCCTAACGGCCTAACTGAAAACTTAATGAACTTGAAGAACAGGAAAATGTTCGAACACTTAATAATATCTGCCTAAAACCTAAAAATCAAAACTGTAAATGCCGAAAATCCGAAAGTGCATGCGCAACAACGCGGTGCCTGAAATTCACTTTGAAGCTTTTGTTAACCTTTGAATACAGGATAAAACAATAAGTAGGATATCGAGGCTTCTTTCTTCCACGGACATGCACGTTTTCTAGCCGTTCGTGCTGATGCTTCCACACGTTGCCTTTGTGTGATAGTGCCCTTTTACGGTGAGCCACTCATGACTTTCAGAGCTGCACACTGGCACCGTTGTTACTGGTGACCTATATAAGAAGTCTTCTGTAAGGTAGTGAATCGGGCGAGTTGGTAAACGATAAACATGATGAAAACCGCTCAAACGACGACGACGGAGTGAAGACAACAAACACGAGAGGACGAAGCTGTTCTCGCAATTAAAGAATTATTAGTCAAATTAGCAGAAATAAAATAGCGTAGCCGACACTGATTACATCAGCAAACACCTACTTTTCTATTAGGCATTACACAATATTTGGAGCTGAAACGGTTCGCCACACCGCTATTCATATTAGCTCGCAAAGAACAAACCTCTTTATCTGACAGAGCTACCGACTGCTCAGTGTCAGCTGTCGATAAATTGTTCTTTTTTACCGGTGTACGATGTTCTGATTTTATACTTGCGGCTTCATTAATATACAAAATGGTTCATTACTAATTTCTGAGGGATTAGTAAATATGCACAATGAACTTCAAGAATATTACAAAAATGAGGACATACTTTTATTGAAGTGACGAATGCGAATTGTGTTAAATTGCCACGTTAGGCGCAAAATCCGCTAAGTTAAAAAAAAAAAAAAAAAAGGTGAGCTTTTCTCCGCATCCGCTCAAAGGCCGGTGAGCTTTTCTCCGTATCTGCCGGTTTTGCGGCGAGCTTTTCTCCGGTGAGCTTATCTCCGGTAAGCTTGTGTCCGGTGAGCTTTTCTCCGGTGAGTTTTTCTCTGCCGCCCCGCTGATACTATGTTGTGCCCGTTACTGAAATTAAATAACAAAGTAGCATTACTCGTTACTAGGGTTGAGCAGTATCGCAATACAAACGTATCGCGATAGTATTTCAGAAATACATTTCCTATCTCTATTTCGGTATCGCGATACATTTTGTTTTCACCGCGATCTGTATTCCTGTATCGAAATACATTTGGAATGCTTCTTTGTATCGCGATACAATCAGGATGAAATGTATTTCGTTACATTTCTCAAAAAATCGCCCCCCCCCCCCCCCCCCCGAACAAAATAAATCCGGACGTTTCTTTTTTTTTTTTCTGAGTGCACCAGGGTGAAGGTGGTGCTGGGGCATTGTTAGTATGCTGACCAAGGTTCCTTTCGATTCTCCAAACAATTTTTCTATGCTTCCTCTTCTCTCTTCTGAGAAGTGCTGCGTAGTCGGGGACTCGAACCAGGTGAAGTGCCAGGAGTGGAGTCAGAGCATCTTCTGCCACAGGTCCTTAGGTAGGGATTTCTTGAGTCATTGTTTGCTAGCATCCAATGCCCGCTGCTAACCGTCTCTCTTGCTTAGCGTACACAGTTCACCCATTGGGAAAAGCTGAGTCACAGTCCGTTCCAGGACGAACCTGGTGGTGGTTGACTTGTAATAGTAGGATGATTCACGCAGTGAAGTTGAACACATATTCGAATGCGCCTGCGGCTGCGCCCGTTATACTGCACGGCTCAAGAATACGTCATCAGCCGACGAGAACGTGACCCGCTGCTCAGGCGATCCAAAACCCAGCAAGGAGGCCAGACGTGGCCTCGCGGTGCCGACCCAGACTCTGTGCAGCTGCGACTCGCCTCAAGCGCGCTGTTTCTCGGAGAGCTCGTACCTGTGCCGGCAGTATAAGGTCGCAATCCGCGAGGTCTCTGTTTGGATGATGCAAGGCGAGACTTGAGGACTGCAATTCATGCGTCAGTGGCGGAGGGTCGGCAGGAAGGACCTTCGCAACAGGGATGCCACCGTATCGTTTTTTCAGCCGTAAGAGACAATAAGACGTGTGTTCCAAGATGCTTCAGCTTGTCCACTATTCTCAAAAATTCCGAATGACACTGGCTGCACGATCTGGAACGAGGTAGCCTACAACGAAAGTACGTATTGTCCTTTCATACAACAGCGTGATAAATTTTCATGTTTTAAGGCTACACCTACAGATAAAGAATACAAGTTCATTTCACCGTGACGTCATGTGATCAATGTTGACGGGGACATCCTTATTGTAAAGGGGCGTTGTGACGTTTGATGGGATTTAGGGTGACATCGAATTTATTTAGAGGTCAAAGTCTTTTCGCGTCCCTCGTCAGACAGACAAGATGTCATATAAGGGATTACGGTCAGTCCTAGATGGAACGTTTTTTTTTTTGAGCCCATTGAAGACTCCTCGCCGTCCGAAACCACTGTCTTCAAGCATAGTGCCAAGCCTACGGGAAAGTAATCTTGGGATCAAAAACTTCCACTTCAAACTTCAAGCTTCATCTCATTTGGCGTCTCAAACAAATTCGAAAAATGTATTGCAGTATCAATATTTCTGTATTTGTATTTCGGCCCTTCGGAAAATGTATTCCTGTATTTGTATTTCCAAATACTTTTTGCCTCTATTTCAAATGTATTTCCGATACGTATCGCGATACATTTTTACAGATATATTTTAGTGTCAGTATTTTAGCTGCTATTTTAATGTATCCCAGTATTTGTATTTCCAAATACTTTTTTGAGTATTTCTGCCCAACTCTGCTCGTTACCTTAGAATATAGATAACGCGTTACAGAGCTCCGTTACCATTTTGCAAATGTAACGAAATACCGGGTGTTGTTACTTGCCATGACTAACGGACGTTACTTTTACGTTACTTTTTCGTTAATTTGTGTTTCACTGTTAGCATATGACAGCTGCTAGTGTATGATGGTTTAATTTCAGGGTTGGGCAGTATCGCGATACAAATGTATGGCGATAGTATTTCAGAAACACATTTTGTATCAGTATTTCTGTATCGCGATACCTTTTTTTTCACCAGTATCCGTGTTCCTGTATCAAAATACATTTTGAATGGTTCTTTGTATCGCGATACAATCAGGGGGAAATATATTTCGTTCCATTTCTTGAAGAATACGCCCCCCCCCCCCCCCCAAAAAAAAAAAAAAATGATACAAATCCGAACGAATTTTTTTTTTTACTTCTGAGGATATTAGGGTCAAGGATATGCTGGGGCATTGTTACCATGCTGATCAAGGTTCCTTCCGATTCTCCAAACTATTTTTCTATGCCTCCTCTTCTCTCCCTGAGAAGTGTTGCATAGTCAGGGACTCAACCAGGTGGCGTGCCAGGAGTGGAGTCGGAGCATCTTGTGCCGCAGGTCCTTAGGTAGGGGTTTCTGGAGTCATTGTTTGCTGGCATCCAAAGCTCGCTGCTAACCGTCTTTTTTGTCTTAGCGTACACAGTACACCCAGCCGGCAAAGCTGATTAACACTTCATTGCAGCATGAGCCTGGCGGTGGTTGACTTGAATTAGTAGGATGACTCACGCAATGAAATTAAACACATATTCGAATGCGTCTGCGGCTGCGCCCGTAATATTGCACGGCTCAATAGTACGTCATCAGCCGACGTGAAAGTGATCCGCTGCTCTGGTGATCCGAAACCCGGGCCAGGACTGAGGTCAGACGTTGACTCGCTGTGCCGACCCAGACTTCGTACACCTGCGACTCGTCTCGCGCGCGTTATTTCTCGGAGAGCTCGTACCTGTGCCGGCAATATCAGGTCGCAATCCACGAGGTCTCTATCTGGAGTATGCAAGACGAAACTTGAGGATTGCAATCCATGCGTCGGTGACGGAGGCTCGGTAGGAAGGACCTTCACAACAGGGATGCCACCGTATCGTTTTATCAACCGTTACAGAAGAGATGTGTTCCAGGATGCTTCATTGGTTCACTATTCTCGAAAATTCCAAATGACACTGTCTGCATGATCTTCAACGAAATAACCTACGACGAAAGCACGTAATGTCCTTTCATACAACAGCGCGGTAAAGTTTCATGTTCAAGGCCACACCTACAGACAAAGAATACCAGTTCATTCCACCGTGACGTCATGTGATAAATGTTGACAGGGACGTCCTTATTGGGCAGGGGCATGGTGATATTTTGATGGAATTTAGGATGACATAGAATTTACACAGAGGTCGAAGTCTTTCCGCATTCCTCGTCAGACAGACAGGATGTCAGGGAAGGGACCGCGGTCAGTCTTTGATGGAACGTTTTTTTGAGCCCACTGAAGACTACTCGCCGTCCAAAATCACTAGCTTCAAGGCAAAGTGCCAAGCCTACGGGAAAGCAATTTCAGAATCAAAAACTTCCACTTCCAACTTCAAGCTTAATCTCATTTGGCCTCTCAAACAAATTTGAAAAATGTATTGCAGTATCAGTATTTCTGTATTTGTATTTCTGCCCTCCCTAAAATGTATTCCTGTATTTGTATTTCCAAATACTTTTTGCCTCTATTTAAAATGTATTTCCGATACATATCGCGATACATTTTTACAAATGTATTTCAGTATCAGTATTTTAGCTAGTATTTTAATGTATTCCAGTATTTGTATTTCACAATACATTTTTGAGTATTTCTGCCCAACCCTGGATGGTTACTATGGGACTGTATAGCCACGTCTCAACCACAAACGTCGCCACAAGTTTGTCGAACCGTTCTTGAGAATCGGTAATTTGATGCATACGGTCGATCTTCATCTACTTCAGCAAGGGAGCGTTGGGAAAGTGGGTTGTAGTCTTGGTCTTTCGTTTCTTTGAACGCACCTAGAACTCTGATAGCTTCTGCGAATGGAGGAACTGGCAGAAAACAAGAAACAAATTAGGACTGATGCGAAGCAGCGCTCTTAATTTCGAGTTATCAGTGGTGAGGTACAACGAAATATTAACTAAAGAAATTGCATCACGAATCAGAACCGAAAAAACTGTCTATATAAATCGCAAATTTAAACAAATATTAAATAAGCGTGTTTATATATAGCTGCCATGATTTATATACCCTCCTTCTGAACTATACAAGTAAACTCAATTAAGCCGTTTTCGAAGTGTTTCCGCTAGCTTACAATAATGAGCACTGTGAGATATAGCTGAAAACCTATGCGACTAACAAAACGATCTCTAAAAGAAGGTGCATTCATTTGCCTAACAAAACTTAACCAGAACATTTTTACGTAAAAAGAAGTAAGTGCCAGTGAAGAATAACTTGCCTTAATGTGCTTTTTCATAATATAGTTCGATGTCTCTGGTGTGCCCAGCAGCTTGAGTTTCGGCATACAGACAAGACATGCAAACAGCAAATTGTCTGAGTTCGTTTACCTAAGTTCAAACATAGTACTTAGCATGGTAACGGAGTTTCAGTGGCCGTTGCCATCTTGCACGAAAAGTGAGTGGGAGATGGCAGTAAACGGGGCATTTATAACAAGCATTCTGAAACGGCCTGGTTGGTTAGAGGCATACGTTACATGACAAAGACAACTGTTCAGTACACGGACTGCTCACAAACAACGCACCTCATAGCCGCGTCGGTTTTAGTAACGGTAAGAGGACACGGATCGCTTATTATAACCAATAATTTTAACCAAAGATGATTATGGGTCATTACAAACGAAGTATAGCGCCGGCCATACTTTGGTCATAATCACATGCGTACTTGTAGTATATTTACGTGTGTATATGACTAAAAAAGGTGAAGAGCGTTTAAAAGCTTTTTAACCTAAGTTTCCCTTTCACGGCCAAACACCTTTTTCTTTTTTTCACGCCGGCAGCAGCAGCAAAGTAAGGGCTAAGCAGACGAAAGCCATCATTATCACTGCTACGAATATGTCTCGCTGGATGAATGGTACAGTAGCCTTCGCACACACAACCAGGAACTGTGATAAGGAAAAGGCGGGCGCAGCGTCCAGCAATAGATAATTCGTTCTTTGAATGCCAAAGAGTCGTCCGTGGTGGTGATGCAGTCTTTCGTCTAATCTTTGAGGATGCTCAGAGGCAGTGGCGTCACAAGGGGGGTGCGGACCGCTCCGGGTGCAGCGCTCCGGGGGGTGTCGCGACGGGCCGGTGAGGGGGGGGGGGGGGGGGGGGGTCGCGGTGGGCGACGAGCGGAGGGGGGAGGGTGTGTTGCGGCGGGCGACGAGCGGGGGGGGGGGGGAGGGGGTGTCGCCGCGGGCCACCGCCCTGGGTGCCGCTGACGCTAGTGACGCCACTGCACAGAGGATTTGGTGAGAGGCGACCTTCTGAACGGGAGTCGTTCTCCAGCGAGAGACCGCACCTTTGTACCACGGCGGCAGTGATTCTAAAAGTTGGTGACGTCTTTCTGGTGACAGCCGCCGTTCAATGTTGCAATAACCTAGCCGCTTGTTTTGGTCCAAAGCGTGGGAACGTCAACGCTTCCAAACTTAGAGTTTATCCTTTGTGTTGTTGAGAGAACGATAACTCATTTTGGAGAGAAGGATGTGACCAGCTAGACTAGCTAAGGACGCTGAGGCAAAATCCTTTGAGCGGCGGCAGACTGTAGCCATCTGAACGGATGTCTCTTTCCAGAGAGACGGCTGTTCCTTCATGGTATGGCAAGGGTGATTTTAGCAGCTTCTCTACAAAGACTGCACCAAGGACGCTTAGTGAATCCGCGCGGCGATAATCTCGCGCCTTTTGGGCCCGGTTTTGGGAACCCTTCCGAAGGAGTTTGAAATAACGCCGGATGTCTCTTTCCAGAGAGACGGCTGTTCCTTCATGGTATGGCAAGGGTGATTTTAGCAGCTTCTCTACAAAGACTGCACCAAGGACGCTTAGTGAATCCGCGCGGCGATAATCTCGCGCCTTTTGGGCCCGGTTTTGGGAACCCTTCCGAAGGAGTTTGAAATAACGCCGTATATACATAGCTTTGTGGTACAGAATAAAAATTACTTTGTTTTCAAAAGAATCATTAGACCATTTTTAATTGAAAGTAACGAATAACGGGTAACGTAATTTGATATGAGATACCCTAAAATAATAACGACATTACTTTACTCGTTAGTCATTTGGAATCGTAACGAGTACGATAGTGCGTTAGTAAAAAAGTAACGCGTTACCAGTAACGCCGTTACTTGTAACGCCTTAGTTCCAACACTGCGGTGACAGCGCGGACCGGTTGACGGTCCGGCGTTCACCTTCATATCGCCTGCTGGTGTACTTGCCGTCTTGTTCTATAAAAAATGGGAGCACGTTGGCGGGGCGGTGTCATTTTAAATATTGTTATCATATCAGGTCAGAGCCCAGAGTAGTGGTATAAACAAACCAAATCTAAAAATGTCACTAGCAGAACTGAGTTTACAAAAAGCATAGAGCACGAGAGGTCTCTTTAAAATCGTTTGACCCCCCGCCCCCCCCCCCCCCCCCCCCCCCCCCGGTCTAACGTCGGCCCTCAGTCTTCCCAGTGTGGGCTATCTGGCTCCCAAGCTGAAATGAGTTTGAGACCACTGCTCTGTGCTTTACCATCTCTAGCGTATGTCTATGATGAGCACTGACGCTATATAATTAGCGTCAGATCACGTGCCCGCTTGTTCCAATGGCGAGTTGAGGATGTGAAAGCTGCTTCTTTCCTTTATTTTTTTTTGCGTCTGTCATTCACCGGGGAGGAAAACTGAGGAGCACTTTTGCAAGCTATCAACGTAAGGGATTAACTCTGTGCGGTACTTACTGAAAGTACAAAAAGTGTTGCATGACCCATTCTACATGTACGGATCATTGAGGCACCCAAACATGTTTTCGTTGTTGCTGAACTGTTTTAGAAAAGTGTCCCCTAGAATAAAAGCATTGAAAGGACTAAATGTGGCTTATTAATCCGACGATAGATAAAATAACAAGTGTGTACGGGTAGCATATCTGAAAAAAAAAAGGTCCTTGTGGCCTCAGAGCAGTGTTGTGCAAAATATTCAACACAATTATTTAAGATAAGATATTGAATAGAGAATTGAAAATGTAATTAAAGTAGTATTTAAGTTACTTTCACTACGAACCATCTTTAGTAGAGTACAAATACTTTAAAAAGTAATTGAATTATATTGAGTATACTCGGCAGGTAGGTGTCAAGCAGGCAATATAATAATAAAAAAGCCAAAAGGGGGTGCTCTACTTGTGATGACTTCGCTGAAAATAACATTCTGCTGTGATCTTTATGACTTTCGCAAAGCGAATTAGCTTTTCCAATCGAAGTTTACTTTGAAATAATTCTGGATATGCAGAATAATGAGTACCGAAAGATTTTAGAGACAACGGGGACTCCCCTATTGTAGGCATGCAACTGGCGTGATTTAGTTTGGCGGTAGGCTCGGCTCATGGAGGTATTCCGTAATAAGTTCGTAATATGCCTTGACGCGATTCGTCGGACTTGACAGATAGTGTGGCATCGCATAAGTTGATCAGGCAGCCGGGCTTGATGATGAGTACGGGAGTGAATGACAAACGTGCACGCACATGAAACACATGGGCTCAGCAGCCTCTGTCGCTGATCAACAACCAAAAGCAAGTATTTTGTCTAATATATGTTAGGAAGGTCAAGAGAGAAACACAAGTAACACAAGAGAGTGTCCACGAAAAAGCTTGCAATCCCTGGCTGGACCTGGCGGAAAACTGGGTTTGAGGATTCTGAGAAGGAAACAATGTGCGCCTTCGGAAGGAGATAAAAGAAACGCCTTTGAAGAAGCTTGGGATCCAGAGTTAAAAAGATTATGAAATGACCTTTTTACTTTTGCCCATATAACTTTTACATTAAACCTTCAATGTTCATTGAATGCCGAACAGGCATCCGTTTTTGTTTCGGTTTATGAACCTCTACACCGAAAATTAATGAAATATTGACTTTCTCTTCCTCTCCAACTCACCGCAAAACAAGCTGCGACGTAATTTTGACGATCGTGACGTCCGCCGGCGCCGGAACCGGAAGTTCTCTTGGCAGTAGGAGAATGGGAGCGTTAGCAACGGCGAGTTGGCGGTGTGCCGGTAGGGTTTTACTGCGCTGGTGGCGCTGATACCACCGACTCTCATCGGGGGCCGACGGTAGCCGAAGCGTCGGTCGGAATCGTATCGGTACAGTGTAGTATCGGGTTTCAGGCCGGGGAGGGGGGGGGGGGGGCTTTTGGAACTAGCCCGCATTCGTGGAGAACACTGTGAATGCGGCTCTAACCACGCTCGGTGTCAAAATGTTCCGCGCGTACACGAATGACCTTAGACGCGGCGTCCCTCAAACGGATGAGCCTGCACCAAGTGCTTCGACGTGGTTCATGGAGTGGCAAGCGGTGAAACTGCAAGTGTTTTTTTTTAACCACCGGACTGCAGAAACTGTGATTCGGGCACTTCGGTACACTGCAGCCTTTCGGCATAGCGACCGAACGATCGACCACAAACAATGTAAACACTACTCGAGCAGCCAGAAAACGAAAGTCTGCTCTGCGAGCGCGACCAGGAGCAAACCCGTGCAGCAGGCGACGCTCGTGGGTTGACCAGCGCAGTCGGGTCTTTCTCTTGCTTCGTTTACCACACGATAGATGGCGCTTGGCTCTCGGGATTATCAAAATCGGCAATTTTCGCAACATCCCTAATTATGCTACGAAATTTGGATCTGAATATTATTTAACAAAACTTTGACGAAACATTCGCCGGTTATTTATTGTTTATGATCGCGGTGCTAGTGAGGTAGGCTCTTACCCAATAGGCGACGTGGATTTGGCTGACGTGCTGCGGTTCCGCGGAAGCATCGCAGTGAAAAGGCAGAGAGCTTTCGAGGGAAAGAAGGTGTAACGAGTCCGGTTTTCTTTTAAAAGTTCTAAAGTGAAGAATTTTTTTTTTACTCTCGATTTTTGTGTTTTGGGGTTTCCTTTCACACATTTTCCGACCTGCGAGGGATGAAATTTGTTTTAAAAATCGTTTCATGGTCCCTTTAAGCCACAATAAGCATACAAGGGGCTCTGGCTCAGGATCTAGCTTTTTCTGGCCGAGTGTGTATTCGCGCTCATTTGAAGACATGCTCGCGCATTTTCATACCATAATCTCCTGAACCGGCGATTTTTGAAAATGGTCCATTGTGACCGTACCAATTAACGGAACCACACTAGCCTCAGACAAAAGGTGTAAAATCCCGTTGACGTCATCAACACTTTGCTAGCTCCAAGCGTAACGTGCTATTCAAAGTTGAAAAAAAAAAAAAGAAAAAAAGAAAAGCGGACAGGAGGAAATATGAAGGCAGGCGTACTTGGGGCTATCCATTTGGTCTTTTGTTGGCATTCCGAGACTGCGTTTTGCTCGTGCCTTGTTTCCGGCCCTGTGTTCTGTCGCTTGCCTCGAAGTCTGGAATCGGTTTAACTTTGCCCTAAAGCCTGACTATCCCTAGTTCCGTAGATTGATTCGGCAATAAATATTTTCGAAGGTCGAAAAGTGTGTTTGAGATACTGAGTACGAGATAGTGAGAAATGTAATGAAGATAGCGTAGCAAAAACTTTAGATGAAATGTATTTGCAAGATATCGAAATACTACCAAAAGTATTTGGAATACAGTATCTTGTGTAGAGTATTTAAGATAGGCACAAGTCTGCCTCAGAGGGACAGCCAAACGTTGGCAGCCGCTTTAAAGGGCCCTGCAAGGACTTTTTTACTGGTTTTCAATTTGCACCGAACTTGAGCGCACTGAACGTAGTCATTTAATGAAACTTTTCCTTTTCTCGAATTTCGCTTTATTTTAAAAGTTATAGGCAAATTAAAATCACAAAAACAAGCAAAAAATAACCTCCTTCATGACATCATGGTCGCTTGAGTGGCCGTGAACCAGAGGAGGGGTAGTGAACTCAGCGAGCGCTCAAGTATGCCGCACTCCGTGACGACGGCTCGAGAGAACGCCACTAAAGCATGTTCTAAATAGACTGTATAAAGCGGGCAGCCAGGGCGGCTCGCATTGCATTTGCTGCGCGATTAAACTCTAATTCGGCATGACACTTCATTGGCCACATACGACAGCAAACACGGGGTAAAGATCAGTTGAGAACGGGAGCCACTTCGCGCTGCCATGCCGCCAAACGGCCAAACCGCAAGCCAAACCTTCTCGCCGAAGGCCTTCGGAACGCTCGGATCCTCGAGACTGTATAAGACCGCAGCGCCACCGTGTATATCCGGGCCCTTTCAACGTTCGCCGCTCGTCGGTGCCTGATCCCACTACACCTTTCCAGTATGCGCCGCCTTTTCCACCGCTTGGTGGTGGGTATTTTGACAGGTCATTTCTTGTTTCCGCACTTTATAAACTGCACTTGTTTCTTTTCTAATCTATGATACTGAACAAAAACTGCTTTTATAAATAATTGAAACGGTTGGCGCGCTTATATTTTGTATTTCGACTAAAAAAAGGTTTTGGCGGCTCTGACCAGTAGTAAGCCCAGGACGAAAGACGTCACATATCGCGCGCTTTCGGCACCGCGGGCAGCCCCCGTAGGTGGAGGAGGTTTTTTGCGTCGTCCGGTTAAAATATGACGTACTGATACTAAGTTACTCTCTCCGTGCCCTTTGGCTTGCCCGAACCCCAAGAGACGTGTAAACCGCAAAAAATGTAGACGCTTAAGTATGATTGCTGGGCCCCTTTAAGTCTCACAGGAGTGTCGTTTTCAAGTTCCTCCCCAAGTTTGACCACCTTCGTAATTTGCCAAATATTTACAGTTTTCGGGTGCAAAATAAAAGGAATGGAGAATTCTAACAAATGGCACAAATATAATTCTCGAATTAACACCCCCAAACGGAGGAGCGAGTCCCTTAGGGATAAAAAATGAAAGCCGTTTACAACTCCCTGTAACGCCGAATTAGAGCGCAGCTCTTGAGGAGGAGGAGGGAAGGGCACTGGGGGGGGGGGGTTAAACTAACCAGGGGGGGGTCACGTGACCCCCAATGCCGATGATGTCATCACTGACGTCATCAGTGACGATGACGATGCGGGTACCGATGACGTCATTAGTGACGTCACTGAAGACTTCACCAGTGATGATGACGATGACGATGCGAATGTCGGTGACGTCATCAGTGACGTCGCTGATGACGTCATCAGTGATGATTACGATGACGATGCGGATGTCGGTAACGTCATCAGCGATGATGACGATGACGATGCGGATGTCGGTGACGTCATCAGTGATGATGACGATGACGATGCGGATGCCGGTGACGTCATCAGTGACGATGACGATGTGGATGCCGGTGACGACATCAGTGACGCCACTGATGACGTCATCAGTGATGATGACGATGACGATGCGGATGTCGGTAACGTCATCAGTGATGATGACGATGACGATGCGGATGCCTGTGACGTCATCAGTGATGATGACGATGGCGATGTGGATGCCGGTGACGTCATCAGTGATGATGACGATGTGGATGCCGGTGACGTCATCAGTGATGATGACGATGTGGATGTCGGTGACGTCATCAGTCACGATGACGTCATTGGGGGGTCACGCGACATCGGCGGGGGTCACGTGACCTAAGGGGAGTCACGTGACTTCGGGGGGTCACGTGACCTCGGGGGGGGGGGGGTCACGTGCCCCCCACGAGGTCACGTGACCCCGGTGGGGGGGGCTCGCGCGGTGCATTATGGGACATTTCCCATGATGCACCGGGGTCACGTGACCTCGGGGGGGTCACGTGCCCCCCACGAGGTCACGTGACCCCGGTGGGGGGCTCGCGCGGTGCATTATGGGACATTCCCATGATGCACCGGGATCACGTGATCTTGGGGGGGTCACGTGCCCCCCCCACGAGGTCACGTGACCCCGGTGGGGGGCTCGCGCGGTGCATTATGGGACATTTCCCATGATGCACCGCGCGGTTACGCCGACGCCGACGGCGACGCCGACGGCGACGCCGCTCAAGCCGGAAACGGGCCCCTAAGAGCTGCGCTCTAAAAATATTCTCTAGAGGAGCATCGAAACTAAAAGATGGGGGGGGGGGGGGGGGGGGTAGTCGTAAAAAAATACTATGTTGTAAAGGTTCCTCTGTTCCGCATCTTCGGCTCATACCAGAAAGAGTGGTCCCGGAAACTACTTTGTTTGTGAAAACACTCTGGCCTGGAAGCGCGTTTCCACGGTGCCAGACGCTCGCGCTGTTCCTCACGGCGCTGCATCAAGCAAGAATAATTTGTTATAATTATAATGCAATTAAATGCAAAGGGGCAAGCGAGCTGGACAATAATGATGACAATAATCCCTGGAGAAGGGGAACAAGAGGGACAAGGGACAAACATAGATCTCCAAACACAGCTAGGTGACTGGTGAGCGACCGAAAAAATCCGCCTGGTCCGGGTATCGAACCCGGGACCTCTCCATTACAAGTAGAGCGCTCTACCAACTGAGCTAACCAGGGGCTAGACGTCAGTAGAGCATACGGATTTTATCAGCTGCCACCAGTCTAACACCAACAAGGGTGAAGCTTGCAATTTAATGTTATAATTATAATGCAATTAAATGCTCAGTTGGTAGAGCGCTCCACTTGTAATGGAGAGGTCCCGGGTTCGATACCCGGACCAGGCGGATTTTTTCGGTCGCTCACCAGTCACCTAGGAGTGTTTGGAGATTTATGTTTGTCCCCTGTCCCTTTTGTTCCCCTTCTCCAGGGATTATTTTCATCATTATTGTCCAGCTCGCTTGCCCCTTTGCATTTAATTGCATTATAATTATAACATTAAATTGCAAGCTTCACCCTTGTTGGTGTTAGACTGGTGGCAGCTGATAAAATTAGTTTGCTCTACTGATGCCTAACCCCTGGTTAGCTCAGTTGGTAGAGCGCTCCACTTGTAATGGAGAGGTCCCGGGTTCGATACCCGGACCAGGCGGATTTTTTCGGTCGCTCACCAGTCACCTAGCAGTGTTTGGAGATTTATGTTTGTCCCTTGTCCCCTTTGTTCCCCTTCTCCAGGGATTATTTTCATCATTATTGTCCAGCTCGCTTGCCCCTTTGCATTTAATTGCATTATAATTATAACATTAAATTGCAAGCTTCACCCTTGTTGGTGTTAGACTGGTGGCAGCTGATAAAATTAGTTTGCTCTACTGACGTCTAACCCCTGGTTAGCTCAGTTGGTAGAGCGCTCCACTTGTAATGGAGAGGTCCCGGGTTTGATACCCGGACCAGGCGGATTTTTTCGGTCGCTCACCAGTCACCTAGCTGTGTTTGGAGATTTATGTTTATCCCTTGTCCCTCTTGTTCCCCTTCTCCAGGGATTATTTTCATCATAATAATTTGTGTCTCGCGATCATTCAGCAGCATGCATTCTGCACCTCCGGATTTGATTTTTTTTTAGAAAGAACAAATTGCAATGAACACCAGCATATAGAGCTCTTTATGATATACCTCAGTGAGGTGGAATTGGGTTGTGTGTGTGTTTATACAGCCTAGAACTTGGTCTGCCTCACAGGGGCGACGAGTCTCCCAGCTGTAGATGAGAAATTTAGCCAGTGCGGCACAGCCGCTAGCCTGGGGTCTTTAACGTGCACCACGCAGTAGTGATACACGACCGCACGCCGGTACTCATCTATGCTCATCCAGATCGAAACGGGCAGGGGTGGGGCTCGAACCCAGGATCCCTGGGTTCTGCAGCGCGAGCTTTCGCTCCACGTGCTCCGAGCTGGTGTGCGCTAGACCACTCGGCCACCGATCCCCCCTCAATGAGATGGAAAAAAGATTAACGCAGTGCAACCTAGGTTTTGACCTGATTTACATAAAGGAAGGATATAAAGTGAATCAAGTATTGCCAGGGTTAATGTATGCAGACGACATTGTACTCGTAGCAGAAAGTCGTGAGACAATACAGGAACTGATTAGGATATGCAGCAGGAAAGGGGACAGTTTAGGGTTAAACTTCAGTAGGGACAAGTCGGGCATACTAGTTTTCAACGACGAGAGGGGGGAACCCCTGGAGATACGGGAAACAGTGATAGAACACGTAGAAATTCACAAATACCTTGGAGTATCTAAAAGAAGAAAGTATCTAAAGGAAGACAGTATCTAAAAGAACATGAAGATATTGCAATAAAGAAGGGTAAACAAGATTCAGCTATAATGAAACACAGGGCACTTTGGAACTGTAATAGATGTGAAGTCGTAGGGTTGTATTGAAGGCAGTCACTGTGCCAAGACCGTCGTTTGGGAATGCGGTCTTGTGTATGTGGTCAGAAATCCAGGCAGGTTTAGAGATACTGCAAAGGTGTGTGGGTAAGTTGGCATTGGGGGCACATGGGAATACACCAAATAAGAGAGTACAGGGGGATATGGGTTGGGCATCTTTCGAGAGTAGGGAAGCGATCAGTAAAGTAAACTTTGAACAAAGACTAGCTGAAATTGAGGATACATGGAGGGCAGGGAAAGTTGTACAAGTATCTATATATGAAAAGTCTAAACACTAAGCGGACAAACCGGACCGGCAAGCTGAGATCTAAATACATTCAACGCGATGGGGCTAGGGTGCCTACATGTTTCCGCCGCTCCGCTGTTTAGGGTGCCCCGCAGGGGGTACCTGCGTTAGTAGGTGTTTGGTGAGTGGCGTTACCACGGACCCCGAGCCATCCGGGCACGCCCGCCCACGTCTGGCTGTGCGTGGCTTTCCCGTGTCTGGGGAAAAGGGCATCCTGGTGGTTGAGCCAGCCTGGGGTAGGTTTGGACCCTTCGGGGCCCCCCGGGTTAGGCAATACACAACTTTGGCCCCTGCTTCCCATAGACGGGTGTCCTGGTAAGGCCCGTCCAGGATGATTCAGTCAGTCGCCTCCTCTTCTACTATCCCCTCCCCTCTTTCACTCCCACCTTTACTTATACTTCTCCTCTCTCTTCTCTCTCCATTCCCCTTTCACCTTCTTGGCGGCAAGGGCCAACCTTGAATGGAGAAGGACGTTAGTCTAGATCCATTCTTGAGTATAACATCTGGGTTGGTGCTACTGGAGTAACGTGCACAGCAAAGCCATTTTTGTTATGTGCCGTTACCCTGTCCCATGTTGGGCTCCATGGTGGGCGGCACACCGCAGATGTCGAATATCTCCCATTTTTTATGGGCTACAAAGCTAAACTTTCTTCTGATGGATCTCTGAAAAGAGTTCGCACCGAAGCCATCGTTCCTCTAAAGACTACTGATAAGACTCAAGCCTTCCCTAAGTTCCTAGTAATGCACTGCGAATACGAACTACCACTTGAAAAGCTCTCCCCGTTCCTTGTGGCAAAAACCCTGAAAGCATCTGTTGGAAAATCTTACAAAGCAAAGAAGCTCCACTCTGGAGGCCTCCTTGTGGAGGTTGAAACAGAGCAACAAAGTAAAGCGCTTCTTGGACTTACTAGTATAGCTGATCACAAAGTCACAGTAACGCCACACCGATCTCTCAACACCATTCGGGGCGTGATCTCTTAAGATGATTTGTTGGAAAGTACTGAGGATGAGATCCTTGAAGGACTCAGCAATCAGGGTGTGATTGCAGTGAGGCGTATTACCTTTCGTGGAGATGACCAAGAGAAACCTTCGAAGCACCTTGTGCTTACATTTAATTCCACGACCCTCCCCCAGGCGTTCAAGGCGGGCTATCTCAACTGCATGGTTCGACCGTTTATTCCCAATCCGGGACGTTGCTTTAGCTGCCAGCGTTTCGGACATGGGGCAGCCACTTGCAGGGGACGGTTAACGTCGGAAAATGTTCAAGGAATGATCACCCCACTGACAACTGTGCAAGTGATTTCTCCAAATGCGTGAACTGTTCAGGTGCCCACCCTGCATACTCCCGCTCATGCCCAAAGCTTAAAGAAGAAAAATAAATACTAACACTGAAAACCAAAGAAAATGTGACCTACTTTGAAGCCCGAAAACGCCTCTCATTCCTACAGAGAGGCACCTACGCCGCTGCGGTCAGCAAGGGGGCTGTACCCACAACGCCTTCCGCGGAGACACAGGTCTGCCTTTTAGACCTTTCTGCCCCACGCAAACCCCAAGCCCCCAAAATCTCGCCTGGAGTCCCTCAAGAACAAAAGGATTTAACTCAGACCGCATCCTCAAAGGCGACGGCCCCGCGCCGTCTGCCCGCACGCCCTCGTTAGAAAATTGTGACGGCAGAGTCACAGTGCCTTGAGGGGCGTCGTTCATGTTCCTCGGATCGCCAGTTTGAGGCAATGGATGTCTCCAGCGGTCCGCCGGAGCCTCCACCTATCCCGAAGGGTGGTAAAATCTCGTCAAAAGTTGAGGACCCCCCCCCAAAAAAAAAGACAAAAGCGACAGGTCCAGAAGCTGGCACATAGCAAGTGCTTAGTCGTGGATGCTGTTTCAACTCCCAAAAATGTTCATTAACACTTCATACACCTCACAGCATCACTGTTCTTTGTCGCTCACAGGCATTACCTCACTTACACTTAGAGATCAGTTGAGACAGAGAAATAACGGCGACTCCCTCGTCAGTGGCGTTGGCCCAACCCGCTTGGAGGTCAGGGTGGCAGCTCCACAAGGATCAGCCAGAGGACTATTGGCGACTCCCTCGCCTGGGGCACTACCTTTGTTCTTCCCCGAAGGTTTGGTTGGAACTGCTCTCCTGTTGACATCCACACCCATTCATGTCCTCTTTCGTTTTTTTATTAAATTCGTTTTAGAGCGCAGCTCTTAGGGGCCCGTTCCCGGCTTGAGCGGCGTCGGCGTCGGCGTAACCAAGGTCACCCCAAAGTCATCCCAAGGTCACGTGACCCCCAGAGGTCACGTGACACCCAAAGTCACGTGACCCCCCGAGGTAACGTGACCCCCCGAAGTCACGTGACACCCCCGAAGTCACGTGACACCCCCGAGGTCACGTGACCCCTCCGCCGAGGTCACGTGACCTCCCCGATGACATCATCGTCACTGATGTCACCAGCATCCACATCGTCATCGTCATCATCACTGATGACGTCATCCGCATCGTCATCATCACGGATGACATCATCAGTGACGTCACTGATGACGTCACCGGCATCCGCATCGTCATCATCGCTGATGACGTCATCGGAGTCCGCATCGTCATCGTCACTGATGACGTCATCAGTGACGTCACTGATGACGTCATCGGCATCGTCACGTGACTCCCAAGGTCACTTCCCCCCCCCCCCCTAGTACCCTTCCCTCCTCCTCCTCAACAGCTGCGCTCTAATTCGGTGTTACAGGGGGTTGTAAACGGCTTTCACCTTTTTGAGATGTTTCCTTAGAACCCTAGTTTGTGAGTGGAGCATTAGAGCTTTAGCTGCTCATCTGCTAGGGCTACGAACTCGAGGTCCTAAGTTTCAAACTTGTCACCGACAATGAGTCTTATTCAGTGGAACTGCCGAGGTCTCCTGCATAATTATGACGATGTTTGCTCCCTTTTGGAGGAATGTCGTCCACTGGCAGTCTGTCTCCAGTCAACTCACCTGAAGGGGAGTCAGTCAAGTGTCTTTAAGCACTTTCATTTTTTCCGCAAGGATAGAGATCACTCGTCTCACCCTTCTGGTGGCGTGGCCATAGTAGTTTAAAAACCAGCTGCATGTGTTGAGGTTCCCGTGCGCACCGCCTTGGAAGCAGTGGCTGTTCGCATTCTGTCAGACCGCCTGATAACCCTTTGTTCGCTTTACATTCCTCCAAACTTTCATTTAAGGTGTGAAGACCTTGAGTCACTCATTGCTCAACTCCCCCGTCTATTCATTTTTCTTGGCGATATTAATGCACACAATCCTTTATGGGACAGTACTAGACGCGATACTCGTGGAGCGATTGTCGAACGGTTTATTTTGTCTACAAATTTGTGCCTGTTTAACGAAAGGAAACCTACATATTTTAGTGCACCCACAAACTTATTTACATCAATTGACCTCTCTATAAGTGAACCTATTTTATTTTCACTGTTTTTATGGCAGGTTACAGATAATTCTTTAGGCAGTGACCACATGCCGATTGCTTTAAGACTAAATAACCCAGGTGTGACCCTCCCCAGCCGAACTCCCCGCTGGAAATTTGAGAAGGCAAACTGGTCAGAATTCAGCGAATTCTCACTGCTCGCATGCACATCACTTAACAAGCTTTCAATTGATGAAGTGAACGAATACTTAACGAATTGTATCCTTCAGGCAGCCATAATGGCAATCCCCATGACCTCGGGACGACTCCCACGGCGTCCCAAGCCTTGGTGGAATGAAGAGTGCTCAGAGTCACGAAAAAAACAAAACAAGGCATGGAGCATATTTTGACGGTATCCGACATAAAGCAATCGTCTTCACTGTAAGCAAATGAAGGCCCGTGCACGGTACATTCGCCGGCAATCGAAAAGAACAAGTTTCCAAAAGTATGCGACATCAATAAATAGCCACACATCCCCAAAAGAGGTCTGGGACCGAATTAACAAAATCAATGGATCCTACAGTGCTTTCACCATCCCCCTGTTATCCTGCAACGGAACCTGTCCAGAAAGTCTAGAGGAACAAGCCGATATTCTCGGGGAACATTTCGAGTTTGTTTCAAGTTCCAGGCACTATTCACCATCATTTCTTCGGCTAAAACAGCAGAAAAAAGCCAGGACCATAAAGGCACCTGGTGGTGCACGGGAGTCGTATAAGAGATCCTTCACTCTGGTTGAACTAAAGATCGTCCTTCATAGTGTCAAACTCTCGGCAACTCGTCCTGACGATCATGTCGAATAATCTCCACCCATCTCCACTCGATCTGGTTTCATACCTTTTCAGCGGTATATGGGAGGAGGGACGTTTTCCATCAGCATGGAGAACGGCTACAATTATCCCTCAACTTAAACAAGAACTCGGATGCTGCTACTAGTTACAGGCCAATAGCATTGACGAGCTGCTTGTGTAAAACCTTCAAAAAATTATTAATAGACGACTGATGCAGCACCTGAAAAAACATTGCATCCTGGATAAATACCAGTGCGGTTTCCGCTCGTCCCGCTCGACGCAGGATCAAATGGTTCGATTGGAGACAACTGTTCGAGAGGCTTTTGTCAATAGACAGTACTGCCTCTCTGTGTTTTTCGATCACGAAAACGCATACGATGCTGCCTGGCGGTATGGAATTTTGAGGTACTTGATTGGACATTGGTATCCAGGGCCGCACGTTTCATGCCATTGAGAGCTATTTAGGTAGACGCACCTTCCGAGTACGGCTGGGGTCTGTATACACTCACGATGGTTTGTACAGGAAAACGGTGTTTCACAGGGCGGTGCCCTAAGAGTTACTGTGTTTGCCATAAAAATCAATTTTATAGCGCGTGTCATACCACCATCAGTCCACTATTCGCTGTATGTAAATGACCTCCAGATCGCTGTTTCCTCATGTAACCTTGCAATCTGCGAACGGCCTGTTCAACTGACTATTAATAATGTGACAAGGTGGGCTGACAATAACGGATTAAAGTTTTTTACGGAGAAGACTGCTTGTGTTTGTTTTTCAGGAAAACGTGGTGTAATGCCGACGCCTTCGTTGACTATATACAGTGCACCAGTTCAGATAAAAACGGAGCATACGTTTCTAGGGCTTATATTCGACTCCACGCTCTTTCCGCCAGCATATCAAAACGCTAAAACACATGACTTGGGGTTCTGATCGACTGTGCCTTCTAAGAATCTATAGGTCCAGAACACCGTGGCCGATATATGATGCAGGACATCTACGCGCGACACACGGCCCCAGTCTCCCGCACCCACAAGGAGACCAAGAATTTGAGACTTTGAGCAGGAACCACGCAGGAGGTGTCCAAAGTTCCCTCCATCCCACCTGTCCCACAGCTGTGGTAGTTAATAGTGTTTAGTTCAGTTTTCTCTATAGGTTGTTTGCACATAACGTCAATACGCCATCTTGTTGTTAGTTTGTTTTTTCAAACAAATTTACTACTTTAAAGGATTACAACGCCTAAATTATGGATGCTTGGTGTGTGGATCAGCAAGCGCATAAACACTGAAAATGTTGGATCCAATCCACGACGCAGGGATACGACTTGCCACCGGTGCGTTTCGTACATCCCCTGTGCTGAGTCTCTATGCTGAAGCTAATGAAATGTCTATAGAGAAAAGGCGAGATGTCCTAGGTCTAATGTATTCCCTTAGGATACGGTCTGTGTTACAACATCCGTGTCGGGAACTATTTGAGGGAACACGTTTTGAACGAACCTTCCAAAGTAAGCCCACTGTTAAGCCTCCCTTTTCATTGCGGAACAAGACCACGGCTGTTTCGGCTAGCCTTCAGATGAACCCACCTGCTGCTTAGCTTTTGTGAACAGTGGTACGATGGGAGTATAGTCTGCTCATCACAGACTTGTCACTCACTGAGTACACTAAGGAAAAGACCCCACCAGAAGTCTTAAAGCAGGAATTCTTTCAGCTACAAAATACATATAAAGACTACACCAGATTTTATGCCGACGGCACAAAACCGACTCCAGTGTCGGCTGTCTCGTAATTGGACCATCACTTAAATGTGTACGAAGGATTAATTCCAGTGCAACTATCTTGACTGCGGAATTATATGGCTTATTATTGGCCACAGACAATATTATCAAAAATAGGCATCCATACTCTGTCGTTTACACTGATTCACTACGTGCTCTGAGAGCACTCAGATCTCCTGACATAGCAAACAACTCATTATTAACTCAGCTACAACATAAAGTGATTGCTGTAGCTAGGGACAATACATTGCAGATAGCCTTTGCTGGGTGCCTAGTCACGTGGGTATTCCCGGCAATGAAGCTTCTGATCGTGCCACTTCCCTTTGTGGTACAAGGAAGGTTGATATTCACGACATACCCTACCAAGACTACAAAGCGACTATAAAGTAAAGTATAAGGTGTAAATGGCAAGAGAAATGGTCCCGCGAAACCAACAACAAACTTTATGTTGTGAAGCCGATGCTACAGGAGTGGGCCAGTGCCCGTCATAGGGACCGTTTTTTAGAGATAGTCCATTGTCGGATAAAAATTAGCCGCACACATCTAACACATCCATGGGTATCTGCTTTGCCGAGAGGATCCACCTGCATGCGAACACTGTTCAGAGCCTTTAACTGTAGTGCATATCCTTCTTGAGTGCTTCGCATATCACAGATACCGCGAAATCTATTTTGCCCAGTTTTGCTCAGCACAGATGCCTTTACACCTTCTTCTTGTGCTTGGAGATGAACCTTTTACAAATCATACAAATGTTTTAAATTCCTAGAAAGCACTGGATTTTTACGTCAACTTTAAACTTGCTTTGCAATTTTAAATTTTTCATCCACATTATTTATATACAGATTCATGTCCATCCTTTTATTCTATCACTGGCCCACTAGAGCCCTCTTTCCTCTGTAAAAACCATTTCATGAAATAGTCACAGATTTTGGCGCTCTATAGCCTTAGATGCCTTTTCGTCAATAAAACTCAATCAATCAATCAATTTAGGGTGGCGACAACGTTTGTTATACCTGTTGCCAACAAACCAGTGTTGCCTTCCTTGTTACCATGGCAACCTCCGCTGTTTTCGTCGACCATCTTGTCACACTCGCCGGTCGTGCGCTCGCACTACGCCGCTAATCCTCTTTTGGGCTAGGGAGCGCCCACCGCTCTCGTTCCGACGGCGAGGTTTCTGCGTGCGATGCCGGTCTGTCGCGTTTCATTTTGTCGCGGGAACTCGCGTTTTGTTAAAGGCAACGCACACTTCCTGCTCGCAACTTCAAAATATGAAACACCGGAAGAAAGAGAGCGACAGCCGCCACGACCGCCATCCCGCTGAGCCTCCGACTCCTCTTATGAACGGAAACGGAAGTGGCCTCACAGTGTTGCCGGTGTTTGGAGACTACAGAAACTCAACTTTGTTTACGGTTAGCGAAATAAGAAGTGGACAAAAATGGCGGTGGGAGAGGATCTGGGACCGTAAAGGGGAGCGAAAACGTGGAGGCACTCTAGATGGGGCCGATCAGAGCATATCAGTAGAAAAGAGAGTAAAGGAAACTGAGAGGAAATTGTGGGAAAAGAGAATGCAGGGAAATCAGCTTTAACAATATACAGAAAAAAAACAAACAAAAAAAGAACAGAAATAAAGACGGAACAGTTGTGTGATAATTCATTGGGGAGCTCATTGCTGTCTGAAGCTAGAACGGGGGTGCTAAGAACGAAAAATATCGGGCTAAATTCCAGGAAATAGACACTCTATGCGACATATGCAAACGCGGAAGGGGAAGCATATAACATGTTTTTTTAAGTGCACGGGGCTTCGTCCCACTTCTCTTGGGGGGGGGGGGGGGGGGGGGCACTGGTATTCGCAGACATGGACGAGCGAATGGATAGGGAAAGAATTGCGGTAACTAAGAGTAGATTGGAAGATTGGTGGAGAGAAGATCTAGGGAGGGGTAAAAATACAGAAAAAATCAAGCAACGAAAACACGTTATAAAAAAAGGAAAGAAATGTGCTAAAAAATTTACAAATTAAAAAAAAAGGGGATGACGAAATATTAGGCTAGGTCGTGCAAGCTGCCGCCCGTTACTAAGGGTGTAGCCATTACCATCCATCCATCCGATGAAGTCACGTGCAAACCATGTTAAACAGTTAAGTTTTCTGGTGAAATGCGATGTTATCAACACTAGCAAAAGTGTAGACCCAAATTGTGAAGTTGTATATATGGCAGTCTGGCGAAGATATGGGGCAGCCTAATAAAACGTTTGATCGCACATTACTGGTAAAGCACATAATTGTAAAGTGAAAGAGCAAAACAAGTGCACGTAAAACCGAGTATAACATTAGCCTCCCGAGACAGTATTTTGCGAAGTTACGAGCTCGTGCAAGCCGATTTCCAAATGTGATTTATATTAGACATATATTGTCTGCCCTTCGCACTATTTTTATCTACTTAGGAATACCATTGCATGCATCTCTATGCATTTCTTTTTACAGTGAGGCGTTGAGTATAAGATTATGTACAAAAATATTATTTATTATTTCTCTTTCTGCACATTTCGTGTATTTGCTTTCAGATATAATATGTGAGCACACACCCCCTTTTGGAATACCCCGCTAGCTGGTGTTTCACTCTGCCAAACAACGAAGAAAAAAAAAACAAAACAAAAAAAAACACGTTTCTGGAGAATCAACAACTCGTGTATTTTCGACTGTCATCCTTCCGTGTCGATCTCAAGCGCTATGTGAACTTCGCACAGTCAAATTGATTGATGATAGTAAAATATATATTTAATTACTGACTAATTTTTGACAACATAAACAAAGCGCCGATCACGTTGAAGGGCAACTCCGCTCAATTTCGAAAATTTCGAGATAGTGGCCGATTTTGCTTTGAGAAGCACCCAAAAACAATCCCCAATCCTTTGTTTCGCGAAAAATAGATTTTTTTTCGTGCAATTTTGCTCTAGCCATGATCACAAACCGAAACCGAAACGGTGGCAAAGCCGGACAACATTGTATCTTCGGCATCACTAAGCATGTACACCCACGTGATATACAAAGGTTCACGTGATCGATCACGCGGGCATGTGCTGCGCAGTCATCGTCGCGGAGTCTGCAAAGCTTACGCCGCGCTCAGCGCCGAACCGGCCGGGCGCGTCGCTCACCTCTCTCACGACGCTGGCGCCACCCGTGCTCTCCCCGGGAAAGAAAACAAAATTGAAAACAAACAAACAAACAAACAAACAAACAAACCTGTACATGCTTGATGACACCACGGACGTGCCGGGAGAAGGAATTTGGAGGAAGCGGAAATGCAGCCGGGCAGTGTTGTCTGGCCCGCACGTCTCTTCCAAAACCAGCGGATTCGTGCTTGTCAAACTTTGACATCAATTTTAATGAACTTCTAGGCGGAATTCCGTCGTAATATTTTCCATGTGGGCTTTTTAGATGATAACAAAGAGAACTGTATAGTTTTGCACTACTGGAAAAGAAGCGGAGTTGCCCTTTAAAGATATATATTATAAGTAAACGCACCCAAAAGTTATCTAAAATATGTTTTGCAAATCTTTTTCGGCGTTTTTATCGTCGATAGGCACGTCTTTATAAGTGATCTGGGAGAGCCTTGGGGGAGGAGATGCTGAACCGAAATCGGGATTCCACAATACATGGTGGGAGAAGCGTGCAACGGGACGCTACAAACCCCAAAAACATCACTCATACAGCGATATCTCGAACGAGTCGAGAAGGAGAGGAAACGGCCTCGCGTCTTCTCAGCCTCGCCGCCTCGTGGTGGCGAAGCGAAGAGAGGAGGAAACAAGATATGTTGACGTCACGTGCCTCGTCGGCCTCGTTCAATCTCAACCTCTTTTTCCAAAAATACGGCCGTCCATACGAGATATTGCCTTACGAGTAGTGTTGTAGGGATTGTAGCGTTCCGGCCTCCCGCTCCTGCATTGCTTTCTGAAATCCAAATTTCCGTTCACCATTCCTTTATACAAATTTGACTTTGAAATTGATTTAAAAATCTGTTCTCGTGATACATATTTAACTTCTCAAACGTATAGAAGTCTGTTAGTGCCTCTTTTATGTGATGAACAACAATTTTATGCGTCTGTGGATTTGACAAAAACAAGGTGGACCGGTGCGCATGGCGGAACCATGACGATGGCGCACGCGGACCGTCATAGAGGGACCAATTAAGTAGTTGCAATGTCAAGTAGAGCAGAGTCGCACAAACGTTTCAGCCCCCACTGCCCCCTTTTAGAGCAGTTCCAAAGCTGCCAGCGGCTCTTCTTTTTTAGCCTTCCCCAGGGAGTTGCTACCCCCACTTTTTTTCACCTCATTAGTAGAGAATAAAATACTACTTTGTTATATTTACCCAAAGAAAAAAAAAAACATTCACCAATTAACAAGGGTGATGCTTATTTGCACATTGAATTGACTGGAATCTCGTCAAGAACAAACCTCAACAACCAAGCTGTGCCGAAAATGTTTACTAGGAAAGGCGCTATTTTAAGCCAGATTTCATCTGACCACAGAAGTGCGTATAGATTAGAGGACCTATTTTGATCACTCTTTTCGGCATGATTATTCGCCTGCGTCGCGGTGCTGAGTGTAAACAATGTTGGTCACAAGCGTTGTGATTTCCCCTCAGTGTTTTTATAAAAGGTAGACTGAAGGGGCTTGTCCTAAAACCTTCGTGACAGTTTAAAAACATGTTTCTTTTAGCTCAGTTGCGTTGTCATCATATATATTGGAAAGCGTGTTTCGTAAACTCGATTTCACGATATGTATGGCGAGGAGGTGCCCGTTCCATGATTTTATTCACTGTAGTTAATTCCTAACTTGAAGGGCACAACTAGGTTTTAACTTTTAATTTTTCGACGTGAAGTTGTACCAATCGCGGGTATTTTTGGCAACCTATCAGACCTGTGATAATCTTTGGATTCACATAAAATATATGCGACTGAGAAAAACAAATATATGTTGAGTCGTATAAACACTACCTTGTTTATGTTAATCTAGCTTTTTTTTTTTCTACTGTTTCGTCAAAATTAATCAATGCAATTTCTTATTTCAGGTACCTGAAAATAAAAGTGGATTGCACGAATGATGAAAACTATATAGTTACTTGTTGCACGGTGGAAATAGAGCCTATTTTCAAAACAACGCAGAAAATACATTTTCGATATAGCAGTTAAAACCGGTTCGAACAGGTTCGAACCAGTTTGAACCGTTAATATTCAGGGTTGAACCGGAATATTATTTTTGCTCTCGGGAAGTGAACCGGAACTGAACCGAAAGCCGTCAATCCGAACCCGAACCGAACCGATAAAAATTTCGGTTCGACACTCTGGTCTAAATATCCACAGAACAGAAATATTATTTCTGAAGTATTTGACCGCGTTGAGGATAATAGTTGTTCGCTTTTGACCAGATGATACTGTTGAGACCGGTTCTGAAGATGCTGGTAGTGGGATGTTTGAATGGTGTAGATCAAAATAAAATCAGTATACAGGAAAAAAAAAAAAAAAAAAGAGAAAGAAGGGGATTCGGGGGGGGGGGGGGGACGCACCTTAGGGTTTGATGGCGCGTTTGATTAAGGCGTTGGAAAAGATAAAACCTTCGACGCTGTACTCATCAGCTGCAGAAAAGACGTTGGCAAGACAACAGATTTTGCCACGGAGCGAAACTTTCGTGGAGCGTGTATAAGAAGTGAGAGAATGTGCAATGCCCACATGGAATGTTTTGACAGAGCACATATTTCTATAGGTTTTCCCTTTTTTTTTACTTTTAGAGAACTAAGGTCGGGTTCTGGGATTTCGGCGATCGTCACAGGTGGCGTATTTGGGAGCTTTGCAATTATCAGATACTGTCCGCAAAGCAAATAAACTTTTTACATTGGTTTTTAAACAACCTTAAGATGTTCATAAAAATGTGTTCTTTTTTTTTTCTGTGAAAATTCCTGTACCTGCATTTTTTTGCGATGATTTACCCGTTTTTTTTGTTATGACTTTTGTTACATTCAATTTTGGGACATAACTTATCTATCAATTGAAAGCCAACACAAGTACCTATTTAACAAATGCAATATCACTATAGTCAAAAAAGTTATTTTAGCAAAAAATGCATTTGATCACGAAAAATAATTCCAAAAGTACAAAGTTTACCATAAATTTAAAACATTTTTTTGTTTTATAAGAGTTCTTGCAATGGTCTAAATATCAAATAAAAATCAGATATATTTTGGATATATAAATCTGTGCGTTCAAAAAGATGAAACATTTGAAGTTCCATTATAAGTGCGCAGCTTGGTCGTCATTATTCGCATGGCTATTGAGTTAATCGATTCTTGGCACCTTGTCAGAGTATTCGTTGGCTTAGATTGTTTGTACAGTGTCACTCACACTTGAAGGGAAGCTGAAACACTTCATGAAAAAAAAAAAGAAAAGAAAAGAACAAGTTAGATGTGAATTTTGTGTATTTTCATCCCGTGAATCTGAATATCACGTTCGTTTTCTCCGAAGGTGTAAAAACACGCGAAAAGACGAAAAACATCCGACCAGTCATTATACTAAGATCTTTTAGGCCGCCAAGCCCGTATCGCTCATGTGGGCAGCTCGTGCAATTGCAAGCTTGCCAGGTGTATTTTTCAGCACTGACGCCAGTTGTGACGCCTCTTTTTTACTTTTTTTGAAGATAGCAAGAGTGCGCGTGCATAGCTTCAGCAGTCGCTGAAGATGCGCGAAACGAGAGATCCCGAAAACTTCTAATATGACGTTGCACCCCGGAAGGAGGGACTTCAGCGGACCTTTAAAATTTAATTTCTGCAGCCTCCTTCCACCAAACTGAAAAATAAGCTCGATATTTGTGATCCTGGAGGGCCAGCTCCTCATTGTACTTAGCGTGCGTGGCGAAGTGGCAGTTGGAAGAGAGCGAAATTTTGCACCATAAGCCTGTCGGCGCATCAGTAATGATTTTGTTGTCGTTGCCCCTAGTGCCATAGTATCCTGGATACCGCTGTCAGAGGGTAATATTTATAAACTTGATATTTGTTGTTACTCAATTTTGGAAAATGTTTTGTTTAAATTGCAATTTTTTTATTTGTATATGGACAAGCTGAATGTGTGTATGGCCGTATTCATATATTGTGCATAACATGTAAAATTATTTACTAAATTGAAGGCTGCCGACTGTATGACTGGGGGACAACAAAGAATTACCAATCTGGCAGGAACAAATGGCTACCGACCAAGCTCCGTAGTATATTAAAAATGAACTTCAAATATATCGTTTTTCTGAATGCACGGATTTATGTCCATACCATAATATTACAGCTGATTTTTATTGGATCTTTTAGACCTTTCCAAGGACTAACAAAAAACAAACAAACAGAAAAACGCAGAAAACTAAAATTTTTTTTTATTTAGAAATTTTGTGTTCGAATTGGCATTTTTAATGCCCATTCACACTCTTGCAACCTCTTAAAACTGGGTTCCTTAAAACCTCATACACGGAGAGGACACACTAGTGCCATCTATAGGGTAGCAGTGTAAACTTGGCCGGTCCGGCATATTTTCTATTTCTCTCGCGCATTATGTTTTCTTTCTTGGCTCGAAAAACGTTTGTCAACATTACAAACGAGCCTTTCTTATAGGTATTATGCACATTTGACCTCGGAAATACCGCAAAACCTTCGCTCTTGTGAAATGCAGCTCCAGGGTGACCGCATAGATGGTGCCAGCGTGCCTGCGTGTTCTCTCGTCCTAAGAAATTTTAAGAGGTTTTAACAAGTCTTCTCTCTCTCGGTCGTACTCGGTTGCAAGAGTGTGAACGGGCCTTTAGAGTTTCCTTTCGTATTCAAGGACGCTTTTCCCAAAGAGATTTCGTTATTTTACTATAATGACATTGCACTTTTAGAATACATATTTGTTGAGCGTAACAAAAGTTGTCATCATCCAAACCAGGTAAACTATCGTCGAAGAAGCCAGATTCTGCGCACATAATATATATATATATATATATATATATATATATATATATATATATACATTATTTATTATAATATTACTTATGTAAGGAAGAGGAGGAGAGGATACTCAGGACCCTCCCATCCTCTTCTACCCCTCCTCACCTCCACCTCCACCTCCTCTCCCACCTCCCTCTCCTCCGGTTACGCCGACGGCGACGCCGACACCGCTAAACATGGGAACGAGCGCCATAAGAACTGCGCTCTAAAAGAGTTTTTTACTGCGCGAAAGGTATTTGAGCCAGGCGAAGCTCACAAATATGTGATCTGTGACAATCGCACAAATCCCCAAATCTCCCTTTGGTCCTTTAGAAGTAAAAGAACTGAGAAATGAAGGACGTTAACGAATGTCTGTAATGCTAAACTAGAGCGCAATTCTTGAGGAGGAAAAGGAGAGGATGGGTACGGAGGGGAGGGTATGCCCATCCTCCTCCACCGTACCACCCCTCCTTCCCTCCTCCTCCTCCTCCTCTCCTCCTCCCGTTAGATTTCCCCACTAAATTTTCCTTTAAATTTAGCGAAAATTTCCCCGCTAAATTTAGCGGGGAAAATTACGCCACACTTCGTGTCACGTCACCCATAAACAAATTCATTTTCTCCTCCATATTTCGCGGGAAAATTAATAATAAAATAATAAACTAATAATAAAATTTTATTCCTCCATCACATCCATGATGGAAGGAGACCGAGGAAAAAAGCTTCATAAATGCAGCCTGGCGAGTCCTCGGCCCCCTCCCTACAATCAGCAGCAGTGGCAGCTCACAAAAAACACAAAGTAAAAAGAAAAAAAATATAAGCTCAGTTAACAAAAATAGCGAAATGTATCAATGACATGCAGAATATTTCAAGTTCAACTCTAACAATTCAATGTAAAGCTATGATTATCACAACAAAAGCACACATATTCAGAGCTATAGAGAGCATGATTAAGCACTGTTATATAAGTTTTGATAAATTATAAGCTTATGGCGAACAGACATAATAACCATACATACGTCAGGACACTAGAACATCAATCAATCAATCAATCAATCATTTTATTTGCGTCTGTACACGAATACAGGCACTGGAGGCATGAACAAAAAGCCGGCAGATGTCGGCTTGACGAGGTTCACGCCCCCTTTTTTGGCAAACGGCAAGCAATCGAAAGAAAAGGAAAAAAAGTCAGATACTTAAAAAATATCACTGTAACAATACTGATTACAATGTCAAGGAAAAAAAATACACTCTATATGCTAAAATACAATTGTATGACAAATATTCATAGAAACATCAGTTTTAAGGAATAAGATGTTAAATGTTCGATGATAATGTTATTTTCAAATAAATGGTTTAGTAACAAAAGGAAGGCGATGTTTTAGCATTTGAGTTCCATAGGTTGTTCGACTGAATGGTATCCTCCATACTTCTTCGTGACGTACGTTATAAGGTATAATATGTATTGTTAATTCTGCTATGTTACTAATGTCAGGTGTCTTTTGTTTAATACTTGCTATATATCAAATAAGTAAAGTGTATTCGTACAGTTTGTTTAAGGATAGGACGTTCAATAATTTAAGCAATGGTTTCGTGTGGGTTGATTGTGGTACATTGATTATAGCTCGGATTGCCTTCTTTTGAAGAATCGTTAATTTGTCCAAGTTAGTTGTAGTTGATGTGCCCCAGACCAAGTGACAATAATTCAAATGTGACATGAATAAAGAATTGTAAATGAGAAGCTTAATTTTGACAGGCAAACTTGAACGGAACTTGTTGAGAATGCCAACAACAGTTGAACATTTTTTTTATTACACTTTGAATGTGGGTGTCCCATGACATGTTTTCATTAAAAATTACACCTAAGGTTTTTACATTCGGGACGACTTCAATGATAGAGGGGACAAGTTTCAGGCGCAAGTCAATATTTACCAATTTATTATGTGGCTTAAAAATAATCGCTTTTGTTTTAGATGTATTAATTAGTAGAGCGTTTGCTTCACTCCATTTATGTAAATATTCCAGTGTGTTGTTAGTGGTTTCTGCAAGTGTGTCGATATTGTTAGCTGAAAAAAGTAGTGTTGTGTCATCAGCATAAATGATGAAAGTGGTGTTTGGGCTAATCGTTACAATGCCGTTTATATAAATGTTAAACAGAAGTGGGCCTAATATACTTCCTTGAGGGACACCTGTTTTTAACGCTTGAAAGTCTGAAGAATAGTTGTTTATAAAAACAGATTGTTTACGAAATTCTAAATACGATGTTAACAGGTTTAGGGTTAGTCCACGGAAACCATAAAACGGAAGTTTATTAATTAAGGTGGTATGATTCATGCGATCAAATGCTTTAGAGAAATCAACAAAGACACCAGGAGTTTTTCTGTTCAAATGATTTTAAGATGAATTCTTTTTGATTTAGTAGTGCGAGTTCAGTTGATCTACCCTTCCTGAAACCATATTGTGATGAGGTTATGAGCGAGAAACGGTCACAAAAAGAAGTCATACGACGATGAATAATTTTCCCTAGGCACTTCGAAAACACAGGAAGAATGGAAATTGGTCTGTAGTTTGAATGATAGTTTTTGTCTCCACCTTTGAAAATAAATATAACTTTCGCAATTTTCATTTTTTAGGAAAGATTCCGGATGAAATTAAAATGTTGAAAATATGGGTAATTATGGGTCCAGTACATATTTAACAGGCTTGATTTGAATGTTGTCAATATCAGTACATTTGCTATTTTTAATTGTGTTAAACATATGATAAACCTCATGTTCATCAGTGGGGGCGAGGAAAGCGCTGCTCTCATTCGGCGTTCTTAAGTAAATTGGTGCATCGCAGGTTTGTGTGCCCTGTACTAGGTTTGCAAAATAATTGTTAAATGAATCGGCTAGGGCCTTCTCTCGTAAGGTTGATTCTCCGACCTTTATCTCGGTTACATTGTTTAGCTGTGCAGACCGGTTCAATAATTTATTGATTGTTTCCCATGTCTGGTCTGGCCTGGACATTGACTGGCCATTAAATAAGCATAGAAGATATCTTTCTACTTTCTCAGAAGTTTTGTCAGCCGATCTCTATAGGCTTTAAAACAGCATAAATCATCAGAATCTCTGGTCTTTAAAAAATTTCCGTATAACCTGTTTTTTTTCCTTATCAGTTTTAAGCATTCTCTGGTTATCCAAGGTTTTTGTCAGGGACTTTTTAGGCGAATAGGCTGGTATTTAAATGCTATGTTGTATATACGCGTAAATTTTGTTAAAAAGGTATCGTATGCGTCATTAGGATTACCCAAGTTATAAATTTCATTCTAGTCTGTGGTGTTTACTAAGGACCTAAATTTTTCGAGAGTGGTTGCGTTTACATTTTGGAACGTTGGTAGATATTCAGTCTTATTTTCTTTGTTCGGAGTGGCGTGGATTGTAAACATGTACAGTGGCAGATGGTCGCTTAGCTGTGCGTTGATAACTCCGCCAGACGTGTTGCGTGTATCAGTGTTAGTAACGAACAAATCTATCAGTGTTGATGAGGAGCTTGTTATGCGAGTTGGTGAGGTAATAACATTCACACAACCACTAGATTCAAGTATAGATGAAAATGAGCACTGCGCACTTGAGGGACGTAGCATATCTATATTAAAGTCGCCGCCAAGAAAAATAGCATATTGACCGACATTTACGAAATCGAGAAACCTCTCTAGGTGTGAAAAGAAACCTTCGATATTACCATTTGGGGGTCTATACATAACACTAAACACTTGTTGTTCACATTTCAACGATAATACTTCTAGGTAATCGGAAAGAAATGAAAAACATGGTAAAATCTTAAGAATATGTTATTCTTAACATATATCAACACTCCCCCACCAGGTTTGCTTTCACGGTTTAAAAAATACGCCTTGTAGTGATTCAGTTGAAGTACCTCTAGCTCAATTTGGTACCAAGTTTCAGTTATCATGGTGATGTCAAACTAAACACTGAACTCCTGTAAAAGTATACAAAGTTCATCTTCCTTGTTCCGCGCGGAACATAAATTCGAATGAAAAAAAGATAGCTTACTACCTTTACAAGATATAAAGTTTGTGGTTATCTGATTTGGTGTTAGTTCGGCCGAGAAAGCCATCATAAAAACAAAACAAAAAGAAAACAGCTTTGTAAACCGGGTAGAATAAAATCAAACACGTCACACTAATTTAGCAAGGTCATCAGTGCTAGTGATAGAAACAATCATGGAGTTTTCCGTTTTGCGCATATATATTTTGCCTCCCCTCGCCCAAGCAAATTTCCATTTCAGCTCGTGTTTTTTCGCAACTGTCATTCCCAGAAGCTTTTTTAGTTCGGTCAAAGTCATCAAATTACGCGCTTAAAAAAGGATCGGATTTCTTTCGGTGTTGATGCCAGGAGTTCCATATTTTGAGTGTTCAGATAATTAAGGAGGTTGGGTAATACATTCCACAACATCTGCTCACCGTTAAGTAGTTTTACAGTTTGGCACTTTCCAGTTTTCTATGTTGCAAGTTGAATATATTGGATATGTCCTCGTCAGAGACGCTAGGTTCATGACTTCGGACTTGTAACTTAGGCATAAACGGTATTTATATAAACTATACACATGCAATACATTCAAACTTTCGAAAAGAGATCTGCTAGGGTGATCATATGGAACATTACTTATAATTCTTACTATTTTTTTTCTGGAGCACAAGTATCTTATTTAAATTTGCATTAGTAGTGTTTCCCCAGACAAGATGACAGTAGTGCACATGCGAGAGAAATAAAGCGTTGTAGATGATTAATTTAACACTTGCTGGCAGAATGGAGCGATGACGGCATAATATGCCAGCGACCCGTGACAACTTTACCAAAATATGATTTACATGGTCATTCCACGTCATTCGTTCCGTGAATATAATACCAAGCGTTTTGAAGCGAGTGAAAACCTCAATTTTGGTCGTGTCCAACGCGATATCTGTTGTGATAGAGGCATTTTTATTTTTTTGGTTGAAACAAAACAGCATCGGTTTTGTTCATTTATTTTTAGCGCGTTAGAGTGACTCCAGCTACCCAGCTTTGGAGAGTTTGATTAGCCCTATTTGCTAGTTCAAGAGAGCAGTCTCCTTTAAAAAATAAACTTGTATCGTCAGGGTAAATCACAAATTTTGTAGTTTTATTTACATTGACAATATGATTAATATATAAATTAAACAAAAAAAAAGGCCCAGAATGCTGCTTGTGGGATACCGGATACGATTGGTTATATGTCAGAAGAATAACCGTTAATATGAACGTACTGTTTACGATGAGCAAGGTATGACGAAATGAGTGCTGACGCGGTTCCACGGAACCCGCACTTTTCTAGTTTTTTTATGAGCAGTCTTTGTTTTAAATAATCAAATGCTTTGGTGAAATCAATAAAAATCCCAAGGGTAATTTTTTTATCCTCAAAACTTTGCAAAATATATTCTTTTTGCTCTAGGAGAGCGAGTTCCGTAGATCGGTCCTTACGAAACCCAAACTGTGACGGAGTGATTGCACTGTATTTATCCGAAAACTTCATCAGTCTTGAAAGCAAGATTTTTTCGAAGCCCTTAGAAAACACTGATATAATTGATATAGGTCTATAATTCCCCATGTTATTCTTATCGCCTTTTTTATACAAAACTGTTACCCTGGCAACCTGTATTTTTTTCAGGGAAGACCCCGCACTGCAAACCCAAGTTAAAGATATGCATTAAAGAAGGAGATATTAAATCTATAACATGTTTTATTGGCCGTATTTGCATGTCGTCAGCGTCACAAATTGCACTGTTCTTTAGTGATAAAAACGTCAGCGTCACCTCCGTATCTACAACTGGCTCAAGAAATATGGACTGCTCATTCTTGTTTTCAATATATGAGCAAGCATTTTCATCAGGACTATCTCTCGGCAAGTTCATGAAATGATTATTGAAGGCGTTTGCTAACGCTTCGTCTTTTAGTTCTGCTTTACCTGTGCAGATTTTATCAATTCGTTTTATTTCAGATGAACGATTAAGAACATTATTAATCTTTTTCCATGTGATGTCCGTCCGCTTAGCTGATGATGAAAATAGGTTGTTGAAGTATTAATCTCCAGCGCTTTTAAGTTCTTTTGTAAGTCTGTTGCGGTACACTTTGAATGCTTTAAGAGCTTCCGGCTCTCTCGTTCTTACAAATGATTTGTACCATATATTTTTTCTGTTAATCTTGACTAGTAGCCCTGGGGTAATCCATGGTTGACGAATTTATTCGATATCTTAACTAATTTATATGGAAAACATTCTCTATATATCTGTAGGAATGTTTGTAAAACAAGTTGTGTGCTTCATTGCCGTCCTCTTTTTCATACATCTCACCCCATCCCAAGTTTGAAAGTCTCTGCCTAAATACAGAAAGGCTGTTAGTCGTAATATTTTGAAAGGATGTATGTAGCTTTGGACTTTTATCTTTAATGATCTGTTTTTTATACACATAAAGACACCTAAATGGTCACTGATGTCAGTGGTCATTATCCCCGAACACCCAAAGAATCAGACGTGACTCTCGTGGGGGACGTTATTACATTATTGCAGCCACCAATATTAGTTAGTAGATCCATTTGTCTTTTTTCCCGGGTGTCCACAAGCATGTTGATATTAAATGCCCCCCTCCAATAATGTTATACTTATTCTCATTAGCGTAACGGAAATGGATGTCTAGAAAAGAAGAAAAACGATGTTAGACATCGTTTTTATATCGGTCTGTAGAATACCGATATAATGCTGTGATTTACAAGCAAGGATAGCACTTCAAAGTTTTTATTAACGCATGAGAATTATTCTACCAATTCGCAGCAAGTATTATTCCTAACCATTAGCGATACACCACCTCCACGACCAGTTGATCTGTTCAAAAACTAGCTCTTATACATTGGCAATTCAAAAACGTCGCTTTCATCAGTATACCACGCCTCTGATAACATAATAACATTAAACAAAAAACAAAACTCATCCATAAACCAACCGAGCTCCACAGTTTTCTTTCTAGCGTACCGAGTATTTAAATGAATACATTTAAAAGAACTGGAATTCTAATTTCCTAGGTAAGACTAATTCTGACGGAACAAAGTAGTTTTGTTTTACCATAATTAAAAAGACACACGCAGAAAACAAGACCCAAATTCCCTTGCGTCAATCGTTCCCAAGTCCATCTCACGTTTGATAACGATCGCTGCGTCACCTTCCTTCCGCCTCACGAAGATTTTCCCATTCTTGTGCCACGAGTAGCGGTTGTCAAGTTGCTTTGCCCATTCCTTAGCTGTCCAGAGCAGGGCGCGGTTTTGCCTTGTTAGATTTTCAAGGATGTAGCTAGCCATCCTTCCCCGCTCGGTCCAAACTTTTCCTTTTTTCGAGCCATTGATCCCGGGCTGACTGTTTTGCAAAGCGCACAATGATGCCGAGAATTTTATTTGGCTGAGCTGGAAGCCTGTGCAACGCAACAATCTCGCTATCAGTGAGCACGGGCACACCCAGTTTTCAGCCACCTGGTTGATTTTGTTGTTAAGGTTTTCGCGCTCAGAGACCGGAATTCCGTGGATTTCAAGATTCATCTTTCTGGTTTGCCACTCGAGTGCGTTTATGTCCTGCGTCATTTGTTGCACATTTACTTCTTTCTCTCGGTTTTCCATGTTCGCCATCCTTTTCTTTAGGTTCTTTATCTCGGTGTCATGTTGACGCATCTGTTTGAGAATTTCGTCATACTGCGTCGACATCATGTTTACGAACACTTCGATCGCCGAGACAGTATCTTTTAGTTCCACGAGGGTGCTAAGTTTCTGGTTTATGCCAATGATGACAGCTGCCAAGTTACTTTCATCTTGCATCGGTTTTTCACACTGACTGCTCCTCGACTTGGCGGTCCTACATTTCTGGCAACGCCATGCCTTCCGCCAGGTTTCACCTTTCGATTTAAAGGTTGATTCCGAGACCCCAGAACAACTACCGAAGTGATAATTGTAACCACATTCTGCGCATTTCATTGAACCATTTTGGTCTGTAAGTTCGTCATCGCAACACAAACAATTGTCAGCCATGGCATATGCAACACACTAGGTTACCAAGAGCCCCCTTAGCGAAAAGTCGTTCAAAATCAGTATACTGAAAGTATACTAATAGTAAACTTACGGTATGTACTGAAATCGTACTAGTTTCACACTTTTATGAAACAAAATAGTATATCTTTAGTACACCCAAAGTACACATGTAGCATACCATAAGTGCACCTCGAGCGTACTTTTAGCATACTATAAGTGAACGTTTAGTATACTACATGTATGCTTTTAGTGTACTAAATGTACACTACCAGTACATATATGCGGAGTGTCCCATATAACTTGCACCGAACTTTAAAAAAACAAAAAAACGGAGCGTTCTGCGGGAGTGAAACCAACTGTACGCTGTTAGAAAGTCTATTGCGAAAGTGCACAAAATTGTTTTAGTGCGCCTATTTATTTAAGAGTAAGAAGCTAACTTTTGAAATTTTCGTTTAAAAGCCGAGGTGTGAAATGGAAAGTTGTAGAGCGCATTAAGAAACACCCAATTAAACCATTTTCAACAAGGTGCACTTTGCATGCTCTTTTTCCTAGCCTTCAAAAAAACGCCCGCGGAATACAAAAAAATACCGCGTTAACCTCGCTTCCCCAATCATGACGTGCGCGCGCGCCGTGAATGTGCGTTCTTTGAAGACCGGAAAAAAGCACGAAAACGTATTATGTTTCAAACACTTTAATTGGGTGTTTCTCAATGCGCCCTGCAACTTTACAATTGACATTTTGGCCCTTAAAAGAATATTTGAAAGGTTAGCTCATTAATCTTAGTTATTTGCATAACCAGGCGCATTAAAAAAATCTGTGCAATTTCTCAAGACGCTTGCTAACGACAGTTGATTTCACTCCTGCAGAGCCCTCCGGTGTTTTTTTAAAGTATGGTGTAAGTTATCTGGGAAGCCGTGTATGTGGGGTGTTCTGAATGGAAAGAACGGTCTCAAATTGACCAGAAAAAACGGCGCCTGCATTTAAAAAGCTTACTTTTCAAAGGTGTTTCTTTGAACGGCTGTATTCCAACCTGTGAAATTTCATGTCATATAGCTCCATTCTCGTGAAATGTTAAGAAACGCCGTTGACAACTCAATTGATGATGATAATGCAGAGGCGCCACCATCGGGAGATGCACTCTTAAAAATGAGTCAGGAAATTAACGAGGAAATCTTTGGCAGCTCTATTCCTCGTGAGAATGACGTAGTGGCGTCTTCTGAAACTGTGTGAGAAAAGCCATAAAGAAAAGGTGCATTGCATTTTTCAACTGAAAGTATGTATGTGTAGCGTGCAAACATTATGATCAGTGTTCTTCGCGTAATTGATAAGACAGAAATTGAAATCCTACTTATCACTTTATTCAAGTTTCCGAGCCTGCTCACGGTACACTCTACTTTGTTATGATGGTATGCCATTACATCCTGCGTAAAAAGAGAATAGAAAATTACCCTATGCCACCCTATGATATAACATCACATAATTCGCTCAAAGGACCACTATGTGAGGAAGGCAAGATAGTAACAACATCCTGACAAAAGGGTGAGGAAAATCGGACAATATCGTTTCTGAAAGCCTGATATGTCAGACATTGGTGGTGTGCCTTCTTTGCATACCCAGGGCTATGCTACAGTTAATATTGTTCATTGCAGGGCACAACATTTAATATTTCAAATCTTAGGCACCATAAAGAAAAAAAAGATTCAAGGTTGCAGCTTCTACATTTTAAGCACAGGGATTGATGAAGGCCACAACGAAAACATCTGAGAATGGCCAATTTCAGGGCTGTGTGCTAATAATAAAATTGTCTTTTAGAAGTTTAGTATAATACGGTATTCGATATTGGTTTCAAGATTAATTGTACTACTGTAAACGACCGAACTTTCGCAAAGGCTTAGTTTTTGCGAGTTTATCGAAATTGTTCAAAATTGGTCATGCAAACAAGTAACCCCATGGATACGAATGCATTGAACATTACTCCTGATTGCAAAATTTTGTACCTGGAAAGTATTCTCAACACTAACACTTCATAACATGAATAAAATATTGAGCTCGCGCAAACAAAGTCGTTTATGCCATTCAAACCTTTTAAAGCGCTCGCAGAGTTACCATTGCGATAGATTTGCTTTGTTCAGTGCGCTTCTCCGCATGTCCCAGTGCGCTGCAGAAATTAGTTCTGGCCCGTATGGAAATCTTATATCTGGGCCATATCTGGCCATATCAAACATTATATGATTATATATGGCCTATATACAGCCTTATCTGGCGTATATACAGACTTATCTGGCGTATATACAGCCTGATATGGCCTATATACAGACTTATCTCGCGTATATACAGACTTATCTGGCATATATACTGCCTGATATGGCGTATATACAGACTTATCTGGCGGCCGGTTTTCAATATAGTAAAAAAGTTAAAAAAAAGTAAAAAAAAATTTCTTTGTTAGCAAACTGTGAATGACTCATTGTTCGCGAGCTAAATATTGGCACAAAGAATCCCAAACTTCAGCTTTGATAAGCTTAAGTTTGAGATTATTTCTGCTAGTTTTCACGAGGATTTCAATGTTGCTTAATTATTTCAAAGTCTTAACATTACGCCGGAATAAACAATTTGCTAAATCCCCCAAGCGCTTCGGCCCGTACTCATGGAATCATGGGGACGGTGTTTATCCAGCTGCCTAGTGATCCAAAATTTCGAGCAATTCTTTGGTTACACAGATTTGAGTGTAATTCGAAGTCACCCTGAACACGTGCCGTACAGAACCCAAGTACTTGCCATACAACTTTTAAAATGTCCCGCCAATGTCAGTACTGTGCATTCCGTCCATCCTTCAACCAGGATGAGCTGCAGACATATCTCTTACGTTATTATCATTCCCATACAGTTTCACAGAAGCTGATATTAACTTAGAAACGCTAAAAATGTCATAAACAGCTGCGCTGAATTTGAGCTAAATCCCGGTTTTGGTTGTTGTAATTTCTCAACTTTTAAGTAATTCCTGCTAAAACAACAATCACGAGAATGATAATATGGTAAGAGATTTTGGCGGCTCAGCCTGGTTGAAGGTTGTACAGAATGCACAGTATCATAAACGCTGCCATTGACGAGAAAATTTAAAAGTGATGTGACAGGTACCTGAGCCCTATGGGACGCTTGTTCGGGGTGACTACGAATTACACTCGAAATTATGTAACCATGGAATTGGTCAAAACTAGCGATCAATAGGGAGCTGAAGGATCCCCGTTTCCATAACTCCTCGAGTGCGGGCCGGGACATTTGGGAGAATTGTAGACAATAAGAAGTTATAAAGTGCTGATTTCAGGCTGGTGTCCTTTTGATATGCCTGGCCAGATCTGAAATTTCCTTACTTAGCCAGATCTGGGATTTCCATACCTGGCCAGGGGTATCAGGCTATATCTGGCAGATATACCATATCAGGTTAGATGTGGCCAATTTTTGATATGGCCATATCTGAAATCTTCAGATCTGGCCACATATAATTTTTTTTGTAAGGGGGATGAAATCCCAAGAATAGGGGGACATACACACTTTTTGATAAAATAGAATCTAAAAATGTTGACGTCAAATGGCTTCCCAGGAAACTTCTCGGGTCCGGATGCACTGTTACTCCGCAACAAGCAGGCTCTCTTGGGATGACAAGAAAAAACCCAGCGCCCTGAACGCTGTTCGAAGCAGCACTCGGGAGAGTTGAAAAGCCTGTCAAGCGCTCGCTATCAGGACAGACCGCATACTTACGGTGGCCTCATACCTGTCTGCGCGATGCGTCATCCAGCCACCCATAATATAGATCAGTGGGCAGACGTCACTTTTACTCTTGTGATGCAGGTCCCTTCAGGCCCCATAGGTTGCAACCTGCTAGCCCAACTGAGTCAGGCCTGCAGCCCTGCGGGGAACGTCAATTACACTTTTTTAGATGTATACACCCACATTTTGCGTGTACCTGAAAGAAGCTCTAACACAGAGCAAGCAAAATGATAGGCCTTTTTTTAATGCCTCCTTTTCTTTTGCTGAGAACACACATACAAGTCATACGCTATTACACATTCAGTGGTGCGGCTTAATTTATGATAAGCACATTTTTTATATAACTTCGAGCTTTTAGAGAAAACATTCAATATAATGGGTCGGACATAAGTGGTTGCTATGAACTATCCTATACATATACACATTATCTGATATCATAGAAGCACTAGAGCAGGGTAGGGCTGTACTGCATCAATTATAAATTTCTAACCAGTTAAAAGTTGGCATTTATTTAATTTATTAGTATTGGCTATTATTCTTTGACAAAGAATAACTGGGCGAGTTGGTACGTTGGTAGTCTTTCAACTCCATCGAATATTCAGGTACTTTTAACATTTTTTCATGCTTTTGCTTTTTCTAACCGCTCTGCCTTTTGTAGCGGCTTTTGCCACCACTAAAAAAAGTGACATCCAAACTCACTTTATTCACAACACACTATCGCAAACTTGGAAAGCGTGCGGCTTCGGCAGACGCAAAGAGATCGTCCGTCTCTACGGCACAGGCATCAGCACGGGCAAGAAATCATGCTGCTCGCTTTTGTAACGTTTTTCTCGCTCCTGCTTCATGAAACAAATCGTTGGCGAGAGACTGTTGGAACCACACGTCAGAACTAGCATGACCTGTGATTGCTTGAACTGCCGTCAGACTGTACTTGAACGCTCCACAAAAGCGTCGTCGGGCGACCGTCGTATGGACAGCGCCCAGGACAGGCCCTCGGCTGGCCCTCGGTTCCGCCGCACGCGAATCTTTTTCACGCTGCGGAGAGAGCCACACATTTTAATAATACGCTCTTTTCAAATAACGAAATAAAACCGGGTAGAGCATGGTAAGAGTCAAGCATAGCTTAGCAAGCATACGGTACAAGACTAAGTTTGAAACAGCGGGGCACTTCGCAAAAAAAAAGGGACTTCCTCACCTTCGCTTGCACCGGTCGGCCATGACTGTCCGCCACTTGCGACGCTGCGTCTCACAGCTCTAAGTAATCGCTTGCTAAGCTATCTAAAATATACGCTAAATGGCTAAAACGTAAAAAGGAAGCGACGTTCGAACCCTCCGGAACTCCAACGGCGGTCGAACGGAAGCTGATTGCAATAGCGATGGTCTTGCGCAGTTTTCAAAAGTCTCTTCTTTTTGTTCTTTGTTTTTTTGAAGACAAAACTAAGCAAATCAATATATTAATAAAAATAATATCTCTTTATTATATTCGTGAAAAATTAACAAAACGTTTAGTCTATCGTAGGTTTTATGAAAACTTTCGGTTTTATTTTTCAGTGTAAAACCGAAACTATCTCAAGCAATTTCTCGCTTGTCGCGACGGCTATTTTGATTGATCAGTGCATGCTTGCACCGCTGAGATTTCGGCTTTTCTGGAAGGATCGGCTCTAGCGGCACATAAATAATGAGTGCCACCTCGTGTTTTGAAACAATGAGCGTGCTTGTCTTTTTTGACGAGGGAAAGACAGGTTAAATTTACGCAGATTTTTTACAGTGTGGAACTCTCGATCGACGGTGTTGTTCGTTGTTGCAATTGTCAACCTCTTTTCACGTGAATTGAGATGTCTTAGAGTTTTGCAAGATAAATCTACACCATGAAACACTTTAACTTGAGGTTGTTACACGAAGGCGCCGATTTTTCGAGCCAATTTTAGAGCGAGCTTCCATTCATAACACCACTTTGCTTGCGCGGTTCAGAAGTTGATTTGCGCCGCAGGCGACTACGCAAGGTGCAGCATCTTGCGTCCCCATTATTGGCCGTGGTTTCCTTTTCCTCCTGCCGTTTTGCTTGCTGTGGATGCAGGTATCTGAAACAGCGTATAGTGCGCTGAGACCTGCATTGCAAAAACACTGGATAATCCTGCAAACGTAATTTGTCTACTAGCCTATGAGGCAGCACGCAAGTGGCGGTGCACTTTAAAAAACAAAAAAAACATGTGCATGCTTTTGCATCAGCAGCATCAAACACTTGTTGCAATTGCGATCGTCTATAGCTTCCGAATAGTGCTAACAGTTTTCTACAGTAAACTTTTACTCTTCAATAAAGGTAACAAATACAGTTCAGTGAAAATAAAAGCTATTTTTGCACTAAAAGTAGACTCTTTAATTGATAGATATAGTAGATATGACTAGCTAAAATAATTATTGACAAGTTAGGTAGCGCTACTTTCCGTGGCGTACAATGTAGCTAATTTTTCTATTTGTGTTTTTTAAGGCGTATAGTTCATGTTGCATTTGCGACGTAAGTATGCTCTGACAGTGCCGGTCGTTCCGCCGGGAAACTTTTGGACCACGTGGTCTGCACTGAAATGAGAAATGAAGCATCCCTTTGTCACAATATGTCAGCTATACCCGGTGCTATTTTTTAATTACCAGGTTTTTAGAAAAAGGGGGTTCACTGCCACGTTGATTCAGTCTTCATTGTGTCGTGCGACTCGGCGGACATTACATGGGTGAATAACCGTGGCAAAATTTTTACTAATTAACTAAATCCGTAAAATTCCCTTTTTTACTATTGCTGTTTTAGAGGCAGTCATTATTACAGCCTAACCCAATCAACGGTGTTCTCGAAACAGCAAGGTGCTTTGAGATACTTACTTATCAAATTTGCACTTTCTTCCCCCAATTCAAGAACCACAAGCGGCATAGGCGGGGAAAGTGGAGAGTGACTTAGCGGTTTTCACATGGCATGTCGGTGATGGCATGTTTGTTTGTGTTAGCGAGAACTTCTCATATTGGAGTTTCATGCATTATTTAATTTCCCAGTGAAGTTACAAACCTCATAAAGTGCTGTCGCATTCAGCATAAACAAACTTGCACACTTTTGACAGCGTGCCTTTGGTGGATGCTCCAGCATCACACCTCCAAAGGTGCGTCCGAAGCGACTTCGTAAGCATAGCATCCTGCATTCTGTCCAGCGTGCTGTTTTTTAATCAGGCGACGAAAGGCATATTTGTAGCTATGAATAACCCAAAACTCGTCGCCTTTTCGGAAATTGTTTCAGTCGGGCTGGAGTTTATTCATAGCCCCTTCAAAATTGAAAGTTCAACGTGGTCAATTACACTATAAATTAAAAAAAAAGTTAATTAGACAACGTACTGTGACGTTTATTTACTCATCTAATGTTCGCCGAGCCCCGCAAGTATTCTGTGAAAACGGCATCGGCCTATCTATCGCGTTTTTAATGTGTTGATGTTAACAATCGCACTATATATATCTCTCTCTCTCTCTCTCTCTCTCTCTATATATATATATATATATATATATATATATATATACCCGTTACTATAATTTGAGTACGCCGACTGCAAGCACTGAAAGTAGGCCTTTAGTACACTTGAGTGCAGTTCTTGTATACTGATTTTGAACTAATTTTTAACGTGGGCACTACGATTCTACTACATGTACTAGTTTTGTCCGGACGAGTATACTTTCAGTCCACCGCCATTTTTACTGGAAGTATACTTTAAGTACACTTAAAGTATACAATCAGTACAAAAACCGCACTGAAAGTATACTTTTTGGTATACTTGAGTACACTTCGAGTGTACTGATTTTGACCGACTTTTCGCTAAGGGCCGTCACACTGTCGCGCTAGTACAATGAGGCAGTTTCAAACACAACGGCTGACAGTGAGGCAGCAGCTGCAGCAGTCAACAATGAATTGCACGAGTGAAATACTACGAAATACAACAGATTTCCAACCTGTAACGTTGCGAGCAGAAATAAGACTTGTGGCACTCCTGCTGCCGCTGCTGCCAAAACGGTGGTATCCCTGGACCGTCGGTTCATGTAGCACAGTTCCCTGGCGGCCTGTAGCTCCTGTTGACGCTTGTCGAATCAGGGGCCTGCTGTGTTTGCAGCGCTGATAAGATGGCCTTCAGCGCGTGTCTACGATCGATGATACAGCGGCTGGCTGGAAACGCCTGTAACGTTGCGAGCAGAAATAAGACTTGTGGCACTCCTGCTGCCGCTGCTGCCAAAACGGTGGTATCCCTGGACCGTCGGTTCATGTAGCACAGTTCCCTGGCGGCCTGTAGCTCCTGTTGACGCTTGTCGAATCAGGGGCCTGCTGTGTTTGCAGCGCTGATAAGATGGCCTTCAGCGCGTGTCTACGATCGATGATACAGAGGCTGGCTGGAAACGCCTGTAACGTTGCGAGCAGAAATAAGACTTGTGGCACTCCTACTGCGCTGCGGCCAAAAATGTCACGTGACCTGAACACCAATTCAATTTTTCGCTAAATTTAGTGGGGCGGTTACGCCGACGGCGAGGGCGACGCCGCTGAACGCGGAAACGGGCGCCTAAGAGCTGCGCTCTAAAATTAGAAATATGATGCAAAAACGCTTGTCAGTTTTGTCTTAGTAAGGAATTCGCCGAGAATATATATATATTTTTGTGTGATTTTGATACACCTTTTTTTTCTGCATGATCTCAAACGAAAGCGTACACAATTATGTCTTGGAGCTAAAATTCATAGCCATGAAAAATTAATGAACAATTTGCAAACATAGAAGTCCAACTCAGCTCTTGAGGAGGAGGAGGGGAGGGTACGGAGAGCAGGGTATGCCCTTACTCCCTCTACCCTCCCCCTCTTCAGCGTCCCTCCCATTTAGCGATAAATTTTCGCTAAATTTCCCGCTAACTTTAGGGGTGAAACTTTTCCGCTAAATTTAGCGGGGAAATTTTTCCGCTAAACTTAGCGGGGAAATTATTCCGCTAAATATAGCGGGAAAATTTTCCCGCTAGATGTAGTGGGAAATTCTTCCGCTAAATTTAGAGGAGAAAATATTTTGCTAAATTAAGCGGGGAAATTTTCTGCTCAATTTAGCGGGGACATTCTCCCGCTAAATTTAGCGGGGAAATATTTCACTAAATTTAGCGGGGAATTTTTCCGTAAGAGAACGTTTCCGCTGAATTTAGCGGGGACATTTTTTCGCTAAGTTTAGCGGGAAAGTTGTTTCGCTAAATTTAGTGAGGGATTATACTTCTGCTAAATTCAGCGGGAAGACGTTTCTGCAAAATTTGGCGGGGAATGCTTTCCCGTAGATATAGCGGAGACATTTTTTCCAATAAATTTAGCGGGGAAATATCTCCGCTAAATTCAGCGGGTAATGGTTTCTGCTAAATTTAGTGGAGAAATTTTTCCGTTAGATTTAGCGGGGAAAGTTTTCCGCTAAACCTAGCGGCAAACTTTTTCCGCTAAATTTAGCTGGAAATTTTTCTGCTAGCAGGGAGATTTTACCACTATATTTATCGGGAAAAATTTTCCGCTAAATTTAGCTGGAAAATTTTTGCTCTTAATTTAGCTGGGAAATTCTTCTCCTATATTTAGCGGTAATATTTTCCCGCTAAATTTAGCGGGGAGACTTTGCGAAAAAATTCCCGCTAATATTGTCGAAAAAACTTTGCGAACATTTTTTCGCCAAATTTAGCGGGAAATTTCCCCATAATGCAACGCGCGGTTACGCCCGCTTGCATTATTCCCACAATGCAACGCGCGCGGTTACGCCGGCGCCGACTGCGACGGTGGCACCGCTCAAGCCTGAAACGGGTGCATAAGAGCTGCGCTCTAAAATACTTCACCCTATTGCACAATGATTTAAAGAACACATCTTTTAATGCGATATCATTATTAAGGTATTACTCGAGATTTTCAGCTATATGGGTGTCCTGTTTTCTAGTCACGGAAACAGTTTCCCCGCTAAATTTAGCGGCAAAAATGACGTTACGAAAATAGTTTCCCCGCTAAATTTAGCGGAAAAATTGACGTTACGGACACAGTGTTCCCGCTAAATTTAGCAAAACAATTTACGTCATCACCTGTGTAACAATTCAGTTTTCCTTCTAAATTTAGCAGAATAATTTACGTCACGAGAACAGTTTCCTTTCTAAATTTAGCGAAATAATTGACGTCATGACCTATGTACCAATTCAGTTTCCCCTCTAAATTTATCGGAAAAACTGACGTCACGAAAGCAGTCTCCCAGTTGAATTTAGCGGAAAATACGACCTATGCACGAATTCGGGTTCCCCGCTAAATATAGCGGAAAGATTGACTTCGCGACCTATGTAGGAATTTAGTTTCCCCTCCAGATTTAGCGGAAAAATTGACGTCATGACTTATGCAGCAATTAAGGTTGCCCGCTAAGTTTGGCGGGAAAACTGATGCGTTGCACGACGTCATGGGATCTACAGACATATTCAGGCTCCCTCTTCCCTGCTAAATTTAGCGGAAAAATTGACGTCCCTTCTTAATCACCAATTCAGGTTTTCCGCTAAATTTGGCGGGAAAATTGATGCTTTTCACCACGTCACTGGACATACAGACAAACTCAAGTTCCCCGCTTAATTTAGCAGAAAAATTGACGTAGGAACTATGCACCGATTCAGTTTCCCCGCTAAATTTGTCAGAAAAATTGACGTCACAACCTATGAACCAATTCAGTTGCACCGCTAAATTTAACAAAAAAACTGACTGAACAAAACATTTCAGCCCCCCCCCCCCCCCCCCCCCCCCCCGCTGAAAAATAAAATAAATGTGCTCCAGTTCTTGGTTGTCGAGACCGAACACCACCTGCCCGTGTGTGCTGTCGCATTTATAGATAATCACCCCTCTGGTTTCTACAATGTTTTTAAAACTCAAACTGTGTTTAAAAAGTCGGTCCGTTTTTGACACTTGTTTTTGTTTTGTAGGCACCTATAATATTAAAAAAAAAATATGTCTACTACGCCGCTGTTTGAAATCAATGCTTAGCGCAAGTTCGTCTGCTCTTTTTGCAGGGCTTGCGGTGACGTCAGAACGCCGGACTCTGATTGGCTCTGATTGAAGTATAGTGGGTAGATCTCAAGGCAGCTTGCTTTGAGATCTACCCACTATCCTTCCAATCAGAGCCAATCAGAGCTCGGCGTTCTGACGTCAGCATTACCCCCTGCAAAAGAAGCAGACGAACTTGTGTTCCGCATAGGATGAAGAAGTTGACTTCATCGCCCGCAATTTGTTTTTAATACTTAGCGTAAACTACGTTTTTAGCGTTTCGTATGGCACGTGGAATTCTACGAGAGCTTTCAAGGGGGAGAAATTGCAATTTCTAAGGATAAGAATCCGCGTTGAATTTGCAATTTCCTAATTCATTCTGAAATATTTCGTACATGGTCATGAGGCGTCATTCTGACATGCTGACGCAGGTTACGATTTACTATTTCAGAAAAGACAGACACTTAGCTATTGTAATAGTAAGAGAAAAATAACATCCTTATTTTTAGGTGAGTTCTGAAGCAGGTACATTCATCTTCAGCAAAGGTAAAGTGGGCAGGGGTGGGAGAGGTGGAAAGGGGGGGGGGGGAGGCGCTATATCCATTTATTTATGCTTAAAAGTTACAACTATATTTATTTTTGCTTACAAACCTAAAATAAATGTGCTTGAGATCAGACTAATGTCAATCACAACATAAGTACTTTTACCTGCGTCCATTCGTGGAATGATCACTGCGTAATGCAATCCCGTCGAGGTTATTAATCGTGCTACAGTGGACGAATGATTCCTTGCTTCAGAGGCAATATACAAATTTGTAAATTTCAAAGGAAACTGACTGACTTTTCTAAAACAATAAATAAAAAAAGGCAGGTTTACATTTTTCTTTTTGTAAAGCCGAATTAGAGCGCAGCTCTTTAGGAGCAAGAGGGCGTGGCATGCCCCTACTCCCCATACCCTCCTCCTCTTCTGCTCCCCTCCTGTTTAGCGAAAAGTTTTCGCTAAATTTAGCGGTGAAATTTTTCCTCAAAAGTTAGCGGGAAAATTTTCATGCTAAATTTAGCGGAAAAATTGCCCGCTACATTTGGCAGGGAAATCTTTCCGCTAAAATTAGCGGGAATATTTCCCTGCCAAATTTAGCAGGTAAATATTCCCTCTAAATTGAGGCGTCGTGTGACGTCACGTGTGACATCTTTATGGGAAACGTCCCATTATGCAACGCGCAATTACGAAGACGGCGACGGCGAGGCCGCTCAAGCCAGAAACGGTCGCCTAAGAGCTGCGCTCTATAACAAGTGACTCTCCGTGCATATAACCAACTTTTACCAAAAGATACATTATATTTTTTTACGCTGTGTTTTGAATATGTATAAGTTCACGCACGTCAATGGATGTCATTACTTTTAAATGACGTATGTGATAACATGTAATCGTAGTCCAAACGCTGAGCACTAATGAACAACTTTTACATCACGCGGACGACGTGGGCAAGTATATAACGACTTCTGAAACACTACACATAAAGCTTACTTGCGAGTATAAAACAAAGTAGAGTGGTGTCAGTAGCCCAATAATTATAAAGGAAACAAAGCGGTGCTCCCGACGAGTGAAATGCTCCCCCCCCCTCTTCACCCCTCTCTCCCTCAGTTTGCACTAATTGAGTTTGTAATAAAGCTTTTTCTCCTCTGGGATTCCTCGGTGTCATCAACATACCAAAGGGCCCCATTACCGACGGCCGTTCATTACGCCCGCCCGGAGAGTGCCCGCTTTTCTCCGCCAGGAAATAACGGGACGACGGGGACCTCATTCAACTCCTCTGCAGCGTCTCGCCATGGAGGCAGAGACCGGAAGCATCAGGCACCAGCCCCGGGCTCGTTTCCACGTCCGGGACAAACACAATCGGCACCGGTGGAGTTTTTGGAAGCACGGAATGACCTGTCCGAGATGCATTCTCCCACGAACGTTTTTGACAACGCTCAAGACGGGAGGAAAGAGCAAGGTGCGCGAATAGTGTATATACTGCGCGTCACAGTTAGCGCGATCACGACATTGGTACTTTCTCCGCGTTCGGCTGATATAGCGTACTGTCGAGCGTCAAAACGTGGCCACCTAAATTAAAGCCCCGAATGAACACACTCCTCCAGACAGGCGGGTAAAGACATCATAAGTGCTGACATCGTCGGTCCCTAGGTAACGACGGACGTGGAAGAAAGTGACAGAAATGCCGGGAAAATATGGAGACGAAAGGTTTGGTGGGTTTGTTTTGCCGCGAGACGTTCAGGTTGTTTGATTATTTTTCAACTTTAGTTTTTCTCTTTATACCATGCTTGACGGGGGCGTTTCCTCTCGAAGTGAAGGTAAGAAAGACTCTTAGCGGCGAGTTGTTTTGGTGGCGTCCTCCTATGGTTCCTTCTCGTGGCGTCATTACCTAGCGAACAACAAGTTAGATGGTGTTTGTAATTAGTATGGTGGAAGCCTGAAATCATTGCGCTCTGAAGTCAACACTGCCAACACCGTCAAAATTGAATTTCTTACTTTGCTCTTATTTTTGTCGATGAGAAAACCTTCGCTGACGTCCTAGCCGGCACTCGGCGAATCGTGGAAGGCCGACCACAGCGACGCTTTCGATCGCACACGTCGCCAATATTCGGTGACAGGTTAAAAGTTCAGGCGAAGCTCCTCCTACCTCTTTCCACTTTAAGGTGTATCCACACGACGGACCAAATCGCTCTTTTGGTCCGCGGGCCGCGCATCACGTGATCTTACGTCACCGGTTTTTGAGGTCCGCCGGCGGTCCGCGGCCCGCGCTTGTGAGAAATGCCAAGCGCTTTTCTCGCCCGGACCTTGGCGGCGGACCGCGGCGTTTTTAGTATAATTGAAGTGCTAAGTCTGGCAACAAGCTGACTTTTGTTTGGATTGGAATCCAAATCCAACGTCGTCTTCTTTTGGCGCCAACTGTTCAAGACGAAGAAGACGAACCTATTGTTATGCGACGATGGCGGCATGGTGCGACGATGCAACTTTTTTACTTCATCGCGCTCGTGGAGCGATTCCCCGCTCTGTGGGACAATAGATGCATGCCCTTTTCGGTTCACTTAAGTCCTCCTCGTCCTCAATAGTCAACGCCAGGGCCACCGCGGCCAAACTTCTCTTTCGTTCAACCTCCATCTTGGCTCCTTACAAATAGCCTCAAAGCAGCTCGCTGCATGCATTTGGTGCAGCTGTGAGCTCGAGGGTTAGACCGGCCCGTTCACACTGTCGTCTGCTCTTTTGGTCCGCCGTGTGGATGCTCATTGCAGCCGGGCGGCCCGCGGACCGCGCATCACGTGATCAATCGGTCCGCGGCCCGGTCCGTCGTGTGGATACACCTTTAGCAGAGCAAACGCTGCAGAGGATGGGACCTCCTCTCCAGCGTTCGCGCTGCTGAAATGGAAAGAGGTCGGAGGAGCTTCCCCTTAACTCTTAATCTGTCAAGCTCCTGCATAAGAAAACCTGACTCAAACTTCATTACCACAGGCCGATTCGTCCTCTCCAGATGGGTGGTGACCCTTCTCTCCCTCTTTCCCCTCCCTGCAGAAGACGCCAGTTTTGACCGTGGCCGTGCAAGATCTCCTAGGTAACGAGTTGGTAGTAAACCAAATGTTGTGCTCAGCTTTCCGTCTTGCAAACACTCTCAGTCTCAAATATTCCTCTTTCCTCTCCCGGAAGATGCCACCATTTCTGAGCGCGCCTGGAGAGGAAAGAAACGAGTGCTGTGCTGTGTCTGTATTCGACAGAGGCTCGTGTCACCACCGAATGAAGACGAATCCTAACCGAACGCTCACGAAGTACTCTTGTCAAATTTAGCCTTAGGTTTGCCTCTTTAGGTGAATTTTGACACAGTAAATCACGCTTTCTGATTGTCCAAGCTTTGGTTGTGTGGAGTACGTTCTCAATTACCTCCTTGCTTAAAACAGATATCTGTCATTGCCTAAGATTGTAGTTTGTACTCTCAATACATTAGTTGATGATATTTTGTCGCCATCAGGTGTCTCACAGAGTTAAACAAATTGGGCCTGTTTTGTTTATTTTTATACATGATATTGTTGTTTCCTGTAAAAGTGGTACTTATGCGATTTTCCGATTACATTAAAAACGTTTCTAAAAGGGTGAAACAACTACATACGAGGGGGGTTCAGTCAGCTTTTTCTCCTTGGCTGTAGACTTTTATTCAGTGATGGAATTGAAACATATTGCAATCAAATTAAATTTAGGAATCAAATTTTTTCCCAGGAACACATCACTTTTGAATACGGTCCTCACCAGCGGCGATGCACTTTCGCCACTGGTGCACGTGTCTCTACATGCCGTCATAGGAGAATTAGGAAGGCTGTTGGCGACCGTATTAGTGACCTGTTTTTCCGACGCGAACCGCGTACCTTTCAGATGTTACTTTATCCTGGAAGGCAGCTAGAAGTTTCATGGCGCGAGGCCCGCCCGGTAAGGTGCGTGAAGCTGTACATCTTGCAACTGCAACTCTTCCATCGCGGCATTGGTCTCGTCAACAGTCGCCCTCATTCTTCTACGTCGACATGCAGAAACCAGTGCACCGTTGAGCGAAGTGCATCGTAGCTGGTGGGGACTGCATAAAACAGTAGTGGGCTCCTGGGAGAGAAGAGATTCGGAACTTCCATTTCAATGCAATATCTTTTAATGCCATCACTGAATAAAAGAGATACAACCCAAAAGGCAAAACTTATTGAATTCCAATCGCAGTTGAATGTTATGTTCGTTTAATGCCTCCGTTCATACTCTTAATAGTATCGTTGCTTTATTGTCACGCGCGTTCTGCGAGCGAGCGCGTGCGTGGCATAGTGGTTACCGCGCTTGACTAACGGCGGAGGCCGAGGGTTCGATTCCTGGGAGCGATGCGCCTTTAATTTATTCTTCAAATTAAGTATTCTGGTAAATTGAAGAGCCCTATTGCTTCTTCGAGGTCCGAATGTTCTACGCGCCAAACTTTCTACTTCGATTGTTCCAGAAACCCACGCGTGTGCATAAGGGGCTCCGCGTGGCGAGCCGCAGTCGGTCTCCCCCCGCGTTCGATCCTGCTGTTTCGCCACCATCGACGCCTGTGACACTAGCCTTTTTCTGTTTGTCTTGGGCACAAGCTCGCCCCTCTAAACGTTTAGTTTGCTTCAGTTTTCGCCGCCTCATCAATTGTCATTTGTGACAATACGTTCAAGTAAGTTACATTATCGTTCAACGTTTTTAAGTAAGTTTAATGCTTCGCTTCATATTTATATAGTCCGCCGCTATGAATTCCTCTATTTTTAATCAATAATTGAAAGCACGCTATTATTGAAAATAATAATAATAATCAATATTATTGTTAGTTTTATTATTATTCACGAGTGTTGTTCAAGAGGCCATGAACATATATATCCCTCTCAAAACATCTGATAAACCTCGCTTTTCTAACTGGTGCTCACGTGAACTCAGGAAGCTTTTAAAACGGAATTTTTTTTTGCACAGGAGGTTTAACAAAAGTGGTCTTCCAAAGTGGGAAGTTGAATTTAAAATGTGCAGAGAGCAATGTAAGAAAATTTGGAACCGTGATCGCCAAGTGCACTGTGACTCGGTAGAATCGGATCTCGTTAAGAATCCCAAGAAAATCTGGAGGTACGCTAAACCCCCCTTGGGGAAGACTATTGCGTCCGAAATCGTCTTGAATCAGTATAGCGACAGTGTGAAGGGCATGTCTGAGTTGTTGGCGAAGCACTTTGCGTCCGTCTACAATAATAATAATAGCTGCTCCTCAACTGTATTGCCCCATGGGGATGGGTTTGGTGACCCATTAGGTTTTGTTGTTGTCGATGAGGAATGTGTTAGGCTATGTATTAAGAAAATGAGACCCACATTGTCTGCAGGTCATGACGGGATACCCGCTGAAAGTTTTAAGGGTTATCATGAATTATTTACACCTGTACTTTGCAAAAGTTTTTATAACTCCTTGATGTCAGGAATATTTATTGACGACTGGAAAGTGGCAGTGGTTGTTCCGGTCATGAAATCTGGAAATAGTGGTGACGTCCTTAAAGGGACCATGAAATTACCTTTTTACTTTTGCCAAATAACTTTTACATTAAACCATCAATACTCACTGAACGCCGAACAGGCATCTGCTTTCGTTTTAGTTTATTAACTTCTACACGAGAAACGATTTAAATATCGAGTTTTTCTTCCTCGCCAAATCACCGCCAAACAAGTCGCGGCGTAATTTTGACGGTCGTGACGGGCTCTGTCGCCAGAGCTGAAGTTAATTCGGCAATATGAGAATGGGAGCGTTAACGGCGAGCTGGTGATGTGCCGGCAGACTTGTACCGTACGCATTACAAGTAATCAAATTACTTGTACTCGATTACTTTTCGGAGTAATTTTGTAATCAGTTGATTACTTTTATTAGGCAGTAATCACAAGAGTAATCTGATTACTTTTTGAAGTAATAAAATTACTTCTAACCGTTACTTTTTATCCACTGCAACCCCCCCCCCCCTCTCCCCCCGTTGCTGCCGAGACTATCCAGCGATTTTGTGGGAGGGCATTAATAAGGCCTGTAGCAACGCGGTGGAACTCACTCTAGGATTCACTAGAGTGTGTACTCAACTCAGATGCCGACGGCAAGGACATCGACGGATTGTGCAGGACCTTGGAAGTTCTGCCATTCCAGCGCCCGCGCGACTTACTCTTCATGAAGGAGTACTGCGAGGTAAGAGCATCATAGCTATTATTGTCCGTTTCACAAGAGAAAGTGTTCCGCTGATGAATTACCGTCATATCAATATTAAGCGTCATGTGTAAAGGTACTTAACCTAATATCTCATGTTCTGCAGGTCATGACGCCCCAAGCCTGCGCGGTCGATGACCTTCAAAAGGACGATCAGATGAACATGGGGTGCCTTCTGCCGACCAGCACAATTCTGGAGCTGCGGCTCAATCACCTTTTGGCTGCGGGCTTGCATTTTTCCGCTCCGCTGGTGAATGCACTTCTTAATGTCATCCGGAACTGGTATGTTTCGAAACGAAGCGTTATGCACTTTGTGTTCGGCAACACAGTTACATATCGGATGCGATTGTTTGTCTATGCAGGTTCGGTCACCTGCAGGACGACCGGGAGCTGCTACTAGCGTCCCTCCTGCTCCCCCGATTCAAAGTGGGATGGTTCCATGGCGATGCCAGGCGGCAGGAGTTAACGCAACTGTTCAAGGACGAGGTGAACCGCCCATTTCATTTCATTTCATTTATTGGTTCCCCTTAAGACCCACGAGGGGTATTACAAAGGGGGGGGGGGGGGGGGCATTTGGCAGGACAGTGTCAAAACAAAAGAACGCTAGTGATATAAAACAATTAAATTATCACAGATGGAGATGAACGGCAACATTAGCGGCGAATTTCTGTGGGTCTATTATTGTGACAATGGCTTCGGGTAGTTGGTTCCAGTCACTAATAGCAAGCTGAAGAGGCGAGAACTTGTAAAGGTTAGTTCTGGGAATGTCAAGGTGTAATTTGCAGGGGTGGTCAAGTCGGCGTGAGGTAAAAGGGGCAGGTTTACAATAGATCGACTTACGAAATGGAGAGTGATAAAAAAGTTTGTGAAGCAATTTCAGTCTGTTTAACGTTCTACGGTCTTTCAAAAGAGGAAGCTGTAGAGATGATTTTAGAGAGGTTACACTTACTGGGAAGTTGTAGTTTCGCAAAATGAAACGAGCTGCTTTATTTTGAAATGACTCTAATTCTTTTTCTAAGAAGACTTGTTGAGGGTTCCAGATGGCTGAAGCATATTCCAGAATGGGTCGTATTAGAGCGGTATAAGCTGTTAGTTTAGTTTTTTGAGATGCGAGGTAGAGGGAACGTCGGAGAAAACCGAGGGATTTGTTAGCTTCGGCTGATATATGGTTAACATGATGTTCCCAAGAAAGATTACTGCTTAGGAAAACTCCGAGGTACTTATAGTGCATCACTTGCTCTATGTGGTTGTTGAAAAGAGTATAATTAGATTTTGTCGGAATACGTTTAGTACTAAAGACCATGAACTTAGTTTTTTGAACATTAATCTCCATCTGCCATTTTCCACACCAAGACTCGATCTTGACAATTATACGGGAAACCAGAATCGAGATGCCACGATGAATGCGTACTCTCCCCGGCATAGATATCTTCAAATTTTCTGTGCCGGGGACGACTAACGGCAGTACGTGACTCCCCGGTACTTGACTTCCCAGGACAGCACAACGGGCCTCCTGAGAACTTCCCTCGCATTCAGAAAGTGTTCCTCAGATTCAACACTGCCTTGCCATCCAGCGCGTCTGTTGAGAACCTGTTTTTTTCTTCTTCCATACTTGTCAAAATGTAAAATATAGGTTGGAAGTAGTTCATCGTTACGAGCGCCAGCGGCATAGACTTTCCATTTTCCCGGGGGGGGGGGGGGGGGGGGAGGGTGCTGCGCGTTGCCTTTTCGCCAGAACTGGAAATTGAAGCTAACGAAAGCAAGCTGGGATTCCATTTCCCATTTATTTTGTCAATAAAGGCAACGTGGGCGTTATTTTGTGGACATGCCACTACTATAGAAGTTCGTTACATGGCACGTAAACAGCGTCTCGGTAAGGATCATGGCCCAAGCCCGGGGGGGAGGGAGCTCCCCCCCCTCCGGATCTTACCTGGGGGGGCACGAGCCTCGATGCCCCCCCGAAGTCTACGCCTACAATGAGCGCTAAAGTTGTAAGAATTCACACAGTAAAGTAATTGAAAAAGTAACGGTTACTTCTGAAAGTAATGTCCACTTACTTTTACTGTCGAGTAATTAAGTCATCTAATCGAATACTTTTTAGCCAAGATTAATTGTAATTATAATCGATTACTTTTTTCGAGTAACGTGTACAAGACTGTGTGCCGGTAGGTTTTATTGCAGGGTTTTACTGCACTGCGCTGACGGCGGTGATGCCACCGACATATTTTCTGAATCAGTACCTCTCATCACCGCGACAGCCATGGACGGATCGCAGCTGAGCGAAATTTAATTAGATATGTTGCGCTACAGCTACAGCAAGGGGCTGGTACCATACGCCGGTACGCCTGTTGGAAAGTACGGCGACTCTTCCGACGGAGACTCCGGTTCCTCGTCGGAATCGGAGAAGAAGTGGCAACTCCAATGGACGGAATATTGTGAACATGCAAGGATGACCTTAGACCTGGGGTCTCTCAAACCGATGAGCCTGCACCAAGTGCTTCGACGTAGTCCCTCGAGTGGCAAGCGGTGAAGCCGCAGCCGTTTTTCTTTTAAGCTCCGGACTACACAAACTGTAACTCGGGCACTTGCAACAAGAACGTTAGCTACGATTTCGCGGTTGTCCGGAGCGACCGGAACAAGCGCTCTGCGCCGCGCGTACGGACTCGTGCAACCACTGCAAGAAGCGCAGCGGGTCGTCAGCACTACAGTCGTTTCTGTGCCGCCGTCAGCCGTTTCCGCGGTATCTCTAAAACGAAGGGGACGCGCTTTCACTCACAGGCGTAGCAGAAAATGCAGAGTTTTCTACCAGCTCAAGCTTCATTAACTTTTATTTTGTCAGGATATGCTCACAAAGCTCAGTGGATGAAAAAAGAAAAAAAAAATATGCAGTACGCCGTCTTGGACGATCACGACTTTATTGATAGTACAAATCTCGCCACACGCCTTTTCTAGGATTGCGAAAGACGATGTCATCTTAGCAGAGATATAGCAACTTAGAATTATGATTTCAGGATCACATAGACGTTGCGATCGTTCATGAACGCTAACACTAGTCACTTTTCTCGGGGGATGAAGAGGCGTCGACATTCGTACCCTTCATACACGCCTTTAAATACAGTACGCACCGGTAATACCTTGAACTTGAGCACATGCTTACAATGCGCAAACTAAGAAATCCGGCCGGTGTTCGAGGACACAACTGCTAAGAAAGCACTGCTGTAGTCGAAGTAAATAAAGACGACGGTACGAGCGTTTTTGCTGTCTTGATGGCATGCCGCCACTACATCGCGGCACGAGTAGATGGATCTTCCCTTCTAGGACGTGCTAGGTTATCATCGCGACACATGACGAAAATTGATTGACAATCAAGGATAGCGCTCTACGCGGAACGATGAGCTTCCACCATGCCGACCACATTAAAGGGACCATGAAACGAATCTGAAATCGAATTTCATACACCGCACGTCGTAAAAGGTGTGAAAAGAAACACAAAAACACAAAAATAGGGAGCCAAAAAGAATTATTCGCTATAGAACTTTTAAAAGAAAACTGGACTCTTTTGAGCCTTCTTTCCTTCGAAAGCTCTCTGCCTTTTCACTGGGATGCATCCGCGGAATCGCTGCACGTCAGCCGAATCTACGTCGCCTATTGGGTAAGAGCCTACCTCACCATCACCGCGACCGTAAACAATAAATAGCCGGCGAATGTCGACTATGTCGAAACAAACCTACCTGGACAGCTACCGCCATCTATAAGCGACGGCGGCAAGCACACAACCAGTATGGTTTCCGCCGTCGCTCGTAGATGGTGGCAACCTTTCCAGCCATAATAGAAGAATGGATAGTTGGGCGCGTTGGCGGGAATTCGTGTTAGGAAACAGCGCGAAAAACAGACGACGACGAAGAAGCTCACAGTGTATCAAGTACAGCTCCGCTGGTCTTCCTTCTTCACGAGAGTGGAAAGGCTGAACGTTTTTTTTAACAGTTCTATAGCGACTCTTTTTCGGCTTTCTATTTTTTGTTTTAGTCTTCTTTTCATACCTTTTATGACGTGCGGTGGATGAAATTTAATTTCAAGATCGTTTCATGGTCTCTTTAAAGGGACCATGAAACGATCTGGCCGTTGTTTCAGCTACCCAAACATATTGTATTTTATGACTACCCTGACTTTAGTCTTCACGAAATGCTATTTATTTTCTCGAAATGTAAAATAGCAATTGAAAAAACCGTAAATGAAGATGATACCGAAATAACCATTCGAATTTCGGCACGCTCTCGAAATGCTGCAGACTTTCAGGTCGTGCAGGTAGTCTTACACAGAGTATGTCGAGTGTTTTTTGCACGCTCTTCAGTGAATCACCTACAACAATCATTCTTTTCCCACGATCAAACGCCTTGTAATCAGTTGTGAACATGACTCACTGCCCACTTTGTACCAGTTCTATCGTCACACTTCAATGTTGCCAGTAGGAGTGCCCGGTTTGAGAAACATGATGAAAACGCAATATGAAAATTCAATAACTTTGCGAAATATTCTTCGTTGTACACAATATTTGGGGAACTGATACACTCATGTCTATTGGTGTGTTGAGCAAATTTTGAGGCAAATCAGCGACCATCAAAAGTTCGCCGGAGTACCCCTTTAATTACAAACCGTTTCCCTTTTTTGTAGTATAATCATTCCTAATCAGTGTGGCTCTATGTCGGGCAGCTAAACATCTACCAATCGTGTATCCTTTACGTCTGCTTCTTCTGAAGTAGATTGTAATAGAGGTCAGCTTAACGTTTTTTTTTTTATTTTTATTTCTACCTGAGTAAGGCCATCGACGTAGTTAACCATAACATTTTCTTATACACGCTTTCTTCTCATGGAGTATGTGGTTCGGTATACGACTTGATGAAAAAAAAAGGACTATTTGTCCAATAGACAAGCGTACGTTCGTGTCAACAATACTACCTCGTGCTTGTACAAAGCAAGCTCAGGAGTGCCTCAGAGATCTGTCTTTGGCTCCCTTTTTTCAATACTTTTGTAAAAAATGTCTCTCAGGTTGTATCAAGCTCTTCATTTTGCAGTACGATAATGATATAAAACTTTACAAAAAATATTGACCTTAGAGGATTGCATCCCGCTCCAGAGTGGCGCATATTCCTTCGGTCATTGGTGTTTAGACAATGACGTCACTTTGAGTCATTCTGAAACAAAAGTAATGACATGTTCTCGCAAGAGCCACGATATATTTTTTTCATACAGTAGTCATAGCGAACTGCTGTCACGTGCACGTGAACTGAGGGACATTGGTGTTGTTTTGATTCAACCCTAAGATTTGACACTCACGTTACCAGAGTGGTTCAATCAGCCTTGTGCACATTAGGTGCCGCTAGAGTAACTATGCAGTTACTCTACGTGCCGCGTCTCACAAAACGAAGGAATTAAAAAGACAGTCCGCTTTTTTCACGGCATTCCCAAAACTAACAGTGTATCTGTCCGAGCGGGTCCAAAACAAATCTATTTCAACCTTTACATATCATTACCTTGAGAAAGGTGATTATTGTTTAAACGTTGGGTGTAACACGCAACTCGTCAACTTGTTGAGCCTGCAGCAGCGTCGAGTGAAGGCAGATTTGTTGTTTTTGTTTAAGACCCTGCACGGCTTGACTAACTCTTCCAGCCTTTTGTCCGAAAAGAGCCTTAGAGTTCCACGCGTGCCTACACGGCTTCAACCATCTTTTTTTATAGAGCTCAACTTTTTAGCCGCTGAAACCCGATGCAAAGATCGGCTGAGTGTTATAAGCGCTACTCTGATACAATTGATATTTTAACTCATGCGAGAGCAAGTTCGGAAACGCTGCTCGAAACTTCCTCTTGCAAAAAAGAGGGCTGATCAGTGGAAGGGTTGATGTTTGTCAGTACGATATTCAAGTGTTTGCTTTTTGCTGTCACACCTGGTGATGTCCATGTTTTGTGCTTTTGATTTTCCTTGTTGATCTGAGTGCCTTTTGTACTTGCTAATATTTTTAGTTTCAGACCGGTGAACTACGTTCCCCTTCTGCACTCCTGTGTACCTATATGTCTGTGTGTGTTTTTGCTTCTTTTTTTTTTTGAGTGTGCCAGCACTAAGACAAATTGGTTGCTCCTGGACACTATAATAAAAACTGATTGATTGATTGACTCCGGGATTAATACTATTCTTATTCTTATTATTATTCTTATTCTTTTTATTATACGCTATGGGAGTAGTAGTAGCAGTAGTAGTAGTAGTAGTAGTGGTGGTGGTGGTAGTAGTAGTAATAGTAGTAGTAGTAGTAGTTGTAGTGGTGGTGGTGGTAGTAGTAGTAATAGTAGTAGTAGTATTAGCAGTAGTAGTAGTGGTGGTGGTGGTAGTAGTAATAGTAGTAGTGGTAGTAGTAGTAGTAGTAGTAGTAGTTGTAGTAGTGGTGGTGGTGGTAGTAGTAATAGTAGTAGCAGTAGTAGTAGTAGTTGCAGTAGTAGTAGTGGTGGTGGTGGTGGTAGTAGTAATAGTAGTAGTAGTAGCAGTAGTAGTGGTGGTGGTAGTAGTAATAGTAGTAGTTGTGGTAGTAGTAGTAGTAGTAGTAGTAGAAGTAGTAGTAGTAGTAGTAGAAGTAGTGGTAGTGGTGGTAGTAGTAATAGTAGTAGTAGTTCCCTTAGCGAAAACTAATACGTTTGAAATATACCACATTCTAATTTGAGTGTATTTGAAATACAGTTCATAATTGTAAGTACACGAAAAATAGACCGAAAATATAAACTTCTTTTTTTTTACTTAGTACTAAAATATACTTCTAAAAATCATTTTAAAATACCTTTACTTAAACTACATTTGAAGTTCCCTTCATGCGTTTTGAAATATGTAAATACTAAATTAATGGGCGCAAAATACCTTTCACATATATTTCTTGAAATATTTATTTAATTCATGCAAAATATACTCCAACCCTAAAAAAATGGAGCAATCAAAAATACGTGCAGAATACTCTTAAAATACCTGAAAATCGTAAATACTGTTGTGTTATTCTCTAGGTACCTTTTGACTGCAATACTTTGATAGTTTGACTTAAACTACCAAAATATTGGAAAGCTCCCCTTCTAGAAGTTCACTTCAAGCAGATATGGAGTACACTGAAGCGCCTAAATACAACATTTGATTAGTTTGTCAACTGAATTGCGCAGCATCGCAGTGATAAATCAGCCCAGTTAAGGTTATTGTTTCCTTTTTTCTATCAAGAACACACCTTATCAGTTTCTTGCACACCAATCACAAACGGGTTTTGAGAAGTACAACCACAACATTTGCTGATGCTGGGAAGCTTCAGCAGGTGCTGTGAACAGATACGTTTGGTGTGGTTTTGTTAGCACAATGTTAGTTCACTGAACGTGTATACTCACCATTGTACGTGATGTGAATAGTGACTTTAATATAGTCAACTACTAAAAAGGAAAGGCAAAACAACTGGCTCAATATTTCGCGATTTAGGTCAAAGTTGGAATTTTGGAATAATTCGCAAATTCTAATTTTTGCGACGTGCTGGAATTGCAATAAAGATTTTAATGTTTTTACATTTTGCCGGAATTGTGCACGGGACCTATTTTTCGGGATTGTAGGCGATTCGCGAACTTTCCGAGAATTAGGTCCTCACGAAAATAAAGTCGTTTACACTATTTTAAAGTGAAAAAACTGCCTTGATTCGCTTCGTGCTACGCAGAGAAGCAATAACATGTATTTTATGAGCCGTTTGTGTGGATATTGTTTTAGGGACTGCGCCGAATTGTTATTAGTTGTACCAATGCCTTTTAGTAAGAGATATCGTCCACGAACTTCAAAACACTGTTTCCCCTTTGACATACTCCCGAGGAGAAGATCGAATACTTGGAACCTTAATAAGATCAGAGGTGGTCACCGAAAAAATGATTCCCTTCAATATGTAGGCTATATAACGCTCGAGAGCAGTCAACAGGACTGTGAATGGGCTGTTCAGTGCGTCATGGTGTTTGTCTTTGTGTTCGTTTCTAATGTAGCTTTGTGAGATGTATTTAGTAGTGCCTTCAAATACCACAGGGACACCGTTTGCTGACAAAATCATAAATAGAAAAAAAATTGTGTAGCCGGTTTTTAATGCACAAATGGCATCTTGAGTGTGAAGGGATAATATTTTTGGTATATCTAAAATATTTCTTGATTCAAATTTGTAATGTATTTTGAATACCTTACGCGCGTATTTCGAATGCGGCCAAAATAATACAGAATAAATACAAAATGAATATTCGTACTAAATATATTTCAACTTCGTTCGAAGTACGGCCTCTTTTTGCTAAGGGATAGTAGTAGTAGTAGTAATGGTGGTGGTGGTAGTAGTAATAGTAGTAGTAGTAGTACATACATACATACATTTTATTGACTCAGTGGGACTATTAAAGACATAGGTTTGCGGGCACATCAAAGCCAGCGAAGGGCTTGTGGGATGACACCCTAAAAAAAAAATAGAAAAGTCCACTTAAGTGATAAGGTAAAGGCATTGCCTTCAAAATGAGAACTGAAAGATAATAAAACTTTCCCCACCCCCTTCCCCGCCCCAACCCCCTTTCCCCCGTCCCCCTCCCCCTTTCCCGATTGTAGCACAGAGTACTAATTACAGAAAAAAAATACAGCATACGAAAGCAATGTGCAAATGAATGTAACAACGTAAATAGAATGAACACTTACAGACGCGAGTCCCAAATAAAGTGTAACACAATGCACGGAGACCAAAAATAAAATAGAAAAGAAGAGGCAACATTTCGAATCTGCGGTAGCTATAGCAGCCAGCACATCAGGATCGTCATAAACGCACACGGAGCAGGCACTAAATACTATCAAGGTTAAGACACTTGAGTTCTTTTTTTAGAGTTTTCAGTGATGTGATATCATAAATATAGTCCGGGAGGGCGTTGAAGACACGTGGCACATAAGTTTCGCGCGAGCATTTACCATACCGGGTGCAACAACGTGGCACTACAAATCGAGGAGAGCTGCGTAATGTGCGGGACGAATGTAGCGGTGTCTTGTAATCACTGCTCCAAAAATTGCGAAGGAGGACGGTCTGAATAAAAAGTGAGCGGAAATTCGGCAGTTGAAGGCTTTCAAAAATGTCGGCAGTGGCAGAAAGAGGCGTATTGTAGAGGATGTTCTTCAGTATGCCTCTTAACAAAGTGTTAACTTTTGCCTGCCAGCGACCTGAACAGATACCAAACACTGTGATTCCGTACCGTAGCACACTGTAGGCAAGCGCGTGGACTAACAAAAAACGAAAAGTAGTAGTAATAGCAGTAGTAGTAGTAGTAGTAGTAGTAGTGGTAGTAGTCGTAGTAGTAGTAGTATTAGTAGTAGTGGTGGTGGTGGTGGTGGTAGTAGGTGAGCCTTGGAATGTTAGCACTTACAGAACAATCTACGGGCAAGATACGTTGAAAAACAGACTGAATAGATTAGCTGCCGAAAATGTCGAGCTTTTAGATATCACGTTTAAAGCATTGCGTCGTTATTTCAGCCCCCAGTCGACTTTCCTTATGTAAAAAATGCTGTGTAATATTATTAAACGTGAAACTAGTTGTGCATGTAAGTAATCTTTTTTTTAATTTTTTTTATTGATGGTGCCTTTCAGGATATCCTACAATTGCGTGGTTGTTACGTAATTTGAGTGTGTCCATTGTTGCTTCTCTTTATTCTGTTTATCTTGCTTTTTCTGTCAATGCTGTAGTAATCTGTATGGCATGTTGATAAATTTCTTTTTAGTGCTGCAAATGCCAATGTGGGGGCCTGTGGCTTTGTCAAGCTGGTCTTGTGACCGCTGTTTCCACAAGCCTCCAGTATCATGTACTCTGTATTTGATGCAAATAAAATCAACAACAATAGTAGTAGCAGTAGTAGTAGTAGTAGTAGTAGTAGTAGTAGTAGTAGTAGTAGTAGATAGTAGTTAGGCAGGAATTCAGAAACACAGTACAAATACGGGTCTGTCGAAGCCACAATGGGCTTGTGGGACAGGACCCGGCAAGTCGGACGACGAAAAAAAATCAAATGGCTAGTAAAGAGATGAAGAAATAAACAATAGGTCACATTTCGTCAACACAGGGGGCACAAAGTACTAGAAACAAATTTTGGGTAGTCGCGCTAAATTTTTAGATTGGCCAACAATGTTTTTAACTTTCTCCTTGTATTGGCGTTGATGACACTCTCCGGAAGTTTATTGAAAACGAAGGGTACGTAATAAGGCCGAACTCTTTTGCCGTAACGCGTAACACAAGAGGGGGTAAGAAATCGTGGTGCCCAGCGAAGACTCCTTTGATGTACAGAGGGGCGCTTAAAGTCATTACTCCAGAAATGTCGCAGCACAACAGTTTGCAAAAATAAAGAAGAAAAATTTGGCATCTGTAGAAATTTGAAAACATTAATATCAGGTGAAAAATCCATCTGATATCCTACGCTCTTCAACATAGCCTTTAATATACGGTCAATTTTAATTTGCCACAGTTGCGCGCAATTTCCGAACACTGTAATGCCATACCTAAGTAAGCTATAGCCAAGGGCATGTGCAATTGACTTCCTCACGAAAAATGACATGAAAACTCTACTATTGAAAAGTATACAACTAACGCCCCGAAGTTTCCCACAAAGAGACGACAAGTGCGAGTTCCATGACATGTCGGAATCAAATAACACCCCTAAATATTTAACATTATCAACATACTGGAGATGAGGACACTCACAGTCAAGGCAACTCGAACAGTGTAATGCTACTGGCAAGTCAAGGTTCACTTTTTTGAGCGGGTTTCTAAAGCAAACCAATTTTGTTTTCGATGCATTGATTGTAAATAAATTCTCGCCGAACCAGTCCATTATTCGCTTCGCGTCATCCTGCAATAGCCGTACGGCAATATCATCCTGCAATAGCCGTACGGCAATATCATATCTAAGATGACGGGATACCAGTGCAGTGTCGTCTGCATATTGAAAGATGGCACAACTAGATACTCTGGTGGAAATATCGTTCACATAGAGGTTAAAGAGTAACGGTGACAAAACAGATCCCTGGGGGACACCAGCCTTTATCATTACTTGTGCACTTTTAAAATGCCCGACATATACGATTTGGGAGCGATCGATAAAAAAGTTTTCAAGTATATTAAAAAAGGGGCCACGGAAGCCAAAATTATAGAGTTTCTGAAGGAGCAGTTTATGGCTAACCGTATCGAAGGCTTTCGATATGTCCAAGAATAGGGCACAGGAAAAAAGGTTGTTTTCAAACGCGCTATGAATTAAATCAGAAAAGTCTTCTAGCAGAAGCTGTGTGCTTCTTCCTGCCACGAAACCATACTGGCTGTGAGAAAGAATGTCAGAGCTATCGATGAAACTAGACATTACAATGGATAGATGTTTTTCAAGTATTTCCCCGATGCATGGTAGGATTGAAATAGGGCGATAGCATTCATGCTTACCAGCCATTCCTCCCTTAAAAATCGGTTTAACCAGCGCCGTTTTCAGATCCGTAGGTATGACACCGGACAATAAGAAACTATTTATCATGCATACTAGGACCTCTTTGATAGCGTTAAAGTTTCGACACAAATCGCCAACACGGATGTTATCGAATCCAGGCGCCTTGTTTATTTTTATACCAAACACAATGGAGCGCAATGAGCAAAGGTCAAGAGACGGCAAAAATGCAGAGGCAGCCACTCTGAAGTCACCACTCAAGTTGGCTGACACATCACCATCGTCTCTTGCAGTACCTGACGAAGCCGAAAAAAACTTGTTGAAATCATTTACGACTGATTGCAAATCCATTCCAAAGTGCCTCCGCAAAGCGTCGATGACTGGCTGTTTCGATGCGCGTCCTCTGAATTCGTTAATAAGGTCCCATGTCTCTCGCGCATTTGACCTTGTTTCAAAAAACTTTTTCCGAAAATAACGTCGTTTTGCAGACCTGATAAGCGCGTTTACTCTGTTCCTTGCACACGTAAATTCTGCCCTTAAATTTGTGTTATTTGGCGCACGTCGAGAACGCACCCATAAGGCTTCCTTGGTTTTAATGGCTGCCATAATGTCAGTATTAAACCAAGGCTTGTATGACCTGTGCCTGAAAGTGACCTCTTTTTTTGAATCAGTGTGAAATGCCTGCCAAGTTTCAACAAAAGCGGGGTACAAACTAGATGGCGCAACGGACTGCAGGAACCCAGCCCAGTCAAACGCAGCGACCAACGCATCAAATTTTACCGTATCTGTAATTGTTACGCGTGTAGATTCTGTACTTATCCTCTTCTGCTTTCCTGTTTGATGTTGTAGGTGACAGCCAATAAAATAATGGTCGGAGAGCTTTTCTGTAATGACTGCAGATTTCACCAAGATGTCCGGAGCCCTGATATTAATGTGATCAATGCAAGACACGACCAGTCTCCCAGACAACAATTCTTCCCTCGTGGGGAGGCTAATAGTGCTCTCAATCCCACATTCGGCCAAAAGCGTTAAGTAATCACAAACTTTGGATTTGCTGGGTTTGAGGGTATCGATGTTAAAATCTCCAACCAGGCAGAGTTGCCCTTCCGAGCGTAGTTGCGTAAGCAGTACTTCGAGTTCTGCGAGAAAAAGAGAAATATTTTCCGAAGGGGGCCTGTACACAGCCAGCAGAAATAACGGGAAGTCCGAGCCTAAAATGTTAACAGCAATCGATTCTGCATTTTGGAAAGACACATTTGAACTCGACGTTAACCATTTATCCCTAATATATATCGCAATTCCACCTCCTCTACTATTATGACGTGTGTAAAAATGTTCTTTATAGCCGCTTAAAATAAATTGATTACAATGCGAAGAGGAGATACCAATTTCGGTAAGAACGAATATATCTATTGGCGGATTCAAGTTGTTAACAGAGATTTGAAACTCGTCCCAGTGCTTGCGCAGGCTTCTAATATTTACATGAATGAGTGTAAGAGAGCTACCAGAAATAGGCCCCAATACCTGATGAAACAAGCTGCATTCAGGAATCGAAAAACATTCTGTCATGCCTACACGAGCTTAGCGAGATCCCTTACTGTATTTATGCGTATGACGGGGGACCCCTCTTCTTTCTTTGCAAAAATCTTTGCGTTTTTGAGCCAAACAAATCGGAACCTGCTTTCTTTGCCCCTGGTTCGTGTCAACCAAAAAAGTTCCCTATTCGCTTGGGTCAGATTGTCATTAAAAAATAACTTTGGATCGTTATCCGTTCGGCACAGGTTTTTCAGCCTGCCACGCGCAGCCATCCAGGCGTCCTTCAGGCTGACTGAGGCGAAGCTGATCAAAACTATGGGGGCTCCGTCACGCTTTTTTGGGAGGCGGTGAATTGTAAGGATGTCCGTCGGTTGGAACGATGGGAGGTCAATCTTCAGAGAAAGGTCTCTCATAACCTCTAGCAGGTTCTCTCCGGGGACAGAAGGGAGACCGTGCAGTTCCATGTTAGAACGTCGGCTGTATTGTTGGGAGTCATTTAGCTCTTCTTTCAGTCTTGTAATCTCCCGAGTTTGATCCTCCGTCACCGCCTTGATCGCGGAGACCTCATTCTGCAGTTCCCTAACGGAAGCATCGTTCGCGCTCGCGAAAGCCAATACTGCATCATACTTCGATTGAAATGAGTCGACGGACGCTTGGAGTTCGCAAACCGTAGTGCGCAATTCATCGACCGCCGGCTTCAGGTCTAATAGCTGGTCTACCTTCGCAGGAAGAGGCAGAAGGCTGTCGACACTAGTTTTCAGCGTGAGGAGCTGACCTAGAGCGGCGTTAATGGACGCCAGCTGACCAGCAACAGTAGAGTCGGCAGTTTGCTCCCGTTCGTTCAACTCAGTACGACCGACGCCGTCCATCGAAACGTTACTAGCGACGCTAGGGCCCGAGCGAAGCTCGTTCGTACGGCAGGTAGGACATCTCCAGTTCTCCCTTCGAGAAGTGCCCATTCCCGCAAACGTGCTATCCGCAACTCCTGAGCATTGCTTTCCGAGGTGATATACATTTTGGCAAGAGAGGCAGGTCAAGAACCTTCCATCTTGCGGGACTGGGTGGTTACACTTAATGCAATCCATAAGGCAGAGCACAGAAAAAGTGGTTACACATCCAAAAAAAAAAAACACAAAAAACACACTAATGAACGGCAGTTGACACAAACACTGTGCAGTCGGCGGCATGAAATATCTAACTTTGTAACCCAGTGGTGACTTTTAGTCTCACCTGTGAAGATTGCAGTGGTGAGTACACGACAAAGTTTCGCCGCCGACTGCGATGAGCGTAGCGCTGGCTGGCCCTTTTATGGCAGCGATGATCTGGTAGAGTAACCCGGCGACGTCTGGTGGTGATTCCCTTCAGAAGATAACCGCCGCGTCACGATAGTGACTGGGCAGGAACGTGCGGCAGGAACGAGATGACTCAATACGTGACGACCGTAGATTTCGACAGGCGTGCCATGGTAATCTTGTGGACGCTCGGTACCGGTCCCTGGGCCGCTTGTTGCCTGTGAAGATTGCAGTGGTGAGTACACGACAAAGTTTCGCCGCCGACTGCGATGAGCGTAGCGCTGGCTGGCTGTTTTATGGCAGCGATGATCTGGTAGAGTAACCCGGCGACGTCTGGTGGTGATTCCCTTCAGAAGATAACCGCCGCGTCACGATAGTGACTGGGCAGGAACGTGCGGCAGGAACGAGATGACTCAATACGTGACGACCGTAGATTTCGACAGGCGTGCCATGGTAATCTTGTGGGCGCTCGGTACCGGTCCCTGTGCCGCTTGTTGCCTGTGAAGATTGCAGTGGTGAGTACACGACAAAGTTTCGCCGCCGACTGCCTAGTAGTAGTAGTAGTAGTAGTAGTAGTAGTAGTAGTTTAATAATAATATTTATTAGGCAGAAATTCAGAAACACAGTACAAATACGGGTCTGTCCAAGCCACAATGGGCTTGTGGGACAGGACCCGGCAAGTCGGACGACGAAAAAAATCAAGTGGCTAGTAAAAAGATGAAGAAATAAACAATAGGTAACATTTCGACAACACAAGGGGCACAAAGTACTAGAAGCAAAGTTTGGGCAATCGCGCTAAATTGTTAGATTGGCCAACAATGTTTTTAACTTTCTCCTTGTATTGGCGTTGATGCCACTCTCCGGAAGTTTATTAAAAACGAAGGGTACGTAATAAGGCCGAACTCTTTTGCCGTAATGCGTAACACAAGAGGAGGTAAGAAATCGTGGCGTGCAGTAGTAGTAGTCGTAGTAGTAGTGGTAGTAGTAGTAGTAGTAGTAGTAGTAGTAGTAGTAGTAGTAGTAGTAGTAGTCGTAGTAGTCGTAGTAGTAGTAGTAGTAGTAGTAGTAGTAGTAGTAGTAGTAGTAGTAGTAGGAGGAGGAGTAGAAGGAGGAGGAGGAGGAGGAAAAGGAGGCGATCAGTAATGGAAGCAGTCGCAGTAGTAGTATTTATATAAAATGAGGGATCGTTTGTTGTCAATTGCATTCAGTAACTATATTTATAATAAGGCGCGATTTCAAGAGATCAGGATCTTGGGTAGAAGCAAAGATAGCATAGCCAGAGAATTGATGGAAGCTTTTTATATAAAGAAGGGACGTAACTGTGTTAGCGATACCTCGGTTTTTTTGTTTGAAAGTGAAGTGCAGTTTTTATCAGGGTTGCTGGTTTGATAATGACTATCGTGGAATGTGTCTTGGTGGGTGACTGTTCTATCTACTTTCCATTTCCTTTTTCTTCTGTGCAGCGTGCTGCGCATGCTCTTTCTGGATGTTCGTGGTCGATCGAGCACGAATAAACGAGTTGAAAGTTTGGCTTGTCCGTGTCTACTCGTTTGTGATTGTTCCCTTGTGTCGCGCAAAAAAACCTCTAGACTGCATATTTATAATAGTGGAGATTATTGAAAAAAAAACTAGGGTACACTAAGCTCACAACTTAGTTGAAAGGAAGGAAAAGTTTATGGCGAATACATTAATCCGAAAGCCGACGCTTCAGTTTACTTTCAGTTAACGTGATTGCTGATCCTTTTCTACAGACAGGCACGCGGGAAGAAACATTGTTGTTTCAGGAGCACCGCAAACACCCATCACTCTTTTATCCGGAACGAGTAAGGGTATAGGGGTAATAACAAAAAAAAAACTGTCTTTACTCTTTTAATGTTACACAACAAGAATAATAATAAAGGAAAAGAAAGAAAAATCCGATGCTGCAGTTGTTTGAGTTCTGTGCTTCGTGCTGCTGATGGAGACCTTAAAGGCGGCGTGATTTATGAGCTCCAAGTTCAATACAAACGGTTCTCACCATTTGCGGGGGGATAGCTTATTTAACCTTGAAGCTGCGGGGAAAATCTCGCGTTCCTGGTACACTCAGACACACGAAAAAGAAGCAGAAAGTAAAAGAAAAAAAGCCAATACGAATTCCATACGCGGCATTGCCGGAAACCGACCGGATGCCAAGGAGGGTTTCTGGTCTTTTATGAAGAGAGAGAGAGAGAAGGAGAAGGGCTTTGTGGCGTACTATTGTGAAAAGGTGAATGCTCAAGAGTGAGCTTAGAAGGGGAACCCCGGTCTTGGACTTCTTATCGATTCGCGCTGAATTAAGGGAAAAAATATATAAATGGCAGAAAAACGTACTTGAGACCCTTGTTTGGAGTTTTATAACAGATTATTCGTAATGTCAGTCGACGTTTCTGCCTGAGGCTGACCTTTTTCAAGATTGGCTACTCCGCTATTTATCTATAATATATATATATATATAGATATAACTGAGAAGAAAAAACCCTTAGTGAAAACAGCAACAACTGACTATTTAATCTTCGACGTTTCGGCCGGAGTCCGGCCTTCGTCAGGAAGAACTTTTACAGATGAACGCGGGTGGTATTTATACAGTGCTACGGTCGAGTCCAAATTTCGGCGGGGTGACGGTTGTAGTTTTTGTGAGGGAGAAGCGTAGGGCATTTTTTTTTTCTTGAGACAGCACTTTACTTTGCGTGTGTAACTTTCATCTATTGTACGCTATCGTCCAGGTCACCCCTGTCCGGCCGGACGGAAAGTGACCCTGCCGCCCCCTCTCAAGAAGCTACAACCGTCACCCCGCCGTCCTTGAAACTTGGCCCCGACCGTCAAGCTTCTTCACCCGGATAAAAACTGCCCTACGCTTCTCCCTCACGAAAGCTACAACCGTCACCCCGCCGAAATTTGGACTCGACCGTAGCACTGTATAAATACCACCCGCGTTCATCTGTGGAAGTTCTTCCTGACGAAGGCCGGACTCCGGCCGAAACGTCGAAGGTTCAATCGTCCGTTGTTGCTGTTTTCACTAAGGGTTTTTTCTTCTCAGTTATATACCCACGCCTTCGGCCTCCCGCCACCATGCCCGTTGTATATATATATCTATATATCTATATATATATATATATATATATATATATATATATTATAGATAAATAGCGGAGTAGTCAATCTTGAAAAAGGTCTGTCTCAGGCCGAAACCTCGACTGATATTACGAATAATATGTTATAAAACTCCAAACAAGAGTCTCAAGTACGTCTTCCTGCCGTTTATACACACATATATATATATATATATATATATATATATATATATATATATATATATATATATAGCGGAATAGAAATGGATCCATGGAAGAGCATGTTTCATATTTACCTTAATATATTCTTCAGCAAGGTGGAGCTCGTCTTCCTCGTTGTCCTGTATATTGCCGCGAGCGCAGCTGACCAAGTCGTCAGTGCGCCCGTGGCCTAACGGTTATCGCGCTCGCCTTCTACGCGGAAGGCCAGGGTTCGATTCCTAGTTGCGAAATGTCTTTTATTTATTGTTGCAATTTACTGTTCTCGGAAATTCGAGAACTCTGTTGAATGTTCGAGGTCAGAGTGGTCTATGCGCGAACCTTCCACGGTCGATTATTCGAGAAGCCCACGCGTGTACAAAAAGGGCTCCGGGTGGCAACGCAGTCAGTCTCGCCCTAGCGCTCGAACCTGCTGTTACGCTGATTTCGGGGCCCGCGACGCTCTGTTCTTCTTCTTTGTGTTCTCGTTATTTTGGGCACAAGTTCGCCCCATTAAACGTTTAGTTCTCTTCAGTTATCATCGCCTCATCAATTCTCATTCGTGGCATTTTGGTGGAGGTGCGGGGTACCGCATGCCCGTGCAGCGTTCCCCTCCAAGGGCCCGCAGTGCAAGTCCGATTCCCGGCTCCGTGAGAAGACCACTCAACGCGGAACCTGAAACTCGGACCAGCCGCCGCACCAATGGAGAGGATCCTGAGTACGGTTTGCTGCTGGACAAGCCGAAGCCGAAGAAGACAACGATGGCCAACCAGTCGCAAGCCCCTCCCCCCCCCCCCCCCCCACACTTCTCCCGTCATCTACATGCCCGTCGCACCGCGGACGGCTGCCCCCTTCCACGGTGAACTCTAGGTAGACGTCGAGGATTGGATTGACTAGTAAGAACGTGTCGCCCGCCACAATGGCTGGACTGGCGAGCAGCGTCTGCAAAACGCGTATTTTTCGCTCGAAGGGACTGCCAGGTACTGATACGAAAATCACGAGCCTTCTTTGACATCGTGGGATGTTTTCAAGAGCCAGCTGAAGGCAGCATTTGTCAACCAACACCGCCGAGAGAGAGCCGAAGACCTACTTCAAACC